>NW_024572964.1:5373359-6724218 GCF_018153835.1 Drosophila eugracilis | reverse complement strand
TCGTCACTCGATTGTTTTAAAAGCTAACTTTACTTTGTTGCCAAAGTACACACACACACACATTGTGGAGCCGCCACTCCCCCACACATATATGGATCATAGTAAAACATTTAAGCCTTTCAATTGGCCGTGCTGAGATGCAATTTGTCAATGCAAGTGCCATCGACCCTTGGGGCATTGCTTCCAACTGTTCGATGACTAATGCAGTTTTTGTGTTGCCGGTTAACTCCTGGACAGGAGATGGTTTTCCCTCTTTGGATTGCATTCAAGGTACTGACAGCACGAGTTACTTTCGATGTTGTAAATGGAGATTTGCCTGCGAAGTAAGCCATGATTCTGCCTGAACTATGTTAAAAAGAGTTATTAGCTTTTCCATTTGGACTTGCATAAATATTTTAGTTAACTTAAAAGTGTAAAACTACGAAAAGTTTTAACTTTTAAAAGGAAAACAGGAAACAAACAGTGGGAAGGCTTCTTTTTGATATTAAATATATAAAATTTAGGATCACATTTTCCCCATAAGCTTGATACATATTAAGTTTGGAAACTAATTAGCAACCTTCCTTAGTCTCTCAATAAAATCAAATCTCTGTGCGTTACAAAGACAAAAGATTAAGGCAACTGGAAGCTGAGAACTATATAAGCCTCAATACAAATATCCTCGATTTGGTATCCTTTTAAGCAAGGATATTTGATCGACTTCCCTTTGCGCCACACACACACACACACACACGACCGCACATTGTTGTGTGTGACTTGAGGCACGGGGAGTGCGTGTGTGTGTGGCTGCCACAGACATTTCCGCAATGTATTTTGACTTGAGGCATTTGCCAGATGATGGATAATGGCATTCAATTTGCGGAATTGCTCGGCTCGAGTTCGATTCCTTGGCTGTGTGTGAGGGCGTCCTTGAGCTGGTAGCCGTAGTGTCTGGTCTTAAATAGTTACGTCAATTAATTTACAACGCATTGTGTCAGTTCTCGTTGTCGTGTGCATTATAAATGATTTGTAGGGCTGCCTTTTGCTGCCATTCTTGCACCTCCCCCCTCTTAACTTTGCGTGTTCATTAGCTGTCAGAGGGGGTGAAGAGGGTAAAGCATTTTATGGGTCAACTGCTATGACCTCGTTTGTGGGTTAACCCTAAACCTTACCCAAAGCTAGCATATTTCGATTTCGAACGGAACGGAACAGGACGGCGACTGCTCTTCAAACTATTTGCAGTGGCTTGCTAATTTTCATTGCCCCACTTGAGTGAATGGCATGATCCCAGCCCCCCCCTTCAGCCATGCCCACAAAAACCTCTTTAAATATTCATGGGCCAGAGAGTTGAAGTCGTCGAGTTAAATGACACAAACCCCCCCACCTCTCGCAACCAGTCGCGCGCTCTCTTTCTCTCTTATCAATTATCAATTAACCTAAATTTTAGCCTTTTGCGATTTTGGCACGGCCAATGACAGTCGTGAATTCCCCTGCCCTGCAACCCCGCAGGATTTCCCGGATGTCATCTGAAGTCGTCGTATGTGCCAGCTGAGAAGCCGGAACAGAATCAGATGAGCAACGAAGATGGAGCGTTTTCCAAACGGAAGCTGACAGCCACCATCGCAGGTGACTGGCTGGCTGGCTGGATAACTTTCTGATTAGTGTGAGAGCACTTTCCAGCTGTTGAGAGGTGGCTTTTGCCAAAAGTCGACGGGGGAATTGGCAAAGGGATTGATTTCAATTAAATCATGTTATTGCCAAAGGTGGCTCTCAAGGGGTTTAAAGGAAGTTAAAGGGAAGTTTAAAAGTAACCAAAAATATGTTTTCTTGCGTGAAGGAAGCCTCTTTAACAACTCTTAAACAAAATTCCAGCTGCTCTTATTTTTCTTACCAATTCACTTTCCAAAATTGAGTTTTCCGAATATTTTCCCTACAATCTTGTTTCGTGTTAGTGCGCTCAATGAGGAAAGAAAACAACCACGAATGCCATTATTTTGACCGCATTTATATGCGAGGGCGTTGGTGTAAGTTTTCCAGACCTCTTGGCTCTGACGACCCTTGACAATAATCATTTTCATTACTGTAAAATGTCAACAGTGTCAGCCAAGTCCCCTCGAGCATCCTTCTCTTTGGGCCCCACTGCACTTCACTCCACTCGACTCGCAGGACATGTAGCTGGAAATTTGATGATGCAGCAGCAAGCAGTTCCGAGCAGCAGGAGCAGCTGCTGCTGAGATGAGATGCTGTGCTGTGACGAGCAAAAGGATTCTTCTACATTCTCCATTGCAGCCAAAATCTAAAACAAACAAACCAAACTGAGCTGCGTTCTCTTCAAGGAGCTCTTTCAAGGCGAAACATTGACAAAATTCCACTAGGTGCGCCCCGGGGCGACATTTTGCAGCTACTTTTGCTTCACCCGCATCAGCCTTTCCATGCCCCCATGCCATATCCTTTGGCTATGGCCAAAAAAGACTGAAACCAAGAAGGAGATAGTAGCGACGTCTAGAAGACGTGCATTTGCTCAAGTGGAAATGAATTGAACTCGGGCAGCAGCAAAAGCAGAAGCAGAAGCACCAAAAGCAAAAGCAGAATGCAATCTCATTCTCTTGTCAACTTAACCTCGACTGCCAGGATGATGGCATCGAGTCGTCGATGACGCCCGGCTGTGCCATTTGTTGTTGCTGCCCATTGTCGTCAGAGGAGCAGCCATTTGGAGCGCACAGTGGTCCTCAAATAAATGAGATAGAAATGGGAAATTACCTAGATAATTGGTTAGTGGAGTTGGTCAAAGAGAAACAACTTTGGAGAAGAGATTTTCCCCCAGAGCTTTAACGGCTCTTTGTCTTTGGGATAATCATCAAAACAAGCTAATAAACATGTTTTCTTTAGAGCAGGAAAATGGGAAAAATGTGGAAGTTGGCTACAAATTTAATAAGTAAATATGGTATCTTACTTTTTTAAAAGTTAATTAGTTAGTTTAACAAAAAGAAAACAGTTTAATTTAGCAATTAATCGTTTAGAACTAAGCAAACTTTCAGACTAAGACAGTTTACTATACCTTTGTTGGGGTTTTTAAAAGATAAACTAAGTTAAGTTTTGAAAGTTTTCTTCTTTTCCTCACTTTTCCTCACTTTTCCTCACACCACATTCTCTTTCTCTGCCTTGAATTGAACTGTTCTGAGAAATGGTTATAAGATTTCTCAGCTCAATGGAATTTTATCTGCTTTGATATATCTCTATGTGACCACTGTGTGACTATTGTTTGTGCGTCTGAGTTGCCTTTGCTGCTGTTGCCATTGCTGCTGCTCGATTTTTTCTTTAAACAATGGCCCGAGCATTTTTGATTGTCAAATGTTTGCCGAGATAACATTTACTATAGCGGATTTTCACTGGAGCGTAGGAGAGATGGCATTCCGATGACAGCACGGCAAAATGGAGCGAGTGCTGTAAGCGTTGCTAAGCTGGTCTTCTGTACGGAATATATATATATATATATAGTATATACTGGGGTGATAGCATCAATTTGTAATGATCTTATAAGTGCTTGTATTGTGCCTTTGTCTGCTGGGATTCTTCCTTCCTTTCTTCCTGTGTGCGGTTTATAAACAAATGTCTCGGAAAAGTTTCCGCCAGTCAATTAAACGGCAATTAGAGGGACTTCATTCTGTGTGTTTGTCAGCATGGCAAGTTTTTGGGAGTTAAGAAGAGAGTGAGAGGGAGAGCTGAGGGGGGAGTGTCAAATTCACACTGCTCCGCATTTCAATTAAAAACCAATTTCCCTGCGGAAGTGCTTAATTATTGGATATTAGCCAAGAGCTTGACTCAGTCAAGGACTCTTGACACCCGATTCTGCAAGCTGACAAACAATTTCCTGGAAGTTGATCGATAGCTGCTGCTGTTGGCATTAATTGAATGCTCTTTGAATTTGGAAATTGGATAATATCTGATATATATGTGATATCTGATAGATATATATAGAGAGAGAGAAAGAGATGTGACATATTGTTGCCTACTTTCAGGCTAGTTACGTAGTCCAACCATGGCGTTGTTACGACGTGAAACGTGTCGGTAATACTACTCTGAATTTTACGCTAATTGAAATTGCAATCGAATTACTTTGGCAGTGAGACTGCGGTAGATGGCATAAAGGCCAATGAAAATATAATCACATTTATGCAGTTTTTATGCCAGCAATGTAAATATTTTCGTTGTAAACATGTGAATGGTGAATGGGTGAATGGCGAGTGCTCATCCTGGGTATTACGAGTATGACTGGCCCGTCAGCGACAGCCGTTGGCCATGGCTGAATGACCATAACGTCACATACACATGGAGATACAAATGGGAGATACAGATACAGAATATATATATATATAGGGAGAGAGATCCAGAGTCCTTTTGGCCTGCACTCGATTCCATTTCGAGTTCATTGAATTTGCGCATTTTTCCTCGTCTTTTTCGAACGCTTTCATGCCCCCGTGGATAGAGTGCATTAATGAGAGTGAGCCATACAAATCGTAGCGTGAAATTTATGAAATCAAAATCCTCACTTCCATCCATCCATACACGAACTGGACAGGATGTAGGATAAATGTATTTTTTGATATATAGTATAATTGCATTTTCTGGACGAATGCCTCGTTGCCCACTGATTGCGTAATTTAATAGCTTTAACATGGCTGAATAATTGGTTTTAGGTAATATCGACTTCAGCTGTTACATTATTAATGCGAACTCTGAAGAGCAGCGTTTCCGCTTTTTCGGCGGAAATTCGCTTGAAAATTCCTGTCACATTCGGTACTAGTAGTCTTCTTCCTATGATAAATGATATATGGCCTACTAACAGATGTGTGTTCGTTTGCGTTGATGTCACGTCCTGATCATTAATTATGTGAACTTGTTTTTGCTCTTGTCTCTATTTGCAGTTCAGCGAGCCGGCGGATGGATAAAGGTAAACAAACAAACTACAAATAAAAAAAAACCCTTCGCTCGTATTTACGACCCGGGCGTGTCGAATTTGACAAGAGGAGCCGTGGCCCAGACAAGCATAATCTCTAACAGGCGGGGGGGAAATGATTAGTCCAGAAGGAGACAAGCTAACCAGATGACCATCTGACCTGATGCCCTGCAGACCAGACCGACCGCACGTAAGCCAGTGGCAAAGTAAAACTTTTAACGAAAACTGACAACCGCAATGACCAAAGTGTCATAAATCCATAAATCCATAACCGAGCGTCAACAACATCAGCAAACAGTTTGTTGTACGACCTACGACATGTGACGGCGCTCAGGATTCCCCACACACAGAGAGAAAAAAGCCAATATCAGTTTGATTTATCTTATCACTTTGGTTATGCACTTACCACAAAATAACTGTTATCTTATCAGTTTGATCAATATCAAGTGTAGAAATAGCAAATATTTTGTGGTTATGCTGAAATCTCTGGGGATAAAATAACAATAAATGTATAGCCGAAAAATAGGCTATTATGCGTTAGCAATAATCTGGAATAATCCATTAACAATGCTGTAAATTCAGGGCTTAGCCTTGTCAACTTCAAAAGGTTATAAAAGTCATGAAAGCCAGTACTGAGGGCTTTTATTACATGCGCTAAAAAGTATGCTAAAAATATTTCTAAACCAAATTTTATCATTATTTCTTCACTTTACGAGCTTAGTTACCTTTATAACTACTTTAAGTTGCAAAATCACACAAATTGAGAACTTCGAAGTTACTTAGTCTCCCTAAACCTTTAAAACTTCATAGAAATACTATATCCCCCTCAATCTGACCAATTTAGTTGCCATTTTTCACTGTGCAGAGACTCCAGACCCTCGGGGGAGTGTCAGCTCGGCGGCCAATGAACTAAATAACCCTCAATCGGGGAATCGCTAAAGGGGGGGTAGGTGGCGCAGTCACTAGACAGGCGGTACACGACATAGTAGCGGGCCAAAAAGCTCTCATGTCAACCGCAGTCAGCGGACTGGCAGACAAACATATTGACGGCGATGGATTCGATGGTTCCATGCCACTCGAATCTCGTCTCGCGTCTGCCAGATAAAATGAAGTATATCACAAGCTGGTCGATGTGTTCGATGTTTGGTTGGATGTTTGAACCGGGGTCATGTGTGTGGAAAAACAAAACACTTTTCAGCAGCACAACAACAAGAACTTACATGGCGAGGGGTGTAGGGAGGGGGAACAATATTGTTTGTGTCGAAGTTTATCGATAAGTTGTCGTCGTCGTCGTTGTAGCTCCCTGAAAATCGCATCAGCAAAAAGCAAGAAAAAAAAAAAGAACGCACAGTGTCGCATAAATTAAATTTCCAGTCGCCGTCGACGCATGGCCATAAAAAATCATAAAAATATATTAAATTTATACGTAGTGCTTACACATAAGATCGCTATGAATTCATAAATTCTCGCCGAGCAGCCGCCGCTGCCATCCTCATCCGCATTCCCGGCCACAGGCAAAACCGTGGCCTGGCCACAACCACAGCATAACAACGGCATTGACAGTTAAATGAATGACTATGGGGGCAATGCCGTAGTCGAAGCCGAAGCCGATGCCGCTGCCACAGCCGATTCTATAGCCGGAACTGAGGAGAGTCCTCCTTGAGCTCTTCAGTTCCTGCTGCGGTGTCTGTGCACTGAAAGAAATCAAATAAAAAATGTAAGACAACAACTTCTATCATAAAATAAATAGGCTATCAAAGCAAGATCTAACTTTTTATATCAAAAATTTATAAATAAATTTATATTTATATTTAAAAATCGTAAATAATACTTCTAAAATGGTTTTTGTTAACCCAAAGATGTGCTAATTGCTTTCAGAACTTTGTTTATTAGATTAGAATGTGTAAATGAAGTTAGTTTTTTGACTTAAGATAAAAAGTTAAAGTTTTTCTTAGAGTGGCAATGTGGATGTTAGTTGGTCCGCCTGTGGCTCGTGCTCCTCCATCTTGTTTTGCTACGTTTTGTTTGCTTGGCTATAATTTATGCAAATCTGTTAAAGTTTTGCCGTCATCGGGAAAGTTGCCGCTGTCAGTGGCGCTGCATAGTTTTATGTGCTCCCTCGCAATTGTAGGGGGACCACAACAGTGTATATTCAATTTGCGTTTGTCTCGTGCGACGACGAGGATGAGGATGAGGATGAGGATACGGATGAGGACTCTGGGAATTGAATTGAACACATCAAATCTGGTATTCTGATTTCGGTTTTCTTGCTGTTTTCTTGTCATGTGGCTGGCTCACAGAGCCAAGAAATGGAAAACAAAACAAAGTTGGTTATAAGAAAATATGACAAAGTTCAAGATTTGCATTTGATAGAGTGCTTTGGGGTATAAGGAAGGGTTTTTGGTTTTGAAAATTATGAAATTTATAAAATATTATTTTTTATTTCCAGCTAATAGGTATCACTGTAGTCTAGTAACTGCCTTTTTTGACCCCCCTTCAGGACTTTTTGTTGCCATCATTAGAGTAATAAATAAAATTGGATTCCCGGTTCCGCGAATCCATGCATATATAAGTGCGTACAATAGTTTTACCGTTATATCCTTGTTGTTGTTTTTGACATCGTTGACATCGGAACAGTTTTTCACCGACTTGGAAGAGGGTCCAAAGGTCCAGAAGGGGGCAGTTTTTAATGTTTTTATGCCGCTGGCAGTTGTTTGAGCTTTTCCCGGACCAGCTTTATATTTATGCAAAGTTATGCGGCTTAACAGATAAGTCGGCGAAGTTTTTGCCCACAGCTAGGAAAGGGCCTAGATATAATGGTCGGTCAGGATATTGGCGAGTAAAGCAATCGAATGCTACCAAGTCCTAGTGAAACTTCGTGCTTGATTTGCATGAAGAACAGATTGTGGTGTCCATGATCCATGGTATTTCCAACTATATATCCTGTTGGATGGATGGTCCATGCCTTCTAGTTATTTATGTGCGGCAGCCTATGGCCCTCCTCCTTCTTCCCTTTACTGCACTTTTAATTTCACATGACAAACTGTTCCTTCCTCTGGCATTCTTCTGAAATGTGGGACAAACTTTGGCCCTGCTCTTGCTCTGGCAAACTTGTTCTACGTTGCGTATACGCAACAAAGGAACTGCCACAGGCCCGCAGGACTATCTGAATACTAAGTAAAGGGGCTGGAGCTCTTTCTCTATACCGCCCAAACACGACCATCTGCCACTCTAGCTAATTCCAAATTATATTAAAAACTTTTAGCTCTGTGTGTTCCTCCTTTGCCTTGCTTTTTCATTATCTGGCCAACAAAGAAGACCAGCCTGGCAGGAGAAAGGATGAATATGAAAAATTGCTAACAAACTACGAGTGTACCAGCCTGGTTCAGGAATAAACTCACTCACTCTCTCTCTGTCCTCTGACTGTCTTCCAAAAAACGCGACCCGGTTTAAGGTCCAACGCTATTTGCATTGTCCGCTTGTTGCTGCTGCCCCCAAAGAAAAGTCGGGAGATGAACTGAATTACCCTTTTAGCCTGGACCCCCATTGTACACGGGGGCAATGGCGTTTTGTAATTCGACACTGGGCCACAGTAATCTTCGGCATTAGTTGCACTGAACTTCATTTGCCCACACTGGCAAGTTGAGGTAGCTCCGAGAAGCAGCCACGTGACGGTTCGACGCTCATTTAATACTGGCCACAGACGCCAAACAAGCTCGGGGATTGACTACACAGGGGAAAATCTTCACGAATCATTATAAAGCGAAAATGTTTAAATAATGAACCTTTAAACTATAACTTTCATAGTTCATTATAGTTAAAGTTATAATTAGTGTGATAAGTTTTTAAGTCCCTTAACTGGCTGAAGTTTTTCTTCTGTGCATGCAAACAAAACGACAAGCAAAAGCGTGGACTACGTGCCTTTCTCACATTGATTTTCCACCCATTTTCCGCCTTGCCTTCCTTCCTGCTACTCTTCCTTTCCACCCCTGGCCGGCAGCACTTGACTGACCTCTTAAATTCGTTTAATGTTTAGTTAGGTCGAGCTTAGGCCCGTGCCCCGGCTGACAGGTCTCGCTGACCTGGCGGCTCCCAAATTAATGGCCGGGCTGAAGTGCTCTAAATTTTCCATTTTTTTTGCGTTTTTACCTGGCGCACATTTCCTCTTAATGAGTTTTGGCCCTGCAGTTTTGTATTAAGTGTTCTCGAAATGTAATTATGCGATTTCTGGGAGCACCCAGCACCCCAACTCTCGTGTATAGGGCCAGCAGTCATCTTTATAGACATTTATTTAATAAACTCGCATCCGTGCAATGGCCCTCTCTCGCTGGTGCCATGAAAAATGCAATTAAATACTTTCGGCTATTAAAATAAAAACTTTACTTCAGCCCGCCCCAAAAAGTAGGCAACGGCTGCCAAAAGAGGTTGGGAGAGCAAGGTCGGTATGTGGATTGGCGAAGGGGGAGGGGTTTGTTTTTTTTTAACCCCCCCGGATGCATTCCGCTCTGTTGCTGCAGTGGTCGCCCTGGTGTGACCTAATAAAAAAATTATGCCAAACGAAAGTGAACGCCCAATGGCAGGGAGATGGGAAATGGGGAAAGGGAATGAGCATGGGTTGACCCTGTGCAAATTTTCACAACCGCCAGAAGGGAAAGTGAGGAAAATGAAATAAACGAACTGTGGAATGGCGGCGGCAGCCATTGGCCGATATGCACACTCAGCACTTATGAGATATTAAGTTGAAAACTTTGCCCGATCTCATCCCATAACATTGTGCTGTCTTTGTCGATGCCTTTGGCTTTGCCACTGCCACTGCCTCTGCCTCTGCCACCGCCATCGCCTTTTATGCAGCCTGACTCAAGTTAAATTGAGCAAAATAATGCGGTCAATTTATAACGAGCAGGCTGCCGCACCACCAGGCAATTGTGGGTGTTGCAGAAAGTAAGAGAGATGGTTGCACGTGAAGAAACCGAGATAATGCATAAATTGGTGGGCAATTTGAAGCTATTTAAACTTTTTTAAATCTATTAATATAAGAGAAAAATGAAATAAATGGTTTTTCCCATTTAGTTTGCTTTTTATTAGTACAAAAATGCATAAAAACAGCCACATAATCACGATATGTAAACAGTTTTTCCAATTTAAATTCAAAGCACAAATTTTAATCGGCTTACAAGCTGAAAGCTAAGCGCTTAATAAAATTATGTAATATGTAAACTATTAATGCAATTATGGCCCAGGAATATGTGCCTAGAATTTCGGAATACTTTTCCAATTTTTTTCTCTCTGTGCCTAGGATGTGCATGCCGCCATTATTCCATGCTCAGGACCAGTGTCAGGCAGCTTAAACAAAAGGAAGTGCCCTGGCTGCTACTTTGTCAGTTTAACTTGTTGTTGGTCTAGCAGGAGATTCGGCTGGCAGGCAGAAGTAAGAACAAGAGGGGTGGAGAGAGGGAGGGGATCCTTGAAGGAGGCAGGACATCAGTGTTCCGACTGGCTGCGGATGTACGGACGCCGTCCGCCTGCTGGTGTCATTTGGCTGTCTCTTTGGTGGCACGCAAGTTTGCAAAATTATGGCATCGAGTCCCAACCGTCGACCATCCAACGCCCTACAATTTATAAGGTTAAAGTGAAATTATGGCCAAAATGGGAGGGTGGTGGGTGCTATGGATGGAACGTGACTGCAGCACAGGGGGAGACCTACCGACCGACCGACCGACCTGCTATTGAAAGTGCAAGTGACTTTCTACTGCTATTGGCAAATGACCCAATTTATGGACCGCATTCCGGTCAACGAAGCGAATCGTTTCGGCTTATTGAGGGGTGGTAGGGAGGTAGGTAACAGCACACATACATTGCACACTTTGCCCGTAAGGACATGGATTAATTTCGGGTTTCACTTTTTAATGAGTTGCCGAACGATAAAAGGAGTGTGGAAAATTCGGAAACGAGCGATAAGGCCAACCAAATTGACGGCAAATTAGAGGAAATTCGATTGGCAAATGGCAATTATAGAAAGAGAGAGAGAGAGAGAGAGAAAGCGAGAGCGGGTGGGTGAATGGTTTGAAGTATTCGGGAAAGTGGGTCATGGAGTTAAAACACGTTAGTCCTCTTGGCCTACGAAATAACCCACTATTGACTTTCCTTTTGACTAGCTTCAGTGAATCCAATTCTGGCTTATCCGAAACATAAGCTCCGATTTGCCACCGCGGGCTGTACTAAAAACAGGCTTTCGTTGGCCGAAAACCACAGAATAAAGCAGTTGATTGTGGGAAACTTTGAAACACGTTGTGCAGCTCAAATTAATTACGCATGAAATTGCAATTAATTGGTTTAAGAACTTGGCAAGTTTATCTTAAAGTTTTTACCCCCTCACAGCAAAGAGTTTAAGTGCTCAGATAAACAAAAAGCGCCAAAGTCCTGCAAGGTGTGAGGATAAGAAGAGTAGGAGGAGGTTGGGTTTTGGGTTTTTCGCTTGGCCAGGACGAGAGCTGAAAGAGCAGGGAATCTTGTGAAAGTAAAAACATCAACAAAAAAGAAAGGGAAAACAAAGAAAGTTTAACAGAGAGAGAGAGAGAGAGAGATAGGAGGGAGGCTGTGCGATAGAGACAGCTGGAACAATGCAGGCAGCGCGCGGCAATAAAAATGGCGCACAAGTTCAGAACTCGAAGCACGTGAGCCGTCCGAGGGCCTGAAATGTTTATTTGGGTCCTGCCTCTGCCGTATGCACACTGATCTCTTTCTATATATATGTATATATATATACAAATACATATATAAGTAGATATGTCTGTGTGTGTGTGTAGGCCATTCTGCAGCAATGGGGAAAAACAAAAACAACAACCACGCTAATAACAATAACAACAACAACAACAGCAGACAACTGAGGCTGAGGCAACAGCAGCAGCAGCAGCAGCTCGACAACGACACTGTCACAGTAACCTAGATAGCTCCACAAAATTTCACCCAAAATGTGCCACTTTCGCTTTGACCCAGAGCCTCGGCAACGAAGGGCGGCCATCCATGCAGCCAACCATCCAGTCAGCCCCTGTCCGTCCCTGCCTCTGCCCCGTATTACCTTTAAGCCAGCCAGTTCAGTTGCAGCTGCAGAGCCTCCCAACGTTTGAGGGTCAATGTGGAGCACACTTGTATAAAAATATTAACGCGATATAAGAAGTACTTCACAGTTCTTATCTCTAAAATTATGTTTGGGGGAATTTGTAAATTAACAGCCACGTGCCGTGATTTCAAGTCTTGAGCGATAGGAAATCTTTGGGGAATGGAAATGTAAATTACGTAAGATTACTTACTCGAGATTCGTCACTTTAGCGATAGAAAATCTTAAGGGATTTCAAATTTTTATTTATAAAATTCAAACTTTTACTTTTCTCTCTGCAATCTTGTAGAGAAGCAGGAGTTTTTGGGCGGTGGGAGGCAGGTGGACAAGACCAATGGGCCACTGTAAGTCGTATAAGAAATCATGCCTGAAATATTGCACTCGTATGTTGCGGTTAAAGTGCAGCAGCCTAGCCGGGAGGCCATGCAACCAAATTGCATCCATGCGTCACACTCATACACATGCACATACGCCGGTGACAATCCCCCTGGGTGACAGTCTGTGTATGTGTGTGTTGAAAGTGTGATAGTGTGTGGGTAAATGTGTAAAACATGCAACGCTGTCTTGTCTGGAACTTGCTGCCTTTACAGCCTGCTGCCCCTGACAAATGGTTTGATTTTAAGCTTAAGTCAACACACATGAACCCCACGACCGACAGTGATGCCAGCAACTTAGTTTGAAAACCGGAAAAGTCTTACTAAGTTTGTTGTTAAAAAGAAGAAAATTTAAATTTTCAAATTTAATTTAATAAAACTTACATTAAGAGAGAAATATTAAACTAAACTGGGACTCTATAACTTAAAGCATTAAAGCCCGACTAAAATATGCAAATTTGGCATTTAAGTATGTCTGGTGGAAAAGTGAAATTGGCATTACTGCGACCCAACTTAACCCCTTGTCGCCCAGAATGGTCACGCATCGTTTTAAACATGCCACCTTGGGGAAATTTTCAAAATGACAGCAATTTATTTAGACGTTGTGAGTGTGTGTGTGGGTAAGTGTATGTGTGTGTGTGTGAGAGGACGCAACGGCTGTGGTGTCTGTGGTCAGAAAGGATTGCAGCGGTCGGCCCAATGGCAAATATTTAACTTTGGCCGAAATTCGCATTGTTGACATTCGCCGCTAACAAATTTCTATGTCAAAGGCGCATGTTTACGCATAAATAGCTTTGCCTATAGCCCACTTTGAACTCGGAATTTTCTGGTTTTCCCCCTGTTTTCATCTTCCTTATTCGGCGCTAATGCTGGCGCTAAAGGGTTCCCGATTAATTATGCAAAATGTGACCTAATCCAACAAAGGCAATGATGAAGAAGAATTTCCTTCCCAAAAAAGAGAAAAGGAACGCATATTCATGGCATTCGCTGACTTAACCTTTTCTGATGGCCTTATAAACGTGCTAAAAATAAACAATTTTAGCCACCATTTGGGTTCGGTTCCATGGCATGTATTTCGAACATTTCGCCTTAGCCCCGTGGCACTTGACGTGTAAATATTTTATGCCATTTCGGCGACCCCAAAGAGGGGCTTGCTCGCTCCGGCTCTTGATTTGGGTTTGGCAATTAGCAAAGGATTTTCGCCCTTTTAGTCTTAGTCCGTCCCTCCTTCTTCCAATGGCCATCCCTAATTCTGTTGAAATGTTTTAATCCAATGACTCGATGGCTTTTAATGAAAGTGCTGTAAAGCCATTTTATTGGGAAAAAGGCGGAGAATCAATGGCTTGGGCTTTGTTTTGCTTTATTGGCGGTTTTTGGGTGTTATTTTTGTTTTATTTCAAAAGAGTTCTTTAGAACAAAGTCTAAGAACTTTAAACTAAGAAACTTTAAGTCCAATTACATTTTGTTTTAGATCGATGACTCACATGTCTGTCGGCATCAGCTTCCTGTAATTGCCAGTAAGTTCAAAGTAGTTTGCACCCAATAGCCTTGACACTGAACGGACTCAAGACGGCAAAGGCCAGAGATCAAACTGTGCATGTCACTTCAATTCACTTTCAATCCGATGTCAATCGTCAATCGTCAGTGGCCAGTGGCCAGTGGCCAAGATGTCATGTGTAACACCACAAAATTGCCGAAAAAGGGTTCCAGTTTGGGTCACGTTCATATCCAGCTGCCCTTCACCCTTACGAGTAGTAGTCAGTACTCACTGTTGCCTAAAACCACACTGCGTATGAGTGTTTTCCCTTTGCTGGCTGACCAAAAAAAAGAGCTCAAAGAGTTAAGGGGAATCGCAGTTCTCTTTGCACTTTGCCCACATCACTTTTGGTTACTCCCACAGCGCTCGGTCTTTGGCCAGCCAACTGTCCGCACACAAATGAGTCAACAGTTTGTGGCCACCGTGGGAAATTGTCGGGTAGCTCAAACACACCATCGGTAGCTCTAGAGTTTTTCCATTTTTGTTTGCCATAGAAGAAGCCTGCGATTTTCCACGATTGGCTCGAGTCGACTTGACGCCTGAAAGTATGCAATGGAACGCGTTTGGCCCCAGTCCAATGCATAAAAGTGGGTGGGTTGGGGGTCTGGCGGACAGAGATTCAACACCCCGCCAATGCAGTCGTGCTGAATTTATTGTGTTTGTTGTGCGAAATTAAATAAAAATTGAATTATGTTTATATCCGGCAGTTGCTGTTATTGTTGGCTCTATAATAGCGCGCTTTTGTTTGCCTTCCTCGAGTGTGTTCGTCCGTCTGTCTATAGCAATGTCTCCATGATCTCTGTCGCTATGTACCCCCTTGTCCTTCTCGTCGTTGTCGTCGTCTGTTTTTCATTTTGCATAATAAATTGCATTTTCCATGCCAGTGAGTCGCCTCTCCACGCCACGCTCTCTTCTCTCACTTTCTGTGTTTGTTTGGCTGAGTGTCGTCCTCGTTGCCGCCCAGCTTCTGCTTTTGTCCCCCTGTAACTCCTCCTCTTGATCCTTTGGTTCCTGCTGATTTTCCACCCACTACCCTACCTCATTTTCCAGCACCATTGAAGGCATGCAGCGGAATGCATTGGAGTCGTATTTGCCGTGTACCCCAGCCTCCGCCCTGCCCTTTTTTACATCGCCTGTGAACGCGGTTTTGCATTAATCTCATTTCATTGCCCTGGCTTGTTCTACAAACGGCTTCACCTTTGTTTTTTTTTTTGTTTTCACAAAAAACTTGCAGAGGAAAAAACGCGTAATCCGAATTACATTGGATTAAACTGCAAATAAGACAAATTGGTTTTCTATTTTGTTATTTAAATATATATTAATTCCTAAATAAAATCCTAATAAAATAGTTTTAGTGGAATAAGTGTTTCTAATCCGTAAGACTTTCTCTTTGCTCTAATGGGTGTTTGGTTCATAGACCACAAATCAGTTTAAACAAATTTAAAAACTTAAAAGGAGGCCTCTCCATACTAGGCTTTGAAAAATTAGAATGTATTGTGCATTTGGCCAACACTTTTTCACCGTGCCTTAGCCATTCCTCTCCAGCTTCTTCCCCATTCTTTTTTATTTGCGGGTTCCTGGAAATCTACTAGCGGGTCCCCCAACCAGCATAACCCAACTGATTCATCCGGGGCACAGCTGCTTCCGCTTGTACGCGCTAAATCAATTTGCTGTTTAAGCTCTGCCAGCTGTCGGCGGTTGGAGCACCTTTTTGGCTTTCGCATCAGCGTCAGTCAAAGGGAAAATCGGCGCCAAGACGTCTTGCTCCCTTCTCTCCTAGTTTTTTTTCCACGCTTTTCCCCGAGTTTTTACGTGCATGCTGCCGTTAAGTGATTTTCATGAGTTTAACGAAGTGGTTTCTACCGCCACCGCCCCTTGCTGCTGCTTCATCACTCCTTTTTAAGCCCAGCTCCGCACAAAGGAAAAGAAGCCCACAATAACAACAATAACAAACAACAACAACAGGACGACGTTTTCCCTACTTTTTTCTTGTACATTTTACATTTTCCCGGCTTGCGCCTTTGACTCATCGTGCGCACAAGAAAAAAAAGAAGTGAAACCCAGCATGATGACGCTGGGAATATTCGTTTTTCGCCTTCATTCCCTGACGTACACCCTTTTTATTTCTGCTGGGTAAGCTCAACATGTTTGCAAAATGTAATTACGCATACACTTATGTTGATAAATTCATGGCAACAAACAAAGTTGGCATATATGCAGAAAGAACAACTAAATACTCTTTCGAAAGAAATGGGAACTTTCAAACTTATAGGATTTGATATAACGTATACGCCTGGTATGTCAGAAATGTATGGGATTTTTTATTTTAAAGTTAAAGATATATTTATGCCTACCATATTCAAAAATCATTTTCTAGTTTCTCTCGGTTAAATTCTATGAACATCAAATATTAAGTATACGCAACCGAAACAAGCGGTTAGACAAGAAAACCCTTTTCACACCCTCATTAAATCAAATATTATATAAAATTTCTTAGTTATACATAACTAGTTACCCCCGAAAGAGTGTTGCAAAGTCGACAGCCCCAAAATTGTTGCAAAACAATAGATTTTTGAGTGTTGCCACTTTGTTCTACAATTTTATTGCGCGAATTTCGAGCAAAAAAAGGAAAAAAAAAAAAATAAACGCGGCAACAACAATAAAAGCCGCGCCAGCAACAGTGGCATCATAACAAATGGAGCTCCCTTCAAAGAGTTGCCCTTTTTTGTCTGTTCACATCACACAGCGCCACGCCTCCTACCGCGCCCCCTAGAATGGGTGTGTGTGTGCGAGTTGTTTGATGCGCACATTTGAGCAATTTCAGCGGGCTGCTGCTGTTTGTTTATGCTGCTGCAAATGTGCGTTTGTGTGTGTGAGTGAGTGCGGCGCGTGTCAAAATTGGTTAAACGTGAGTGGCTTTCACTTTGCCACTCGGTTTTCAGCTGCTTTCGCTGTTGCTGCCAAAAAACCCGAAGCTTGCGAGGATTTAACGGGGCATGACCCGGACGAAAGGTTAGCCCCGTTGTCCGTTTAGGCAAATTAGCTGCATACGCCACATTGGCCCGAGTACGTAACACCACCTTCTGTCTTTTGCCTTTTGGAACTCCTTCTGGTCTACCGCTGGCTAACTGGCTGACTGACTGGGTCATAAATCATGTCAAGACACGGGAATAGCAGTGGAAAGTGGCTGGGGATCAGAAGCAAGCTTCAAGCTCTCCACCGTTCACCGGCTTAATCAAGCAAATGGCCAGCACAAATCGGGAGCTCGTTTATTTTAAGCTGCCTCATAAGCAAGTCTAATTTTGCTGCCATTCCAGTGAGTTATCGTTTTGTGGTCCCTCCACTAGGGGAGTCAATCTCTGAATGGAGGTTAAATGCCCTATTTGGCGAAGCACTTGTTTACACAGGTTGGGGGTTCCTGGAACATAGCTAGGGGAGTTGTTTCTTAATATTTACAAACTGTAGAGCAACGGAGTTGGGGTTTTAGTTGGGAAGTAAAATGTATTTGCAAAGAATGTTAATAAAGTCTTAATCTTGCTTGTCTAAAGCCCTAATGCTTATATATGTTTTAAAATAAAAGAGCTTTCATTTATCTTAAACATTTCTACATGAAAAAACCTCTCAAATGTCATGTAAGAAACCAGCTTAAACTCCATGCAAAAGAAGAAAGTAGAAAAAAGCTCTTTTGAATAAATATTTAAATTTTCCAGCTCTCTGCCTAATCTCGGTTTTATCGTATTAATTCCATTGGCTTTTGCCTGGAACGTTGACAAGGGGAGATGCTCATTTCTAAATGTGTGCCATGACTTTCGCCATTCCACTTGCAAATGCAGATGTTGCTGATGTTGAAGCGGCAAAACAAAAGCTGTCAACAACAAGTTGCCGGACAAAAGAAGCCGCTGTCCGCTGCACATGCTCCGCAACGTTTGGGGCTTTGTCTGTCTATGAGTGTGTTTGTGTGTGTGGGTAAAGGCTGGCCAGTAGCAATCCGACAATACGACAATCCAACAATCCGGCAGTGGCCAACTAGCAAACTAGCAGCCAGGCGAACAATCGCCCCGACTTGTATGGGGAACTCTTGACAAATAGCGCCTGGTTGGTCACAGCTGGTGGCGCATTCCGTCGGACAGATGTTCCTGTCACTCGGTGTCTCCCCATTTCCGTGTCTTCGAAATCCTTAGTCCTTGGAGCGAGCAGCTTGCGCCTGTGTGAGTGAGTGCATCGTGGTGGTGGCGCTCATAAAACTAAATTTCTAAACAATCTGCGTTTGGCAATCTTATGGCTTTCGCTGTCGACGTTGCCGCTGCGCAACTTTATTGAAATGTTTGGCAGTTTTTCGTGTCCTACTCAATTTGTGTCACACAAACACATACACACAGACATACTCACATAGTTACAGAGGGGGGAAAGACAGAGGCTGTCTGTGTTGCAATTTTGATTTTGCAATTTTCCGTAGCATACTTTTTCGGGCCATGTGTGCATGTAAAAGCAGAATTCTCGATTATAAACCAAAAATTGTGCCATGAACAATATTGACAAACAGCTAGCCAGCCCAGCCATCATTATTATTGTGCATGTCTGGGACATTGGCAAATTCATTTAATTTCGATTGAATTTCAATTGGATCATAATTCAAATTTTCCACCGAAAGTAGCCCACGGGATTTGGCCACTTTATTCCACCAGGAGCAGTCGAGCATGAGCTAGGCAATAACCAGAACTTTTTCACATCGATGCGATGCGAAATCGAAGATAAATAAATGCTTCGAATAAGCAATAATAATCCCCTGCCCTGCCCGTCTCTAAAAAAGGAAAATACTGTGAATCGTGTGCGATGGGCGTGGAATAGATAAAAATGAGGCAAGGAAAAGGGGCGCCACAAGCGAAAGGAAAAATAAACATTTGTACATAATATAAATCGTTTTGGGGGTCCGTTTTCTTATCGGCCAACTGTTTCTCATTTATACATCATAAGCAGTTTCAGTGCGGGGCGTTCTCGGTGTATTGAATGCGGGTGGCAAATACGTTTTTGCCCCTCTTTCGCTGGGACTGCCTTGTTTTCCTTATTGTTGAGGCAGTCATAAAGAATCTGTTATCTGTAATCGGGTTCTGCCCATTAATCTCACATGAATAAAGTATTTCTTTTATAAGATGGGTTTGATATTTCCTAAGGATTATAAACAACAAATTATGGACTAAAAGTTTACGAATTTTAAAGGTAACCCATTGATAGATAACCCCATCTATAGCTTAAAGTTACTCTAAAAGTTAAACTAAAACAAAAGAAGTCAATTGCTGAGCACTTAAAATATTGTTTACTCCATGACAGATGACAGATACTTTTTAGGCCAACACTTATAGCAGATTGTCATAATAATTGTCAGCTAGGTTGTGGCTCAGCTCAAACTGTGCAAATTATTATTGTCCAGAGAATGGAATGCTGGTGCATCTGTGCAAACATGGCAAATGGCAAAGCAAACGACAATTAATTCTGCCCGCTCTAGTGGACGGTGGTCGCATCTAAGTCGACTTGCCACAAATAAAAAAAAAACCAAATGCTGAGTCAGTTCATCAGCAGAAACCCAAACAGAACAGTTTCTGCACACACTAACCAAATGAAAACAAACCAAAACACCGCTCAGACCGAAACAAAAATAGAAATGCAAATGAAAATAGAAAATAGAAATGGTAAAACCTGAAACAGAAACAGAAACAGAAACTGAATCGGAATCTGAGAGGGAAACCAAACAACGAAACGAAAGCATACAAAAATACACAAAAGCAGCAGCAGCGGATGGCAAATAGAAAAACAAAAGTTGCCATCTGCCAAATGGACAGGAATTTATAAATTAAACCGAAACAATGAGCAAAGATTAACAACAGTTACCGACACAAGCAACCTATAAAACTCGCATTCCCAACGACAATAGTCAACGATAGTTTTTCCCCGTTCGAATGTTTTTCCTTTACATTGCACAAGGCAAAAATAGTTTTTATTCAGTTAGGGATTTTTAGATGTTTTTTAGAAAGTCTGATTATAGGTGAGATATAGATTAGGTTTTGATTATCATTATTGCAGATTTTATAAGGTATCTAACCCAATAAAGACTCTATAAACTTTGTTTTTAAATATTTAAAAACCAGTTAAGGAAATTGTATAAGTAAGGTAACCACCTTATTTTCTCTCAGTGTTTGTAATAAAATGGAGTTGAATCGCCTAGCAATCGTTGATGGCGACTTTAGGTTTGACTGTCACAGCGACGGCGACGGCGACTTGACGGCCTCGACGGCGGCGTTGGCGACTGTAAATGTGACGGCAACAATTACACCGACAGAGGCAAAGGGAAACGCTAAGCAAACAGAGAACACAACAAACAAACACACACACACATACACATGTACCAAGGATGTGTGCGTGTCTAGCATTGTTGCCATAACGGAAATGGACGCCATGTCGGATGTTTGAGGAAATGTTCGTATAGCTGTAACGGCAGCGCACTGCTGCAAATGTATTTCTGTTTCCCGATTGCTCTACCAAGCCATATATGTGGTCTATTAGTTGGGCGACTCTTTTAAAACATTAAATTGTATTGACTTTTGAAAGAGTACGTAGAATGTGCCATTGTCGATGGTTATTACAATGCTGCTGGCCGTTCTTTTCAAAGCGATATTAATTGGAATATGAGCCGGAAATTATGGTTGTGACATTATAGTTAATGGAAAGTTTCCAGGTCAATAAGGTAGTAAACAAATATCTAGCTTATTGGTTTGAAAATTGTTTGCCCTGCATTGTTGTTGAATGTTAATATAAAAAGTTAAAGAGAATGAACTCAAAGCAATAAATATTCATAAAATTGCAATATGAACATTGAATCTAATAGTCTCCGTAGAACATATTACTGAAAACGAAACACATGCTAGTTTAATTCCAAGTTCCAAGAAGCACTCATACATAAGATATTAATACCTACCTAGAGATACTTCCATCTCCTTAATCTGGACCCATGAACATCCTCTGGAGTAAGCCAAAGTAACCAAACCATCCTCAAATTTATACAAGATCTCTCTCCCCACACACTCACTCACTCACTCACTATTCATATGCAGTCCGGCACTCGTGCTGTGAGAGTGTGTCTGCTGGCTTGTTGTTTGTCTGTTTGTTCGTTTGTTTGTTTGTTTGCTGAACGAGTGGGCGAGTGCGAATGCGAATGTGAATGCAAGCGGGGCGTTTGCGTAAATGAATGATCCCAGTCGAGTTGCGTTGAACTGAGCCGACTTTCATGGTGGGCTAGCTGGGGACGCGACTTAAGCCTGCACTGAAAGGAAAATAAGATCAAAGGTCAATTATATATTGTTTATTCAATGCTTTGGTATATCTTACGAGACTTTGTTGCTTGAAATTGGTTAGGTAAGTCCTAAACAAAGTTATTTTTAAACTTGATATTTGTGGCTCCTAAAATAAGGATCCAAATATCATTTTTTCAAAAAGAATTTTTATGCAACACCTTAATAACAATAAGAACTCATTAACCAAGTTAATGGTTTTATGTTTCCGTGTAGCAAGCTCCCTGCACGCATGGCTGGCGGAGCACTTGCCACGCCCCACCGACCGCCTCGCTCTTGAATGCTAAGTGTGTGCTCGCCATGCATGCGTATGAGTAACGATAGTGAGAGTGTGGGTGAATGGGCTGAAGTGGGTGGTCAGAGGAGTGGAGGATGATGAGTGGTATGGGCATGGCAGTGGCAGTTGTGGCTACGGTTAATGCGGGCGCAAGAGAAGGGGGCAGAGTGTCAAGAGCACTGGTGTTCAAGTGTTTGATGTATTACAAAATACGTTACGTATACGCAACCGCAGCCTACAATTACAATGCCAAGTGTCGGTTAGGTATTTCTTGTTCACTCTCTCGCTCGCTCACTGAGTGTCCGCTAAGTGAGTGCGATTGCTGTGTAGTTTATGCGGGAAGGATTTCATGAATTGGTGAATTCATGAATTTGTATTATTATTCTAGAATTTCACTCTACATATCTTTAATATATTTTCGTGCTAGAATTTCTTCAGTTACTCGTTTAAGATTCTTATATTTTCAAATTATGAATTCATGAATTCTCCCGCATAAACCAAGAACATGGAAGAAATGAGGTTCAAGTGCTGGACTGTGCGTTAGGCAACTGCATTTTATTAATACCAACACATGCTTGGCTTTGTTTTCTTTCCCAGGCATATTGATATTATATGCCATAATTACCAAAGACTAGAGGCCACTCTTTCACTTTCACTCTTTAACCAACTATCACACACACACACACGCATATCCTCTATTGAATTGCCGTAAGTGGCCATTTATTTACATATTTGTGCCGAGTGGCACACTTCAAACTTGGGACCTTTGTTGTTTTTGCTGTCGCTACTTTATGGTTATTGTTTTTGCCAGAAAGAGAGAGACTGAGAGAGAGAGAGAGAAACGCTGTCATTGTTGCTGGCACTTTGCGTCATTTCAGGCAATTTATGAGTTTATTGAATGGCAGGCGGCAGCACGGCGAAATGCTTGTGTGCCTTTAATTGGCACTTCTTGGCGCATGTCATCAGCTGTTGTTAATGTTAATTGAGCGCCTCTCTCTCGCTCTCTGTCAAGTCCATTACCATTTCCAGCCAGCGAAATGCATGCAAATAATTTGGAGTCAGTGTATATATTAGAACATTCGTAGTTGGCGCTATAATTGCAACACAATTTGCATAAACATTTTCACCGCCTGAGAAAGCCGACCTCCACAACATCTGCCATGGAGAGGCCCGCTTTAAATGGGCGGCGTGTGCCCAATTAACGCAAATTGCGAATGCAAAAGCCATTCACTCGTTTTCGGTGGGCCCTGTGAGTTTGTGTGTTCTGGTTTATTGCCATCCAAAGCGCGCCTGTTTGCCTTAGATAACGGGACCATGGTTCTGGAACCATGTTGCAACACAGTCACCATGCTGCAGAAGAACAGAGGGAGTAACAACTTCCTGTCGCCGGGGCGGCGGCATACAGTGCGTATGCTTAACTTGATTAGCGCCAATTAGGCGACAGGCGGCGTCTCGCCTAAAACCGCAAATTAGCGCATTTTCAGCTGTTAATAATCTATGCCGACTTAATCCTTTAGACGGTTTATGCCGCGGCATAAATTATAAACGATCAGGATTTATGGACGTTGTGAATATCAAATTTTCGGCAGCTCTCTCTGGAAATGAAACTGATTTTAAATAGGGAAAAATGTCTTGCAATTGATGATATTATGTTAGATTTTTAAAGATTTTAAGCTTAGGAACGAATAACTAAGACTTAGAATCAGGATTAGTTCAGTTTCAGTTCCAAATTAATTTGAATAAATATTTCTTTCTCTTATTCAAATAAATTACTTTAATTAATCAATCAACGGCCACAAGGAATTTGCTTGACAAACATCAATTAAAACAAATTAACTGAGTAACTCAATCAATTAAGTTTTAAGTCATACAGCCTTCGTTTTGCAATCATAAACTTGTTTTTATTTGCCAAAGGAAAAGTTAATAAACCGAAATTTACTTTCCCGCCATAAAGAGCTTAACTTCTTTCGGTTTGCCTTGGACAATTATGGATGAATATTTATCAGCCAAGGCATAATAATTCGATTGTGTTTCGCATAAAAAAAGTGATAAAATTTATCTTATGAATTGGCTGGCCCATTGCGGTCGTTTTCGCTTTTGGCCAACTGACAATTCTCCGCGCGAATGCGATTAAAATTCGATAATAAAGAGGGCATAAAGGAATCCCTGGTAGAGAAGTTTCCGCCTTTCTGCTTGTCGGCGCCCGCACAAAAGTTCTTAATCAAAATAACTTAATGATTATATTTGCTTGCAATTCCAATTCCACAGTTGCTCACTCCTTTTCACAAGTTTCCCTTTTTCTTTTCTTTTCCTCTCTTCCAGAAGAACGAATGGGTCTCCACTTCAACTGAACTCGACTGGACTAAAACCCCCAAAAACCCGAACCCCCCGAACCCATACCCAAACTCAAACTCAGCCAAACCAAACCGAATCGACGCCAACGCCAATTTTAACTACTGTTGGTGGCGCCAGCAGCGAATAGCGAATAATTGAATCATAAAGGACACGGACGGGCCAACGAAAGGATCCCAGGATTCAGGATCAACAAAGCCGAGCAAATAATTGCTGTATAGTGTGCACGGAACGTGGTCTAAAGTCCTCTTGCTTCTCTTGCTACTCCCGCTCCCAGTCCCGCCTCACTCATTCAGTCGACCTCCCTCCACACCATTTCCGGCGGAGAGTAACAAGGGGGAGTGGCACATTGCAAAGAAGGCGGCGGCAACGGCGGCTGCAGGGAAATGACAGCCGTCCTGCTTTAATTAAAGCCGGGACGTGGGGCGGTGTGTGGGCGTGAGGCCCGAAAGTGTGCGCTGCAATAAAAGGAGGAAATTGAAACGCAATGTGGCTGATGCCGCGGACCGTGGACAACGCAACAAAGTGGACGAAATTGCTTTTGGAACAGGCGAGGATAGCACTGGATAGTAACAGTAGCTGTAACTGTAGTAGCAGCAGCAGCAGGGGAGGACATTAATTTTGATTAAATTCACCTGAACATTCGCAATCAAACAACAGGCAACAAACGACTGAGTGAAATATTAGCCAAAAAACGCAAAGCAGCACATTTTAAGCGAATATTTGAAGCAGCCAACCGGGGTTTGTGGGTGTGCATGAAATTCCTTGGAGCTAGCAAACAGGAGAAGAAGCAGCAGCAGCAGCAACAGCACCCACATCACCATCAGCAGGAGGCATCTTGTGGATGTCGGTTTTGCGTGCCGCAGGCATTGCAACAGCCACACATGAACACGTCCCTGTGACAGGAGGTGTGGCGGAGACGGGCGGCGAAGTCGGGACCCCAGCAAAACGGCATAATTTCGTCAACGGCAGCCGGGTGAACTGTCGTCGGCAGAGAGCATAACCCACCATTTTTCCCCCCCTTAGAACCCAAAATCCAACCCACATCATCATCATCATCAGCAGCAGCAGCAGAAGCAGGAGCAGGAAAGGCGTCGCTGTCACAGTCAGCAACTGTTGTCAGCAAAAGGAAAAGTATCAGATCCAGGAATCAAGGAACAGGAACAGTAACAGGAACAGGAGTAGAGGCAGGAGTCAGGAATAGCAACGCAACCCATATCCTTCGCCCAGGACCGCCCCGATGAATCTGCTGTGCTGCTGTTGTTGCAGTAACATGGCACCAAACCAGCGCGTCACACGCAAATGGGAACTGTTTGCCGGACGCAATAAATTCTACTGCGATGGATTGCTAATGTCCGCACCGCACACAGGCGTCTTCTACTTGACGTGCATCCTGATTACCGGCACCAGTGCGCTCTTCTTTGCCTTCGAGTGAGTATACGCCCCGTGCTCATTTGTCAGTGCACAGAGAACAATTTTATAGTTAGTTATACTGAAATGCTTAATGCATTTATAGGAAAGATTTATTCCGAAGTTATAAGATAATGGTTAGATCTATAAACTTTCTTAAAATGACTCAGAAAAGTTAAAGGGGAAAGTCTAAAAAAAAAAAAGAAATGATCTATAAATAAAAGAAAGATAAGATAGCACTTACTTAAATTGGCTTTTACCTGATAATTGTAGGCTCAAAAACATGGTTAAAATATCTTAGCTATTAATAATAAATCAGATAAGATAAAAAATGACTAATTTAAGATTAGAAAGACGCCTTTCTTTCTTGCCGTGTGACATTTTATGGGTGTCTGGGTGAGGCTGTTCCTCCCTTTAGTTGCATTGTGTGCAAAATGTATACGTTGCTAATTAAGCATTGCCCAGTAACCCTTCCGGGGCACACCGGATCCCTGATTTCCCGGCCACCACCGACTCCATGCCACCGGGTCATGCTTGATTTCCAATTACGCCCACATTAATGGTCTCTGACTTTGGACTCTTGCTCTGGTTTCATCGGTTTCAACGAGGTTTCTCATCCGGTTTCGTCTCTCGTTGCTATCGTCTGTCGTCCGTCTCCGTATCCAATGGCATGTAATTATTGCTGTGCAACGTGGCGTATGCGTTATGCTTGGCCTGGCAAAGGACATCGCTATCCTAGCTGCTTTGCTACTCCTACTACTACTACTACTACTTTTTCAGCTTGATGTCTCTGTCCCTGTTGAATCCGTTGAATTACGACTATCCGTGTGGATTGGCCAAGTCGGAGGGGTAGACAAATAGTTTCAGCTTTTGATTTGTCAATCCCTCCAATGGTTGTCCGGCATTCAAATATGTGCATGCCATGGCCATGGCTACTCCAACCGAGAGTGGCAAACCACAGGAAAGTGTAACCCCCACCCTTGGGTTTAGTTTTAAACAGAATTTTCATTTCAAACTCGTTCATCCGGGACACATTTCTATTTCCTGTTGCTAAACTTTTCCGCTATTAAACTGTGCTGCTGGTTTTTAATGGTGGAAAATTAAAGTTTTTGAATTATTAATGCTCATCAGTAATTCCGACCTATGCATGCTCTTTCATTTAAGCTTCTCCTTATTCTTCTTCTTTTTGTATTTTTCGTTTCAACAACTCACATAGTAAGTAGTGAATATGATGAACAAAGGTCCTTTCCTTTGTGCTGATAAGTAGTCAAAAGATTTTTTATGTTTCTCTGAAAGAAGATTATAGTGGCAACAGAAAGGGCAGCTCTTTCGAATGGAAACTTTGTCTGATATAAAAAAGAAGAAAATATAAAAAGGTTTTCTTATGTGGAAAGGAAAAATAGAGAGAGAAAGGAATTTCCAGGAACTCTACCATTGGTCACTGCTATCACGTTGCTTCCATAATAATACCAACGTCCAATCGATTTGGCACTAAAGAGGCTGCAACTAAATAAATATGTGACAGGCGTGCTCGTATGGAAATGCCACAACCCGCAAAACGTTTAACTAGATTCAATTTAGTTTGCACGTGGCCTTGTCCGTGTCGGTGTCCGTCCTGGCCAAAATAACGCATACGTCACGTAGTGCAAATACAAATGGAACAGCCATGTTAAAGCTGCATTCGCTAGCTTCCCACACAGTGCGATTAGACAAAATTATGCTCAACATTTTTTGCACGAAATCATTTCGGCACCGCGCTGAAAAGGAATTGGATGAGTGGAGGTGGTTGGAGGTTGCTGGTTGTTGGTTGCCACAAAGAAATTGGAATTCCCAAGCCTAGGAACGATGTACCTACAGCTCTTGGCTCCTCCTCATGCGCTCCAAATTTATTCGCCGCTGAAAAGCGGCACTGCAGCGCGATTTTATTTTCATTGCTTGCTTTACATTAGCGCACAGTCGAGTGGAAGGAGGCGTTCCTAGTATGGATGGGCATTACAATATCTGCAATGCCTTTGAGTGCTCGCATAGTTATTCCTGCAGATATTCCCACACATCCTCCGAGTGCACACACAGAAAAGATGTGGTAAATCTAACCTGAATTTTGGTTAGCAAAGAATCATTTTTAAAGATTACATTTTAAGACCACCAAAAGTTATTCCTTTTCCTCTTTTGTTTATAGGCCTTACAGGTTGACAACATGCCATTTCATCTTTCATTGAATCAAATAATAAAAAATGAAAATGTATATATCAAAATTTGATTTGTCATGGTTGGATTTACCCAAAAAGATATACATTTTTTTGCATGTAAGTCTGCCTGGTGATGTGTGGGCAAACTCAAATTGTGTTTCGTTCGACGCTCTCCGGCAATGCAAATCGCTAAAAGGTAGCACACACAATGCATGAGGGGCCCTCCTTTGGATTTCCCATTTCCCCATTTTCTATTTTCTATGGCATTGTCAGCGATTTGCCAGTTGAATGCGAGAGAAGCATTTTTTGAATGCATTTCTATTTAAGCTTTACTGCCTGGCTAGCATGGCTAGGGGGAGGAGGGAGAAACTCAGCGTTGTCATGACAAATGTATTTAACTATTTTTGGTTGGTTCCTGCTGACTGTCCCCGAAATGAAGCCTACTAACACACACCCACGTCCATCTGGGACTTGTCACACATAATTGTCACTGAGCACTCGGGTCCTTTGTGGGTTGATGGCGAGTGAAAGTTGCTGCTGCTGCTGGTGGATGCGGCGACTTTTGCTATTCACAAATCGTTGCCACACGCATCGGGCATTAAGTAACAATGCCGGGCATAGCATTGTCGCCATCAATCCAGTCCCCAGTTCGTGGTTCTCATCCTTCGCCGCTATCCCCGCTGGGATAGTCCACCCTTCACGACCCGTATCGGGGGCATATTTGTTCGGGCTTCCACATTTGGGGCATTGCCAAATCACCGGGGACATTTGCATGCATTTTTGAGCAGGGCAGGGCAGGGCAACCCAAGGCAGGATGGCCTCTTGTCACCCACCCAAAACTGGTGCAGGGAATCCAATGGCAAGCGTTGCCTGCATTCTGCCGTTTGATGCAGTGCTGCATGCAGGATGCATGAGGAACCGGAGATTTAAGGAATCAAATTTCAATGGGTGCTTGGCAAAAAGGACATAATCGTATCCTAGTAGGATTGGGAAATCTTTCTAGTTATGCTTTTTGAAGCTGTTTAATCAAAATTTAAAGAGATGACTCCGTTTTTTACTAACAGTCGCCTGAATTAACTTAGTTTCTAAGTTATACTAATAAGATACGTAGATTAATTTACCATTTGATAAACCATAAATAACATTATCATATTTCTTGACATCTGCCAAGTTTATAACCATAATTACTGCGAAACCTTACGTAAATATTTTATTTTATTGACATGCCCGTTGTTTATTGCCTCATTTGGTGAAACAATCAGAGCAAATCAAGATGTTGCCACAGCCATAATGACAGAAACATCATTAGATTAATGATATATATTTTCCATCTTCTTCTTATACATTACAGCTGTCCCTTTCTGGCGGACAGCATAAATCCGGCCATACCCATTGTGGGAGCGGTTCTGTACTTCTTCACGATGAGCTCCTTGCTGCGCACAACCTTCACGGATCCGGGCGTCATACCGCGTGCCTCCAATGATGAGGCCGCCTATATCGAAAAGCAAATTGGTACGTTACTCATCCGCCCCGTTGTCGCAATGGTAATAGCGCATAAGCAATAGCAATCGCAGCGGCACACTCGCAAGTCCTTGCGTCCATCCAAAAGGAAACGTGGCCAAGGTCGTTGCCTGCTGCCTGCTGCCTGTTGCCTGAATCATCCTGCTCATCCTTCTTCAGCGACTGGCACGCCTCTTGTCAAACAGCCGCCCACTCAAACACATACACCGACACTTGCGTATATATTTGTTTTCACTTCATTAAGTTTGTATGTGTGTGAGAGGAAGAAGGGAGAAGGAGAAGGAGGAGGAGGAGGATGAGGAACTGAGGAGCACGTAACGTAAAAAGTAATGAGCGTGGCATGACATAGAATGAAAAAATAAAGCGCGCTCGCAAAAAAATATATATATATATATTCCGTATAAAAATCATCAAAGGCGAAAGCTGCGTTGCCTTTGCACTAATGAGTTGCTGTTGTTGCCTTTGTATAAAATATTTAAAATGAGAAAACTTTTGCCCTTTCTCTCCCCCGTCCCCCCTACTCTTTGCATGTCAACAACGTTCGCCTGTCGATGCCGCTTGATGCTGATGCCGCATTTCCTTCTCCACGTCGTCGTACTGGATAAATTCTGGAATCCTCTGCATGGCTCCGTGTGTTTGGTTAACCCAAATCCCGCAGAGGTGCCAAACTCGCTGAATAGCCCCACATATCGACCGCCACCGAGGACCAAGGAGGTCCTGGTCAAGGGCCAAACGGTCAAGCTGAAATACTGCTTTACCTGCAAGATCTTCCGGCCGCCGAGGGCTTCGCACTGCAGCCTATGCGACAACTGTGTGGACCGCTTCGATCATCACTGTCCCTGGGTGAGTGACTAGTAGTCGTAGTAGTAGTAGTTGGTTGCTGAGTGGGTCCTTGACAAGGACGACACCACCCGGCACCTCGTTAGCGGTGGCGCAATTTTTAATCACTTCCCAACAGCCGCCTCGCCTGTCCCCAAAGTATCCCCCTCTATATCACCCTAGCTCCATCCAACGGCCAACTGACATTGAGCCAAGAGCCGCATTAGAGGCTCTGGCGAAAAGTGGGCCACAAAACCAACAGCAGCAGCAGCCTCTCCGTCGTCTCTGACTTTAACCCAATTCCAGCGGCAACCGCTGAGGTTGCTAATTTTTTAGCAAAAATAATTTCAGCCGAGCGCACGTCACGTTTTCAAGCTGGAACGTATAAAAAGCGCACTCGGACTCCCTCCAATCCTTTGCCGGTTTTTGTTTTCTTTTTTTTTCCCCCCTCTTCATCTGCTGGTGAATCCCTGCCAGCGACGCGCTGATGCAACAAGATGTGGCTGCCTCTCTGTGGTTGGGGGTGTGTGGGTGTGTGTCTGTGTGTTTGGACAGGACCAAGCAAACAAACCACACTTGCATAAACCCACACACACACACACACATACACTGACTTAAGTAGCCACACTCATATTTGTGATGGTTCTGTTTTCGGGGATGTGTACGAGTGTAGCATACATTTCGGGATGGAGGCAATATATCCCCCGGGGACTCAAATCATCGCACATACCCTTACGGATTAGTATCAGGTACTATTCATTTCCAGTTCGGATGGTTCTTTCATATAAATCTCAGCTGTTTAATTATTAAAATTCACTAATTGATTGCTTTGCCCATCAATAGATCTCCCACTATTTCGTTTTTAATCTTAACGAAAACCCTTCAACTATTTTCTTGTTTGCTCTCTAATTGATTGCTTTGTCTTTTTATTTCCATTTCCCACGACAATATTGACTTGCAATGTCTTTTCAAAATGATTTTCACCTTGATTTTAGCCTCCGCAATTCACAATCAATTTGTATTGACCGATGAGTCATTTAACTTTAGGAAGGTCAGTTTAGTCATTAAATATTTACACTAAGTTGAGCATTCATTCAGCTTTGGCTGACTCTTTGCCCTGCCATTGAGACCTCTGTGGGTGAGTGAAGTAATTAGAGTTGCTTAACTTAAAGGAAAACTAATTGGGAATACAATTTGATTTCCTCTCTCTAAAAATATTTATCAAAATTCAGAAAGTTAGCCAGATAAATCTACTTAAAAGACAGTGTATACCCTCCTCTGTCTGCTGAAAATCAAAGTCTCTAGCAGTTAGTGTTGCTGTCATGCCTTTGCTATCGCCCTCTTTCATTTACTTGGGCTACGGCGTAATTTAAACCCCGGAGGAGAGAAAGTACCAACACAATCGCATCTGACGGCTTGAAGGTCGACTCGAGCCTTTTGGGGCTTTTCGTACGCCGTTTTGCAGTTCGCGGCGCCAAAGGGTTTTGGGTGGGAAAACCGAGAGGAAGGGGTGTTGAAATTAAGGCATTTCTTGGTCGTAATTTTGGTAATGACACACATCTCGTGAAAATGCAATTAACCTTATTATGTTATGGGGTTCAACAAAGGTTTTGTTACCAACTTTATGTTGCCGGTTGTGTCTTTATAATAAACCCGGTTTAATCCTCTCTTTACAGGTGGGAAACTGCGTGGGCAAGCGGAATTATCGGTTCTTTTATTTGTTTCTAGTCTCATTGGCATTTTTAGCTGTATTTATATTCTCGTGCTCTGTGACGCATTTAGTTTTATGTAAGTACTATATAGAATGACTATCTTTAAGTTGAAAATTTCTAAAATAATGTGTAAACTATCCCGGCAGTGATGAAAAAGGAGCATGAGGTCTTTAATGTAATCAAGACGGCGCCCTTCACTGTGATTGTTGTGTTCATTTGCTTCTTCTCGATATGGTCCGTGATCGGCCTGGCCGGCTTCCATACCTATCTGACGACTAGCGATCAGACAACGAACGAGGATGTAAGTTTAATATTATTAAACTAAAATCTTAATAAACTACTCCCCTTTACAGCTCAAGGGATCCTTCTCCTCCAAAGGCGGACCACGCAATCAAAATCCCTATTCGCGGGGGAACATCTGCCTGAACTGCTGCCACATCCTATGTGGACCCATGACGCCCTCGCTGATCGATAGGTCAGTAACCCTTCAGCCATTCTAAACATAATTCTTAACTATATTAACCAACTAGGCGCGGCATTGCCACCGATGAGTTCATCCAGCAGATGCAACACCAATCGAGTCCGCGGCACGCCCTAAGCGATGTGCTGAGTGCCTCGCATATGGTCACCACCTCGCAGCCTATGATGGGCGGTGGAATAGGTGGTGCCGGCGGCGGGATCAGCATTGGTGGGGCGGAGCTAAAGCCCCGATTCTATGACGAGGTAAGCGGGCAACCCAATAACCACATTGAGCCAAACCAAGCGCACCCTTTCACCACCAAAATCTAAAAATATCTAAATGTCTGGGCACTCTGCTTGCTTGATCTCCTTTATATATACTATTATATATCAAAATCAAAACTCTCGTACGATGAACTTTTGTGCACATCATTTTGACGATCTGTAATTTATACTTCTTCTTTTTGTGTTCTATGCAATGTTCTTTTTGGTAAACTACTACTACTACTACTTGAATCATACACCACAATCGACACAATCACACCAACCAATCAACCAACCAACCAACCAGTCCAATCCCTCCTCCTCGACAATGGAGGGCAACGGAGGTGCCATCAATGGCCATGGGAATGGCCATGGCAACGGCTTCGACCATCCGCCGCCCAGTTACGACCTGGTCCAAAACGGTAAGTCCCGCAAGCAGCATCAGCAGCGCTGCTCCCTGCAAACCCTGCTGCCAGCCAGCGCTCAGCAGCAATTTAAGGCCAGCAAACATAAACACAAGCAACTGAAGCAGCATCTGGTGGCCGCCGAGTTGCAGCAACACGAGGGTCCAGGACCTGGTCCCAATTCCCCATCCCTTCTGCGCTCGCCGGCCACGTCCTCCTCGTATCGGTTGAACCTTAAGCGATCGCTGCACCTGCCGCTGACACCGTCGTACGACGATGTCCGTCACTCGCCGCTCCCGCTGTTGCATCATCACGTCCATGCCCAGCAGACCACCGCCATTGGCAGCGTGGCAGCAGCAGCAGCGGCGGTGGCATCAGGCGCCAGCGGTACCGGTACCGGTACGGGTGGTTCCTCATCCTCTACCACCGCACCCACTTCGGTGTCCGTGTCATTGGCCACGGCACCACCGCCGCTGGCGCCACGACGCCCGTCGACGTTGCAGCTGCAGGCCAGCGGAGCGATCTCCGCCAGCAACAGCACCCTGACCACCATACACACCACGGCGCCACAACCGCCGGCGCCAACGGATTTCAAATACTACTCGCCGCAACGTAGCACCGATTCGAATCTGATGAGGAACTATCCATTCCCGAAGGCGGCACGTGGAATGCGTCGACAGTCGACGATGTCGGTGGATTCGCAGAAGGTTAATATTGCCGGATATCAACCGCTGCCAATGAGGAAACCCTACAAGCACCAGGAGGTGATGTTTGAACTGAAGTCGCCGACCAATCGGCTGACCATTCGCGAGTGCGACTTTGGGGGTGGCGGTGAACCCTGCGATGACGATCAGTCGATCAAGGACAGCCAGATCTTTCGTGTTAGTAAACGAAATCTTTATATGAATCACCGGTCGCCATGGAAGGAGCGCGATCGTTACTCCAATCTCTACGAGTATTCATTCAACATCGATCTCAACTCGATCATCGAGGATGCGGCGGGCAGTGACTCGTCATAGTACGCAGCAGCAGTCCGCTGCTCCGCCGCCCTAGGCCACGGCCATGCCCACTTGGTCCGTTCTATTGTCGTCCGGTTCGGTGGGATGATCCGTCTCCTAGTCATCCTCCTCGATCGGTTGTTGGGCGCTGTACATAAGGCCGGGCCCTGGCCAGCCCGCATCCTAATGCTTCCACGCTTTTGCTAAGGTTATCCTATTACCCCCTGCTATGTGTCCAGTTTCCGGAATTTGTCCCACTTCTTTTGGGGCTTCTCTCTCTGTAATTTTGGACTCGTGGGAAGCCATTTGATTATTGTTAGTTAACTTAGGATTTTGTTTAGGTTTTAACTTAAGAACTTGTCTAGGCTTTGATTGGGTTTTTGAATAGCTGGCAATGTAAATATTTTAATCAAGGCTGCAAACTACTTCTTAGCCGAACTCTTTTGAAGAAAGTTCGGGTTTTTCGAAATTTTAAGATGCACGAAATGCTATAAGCTAAAGGTATTATTTTGGAAGCTTAAGCTTTATGTTGCTGTATGCCTTGCCGTAAGAAACTAGAAATTGAAATCGCTTTCTCTGTAATATTGCACAGCAATAATCTAATAATTTTGTTATCAATTCCCTTTTTGTTTTTGATATTGAGCCTTTATCAAAGGAAATGTACTTTGGTTTCGATTTGCAAAGTAAATATTTTGCTCAGCTGAATGCTCGAACTGTGAGCCAACGGAGCGAATAAATTTCAAAGTTTGCAGCCTTGATTTGAACTTTGAGGAAATCTATCACTGAGTCTGATTGTGGCACATTTTGTGAGACTCACTTGGCTTCCATGTGATGCGCTTAGATGTGTTAGTGCAACGTAACTGCTACTACCCCTTGCGGCCGCCTGAAATCCGAATCCGAATCCGAAAATTTGTGTTTGTGTGCACCCCCCTCCTTTTGTAGAAGTCGAACTTGTATGATTTTTGTTTAATGTTTGAAAACCACCCCCCCACCACCCCGCTGTAGACTCTCCCAGTTCCCACTCCCAACAAAAAAAAAAAGTAAACTTGGTTCATAGAAACTTTTGCGTTTATATAGCACCTGCTTCCCAGGCTAGGTGCGTCGGATCTCTTCTGATGCAAAATGCGTTTGCAATAGAGGAGCTTCGGCGCCAGGGGCCGAAAAATGCCACCCATGTATATGTAACCACCTTGGTCTACGTCCCAGCGCCGCCACCTCCAATAGTGAAGACATCAACCAAAGCAACCAACCAACCAACCAACTAACCAACCAACCAACCAACTAACCAACCAAAGATACCTACTAACCAAATAACCATTAAACCAGTAAACCAACATCCCAATAAGAATATAGAACAACCAAGCATGTTTGACTTTGTTCGCCTAGTAAAATGCTTAAGTTTTTGATTTTTGTTAGTTAGGGAACCTTGTGAGATTCCCACGGCTGAATGATCGCAGTCACTTGGGCCTTAATTTGAACTTTTTTCGATATTTATTTGGAAGGTTTCAACCGCGAACATAGATTATTAATAACGATTTGCAATTAGAAAATGGGAAGAATTAGCAAAACACTTAATGAGCCAAAATAACTGCCATTTATCGAAGCAACATTTTGTTAGGACTTTTTTCATTTTTACAATGAAAATGAAAACAAAAAAACAAATTAAATGTAAAAGTAAAAACTACAAATGGAATTCAACAAGAATTTGATAAACTATGTATCAGTGTGTTAAGCGAGAGAGAGGCATTTTAAAAAACGAAAACTAATAGTGAAAAACCAAAAGAAAATTGTTAGAAAAGCCAATCGAAATATCAAATATTGAATATGTCTTAATCTTGAATATTGGAACATTGCCAAGTGACTGCTGCAAATAATTAGCAATAAAAATATTGAAAAAAATGCGTTGAAATTGAAAATGAAAAATGAAAAGTGGAAAATTGATGAATATTTATACCTAGTTGTAAAGTTGAGAAGGATTTGTCGGGCAGGAGATTTGCTGGACTTTTTGGGGAGGTGAAAATCGAACGTAAAGCGTATTTAGGTGTATAAGCCAGCTTGAAGATATAATTACGGCTCGAATGCCGTCTAAAAAGGCTTTAAATCTTGAGCATTAACAATATTATGGGTTCCTTTTATAATTAATTGCAAATTGTAATACGCATTAGCGAGCTAATTGAAGTTGTAGGTAGTTATATATATTATATATATATATATTATATATATTTCATGCTAAGTCATAGCGTGAAAGCGAGTGTTAACTGATGGAAACATAAATTTATATACTTATATATATATATACACAATATGTATGGTTAAATGTTGGGCAATAAAGTGTATCTAGCGTATGTTTCAAATTGAATCCGAATGAAGTGTTAGCGGATCGCCAGCGGATCTATAACTATATATAAGTACTAATCCCGATGTTGAAGCGTAATGCAAACTTTCAGGTAGATTGCGAGACCTACTTGCAATCCTGATGGATTATTGGAACCGTATATATATATATATATATCCCCCCGTCGAATCACCCACAAACACACATGAAGGCTTCCGAGATTTTTTAGTTTCCTTCGCTCTCCTGTGCTGTGCATTTTCCATACTCCATTAGGTTACCTGATTTTGGTTTTGACTGGCAAAGCGCGCACACATCTATAATCCAACCCTACTTCTTATTCTTGATTTATCGCACACTAATGTCAAACTCTTTCTGTATCTTTCAACTTGACTCTGGGATTAAAAAAAACTAACCAATAACAATACTTGCAAATTTGTGTCTGTAACTATTTTGTGAACAAACTAAAAACAAACCAAAACAAAAACTGCAATTGAGCGAAAGTTGTCGAGGGCCGCTTAAAGACTAGAGTAAAAATGCATTGTTAAGCCTTAATTGGGTGAGTTCACTCCTAATGCCTAATGCCAAACTAAACATTTAATTGTTGTAAAACTGAATTATAACCAAAGCTTTAGAGTTTCATTTAGCAACACCGCATAACATACATATATATAACCATATAACTTTGAGTTGATTATCCTGTTGCTTAAACTGCCAGTGCAAGAAAGCTAAACTATGATATTTGTTTGATATTATATTATGTTTCGCATTCATTAAATAGACTTTATACCCAAAGGAATCATCATTATTGCCACTAAAACACGAATTTAAAACACTTCCAAGAACACAACCCGAAAATCAAAGTTGAATATGGTATTTAGCGATTATTTATTGGCAAGCTCCACTACTAATTGTACTCACAACATTTTGAAAGCATGCTTTAAATTGTTCAATTGGCACCGACTTACCCACTGAATCCATTATCCATTAATTAGCGCCTAGTTTCGGCCTTTATTTGCGCAGACTCTACACTCCGCCGTTTGTCATTTAATATTCAGTTATCGTTGTTGCTGTTGTTGCTGTTGTTTATTGGTTTAAGAGAGCTTATCAACTGATGAGTTTCGAATTAAGTTGATTTCCCACCACCGCCCCCCCTGGCAGTGTTCTGAGTGTTCCACATCCTCCGGAAGGAGACGGAACTGTAACCAGGACTGCAATTCAATTACACATGTATATTGGTTCATTTTAAGCTGACAAACCCTATTTAATTAAATTACGATTTTAATTTGCCGCCCTTTTTCAGCATTTATGATTATTTGCATATTCAAATAGTTTTATTTTCCATTTTTCCCACAGCTAAACAAACCGAATCAAAACAAACCATCAACGACCACTAGCAAAAGAGCAATAAAACCACTAGATAAAAATGCTCGAAATTGAAATTCGAATTTTAAATTAGTTGGCAAATTTGTTGTAATGAGCATTTGAATATTTTACATGCATTAATTAAACATTACAAAAGAAGCAAATTAAATACCATTCACTAATCACATCCTCTCTTTTCCCCCTCCCGTTTTCCATTTCGTTTGCAGGTAATTCCAATAGTCTAGCTCAGTTGGTGGACAATGAGATACCGCTGGCCCAAATGGACATTCCGGCGTATACCCATCAAACGGCCACCCAGTCTCGCCAGTACCGCCATCGTCATCATAAGCAGCGTCAGATCTCCAATGGCGGTACGGTTAGCTATGAAAATCAGTTGGCCACCGCCAGCAGCGAAGATGAATTGGATGATCCGGATGTTGTGGTGTTGGGCAGTCCGGAAGTGGTGGCCGCCGTGGCTGCCATAGCATCCAACAAGGCACGCGAAATGCGCAATCGCAGCGGTAGCTATAGCAACCTCTTCGATGCGGACTTCGAAGCTGCCCTGGTTAACTCCTCTTTAGCGGAAAGTCATATCCGAACTGAAGGAGCCACAAGCTCTGAGAAACCCTCAGCGGGAGCAGCTCTATTAGCTGCTGCCATATCTGGCAAAACGGAGAACATGTACAGCAATGTGCCCGATGTGGACAGTGCCAGTTCAGCCGATGCCAACCTGCATGTGTACTCCAATATCATTGATGAACGGAAAGAGCAAGCCAACAATGTGTTATCCTCCACCCTGCTCTGCGATGATCTCGACCTGGATGATCCGGTTAGCGCTTCGTGTCATGTCAAAAGGAAATCCCTGGGCGATGGAGCAGAGCAGGTTAAATCGGCAGAGAGACTGAGAATGTTGCACGACACCACGATGATAGATACGGCTTTGGACCTGGACAGTCTAGATGGGTCCAGCATGGGCAACAATTCGCAGTCGTGCCTGGTCAAGACGGCCAAACCGGTTGCCACTTCGTCGAACGTGGCCATAGTCTAAGCGGTCCTTTTTTTGTCCTGTACATAAGTGTAGATAATCATGTCAAGGGGGGGAGAGTATTATTAATTTGTCCGTTATTTTACCTGAAGCACTTTTTTATTTCGATTAACAACTGCAAATGTGTGATGAGGTGGTTCAGGGGGGAGAAATAGAGAATTGGCCTAGAAAAAGGCAGATAAAATATTACCTTAACGCGTTACGCATTCAAGAAACAAAAATGAAGAAAAAGGAAGATATATCTATGCATATATGTAGATGATAATAACTAAAGCATTTACGGATATATGTATGCATATGTATAATACAAATGTGGTGAACAATGTTAACAATTCGAGGGCATTAACGAGGACAAAATAATGGAGCAAACCAATACTATGGAGAAACTGTTTATACAATACACGACGCATACATATAAATCAATTATAAGTACATATACATAATGATACACATATACAATGTACGGTTAGTTATAGTGTATAATTTTTGTATTTAAGTTTTTACAAACAGCCGAAACAGCAGGTGTCGTTTCGCAGTTCAGAGTTTAATGAGAAAAAAAGAAAAAAACAAATAAGAAAACAAAAACATTTGCGGTGTAGTAAAAAACCGGAGAAACAAAGAAAGAAAGCCAACTAGAAATATCCTGCAATATACGTGAAGTTGAAATTGTCGAGGAGATGGATAAAGAAATGTTAACAGCATAAGAGTTAAAAGCAACAATGTGGTGTATTAAATGTTCATAAATCTACCATTAAGTGTATTTTCAAGGTGTAAAATGTTATATGACATCAATTAAAACGAGTTCGAGATTTCGAAAAGCTCGATTGCATGAGAGAGCAAAAATGTTAAGCGTATGTTATGCGAAACTAACAAAACTACAATTATACAAAGAATAAAGATTTATAAATAGAGAAGACTTCTGATGCATTTTATTTATTGGGATTTGTTGAGCATTAGCATTGACAAACCTAAATCAAAGTTTCAGCAGGGCATACATTTTTAAATGACCATTCGAAATTCCGTTAAAGGTTTGAATACGATGACAAACCGCCAAAGACTTATCGATTCATCGCTAACTTTGTCATCACTAAGCTTAATGGTATATATCAACAGTTTAGTTTTGGTCATACTGACATGGACGCGAAAACATTGGATTCGGAATTTTTGGAAATTAAACCAAAAATACACTATTTAAGGTAGTCCCTGAATCAAATCTGAATAACAGCCTTAAGAATAGGTAATTCCAGTGCCCAGGAGCTTATTGCACATCGTCACTCGGAATTCGAACCTTTCGGTGGAGGATTAAAACGAACACAAAATGAGGGAACTGAATCGGAACTTGAGGAGCTTAGACGAGCACACGGTTAGCATTTTGTACATATATATAACGCAAATCGATTTAATATATATTAATATGAACTATTCAATTTTAGACCATTTACGAGCTCAGTTGTCAGTCCCCCGTATAGAAAGACTTGGAGGCAGAGCTCTCGCCATCTGGAATGAAGAGCAACAAGTGGCAGAAGTCCAGCGCAAAGATGGGAAATTCGAAAACTTCGGATACAGTGAGCAGGGGAAACTCTACTTGGAATACTACGAAGCTATGTTCCTTTTGGAATTGGTGAGATTTAAAATCTACTTATAAATGTTAGGCAGATTAAGGAAATTAATATTTCAGGGGCGTTTACAACTGGAGTACTATGGAACAGTAGTTTCAATAGAGCAGGCGTATGTGCTCCTTCTTGGTGAGTTGGAAAGCGAAAAGTACGCCAACTACCTAGTCTTTTCGGCTTTATCCCGTGCTGGCTATATAGTTATCAGACATAAACCTCCTGAGAAAACACCTGAAGATGTGACTAACGCAGATTGCATTTGGGCGCTGCTGAAAGAGAAACTGGGAAATCATTCAACACCAGAGCACATTAAAACCTCACCTTTTTATGCGGCTGTAGAGAAGCGTATGGAAGATATGAAGAATCTCATTATATCACCAAAAATAGAAGAACCCAAAACCGCAGAAGAATCCATAGATTTACAATTTGGCTCGAGAAAGCGCAAGACTAATGAAATTCTAACTGAAGAACCTATCAGTAAAACGGAAAGACTTTCCACAGTGGGTAGAAGTCTAGTGGATCAATTAAAAACTGAATTTTCTTATACCAAATTTGAAAAGGTCTTCGAAAAGTTCGATATTGTGCAACTTAAGAGGCGAGATTATACCAAAGAAGATACCGCTGTTCCGTCTGCCCTAAAAATAACTTTTGATCTGCATCTTCACAACGAGGGCTTTAAGAAAAGTTCACCAAAACCACCAAACTTTAATGTAATAATTCTCCCATCGCAGGGGGCATTTCCCACCCATGATGAGATCTCCAAGTTTCAAAATCACTCCGCACCACTGCTCGTCGTATCCGTTAGCGAGTCCAAGCAAATACAGGCCTTTCTGTACTATATTAGTTGATGATTACCATTAGTACGGATGTGCCACCTCAATAAATTGTACGTGTTAATATATGCAAATCACGAACGAATTATTTTGTTTACAAGACATTGTTTATAAAAGAAATTCCGGCCGGAGAAAAACTCACCAAAAACAAGGAAAATATGTCAAAATATTGGTATTACCAAAAAAATATATCTAAAACAAGTTTGCTAACTGATATTAAGCAAAAGAAAAGTGAGTTTTAGTTTAAAGCAAATATAAATCACTGGATAAAAATATGTTTCAACAAAAATAAGGACAGACTATAATGGATAACAAAAGATAAAATATTTCAAATATTTGATATTGTTTAGATTCGCCATAAAACTACGGAGTTGATGGTCATGTGAGCCTGCATCTCTACCACCTTAGATATTATACTCAAAATTTGAAATGAAAAAGTTTGGTTTATAAGTAGAACGGCCAAAACAAAAGCACTGGTCGACGTCGTCGGAAAGCTTCGCAGGAAAGCTCCGCGTCTATGCGCAGTGAAACCGTTAGCCGAATCGGATCGAATCATCGAATCGAAAGCCTTTTCTTCATTCAGTCACTCTCAACGCACGCAGCACAGTGGGTGGGAGGAAAAATCTCGTTGTCGGGCGGAACGGAGCACGGACCACAACAACAATTGGCTAAAAAGGAAGGCTAGTAAGGCATCCGGCTAACAAACTACCGAAAATCTCGCGATTTCTTCAGCGACAGGCCCGCAACAGCGACGTGTATATCTAGTATACATCATCATGGTGAGTGTTTTATGTGCGGGTGTGAGCTGCTGTGATTTGTGTTTTCGTTTCTGCTTATATTGCCCAATTTATTTTATACTTTTTTATTTTGTATGTAACCTACACATAAAATAAGTTTCACTTTGATTTAAACCTCCTAACGGGCACTGTGAATTTTTTTGTAAATTATAAGAGCAGGCAGCACGACCTTGAGCCACTTGCATTGCACTTGACCTTGCCCAGCGATGCAATCAAGAAACTTAGGGGGGCCACCACAAGCTTACTTGGCTCAGCTTTTCGCGACGCGAGAATGAGACAGAGATGGAGAGGGAGACTGAGACTGAGTTTGAGAATCCCCCAGCTCAGCTGTTCCATGTTTACCGCTCTGGGTATAAATAGAGGCTCTCCTAATTTGAAACGATTACGAATTTGTGAAATTCCCCGTAACAAAAGAAGAAATACAAAAACACAAACAACTAAACAAATTAGCAACTCAACGAAACAAACAAAAATAAAAACCGAAATTTCACATTCCAAGCCAAACCAACATCGAATTTTGACGTCAAAATCCCGATTTGAATAAATTTATGACCAGTTGCCCGCCACACAGGAATTTCTGGCGGGGCTTGATTCATTAGCAAGTCCCCAGCCTCGTCGCCAAAAGCAGTTAAAATGTGTTTATTGGCGCTACTCGAACTAGACAGTCATGCCGGTTTTTGCCTTAGTCGCCGTCGCATTATTAAATTGTCAAAACAAAGACAAAAAAACTTAAAAAAAAAAAACCTTTTAAAAGAAATAGCAAGATCAAGAGGCGGGCTTCCATAAAAATTCCTCTAAGCTTTGCTGGATAGTTATTCAGTTCCGTTTGAGCAGAAAGCATGTGTTTGAGGTTCCTGCTATAATTCCATTATTAAAACTAACGACTTGGGAACTTAAACAAGTGTGGAAAACTACCATGTACAGGTCAGTGTTGAATTATTAACCACGGCGAATCCTTGGATATGACATTGAAAAGTCACTGAACTAGTTTATATATCAAATACAAATTACGTAAATGAGCTACAAAATCATAAATTCTCACACGCAACACACTTAATGCGTAGAAATGTGTGTTGTGAGAAAAGAAAAGCCACAGCTAAAAACAACGTCAGAGAAAATAAAAAGCACACAGAATTTATGCTCTAAGGAAAAGCTAAAGGTAGCAGCAGCCAACAACCTGGGCAAATATTCATTCATTTTCTAGGTTTTCAATTTGATTTTTATTTTTTCACTCAAAATTTTCAACGGGTGCGACAATGCGGAACTGGCAAATATCGGCAGGGGCCGCCGAATACTATATCAAAAGCTGATCCGCACACGCTATATAGTCACGGGCCACCAACGGTAGCGATTTCAATTGTTTATAGTAATTGGAATTCCTTTTTTTTTCCTATTTTTTGATGAATTCAAACCATTAACAACACAATTTGTGCGAATGGAGAAGAGGTGGCAATTGCTTTGAATTATCTTGTATAGCCATGACGTGCTACGCAGTGGTTTCTGTACAAGATCAATGTCATGGGCCAATGTAATATTTATATCTATATATATATATATACATACTTTTTTTGTTGTTAGGCTATAGCGCGTGAACATTATTGTCGGCAAACATTTGAGGTTTATTTGCTGCTGGCATCGTGCCCAAAATACTAATAACTACATATTAACCAGAGCCAAGAACATCGCAGATGTAGTTCAATAACACTATAACTTTGAGATATCTAACCATCCTCAACCAACTGTCTCGATTGTGTAGTTATTTATGTGTCACCAAAGGGTTATGAAGAAGGAGGCCGAGGAGAAGCTTAAAGCCGAGGAGCTCCGTAGGGCACGAGCCGCTGTAAGTAGCCCCTTTCGGATGCCAAATCGATGGCGGGAATGATTGTATCCACTACTAGGATTACTTGATGTATGGCATGGCTGCTTCACCAAAAAAACAAAAACAAAAGTGTTTAGAACCTATATCGAAAAACAAAACCTCCTCCATTGAAAACCCTTCCACGCCTCTTAATCCAACTAAGCTTGCGTACACGTCAACTAACTAACTCAGCTAATTTTGTAGATGTTTCTTTGCTTCGATGTTGTGTCCCTTGCTAACCCAGATCCTGTCTTTACAGTCTGAAATTCCCATCATCTGGATCTTGGGTGGACCCGGCTGCGGCAAGGGCACTCAGTGCGCCAAAATTGTGGAAAAATACGGATTCACACATCTGAGTAGCGGTGATTTGCTGCGCAATGAGGTAATTTGGACAGAAATAATGGAATAGTTCAGCTATCTGTTGTTTGCAGATGGCAAGGGTATATTGTTTTTGCCTCCAGAGCGATGTTTACAATTTTAAATGCAATAAATTTGGCATAATTATGATTCATAAACATTTATATTAATCGGTTATTACTTAAATCTTCCTGATTTGAAATTATATTAATTGCTTTCTCTGAATACATTGGCTTATTGAGATATTAGTTGGTTATTACTTTATGTTTGAATACTCATTTTTACTGCCCATAAACACTTAATTCATGTATGTTTATGAGTATAAAAAGTAATAAAAATGAGTTGTATAAAAGACCTCAGCTTACAAATTACTCAGATACTAATGATCTCCCTTTTTACAGGTGGCCTCTGGATCGGACAAGGGTCGTCATCTGCAGGAGATTATGTCTACCGGTGGCTTGGTGTCCAATGATGAAGTGCTGTCGCTGCTGAATGATGCCATCGCTCGCGCCAAGGGAAACTCAAAGGGATTCCTGATCGACGGATATCCTCGGGAGAAGAACCAGGGCGTTGAGTTCGAGCTCCGTGTTGCTCCTGCCGACTTGGCTTTATACTTTGAATGTTCCGAGGACACGATGGTGCAGCGTATTCTGGCACGTGCTGCTGCTTCCCCTGTAAAACGTGAAGATGACAATGAGAAGACCATCAGGGCTCGCCTGCAGACCTTCAGGCAGAACACCAATGCCATTCTGGATCTTTACGAAGCCAAGACCCTGACGGTTAGTTAGTGAAATATATATAAACGAGTATCAAAAAACAAAACCCCCTAATAATTAACGTCATTATTTCTAAATGCAGATCAATGCCGAGCGTGATGTGGATGATATCTTTTTGGAAGTCGTCCAGGCCATTGACTGTGTGCTGAAGAAGAAGCAGCAGAAAGCCGCCGGCCAGTGCTAGTGAAATGGGAAACCATTCGGAAACCGGTACCAAAGTTAGAGACGCAAGCAAAATTTTTAATGCACTTTTTTAGCGCGAATCTCACAATCTCAAAGCTGAGCACAAATGAAAGCGAAACACCAAATAAATTAGTCTAAATCTATATTATGTTACCATATTTAATGGCATTATCCTTCAATCAATTGCAAGCAATAATTGATGTGGTGCTTTTAATAAATTTACACACTTAAATGGAATGTACTTAAAAAACAATATTATTAGCATTTGTAGACTTTAGCCAGAGAGATCGTAGATAATTAATTGAATAATGACTGTAATTTGATATTTACAAGTTACCCTATGAATTGCTAATCTCAGCTAGGCACGATTTAGGGATCTTATTTAGCAAGTCTCTGGCCAATTATTCATAAACTAATTGAAAGATCCAAGGGCGCGTGTGCTTGAAAGGAAAACATTCGAAAACATTTGCCTTGAATGCGGCTGTGAGAGCCACGTGATTTATTATCGAAAACTACAAGCTCATTTAGTTTACTGAACCAGTTTGCTATCAGCATTTAAATAGTTGTGGGAGTAGAACAAAGTTAACCTCGCCATCTAACTAAATACTTTGCTAAATATCTCATTTACATGGGTGTTTCGCCCCAAAATGAATATTGATTATGGCTACTTTTTTAGAAAGATAGATCGATACATTTACTTGTTAATGGTTAAATAACGATGATGACTTGAACTGTATAAGAATTTTATTGAGGAACTTTCCAAAATCTGTGAATATATCGCTGCTACACATTAACAAGTTGCACCCGATAAACTGCTCCAGTCATAATAAATTATATGGCTTTGCCAGCGAATTTAAATTAGAGCGAGTCATCGGATTAATTGATCGACTGCCTCGAGAGCTAAGTTGAATTGGCTTCAAATCCGTTGGGGGATTTGTATTCTGAGCCCAGTTAAATCAGAAGTATTTCGGGCTATTAGATGATATCAATTTTTTGATAAATCTCCTATCAAAAGAATCTTCAAGCCATTGGAGTGCGTCATGAAGTTGGGTTCTTAAAAGGCAAAATAGATCTGACACAATTCGAATAACAAAAGGCCAAAAGAAAATCTTGGAATTTCGGACTCCTCTCTAAAAAAAAAAAATCGAAACTGGTAGTAATAGAATCGTCCATCTATCACGGAACTAAATACCAACTGGAACAGACATCAGCATAAGCATCAGCATTCAGCGTCATCGTCATTCGGAGGCTCCCCTTCGAACTGGAGTGGGTTCAAGTTCTTAGAGATCGTCTCGAGTGTAAAGTCAACACACAAATATTATGTAAAATAAGTGGTTTTTCGAAAGATGCCCAATAATTGTGCGGTTCGTAAATTATGTAAAATTCATAAGAGGAAGGGGGTAAAGAAAACCCACATAATCAAACAATATGGATAGAAAACGAAACAGTTAAACGCTCAGCAAATTATCACTTGGCGACGTAAAAGTTTTTATCGGGTAGCGATTATCGCCGGTCGAGATCAGATCCCCAAATGCGGGAATTCCAATTCAACCAAAAATCAGCATGACTAAACAGACAGAAAAGCCGAAGCAGGTTTTCGTGCTATTATTGTTATTTTTGTTTTTATTTTTGCTCATATACAATTTCTTTTTATATTTTGCATCATTTTTTTGTGCTTTCTTTTTGTTTGAGGCTTGATTTTTATCTTTCTGCGACTTTTAGTCACTCTTAAAACTAAAATAAATACATAGATATAGTTTAAATAGTTAATGCTAAAAACAATGTACAGATTTCAATGAGTGGGATATATCACAAGATTGGAGAATTTCTTCTAAAAACATAAAGCTATTAAGATTCAGTCAGTGGTTGGGATGGGCAATGGAAGGGACCCATCTTAAATGAGATTGTTATCACTGTACTGATGGTGATGCTGCTGCTGCTGGGGTCGCAGGTACTGCTGATGTGCTGCACTATGACCACCAATCTTGCTCTCTATCCAGTCTAGATAGTAAGTTACACGGGTGAAACCTCCAGGAATATTGGTTTCACATCCATCGGCGGGCCCAAAACTGGTAATGCCAACCACCATTTGGGTGTCTTTAAGTACTAGAGGACCACCCGAGTCACCAGTGCACACTGTCTCATCCTTCAGACCCTTGGCACAGATCACTCCCGCGGTGACCACATCGTACTCCTGTGCACACTCCGCATTCGAGATCACCTTCAGTTCGGTGTACTGCATCGAATCTGAGTTGGTCATCTCCACCATGGCGCCCCATCCACTGGCTACCACACTCATTCCCGCGAACTGATCATGTCGATATCTGCTGGGCAGCGAGGCAGGCTGAATCCGCGAGGTGAATCCTATATCCTGTGGCAGCTTGACCAAGGCAATGTCATTGGCCGCCGTCTCCGGGTTGAAATGCTCGTGAACGATGAACTTGTTGGATCTCAGAACCAATCCTCCCGATTGCTCTGTATCCTCCACACTCTTGGTGCCCAAATACACATCGTAATGGGTCACTCCCATGGTGCAATGTCCAGCGGTGAGGATCCAACGTCTATCCAGCAAAGTTCCTCCACACAAAATGCGTTTGCGCCAAAGTTGTTTGCCAATGAGCATCACCTGGTAGGGGAACTTCTCAATCCTTCCATATTTTGATTGTCCCAAAGCATAGCTTTCCGTGGGAGTGGGTTCCCAGATCAACAACAAGATCATTCCCAATCCCAGCAGGTGGGCTATTCTGTTATGGATCATTTTGTTATATCTTTTTTGGCTGCACTTGTCACTGATTTGTCTCGTTTTAACGGATCTTGAATTTAAGTCTTTTGGGTTTTTTGCGATTAATTTTTGTTTTTGTCTCTGAGTTCTGCGCGCTTTGAATGTTCGCTTCAATCTAAATTCATTCTGATGGAGCCGTGATATTTTATACCTCGTCGCTCGCGCTCAGCGAAATATTTCGCCGGTTATCTCGGGCTCTCAGGTGTTTCTTATTTTTTTTTTTTTTTGGTTTTTTGTTTTTGCTCCGCTCATCTTGGCAGATCGGCAGACTCGGACTCTTCTCCGGTAGCCTGTTGTTATGACAGCAAACAAGTCGTAAAATCTCGTTTATAAAGCTGGAGTCTCGGACCTAAGAGATAGTCGGCCGATTTTCATTTTGCGCGCGTAGCCAAGCAAAGTTCAAATTTGAAATGGGAAACGGAAGTGGAATTGGGTTATGTTGTATTGCGTTTGATCCCGAAATATCATATTTCGTATTTCAGCTCTCTCTTATGATTTCAACATAAAATATTTGTATTAGCTCAAAACTTTTGGCAAGAGAAAATCGAAATTCAAGTTGTTTTAGCTTGGCGGATAATAGAACAGGTATTCCAGATGGAGTTTGGACATCAAAATCAAACCACCGCCCATTTTATTCGCTGGGTTGAAATTTTTCGGGGTGACAAATACGATTTTAATTATGTATAAACGATAGAGGAATTCTGATTAAAAAAAAGACTCGTTTGGCCTGTCGTTTTCCATTTGGCTTGCCAATATATTCAATCAGTTGGAAATGTTTCATTCAACTGAGAAAAGATGGAATTTTTTGTCATTTTTTTGAAAGTTGCTTTTGCGCATCTTCACTGGCATTTTCGGGGAGATCCGTAAACAACGGGGGACTCCGTTGATTCAGTGGCGCCATAAGAATTCATATCAACTAAGTTATTCATTTACGCCTCAAAGTCCACGGAAAAAATGTTGCTAATTCCAAGCAAAACTTTCGGCCAAATTTCGGGAGAACGGCGATGAATCAAGTTTTCTGTTTGTTTATAATAAAACAAATTAATATGTAAATTACGCTCTAGATCAAAAAATCACAACAATGCTGACTCAATCAATGTTTTTGTTCTACTGTTTTCTTTCCATTTTCCTGTTTTCTTTTCCGATCTGCGCAAAAATTCCGAAAAATCCAATAAAAACAAACATTCGAAAATGGGAGTTAATTTGCTTGGCGCCAGGCGGTTGTGTTTTTAATGAAAACAACGGAGATTAGCGATCGTTTTAATTTTATTTACTTAATTAGCAGCCGAATTGTAAAAACACCCAGTCGAATGACTTTGTTTTTAAAAAGGAATTTAGCCCATAAATAATATGTTAATTTTTAAGCAGGGGCAAAGGAGTCTCACTAAGTAATCCAGGCAATTACACGTGCTTCTACCACCGATAGAGTATCCCGAAATCGGGTATCTATAATCTCGAATGAGCGTAATGTTTGCATTACTCATTTGCAGGTTCAAGTTTATAAATATATACAAACACTAATAAAATTAATTGGACATAAAGGTGCGAAACACCTGGTAATTGAGTTGTGAAATCCTTAAATATCAGGAACTTAGAATTACTCCCTTAAAAAAAAAAAAAAGAAACTAAGACAGCACGTGTAGGGAATATAACTTCCCGTTTTGGGAGGTGTCTTTTAATGATGGACGGGCTAATCTTCCAATTAGTTTTCAGCACATCGTCAAAGTTTATAGAACAGGTTCTCTTTCTAAGCATCAAATAAAACTTTACTTTCTGACTTTTTCGGGCCAATTTGAGTTTTTAGTGCCACCGACTGAATGCATATTTCATTTTTCGCCGAATGCTTTGAATAAATTACCTCGAAGAACCGGCGAGATTTATTCGACAATTAAAATTTAAATTACGCGACCGGGAATCCGAGATGTAAATTGATGCAAATAAAGGCTCGGGAACACCCAAAAAAAAAACAGCGTTGTTTTTGATCACAAAGTTCAGCGGCTCTCGTCTCTGGCGCCATAAATGTTGCTTACCTTGCCCGAGAAAGTAGCTGACCTTGACGGAATTCGGAATTAGTGATTCGAATCGGAGAGAGATATCAGCTAGAAAGCTGGATTGGATAAATCGGATGTCTAATTAAGGCGCATGTAGAGTGCATTGACCAAGATTCTGGCGTCGGCGTATCGGAATTAGCACATCCAATCGGCCATTGACGTCAGCCTAACACCATTTGTTTCATACGGCCTTTCAGAAAGTAATTAATTTATAAAAAATAACACAAAAACGAAAAATATATTAAAAATCTCACCGAATGAGCTTTTAATATGCAATGGCGTAGAACCAGTAGTCGCCATACCACTTTTCGCCAGGCAGTAAAAGTTCCACTCATCCCGAGGGCTCGATCTTGAAATGTTTCTCGGCCAGAGTTTTTGGACAAACTAGATCCGGTTGGACCTCATTTTATGCTGAAGACCGAACAAGAGAAGAGAGAACCCAAAAAAAATATAATATAAAAAGACAGCAAACAAAAAAGAAAGAGCCGCTTAGAAGAAATTTATAGCTATTGGGGATTTCCCAAAAAACAACCAAATACTGGGCCACAAAAACAAACTCCCATGACGCGGCTGTGTAGCAAACAAAATTTTGCTGAAATTCATCAAAAGCATTTATCATTAGTCGAGAAAGAAAGATGATCGCTTGATAGCTTGATAGCCGTTAGCCAAAATGCAAAGAAACTTTTTGGCGCCAGTTATCCAGACGGCTGGCTTAGTAACGATATGGATATTCGAAAATTAAAAATCAAAAATCCATTGAAAACTAGTTCCTCGTTTTGCAGTTCCGACAACACTGGAATTCCCGAAAAACACGTGCGAAATGCCAAATTCAAATGGTCCAATAAAAACCTAAGAAAGTCGTCAAAACAAATCGTCGTTGGAATCTCAAATCCAATTCGCATAATACGTCAAGTTGTCAAATTAAATTTGCATGCCATTAATATGCTGCCAAATGGAATGAAATGAAGCGCAGCTCAAGTCGCTTATAAACTTGATATGTTTTTATTTTTTTTACCCAATAGATAAGGAATTGATTATGCCGGAAAACCGCCTTTAACCGCCCGTAAGAATCACGCCCATAAAGCGTAGTTCTCAACTTTAATGGGAATCGGGGAATTTTTGGGTTTAAGGTTTTTTGGAATTTATGCGTTGGCTTTCGGACTAGGTGAATTATGCTGCGACAGTTCGAACAACTTTAGTGGCGCCGAAATAATTAATTATAAATCGACTGTCTCGACATTAATAAGCCATTGGAATTTGCATATAAATTAGAACGATTAGAACGCTCGAGAACAACATCCCCAAATCTGTATCTGTATCAACAACGCACAATAGAGCACCAGCTAAGATGATACGTGACTTCTGTATTAATCTTTCTATTTAACAGATAAGAGTATTCAGCTTGTGATGTTGCAATGTTTAATTTTAATTTTGATTTATTAATAAGTTCTTAAGTATTACCGACTGTTTAAGCTTCTAAGCTTTAAAAATGTAGAAGCTCAAAATTGTATTATTAATCAGTTTTATAATTCTAATTATATTCCTCTATCAATTTTAAGTATATAACACTTTTTCATTGATTAAAATGTTTCTAACTTATAAACATTTTACATGTAAAACCTAAGAGATTGAAAATTAATATTGAAATTTCAATGGCTTAATCAGAAAACACCGAATTTTTGATGAACCCGTAACATAGCAGAATTCATTTGGTAAATAAAATCGCTGGCAATTTATGTTATGTTTGATTGGTAAACAACGGAAACCTGATGTTGATAGCCATTTAATTTGAAGCTGTCTAGTATTGTTTTCCAATCATAAGTGGGCAATCATCATTCGTTTATAGGCAAACATGAATCTGAGCACGCTCTTCAAATTCGAAGAGCTCCTCAAAATTGACGTCATATTTTAAGACTTTTCCACACGATCTAATGATGATTCACATCTCGTTTACAATCTAATTTACCCGAATCGATATTAAACGTCATGGTAGCTTTACAAAATTCATATTTTTAGGCGGATTAGTCAACTAATATTTCGACCGTCTCGAAGGTCTCAGACTTTCTTAAAAGTCTTCTCTCACTGTGACAATGCAAATAAAATGCCATCGAACTTTATGTCTGATTAAAGCAGAAATTCCGATTTTAGACCGCATAAGGCAGTCAGGATTACAATTAATGACATTTATCGTAAATAAACATTTACGGCAAGTACACTTATTTCACAATGCATCTGTCATTCAATAAATTCAAGTCGGACACATGGCGAAAAACATTATTTATTTAGGAATGCAAATTGCAATCAGAAGCGAGCGATTTTGTTCGGATAATTGCATTTACAATTGGTTGTATTTCCTCAAATTCAAACAAATTTCAAGTGATTAAAAACAGGTTATTAAAAAAATTCAAAATAAACGTTACGCTAACTAACGGGTTGCTTTGGCGTAAGAAAAGACGTAATGCTTTCACACGTAGGGTGACCTGAAGCATATTTTTGACTTGAAATGGTATATTTTGGTATTTTTTAAGCTACAGCCACACTAAGTTCGCCGGCGTAAACAATTCTTTAAACTACTCAAATTAATAAAAAAAAATATGAAAGAAAAGGATTTGAAACGTGCCTACAATAATGTACTAGCACAGGCTATATCCAGCTCTCATCAGCACCTATTTGCGGGTAATCTGTTCGGTGATATATTCGTGCTCAGGTGAGAAACCATGTTTTGGCGCAACTTCATTATATTAAAATTATATTTTCTATTCTATTTTTAAAGCATTAAGGAACTAGATAAAGGTTCCGAAGAGCCGCCTGGCAAACTAAAGATCTTCCCTCAGGGCAGCGATGTGGATATCAATTACCTGGCCTTTCATCGTGATTTTCTGATAATAGGTGCCGTTGGTCTTATTTACGGATTGAAATGGGACGAGGAGGAGGAATCCTTGGCCACAAAACGATCATGGGAGGTAAAGATACCCATGCAGGTGGATGCTGTGGAAGTGCCAGACGTAAACTCCATGTGGCTGGACTCGGAAAACAGCATTCTCTTCGCCGGCTGCGGCGATGGCGTGATCTACCAAGTGAGTTTGGAGGATGGATGCATTCAGCGAGAATATCGCGGTCACACGGACTACATCCATAGTGTGGTGGGTAATTCTGACGGGCAGATATTTTCCGGAGCCGAAGATGGTACTGTGCGAGTGTGGAGCACTAAGCAGCAAGAGCAAACTGCTATGCTGGAGCCGTACAAGAATCCGGAACTATTGCGGCCAGATTGGGGCAAGTGGATTGGAGCTGTGGCTGTCAACGACGAGTGGCTGCTGTGCGGCGGAGGACCCAAGGCATCCATTTACCATCTACGCTCTCTGGAGTGCACCCGTGTTTTTGACTTCCCCGGACGCGTGCATCTCTGCGATTTTGTAGACGATTCTGTTTTTATTGGCGGAGAACACAACCACGTGCAGTCCTATACTTTAAATGGAGTCCTACAAGCCAATATACCCGTGGAGCATACCGCGTGCTACTCTGCGGTTTGGCAAACTTCACCCATTAAGGTCATGTCCATTGCTGGCTTCAGCAACAAGCTGCACATCCTTAAGGATTTCCGATTCCTGGACAGCAAAATTGATCTTTATGGCAATGTTCTGGGCGAAGAAAATACTCCGCAAGAAGAGGATGAACTGATCGAGGAACCTCTGACAGTGGAAGCAGCTTGAAGGTTTAATAAAATGTTTCTTTAATTGTCAATTACTATTTTTTTTATATTTAAACGTTTATTTTTCTTAGGGAAGCTGTTCATATTGCTCGTTCTTGCAACCGGTTCGTGTTATTCGAAGCACCTCATATTTTGTACTGTTCATATTATTTTGAAAATTGCACTCGCCATATGTCAAAGTTCCCTTATCGTTAAGTGCAAAATCCTCCAGCATCTTAATGAACTTTTTCGAAATATCCTCTTTATCTGGACGAATGGTTTTTCGAAATGTCGTGGTGTTAAATATCAAGAAAAAGTCATCTCCATGGACAGTTCCTTTAATAAGTAAAAGATTAGATAAAGTTATTATAGAAATATAAATATATACGCACCGAAATGTATATCAGTGCGATTGGATAGCCGCTGCGCCACTCCGACATCAGATGGATTATCGTAGACAAACGAATAGACAGGACTTTTGCCATATTTCCGGTGAAGATCTATTAATTTTGGCACGCTGTTCTTGAAAAGAATATCAGTGAACATCCGCTGCAGATCCAAATAGCTTTCCTCGCTGAATCGTCGATCTCCTAAATACTGCTGTCTAATGTTCCTAGAGAACTCATCCATATCCCTAACAGTTTTCATGGAATTCCGGGAGAATAGCAAGTAAGGCGCCCAGTCAAACCATCGGTCATTGAGTGTATCAATCCATGTCTCTCCAGTGGTTTGATTTGTTTCCAACAACTGCGCAGCATTATAGCCTCCATCCTCAGAGGTATATGTCACAGCCCAAGGGACTTGCGCGAACTTACCACTTGTGATGATGTCTATGGGATGTTGGGTAAGGAAAGCCTCGGGTGCATCTTTCGGCTCTATAACAGGTCCAAAGGGACTAAAGGGCACATAGGAAAACACGAGGAAGCTGCGAACAGCGGAGACCAATTCACCGGCTGGCTTGGACTTTAAACATTTCTTAAGTTTTGCAGAGTCCGTGGTCTCACCACAACCGACTATTCGACCCAGTTCAAAGGCTCGTCCACTCTCATGGATAACCCAGGGATCAAGTGCATTACCGCTCACCGAAATGGCTGCCTTAGCCAATTGACTAAAATCCTCATGCAGAAGATGGAAATGAGCTGAGGCCCCGCCAGCAGAGTGGCCGATGAGCACAATGTTATCGGGCATACCGCCAAAGTGTATAATGTTTTCCTTAATCCATCGTAGAGCTAGACGTTGATCCTTCAGTCCATAATTCCCCGGCAAATCCTTATCACCAGTGCTGGCGAAACCCAAAGGTCCAACGCGATAGTTTATTTTTACTACAATCATAGTTCCTTCCTGCATAAAGTTACTGTGTCCATATATTCTGGATCCACCAAACATAAAGGAACCACCATGCAGGAGAACGACAACAGGAAAGTGGTCCCGACTTGGATTCTTTGGCTTATACACGCTTACGGTTAAGCAGTCTTCTTCGCCCATTAGCTTGTCGCTTCCACGCTGAAATTGGTTCCATTGTACGCAGGATACAGGTGTCTCAGTGGCATTGAAAATCTCAGTCCATTGATGATTATACGGTTGAGGTGCCTCAAATCTTAGTTCACCAATTGGCGGTTCGGCATAGGGAATCGATTCGTAGCTGTAGTAATGCCCATTATCTTTTCCACGGAGTTTTCCATTAGGTATGTTGATTATTAAGGGATCTGACGGGGCTCTCCAGTATAAGCGAATGTTATCCACGGCATCAGCAAGTACATTAAGTTTTTAAGGACGAGCATGTTGTGAATTTCGACGAATTATTTACGCGACTGCGAGCAAACAAATGTGGATTTTTATTTTATAGCTGTTAAACACAAGCCTTCGAAGTAAAATAACTTAATCAAACGGGTTATTAGAATATTCAGGGCGTATACTATATTAAAGCGGTCAATTGGGAATGAGCTAATTATCATTATAATTATCATCATTCACTTAATGTTACACAGAGAAAATTTTATAATTAAATTTTGAAAATATATATTTTATCTCTAACAGCTAAATTTTTGTAGAATTTGTCAAAGAAATAAATCGTGATAAATTCTGAAAAAAATAGCTAAATAGTCGTATTAGTCATTTGATAATCCAAAATTGACCTAATCTGCCAAAATTTATCACTTACAGTTATCTGAATATCAATAACATTTTCCACAATGCTAAAATTAATAAGCCCAAATATATTCAAGTAACATTTCGTTGTTATCTTTAAAACAATAGAATTACGAGGAATACTTTATAATCAATAACACATTTATTTCGTTGGAAAACATTAGGGAAACTGCACATATTGTTTATTCTCACATCCGTCCCTGTTTATGAATAACAAGTTGAACTTTTCACTGCCCACATTATCTTCGAAAGTGCAATCACCGAATTTCAGAATGCCCTGCTTACTAACAGCAAAATCAGCTAACATATTGATGAAATTTTTCGAAATACGTTTCTCATCCGAACGTAACAGAGGATTTCTTACAAGGTTTCCAAATATCAAGAAGTAGTCATCACCATGTATGGTTCCTGTTAAATAGAAAAATGTAATAAAGCCAATTTAGTAAGTTTAATTCACTTACCAAAAGTAGAGTCAAAGCTCATGGCTAGGAAATGAGCGATTCCTCTATCGGCTGGATTGTCATATGCATAAGCGTAGACGGGATTTTTTCCATGCTTGCGATGAAGGTCCAAAGCTTCCTGTGTGCTATTCTTGAAAACGATATCCGTAAAGAGCCGCTGCAATGCCAAATAGTTTTTCCTACTAAATCTCTCATTGCCCACATACTCTTGTCTAATTGCCCGGGAGTAATCATCCATTTCCTTGATGGTTTTCTTTGAGTCCCTGTAGAATAGTAAATACGGTGCCCAGTCCAACCAGCGATCGTTAAGTTCGTCAAGGAAAGTCCTCCCAGTTCCATGCCATTCTCGTAAAAGCAAGGCGGCATTATAGCCACCATCCTCAGTGACATAGGTCACCGCCCATGGAACTTGTCCAAACTTTCCGCTTTTGATAACATCCCTTGGGTCTTGGGTAAGGAAGGCGCCTGGAGCATCCGCGGGCTCCACTACCGGACTAAACGGTGCAAAGGGCACATAGGAAAATACTAGGAAGTTTCGCACAGCTGTGACTATTTCATTGGCTGTCTTGGACTTTAAACATTTCTTGAGGGTGGCCGAATCTGCAGCCATTCCACATCCCAAAATGCGTCCAAGTTCAAAGGCTCGTCCACGGCTACCCTGCTGGACAACCCAAGGATCTAAAGCATTTCCACTGAAAGAGATCGCCGCCTTGGCCAACTGACCAAAATCTTCGCGAAGCATCTGCAGATGAACTGAAGCTCCTCCAGCTGAATGTCCAATGAGCAGAATGTTCTCCGGTTCTCCACCAAAGCACGCTATGTTTTTCTTAATCCACTGCAGGGCTAGACGTTGATCTTTCAGTCCATAGTTTCCGGGAAGATCCCTATCACCGGTGCTTGCGAAACCCAATGGCCCCAAGCGATAGCTTATCTTCACCAGAATGAATTTGCCTTCCTGCATCACGTCATCGTGTCCATTCTGATCTGCTCCGCCGAACATGAAGGCACCGCCATGAATATGGGCCACCACAGGAAAGCTGCTCCTGCTGGAATTCTTTGGCTTGTAGACGCTGACAGTTAAGCAGTCCTCCTTTCCGGTCAATTTGTTGTCTAGCACAATAAACTGATCCCACTGCAGACAAGCCACTGGTGGTTTCGTGGCATCGAAGGTATCCGACCACTTTTGTTTGTACGGTTCAGGCGCTTCGAATCGCAGGTCACCCGTTGGGGGTTCAGCATAGGGAATCGATTCGTAGCTGTAGTAGTTGACATTATCGCGGCCACGTAGTTTGCCCTGAGGAAGCTCCACCACCAGGGGATCACTTTGATCACAAGCCAACGAACTAAGCCAAAAATAGCTTAGCAGAAAGATGAATCTCACGCAGTTCATATTGCTGCTGCTCACTCCGCCAAATTCAGACCGCAACTATCTTGAGAAGTGGAAACTGCGGCCGCTTTTATTCCGATCTGTTGGCTTATCGGCGGCCGGCCACCTGAACAACCAGTCCCAATTGAGATCTGGGCACGCTATGAGATTAGATTTCTAATGCCTGGCTTTGATTTGGGCATAACTCTTGTGTGGACATCCATACGATAACCGTATACAAATTAAGATTGTTAGAAATGCACTCCCATTGCAATATATGATATGATTTAAATTTATTTCTAAGACATGCATCCCAATTGAGATTGCCAATCCCACTTCAAGTGAGCTGTTTATTATACAATCGCTCGCAAGTCAACTTGATTAATTACTTTATATGCATGTTATATTTTTGTTTATACATTGAAACAGATGGCTATGATAGTAGACTTTGTAATTAAACCGTTTAAAAGTCGAATAAGTTGCTTAATGCGATTGAAATTTACTCTGAGATAAGGATGTGGTCAGAATTTTTGGGATGGGAAAAATATTTAAATTTATTTCAGAAGCTATATTCAATTATCCAATTCCACTAGTTTTTCTCTAGTTACAGATAAGCATTTAAAAACTGTAAGCTGTAAAAATGTGAATTCATTATAAAAACAAATGTGCTATTAATTCTAGCAAACTGTTAATGACTGATAAGAAAGTATTAAGGAAATTGGCAGAATAAGCGACACTCAAGAAAATGTTGGATCTCAATTAATAAAATACAAGAGGATGATCGGTTTGCCTGAACTTCCTAAAATTCTCGCTAAGGCGGCATCATAATTGGTTAAGAATCAGCAATAGACTAAGAAACAAATAGCAGGAAAAATTCTTAAAATACTTATTTCTATTAATAGTTCGCCGCCGAAAAGTATGCACAGCTTTTTGGGATGAATGTAAAGAAGAATTACACATTACAAAAGTTAAAAAGTTTTTAGAATTATTTAGGTGCTTTCCATTACTCTGGATAACTTTTAAAAACATTTTCTGTATAATTTTAAGCCAGAGGAAACCACAGTTTTGTGCAGCTAGCGCCATTAAATTAAATAATTGAAAATTAAAATAAATATCTTTAGCACTCTTAGTTTTTGTAGAATGTTTTTATATTGAGTATATGTTAAAGACATGTATTATATTATATTTTAAGTATATATGTTATCTAAGAAATAAAATGTAATATTTGGGGGATATTTAAGGTTTCTGGTAAATAGGATTGTAAAGTATAGAAAACAAAATTTGCTTAGAACTCCACGACTCCCGGCAAATATTTGTCGATCAGGGTCTGGTAGTACGGCCACAAAGCCTCAATATCAGGAACCACCTCGCTCTTAGTATACAAATCATAGCGACTACAAAGGAAATTGATTATTAAATTGAAAATATATAAGATTTTAAAGTAAACTCACTTGAAGATTAGCACCCACTTCTTGGTCTCCGCGTCCTTGGGTGCCTCCAGGTGCTTGTAGTCACCGCCATTGTGCCAAGGATAGAACGAATGGAAGCGAATGATGTTGCATGCCACATCGGGCAACTTAGTCTTGTTGTGTTTCAGCACTGAATACATGTATTCATCGTGTCCCCAGGACATTAGCAGATTGTCCACACCACAGTTGGGCTGGTAGATTCCCAACTCGGTGTTATAGTCAGGATTATCTCCATCGGGATTTCCCTCAAAGCTCTCATCCCGGTAGACGATGCTATCGCCCCAACGGCAACCCACAGCGAAGGTGTCACCCACCACTGCCCACTGTGGCTCGTCATAGAAGGCCATAATCTTGCCAAGATCGTGAATGAGAGCTGTAAGATGTAGCCAATCGTGCTCTGGGAACTCGGCACGTGCACGCTCGGCTGCTTGGAAGGCGTGGATAATGTTCGGCAAATCCAGATCGGGATCAGATTCGTCCACTAGATCGTTTAGCTTCTCCAGAGCCTCACGCACTGTCATCTTAATGGTGTTGAACTTTAGCCAGCGATCGCGGCGACCTGGTAAGTTAAGAAATTATTATTAAAATTGATCATCAACTTCAAAAATAATTATTAATATTTTATTAAATTAAATTAACTAACTTACCCTTGACGAAATCCACAGTCTGGTTCAAGTGCATCTGACGATAGGTCTGACGAACACGTTCCTTCAAGGGATCAGTGGTGTCCACACTGTAGTCCCGGAATTTGGATGGATTTTTGTCGGCAAATGTGGGCTCTGGCCGCATCAGCTCCGAAGGATCCAGAAGGTGGACGTGGTTCTATCAATTAAAAACACCATTAAATAAGTCACCAAGAAGCACTTTTGAGATAGAGTTTCTTTACCTCCGCAAGGATTCTCATTATGATTAATATTTAATGTTAAAGAACTTAAAAATTTTTGGGTAGTAACCGCGCACTTGAGAAAGCGAAACACTTTTGAATCGCTGGACGCTGAGACCTCAGACTTTTATAGTCTGTCGTCCATCGGAAATTCAACGGAATTCACAATCACATTCTATATAGTACTCTCTCTTCTATTCTAGTATACTCGAAAATGATTTATAGAATGTTTGTGATTTCTCAAAACACGAGAGTCGCCTGCGCGCTCTACCCCTGCAGCTGTCTTCCAATCACTATCAATATTACTTCAGAAACCAGGCTCAAATGAGGGATTTAAACTCATTACATTGTGTTAAAATAATCCTTATCAGGAGTCTGGAACGCCTACACATCGGAGGCTCTGCTTATCTGGAGCTGCATTACATTTTTTGCTCCATTAACTTATGAAACTGGAAGCTGCACTTGACTGATAACTCCGAAAGGCTGGCCATAAAATAACATAACAAATCTGTTCTACATACGAGTATATCTGGTTCAAGTGCAAGGCCATGGCATTGAATTATGAGACTGATTGACGGGGTCGTTGTGCGGAGGACTCTTAAATGTATGCTGTGAGACTATGGGAAATGGTCTGATAAGAATGAAATAAGCTTAATGGGAATGCATCTCTTTAAAATGTTTACTTCAGATATTAAATGTGGATTTAAAACCAAAAAGTTAATAGACTTCTTAATACAATTTCGGTTTATAGATCCTTCTACCAATATAACTTGTTTAATCCCTTAAATAACTTCGTTTTAATATATGTTTATGCATTAATTCTTTAACTTTCCATTTCTATGTCATTAAAAAGACTTAATGACCAGCCTTAGAGAACGGACAATCAATTTTCCCCGGGATCAAATGTCACGCCTTAGGCCCCCTAAAAATTCCTACCATAGATCTTGGTCTAACCTTGAACAACCGTCAGGAAGGCAGCCAGTCCATAGCCAGAAGCCAACGCTCCAGATCCAGCGATCATCCGAATGTCTAAAAGTAGCAATAACACCCCGCAATCTGGGTACACAGTCATCAAGCTAAAGCTTAATGTGCCATCAAGGGGGGGATTGCCTAAAGAAAAGTTATCAGTCGTCTACATGACGTCGATGCGATCCGATCCGGACTCACACACGCCGCAAGTGCGAACTACAAGTTGAGATTTCACACTGCCCACGAAGGGGCGGACTGATCGCTAATACTTAGATGTGGATGTGAATGTGGTTGCTGATGGTGTTCCATATAGAATTGGGCCGGAGGGGCTTGTTCTAAGTTTCCCGAGGCGCAGTATCGCCGTTCGTCACCATCGAAAGGTCAGTTTGTAACGATCGTTGTCAATAAACCTTATCACCTATTAGGGGATCGTTTTCACATAGAGTATATTATATTGGGGAAGCTGGGCGGCAATGGAAAAGTTTCATAATATTTTTATTTTACGCCAATTCTCTGGTGTCATCAATTAAGTAAGAACGTGCCGTGGAATGCAATCACGAAACGTAGAGAGTTGAAAGTCAATAAATGTTATTTATAGTATTTCACATTTTCCCATCAAATCTAAATATTGCACTCTGTCTTAATATATCAGCCAGATCGATCACATTAACAAACAACAATGATAAGCTCATTAAAAAGCCACAAATTATTCTATAATTAGGGAGGGGTCACACGTAAAGTTCATAAGGTTAGGCAGGACAAGGCTATTAGACGCATAATGGACCCAAATGACAAACAACAATGATCAATCCGTTTTTCGAAATACAGTATTCTCTACCTATGACAACCTGTGCTCTCATACTTTCTCCTTGGAATAATTGCAGTTTAGTTTAGGCAGGCTCCACCGTTCTTACTACGGCCTCAAGTAATTATCAATAAATCACGTCGACTTTCGCCAGACGAACTCTTCGACTTAAACTCAAAAGTTGATATTTCGCTGATAGATTTGTGCACATGCTTGCAATAATTCATACGGCTTCGGCTGACAGCCGGGGTCATTAGGTCATCAAGAATACACTCCCCTGGCGGCACAAGACTCTCAGCCTGATATGATTACTACAAAGCTTTAAGTAAGTCATAAATGCAAGGAAACCAATATAGGCTAACATAAATGACGACTTTTATCCTGAATAAAAAAAGATATTTAAAGAGGGAAATATATTTGTAAGCCTAGCCGCAAAGTATGCTTCATTTTCTGTCAAAATAATTTTAAATTCCATTCCATAAATGGGATGAAAGCGGAAATATTGCTATGTTATTTTGACACATAATCATCAATCATAATTTAATGCAATATCACACCTGTATAGGAAATAAAAACATCAGAAAAACCAATTTCCTTTGATCATGTTAACACCTTATTGGCATGTTTACTTTAAAGGTCATAAAAACGGCTTTTTTGCTGTATTAAATTGAATTAATTTTCATACAATTTAAATCAAAATGATAACATTTTAAACCTCAATGTGTAGGAGGTTAAATCATACAAAAAATGTCATCTTTTTAAAGTACATATATTACCCAAGGCACTTTATATAATTTTCTCATATTAATAAACTCTTTAATAGTCTGTTAGCAAAAAAAATTGCAAAAATACATTTTATTAAACTTTAATGCTAAGAAATCTTAAGTCTATGGTACACGAATAAAAAGCTCCGCCTGTGCCAAGCATTTAAAATCACAATGTGCAATACCAAGTGGATTCCCCTCGCACCGACGACTGACTTGGGCGGCTCTCTGGACGGATACGATTCGGTTGACAGTCTCTGTGCGAGGTGCTGCATAATTGATGAGTGAGGGTATCGTGTGCCAGCTGAAGCTTCTCGCCCAGTTTTGGGTTTAATATTTTCTCCCGCCTGTTTGTTTGTCCGTAGATATATGGATGAATGTCCTGTCGGCTGGGGTGCCCCATGCCAAGGGGAAATGTATATACCAGGAATCGTGTTAGAACAACAAACAGCGGAAAATGTAAATTACAGCGCTTAATTGGACGCCCAAGCGCATGCTAGGCATTTAACGATTTAACCTTCGATTCCCCGCCACAGAACTCTAATTAAAAACGGAGGTCCTTAATAGCGCTGCGAGGACAACAATGAGTAGCACGAAAGCCAGGGAATGGGGCTTCCATTTTCCAATCGCCGCATTTTCCGCATTAACAAACGGAATCGAACCCATATTGTATATCGGAGTCTCTACAATATTCTTGTACAAAATTCGATCGTTAAGGGGCTGGATGGGTCGGAAATTGTTTTTCAGATGATCATCGTGTGCTGTCAGCAGACGGAAGGCATTTAACTGGATAAGAAATAAATTTAAAATTCAATTAGAAATAAAAATTTAATAATAATCAAAACAAAATATTTACCTGCTTCTCTGTAATGTCAATGGGCGTTACGAAGTCAATCCAGGTTACCTCCTCGCTACATGGCGGAGTTGTCAGAGAGCCAGTGTAGCTGAAGTAGCTCTCCAAATACTTCGATATGTATTCTCCTAGAGGAAGTGGATCGGTCATGTTCACGGTTTTGCCCTTCCGGTCAATTTGGGCTAGCAAATTCGTGAAGCCCTCATAACCGCCAGTTGTCTTGTCGCCAACCTGAAAATATAAATATTTAAAATTAAAATATATTATTAAACCGGCAAAAATTAGACTCCAACCTGAAAGAAGAACGCCATCACAGCGATGCCATGATCCTTGTCCAGAGCACTAGCAAAGTCAGGATATTCCAGATTCCTTAATACCACATGGAGCTCGGCGGGGTAGGCTTTGTTATTGATCCGATCCTCACTGCCTATCGTATCGTTCTCGCCCCAATGGAAGTGGAACTGCTCAAACTGGTAGCCCAAAAGAGTTTTCTCCGCCAAAGGGCCACCCCTAACCGTTGGAATTTCGTCCTCACCGAAAGTCATCTTCACCAGGACCGTGTGACCATTATTCGACATTTGTAAAGTCTCTGGCTCCACATTGAAGTTAAAGAACTCCAGCTTGGAGAACTTCTTCTCCACGGCATTCACCTCGGCGATATTTATGGGACTCTGATGCTTTCCACTGCAACGGGCAAAGTCCTCGCTCCAGTGCTCGGGTCCATGTCTGCCCTCGTAGCCAAAGTCTTGGGCCAAGACAACCGACGCTAAAATTATAAAATAACAAAAGGTAAATATTAAAAATCACATGGGTATTTATTTTTTCACAATCAAAACTTTTTCTTTGAGGAAAAACAAACAGAGATGGCTAATTGAGCTTCTCCAGGTGCTAATTGAAAGATAAAGTCGGTGACATTTTGTGACATCGAGTGGGTGTGTGTAATCAGTGATACCAGTTTAATAAAGCTATCTACTATTTTTGGTCGAAGCGAAAGCTATAAATATTCGGTATGTGTGTCCTATTAATTTTGCACATTATATTAATGCGGCGGCTGTCGTCATTTCATTGGGAATCAGTTCAGGCAGTTCATACATGAAGGCAAACTTAATTGCTCATTCAATTAGCATTAATCGGCTAGTAATTAACCGTGTAAAGTTTATTTCTCTTGGCAGGGAATATCTGTGAACCACAAAAAAGGGCGCAGCTATCGGTTGTAAATAGCTACTATTTGTAATATTTTCCATTTTTCAATACAAAAGCCGACATTATAAGCCAAAACCCAAAGTCTAACAAAATTAGCAGTACTTCAAAACCAAATTATCTCTCATTAACAAGTTGCCTAATTTATGACAAATTGAGGTTAATTACGGACTAATTTCTATTAGCGGCATTTTGAGTTTATTCTTTCCAACTTAGTTCACACCATTAAAAATTTAAACTTAATCGGATAATTGAAAAAAAAGGGGAAAAAATTCAATTTGGTTTTTTACGACGCCTATCATGTGGTTTGGTCATGTCTCATTTTGATGATCATCATGGACAGTGGTGACGAGTAATCAAGAAACCCGAATGGCAGGTAGAAGGTCGAAGATCAATCAGGTGACCAACTCGTAAGTGGCTATAAATAAATTAAAAGTTCTATCGCAGAAGTGCTCAAGACCTCTGGAGATAGTATCATCATCGAGACATCGCACTGTGATTTCCTACAATCTTTTATTGATTTATAACCAAGATAATCGGTTAGTTATAAAACTATAATGATTTACTTAACAATTTTTTAGGATGTTTACCACTTGTTAGTGACAATCTAAATGGGCTTTCCAACTAATAACAAACTGAGTTGTAACTTTTGAATTTTATGTCGATTTTTGTAAGCTTTTAATACATTTTACTTTGACGATTTCTTAGACCTTTTTATACAGAAAAGCTAATATCGTAAGGTTTTTGATTGAAGTAAGGCTTTAAGTAGAACAAACACAATCACAATCATATCAAACAACTCAATCTCAAATGTGAACTGATTAAAAATGTGTTAATCACAGTCCTGACAATTGTTTAAATATTTGCAGCACTCAGTTAGGAAAACACTTTGTCGGCATAAATAGAGCTTGATGGTCAGTTTCGTATCTTGATTAACGCACTTTTGTCAACATTGCCTTCATTATCAGGTTACACCTTTGTTTTGCCATATATACTGGGCTATAGCTCACCACAAATCAAGATCGGAGCAAAGACAATTGCAAGCGTGTTGTTGCGACACCTCCTCATGGTTACACTTTGCCTTGGAGTCACTTTTCCCGGAACGCTTGCCCTTATCTGGCTATCGGAAGGGGCACTGTCACCAAGTCGCGACTAATTTACGAACTATAACTATTTAAGGCTATGCACAAATCTAAGTGGCTTTCGTAGGCTTTCCCTCTGTCCGAAATGTTTCACTGCCTTATTTTCCGTGCTCACCCGCCGAACGCGGTCACACAACTGCGGTTAGGGCCTCAACAACACCGCTTATATCGCCTCGTTTGAGGTTTCTGTCTGCCGTCGAATGCTTCTGTTTGTTTGTTTTCTTTTTTTGTTGTTGTTTTTGTTGCTGCCAATCCAGTCGGAGCCCACGGGATGGAACTTTCCTATCCACTCGAAAACTGCCGAAGAAGCCACCGTTTTTGGGGTGTCCAAGCCACTGAAATGCCAGCCACAAGCGATGAAAATTTTAAAAGGTTAACTAACCGGATGAACCTGAGTTGCCCTAACCTTGCCATTGAGCGAAGGTATTCGGGTTACTCGTAAAACTATTCCGCTCAAATTTATTCTTTTTGAGTGTTTCTTCATTACACCAATCTTTGGAAATTCAAGTACCGACCTCTAGATCTCCTCTGCTAATGAGGAGTTTATTACGCATATCTTCTGTTAATAAACTGTTTAGTGCAAAATTGTTTAATTAACAGAACGGGTATTAATTGCTGCTCTAAAGCGTTACAGCTAAACTGTAAAGTTTTCTGGCCTTATACATTCTATGACAACTTGTAAAGTTAATTATCAGATTAGATTTACTAACCGTCCTCCCTAAAAATAATAATATTTTAATAATTTAATTAATTTGCTTAATAGCATAATAAATTTATACTATCATTTTAAGGGAGAATTAAAATATTGATTTCTTGTAAAGTTATTTCTTATTTTTCAAAACCGTTCCTAAACTAGCACCCCTGGGTGTACTTCTACACTATCACTGTAAGCTTTTGAAGTTTTCCGTTAGTTTGGTTCCAAACTTATATCATTGTCTCTCTTTAATTTCTTTGCTTTGCTTCTATGTAAATACCTTGTAATCTAAGGCATTGAAGGGTATGAACGATTCGAGGAACTGAAACCCCAATTAATTTATAGCCGAATGACTAATAGCGTGCGTGCTGGTCTAAAGCCTCGATGAGTAACTGCCGAATTGGATGACTATGGATAAAGATGGTAATCCAAGCCGGGGAAAGACCGAAAGACGAGACTGGAAAGTCAAATAACGATTGTTCCAGAGACAATCGAAGAGCACTCAAAAGAGAGTGAGGACTTGAGTTAAGGGGGTTACAAAACCGCAAGTTTTCGATGATCATACATATAATATATATATGTACATATATAGTAGGTGAAATGTGGGCGATTGAAGGGCTTATCTCTATATACATATGTATATCTGTGTGATACTTAGGCTGATTGCTTTGTTGTTTATCTTTGCATCACATGTCGCAGCCACAAATCGTAGTGCAATGCAAATGCACAGGGCACATTAAATGGCATTACTATTGCATGTTAATCGCATTGTGCAGCTTGTTTGCCTTGCACTGCGTAACATTTTCCCATTTCCCCAGACATCGATAGCTTTTCACTGTCGGATCAATAATTGCCATTCTATTAAAACTGGCAAACAGATTAACGCAATGCCATTACATTAATTTATTTTTTATGAAAATTGTTAATACGAGCCCTTAAGTTATTCGTATTTCTGGTTTTTAAACTAGTAGGTTTAGGAAAACGAAACAATGGCTAAACATGATTAACGCGTTTATAAATATTAGCTTATACAATGGGCATTGTAGGGTAAACCAGATTACTGTATTAATTAAGAAATCTTTTAAGAACTTTGATCAAAAATCAGAGATGTTATTAAGCATAACAGAGATGTCATTTATATTTAAAGTTTGAATATATCTTTGAAAAAGCAGTCTAGTTTATAATATGTCTTACTATAATATTATTTTACCTACAAAAATACGATGGAAACTACATTTACATGAGTATATACACAATTTTTAAACTTTTTAATTAAGAGTCAACTCAATGTTACATTTTAATACCAATTAGATTTTAAACATCAAACTACGTAATGTATGGAAAGCCCACTTGTTGAAAAACAATAGAGCTTTAATTAAATAAAAAAAAGTTAAATACCATTAAGATTCTGTGAGTTAATGAATCCATTTCACCGCCATCCGAATATATCAATAAACCAATTAATTAAAACCAGGAAACAGATTATTAATAACTATTAATACTTGGGTTTTTTCTTTCCCAATTTTTTGGTACTTTTGTGGGAACTTTTTCAGGCCAGTGACTCATCCTGCGATGTTTGGCTTTGGCAGTGGAATATTTTAACCGGAGCTGTGAAACATTTTGCATTGTCGTTCATCTGGGCAAGCTGAGACTCGAAAAGGCGAGTGAGGCGTGTATTAAAACGACCTCCGTGATATGTCAAGCGGTAACATAAATGTCTGGTACGGCGAGCACAAAGTCTACAATCTGGAAAAGTTGAGCACAGAACACTTACGCTTATTCCCCGCTTTATAATAGACTCTTTTTGTATTCTTATTTTTTTTTTTTTTTTTTTTGCAAAAGTCACTAATTACTCTGCTCGGGTTTTATTTTTTATGTTTTGGGTTAGGAACGGGGAAGGGAAATTTGACGACGAAAACAGCAGACAGAGATAGCATTAGGAACAGAAAGAGTAAGTGCTTTTTTCGTGCTTTGAGTTACAAACTGAAAACAAAATATATATATATGGTATATATATGTACTACCAACCTGCGGCGAATGCGTAAATGTCGTATAATTTACTGCCACAAAGCGAAACTTTTAATATCTAACCCAGGAAGGCAACCTGGAAAAAGTTCGGTGGTGTGTTTATGCGGCACATTTAAAAGTGTCTCTGAATTCCAATCTTTTTTATGCAATATACTCTTTAAAGCGTATCTCTCGAATGGTATCTGATTTCTAAAGTTGGTCATAATCATAAAACGAAATGGTGGCCTTTTTAAGATTTTTTACGGATTTATGGATTCGATTTTTTAAGCCGAACAGTCCATAAAAATGTCACACTTTTTTAGTACCTGAAGGCATTTAAATATTACTTACATATTTGCACTTTACATTTCAAATTATTAAAAGCAAAAGTTTCATTAAAATAAATGGAAAACAGGAAAGTTAGTAGAATAGTTAATAAGTCAAAAGCTAAACCATGTTTTTAAAGCCATCCTTCAGGATTTATTAATCCCAAACACGCAAGGGTATTTCAAAGCCATATTATCAAGCAAGTAAACATCCATTAGAGCTACAAGTTTTTTAGTTGCAGTGATTATAAGACCTGACTTTGTCCGAGCTAAGCCAAGAGCACTTGCCAACAGCTTGCTACAAAAAACGACATGAAATTACGACAAAAAATATAACAAATGAATAAATCGGCAGAAATGTAAAGAGTTTTGGCTGGACAAAGGTAACCCGAAGCATTAGCCTTAATTGTGGAAAAGTCTGCCATGGGCCAGACTCTGGCAAATTGCAAACCATTGTTGGAGAGGTCAAAAAGCAGGATCAGAACAACAAGTAAATAGCCAAGCAAGTCATCAGCAGGCACATCAATAATCATTAGAATTAGACTGGTTGGCATTTGTACTACAAATCTGCGGTGGAAAGATGAAGGGGCACCTCTATCCGTATTTATTTTTAATTAAAGTGCAACTGCCGACCGGCTGCGGCTGGCTTTGCTCAATTTACGGGCTCTCAAACGGTCCATGCCGATGTCAAACCAGCAAAATTCCACCAGTTTGTCATCGCCGCTCGAACTCTAACTATTTCGTTCCGCAGTTAACCGCATACATTCCTCGGAAAATATTATACCAAAGGTGTTTATAAACTGGTTAATACTGTGTAATTATTATTTGTTTTTGATTGATGTTAAGTTTGTGTAGTGAAGTTAAGCTTGGAAATCTTTATAAGCTGAATGAGATACGATAATGTTAATCTAAAAAAAAATATGAAAGGTTCTAATAATAAACCTTTTTGAGAGTAAATTTTGTGATTAGGTTTTGTCGAAGCTAAGATGAATCTTAACTTTTAGAAGGACTAAGTTTACCCTTTATTTTCCCACATCCTCTCCTAAATTCCAGTTTCTAATACCGCATCAACATAATGGCATTCACTAGCATATTAAATTAAAAGTTGCAAATGTAGGGTTTGCGGCTCTTTTGGCACGCACACCTGACCTGCAGGCGACCATACGGATTTATCAATGAACAACCCACTGAGTGGACCCCTAAAACTCAAACCGCCTGCACCATCCAATATTCCAGAGGCCAATGAATGACCGGCAAACCGATACTTAATGCCTCCAAAAACACCCACAAATGTTGTAACTCGGGGCATTCTTCGTCTGCAGAGTTCAAGAACAACACACAAGTGGCCGTAATGAAATGTGAATAGCCTTGGCAAATATGAGCCAACAGGACAACAAGCCAACTTATGTTGGGTGGAAAAAACCGCAGGCTGCATTTAAGAGCGACAATCAATGATTTTCTCTTTCGCGCCAGCTAGCTCGTGGAAAATGCTCTTTGCCATCCTTCGTTCGGCTAAAAGGATGCCGACAAGCAACAATTTTCATTGATAAAAACACCAGCTGCTGTATCCTGGGACTCAGTCGCACGCGAGTCTTCAGCCAGTCAGTAGTTCTGGGCAGCTCTTGGGATCTGCATGTCGTATGAATAATAATCCCTAAGCTATTGGCGGGTTTAATTAAAAATTGCGTATACGCCGCGTGTAAACAAGTAACAGTTAAGCCTACGCAGTGAAAGCCGCTAAGTTGTCAAAGGAACGCAAAGGCTCTAAAAGCTGCTTTAAATTTTCCACGAATGTAACTTTTTAGCGGGTAATCGACGGAAATTGAGTTACAGTTTAAGGTTGAGTTGGCGCCACTTGGCCATTGGCGCTGACCAACTTTTGGACCTTACCAATGATGATAAACTGAAAAGTGAACTTTCAGCGCTTTTCAGTACGAAGTGCTCTTAGAAATAAAAAAGAAACCAGAAGAGGACATAATTCTGTGGAAACGCAGTTGCAATGCAACGTACAAAGAAAAATCAGTAAAGTGACCTTTAAGTTTACGAAAAGTAAAAAAAATAACAAATAACTTGATAATAAGAAAAGGTGAGGACAGACGTTTCTAAAAACTATTTCTGCATATTTCTGTAAACATAATTTGCCCTTTCTGATAATACTTGCTCAACTTTCAATTTGTCGAACTTTATTTACTTGGCAACAAAAAGACTTCCGTTGTTCCTTTTTGCAAAATTGAGAATCAATCAGCAAGCTCTGCGACTATTTACTTATCAAATGTTTCGTTCAATACAAAAGTATTTGCAAACTCTTTGAATGGATGCAAATTGCAAATTAAAATTCTGTCAATTTAACCCGTATTTGTATGCCAAAGGAGTGGCAAAAATGCGTTTCTATCAAAGGAATAGCAAACAGCAAGTATTAATCGAACTATTTTCCCACAACTCTGTTTAATATCGAATTCAATTAGTTTATTTTTATTGAAAAGGGATATAGACTATATCAAAATATTACATTATTACATGGAGAATGCAGAAAATCGTGGGAGTTGCTGTAAAATTCCTTTGGCAAGGGCGTATATTAAAATTCCACTTTGCATATTTTTGGTTTTTCCCTTCATTAAATTGTTTTCCTTTTCATCTAATAAATCAATGCTGGAGATTAACTCTATAAAAGAAGATTTGTTTACATAATACGTAATAATTTGATTGAGGTCTACTTCGCAGACGCTTATTTTTATTAGCAACAAAAAAAAAAGAGATTCAAACAAAGCACTTGAGTCTCCTCAGCTGGCAATAAGCGGCTTTTCCTAATAGGAAAAACTTGAATGCCTTGGAATTAATGGACAAGTGCAGGCTACTGCTCACTTTCTGGCCATCTGAGTCCTTTCGGCTGATTTCTTTTCGGCTTTGTGCCCCATCTTTGTTACGGCCGACACACCTGAGTGGCGACGTTCTAAACAGCACTTTTCCTAGAATCCCAGACCTTTTCTTTTGGCCAAACTGTAAGTCGCATGAAGTGGTCTTCTTCAGTGGACGTCAGCCGCATGTCTTGGGGCCACATCTCGAGCAGTTGGCCTCGGAGATGGCTCTTTGGATGTCTTAGAGATATGCAGTTCATCCTTTTCCTTACATTTCCATTTCATTTCCCCTGCCAACATACCCATATGCAGAGCAATGAGTGCTCTTGACTGTTTTGCCTACATTCCGGCCACTGCACCGACGGATGATGATGGTTGATGGTTCGTTCGCCGGTTGGTCACAATGGCAATTCGCATCTTAAAGACACCGTGTGGCTTAATTCAGGCCAGATTGAATACTTGACATGCTCTAATGCGGTGCAAACCTCTGTTACAGCCACGTGCTATCCATATCTCAGTGGCATGGGCCATCAGCATTAGCATTCATTGTAGTTACACGAAGGAAAAAGTTTGACTTGAGTTGTGGTTTAAACTTTTTTAAAATCATTATTACATTTTTCACTTTAATATTTTCATTTTCTTTTATTTATAACATCGATTTCAACCGTTATGAATAAAAAATCATCAATTTTAAAGTAATTCTAGAGCAGGAACTTTGAAGCACAGATTTCGTTAATGAAAAGTGAACTTCTGTGTTTACTCAAGTGTCATGTTTGTCGACATCATAAATTCAATTTTAAAAATGACAGGTTATTTAAATTTTTTATTTTACACTGAAAAATGAACTACGAGATATATAATGTTACTATAATGTAAATGAAAAAGTTTAAATAAATTAAATGTTTCAAATCTTTTCACTTTAAATCTTCTTAAAGTATTAACCCCTTTCAAGATGGTAAGGTATTTTGAAAACCATGCCACCTTTTTGTCCAATGCATGTTTAGGCCGTAAGATCCTGTTGATGATGGCGACGTGGAACTTTCTGTTCTGTGGCAGCCTTGGGCCGCAAAGCTTTACATTTGGTGGAAAAACCAGTCCGAACCAGAGCACGTGCAGCGGATAGAATAATGGGCTATAAAGGGGGTGACAGACGGAATAGGAGGGACAGGCTGAGTGCAGATGAGGACTGCAATAAACTGCCATACATAAGTGAAAATTGTGAAATGAAAACTTGCGCGAGCATAAATCAATATACCAAGGGAGCGGGCTCATGGATTTTCATGGCAAAAAAACAAATATATATACAAAAAAAAATGGAAAAATCAACATGGGAGAATGTTCCCGACTCAGGTTTACCTCCTCTTAAAGCCTGGATGGCGACTAGATATCATGTTTATGAATCAGCTGCGCGACATGTATCCCGCCCACTGGGGGGAGCCCTTAAGTACAGAATGTCTGGCCAAAACAGTGGCACATTACGCATCTGATCCGAACTCCGGACACTTGTGATTGCATGCGATGCTTGGTTTGTGCTAAGTCGGGAAAATTTTGTTTTACAAAAAATGTAACTTAAATTGCTGATATACGAACGTGATTTCGTGACTTTGCCATGTGATTTTTAAAAAAAAAAAAGAACATTGTTTTTTAGGAATTTTAAGTGTATATAATATTAATCAAATACACAAATTATTTATCATTCAATCCACTAAAGTTTAGCTTAAGGCACCCCTTCTGAGTACAAAACCCAAGGCTTTTTTACATTTAACCCAGCTGAATATGAGTTATGGTTAAAAATTTAACATTAAATCCACTTAAAAATGAGAACACATTTCCCCTTTTTTTCCTTAAACATTCATCATGTCTCCTTAAAGGCAAAAAACTCTTCACAATGTAATTAATAGTAGCAGCTTCTGCCGGCAAAACAGCAATCCAAAGAGCCAGCAAAAATTGAAACTTAATTTAAATAAATTATTTTCTTGCTCTCTTCCAGCCGTTGTTAGCGTTTTTCCACATTTTCAGCAAGTGGCTGGATAATTGTATCCGCAATCATTCCGCGGATTCAAAAGCCGCAGGACAAAACAGAACTGAACACTTTTTAACCATTTCCACTCGTAATTAAATTTTGAAGAGCGGATGAAATTGTGGCTGCAGAATAAAGACCAAAATGCATCTGGCAGCGAAAACGTTAGTCCAACCAGCCAAATGTTCATATCCGTCATGCAAAAATCTGCGCCTAAGTGATGGTTCCGTTTTTTGTTTAGTCCTTAGTCCTCAGTCATCAGTCCTTAGTATATATGGCCTTGACGCACCAAATGCGCCTGAAACAAGTGGATAATTTGCAAAAAAAAAAAAAAGTAAGTGTTCCGGCCCTGACTGTTAAGAGAACTTGGTCTAATCGAATGAATGTCGAATGGGCCCAAACAAGTCACGCCTGTCTGCACATTTTTCCGAGGTTTGAGGAACAAGAGGTATCTTAACAGCACTCTCTGCTCAGTTGGGTCCTTTGATGATCCTGAATGACCCTCCATTGCCGTAATCGGCTACTAAAAGACTAAATGGCATGAAATAGGCTAATCTTTGATGAATATAAAGGGACGCCGATCTAAATCCCCGGAGATTTAAATTTTACTTACAATTTAGAAGTGTAAACACCTAATGGCTTGCACATTAATAAGATAAGTGCCAAATACTTGCCATTAAACAGGTTAAGCATAAATACACATGATTAGCTTTAAAAAGAGAAGAAAACTTAATTTTAGTGAACCAAAATATCCCGATTTGAGTCTAAAGATATCAGTATTTTCCTCATTACTAAGCCAAAGATGATCGTATCATGGAATGTTATATCTAGTTGAGTTCGCATTTTAATTCCCCGTCAAACTGTGTACCACACTCAAAAAGTGCATTTTTTCAGATTTTTCGTAAAATTTTATGAAAAATGCGAAAATCGCTCTGTCCCGATTTGTGTCTCAAAATATCAGTATTTTCTTTACTACACCGACAAAGATGATCGTATTTATTTGTCCGATAAAATAGTATGACAAAGTAATTGTTTGTCAATTTGTACTTGAAAGCCAAACAAATCGAATCAAATAAGATAACTGACACACATTTTCCAAAAATACAAAATGCAGATTTAATGACTTCCAGGAGCTCGTAACTCCTCAGTTTTAACGAGCATTCAAGAGCAGCCTGTGCACGTTTCAAATTAACTGACAGGACCTGTTTAAGCTCTTTGATTGCCAGCAGGCAAGCAAAGTTGACCGAAAAAGGAACGCATATTCCCCTTGTCCTATTGAGATGATTAATTGCCTTCCCTTCCAATGGCAAAGCGATTCGATTTTCCACGAAATTTAGTTGGCATTCAGTTGGAACAAAAGTGAAAACAAAAACTAGTGCCCTTTTGTGGGAGTCTGAGAGCAAAGACAAATTTCAATTGGCCAATTAGTGCTATTTAAATGGTAAAGTGCGCTGTTTTCAAAGCGGAACTGGAATTTATATATATAACAGCGGATATTATACAAAAGGCAGAGTCGTTGACTTTGTTTTGATGTGTTTTTGGCGGCGGTGGTGTTGTAAATATAATAAGGAAACGCTTGAGCGGCATAGGTCACTTGTAGTTCCCTTCCAGATGCTGAAGTTATTCCTGTACAGCTGCAGTTGCTGTGTTGCTGTTGGCTGAAAGTTTCCAGCTGCGGAATTTGTCTTTGCCCAAGTTCTGTTTATGGTCGGGTTCCTTCTTCCCCAGAAGTTTGTGTTTGAGTTTCACAGTTGAGGAAAAGCACTTGCGGCAAGACCTGAGTATCCTGAAAGCCTGCCGGGTTCACGTGGCCGCCTTCGAGTTATTTAATAAGCAATTAAGTTTCCCCAATTAAATACATTTTACGCAAAGATTTACATAATAAGTAATCCAATACGAACTGTCTACCCCAATCAATCGTTAATTGATTTGCCATGTCCAAAATCCAATCATTTGTATGCATTTCCCAAAACTTGATTTGGTTTTGGTTTTCGTTTTAGTTGTTAAGAAATCATGAAGTAATCTAAATGAACTACAGCTAGGAGAGCATCTTTAGAGTTCGAATGGGTAATACTCTCAAGTATGAACTAATTAGTTTATGATAATTTTAATAAATATTAATAACTTTGTCAAAGGGAACTAATTTAAGTTTGATTTTCTTTACTCCAAAAAAATTTAAAGCTGACAGTCAAAATCAGATTTTCTACAATTTAAAAGGCAGCGGAATTTTAAGTTTATTGTTGGTTTTTGGCGAGAGTGAAAGGATATGGTAAATAGAAAGGGTGGATGTCAAATTTCCTATGTAATTTCCATATTTCTGAAATGTTTTTTTTGACTAAACGCAAACGCAGCTTTGATGTACAGAATTTCCCCTCACAAAATAAAATTCAGCTGCATTTGCGTATTTTGTTCAATGCGCATTTTTGTAATTTTTAGACAAGGCATTCAATATATGTAAATAGAAAGAAGTTTAAATTGTATATTTAAAGGCTTTAAGTTGCTTATAAAAAATATTATGTTTGAATAGCTAGGGGATTTATTCAAACTCACAAACTTATCCCTAAAACTATAATAGCCTATAGAAGCGAAAAAGTAATTACAAATTTATGCAAGTTACATTGAAAGACCTAAGGTAAAACAAAGGATTCGAACACGAATTGTGGCCCGCACTTATCGGCAATTGAATTAACTTCAAGTTGCGGTTTAACCGAGTTTGGTTTGCAAAATGCATTAAAAAGTTTAATAATCAGTAAAGAGTAGAGGAAATATTAAGTTCGACATTGTGTTAAACTTTAACCGAATAGTTAACACAATGTTATTGGTTTCCCGCTGCTTTTAATAACTTCTTTTTCGTTTGAAGCCCACCGCCCACCTGCGGTATTTTCCCTAATGGTCTTAAAAAAAAGTTCGTGCCAAGTTTATTGGTTTCACGCTGCTTTAATCAAGTACTGCATGGGGACTTCTCAGAAAAATAATCCCCATTAATACCAAATCAAAAGATTTAGGAAAGCTCTTAAAGATGTTGATGACAGAAAATATTCCTGAAAACTGTTTAGCTAAGACAAAACTTAAACCAAAAACTGCTCCTTTAAGTTGTGATTAGAATTAGTACAAGAAGTCAACCTAAAACCTACATCGCTTAATTAAATAAGAGCATCGATTAAGCCAACTCTCATTTTATTTGTCCCACTTTTAGGGTCACCGGCGGACAGGCTAATTGCAGCTAACCCCTTTGGCATTTAGCAAACGGAAAATGCTTCGTGACCGCTGCAACCACATTGCACCACCTCAACCATCATCGCCATCAACCATCGCACCACTGCAACTGAAGGCATCCCAGTGGCGGCGACACAACACGACATCCTTGCCAAATGCAGCAGCCGAGGCGGTGGCAAGTAAATAAGCGTAATTTTCGCGTCCACCTTTGCGGGCACGTTCCACCTCCTGTTTGGAGTAGCTCGTAAATATTTGGGTGAAGCCAAGAACCAACCTAGTCATGGAGGCCATCATCATGACGACCCTGCCCACACTGACAACAGATGCTGGTGGCAGCAGTTTTTGGCTAACCGGTGCCCTTTCGCTCTCCGAGATTTTGGCCAACTCGAGCCATGGCCATCCAACTGGCAGCACATCCACGACGACGGGAAATCCATCGCCGGCATCCACAGCGGTGAATGTGGACAAGGACCATGACAAGCACGTGAATGACAGCGTCTCAACGGGACTTAGGTAAGGGCAAACTACTCGTATATGCATACCCACATCCACATTCGTGTTTAACGCACATGCTTATGACTGGCTCAACAAGTCATCGCGATAAGCTAGACTTAGTTTTCTAGGACCTACATTCAAACTAATGTGCTTAGAATTCTAGTGTATAATATGGCCATGGAAATTGTGAAACTGCCAGGGGAAGCATAATAAGATTAACTAAATGAGGAATTTTACTAAGAGGCTACATTATTAGAGATTACAATTACTTAGATAATTGGATTTTTAGTTAAATGCTTAGAGTAATCAGATATTTAAACAGAAGCTTTAATTGTCATTTTTTATGGAAATTAAGCTTTGTCTTTAAAATACAGCAATTTAGTTTCGTTTTTAGTGTAATTACTTTAAATGCTATTATTAAAACGAAAAATTCTCTGATTATATTTTATATAAAAGTAGGTATTTAAAATGCTATTATTACACACATATTATTTTTTAATCGCTTAAAAAAAATATTGTGGGAAGCGGTCACACTAACTTATCCTTTACACAGTTAGCGTAAGAACACAATGCACCTCTTACTTACTCTTGCATAAAGATTCTGCTAACAAACAGTATGTGTGTCCCGTTCGCACGATCAGGATAGAATAAGTTAAAGGGATAAATAACAGTTCGTATTTGACCTCAGAAGAGAACAGCACTTTCATTACGACGTCTACAATATCTTTTTAAATAGCCATTAAATTTGTTTAATAATGACTATTTTATTTCTGCAGCAATTACACATCATATCCCAGCTACATTCACTACCGTGACAAATACGATTTGAGCTACATAGCCAAGGTGAATCCCTTTTGGCTGCAGTTCGAGCCGCCTAAGTCGAGCACCTTCCTGGTAATGGCCGCCCTATATTGCCTGATTTCGGTGGTGGGATGTGTAGGCAATGCTTTTGTCATCTTCATGTTTGCCAACCGCAAATCTCTGCGGACTCCGGCCAACATTCTGGTGATGAACCTGGCCATCTGCGACTTTCTGATGCTCGTCAAATGTCCAATTGCCATATACAACAACATCAAGGAGGGCCCGGCACTGGGAGATATAGGTAAGTTTGTGGTTTGGAAGCTTAAAAACAAGGGAAAAGTATTTGAAGTATCCGGTAATCAAAATTTAGTTTACAAAAATCTTTTATTTAATAAAATCAAAGAGTAAAGCTTTTTAAAATCTTACTTTATTTCAAAGAGTTTTGTAAATCCAATAAATTGTGGTTCACCATCTTACCCGCAGCCTGTCGCCTGTACGGATTTGTGGGTGGCCTAAGTGGCACTTGTGCCATCGGTACCCTCACCGCCATCGCTTTGGACCGGTACAATGTGGTAGTGCATCCACTTCAGCCTTTGAGACGCTGTTCCCGCCTGCGTTCTTATCTAATTATCCTGCTAATCTGGTGCTATAGCATTCTTTTTGCGGTAATGCCGGCCCTGGACATTGGACTTTCGGTATATGTGCCTGAAGGATTTCTAACCACCTGCAGCTTCGACTATCTCAACAAGGAGACTCCCGCCCGCATCTTTATGGCTTTGTTCTTCGTAGCCGCCTATTGCATCCCACTGACCGCCATTGTGTACTCCTACTTCTATATCCTGAAGGTGGTCTTCACCGCGAGTCGAATTCAATCGAACAAGGACAAGGCCAAAACAGAGCAGAAGTTGGCTTTCATTGTGGCCGCCATTATTGGTTTATGGTTTCTGGCCTGGTCACCCTACGCCATTGTGGCCATGATGGGTGTTTTTGGCCTAGAGCGCCATATCACCCCTTTGGGTTCAATGATTCCCGCGCTTTTCTGCAAGACAGCCGCCTGTGTGGATCCCTATCTCTATGCAGCCACTCATCCGCGGTTTCGTGTCGAGGTACGAATGCTCATCTATGGACGTGGTGTCTTGAGAAGGGTCTCCACCACCAGATCTTCTTATATGACGAGATCTCGGTCTTCGTTTACCCATCGATTGCGGAGCAGCAACACTGCTGAGGGGGGAGCAGGTGACCATCGAATGGAAACCTACCTGATGAACAATAATCTGATGATGGTGCCCGAGGAAACGGAGGAGAACGAGGAGATAGTCGTTGTGGCCGAGATTAATAATTCGGTGAGCAGTGCCATGGAGCAGAGTAAGTTCTAAAGGAGCTCTAGAAAATGTATGCTGATATGCAAGGAATGACAAAGAGTGTCTGTAGATTTAACTTGATTAAAACGTTTTAAATAAGTTTTTAATTGTAAAATAGAAGAGCGTTAGGAGAACATATCCATATCTGAAACTCATTAAATATTGATTTAAGCATAGTTTACTGTAAAATGATAATAGCTACGACTTTTTAAACTATGCTTTTCAAATTATGTTTGTCAAATACAGATTGCCAAGCATTAATTTTACTTTACCTTAATAAGTTAAATATTAATTGTTCATTGAAAACTACACTTGAGTGTTGTATTGCCATTAAACATGGCAATGGAAAATGGAAAATCCTGAACATTGTTCACTCAAATTGATATGACTAATCATAAATTGCATGGATTGGCTCAAGTTTCATTGTCAAACTAATCTAACTTGTATGTGGAAATAATAGAGGCAACTGAAATCAGGCAGGGCAACAGGACTTAAGCAAAGTAATTTCTCTCTCCAATAATAGATGCCAATGGCATTGTTAACTGGGCTGAATGCAATGTCATTGATGAACCTACAATTGAAATGAAAATAATAAATAGAAATGAACCAGGGAAATCCGTTGGGTTTTGGGAAAATGGACAAGGAACAACGAGAGTAGTAGTGATAGTAAACATATTTAATGAGCTTATGTGATGTTTAGACAGGGAGAGGAGAGAAAGGAATGATATATGTATGTATATGACAGCGGATAAATAAGGGGCAGTCCTATTATATAGATGCCGAGACAAGGTCAAAATTAGTACAAAGAAAGGGTGGAATGTAAAGGCCCCTCAGAATGGTAATTCGATAGGGAAATTATACATAGTTTCAGGGAAAGACACTCAGAGCAAAGGTCATGCCGCGGGTATTGAATGCTAACAAACGGATTTGCAACTCAAAATTGGGGGAAAGCACAATCAAACCCGATTGAATTTCAAATGAATTGTGATGGCTGTCAGACTTTTAAGTTATCGACGAATTAAACTAATTGCGTTAATGTCTCAATGTCTAAACCAGTGTATCTTATAGGTATTATAGATTGTATACAATGTCTACTCTTAAAAAAAAACAAAATCTAACTAAGTAAATGACTTTGATAAAGTCAAACGAGTACTTGTACCTGTAAGATAAATACGAATGAGCGATGCATTGCAACCAAAGCCAAATATATAACGAATTTATACTCTTGATACTTACTTAGCCGTATCATTTTATATATATATATATATGTATGTATGTATATCGGGGATATCTGGCCACAATGGGCCAGAGAACAATGGTAGCGCCAGATGAATAAGTCTCGGCCAGCATTTTAATTACTAGAACACAAATTTAAGCCATTGTTGCGACAAACCTAAATACCCGACTATATATATTTCCTTCACTTCGTGAACGAACAATGGACACCGCTGTTACTGTAACTGTGCTCAAAATGAAATTGCAGAAATACAAGTACCAAAACAGTTAGATGGCGGGAAAAACAAAGGAAAACTGAAAGGAGGTAAACAGAAAAAAAACCATTTAATTAGCATATTTAAAATGCACTTTGACAGCAATTTTGTGTGTGTGTGTGTCTGAGTGTGCATTTCACTTAAGCAGCTTGTATTTAAATTAGTTTAACTCAGTAATTGTTTAACGAGTACTTTTTGTTTTCGTTATGCCGGTGTAATGTTAGAAACCCAAATAAATGTGCAAAGCAAAAAAGTTGAAAATTTCCAAAGAAAAAGTGTTTTAAAGTAAATAGTGGGAAGCCAGCCAACAGGTGCAAAAGAAAATAGTTGTGACTGCGTAAGTATGAAAGGTAAATACGGGTTTGTATGAATGGAGGATCCACGTGAGTCCATTGGTATTTGCTGGCAGCTGATAATGCAATGAGTGGCCACACCGCGTATACTTAATGTTCTACTATAAGAAGCCGCATGCATTTCCCAGTATTTTCAGCGCACCTTTTTCGCCCACAGAGAGCGCAGCTGAGAGAGAGCGACAGACCGGCTACAGTGCGTGACATTTGTATATAGACGTAACTGAAGGAAGACTCTCATCAGCTGAGAGCTTTCCCCCTATTTTCGTGTTAGGAAACATTGGCCAGACAACGACGCCGGCGCCGGCTGCAAAGACAAGAGCAAAATTTCACACGCAGCATAACAATAATTTCAGTCGCGTTTTTCACGACCTGCCCGCGGTTGTTGTTTCAACAAAGTTTCCTCTTTTCTCCAAAAAAAAAATCAAAATATACATTCAATCGGATTTGTTTAAACAAAGTTGTATATACATACCGTTGAAATTGGTCCACTCACTGGCCTGGTGTAGTGAGGAAATCGGAAAAGCCGGCGGTGTAAACGGATAACGAGTGCCAGCATCCCGTGGAACCCAGCCCAAGGAGCTCGCAACTGCCGCGCATTAGGTTCGGTTCGCTTTTATGTACACATTCTAACGCTCTGCCTAATTGTATTTCGATTTTTCACGTTCTTTTCCCCAAAAAACCGGAAAGTTTCCTTAACCCGGCATTGCAATTGTAATTCATCTGTGTTCGATTTCCACTTTGACCTATACCTATTCGTTTTAATTCGATTTAATTTCAAGTTTATCTGTGTGTGTGTGTGTGTCGTCTGTGCTCCTAATGCTCGGATAAATATTGACTAAACAAACGGCAGGCAGGCAATGTTATTGCTTGCGATTTATCTCAGTGCAAAGCCAGCCAGCCGCCCACATAGTTTACAGGGTCTGCCTGGAGACATGCACGCTCTCAGGCTGTAATGCACTGAGAAAAAATTGGGTTATCAATTATTTATATATTATAAAAGTCTTAAGAGATATTAGGTGTTCCAATATTAAATCAGAGGGAGGACAACTATTACCTAAATGCTAGACTAGTCCATAGTTCTAACAACTTTTTCTCTCCCTGTAAACACTATTAAAATGCTCGTCCATGTGTTTATGTATCCACCTAGATACGGCCAGCAGTTCGAGTTCGAGAGTTGCGTGTTTACAACATTCGGATTACTTGGCATGCTCATCACTAGTTCGTTTATCACCTGCGATTGCAATGGCTATTAGGGTCGTGTGCCTGAAATTTATTCTCAAGTTTAGGAGCCACATTTCTATAACACTTGCAGCTCAGAACCTAGAACTCACAACTCAAAGCTGATGACTTGGCAGACAAAGTGTCTGGCGTGCTCCAAACACAAATGCCCCAAACAACGAAAACATCAACAGCAACAGTGGCAGCGGTGGCAGCATCAGCCCGAATGACAATTGAAAGGGACACAAATGAGCATGCAAAGAACGCCACTCGACTGCATAGACGACTCGACTTGGCCTAGTAGATGGGGCGGAGGGTGCGGGTGGTAGGATTTCCCCGACACCATTTTCTCCAACACCACTTACTCACCCACATTACTCATACGACGCGTTGCCCGTGCGACAAATACTTGTACAACAATGCGGCTCAAGTGACGACGCGACGACTGTTGACAGCTTTACCGTCACTCAGACCAAGTTCTCTAGTTGAAATGGTTGTTGTTTCCATGGCCCTAGGTGTTGTTTACACACAGCTCTTTCATACAAATTTGAATTTGTGCACGCTATTTGGAAAAGGGGGAGGCCAACTATCCGGGATAATGCTCAAACAGAATAGCAAGTGTTTGATTATATACACCCTTAGATGTATGAGTGGGTGGCTTAAAGGTTTCCCTTTTCAGAAAAAATAACATTTCTAAAGGTTCAGCCAATTCTAAGGTTCTTCTGAGTACTTTCGCTTTGTTGACTTCAAAATGCGATTTGAACTTAAAATAGTTAGGAAAGAAGAATGAAACTATTTTAGAGGAAAATGTACTTTTAAATAAACTTAAATTGTTGCTATTTCCATAGAAAGCAATCTAGTTTTGAAGCTATAACATAGATTATCTAAAATGTGTTACAATTTCAGCTCTAAATTTATTCAAGGGGGGAATTCGATCAAATCGAAATTCGATTTCCTGGTTTTCCTGCAGCAATGAAATAATTTATTTTAACAACTGTACAAACAGCTTCACCACAACAAATAAAATAAAAGGTTCCCTTAAATTAGTGCATAGTGAATCAGGAATTTATTTGCCAACGAATACATTAAATTTTGCGTCTTGTCCTTCCGTGACCCAAATGCGACCAAATTGATATAATAGGAAATGAAAGTTGGCATCTTCCGCCTGAGTTCATACCTTTGACAAATCAAGGGTCTTCCTCCACACACACACACATTTATTCATTTTCCTGACACATTTTTGTGGCTCACTTTGAAAGTTTTAAGGGACCTGCATAAATTCTATTCCATCTGCCGAAAGTTCTGGGTATTGTTTATACGATATTTCCAATGTTCTTTTCGAAAATTTAAAATTCATATTTTATGCTGCAGCGATTTCTACTCTTATGCTCAGCTAAATTTTCAATACAATGCTCCTGATTTCCACCATGACGTCAATTGTAAAATCGTTGCTTCTGTTTGGTGTTTGTTTTTTGTGTATTTTTTTTCATTTGGCTTGGCTTGGCTTGGCTGGTTTTTATAGGGCGATGTGCTGGGTGGTGCTGCAACAAAAGCAAGTAAAGGAACCGAAACGGCAGCGGCAATCAAAACAAATCGAAATAGTTTCCCCTGGCAGCTGCATCGCAGGGCGATGTATTAATTAATTTGGGAAACAGCCGCGCACGGTACTTGAGATCTACTTTTACTTTTTGTGCCCATCACGGAGGTATATTATTTTAAAAATAATTTTCAGAATTTCCAAGGGTTTTCTTTAGGGTTTTCAGATTTTATTTAAAATGGGTTTGATGAAAAAGAAGCTTGCAACTTTATGAATGAATGAAAAGTTGAATCTTGTAGTAGTTTAAAGAGGTTGTTATACAAAGTCATCAAAATTTAAGAATGTTTTTCGGAGGAACTTATTCTAAAGGGCATTATGGCATAAAAGAACTTCTACCTAAGCTATCTTCCTGTAGAATTTTAAGATTAAGAGACAAGTTTTTCGTTTTTTCTAGTTCTAGGGTATTAAAAGTTTCTTAGTAATAGTTGCTCCCCTCATTGTTGTCTCAATTGCAGTTGCTGGCTTTCCCAGAGGCCTGGCCATAACCATACCCATTCCGATTCCCAAATTCAGTACCGTTCCCATTCGGTTTCCCATTGAGAAAGGGGCTGGCTTTTCGTGTTCGTACTAATGACCGCTCGCTTTGCTTTTTGATTTTTTGGCAGCCGTGCCATCGCTTGGAATGCCATTCATCGTGCGTGTAGGCCCAACCCTTTGCTTCTTGCTGCTGCCCCCTTTACCTGCAGCACATGAATTTATAATTGCATCATTTTTGGACACACAAAGTACCCGAGGATGACATTCAGCCGGTCACTCGGTTGCAGTTGCATTCGGACTGGGACTCGCGGATTCGCAGTTGCATGCAAATTTTGAATGTGAATCCACGAAAAGTCGTGGCAATGCGTCAACTGGCAGGCCTTCTCTGGGATAATTTAAAAACTACACCCAATGCATTGGACTGCCAAGAGGGCGGAATATATTGGGCCATGCCGCCCCTTTATTTTTTGTTTATTTTCATAACTATGCAAAACAGAAATAACACACTGGCCGAAAGTGAAATATTGAAATATTTACATATAAACACAAGCATTTCTTCGATTGGGTAATCTCTCAAATTTAAGTAAACTTTTTCACGTTGAAAAAATGCATTTAACGTGATTTTCTTTGTAATACATTTAATTTGCTGTCTTTAGCATTTATAAATTTATTATATAATCAATATTATATATTCATTGGTGTAAAATACTATTTAAATTGTTCACAATTTGCATAATTTTCATGAGAACGGAAGTTAAGTTAAGTTGATTACAAATTATATGACTTGTAACAATTTGATTAATTTATACCGAAATCACATGTATGCCAATGGTGAATATATTACGGGGACAATGCATTTTCCGTTGCAATGGAAACCCCCAACAACTTAATTCGAGTGTTAATAGTGAAACGAATAGGAATAATTTCAGTGATTAATAACTGGTGGTAATTGAGGAATAAATTAGACAATTTTGTATTTAGTTAGCTTGGAATGCATTTTATTGACACCTACCGGATGTGGTAGTTGGATTGCAGGAATTTATGTAATTTAAAATTTGATGATTTATTCCACAAAAATTCCATTTAATTTTTGCTTAGATCTGCACTTGTTAACTTACCATCCAAACCATTGACATTTACATTGACAATAAAAAATAATTAATAAATTATGGCTTAACTAGCAATTTTTCACCCTTTCTCTAGACTAGAAAGTGATGACCTGCAGTTTTTAGGAAGTTCAAAGACGAGGAATACGGAGCCAGCAAAGGACATATCATTAGCCAGTTAGTTTAATCAGTATCTGCAAAATGTTTGACATCACCTGGCTGCCCACCGCCTGTGGATCACTGGCTCCTGCCCTCATCCCGCCGGCTCATATCGTTATCCTGTGGTATTTCTGGGAAAACTATGCCCGGTACGTTGACAGGCATTTCTGCACCTGCTCCTGCTGGGACACTGTGTTCAAGGGACCATACGAGTCGGGCGTGGCCGCCTATAAGCACATGTACTTCAATGCCACGCCCAATAGCTTCAAAATGTGGATTCTGACCGTGTTCGCCGTGATTGCCCTGTACGAGTGCATCAAGAGGCTAATCGCCCTGATCCTGCAGCAGCGCGTGCGGTACTCGATGCTACTGCTCTTTCTGCTTTCGATATTCTCGCATTACTACGCCTGGTGGGCGTACATCAACTACTACAACGATGACTATTACAATCAATGGAACCACCAGCTCTTCTTCACGGTAAGTAGTGGGAGAAGAACACTGAGAACAACTATAAGTAAAAATAGAAATACTCAAGAAGTGACTAAAGCGAGACTAAATGTAGAAAAGACTAGTGATTAAGTCTAACATTTAATATGAAATTCGAAGGGGAAACTTAGGGGAACTTAGGACATAAACAATTTTTGAATTAAGTTCTAATTTCTCTCTCTGTACTTTTCAAATTGCATCTTACAAGTCAATGTCAACAATGGCAACTACGTGCTATCATATGTAGGAGAATGTGTATTCCCTAAGCCAGTTTACCGGCCATCCATAATTTATTGGCAAAGTTCGTCCTGCGCGAGTGCGCTCCAAACTTGCACAATATGCGCTCCAATTCGAACACTTTTCCGCACAATTTTCTCACTTGTCCTGGGCACTAGACTAGCCGCCCACTACCCAGATTCATCCAAGCAAATAGCCATATTCATGGATATAGAAGCATTTCAGAGTAATAAGTTTCAAGAGCAAATCCATCCATCCAGCCAGCCAAAGTTCAAACTTAAAAGTTTAGCCCTGCTAATGAGCGATGCGCAACTTTTGGTGGTAAATACTAAGTTGAAAATGAAAGGGGAACCAATAGCTAAAAACGGGCGGGGAAAATTAACTTTTGTTATATTTAGAATATTATAATTAGAAAATAGCTGATAACTTCTTACTCTACTCTTCCAGGTAACCGAGTTGTTCTCAACGGTCCTCGTAATGCACCTGGCCAACACCACAAATGTGGTAACACCAAAGAAAGTTTTTTGCATTGTGGGAATCGCATTGTTGCACATCCTGGCCAGCAGCTTTGATCAGTTCTTCATGAATGTGGTGCGCGGCGAGGGCTATGCCCATCAGATAGTACGGGATATTGGATTCATGGTGCCAGATCTTCTCCAGCTTTTTGTTCCCGTTTGGCTACTCCGACAGACACGTCGCGAGAGTTACACCACTCGCCCATTTCACCGAGATCGCAAACTTCATCGGGATATTGTTATGATGTTGTGCCTTGTGTCCCTGCTGTTTGTGATTTGTACGATTTTGTGAGAGCGAATCATGCTGGAGGTCCATGAAGAGCGATACGGAAAGATCGTGCCGATGCAGGATGCGGCAGTGCAGCTGTTAAATCGCTATCGGATGCTGGCCAGCGGAAATGTGCACAATTGAAAGCGATTGCTTTGGATAACTGAGAGAGGATTGTGGGTGGACAATAGCGGCATTTACCGGCAGTAAGTGCGGAATATCCTGTACGAGTATTCCTGTAGATTTTTGTATTTTCATTTAACGTTTGTGATAAACCGTTTTTATGTTGAAAAGAAGTCGGGTGACTATGAGCATATCGATATGCATAATTATCAACTAACCATGGTACATAATCAATACAACAAACTGTAATCTTCCATTTAGAACCGTTGACCGATACCGATGTTAAGTGCATTATCATTAACCCATAGTTGAACTTAGGTACAAGTACAGTAGAGAGTTCTGGATGTTCCAGAACCATACGAGTAGAAGGATTTAGCCACCATTTAGATACAACGATAAACAGTTATCACCGACATGCCGACACACATGTGTAGATGAGTAGTTATGAAACAACGATGCGAATACTTAATAATGATTATGGATTGTGGAAGTGAAGACCCACCCAATGTTATACTACCTTAACAAGTTACATGTGACTTAGACTGTTGTTAGATAATAACAATATTATACATGTTCATCATGACAAACCAAAATATTCCAGTACATCTAGTAGAGAAAACACGAAAAACAAAAATCTAAAAAAATATTACACAAAAAAATATTATAAAACCAAAACCGTAGTAATCAAAATTAGCGTTATACGATATTGTTACGATTAACTTTACATGAAGGAAATCAAAAACATGCAGATATTAATATTTGGAATAGCCTATACTTATACACATATATATATTTTAGTATACAAAATTATATTGAATAAACTTTAAGAGACTGAATATCCAGTAGTTTCCTTAGACTACCACAACGGTGAGTTCAACACAACCATTCCAATTATTCGTAGTTTTCTTTTATTGAAAGATAAAAATTTTAATTTCTTTTCATTGTCTCGTTTTTTTTGTAATTATATATATATATTTTTATATTGCTATATATATATATATACCTATATACATATGTTAATGTATATTTGCAAATTTCAAGTCAAGACGTTTCCAAATGTATTTTCCAAAAATACAATTTGTTTTTAATGCTTTCTTTGTATTACTAAAGTAGACCATTTTGTTTAGCCACAAAATGATTCTCATGCTCTTTTGTGTGTAAATTAGAAGACATTTTAAATTAAACGTATAGCGAGAAAAACATATTTATAATAATGGAATGTTTGTCCTTACATAGTCGAGCGATAAAAATACATATAATTGGCGGCGGATTTCGGTCAGCCGCTCGGGCATAAACCTAGAATAAGTTTTTAACTTAATTTTGAAAACAAAATGTTTATAAAATTAACTAAAAATGGACGGTATTTGGTAACTATTAAGTGATTTCAAAAGTAATATAAGGTGAAATGCCGTCAGACAGAACCAAAAAATATTACAAAAACAAAAAACATTACAAAATTTAGCCAACCAATTATAAATCAAATCTTAGCAATCACTTGCGCAAAACAATTGGCAGTGCCTGGAAAAGTTGAATATTTTTCTGTCTGTGATATTTTGTGAGCCTTTTCCGATTTCGTTTGATTTTCGTTTTGTATTCATCTTTTTTTTTTTGGTGAGTCTATGTCGTCGCTGTTGCGTGTCTAAGGCGATTTAAAAACGATTTGTGTGCTTATTCTTGCGAATTGTTTAGATAAAGATCTCTGTTCGCTTCCTGACTTGATGGCCAGTAGTGGAGTGCAGTACAGCATCATCGGGATCGTCGGCTCCATCGGCACCTTGATCCTCGTGCGTCAAATAGTCGCCTTTGTGCCGGTGCAAATAGCGACCGATTAGGAAGAACATAAGGATCAGTAGCAGGAAGAGAATCACCAGCAGACCTAAAATACATTCATTAATTGTTATTAATTTGTTTAACACAAAAGAAAACGATTTCACTTACATGCCAGCAGCACAGAGTCCACTTCGTTGTATGCCTTGCGCAATTTTTCCTCATCCACCAAAGGCGGAGGCCTAGTCTCAATTTCAATGGGCGGATGCGTTACTGGTTCGACTCCGCAGAAATCTTCCGTCAATTGGGCTGCAACGTAAAATATGGTTAAATCTGGTCTTAAGTCTTGAAAACTCCAAGTACTTACTGCCCAAAGACTTGACATTCTTGGGTGGGTTCTGCTGGAACATCAGCTTCAGGGGATAGATATCATCGAACTGAACTCGCGAAACACAACCCACGAAACCATCGTTCATAGATTCATTTTTGCCTATGTACATGTACTGGATATTATTGAACTGGGCATCCGCTGAAGCCTTGATGTCAAAGTTATACTCGACAGGCTCATAATTGTCGACCTTTAAGACCACTGTGGATCCGCCGTTTTTACGCATGAAATGCATGTCATGGTACTGACCAAGTCCAAAATGTTTTTTAGGGAATATGATTTCCTGTCTCTCGAAGCCAAAATCAAATACGCAACGCAAGTGACCTGGAAATAATGTATTGCAAATTAATTGGCTTGAACTTTAAAAACTGTTAAATCAATTTACCTGAATTTGATATCTGTATGGTTAGATATTCGCCAGTTAAGTTAGAAGAGAAGCCAAGAAGGAAACCCTTGGGAATGGTGGTGGTGAATCCAACGCGAATATTCTCCGCAATCGTCGAACGGAAGGAGCCCTCAAACTCGTAGCGAATAATCGAACTTGAGCGCAAATTGACACCAATTTCTGCAATAAATAAATGCAAATTAAGGATAGATACAATTACTTCGGTTTTCTTCAACCCACCATCTGCGCATATGGGTCCTTTGAAGGCGCTCCAACGGCAGTCGCAGCTATAGCCATCGTATCGTTCGATACAAGTGCCATTGTTCAGGCAAGGACTTGACTCACAACGACCCACGCAGCCAGTGCTGATGCCGTATAAACCACGCTTGGAGTAATCCTTCAGATCAACCATCTTTCCGTTGAGTAACAAAGCACGAATGCATCCTACGTAACCATCGCGGTACTCAGTGGTGGCGCCAATGACCAGATCCGATGTTAAATGTAGAGCACGGACTGGACCTGGCGGTTCCCTTACCTCGGCCTTGATAGAGCCATCCACCACCAGGCGAGCCTCCTTCCTGTTGCGCTCAACACTAACCGTATGCCAGTTGTTGTCGTTCAAATGATAGCTGGTACCCACATTTACACCCAGTGGACCGCTGCCGGCTTGATACTGGAATTGCAGCTTGTTGCCGCCATTTAAACTCAGCTTGATGTAATCCGTGGGTCCAGTGGCATGGAAAAGCACAGCGTTCTCTTGTGTAGTACGGAATTCCAGATAAATATCACCAGAGTGACCCATATCGAAAGGTGGCAAGTTTATCGAAGCATCGGCAATGCGGAAGGTAACCACATTACTAAAGAGATCATCGCCCTCGCATCGCAGCGGTCCTAAAGTGTATCGACCCATTTTCTCATCCAACGGCGTTCCAGTATCACCAAACTTAACAGCACGCACGGGAAGATACTCCTTTTCCCGAATATCACCACCATCCTCCATCCATTCCAGACTATTTGAATCGCAGTTACACCACTTTGTGGGATCGTGGCACTTGCCCAGAATTCCACACTCGCACTTACGAGATCCTGGAAGAGCTCCAGCCCAATAGTCCATTGGTTGGTTGTGACGAGAGATCCACCATGAAAACGGACGGAAGTTTCCTGCCTCAGCTGGAAAAAAAAACAATTTGTTGTGACACTGATTAACTCAAAGAATATCTGTAACTACTTACAAGGCGAATTGAAGAGTCGAGAGGAACGGCAGGAGTAGCTAAGGCGCTGCCAGCAGCTATGCGAGCGATTTAGAAGAGCTTCGATTTGCAGTTGATTGGCATCGTACATGATGGACTGTTCAAAGGAACCCGGCTCCTGGAATCCGTCCACAGTTGTTGTGTGCTCTTGACTGTGACTTAGGGTGGTTATCACTCGTCCATCGGCTAGAATAATCAATCAATGTCATAAATTCATAAAACAAAAAACTTGGTCAAGTAACATAATTTAAACCGTAAAACTTGAATATGATGCGGAAACTACACTTTCTTGAATATATCAAAGTTTGATTGATGAGTTTTATTTCTACTTCGAAAGTTTATGTTAAATTGAGCATAATTGCATCATTAAAAAATTATATTGTAAACTTAATATCTTAAAGACTTACAGTAGAATTCACAGGTTACTGGGAAAGGCTCCAGCGGACCACTGCCATCCACGTCGAGATTCAGGTTGACACGCTGCTGCACATGCTGGACATTTTTGAGAGCCAGGCAGGATAATGGATTGTTAGCTAAGTGAAAAATACAAAAAATAAGTAAGGAAAATTATAAAACCATCATTTATGGAAACTCACAAGTATGACAAACGGCACCGGCATACCCAGTTTGCCCGCAATCACAGAAGAACTCCCTTGAGTTTTGGTGACAAAGGCCCTTGTGCTGGCATGGATTCGGATTGCAGCGATCTATCATCTGGCAGGCATCCACGACCACATCATCGTCACAGCAAACCTCCTGACCCTTAACCCAATCCTGCGGCAGTTTATAGTTTCCATCCACCGAAATTAACCGCATGCAGCCAACGAATCCGTTTTTGTCCTTTCCGCCAGCTATATAGTACTGCGCTCCAGTGGCAATCTGTAGGCTCTTGGTTGTGGTCATCGGCCGCTGGTCAATATTCAGAATTAAACGATTCTTTTCGATAGAAATAACAAACGAATGCCATTTGCCGTCGTTGAACTGATCGTCGTAGTTGTCCAGAATGATTCGTGCTTTGTCCTTGGCTTTTAGATCAATCTTCACTTTACCATACTCCAAAAAGACCTTAATATAACCTCCCGAATAGAAGTCATGGTGCAGCATTACTCCGGTTTCCTCGTAGGTACGGAAATAGAAGGATACGTTCATGCGTTGAGAATTTTCATAGCCCTTCAAACGGACGAACGATGAGCGGGTAGTAAAGGTAACCGGGTAAATTGGAGGCGAGGGACACGCGTAGATAGTGTTCACCTTGGTGAAGAGATATCCTTCACCCAACTCGGTACTGTCTTTCATTAGTCGAATAAAGTTGGTGGAATTAAAGTAGATGTTTTCTAAGCAACCAGAGAAATTCTGTTGGACGATCAGTCCCTCCTGAACATTGGGCACACCTCCAAGATACAGCTCCCGATTAAGATTAAGTCGAGTGAATTCGCCCTTAATACGTCCTCGTACGATGACACGATCTACCGAAAAGATAATATCTCGCTGGTTTCTAGAGATCACCACATCGTGCCACACATTGTCATCCAGCAGACTGCCGACCGACAAGGAAGTCATCACCCGCGATCCCAGATCCAGATTAAGAACCATCTTGTTGTCCTTTAACTGCAAAGCATAGTAATCGCCTTGGGTGCCACGTGAGTACATCATCACTCCATTGGCAAAAGCCGTCTTGAAGCGGAATCTAATGGACTCCTTGGTGGAGGTAATGTGCTCTCGTTTTAGATCATAACGCACCAAGCCAGTGCCATTGAAGTACAGGTTCTCGGAGACTGCAAGGAATATGTTTTAGTTTAAAAATCCTTTTCTTAGATATTGGTTACTTACTGTAATCACACCCATAGAGCTCCACACGCATTGAAATACGATCGTGCCACCTGGTAGGATTAATTCTCACCCACTGAGCTATGATGGGCACCTCGAAGACGTTGTAGTGAATGGAATTGCCATCGGAGTTACCCTTGAACATCTGTGAGGGATATCATAATGATAGTAAGTTTACAAGTATAAGAATGAAAGTTAGTAGTGCTAAGCTAAGAGCTAGAAAGCATTATTCCATCGCCATCCCTTAAGCCAGGATTAGTGTTGTGTGTTGAGACTTAGTCTAGAGTTAGTCACAGTACCTGCGGCTCGCTCGTGGGATTTACGTAAGAGCGCCAGAACTCGCCATCGTCCGAATACTGGACAATGTACTCCGTCACAAACTCATCCGTGTGCATGCGTCCCATGGTGGCAATCTTGCGCACCATGCGCGGATCTCCCAGATCGAGTGTTAGAAAGTGGTTATAGGTATTCTCGACCGGCGTCCAAGCAGCGTTACCTGCACAAGGTGCATTTACCAATCTAGTTAGTCGCAGTGTCAGAGTGTGGAAAAGGGTTTGGGTGTTTTTTTAAGGATAATAAACTACAAAAACATAAACCAAATGTATATACCAGATGCATGCAGAACGAAATAAATCATAAAATAAAAAAAAAACGAGCACAAAAGCAAGCAAAAGTGTTAATGGATTGGTGCAGTGATAATCCGCTTTTGCGGATCAAAACGTTTCCCTACCACCAATGTTCGTTTTACACAGAGAAAAATAAAGAATTTCGAACTTATTTACAAGCCATATTCTGCTTAGATAAAACCTTTACCAACTATTCCTTAAATTCAAAGAATAGTTTTAATAATATTTTTAACATATTGATGTGATATGATGAACATGAGAATAGTTTTTTTTTGTCAGTGCAATAAACCACCACCATTGCATTTTGGATTAGAGACACATTGGCAATTGTATTTTGAGATCGATTGTTTACCTTGACATTGCCGCCCGGCTCTTTATAGTCGGCAAACTCTAGATCGGTTATGCCATAGCTAATGGTATACTCGGTGACGTACTCATTGCTATGGGGTCGTCCTTGCAGGGCAATGTGCGTCACGTTCCGCACCACGCCCAGGTCAATAATCAGACGCTGGTCGAAGTCCGAGTTCTTCGCGGACCACGAGGTGCCAGCTGGTGTTCGCAAATGGTCATGGGATGATGGGCAATAAAATGAAAATGATACAATTTAAATCAAAACAAAAACAAAATAAAATGAACTTAATGTGGAGAAAGAAATGGGAGGTCGGGCTGATCCTATATAATTGCCTTAAAACTAAGAGTTTTAAATTGCTCAAAATCTCCGGGGGTGTTTTCAATTAATAAACCATAATTTAGGGGCAATTCCGATTGACAGCTGCAAGTGGTCGAGGTCCTTCAGATCAGGGTACAACCCCTGCCGAAAAAAAAGGATTTGGCAATCCCGAGGGTTGAGTTGGTGTCAACACAAAATGGGCGAGCTCTTAAATGGTTAAGCATAAAATATTGCGACCGCGTGCCTTTGTTTTAATTGCAGAGCGCGCCAAATTGCAAGCAGGTGTGACAAAATAGTGTGAGAAAGTCCAGACTGCAGGGATTTCTTATGGCAAAACCCATTCCCTAACATTTTCGTTGTTCCGCATTAAAGTTTCCTTTGTCCTCTATTGGCAACGTGCATATCAGCCCAGCCATCGTTCCCATCGATAAAACTTTCGGGAATGCCAAAAATAATTCAAACAAACGAGCCATGCAGAGCAGAGCAGCTACCCTTGCGACTAGCTATCCTGTTGGCGCATAAATTCAACCAATACCGATGTCTGGCCCCTGTCTGAGTCCCATTACGGGTTCCTAAATTTCGGTTTATAGCCTTTTAAGCATATTTCCGGCTTCGTTTCGTAGAGTTTGTTTATCCAGTGCCAGGCAAACAAACGATTTTTTGGGGGGTGCGGGCAACATGACAACACAAGGATTACAAATTATTCCAAATTGGGAACCACTATTGAAAAAATATAAATGCATGTTTATTCTAGGGATAACAACTCTGTTTTAGGATCTACGTTTGTATGATTTGATCAGAACCTTTTGGAAGCAGGGCTATGAGGTTTAATTTTTTATATGGAATTCGCATATTTCATGATCGCTTGTAGGGCTTAAGAAGAGCCTTTTGGCAGTAGCTAATCACTTCCTCCAGTTCCGACTCCTCACTCTTAACAAGAAGTTCGTCGATTTGCAGGAACTTGAACCTTCCATTCTCCTGTGGCAAACAATTCCTGAATGCAATGGCAGCACAGTAATCCTCCTGCAGTAAATGCTCTTCAAAATGCCAGTTATCCATGGGTTTGTCGTGGCAACGCAAACTGGTGCCGATTAAAGGGGAAACATTCGACTCTAAGGGGTGAGAAGTATCCACTGAAAAGCTGATCTTCTCCAGGTCCACAGTTATGCCAACACCCAGCTCCTTTACGTACGCCTCCTTTAAACACCAGTGTCGCATGAAGGCCTTCACTTGTTCATGCTCGTCATGCTGGGCTCTGCCAATATAGCTCCATTCCTGGGCAGAAAACTTCCTCTTCATAAGACGAAAGAATTCCGACAGGGACTTGCCGCCACTGTACTCGATCTTCATGACATCTGTGCCGATTCCAAAATCAGGATCACTGCTATCTCCCGTAATTCCCGACAGGAGAACTAGCCCTCCCTGATGAGAGACATTGAAACTAAGCGGTGGCCCATTGATATCCTCCCTCACCCAGTACGGTTTTCCCCTTACATCCCGGGCAAACTTCACATGGGCGTGCGGCAATCCACTGCATGTGCTCACATATTTCCGCATCAGTAGTCGGCCAATTAGTGAGGACAGAAAGTCATCGATGAAGTGGAACTTCATGAGCCGAACTCTTTCCTCTGGTTGAATTGAGGCCACCGCTTGACTCAGTTGAGGAAGTGTGGGTTTCCAGCTGCCCAGGTCAAAGGCCCAGCGGGTGCAAATGTGTTTACTCATTTCGATGCGGTTTTAATACTATCTAATTGCTTTTACAGACATTGTCTTTTCGGGGCGTCAACGCTTAACAATGTTTTTACTAATTCGCTATTTTAAGGCAGTATGGCCAGAAGTGGAAAGGGTAAAAATCCCCACGGCGATTACGCCTTATAAATATACTGCAAAAATACTGCGCTACAAATTGCAGAAATGTTCCCGTTTACATTTTCGATTATTTGCTAATTTAAACCATTTTGGAGTTTTCAAAAAAACAAAAAAGCATAAAATAATTTTCTCAGATAAATTTTTATAAACTCAATATAAATAAAAACTATTATTCAGGGGCAGGACTAAGCAAATAATTATATTTATTTAAGATCAACTAAAATCGCTCGGGCGCTAAATTTTAAAATTATAAATTGCTAATATAACAACTGAAAAGCACACAGCTAACGTAAACGAAATAACTTTGAACATAAATTATCTATAGTACTCACCGTTTAAGCGCGCATTATTGGGTCCTCTTTCGGGTAATGCTGATGTTGCCGTAAGGACGGCTCTTTCAAGGAGCGGCTGGTTGCACTCATAGTCGGAGAAATAATCCGAAAAGGCGTCTGAAAGAAACAATAACGATCTATAAATATCAGGAATTCCATGACCCATATACGATTGTACATTGTTGGGGTAAAAGTGAACGCAAACTGTCACGGACGTAATTAAAATTGAGATATGAAGAATCTGTTTGGATGGCGTCCAATAATTTTAAGTACTTCACCCGTGCCATAATCATTCCAGTGGCCTCTTTTTATGGGGCCATAAATAAAGCCACATCAATGCGAAAGAAGTAAACAAGCTTAGTCCACATTGAAGGGTAAATATTTGATCATCCTCAATTTTTAATTTTCAACGAAAAATGTTCAATCAGAACTCGAACAAGATTGATTTTAATTGCTTGTAATGAATAAATATCATATAAATAGCACATACCATCTATGTACATATATAAATGAAACAAATTGGGAAATTTGTAGAATTTAAAAGAAAATTCTTTGGTTGATGAGAAAACTTATCAGTATATAAAAATTTGTAATTATGTATATGATAATTGAGTCTCTACTGTACTGGAAAAGGCAGATTCTTGTCTCATATTTGCACCATAATATTTGCTGGTGACGAGAGTCTTTTGGCCCCTAGGATCCGTGACAAAATTGTACGGAAGTGGGGGAAGCAGGTCATGTCGGAAATCCAGACAATTGGCCCTGTCTGTTGCAACCCCCAAGAAGTGCTTTATAATGGGTGCAGCAGGAGCTCCTAGGCAAACACACTGGCATTTTCTTATCGGAGTTGGGAAAAAACAACCCTTGCGAGGTCATCCGGAGTTCGTGAGCACTTTAAGCTGACTTTGAGCCTTTGAGTAAGTGGAAAAAATCAACCTGATAAGCCTGGTAAGAAACAAACTGAAACACGCATGACAATTTCTAAATAATCTATACTTTATAGACCAGCTAGCTTAAACTAGTTTTCAGCTAAATTATTACCCAACACAATGTAATCAAAAAAAAAAAAAAATCGAAAAAATAAGGAACTTGATAAACTTCGTAGGATACAAACTGAAACACGCATAGCAATTTCTTGGTAAATAATCTATACTTGAACTAGTTTTCAGCGCAATAATTGCCCAACAAAATGTAATAAAATGAAAAAATGTCGAAAATAAAATCTGGCTAATGTTCTGAAATGAAACAAATATGACGAGATTCGAAAAACCATTTCCGCCGATCTGGAGAAACTTGAAGTGCGAATGATGCTATTTTTGGGGCAATAGGAACAGAAATAAATTATGGAAATCGGCCAAATACTGAGGATATATGTCGGTTGTCTGCTTTCGACGCCTCAAGGCGTGAAAGTGGCAAATTAATTGCGTGGCACTGTTTATTTTTAGTCATAAAAATGTTTGCATATGATCTTTGGATTGTTTATTTTTCATGAAATGTGGAAATTGTAGGGGAGAAGAGCTCTAGTCTGTTGACATATGGAAGGATAATCAGAATCACAGAATCACGTGTTCATGAGTAGCATCATCAATCAGCAGATGCTTTTTCCGCCGCATGCGCATTGAAAAAACCGGAAAATAATATAAAAAAAATAATAAAGCAGGGATGCGGCCGGCAACCTTATTGGAATTGTTTCCCCGGGAAAAGCTCTATAAAAACTCAAGATATTAAAGTTCCAACTTGTTTTTCAAAAAGAACGAGTAAAAAACGGGCGTTGTTAATCGGCGTTTTTGTTTTGCCACCGCTATTCGTAATCAACGTTCCGATCGCTCACCGTTGAGCTCTTTTCCTCTCTATATCTCTCACGATCGGAAAGAGCGAGTTAAAAAGCGAAGAACGGGGCAAAAGAAAATGGAGGAGCGAGTCTTCAACTTTGGGGAACACGCCCAAAAACGTTGGCTTACAAACAATCGACGTTTTATGTCACATATTTTTAATAAAATCGAATAGAACACATCTATATTCTTGAATTATTCTATTGGAAATACTCTTCTTACCTGCTTCCACTGATTTAATACCATTATTGACCAGCAATAAGAGGCATAATAGTCCAAACTGAAGCGAAGAAAATTCTGTTTTCGAATTACTCCTGGGCGGCCTCATCTTTAAGGCGTTCGGCTAAAACTTCTACGGAATGAATTTATAAACACATTTATATATGATTTCCGAGAAATGTGTCACTAAATGCACTTTTCCACTAGAAAAACCACCATAAAAAGCTGTTGATTTATGGCAAAGCGTCCGCGGTGTTGAAAATTTATTTTGCAATTATGCGCTTGTTATTCAACGGTTTTAAATATTTTAGACTTATGACCAGGGATTACAGGTTCACTAGATCACGCCCACTTCAAAAGAGATTCGTTTGAATTAAGAAAATAATTAACGCAACGCGGATGACACACAAACCACTCCACTCCGTCTCGTCGCCAGTGTGACCGTAACTCGAACGTGGCTATTTACCAAATCACACTTTTAGTTTAAGGAATACTATCGTTGCGATCCGATTTTAAACACCACCGTTTTGTAATTTTTAAAATTGATTTCGTTGTATAAAAATTGTCTGCAATTGTTATTATATCTACTTTGGATTACTTCAAAACCTACACGTTGGTTATATATAGTTTCAGACATTGCAAATATAATGTAAGTTTAATTAATAAATAATATAAAATTAAATACAATTTAATTGTAAAATATAAATAAAAATAATACTATTTTCGTTTCCTATCTCAAAATAAATTCTAATATCATAAAAACATAGTGGGACATTTTCGGAACATCTATATCGATAGAGAAAACATCGATACTTCAACGGCCTTATCGATAGTCGGTCACACTGTTTCTCCCTCTTTTCGCCAAAAATTTGTTGGCGTGTTGTCAAATTTTTATAGTTTGATAGGCTTTGCATTTTCTGTAGCAACGAAAAAGATAAAACAGCGACAATGTACGGCGGAGACGACTACGCAAGCAATTCGGTAAGTGTACGGTGTTTCGGAAAGATCCGTGGTTAAGGAACCAATCCCGAGACACCGCCGTCAACATAACCCAACTTTTTTTAAACCTCCAGCAAATGTATAGAACTCATTGTGTTTTTCTTTAAATTTTAGGAGTACTACGATGACTTCGCGCACACCGGGGACCCGCAGCTGGATATGGAGTACGAGAGGAATTACTTCGCCACCCGGATGCCTGACAACGTCAAGTACTTCTTGATCAACTTCTGCCAGGCGATCAAGGAGGGAAACCTATACGACATCCAGAACATGTACGAGAACACTTTCCCGCAGATCAGCGACCACCACTTCGACAAGACAGCTTGGCCCGAGGAACAGGATGTGGGAGCCATCGTCGACAACGACAAGGTCTTCCTGATTTTGTACAAGGAGCTATACTACCGGCACATTCACGCCCGTATCCCAGGCGGCCCTAAGTTGGACCAGAGGATCAACTCTTTCTTCAACTACTGCGACTTCTTTAACCTTATCATCTCGGCTCAGAACCCGGTGATGCTGGAGCTGCCCGACATTTGGCTGTGGGAGCTAGTGGATGAGTTCGTGTATCAGTTCCAGAACTTTGCGCAGTATCGGTAAACTTCATACATATTCACCTCAAGATTTTAGCTAACGGTACACTTTTTCCAGCGCCCGCCTGACGGACAAATCCCAGGACGAGATCCAGCAGTTGTGCGTTAATCACAGCAATGTGTGGAGCATCCTCTGCATCCTTAACGTGCTGCACTCCCTGGTGGACATCTCGAACATTAAGAAGCAGCTGGAGGCTATTTCGCAGGGCGTGGATCCCCAAACCGTAGCCGGCGACTTCGGCAAGTTGTCCTTCTATAAGATGTTGGGATACTTCTCCCTCGTCGGCCTGCTGCGCGTGCACTCGCTGCTGGGTGACTACTATCAGGCAATCAAGGTCCTGGAGCCCATTGAGATTCATAAGAAGTCCGCCTACTCGCACATCCCCGCCTGCCAGATCTCCACGTCCTACTACGTGGGTTTTGCCTACATGATGATGCGCCGCTATGCTGATGCCATCCGCACTTTCTCCGACATCTTACTGTACATTCAGCGTACAAAGCAGTTGTACAGCACGCGGTCATACCAGAACGACCAGATCAACAAGCAGGCCGAGCAAATGTACCATCTGCTAGCCATCTGCCTGGTGTTGCATCCCCAGTGCATCGACGAGTCCATCCAGCAGGTCCTTAGGGAGAAGAACTACCACGATGCCATGTTCAAGATGCAGTGTGGCGACCTGGAGGTCTTTAAATCTTTCTTCGTGTTTGCCTGCCCGCGGTTTGTGAGCCCATGCCCACCAGCTGCGGATGCGCCCATGGAGGACTACGTGAAGGACCCTATGGAGCACCAGTTGCTGGTGTTCATGGACGAGGTGCGCCAACAGAAAGATCTGCCCACGACGCGCTCGTATCTGAAACTTTACACCACCCTGCCGCTGACCAAACTCGCCTCCTTTATCGATCCCAATGCAAGCGAGGATGACGTGTCGAAGCTGCTTATTCGTCTCCTTTGCTTCAAGCACAAAATGCGCAATCTCGTGTGGAGCAAGGGACCTAGCGGACTGGAGGGAACGTTCAAGTCCGGTTCTGAGGTGAGTTTTACGCATAAAGATTTGGGAAACAGTTGTTTAATTCTTCGTAAATATTTCAGTTGGACTTCTACATCGACGACGACATGATTCATATAGCTGACACCAAGGTTTCACATCGCTATGGTGACTTCTTTGTGCGTAAAATCCTTAAGTTCAACGATCTGAATCGCAAACTGAAGAACATCAACATTTAAGCCATTTAAGTCGACTCGTTGTGACCCCTTAATGATTTATTTAATATTCCAAACTGGACCGATTTGTCTTGATATCAATAAAAAAATCGCTTGCGTTTATGCGCAAGTTTGGTCCCACAAATTTATCTTTTAAATTTTAAAGTTTTTTAAGATAATTATATTCCAGCTCTTGGTTTTAACATTTGCTTTATTTTTAACAATACCGTTACTTTATAAAAATTGTTTATATGACTATAAGGAAATTCAAAATTCTACACATTACGATTTTTGAGTTCGCCACAACTCCACTTTCGCGTGGCAGGTGCATTCAGCAACGCTACCAAGATTAGTTTCCGGTCATGGGGGAATGTGCGTTTAATTAATACATATTTTAATAATAACATCTCATATCGAATTTCTCTAATGTTCGCCGATGAACGAACAAAAGCAAATTTCTTTGGTAAATCAATCGTACTAAGCGCTTGGGGGGGGGTTAAATAATTGTGATTTGGAGGAGAGTTGGCGTGGAGTTGGGGCTACAAGCAGTTCCACACATACACACAGTTTAAAATTCAACTTAGGATTACAGTACACTTTATACACGAAACCGCCATTGGCTATAGTTTCTGTTGCCTTTTGTGTGTTCTCATTTAGCTAACCATTGGTTCACTTAGGACTAACATTAAAATCAAACAATTTACAGTTACGGACTTGTTTGTGGGGGGCCAGTCGTTAGTCGACGGAAACTGTGCGCTGATTGACGTCGATCAAGTAGATGTCCTTGTGGTTCTGCAGCACAAAGTCTACAAAAGCGTTGATAGGGGCAATCTCCTCCAGGGAGGTGCTAGTGCTGCGCGACCACAGGAAATTTGGACCGAACACGATGGCCAGGTTGGAGGAGGTCATCTTATTGAGATCCTCGCAGTCCATTACTCTGACCAGGAACTCTACAATGTACTTGAACAGTTCGTAGTTCTCCTCTGGCAGTTTTTCACGTATCAGTTGGGTCACGTTTCTTGAACGCTCTTCCTTGGGCCAGTCTAGGAATCGGGTTACATCCTCGTAAAGCTCGAAAGTCAGCAGTGGCTCGGTAAGATCACGCAGAAAACTCTTTAGCAGGCCAGCTATTACGTGGACATTCACGCTCTTCAAATCCACATCCTCACCTCGATTGACGCGCTCCTTGAGTGCCATAATCTCCGAGTGATTGCCCGATCGCCGGAATATGCCCTCCGTATCGATAACGCCCGTTATGGACAGCGAGTCCACGCACTTGCGCACAATAGGTGGAATGGAGTTGAGGCACGGACTGTTTACCACAATGAATTTCAGAGGCACTCCAAATTGATGCGTCGTCGCCATTTTGTGCTGCTGCTGCCGGGATGCATTTATGCTATTGCTGCTAGGTGGTGGAGTTGATGGCTTCCGGCTGGGATTTAGCTTGTCGTCCAGGTCGCAAATGTTGTCCGGCAATTTCAACTTGTTGAGGCCGAGCGCCTGGCGTAACTCGTCCAGGCTAGAGATGTAGACTAGCTTCTTGCGGAACTTGTCGCTAATGAAGGGACTGAAAAAGTTCCAGATGACCCGTATAAACCACGTCGGATGCACCACATACAGAGTCTTTAGATTCTTGCGAAAGTTACGATCAAGCTCCTTGTACGAGTTCCACAAGAACTGTGCCGATGGTTTATTATCCTCCTTCAGACCTTGATGGAAATATACTAATATATAGTCGTTCTCTACAAACGGTTCGATTTCTTTGATTATTTCACTGTTAAGAAAGAAAAATGAGATTAAAATTATTAAATTAAACTATTTAAAAAAGAAAACTTACCGCACGAAAGCTTCAAGCTGGGATTTTTCGGGGAAGCGAGATGCATAAATGCCGAAAATGTGACGACCTTGCTTGTCGGTACCAAGGAAATCGCATTTGTTTCTGGGCGACTGAAAGTTCTCAGACTGTTCCCTCAGTTGATCCTCAAAATCGTCTTCTAGTGGGTTTACATCTTCTTCGGGTTCAAGTTCTGGATCTATGCAAAATTACCAACATTAATTATTAACTAAAAATAAGGGATTCGCTTACTTACCATCAGCCAGGACAAAATCGCCGACCATAACATCTTCTGGTAAAAAATCAGACAATTAATTAGTTATGGTCAAGTAAAACTGTTAGAGAAATAGGACTAAAATTTTCTAGGATACCACGTTACTTACTTTCTAGGGGCGATGGGGCCAGGAGCTCGGTATCATCAAACTCTAGCTTCGGCTCGAAGTCGTGCAGATCGGAGAGACTGGGCTGCGGCTCATCCGAATTATCGACGATCGGATTGATGGCGGGACCTTGGGGTGCGAGAGGGAAGGCATTTATAAATCTCGTAGGTTTCCCTGACGCGGACTAGTATTCCAAAAACGTAATCTTACAAGTAATGCTTTCAGTTAAGTATTTTGACGGCCTGAGGCAACAAGTTTAGTTCGGATTGAGTTTTGAGTAAGTGAATAGACATGAATCAGAGAAATTTAATTTGATGAGTACATTGGCATCTGATTGGTTAATCAAGAGTCTTACTGTTTCGATATAATTGGCAGACGATTACTGAACAGAACAGAACAGGAACGATTAGGGAGCTCTAAGCTAAGGTTATAAGGCTAATTAGGCTAGGGCAAACACACGATCACACAAACCTCATAACAAACATTGGCAACAACACAGCTAGCGAAAATTAGTAGTAGTAGTAGTAGTAGTAGTAAACAAATAGGATCCACAACAAAACCAAGCAAACACGTTGGATAGTTAAAAAATGCAAAGTTATGTATGTACAGAGACGGTGAGCTGCCCACATAGGCTGGGTTAAACAGTTTGAAATGGGGTTAGTAGCGCAACTTGATACCAAAAACAAAGAGGTTGGATATAAGGGGGCGGTTGGGAGTTAGGCAAGGTGGAGGCGGGGGCGGGGCGTTTCAGAAAATTAGTCGTAATTGCTGGCTATTACTGTTAGTTTTCAAACGAGGGCACTTCTCCCCTCAAAGAAACTACGATACGGTAATGAAAACAAAACAAAGCAGCGCAAAGAAATTACTCCCAAAAACTCAGATTAAAGTAATTAAAAAAAAGCCCAACTGACCTAACTTGGATTTCTATATATACGTACATCTTAAGGCCCTTTTTTATCATAATTTGATGGCTGCTCAATATGAAAATGGGTAAAAGGGCTTAAGATGTATAATTTAAGCATGGCACATAAAAAGTTATTCTTAATCTTTTTTCTCTTTGTTAATAAAGTTAGTTATGTTTTAATCATTATTTTGGAAATTCTTCCTCAGCGCTTAAAACAAGTCAATTCGCTTGCAGTTGCACTCCAAAATGCTAAGCAGTTACAGAACCAAAGATCAAAACTAGATAAAATCGAATTGAAAAGCATGACTTGGCCGAACGGCCGGCGGACTTACCTGGTAATCTCGGTGCGAAACGCGAATGGGCGTCCATGGCGGGTGGGTAATATGAGTGTGTCGATTGCTTCGATGTGATTGGAATTCTCGCGGTGACGCAGGACGTGGCTCAGTCGTTGGGCTCGATTATTGGCATGTAGAATATATATATGCGGCTGAAATGTGAGAATAAATTAGCCAAAAGCAGCAGTTGCCAGTACACTCTATCGATGACGTCACTAGCTCAGCTAGTTTTCTTGGTTGTTAGTTGTTAGCTGCTTTGTTGTTTTTTATTTCTTTGTATTGGATATAGTACAGGTTATATAGCATTGCTGATTCACATTCATTCACATCAATGGATTTGGCCAAAGTCTAAGGCGAAGTGGTAACTTGGCCCTGAAAGACGCCCACACCCAACTCCACGCCCACCGCGCCGCGCATACATACAGTGGAGACATTTAAATTGGCCATGACTGCAGATTCAAGACAAATGAATTGCTTTTTAAAAGATAACAAACACAGAGTGATATGAACTGAGGCTGCTTATCGCAGTTCCAACACAAAGTTTCACAGATCACAGACACAGTGGCTCAATCTTAAATATATCGTAGTTTCCTTATTTAGCAAAATTGTTTTTTATCATCGCTGTTATTTTGGAAAATCTTTAGTATTACAATGAAACATATTTTCCTTCTAAAGTATAAATATTTTTGAAAGGGAAATTGTGGTTTTTTGTATGATTTGACGAAATTTGATGATTTTTGTATCCCAGCATATTTTTATTATTATTTTCTTAGAAAGTCTGATTAGTACATATCCTTTTTGCCACCACTGTGAGATATGCTCCCACTACTGTAAAAGGGAGTAGGCTCCTTTGTACCGCCACTGTTCGCACATACACACACAGGAGTTTAGTAAAAATTGCACAATTCCTTGGCAAAAAACACGCAATTTCTTAAACTAAGAACCGTACTAATTGCAAACAAACTGCGCATTTGTGTCTTGCCATCTCTTAATGATATTTACTTGTTTTGTATATTATACTACGAATTTTTATCAGTATGAAGAAAACATCGCAGTATACGCAATTGCAAATGTTTCATTTTACCCCGCTTCCGTTTCACATTTCCCTGAGGTTTTTACTGTTTTTGTGAGTCAGATTTTGCGAGGAAAGTACCTTTTATCAGTACAGAAAAATATCTTCGTTAATTTTACTACCAGGCGACGTTGTTTTTGTCGATGGATGATTAGTGATGGTAAGCTTTTGGTTTGGCGAGCCCATTAGTGCTGGAAGAAGCAGAAAATCGACCAAACTTGGAAGTTATCAACATTTTCTAAAACTTTTTCGTGTCACGATTTAATGCATTAGTTTACAATCGCAATAGTCGTTGTGATTTATGTGACACTATTGTATCTCCTCATATTCGTTATTCCAATGATTTTATTATAATTTTTAAAAACATATCTTGTGCTTTGACGCCAACTAACATCAACTCACTCAGCCATATGTGGTGTAATCGATAAATCAAAACACACCGACGGTCCATCTTAAGTGTGACCGTTTGACGTGCTGCTCGCAACTTTGACACGACCAGCTCCAAAATATCGTAAGAGTTACGAAAAACTACTTTAAAATGGTTGGTTGGAGCCGTTTGCTGTCGCCGGCGGTTAAGTTCGCCAGCTACCGGGCTGTCCTCCAGGAACCCGCCTGCCGGAATGGTGAGTTCCCCTTGGAAAATCGGTCGTAAACACACTTTACATTACGCAACCAAATATTCTGGATTTCTAGCTCTGCAGCAACAGCTGCGCAGGATGGGAGGCGATCATGGACACCATCACATGACCATCAAGCCATCGCGCTTCCAGTGGGACAAGTTCAAGGATCTGCTGCACTTTTACGTAATGCTCGGCGTGATTCCAGTCACCGCGTTGGTTCTCTATGCGAACATCTTCGTGGGTCCCGCGCAACTGGCTGAGATTCCCGAGGGCTATGAGCCCAAGCACTGGGAGTACGAGAAGGTATGATAACTTTTATCCTAATGCACAGCTGAGATGAAGAAAAAATACACTACATATCTTATTATTATATATTATTTTAGCTTTGTTTAAAAACTTTTAATTACTACTAAACACTAAGAAATAATGAAATTAAATGTACAATTTCTTAAATCTCATATCTCTATGTTTTTCAGCACCCTATCTCTCGCTTTATTTCCCGCTACTTTTTGAACTCGGAGCAGCAAAACTACGAGAAATCCTTGCACTACCTCTTCGAGGAAAATGAAAAAGCCCAGATTCGGTAAATCAGAACATTTATTTAAACACAATTTAGTATTTAACAATTACCAATTATTTTAGTCTTCTTGAGGACGAAGTTCGTCGCAAGATGTCTGAGCGCCAGGATTACCAGTCCTACTACTACCGACCTTCGGTGGCTAAATACCACAGGATTTCCAAAGAGGCTGCAGACGAACTGGAAGCCTTGCGTGGAGATTAGAAGACCCCTTGTAATATTCTAAAAATACAATTGTTAGGCTCCCATTTTGGGGGAAATAAAGTGTGAAATCGAGTTCGCAAAATCAGCTTATTCACATTTAATAATATACAAATTAAAAAGTAGTCGAATAAATACTTAAGATTTAGCAAAGTCATGTGCGTATCGATTTAGCCCCACGCCTGATTCTTGCAATAATAGAGTACCAGTTTTCCATTGGTTCCATGACACTCGTACAGGTTTTTAATTATCTGATCGGGGGCGGGTGCAAATGTCTGATTAACGTACAGGAACTGCAATGTTTAAGATGCAAAATGAGATTAGGGTTCTTCTGAACTTGGAATAGCACTTGCAATTTGCTCGCTGGCATCAAGTTTAAGAAACTTGTGAATAAACTTCTGTATCCAGCTGACGGTTTTGTTTGGATCCACAGTCCAGGTTCTTTTTTTGATGATGGGCACATTCCCAGTGGCGTTGAGGAGGATACAAACTGATAACAAAAACCTTGTGATAATAGCAACCGAAAGATAATAGTGGATTCTCACTCTTTGAGCCATCTTTGTCAGCGGGCGTGGTAGTGGATGTGCTCAATGCCGCTTGGGATTCTGGTGTGTCTGCCATCTAAATGGAATGTTGCTAAATCGATCTAAATTTATTGGCTGAAATTGCCAATTGTAAATATAAAATATTAAAGATGGTAGAAATGCTACAGAAGCATCGATAGGAGTCACGCAATTACAATATACAATATTTATTTGCCCATCTCTACCGATAACATGTTATGATATGTTATTTTACGTTCGGCCATTATCGTAAACACGTGTGGAAGTTTATAAAAGGGTCGAGGAAAATAAACAATATTATGAATAATAAACTTTTCGAGGGCTCTGACGATGATGGCGAGGAGCTGCAGCTGTCCACCAACAAGGACTATGCCAAGACCTACAACATCCTGCGCAAAAAGGAGCTGCTACAGAAATGTAAATTTGAATACCTACGATCATTGGGCTGCACTCAACTTTATTTCTTCATAACATTTAGATAAAGATCGGGGTTTGGATGTTTCTGAATCAGAGTTCGATAGCGACAGTGAATCCTCCGAGGAGGATGAGGTGGATCCCAAATTCGACCAGGAATTTTTCAAAACGCTTTCTTCCCTGAAGAGTAAAGATCCACGGATTTACGATAAGGGCACGAAATTCTTTAATGAATCTTCATCTTCCGATGAGGAAGATAAGAATGAGGAGTCGCCTAAAAAGACAAAGAAATCCAAGCCAGTCACTTTAAAAGACTACGAACGAAAAGTGATCTTAGACCACAATGGCAAGTTCGAGAGTTCCGATGACGAGCAGCAGGAGAGGGAGCAGGAAGAACTACAGAGAGCCCAGTCTCCCACCGCTGTTGAGGAGGAGCGCCGTCTCAAAGCAGAATTTCAGAATGTAATGAACCAGGAAGACGATGGTGAGGATGAGGAATTTGGCGGTATATTTAAGAAACGTAGCAAGACCAAAGAGCAAACGGCAGCCGAGGAGGCAGACTTTGCCAAGTGGCTAGCAGGAAAACAGGAGGAGATTCAGCAAACTGACAAGGAGCAGTTGGAGCCCCTAAAACAGTACTGGAATAGCAGCAAACTGACACAAGGTGAGAGTTTTCTTAGGGACTATATCCTTAACAAAGGATATGCCAACACGGATGAGTCCGCCATCCCCACCTACGATGAAATTGTTGGAGAAGCTGCCCCACTTTCCGAGGACGAGCAGGAACTAGAAAAGCAGGCGGAGTTTGAACACAAGTACAATTTCCGATTTGAAGAACCAGATGCAGACTTCATCAAGCGCTATCCCCGAACCATCGAACAATCAATTCGTCGCACAGATGACAAGAGAAAAGAAAAGCGCAAGGAGCTAAAAGAGCGTAAGGATCAAGAGAAGCAGCAGAAAATGAAGGAACTAGACATTATCAAGGATTTGAAGCGCAAAGAGATTCAAGAGAAGATACGCAAATTGAAAGCAGTTACGGGCAATGACGAACTAGCTTTCAAGGACGAGGAACTTGAAGAGGACTTTGATCCGGCAGCGCACGATCGGCGAATGCAGGAACTTTTTGACGATGAGTACTACAATGTAGACGAGGGCGAAGAAAAACCTGAATGCCCCTCTGACATCGATGAGTTGGTGCTAGAAGATTGGGATAACTACGATCCCAAACAGCACCGAAATACGGACGATCAGGATTACGAGGAGCACTGCGAGGACGAGGACTTTAACATGGACTGCGACTACGATCCGTCCGCTTCCAAGCAGCAACTCCAACAGGAGCTAATCGAAAACTCCCGGGGTCGTAAAGGACGAAAGGGCAGAAAGAATCGGTTCATGGATATGATCCTGGCGAATAAACCGGCATTCAATCCTGAGGACGAGAAGACCTATAGTGAGTACATCGACGAATACTACCAAATGGACTGCGAGGATATCATTGGAGATCAACCGTGTCGATTTAAATATGTGGAAACTACACCCAACGATTTTGGACTGACGATAGAGGAGGTACTTTTTGTTGACCTTTATTTAATTTAATAGAAATTTTATATAAATATTTGATATACTTACAGATCTTGCTGGCCAAGAACAAGGAGCTCAACCAGTGGGCTAGCCTCAAGAAAGCTGTCCAAACCAGGCCGGAACATGTAGAGAAAAAAGAGCAACGTTTGTATAAGATGAAGGCCAAGAATGAAGACCTGAAGCGAAAAATATTCAAGAGTCTTTATGGTGAAGGGTAAGTAATTCTGAGTGATGTGGCTTAGAGGTAAATTAAAATGTTTTTCTATTGTAGATCTGACGATGAGGATCAGCCAGCACCAGAATCAAAACCAATTTCCGAAACGTCAGTTCCAACTGAAAATGCGCCAATGCCTACGGAAGGGTTATCTAAATCTAAAAGAAAGCGACTTAAACGCAAAGCTGCCGCAGTAGCAGCAGCCAGTGCCCCGAAGATTTCTAAGGAGGAACCCAGGGAATCAACTGAAAACGGTCAGAAAGAGGATAGCGAAAAGAAGGACGATCCTCCTAAGATCAAAAACGTTGGAACTCAAAAAAGTAAAAACCCCGCACAAAAGTCAGAAAATCCGAAACCCAAAAATGCCTTCAATAATAACAAAATTGTTGTGTCTACAAATGGGGAAAATGGAATCGAAAAATCACAAGAGTCAACGGCGCATAAAAACGGAAAGTCCAACAAACCGCTTAAAAATAGAGAAAGTGCACCTACACAGCCCGGAAAACCAAAAGGAAATAATCCTTTTAATAAGCAAAATACAAAACCTAACCAGAAACTTGACCTGCCACCAATTCATAAAAACCAAGGGGACAACAAAAAAGCACCTAGAAAAGCTACAGGTTCCAATCCTTTTAGCAAATCTAACCCAAAAGCTAGTGCACCTTTCCCAACCAAGAAAACAAATAACTTCAAGGCGAAAAACAAAGGAAATAATAACCCCAATGGAATAACAGACGATCGATTAAAAGCCTATGGAATAAATCCCAGAAAGTTTCATAAGCGGGAAAAATATGGGAAGAAGGATAATTGAATGCCGAAATAAATCTAATAATAATAGTAGTTATATACTTTGTAGATACATCTTATGTACATATGATAACATATTAAAAACCAGCACAGCACAGTTAACTATGATTAAATCAGTTACTCTGCGGGAGCCACGTCATCATCGGTGGCCTCTTCGTCATCATCCTCAGTGCTCTTCATTCGATCCAATTGGAGGCGTCGCTCTTGAATGCGTATGCACTTGGGGCAAATCATGTTTTTACGCGTGAGGCAAACTCGGTGGAAGATGGAGTTGCATTGATCACACTTGATGCAGCCATCATCGAAGGGGAATATCACCTCGTTGTTGCTGCAGATCTCGCAGATGTAGGCCTGAGCCAGGCACATGGGGCAGGATCTTATATGATCATTGAAAGCCTTGAAAACTCCCTGCAAAAATTCTGTAAGTTCTCCGGTTTCCACCTGCGTGAGATCATTTAATGAATAGAACTCATTTGACTGTGCCAGGTGTCGTCTGACGCCCAGTTGCTGATCCACCAATTTCAGTTCGGTAGCGATCCTACAGGCAGCCAGATAGTGACGCATATGCACCAGGTTCTGGCGTAATTTCTTCACTGCACACAGCTTTTCCACAAATACAAAAAGCTTAGGATTATCCTCCTCCAACCGGATCAGGGGCTTGTTAAGAAATAGCCTGATCTCTTGAAGCGCTGTACGTGATACTCTGCGTGGAGAAAAATCCCAGTTGTGAATTATGCGGGCTGGTATAAAGTTGCTATCATTCCAGTTGCAACGGGGGCAGTAGTACAATCCACTATAGTCGCACAATCGGGGTTCAATCCATGTGTTTTCTGTAAGGAAAGAGTCCAATGACTTTGAACGAGAAAAAAAAAAGATGTTAGCTTACTTATATTTAGCAACGTTCCACACTCGGCGCACTTGTAACCCTGAGCAGCCAGTCCGATTTCAGGGCAGATCTCCGAGATGGGATGCTGACGCTCGGAGACCAGCACATGGGCACACACCCTCTTTACGGCGTCGATGCACTTCTGATGAACCAGAAATCCACAATCGCTGCACACGTACGAGTTCTGCACAACGCTCCAAATGATAGCAGTGCAATGGTCACAGTAGTTTCTTTTGGCGGCTGCCTGCAGGCGACTCCTCTTGCCGTGATGCGGATGATGGGGTACAAAATGATGACCCACCACTGCCCGGATGGCGTTCATAACGACCATATCAGATGACAGGGACTGCTGCTCTTGGGCCTCCTCCAGTTCCTGAAGGGAGTAGCGCAGATCTACCAGGTGCCGCACCAGCCATCGTCGCTCTTCGCTAAGCTCCTCGCTCAGTAGAACGAGATCCCTGCAATGGGCAATAGCCGCCTGAAGGTCCTGGATATTCGCATCGCTGGTGAAGATTAGACGCCATTGCTCGCGCACTAAGGAGGCGGGAATGGGCAACGCCCTGTATTCTCCTTGCGGACCACTTTCCTCGGAGCCCCCTACTTCGGATCCAGATCCAGAGGAGCCCCCAATGCCAACTGTTGATCCTAGTGAGGATGAGGCGTGCAACAAGTTGCTAGCGCTCTCGTTAATCAGCTGCGCCACTGTGCCCGGAATGCTAGTCAGACTGTCTCGCCAGGAGCTCATTTTTGGGGGAAAAACAACAAGCCTTTTGTCTGTTTTTTTTTGTTGTAGTCCAGGGATACGAGCCAGTAGTTTAGTTTGGATAAGTGAACTAGTTCCTATTTAAAGAGCTAACTTCAGGTGGTAGAGCCCATCCCTGATGTAGCTTATGGGCGAAACAAATACACTGCCAGAAAAAAATGGTTTGTTATTACTACTCACATTTCTTATAAATAATAATTTAATTGCACTAATGAAGTAAGTTTTTATATATCACTACGTCTAATTTTGAAATATTTAATATTAAAGAATACAAAATAAAAATTCTGTAGATTTGTTTTTTGGGTACGTTTATTGTTGAATGGTCACAAGGTGGACTGACAAGTTAAGGTAGAACTGAGTTAAATTATGGATTCTATGGGGGGAAGTGGATGTAGACAAGAGATAACATGTAAGGATCCAATATCGTTAATTCGTTGGTGATCGTAATTCGTATTCGTTTAAGATTCGTATTCATGAAGTCTAGGATCTAGACAACGTTGGTGTGCTCGTCGCGATGGAAGATCTTGACGTCGACAAACTTGAAGTTGTGGACATCGAAGTAGTAGTCGTGCTTCACCGGTCGGTTGAAGGGGAATCCGAAGGGCAGGGTGTCCACATAGCGGGAACCGTGTCCAACTCCGCAGCTGATCACAGGATCAAATCCGGTGAACTGAGCAACCTCGGGCTGATGGTATGGGTAGACCATGTAGAAGAACTGGAACACCTGACCGCCCTTCTTACCGCGTGGCAGCATCATCCTGTTAGGTACACCGCAGTGGGCCTCCGACTGGTCAAGTTTGAACTTGTAATCGCTGTTCGAGGCGTCCATCAGTTTCTGGTAGAGCTCCAGGTAGGTGGTACGGTCGTTCACCCAGACGGAGAAGTCACCGCTGGCCCGCTTGATGTGGTTAACGCCTGCCTCCAGATGCACCTTGAAGTGCTCCAGTTCGACGAAGTTCTGGTAGTTGTACTCCAATGGAATTTCGTGTCCATGCTCATCATATTTGGGTCCAATGAATACCTTGACAACAGCATCCAGGGCCTTGTCGGCGGTCACATCCATGGTGAATTCGAAGGGTTTGTGGTTGAGGCGCTGCTGGCGGGCCTTGATCACATAGCTGGAACCCTTGTAGTGGGAGTTACGGCCGAAGACGTACAGAGGGTCCGTAGCACCCTCAACGGCAGGCTCCACATTCACGGCATTGCTGATGTCGGAATCGAAGTACTCGAAGTAGGTGGTCAGACTCTCGGGCATATGGACAGCATCGATCTGGACACCCTCGAAGGCGTAGTCCTTCTTCTTGTACTCGGGATAGGTCTCCATCAGATGCCAGTAGTGGCCCAACAGGGTCTTGTACACCTCGTAGAAGATGGGGTCACGCATCGAAGTATCGTAGTGCATGAACAGACCAGGGAAGCTCTCATGTCCGCTTCCGTAGTGGTGTCCCTCATTCACGATGAATCGGTAGAGCTTGTCCAGACTGCCGTAGAACTTGGTGTCCACACTGTCCTTATTACCTTGGATGATGTTGCCAAGAATGTTGACGGCCTCCTGGTCGAATTTCTCGTTCTTGTGGATCCAGTCCATCACGCGCTGCGTGTACATCTCAACGTGCTCAATGTTCTCGTAGTTGTGGTTGTGGTAGAAGCTGTGGTGGTTCTCACGGTGCCACTGGGGTACTCCGTAGTAGCTACGCAGGTTGCTGGCATAGCCAGACTCCGTAGGGACGTACATGTTGAAGGCCGGAATCTCACCAAGATCGTGGGACAGACGCTCCAGGTACCAACGGGCCAGCAACTGCCAGTGAACAAACAGGTACAACTCACCACGACGATCCTTGTTCAGGACATGACCCTCGCCGCCTTTGGTCCAGAAAGGATAGTCCAAGTTGAAGTAGTAGTAGAAGGAGTTGAAGCCCACATCTTCCAGGTAGTAAGCGAGATCGTGATCGTAGTTCAGGGAGCCGTGGGCATTGGAGTAGTTAGCCCGGATGACAACGTTGTAGATGTTATCCATCTGCTTGACATGATGGAATCCGTGCATTTTGTAGTGCTCAGCCCATTCTAAGGCCTGGCTGTCGAAGAAGCTCCATGGGTGGATCTCGTAATGGGCTGGAAAGACGACTCCCTCCATATCATCACGGAAGAGACTAGCGATGGTGAAGGCGTAGACGAACATCTGCTTGTTCACGTGCTGACGGGCCCAGAATACGGCGTGCTGGAAGGTCTCCCAGTTTTGGGCGAAGTAGAAAAGACGCACCAGACCCACAACATACTCTTCGTGCTTCTCGTACATCACTGACCACGGCATGTCATCGGTGAAGGGCTCATGTTGCCACAGCTCAAAGAAGTGCTCCAACATCTCCGGATGCATATAGTCGGCCACATGCTCCCACGGCTTGTACTCCAAGTAGCTGGTTTCATATTGGTGCACAAAGACATCGTCCTGGTAAATATGCTGCAGCATCTGGAAGATGAACTTCTGCTTTACCAGAAAGTCCTTGTCCGCCACCTTGGAGTCCAAGTGCTTAGCCTGGCCCAGAACAGCCAGCAAGGCCACAGTAACAACTGCAATCGCCGTGAACGACTTCATCTTGTCGAATCGAATCGAATCGTACTGATGCAGTGTTCGCAGCCCGTATTTATACCCCAAGCTAGCCTATTCACAGATTGCAATGGCCAACGACCTGTCGTATCCGTAGCCTTGACACTCCTCCGCCGGATCTGATCGACCCCTAGAACTCAAAAATCTCAAAGCCCATGATGCATCCATACTTGCAGGCGATAAGAACTCAAATTATACAGTAATTCGCATAAAAAAAGACATTATCTAAAACTCAAGAATAATATTTGGATGCTACTAAAAGTCTTTGTTCTTTATTTCTTAAAAAATAAATCTTTCAGTCAAAACACTTTTAGAACCATTCAAATATTATTCATTGTCTTTTATTAAGAGACATAAAAAATTACAACAACCTTATACCCTTTTGCGTAAAATATACTAATACTAATAATAATATTCTTAAAAATTAACTTTATTTCTTTCCGTGCAATGACTTTTACTTTATCAAGTTGTAATAATTTTGATTTCTACCTATCAACATTTGACAGGCCCTCTTCTTTAACCCACTACAAAGGCGATTAGGATTACATTGTGAAATGATCACCTGTTGATTAAGGTGTTACTAGGCAGCTCTTTGATAAGCTTGCAGTCGGCTTTGTTTGCCTGGCCGCCAAGTATTACGGCGCATCCATTATCAATCGATGCTAAAAATATTCCAAATTGCAAAACACGGAGCATTAATCATGTTGCTGGGACAACAACTCGTGTAGACAACAAAGAACAATGGACCATCGAAAGACCCATAGTCCAATCAAGAACATATCGGAATATGACATCCCCCTTACACCTATAGCTTACCAGTCTCCAAGCCAGATCCATATATTAATCTTCAATTGACATAATCGAATACGGATGCACTCTCATTCGGAAAAGTTATTCTCTCACGAAATCTTTATATAAATTTTCTAAATAACAAATTTTATTTTACGAAAAATAACCATTTCGAAGAATATTACTATCGGAGTTATTTGGCGGTTGGATACGTGGCAATCTTACGGCGAGCTCCCGATTTTGGTCGGGTACTTCGTTTAGAATATCATTAGGATGTTCCGCCTGTCGACTTTGGTAAGAGGCTCGTGGCTCCACAGATCTATAGAATTCGGTTGTCCTTCGCTGCGGATACATCTCGCAGCTGTTTAAGAACTACAAAACTTATTTTAATAAAAAGGCCAAAATTTAGATATATAAATAGATTTACTGGTCCATTAAAAGGTAGAGCATTATCCATAGTAAAATCTTGATTATAAATTAAAAAAAGTTGAGAATTTAGAAATTTGTTTGGAATTTGTTTAGTTACTCAAAAAACCTGAAACTGAAATATTTTATATAAATGTAAAATCCAGGGCTTCTTTATTGTACATATAGTAACTAAAAGATTTTTAGAAACCATTAATGTTCCTTTAAAATAAAACATTAGGAATACAGAAACTCTAATCCAAAGTTTTTAAAATAAGATTTCTTCTAATCAAATATTATACCCTAATCAATGTGAATATTGCTGCGTCTTTCACAATGACTTTGAATATTGATATGATTCACCTGATAGAGCCTATTATGCAGATTTAGAACAAACAACACCTTATCAGTATAAGTATTCATTAACCCATAATTTAGTTCAGGTGATTAGCTACTAGCCAATATGGCATATAGAAAGTCGCCAGGTGATTTTGTTAAAGCAAATTGAAATAATATTATTTTGTTAAATATGTTCTTTATTTTACCTGTTACAACATAATTTGCCTTTATTAAAAACCAAACAGCAATAAAAAAGTACTTAGTTACACACCCCAAGAAATCTTAACTAATGAACTTATCACGCAATGTTTTTCCTAATTGAGGATTACAGTACCCAAGGGACCATATCCACAGGTTAGGGCCAGCTGCAAAAGATTCACCTTGTTAGTTGCTTTTTGGAAAATGGAGTCGTTGGTTGCTTTTCTGCTTTTATTTTATCTTCCCGGTATCTGTTCCCTGGCCAATATTGCCTGCCGGATAGCCGAGAAACAGAATGCCCAGGTTACCTATCTGTACCGCTGTTCCAGCTGTACGTCTTCTTTTGATCCGGAACACTGTGCTCTGGAAATGGAACTGTATCGCTGCGTGGGCAATCGTTTGCCCGTCATTACGAGGAATATCGAGGCACATGAACTAGAACCATTGCGACAAACGGACAGTCTGAGTATCTTCCACATCCCAGCTGGTGACAAAGGGGAATCACTGGTTCGCCGTATCTTAAACTTGTTAAATCCCCGCCAGACTTGCAAACATCTGCATAAGTATCTGTTTATTTGGCCGGACGCCAGGGAAGATCAGCTCCAAAGACTTTTTCAAGGTAGTTGGGATAAGAGCTTGCTCTACGGGTTGGCCATTACCCGTAAGGATAATGGTACCTTTGACTTTGATCCCTTTGCATTAGGGGGTCTTAAAGTGGTGCAGCTGTCGGGAAATGATTTATATTACCCCCATAAGATGATGGATTTAAGGGGCTACCCATTGCGTTTCTCCATGTTTACGGATCCTTTAATGGCTGTGCCAAATAATCCTGTGGAAAGTGCTGGCTATAGAGCGGTGGATGGAGTGGCTGCCCGAGTGGCTGCCAGTATGTTAAATGCCACCGTTACGTACGTCCTACCTGAAGATAACGAATCCTACGGTCGGTGTTTGCCTAATGGGAACTACACAGGAGTGGTGAGAGATATAGCAGGCGGTCACACCCACTTTGCTCCCAACTCTCGATTTGTACTGGACTGTATTTGGCCAGAAGTTGAAGTGCTTTATCCTCACACTCGTCGCATACTTTACTTGGTGGTCCCCGCCTCTGAAGTTCAGCCGGAGTACTTGATATTTGTGCGCGTCTTCCGGCGATCCGTTTGGCACTTGCTGCTGGTTACCCTTTTGGTGGTGGTATTGGTCTTCTGGGTGATGCAGCGGTTCCAGAAAAGGATTCCGCGCAGCGGATTTATTCATTTTCAAACCCCGTGGTACGAGATTCTCGAGATGTTTGGTAAAACACATGTCGGTGAGCCGGCAGGGAGACTATCTTCTTTCAGCTCGATGCGCACCTTCTTCATGGGTTGGATCCTGTTTAGTTACGTCCTTACTACCATCTACTTTGCCAAACTGGAGTCCGGATTTGTGCGTCCTAGTTACGAGGAGCAGGTGGACCAGGTAGAAGGTCTAGCTCATTTGGATGTGCACATCTATGCAGTAACTACCATGTATGATGCAGTGAGGGTCGCTCTGTCTGAACACCAATATAGTCTGCTTGAAAAACGTAGTCGCCAGTTGCCCTTGGGATTGACTACATCCTATTACCAACTGTTGGTAAGCCGGAGAGATCGCCGATCGGCCTTTATTATGCGCGATTTTCATGCTCGAGACTTTCTGGCTCTCACATATAACTCACAGGCGGAGAGACCTGCCTACCACATCGTCAAGGAATATCTGCGCTCCATGATATGTACCTACATCTTGCCCAGAGGATCTCCCTTTCGTCAGCGGTTGGACTCTCTCTTCCGTGGCTTTCACGAACACGGTTTCTTTGAGCACTGGCGTCAAATGGATCTGATTACCCGGGACGGAACATCACCAAATGCCGAGGAGTTTTACGAGGATCTGGGAGATCAGACTGACACGGATACAGCGTCCACTGATTCGGCAATTCGTCATAATAAGAAAGTGGTTCTTACTTTGGACATCCTGCAGGGCGCCTTCTATCTCTGGTCAGTGGGCATCGGGATCAGCTGCCTAGGATTCATCTTGGAGCATGCTTATCGAATCTGGAAGAGCCAAAAACAATCGATGAAAATAAATTAAGCAGTGATCTTAAAGAGGAGATGAAAACCCAAACCAAGATTCAAATACAAATTACAAATATTTGTTCTTTAAATAAAGCTACCTTCAAGTCTTAAGCTTAAAGCGTATCTTAATGAAGTTTTTAAACTCAAGCTAAATGTCCAACTTTTCATATAAAATTGATTTAAATTCAAATCTAACAGACTTTTTAACAGTACGTTGTGGACCGAATGTCTGCGCCTAACAGCACGCTAGATACCACTATTTTGTCATATATCGATAGCTTCACATATCGATAAGCTGCACGAAAGCAACCCTGCCTCCGGCTGTCATGTTTCACTTCCGGAGCTTGCGAACAAAATAGAATCGCTAAGGCAAAGAAAACCCTGCGAGTGGCGAGTGTTTTAAGATCACACTCACAAACAACATCCAAAGTGGTTAGTGGCAGTTGAGAGAGTGCCAGAGACCCCGAAAAACAGCAGGGAAGACGGATAATTAGTGTGCGGCACTCACAACCACACACACAAACCTCCAACAACAACATCAACAGCCTCGCTCGCTTTTCCCGCTTTTCGTTTATAACTCATAATCAGTTATAATAACAACGATAAACGATGGCCGATGCAGAGAATAAGCCACTGGCCGCTGAGCAACAGCAGGAGCAGCAGAATCTGCAGGAGCAGGACCTCGAGCAGGAACCGCAGGACGAGCAGCAGCTGCAGGGACAGCAGGGCAAGCCCGCTCCGCCGCCCAAGGAAGTCATTGGTAAGAGTGAATCTCTAGCCTTAAGTCCAAATCCCAACCCATTTCATTCATATGCAAAGAACACATGGCGGCTGCTACCAAAATAGCATTCAAAAAAAGGAGAAAAAAAAGACCGAAGAAACATGCCTCCCTGAGCTTGTGTGTGTGTGTGTGTTTGGGTCTTAAAATATACGCGCGTCGGCCATTTTGTGCGGCTAAAGGCAACGCATATATATATGTATGGACAAATGTTCGCGCCGCCGGCTAACCAAATTGAAAATTCTGCCTTTTGCCGGTCGTCTGTCTATCCGCCCATCCGCCCACTACCAACCCTCCCTGTTTCCCCCTGAAAAACCCCCTCATAGACTCGTACACTCGGCACACAAACACGCACACACAGAGGCAGCCAGGGCAACCCAATTTGTTAATGCGCGCGCAGAATGAGTGCGAGCGAGATGGCAGACAGCCGGTTCGGATGTGTGTGTCCATTGTTTTGGTACATCTATTTGTACACACCGCACCACACTCACACACACATACAATGCGAATCCAAAACACGAGACTTATAATGTAACCAATACGAAATAAATTGATTTAAGTGTTTTTACCAAATCATTCCCTAAATAATTATTGAGTAACTATAGATTTAATGTTTTATGTATCGTTCAAAGTAATTTGAAATTATAGCAATTGATATAACCTATTTGGTTCTTCCAAAACATAAAAATAACTTTTGCCTGTTGTTACCCAGCAAGTTGTGGTAATAAAACTCTTCCACACTCGAATTTTCAGCATTTTCACACGCTTCATTGAGTTTTGAAAAACAACGCATTAGGTTTTCTTTCGATTAAATTGCGTAGTTGGTAGTCTGTTGGTTATTACGAGATTACAACTATTATTACGAAAATTACCGAATTATCAATGTTAACCATAATTAATAACAAATGTCAGATCATGGGGCCAAGCTTGTTGCTAACCAGAATTTTATATTTTATTGATTTACTCTTCCTTAAAACTTAATCTTCATAATTAATCGCATCAGTGTGTTATTTTTTTCATTCAAACGAAAAACATTGCAACAGGTTCCTAACAAATTTTAGAAACATTGATAATAATACTAAATTAACAAAGTAATTAAATACATAATTTTACCCATACCATTTGCAGCCACCAAAGTTACCGGCACCGTCAAGTGGTTCAACGTGAAGAGCGGCTACGGCTTCATCAACCGCAACGACACCAAAGAGGACGTCTTCGTGCACCAGAGCGCCATTGCGCGGAATAACCCCAAGAAGGCGGTCCGCTCGGTGGGCGATGGTGAGGTCGTTGAGTTCGACGTGGTCATTGGTGAGAAAGGAAACGAGGCGGCCAACGTGACTGGTCCTTCCGGCGAGCCGGTGCGGGGCAGTCAGTTTGCAGCAGACAAGCGCCGTAACTTCCGTCCCTGGATGAAGAAGAATCGCCGCAAGGATGGTGAAGTAGAAGGCGAGGAGGTGGAATCTCCAGCCCAGCAGCAGCAGCCGCCTCCATCCGCTGACGGGCAGCAGCAGCAGCTCCAGTCCGGCCCGCGTCATCCCCGCCAGAACTTCCGCCGATTACCACCCGGTGCACCACCCGGTGGACCTCGTGGTGGCCCTCGAGTACCATCTGGTGGCGCTCCTGGTGGCCCCCGGCGTCACAATAACTACTATCCGCGTCAACCGCGTCGCGGACTTGGAGGCGGTGATGGCAGCAGCGCCGAACCCGGCGTTCACGATCAGAATCCTGAGGGTCTGCAGCGAGGCGAGGGTCAGGGACCACGTCGCGGTGGTGGCCCACCAGGTGGACCTCAGAGGCGCTTCTTCCGACGCAACTACAACAATGTACCGCCACAACGCCGCGATGGCGGAGAATATAGTGAGTAGTAGTCCCGGGCTAAAGATACATGCATTAGATTTTAGATCGTTTAAAAAAGCAGTATTTTAGTACCCTACGATTTGCTATTTTTCTAGTCCTAATATTACATGTATCCCTACAGTTCAAGGTCAGGGACCACCACGCCCTCAACAGCCACGCCCTCGTCGCCAGAATCGGAAACCAAATGGCCCTGGCGGTGGTTTGGAGCAGCAGCCACAGCAGGTAATGAACTAATCACCACAGCAGAAACAACTGAAACTTCTTCGCCAAAGCAAAACTACGATAACAACATCTAAATAGTAAACATCAACTACAACTAGCGGCAACTATAACAACAAAGTCTACAATAATAACATGGTGGAGGTCTCTTTACAAATGAAAGACTTACTAAAATGCATTACAGATGGATTCATAAATAACCACTAACCAGATCAAAATCAACAGCCACTCGCACTCACACAATCAGAGAATCAGCGATAAAGAGGAGAAACCTTAACACTTAACTTAGAGGCTTTGGGTCTAACATTCTTTTATTTTTAGTTTACCTGTAACTAATTGGCTAACAAACACAAACACAAACACACATTTAATGTAAAAACGAAAATTGCATTTTACTTTTAACATTTGAAATTTTAAGTTTTGTACTTATCATTATGATTTCTGCCCCTCGTTATCCCCACACAAAATACTTAGAACGGCGCTCAAGAGCTGCAGAATACAACCACAGAGAGCACTGCATAAAAAGGACCGTCTAACCGTCAAAGAAAACATCAGCAGTAGCAGTAGCATATAACAACAATCGCAGCAGCAGCACAACATCATCAACATCAGCAATCACTGCAAAATGGAGCAACAACATCAGCAATTATATTGCAGAAATTTGCTAAATGAGCCGCCGCGTTTTTTCGGTTTGTTTGCTTCTTTGTTTTGTTTCGTACGACAGCAGAACGAATTGTAAAACTTATACATCAAAACCAAATTTTTATCAAATTCAAAAGAAATCTATAATGCCTGGCCGTCAATGATTGCAAAAATGTCGAATTGTATTACACGAAACCAAAACTATTAAAAAAAATAAATTCAAATACGCCCAGCAATTTAGATAGCGTCCCCAATTTACCTTATATTGTTTATAAAACTTTTTATTTATTTTTGAAACTCGTTTTATCGAACGTTTTTACGTTGTGCGTTAAGCGAACCCAATAAATAAGTTTCTCGTATCAAAGATCAACATTAATCATTTATAACCACACTCAATTTTTGTCCCATTAATACATCATCTTAAATCGAGAAATTCAAGAATCAGGCGGAAGCGAGGCCCCACTAAATGTATCGAAAATGAAAGCAAAGCAGAGCAAACAAACAAACTTAAGTGAGAAAAAATCATGTAATTCACAGCAAACAAATAATAAAAAAAAAAACTGTAAAAGAAGCAAGAAATATACAATTGCAAGATGGCAACAAAAGAAAGTAAAAAAAAACTTTAAAAAACTTATTGGAAAAAATAAAAAAATTGAAAAACACACCAATGACTTTTTTTAATACTCAATTCAGTTTATGAAAACCTGAATTTTTCTAATGGGCAACCATTGCCATCCCATTTGGAAACACATTAAAAATTAGTTGAGCAAATCATTTAATCTGCATTGTAAATTGCTTACTCTAGGGTAGATATTATTGGCGTGGTTGGGTGCTTATAGGTTTGTGGTCAAAGATGTGACGGTCGAAATATTCAGTCGCTCTAGACGTCCCAAAACAAGTAGCTCGTCAATAGAACGCTTGGCATAGAACTTTTGATCCTCGGATAAGCGGAGGAAGGCATGTGCCCAGGCTTTGGCATAGGATTCAGCTTCGGACAGGGAACTGGCATCGAACGCGATGCCACATTCCGTTGGTTTCGTCTCGATTGCCTCATGTCCAAAGTCTGACGAAGTTTGCTGGATATCATTTAGATCCAGTTCAATGGGCACCTGCTCTATTGTCTCAACTGTTTCAATCTCTTCTTCCGGCTCTGCCTGAATCGACAAGTTCTCATCAGAAAATAGCTTTAACAGCGGACGGGGGTTTGAGGATTCCAGATCCCTCTCGGATTTGAGCTGAAATTTAAAAGTTTAAACTCGTTTAGAAATGAATATGGTATGTAGAAGACAGTGCAAAAGTTTAGGTGTCACTGAGCTGTATTTCTCTTGACCACCACACACTTACGGTTTGCTCCACGGCAATTTCCTCTTCCAAATGGCCCTCTATTTCGTCCTCCGCGTCACTGTACTGGCTAAGTGGATCCATGGCCACTTCGAAGAGTTGTTGGCATTGGGTAACATAGGATGGCGTTGGTCGCCGGATTGTTGATCTCTGATTTCGCACCGCTAATGGCGCGGCATTGTGAACAGTGGCTTGTTTGTAGGAGGGGCTCTTGTCGCTGTTTAGGGCATTCTGCTTGAGGTAACGCACGTGGCACTTATGAATACGAAGATTGGAAGTGGTACCACCGGTTGACTGCATTACGCGCTTGCAGCCAATGCAATAGTACCTCCATTTCAGCTTCGTCCCATCAGAACGAGCTATTTCCCGATAGACGTTCCATACGGAGCTCCGCTTGTTCTTCTTCACCAGCCGGTATTCCCCTGTGTTGATCTTGAGCAGGATGTCTAGCTGGGCCTCCGTGCACTTTTCCTCCTCGTCGATGGCATTTAAGATAAACATATTTCGGTTCGCAATCCTGATGGTCATAGCAAAAACACAAACAGCCGGAGCAGAAAACTGGGTGGCATCACAGTATCGATTCCCGATTTAATACAAACCCGATATCCAATTTAAAATAATCGATTTTTGCAAAGAAAAAGAATGATTATCGTATATACTTAAACATAATTTGAATATTCAAACCATATATTTTAAACATATACTCTTTTAAAAGGTTTTGATTTCCATTTCCCCGTAGTTTTCTATGGCTTCTTTGACAAAACGATATAAATGTATAATTCTGAAAATATAACCGACCGACTGGCAAGATTTTAGTCAATTAAATTTGCACACATTTGATTACTTAGATAGAAGAAAACCTATTCACATTTATTTCAAACAAAATCTTAGGTATTTAATTCGCATAAATCACGTGATCTTAAATTATTAACTTGGGCAAATGCCAAATTAAACATTTTTGAATTTGCAAAAATTTGTGTCAAATGTAATAATCTTTAGTTTCGATGGGCATTTTATAAATAATTTTAGGAAATAAATTTGAATGTAATAGATTAATTATTATGCTTATTCAATATATTTAATGACAGGAAACATTGTATATAATTAAAGTAATTTTTTCACGATTTTGAGCCTTTCTTCGGACTACTAAGAAGATCAAACAAACTTTTATGAAATGACGACATCTCTCGTACAAAATAATTCATCAATTTAAATTTTTTCTTCTCTATGACCAGCTTTTCCTCCTCTATTTCCATCATTCTCGCCGTTCTTTTGCGTTTAGCTCTTTTTATTTCGCTGTTCTTGGATGTCTGTTGATCGAGCTCGTCTTCAAAGTTTTCTTGGGAACGTACGGTTGAGGATTCTTCGATTTCCCGTATGATATTGTCTTTTAGAACCCGAAGTTCATCTACGTCTTCCTGGGATTCTTCCTGATCTTCGCTGTAGTCATCATCCTCAGTTTTTATGTACTTTTTCTTTGGAGAGTTATCAAGTGAAGTGTTCCTACTTAATCCATTTCTAGCGTTATCTTCTACTAGGTTATGTTCAGAAGTAAGAATCGTTTTCATGGACTCGAAATACTCCCATTTAGATTGTTCCCCGGTCGTTTTCTCAATGTGAGCTTCTCGCCTGAAACAAAATACGTACAACAAACTTTTAATTTGTACTTATATATCCCTTTATCTTTTTCTTACCGATATTGCTGGGCCATATCTTCAAGTTTGTTTTTAATTTCCGTAAAAGTAAATCCCAAAGTTTTCATTTCGACAGTCATTTTCCAGATAACTTTGACACGCCGGCGAGAATCTCGCAGATCACGGCAGTGGGCTGCCCAAAGTTCAAGGAGCATGTCGGTTGCTTGGTACGACCACTCCGGAGGCTGATAATAATTCGGCCGCCGCTCCGATGTATACGTTCCCTGAAAATAAGAGTTGCAATTGGATTAATTGGCAAAGAACTCGAGCATAGGATGTCTTACTTGTTCCCTGGGTTGTGGCTCCATATCGACGTATGTCCCTTCTGATGGATCTTGACTCCGCAGGTAATCCACGTGACATTTGTGGGCGCGTAGATTCGTTGTATTAAAGGATCGCATGACGCGCTTGCAGCCGGTGCAGAAGTAGAGACCATTTATAATGGCACCGTCGGAGCGGACTATTTCTCGGTAAACCTTCCACACGCTGCTGCCCTGTTTTCTCCTCAGCAGACGGTACTCGCCGCTAAACACCTTCATCGAGATTTCTCGGTTGGGCTCCTGGAATTTAGACTCGTCCTCCATCGTACGCGCATCTATCATTTCGTTCTACGCAGAAATTCTTATAAACAAAATGCGTACAGCCAGTGTTACCAGATTCTCAAACAGCGGTTCCACCAAATGCTCTTCACCAGTTGTAAATTCCCACTAAATTTAAACTTGCATGTCAGAAACCTTTAATTAGAGAATATTAAAAGTTCTAAGAAGAGAGAATTTACATGATGATGAGTTACATTTATTATTTATAAGTGCAGAATGAAATAAGAATTTGTTGTCGTCCATTTAATATAAATTGGACGTGACGTATCGATATTTTATTGCATAAGTAGTTGCTAGTGATGTGCAATGCGGCAAATAGAAAGTATCGGCGGCGAGTAAACGTTTAAGAAATACGTATATATTTTTAAAAAATAATATATATTAAATAAGAATATTTTACACTTTACTATTAACTATATTGAATTCAGAAAAATGTATTGTAACAAAAAAATGTTTGATCTACCAAAAATACATAATGTATACAAGAAAAGTTGTTTTCAGAAACCAAATTCTTAAATTTGTATTTTTTCTTCTTTTTATTTAATTTACATGTTAAATATAGATATCTACTATAATTTGTGTGACCGTTATATATTTCCTCGATTTATTAAAAAATTACTTTAGTAGATTTTAAGAGGTCAAGTTTTCCGAAAAACTTTGAATTTTATATTCTCAGAAAGTACAAACTATAACACTTATAATTAATTTTAATGATTTTTCTGTTTAAATAAATGAACTATGTCTTTGTGGAATGAGTTGAGCTCCACAAGCGCTTCCTTCATAACCTGCAGCTTCTTTCGTTCGATATTTAGTTTCTCCTCCTCTATTTCAAGGATTCTTTCAGAATAGCTAACCGGTATTTTCCTTTTGGTTCGATATTTTGGAATAGGCAAAGGCGAACTCTCTTCCAGCTGATCCTCCACTTCATACTCTTCGTCCTGGGTATCTGTGAGATTGGGAGAGGAAGACCGTCCTCTTTTTCTGACTGCCTTCGTAACCAATTCAATTTCATCCTTTTGGTCCTCTGCCATGGATTCATCGTTCATCGAAGCCATTTCTTCATTATCCGATTCTTCCCGATCGCTAAAAAGTTGTTCCGCTAAAAAACAAAGTTCAATTTTTTCTCTTTTTACATAAACAATTCTGCGATATCGACTTACCTGGATTATCGCACATAATTTCTTCAAAGACATCTACGGCTTTTGTGCCAATTAGAAGAGCTTGAAGCCTGTGAAAGTGTTCCCATTTGGATGGTATTCCGGTTTCACGAAGTCTCTCAGCTTCAATACTGTAAATTAAAAATATCTTATTGAATATTTGTATAACTTACATAACTCACTTCAAGTCAAAACAAATAATATATGCAAACCTCAATGCCATGTGTTACTTACCGATACTTTCGCGACATGTTATCCATTTTCGTTTTAAGTTCGGTATGACTCGGCCCAAACTGGCTCATCTCTTTGGCCATCGCCTTATAGATAAGAACATTCTTTGACTCGCCGCGAAAATCCTTTAAATGTTGCGCCCACAATTGCAATAACATTTTCTCAGCATCCTTTTTCCAGACATGACGTTCCGTTTTCGTGTAGTAGTCCTCAAATTTATCCTGTCGTCCTTGGGATCTGGGCTTTGGAGAAATGCCATTATTTCGATTTACCGGCTCAACGGTTTTATTTGAGGGCCGCGAACTCCCCGACTGGGAGTCATCATCGTCTAGAAGGACGTGCAGTGGTCTTTTAGATCGCGGTCCTGGCCTGCGACGTTCCATCATCGATTCCTGAAAATTGTATTTCAGTTAATTCTTGGTTTATTTTAATTAATTTTAAAACTTAATAAGTTAGAAAAATTTCAGCGTGGTAGCCTCATAAGTGACTTCAAATGTGTACATAAGAAACATGTGGACAACACAAATAGCAAACTAGCAAAAAGGTTCTAGGCATGTTTAACCCAAAATATCTTCCATTTAGAGACTCACTTCAACAGACTGGGGATCATCCGCCAAAAACACAGTTTCGTAGAATTTCTCGTATTCGGATTTTGGCGGGAACGTGTGCTGCCCCTGGGCGGTTGTAGTGGCGTTCTCGACTGCAAGACTTTTATTGTTATTGCTTAGGGCAATCCTTTTGCTCCTTGGGCCACTGATTGTTTTCCGAGAACTTGAGGAAATCTTCGTAGCACTAGAGATATCTCCGCTTGCTCTAGAAGGCATTCCGATGTGCTCCTCGCTGTTTTTTATTTGCTTGCTTAAAATTGTATTATTTTATTGTAAAATATTATAAAAAATGTCCAAAAATTCGCCTCGCGCTTGTTTTCCTCACTAGAGGTGAAACAAAAATTAATTTATATTCGTTACTATCGCGGAAAGGTTTTGCAACACTGGAAGTTTATTATCGATAGATAAGCGATATATGGTAGCCCTGGATTTGGTCGGCGGGCAGCTCAAATAAAAATAGACGATTGATGTTATGTTATTGACGTTTATGTAAATGTCTTAAATGCTTTAAAATGCTTTTATTAATGAATATGAAGACCTTAAAGAATATTCAAAATGCTCAAGATTTCTTTATATTTGGTTGCTTATGAACATATTAAAGAGTTGTTTTAAATATAATAATATTTCTTTAATTTATTATGTTTTTAATTCATATGTAAATTCATGATATATTTACTTATTTATGCTAGATGCAACCCTTAAATTAATTTGATTAAACTAATGGGGTTACAATTGCCTCCGATATGTTCCTATGTAGACTTCGCACGCACTTTTAGCTAATCAAGCTGGGTCAGCAGGCATTTGCTACAGCAAAACGTATCTGTATCTGCAACTGGAAACAGCATCTGCATCTGCATCTCGAACTGGGAACGAGCCCAAGGCAGAGCGGACGACGACAATCAGCGACAATTGGCCAAAGATTGCGACTAATGGTTGGCCGACGCACGTCGTCGCATCAGACAGAAGGTGCCTGTGGGAGATTCTTAACCGGTTTCGAATGATTCTCCTGTCTTCCGAATCTTGCAGTCTGCACACATAAAAAAATTTCATTAAAATCGGTCATAAACTCGATGATCTGTGTGTTACATTGCTTGTATTTATTATAACTTATATTAAATTAGATTGAGATTCTCTAAACTAAAGTTTTTTTTTCCCAAAGCTAACTACTCAATTGCAGGTTAAAGATTAACTAATTTAGGGGAAATATTACTAGAAATAATTTTAGAGGTAGACAATTTTCTAATTAATAGTAATAAACTTAATCCTTAAAACATATTCTTTATACATTTTTCTCTGTGCAAACTTCTGGCTCCTGCTTTTGGCCGGCTGCAAAATTTTGTGGCTCGTGCTTGGTGATTGCCAGCTGCTTGTGGCCAAAACTTATGGTTTAGCATTTAACCTGTCACTTAATCGAAAAAGCTGCCCTCTGCCATCCAGAAGTCTTTTTTTTAATGACGCTTGGCTCGTGCCGCAGCAGCTGTTGGAGCAAGGGGTTCCACAGGCTTCCCACTGTTAGATGTCCCAGATACCAAACATTATCAGGGCAATTTTGAAAGCAGTAAACCATCGACTAAACACTCTTAAAAATTAAGCACTTAAAAATATAACTTTATTGTTTTAACCATATAAAAGAAAGCAATTTCTATTTACTGGATATACGATTTTTGATATTTTAATCGAAAATAATTTCTTGCTATTTTATATTTCTTTCTGCTAAAAGGTTATAGTTCTATTATTATGTATATATTCTTGATTTAACATCCTGTAACCAATTTTTCATAGGAAAAGCGCAGCAGAAATGGCAATTATGATGCTATGGCTCCCTCTCAGTCCCAATTCCAAACCCAATCCGAATCCAATTCAGGCAGCAGCACATAGACACGCTGATCCAACTGTCTTGTTGATCGTAGCTTTCCTCATTGTGTCGAGCCAACTTAATTGTTTCTTGTGGTTGCTGACATTGTTTCTTTTTTTGCCATCCGTCCGGGAACCCCAATGCAGCTGAAAAAAAACGACAACTGTGGCCATGACTTTGTGCAACGGGCAACATCACAGCCACTGTAAAGCACTAGGAGAAAATAAGTATTTTATTAACTAGATTTTAATAATTTGTAAAACTAGAATAAGGAATGTTAAATGGGTTAACTTTTAAGCCAAGTTATAAAGAAAAGAAAATAGTAATCTTTTAAGAAGGCGAAACCATTTTTTCTCTAAGTGCATTAACATTAACAACTTGCCAATGGCCTCATGGCATCATTATGAGACTGGCTCCAAAGTTGAGACTGGGCGAGACCTTATTTGTTTGCCGCATCATTTAAGTTAAAGCCCGTGCAAATGTCGCATTGTTGTCCGTTGCCTGTTGCATGTTGCATGCGGCCAGTTGCTCGTTTGCTGTTGCTGGCCTACGCGTTTTGTTGCATACAATTGATGGCAAGAAGAAGACAATTAAATGAGGATTCATAGGATTTTAAAAGGGAAAAGGTAAAAGATACTTTTATATGTTTTATATTTTTATTTTTAGAATAGAAAAATTTTTAATATTAGCATTAACTCTTTGTTTCATAAAATATAAATTTGTAGTTTTTTTAAAGGAAAACTTAAGTTTCGTTATATTTTCTTGTCGTGTATTGATGGCATTGCCCAATCCGTTGGATGTGCCTGCTGGCGCTTGATTGCAGGTTGTCATGGGCTCGGCGCACTCGACGCGCATCCATTCAGTCAAGACTGACTGACAGACGGCACAAATCCACACAACATATCCCCACATCCTATAGGATACCCAACGATCGGCGTGTCTCTTCAATTGCATTTATGTTGGCCATGTCCCTTTTTTGACGTGGGTCGATGTCGGTCGGTTCTTACGTTAGTTCCCCAACTGGTTTTCAGTTCAGGGTGGTTGCTTTTGGCCACAATTTGCTGGTTTGTATTATATTATTGCATTTTCCATCTCTAAATCGGCTTCAGATCTTGCTTGCAGCTCTGATGGCAGCAGGGAGTTGCATCTACACACGGGATATCAATAAACAATCTATGAAAAATATATTTTTACACAGGAAATTTAAAAGACATTAATTTTTCTCCGTGTATCAGTTCATAACTATATTGACACAAGTCTGGCCATAAAGAAACACAACTTATGTGGACGGTGTGCGGTGCGCCCGTGTGGCACCGTGTGGGTGGGTGGTGCAGCCAGATAAGATATGTACATATGCCTGCCTAAACCGAACAAAATCTGCATAAATGTGCCACAGCTGAAGCGTTCCCAACGAGGCTTAAGTGTTATTTTTCAGCCTAAAGAAGTCGCCGAAACTGCAGACTTACGGAAAAAAACGACGGGTTTCACAATAAACAGATAGTAGACATATTACTTTCACATTGCAAACTATCTTTATGAGGTCTTTGAAACTAATTTTACAAGTAAAAAATATAACAATGTATAGTTATTAAACGAAGAAACTTGTTTTAAACTCACAGTGCGATGAAGTTGTTTTTGAGATAGCAGCTACACCCAAAACTGTTTTCCTACGTGGACGTATCAATTAGGCGGACAAGCCCAACAAAATCTGGTTAACTCCGTGGGCCGAAAGCTTAACCCAATTTACCCGACCATCTCATCGCGGCACAAAAGTTCTGGGAAGAAAGGAATAACAAATAATTTCCTATGGCTATCATCTGAATCTAACTGTGAGCCACATTAAATGAGACTATCCCGCTTTAACATAGAAATCCAGGTTTAGACGGAGATTGGATGACGATCCCCAAGCAAATCGGCCGCGGTTTTCTTTATAAAGTGGTAATTCGACTTGGAGGTACCCTAATATCAGGGTGGTAAGATTTACTTTGCATTATATAACTAAAATAATAATGTTAAATTAAACAATATAACTCCAACTTTACAGAGTCCCTTATATGTACCTCTCCTCAAACACATTACTAACACTTTCACACACACTTATAGCAGATACCCAGATTATAAAATACAATTTTATATTATTAAGCAGATACCAAGAAGTTAAACTGAAAATGTTTCTGTACTTTTCCGAATACCTCAACCTTTACAAATACGGTGGGTAAAATCTAATTCGATTTGAGGAAAGTCAATTAAGCGTAGAACCCGCTTAAAACACGAAACCAATAAGACGGCTTATCAGAACGATTGAGCGTGCTCCAAACAGTTCGCGGCCAATGAAATTAATTACGAGTGTGCACTGGAAAAAATGAGTAGTTTCTTAAAAATCGTTTAAACCTTAAAGCTATGAATATTTGTACTTTCGACAAAACATCTTTAAACGAATTTTCATTAACGAAATTTGTATAGTTTCCGATGTTCAAGATGGACTACTCAGAGTCTAGAGGATTGGGTTTAAAAATTCTACATTTTCTTCAAGTGCTTGTAAGTGGAAGGGGAATGGCCGCCGACAGGGGAACAGTAGCAGTAAAAAGTTTAATGAGCTGAAAAAGAGGAAGAGGAACTACAACACCAACCACAAAATCGACCCCAAGAACAACAGAAACCAAAAAGAAGAACAAAACAAAAACAGAGAACGATCGAAAAGCGCATTTGTTTTGATTGTGCGACAAAGACAGTCACAAAGCAGAGAAAAAAGAAAGAAGAAGGAGCAGAAGTAGAAGAAACGATGGAAAACGCGACAACGGCGTATAATTTAAAAAGTTGCTGGCAAAGCAAAAAGCGCATAAAACATACAAGGAGCAAAAGAGATCGAGCACCGCCAAACAAACTGGTTTTAGACTCCCACTCACACAGGCTCATGCTTATAAAAAGACTCTCTTCTGTGAAAAGGCTTGCTTATCCGCAAAAACTCTTGTGATATTTACTTAAAATCTTCTCTTTTGCAAATTCTCTTTGGGTAAAAATACTCTTTATGTTTACGTTTGGCAAAAATGTTTACTTTAAAATTAAAAGAGTTTTCGAAAATACTAGTTTACTTTACTTAGCTTTGTTTCGCGTTTAAATTTTAAGGTTTTTAATAAGTATGTACATATATAGTTTAAGAGAAGCTTTGACGGTATATAACTATCTTTAAAACTGACCCAGACAACAATTAACTTAAATCTTTTGGCATCATATAATTTTCTACATATTACGGACACTAAGATATTCTCCAACAAAGAAAATCTTGAGTTTTCCTTCTCCAGCTGACCTAACTAGACTTTCTTTTCATTTTGTCTCCATTATTTGAAAGCTTCCTAGATCTACTTAGACAATCTTTTCCCTTGGCTGCTTTATTAGGCTGCGACACGAGCAGCAAAGTGGGTTAAATTAATAAGTTAAGGCGGTTTCAGTTTTGGCTTTCGGGTTGCAATTGGCGTCATCTTTTTAGGCTGCTTGCCAATCTCCAACTGTTACCATAGTTCCTTTTTCCTGGCTTAAATCGTGACTCGTTTTGCGTGCAGCGCCAGTTCGGTTTGGGCAGAAAAATAACAATAACAAAAACACTAAATACTGGGCACCCAAAAGATATAATTGTTCGATTGATAAAGCTGGCAGCGACCTGAGACCCGATCATGTTGGTCTAATTTATTTGCGCCTTGAAGTTTCCGCCCCTCTATTATCGCTGGCTTTTGTTTTTTGGCCAAAAGAATGCAATAAACTGGAATAAGTCAAAAGCTCTAAAGCCCCATAATAAAGTGGCACCCACGTCCACCAGGTAGTCGGACATGTATTGACCTCATAATTCTGCGGCTTAATTGATTGCTTTCAATGTCCAAATGGTGGGTGGACGAGTGGCCTTACTGTTGTTGCCGGGAAATATGTTAAATATTTTAAGAGGCCTTACTATCTGTTGGTTGATAAAGGCCTATAACTTTTGACTTCCTAAAATACGAGGCAGACGTGGCTGTAAGAGTTCAGTTTATCTCGCTTTCTTGTTTCTTTGTTTATGACGAACAGCGAACTTGAACTTTAAGTCGATTTTATATTTAATATTATATATTTATTTCCTGTAAACACAATTTATCGGTTTGTTGCAAATATCCGCTAGGGGAATATCCGCTAGAGGAATGTACGCCCAGGGGAATTTATGTGGAATTCTGTTTTTATTTGCTTAGAAACAGAAATGGAAAAATAATTGAGACTGCAACAAATACTTTCTTGCTTCGATAACATTCGGTATCATGACGTAACAAACTAATTGCATTTTTAAAAATGTTTCATAGTTTCATTTTGATTCAAAAAAACAACATTTTCAGCATGATGTAGAGCTTAAACCAGATCTAAAACTATAGAATTTTCTGCTGTTCCCCATGTGTCATGTGTTTGAGAGATGCAGTGGCATCGTCCGGAGATGGCATCTTGTCACTACCCAAGAGACTTAGACTTGTGGAACTGCATCGCATCGCATCGCCTGTCACTAAATTGACCCATTTCGGAGCTTAAGGCGATGCCACAAAAGATGCGGCAATGGAAAAACAAAATGAAAGAGAGGAAAACCAGACTGACGGGCTTAGAGGCAGAATCTTGGGAATGGCAATGGGGGAGGCAAGTCTCAACCAGTTGCACTGACTTGTGCATGTTGCTACAAACTGCAACCGATACATGCCACATGAAACATGAAGGCATTCTTTTTGGGGGCAACTCCGGTAACTCTCCATCCCAAGTTCTCCGACTGACCATTGCATTCTTATCTTAATATGCACATTTCTTCTTCGTGCTTCTGGTTCTTTTGGATCTCCGGATCTGAAGAGAACCTTTACGTGCGTTGCTTACTTACGAGTATTTCTCTTCTTTGCTTCCCTCCCCGCGCCTTTCTTTTCCTCATTAGCAACCCAAGTAACGGTGAACATTGTTGTCGGTTATGCAATGCCATATAGGATGGCAGTGCTCTCGATACAGTTAAGGCCAAGAAAATAGTATTCTATTCGTGTAAAATATTATTACATTATCAGCGGAAAAATTTATTTGTTTTCTTCTTAAATTATAATATACTATCATAATACTAATTTAATTTAAAGATTCAGAAAACTTTATAACTTTCAAAGAAAATGTTTATAATTGAAGAAATGAAATACATATATAATTGAACATGAAACATTAACTTGTTTATAATAATATTCATTTTAATTCTATATTACTTATCAATAAGGTTTTCATCTCCGTTAACCCAGCTCGTATATCTCCCTCGTTTTAGTCTTCCTGTCTCTGTTGCACTCTTGATCGTTGGGTAATGACATAAATTGTCCAGTCTCCGCATCGTTTATTGACGGCTTAATTATGCTGATGAGTTCGCTTTGGCAATTATTATTATTCTGCAATTTGTAGGGCGGTAATTTTTGGTATATTTTTATAAACATTTTTATAACGAAAACAGATTCCGAGACTTTAGATAAATATTATTTACAATATGAAAAGTGAAAATCAGGCTTAATCTTAAATCTAAATCTTAAATCTTAAAACCAAAAAACTAACACGTTTTCTCATTTCAGTGAAATTTAATAAATACTTACACAAGTTTCTTACCCAATTTCATATCAAAAACTTTCATAATGTAACCCACATTTAAGCATTGATTAATAACATAACCCATTTTCCTTTTTTTTTCGAATGTATGTCAAAAAACCAAACAAATTCGCATGCCAACATAAATCATCAAGCTTTCGTATCTTTTGTTTCCCAGCCGAGACACACATTTAAGATAGATGGAAAAACATGCCACCAACTGGCCCAAAGACCGCAGAGGAGCTTACACCAAATGGGATAATCTACAAATGAAATCATAATTTTTCTGCAAAGACCAAACATACATCTTAATTATTATTATTTTTATTTTTTTTTTGGTTGAGGGTTTTGAGTTTGAGTTTTAATTTGCATAGTTTCCTGTGGCAACTAATTAACATTAATCATACGAACCACAAGCTGAAATGCTCGAAAAACCATACAAATATTCACGGTCACTCTCACTTTGAACATTAACAAAAAAATATATATGGTATATATGTTGAAAAAACCGGCAAAAATGTGTTGCCTGATTTAATGAGCCGCGAGACATTCATCAAATAATTATGAATTTGTTTTGGCCAGAGTTGAGTGAACCCTTGATTTTGGTATCTAACATACATACCTTTAGGCCTAGGCAAACTCACTCGCTGTAATTAAGCAGCGTGCTTGGAAATATGTATAAATTTGAATATAATATTCATGTATTCAGCAATGAGTCAGTTAGTAGTGTTGCTTTTTAACACAATTTTTTTAGGTGGACCCAAAAAATGAACCGGATAGCACGCGATGTTGATCTTCAGTTCCAACTTGTTTTTAATTCTTTAACTTAAATAAATCCACTTTTGCTATCTTTGAAATATTTGATCGCATTTCGATAGCCCAGAGAAGGAAGTTGTTTCAAGACTACCTTCAAGATACTAAATTTACATAATAGAAAGCCCTTTGATATTAATTAGTTTCGATAGTACGAATTCATCTTGGCATATCTAATCTTTAATGGGATGTTTGGCTTAAAAATGTTTGTCAATTTTATTTATTTTTTTTCAATATTTTCACCATGAATTTTGGTCATTTGTGTGACACAGTTTTTTGTGATTTCTCATGGCCTTACTTACTTTTCGCAATTGTTTTTTATATTCCCCATTTTTTTGTTTGTTTATTTTTAAGTCTTTAAGCTTGTTTTATGTGCGAAAGAAGTGATCGGTTGTTTTCTTAATGAACGTGGGATAGCTTTTGTTTGGGATTGCAAATTTCTAAAAGCTTGCAAGAGAGTGTGGGAAGAAATTAGAGAGTTTTCTAGTGTTGTTTTTAAAAATACTTCTACTTCTATTCGAATTACCCATAAAGTAGATTTACCCTTCATACAATACATTTCTATGCCATTCTTTTCTTTAATCGCTGCACTCGGCAATCAAGCAATTGGCCAGGAATTTCCTTTATGCTCATATGTGGCTGCAAAATATCTTTTGCTCTATGGCAAGGTATTTATCTCAAGTGGAAAGAAGAAGGAGAAGGCTAGGGGAGGCGGGGGGAAAATCTGAAAAGGTGTCAGTTGAGATTGCGATTGCACGCAAATCGAAGAATTTCCAACGTGGGAAAACGAGTTCGACATCGCCCCGAAATCAAGTCAAGCTGAAAAGCGTTAAAAGCTTAAACAAACAACTAGGGACACGGAAAGAAAATGAGATCACTTTAGATATGAAACTACTGAAACTACTTTACCAGGTTTCCAAGAGAAAATTAAGTTAGTATCATAATGCTAAAAATTGTATAGATTTTTATAATATAAAATAATATCAAAATAGATAATATCTCACTGTGCATCCATCGCAACTTTTGCAACAGGCAAATCGCTCACGCGTTGCATGAATTGCTAAAGGAAAACCACAAAAGATACGAGATACAAGATATCCATCCATCCAAAGATACATTCGATCGAGCATCGATTTCAGCTCATCTGAGACACTTTTCCTCTATTTTTTCTTTTTCTTCTTTTTTTTTTTTGGCTACGATCGAATTGTTGCAATTTCCTCTGATCGGCAATTTTCCGCGTCACCATTAGCGATCCCCAAGAGCTTCAACATCTTCTACTTACTTGGCCGGCACTTAATTGTCTATAATTATGCATTAATGAATGCATCTGGCCGAGAGCACGAAATCATGTTTGAGAATTCTTGCATGAAACGTTGCATGCTCTAGCGAATTTTCCGTTTTCCTCCTCCTCCTCCTCTTTTTTTTTTCCTATGCAGATCGCATTTGACTATTGGAAATCGATAAATTCTCAAATTGCACGCTTCGATCGCATGTCGTTGATAATGATCGCTGTTTCAAATGCTCTTCTAGCTCTTAGTCACTGGCCATGGATGAGTATAGAGGCTTAAAGGTGGTATTTTTTGAAGGCACATGGGGATGTGTGATTAGCCTGTGATTCAGGTAGTGATTTATAGAATATTTTTATGAACTATAACCTTTTCAGAAAGTAGATTAAGATAGATTTAAAGTTGGTCAAAATGTTAGATTTAAGCAGCGAATCTGCAAAGTTAAGATCTAAAGTTTAGATTCTAAACCTTTTCCTAAAATAATTTGAAATTTTAGAAACTTAAAATTCTATTTTTCCATCACAAATTTACAACAATTTTCCTCAAAACTTAGAAGCTTAAAAGCCGCTCTGGTCAACTTGGCTGTCACTGTCACTCGAAGTGGCTATGAGGCCCGCACACATTCAACCTTCTCCACTAATTGCGGCCCACACACACACATACCAACCTAACCTGGCCCAAAACCTCACCTAAGAGTGTGAGTTTGAGTACTACAATATGAGTCCCAAGTACGGGTTTGAATACGAGTATATGAGTACGAGTAAAAGTATGAGTACGAGTACACACTTGCCAGCCCGGTGGCTGGAAAAACAATTTCGAGATTTTGCACGTTGGCGACAGATTTGCATCTCTGAATATTTGCAAGCACAATAAATTGTTAGCCATGGCAAAAAGCAGCAATGTAAAGTGCATACTTTAATGCGGCATTTTGTCTATTTAATTAAATTTTGATTAATTGTCAATGCACGGCGTAACGTTCATTAGTTATAATGAAATATGGTGTGTGGGCTAGAAGGGTACGAGGTGTGTTCAAAAAGTAAGGTGACTTTTCAAATTTCGCGGGCAACATATTTTCGATTATCGTTTTTTTTGTTTTGTTATATTGGTACACTCTTCCCTAACATCTGTACCAAGTTTCAATGGAACATCCTCTTTTGTTTGGTTGTGAGAGGCGTAAAGTTACAAGTTATTTTGCGAGCTCGGCGATTTTTTGCTTTTTTCGGTCTTGGCTCGTCTGGGCTCTTCCATTGGGACGATTGGGCTTTGGTTTCGATATCATAACCATATACCCATGATTCGTCACCAGTTATGACCCTTTTGAGTAAATCTGGGTCGTCGTTGACGTCATTCAACAGCTCTTGAGCGATGCTCATGCGACGGTTCTTTTTGCTCAAAATTCAGCAATTTCGGAACAAACTTCGCTGACACACGACTCATACCCAAAACGTTTGAAAAAATTTCATGGCACGAGCCAAGCGATATACCGACATCTTCAGCAACTTCTCTGATAGTGATTCGACGATTTTCCAAAACAATTTTCGTCACTGCTTGAACGTTTTCATCAGTTGTTGACGTGCTTGGGCGTCCAGAGCGAGGCTGGTCATTGGCATCTTCCCGGCCATCTTGGAAGAGTTTGTACCACTTGTACACATTTTTTTTACTCAGAACAGTTTCACCGTATGCCACTGTCAACATTTCAAGTGTTTCAGAGCACTTAATTTTATTTTTTACACAAAATTTGATGCAAATCCTTTGATCCATATTTTTCGATAGCAAAAAATCGCCGAGCTCGCAAAACAACTTGTAACTTTACGCCTCTCACAACCAAACAAAAGAGGATGTTCCATTGAAACTTGGTACAGATGTTAGGGAAGAGTGTACCAATATAACAAAACAAAAAAAACGATAATCGAAAATATGTTGCCCGCGAAATTTGAAAAGTCACCTTACTTTTTGAACACACCTCGTACTTTGTTTCAGTTGATATGGCTTAAAGAGTGGCTCGCAGAGTTTCATAGTAAAAGGTTTAAGTTATTTATTTGATTTGTGATATAGAGAGTTATGAAATCAAAGTGGAGGTGAATAAATTAAAGGAAATTTAATAATAAATTATGGTAATAGATAGTTTTAACCTGTGGCCAGGACTGATCTTTATTTCTTAACAGCTTATTTCAGCTCACTTTGGTTCTCTTTCAAAATCAAATCTTTATACTTTATTTTTCCTTAACAAAATCCAGTTCAACCTTCTATAGCCACGATTCAAGCTGATTATTAGAAATCACTTAGCGACGCCCCGAAAAAATCGACTTTGGTCATCAATGTGACCTTTTCGACATTTGCCGTTGCCAGACTGTTCAAGTTTTCAAGCTCAAATCAACAAAATACTGCCCAGCTCCATGGCTGTTATTTTACGGCAAATGTAATTACCATAACAAATAAAAATATTCTCGCCTAATTGCCTGAAAACAAAAGTCGGCACAATGGCAAGTGAGTTATAACCTGTATGGGGTCTTGGCTAAGATTACTAGACCTTCAATTGGCAATTTTAATATGATCGTTGCGGATCAAGTCTATGCAAAAGATCAGCTCATTTTTAAAGTCAAGGTTTCATTTACCTAAAGTTTCATTTTTTGCTTTTTTGGTTGCATTTGGTTTTGTTTTTCTACGTCTTTTGGCATTCATAATAATTATTATAATTATTGATTTTAATAACAGAGCGAAAATATATTTTTAGGGTTATTAAAGTCTTTGGTAATGACTGGTAGAATTTTATTGGAACTTAACCGTAGGTGTGTTTCTTTGTAAATATTCTCAGGCAGAGAAGGAATGCAAATTAATTAGTCTTTTATTTGATTTTTATTATTTTTCTGGGTGTTGGTAATTATATTTTTTGATGTGCTGTATGGTAGGTGGTCATTTTTAGGTTGAAATAAAAATAATAACAAGTTTCGTTGTTTAAGTATCTATATTTTTAAGGTAATTATCTTGCTTAAGAAATTGGCTTTAAAAATAAATAAAAAAAGTTGAACTTTTTCAAATAATCATTAAATTTATTAATAAATAGATTGTACTTACTGATATTCCTTAAATATATAAAATCTTTAATATTTTTTACTAATTTTTAATGACAAAAATATTTAGTTCATCTTCAAGTTGATTTTTACCATCTTTTACCATTACTAAACTCGTGTACGATCTTTTTGACCTTTCAAGCCTTTTTCAGATTTGGCGTTTTGGCCATTCTCCCCACAATCTCTATATGGCCGATGGTATCTCAGCCTCTCGACTGGCCAGGCTAATCTCTGCTGGTCAATTAATGTCCGCTTCGATTTCAACTTGAGCAGATAAAACGTCAGAGATATTTTACAAAATATTTTATGTGATTTGTTGAGAGTTTTTTATAGGTTTTTTAAAAAAGTTTTTTCCTTACTTAATGGGCCGCAATTACGTTCGCCGATTGGCATTTAATTAAAACAAATATTATGGGTGGATAAAACGCACTCAAGGGGGTACTGCCCGGCTGTAGAGTTTATCTTCACGATATCGCGGATTTGACAGGTTTAGGTTTTTGTGTCTGCGTGCTGGTCAAAAATGTTTATTTATACAGTCGCCTTGTCTTTGTTTTAATCTGCAAAGATTTGCATTTCAGTCTTGGCGAATGATTTATGCTTTTTGTTGTTGTTGTTGCTGTCAGCGCCGTCGTCAAATGGATTTTCATCATTTTCTTTCTCTCTCTTTCTGTTTTCATTGAATCCGGCAGCTTATTTGCCTTTCAATCAAAGCCACTCGGGCAAAGGAAATAAGTTTACATTTGCCTGAATTTGCTGATATATATATACGAGTATCTTTTTTTTGTGCTGTTTTTTGTTTCAAGAGGCACTTCAATACGTCTTTGCAGTCAGTAAACCAGTTCCGGATTTCATATCGAAGGTCTGGGTCAGAGCCCGGAAAGTTATATAAGCCTTGTTAGAGGAATGATGAGAAAGAAGTGTCTTAGGTGATAGACAATAATTAATTATGATTAATATAAAGTAAAGAATATATTTTTGTACATCTTATAGTATGCTTTTTAGTCATAGTCTGTCAAAGTTTTATATTTTAAAATATTTCATAGTTTGCTTTACTTTTTTCAGTGATTAATAAAACTTAATTCCCATAAATAAAGGTTTCTTTAAGCTTTATTAATCTAAACATGTTACTCCCCCAATCTAAGGTTAATCCCAACAAATCTCCCCCATTTCTCACTGGTTTCTCCCAGCGAATTTCTCCCAACAAATGGATAACCATTCCGCTTAACAAGCTAAAAATTTGAAATACAAATAATATGCAAAAAAAAGTAACATAGAGATATAGATATCTCATCTATCTGTGTAAAAGCCGCACCTTTGATAACAGCATTACTTTTATTATGATGTATTTTCATGATTTCTGACACAAAACAAGCTAAACAAATTATTTTTAATTGCTACATGCTCGGCGCTTAGCAGTGCCAAGCCATTTTCGCAGAGCCTGAGGAAAGTGTGAAAACTGGAAGAAAATCTGCAAAGGCCTGCGAACGGGTATAAATAATAGAAATGTTGTCTTAGTCCGAAGATCAAGATCGGCATCAGCGATTTAAATCGAGAGAGAGAGGTTGAAGAAACTCAAAAAGCTCTTGGAAATGGTAAGCAGATGCGAGAACCAGGAATACACTTAAAGGAAATAGGGTGTAGGAAGAAATGGTAACGAAATTGATCAATCAGAAAAATTATAAAATAATATTTACTAACTAAAATGGTTTATCTTTTAGTTAAAGTTGTTTTTTTGATAATAAATGAAGATTAAAACAAGATTTTCAGGAAGTCACCTATATATTCTTTCTCTGCACAGTGAGAGCTGTAAAAAAAGCTGACACGATCAGCATGATCATGGAGATCTTAGCTGGCCATGGTGTGTGTGTGTGCACAACAAACTCCACATGTGGTCGGATCGGTTAGCATAAGATAGGATAGGATAGGATCGGATGAGATGAGATGGCTGGGGTCGTTTGGATGGGATCGGAGTGGAGTGATGACGTCGGCCACTTAAGCCAGATAGAGAGAGAGAGCGAGCGAGTGGAGGCAAAAAGATCTGTGGCACAAAGCCTGGTTCAACCTAAATGGTGTAACATAAACAAACCAAAAAGGGGGAAAGGCTTTTAAAGGCAGAGGGTGGAGTGGGTGGTTGGGAGTTGGAGGTACTTAAATTGAGAGGTTGGATATTAGACTGTGATCTTAAGATGGCTGAAAGAGAGATGAGATCTGTTAGGCGGCTTAAAAAGTAGAATATTAAGCTAACATAGACTTCGAATTTGAAGTATAATATATTTTTAAGATATAAAAATACGAAAATATGAATATAATTTTATTTTTACTTTATAAAACATAAAATAAAATAATAAATACCAAATCTCAAGTCCAAAGATCGACTAAATGGAACAGCAGCTGAAAAGAATTATCAGAAATCAGATTTGTTTTTTCTTCCTTTATTTTAAATCAAAAAGAGAAGCTTCTGTATATATATAATATAAATATATACAGCTAAAGATCGAAGAACGAAAGAGGAGTGTGAAGAATAGAAGGAAAAATTAAAAAAATAATAAATTTGCAGAGCGCGGAGGACTCGCAGTTTAACCTTGAGTTAAGCTCGAAAAAAGGGGGATTCTAATGAGTTCTTTTTGGCCAGATAAAATCGAATGGTCGGGTAAGGGGAAGGTCAAAGAGATCTTTGGGGAGGAGACAAGTGTCAACATTAATTTGAAGATGTCTGAATGTTAATTCACAGCGCGAATATCGCATAAATTTCTCATATGCACATTCATTATCTCTATAACTTATACATACGAGTATATATCTTTCCAGTCGGCAATGTCGTGGCGGTATCTTTTCTGCATCGAGTTGGGGTCTCGAGTCTTGCCACTCCCTCGGCTCATCTCAAATTTTATCCTCGGTTTGTTTGGTCTGTCAACTCGCATAAACAAACAATTCGCTTGACGCCTTCCAAAGCTGGGCTTAAAAAATAAAAACAATAATAAAAAACAACAGCAACACCCAAAAAAACAGTCACAGAACGCAGCATAAAATTAAAATAATTTTTGTTTTCATTTTGTTTTGGTTTCTCTGGCGGAGCCTTGACTCTTCTTCAATCTTCTTCATGCCCAGCATGCAAATTTTTCTTTACTTTTTGGTGTTTTTTAACTTGTAAAACTCAAATGGGTTATGCTGACTTTAGAGGGGAATAACTATCAAAAAACTTACCGAATTAAAAAATATTGAAAATATTGTAAATATTGTGATTTTTCTATGGCTATTTCATGCTATTTTAGGCCATGACACACAAACTTGCTCTAATATATTGTTTAAATATTGTTTTTTATTTTATCTTTTGAAAAATGTAACAAATTTAATCTTAATTCTAACATTTGCTGACATACCTCACTATCTTATTAGCTAAAAAATATCTTATGATGCTAAAAAAAACAACTTCTTAATATCTTTTTAAGCCTATTAAAACATAAATTTAATATAAAGATAAAAGCACACTTTAAATATAGTTTATGGGTTTGTCTAACGTCTTTATCCTGAGTCACCTTGTTTTTCTACCCAGTCGATGGGTTTGCAACTTCTGAGTTAAATTTACGATTGGTCCATGTGCTTAAGATACCCTTTATATGGGGGAGATGGGGACGATGTGGAATATCCAACAGTTTGCTTTGCTTAAGCCTGAAATTAATGCGACATCTCGACGGCTGCGGCATCGATATTACACAGCTCTTACAGCCCAGCCCAAGCAGCTCCGATTCCGATCCCTTTTTTTTTTCCAATCCAATCCCTGCCAAGAAGAAGTTTGCATCTTGTGGATGCTTAAATTCTGCTTGATGATTTTTTATGAATTTATTGCCAGAGCAGTCGGCGAGCAATTTGCGCATGCGTTGCCTCCAATGAGCCCGAACTGAAAGATGAGGGGCTTAAAAGGGATTCATAAGGGGGACAGTCTATATAATCCAAAAGGAACAATACACTGGAAGAAAAGTTGTAAGAAAAAGGTTTAAAATTAAGGAAATTTTTGCAAAAGAAAAACCATAATAAAGCTGTTTTAATCGTTAAGAAAATATGTATATGAGAGTAAAATAATTAACTTTCCTAAATATATCTTTACTATTTTATTCAAGATTTTGTATTTAAATAATAAAATATTTTTTCTTAAGTGCTGCTGCTAAAACTTTTCAGTAGTTGGTGTGAGGAAGTGTGGAAAGTCGCGCTGTTCTTCTGCTGTTGATTTCTGTTTTTGTTTTCGTTGCCGTGAGAGAAGTTTAAGTGGCTGCCTGCCGCATGCTGCACGCATATGGCGAATGTTTGCAACGCCTACTAAATCATCTGGCAGCATGCCTCACATTTGCTGCCCCAGCAACGAAACGAGAGGATGGACTAAAATGTTGCCATACGCTGCACTTCCGCTTCAATAGCACACACTCAACTTGTGTATAAACACAATCATATGTGTGTATAAATAGTGCGTGTGTATTTCGTATCTATGTGTCACTTTTCGCTATTCAATGAATGCCCCAGCTTTGTTTCGTATTTAAAACAAAACATCTTTTAAACTCAGCCAGAGTGTCTCAAGAAAACACTTTGGAAATCCATGGCATATGTTGGCCAAACGATCGGAGTTGCAAAGAGCTTATAAGGTCTTGTAAGCTACAAGATGGGAAATCGTACTTCCTGTGTGAATATTTGTAACCCCTTAGCCTGTTTAAAAAACCTATAAAATATATCAAGAACCCAATCTTGATCCGAAAACTTTTTTCACACAATAATTTAGATAAAAACAAACTTTGTTTAATCTAAAACTTTTCTCTTACCAAACTTCCCTTGATATATTTCTGTGACTGTCTTAACTTTGATGACACTTCTAAAAAATTACTCTTTTGTAACTTTTTGCTAAATATTTTTCAGAATTTACAATATGCACGTCAGAGTGTAGAAGTCTCTGCGGCAAAAAAAGGCAGCTAAACCAGAAGGTAAAGCTTACTGTTAACACTTTTTTACCGAGCGTCTTGAGGTGATAACTAAGGTCGTGACAAAGTAATGCAAAAGCTTAAAGACCAGCAAGCAGAGTAATTGACATAATTTACATGGGAAGCATTGCGATCTGACCTTCAGTTTAGCCCACAAAATGATGCCTTAAATGGCAAATGAAGGGCCGCCCGGCTCTTTTGGTCTTTCAACCATAAAAAAAACTTAGCTGGATTACCTAAAATGACCAAAAAGAAAAACGCTAGACAAGTGAACGACCCTGACTGCGCCTCTGCCTCTCATCTTGTTTTTTTTTGTATTTTGTTTTTGACCCGAGCTTGTCACTTAGTTGAACATTTTATCAGCCAGCTTCGTGTTGAGATACAAATTGACAAGCTGAGATACACTGGAAGTGAGCTGAAAATGATTGCAGCTGAAAGCGAAGGCGAAGTGGAAACCCGATACGCCTTCCAAGCTCAAATGCAGCGGCCATGTGAATTGGAGATTCAACGAGGGGGGGTTTTCTCTGTTTTTTTTTGGCCACTCGAGCAACTTTTTGTGGCAGCCAAGTGCAAAGGCGGTGTCAATTCGCATTGCGATGGATTCCTATCACACGCATATCACTTGCCACTCGAATCAAATAAATAAAAGCATAAATATCTCAAGTTTTTGCGGTTTCAAATTGGCAAATTGGGGAAATCAATGAATTTATTGTGGGATAAAATGGTTAAAATTTACCTTAAAATGAAATATTTTTTTAAGGAAATATTTTTTCAAATATTTCCCACTTTTTATTCATTGAGATTAATAATTTCCTGAAGCTTGCGATTTCACACTTTTGCGATCAAGATAATCGGCCGAGATTAGGCATACGCTTTTCTCCTGGCACTTTTGCAAGAAAAGTGTTGCCAGCATCAATCAAGGCAATTTCCAATGCGCTCGCAGCGCTGCGAAATGCATAAATCATCAGATTGAAAGATCCCAAACTTGGCTTAGATCTAAAACAGCCAAAACACCAAAACGGAAAAATGTGTATAGCCCACCATAAAGGCCATAAATCTCAAGATTCATTAGGTGCAACTGAAAATTGAACTGAAAGCGGCTTCAGCTTCGATTCTCCCAAAGTTTTTTTGGCGCGTTTTTAGTACACTGATAAAAAATCTATAAAATATATTAAATATTATTAAAAAGTAATCCCTCTTCCAAATACTTCCAAACACGATTTGCTTTTTGTTGGTAGTTCAGTTTTCAATATTCATAAAAAACTTAATTTTTAAGTTTACATGTTTATTTTCCAGTGTCCTTTGACCCACCCCCTTCTTCTTTCAGCGATCAAACATCAAGCGACCTTCAAATGCTCCACAAACACACACACCATACACCTTTGGGGGAGAGAAATCACGCCACTCTTGGAAATTGGCAACATGGAAGCGGTGTTGCCAATCTTCTTGGCTACATGTTGCCAGCCCGGCTTGATGGAAACTTGGCCCAACGGATGAACACGCACCGTCAGCTGAGCTTATTTGACTTGAGCTGGGTTAACCCATTGGTGATTATTGGTATAGACTCTATAATATAGTATAGAACTTAATTAAAAGATGGAGATTTATGAAGATCAAAATTCCTTGATTGAAGATTTTGTGAGTTTACCACCTCATATCTAAATTTAAGATGCAAATTTTAAGCTCAGCGAATGTTTAATCTTAAAGGATTAAAAGGATTAAAAGGATTAAAATAAAAATGTAAACTAAAACTAATAAAAATGCATATTTAAAATATATTTTTAATAATTACTTAATAAAATTCCATTTAGAGGCATTTAAAAATATATAAAAATATGGGTTAATATAAGTTAAGTTTACCTGGAGGCAAAAGGCAACTCCATGGAGATCGGTAACATGTTTTATGCATCCGCAACAAATTTATATACAGACATATATCGGTATATATAAGCCACTTGTATGTTGAACAAAAAACAGCAACAACAGCGAAATACTTTTAAAGGTAACCGATCAGAAAACAGCAGAAACAAAAATAATGCCGAAGGTCGTTCAAAGGCAATGCAAAGTTTATGTTTCTTTTTGGTTTTTTGGGTGGTTTCAGTTTTTTTTCTGTTCTTTTGTACGTTACTTTTTTTTAGTTCTCAGAGGTTTTTTTTAGTTTTATTTTTAACGAAAAAAGTTGAGAGTGGTTTCTTAGTGGGCTATCCTTGGTGATGGTTAGCATTCCAAAAAGTGTTTTAAAGGAAATTTTTGAAAACAGCAAGAAGTCAGTGCTGTGATAAAAATATTAGTCTTAAGATTTCTTTTTATAAAGGATTTCCCCAAGCGGAAACATTAAATAAGAGCTAGATTTTTGGTAGTCATTTTATTGCCTTAAATAATGTAATACTAAATTTAGCTTCTTATAAAATGATTAAGTAATACCAATAAATTCTAAAGAGCATTTATCCTTCGTTTTTATCTCCCCTTAATAGCTTGAAATTTTAGTACGAATTTTACTTACGGTAGTTGGCTGCTGAGATTTATTTACGAAACTTGAGCGACGTTGATAAGACCGCCGCCTAATTGCTCCTGTACCGGACGTCAACGCAGTTTTCGATTTTCAAAAACATTTTCGTTTTTTCTTTATATTTTTTTGTTTTTTGTTTTTGCTGACGATTTTGGTTTGTTCCCATCATAAAGTTGTTGACTGGTTTCCTTTTTTTGGCATCAACGACGACGACGAGTCAGTCAGTCAGTCGGTTGAGGCGAGGCTGAGATTTTCTTTTTGCCATTTTGTGTAATTTATTTTTTGATTTCATTTTATTAACATTTCATTTGGGTAGTAGTTTGGTGGCTCATGGAATGTGGGTCAGCTGCGACACTTGGCTGACCACGGATGTGGCTAAAAAAAATTGGGCCTGGGATCGAGGCAATACTGGATAGTGGATCGGTGACTAAAGCTTACACGGTTAATGCATGGATGTTGGACACAGATTGGTGTTGCTGCCGGTTTTGTGGTCCACCAACTTGGATAAGAGGTGTCAGCTATCGCTCGCTTGGGGAATATGAAATACTCGGCTGGAACTTTCTGTCCTACATTAATTTCAGATCGAAATTACAGTCCGTTGACGGCTGATGTATTACGCTAATGGACAGCTTAATGTGCTCGAATCAGAGTCTTGGTTTATTAATGAGTTTATCGTGTGGAACCCATAATCAAGTGAGCTAAAAAAGAGAGAAATTTCACTCGAAAATCATACCTTTATTAAGGTAATATTGGCTTAAGATGAGAGTATAAACTATAAGTAAAAAGAGGTTTTATTTTAGATTAAAATCAAAACTAAAATATCGAATTTCAGTTTCGTAACCTTAAACTTTCAGATATCTAGCCTAAGATCTTTGGCTTAACCCCTGAACATTAGAATCTAACCCAACCTCGTCAAAGGTTACTAAAGTTGATTGAGACAACTAACAAATTATCATATCTGTTTGTTAGCCATTAGCTTGAAGCGTTTTCAGAATATATAAACCTGATGTTAATTACATAACCATATATGCATGTTAAACGTTTCCCGGCTGACATGGCGCCTAGGTCTAGAATTTAGATCTTAGCCCAGACGGAGTTCTATGTAAAATACTTTTGATCCGATATGCAACGTAACTAATTGCCTTGGAAAAGAATTTAGTTATTAACATATCAACGGAAGTAGAGGCAAAGTGGGTAAGACAGTATGATTATTGGAATTTGTAAGTTAAGTTTAGTTTTTTAAATAATATTAAATAATTATTTTTAAATATTCCCTCCAAGGAAGAGAATCTGGGCAAGTTTTGCATCTCAATTTGTTTTTAGAAAACTTAAAAGAAATTATCTCGTCGAGACAAACGAAAGTCAATTAAGGTTCGATCGCTGAGGCTGGAACACGCCTTCGAGCATATCTATCTATGTATCTGGTATCTGGTCGTTGCATAAACACTTTGCGATCGGACGGGGCGAAGTTGGGGGCGAATAAAAAAATAAAAACTTTCTACAATTATTTTCAATACTATTGAACTTTTCTTCTACTTCACGCTGATTTACGCAACTTTCACGGCAGCCACAAAAAAAAAAATATATAAGAAAAAACCTCAACCAACAAATTTATGGCCACAACAGGCAGCAGCCGGCTCAAATCGAAATAAAAAATAAAAGATAAAAAAGACGCTGCTCAATGGTTTTGGCCCACGCAACGGCACAGTGCAGCCAGAGACAAAAACGAAAACCCTTTAGGAAATTTGTACAGTAAAGCCACGACGCTTGCCGTACAAATCCGTTTAAAATCGCTGGCCAGGCCAACTGCACCGAAACTGCAACTGCAACTGCACCTCCAGCTTTGGCTTCATCTCCATCTCTTTAACTGAAACTCAAACTTTAACTCAAACTCGAATCCAAATCGAGGAATAACAAAAAAAACTGCAACACCAACGCAGCGGCCTCAGGTTGGGGCTTACTTTTTTAAAGTCTTTGTGCGGGCGGCACAGTGGGATCCATAACTAATGGAAATTCGATGAAACTCGAGAGCTGTTGATTTACATTTTTGTGTGTTCCTGGAAGCAAATAGCAATTAATAACTAAATTGGTTGATTTATGGTCAATGGATTTTATTTTTTAATGATTTACAACTTTCCAAGTTTTTTTGTATCTTTTTTGTTAATGTTTGTACTTAAAATAATTTAAAATTAAAAGTAAAATTATTCAAAATGAAATAAACCTTTCCTAAAATGAGATTCCTGGCTTTTGATCAAAATAATTATTTTTAACTGAAGTAAAATGTGGAAATCAAATGCCTTTCCAGACTCATTTCGGCTTAGAAAATTCCTTCGCTTACTAAACAAACATGTTAACCCATATGTTTACCTACACTATTTCTGTCTGGCCAGTCTAGAAATTCTATTAAACAGCATTTCACAATTTGGTAACAAGATCAGCTGTTTTCCTAGCTGGGTTTTCACTTTCATTAGCTGTAAGAGAATTTATGTAGACATTTAAGATCGGATTTCCAAAGCAAAGCAACTTGGGTGCACTTTTACAGTTCATTGGCCCCACCGTGCAAAAGGCTATATACAAAAATATACCTCTGTGAATGGATATATATATATATAGTATAGTATATCAGATGGGATAGGATCGCATCGCAGTGGTTTTATTAATGAGCACAGACGCACGCTTAGCACGAAAAACGCCACCGGAGGGAGCGATGTGAAAAGTTGTGGACTTCGATTTCGATGCGGAATCGAAGAGTTAAGACAAAGCCATATATCCATAGACTAAGCCAAAAGAGCAGAAAAAAAAAAAGATTAGGCCAGGTCTGAGAGCGATATGGGGGCGTCATTGGCGTTGGCAGCACATCGCATATCAAAATGCCACCTCTGCGGTATCATGGCAATCATTATAATGTGAGTGGGATCGTGCCTATAATATAATGGGCATAAATATAAGCTATCCCCTCTATATATGGGGGCGCTTGGCAAGTGTCGCACGAGCAGAACGTGCCGCCTTGGTTTTCCATTGGAAGATGAAACCGCTCTTTTTGGCCTCTTTCGATTTTTAGTTTTATTGTTTCGATTTCGTAAGCTTTTGATTAATGCCCCATAGCCCGGCAAACAGTCTGCCTATTTAACTATTCTCGACCCGCAATCGGTTGAACAATCATTATCGTAAATATGGCTCACCAGTTGGTAAATGCCATTAATCAAGCAGTTTTACATTTGATTTAGGTTCCAGTTCGTTACAGCCAACAAAAATTTGCGGGGAATTCCATGGCTCCATAGCCAAATCGAAACTACAAAAAAAAAGATATTTAATTTTTACTAATGAATGAATGAATCGGTAGAGAAAGGTGAGTGACAGCATAACGAATGTCTGGCAACTGCTACTTGCCATTGAACTTGACTTTTGAGTGGGAAACCAACTTCCTTATAGGTAGTAACTCATATGATATATGGCCAACTTTAATGTGCGAAATGGAAAAGGTGTCGTCTAGTGGGTTAATTAATATGTTTTGTGGTATAATAACTCTGTTTTTGGCTTGAAAATACTTTTGGATGTGTTTTTACTATAAGTCTGAGGGGAAGAAATATTTGTAATATGGCTATAAATCAATTTTGTATCTTAAAGTATTTATAATCTTCTCAATATCAAACAGGCTTAAAGCTTTAGTTGCATATTTTCATATTTACAAGTTCTGCAATTAACAATAACCGCCTTTCAATGAGCTAATATGAGCTTAATGAATTCTAAAACATGGCTTATAAGAAAACGACTTCCATTAAGTAACGTAAGCAATGCAAATGTAGAATTAAAATTAGTCAATTAATTCAATAATCTTATCAGCAAGCTTCTAAAAGCTTTTCAATCATAAAAAAAACCTAATTGCCTATGCAATTATCCACGGAAAGGTCACAGTCATCATGGGAAAATACGAAAAAAAAACAAATGTTAATTGAAAAGTTTTTGAAACTGGCGTATGCAGAAATTATTCACCTGCAAGCTGGCACAAATGTCAAAATAATCACAGCGGCTTTTTCCAATTACATCCGAATTATTTATGCGGCCAATACAGAATACCGATTTCCAGCGGCATTTATCACGGCTGACAGTTGGGACGGCGCTCAGCTTCAACACGCCAAAACAGACAAAAACAAAAACAGCTAAAACCGCCAAATCGCCGCCAGCAGCGGTCAGCGCATAAATCCGCCGACAAACTCAATCAAAAAGGCGAGCTGGCCAGCCTAGCTCATTTTTTATGTCTATGCTACGGGTACAGGGGAAACTCACTATAAGAAAATACATACATATATATTAATATATTAAAAAAGAATATTCTGCAAAAATCCATCCAACCTCAAATAAATAATTTATAATAGCTGAAATGTAAATCTAATTAAAAATCAAGTAATCAAAAACAATTACGCCTTAATTTCTTTTGTCCACCTTATTGACATTGCACTGTATAAATGTTTCGTTAACCAATTTTGTCGTGAATGCAAATTTCTGTGTACACTTTTAATTAACGTTAAAGGTTGTTTACAGCCGTTATTGGTGTTGGAGTTTTTCCAGCACTTATTTGACTTTTTGGGCCTGCTGGCGGTTCCTAAATTTCGTTCGGCGCTTGGCTGTTTACTGATTAGCGCAAAAAAAGATGGGAAAAAAACAGACCACAAGTAAAATAATAGGCAGCAAATCAAGAAATCTAATATTGAATCACGAAATCGGGCGGCAAAACGAACCCGTATGTATATGTACTCCGTACATAATTTGCTTAATGTTTGCTTATGCTAATCGGGGACATTAATCAGACTTGTTAACAACATTGAGCACGAGTCACAAGGGGTCGCCACCGATTTCGTCTCCGCCGCAGTAAATGCCAAACAAATCAGCAGTCCCACCAAAAATTACTTCATTTTTCGTAACTTAAATTGATGGATTATTAAATAAGAAAGAGAGAGATAGAGAAAAATGTTCAAAAGATTACAAAGCCCCGTAACAAAACAATCAATGCTGGGCATTTAACTGTAATACCCAATGGCAAATCTGAGGTGATCAATAGTAACTATAGGTAGGGATATTGAAATCAAAAGATTTGGGAAAAACTTTTATTTTTTATAAAGATAATTACTTTTTTTCTAAATATTTGTTTAAATTTCGTCAAATGTCCTATTTTTGTATTAAATATGATTTTTAAGACATATATCCTTAAAGGAATAATTATATAAATAAATATATTTTTTAATGTCGTGAAACCCAAGAAAATTAAGATACCTCTGTAATTAAAAGAAATGGTAATTAAAGAGCGCAAGATTGTGTTATCTCATAACTAACATAATTTTTAATTATACCTCTAACCATCTTGGTAACGATCGCCAAGAGTAAATTTCCACATGGGCACGCTTTTAACGCACGTGCCGACACAGCAACAACAAGTCACCTCATCTGCAGAACACCAACAACAACAATGGCAGCAACGAAGCACAGTGCAAAGCAAAATGCAGCCAAATAATAAAGCAAACTCCAACACAAAAGAAAGTCGAACAAAACACGAACAACAATGGCTCCAAAAGGGGGATGTTGAGGGGGTTTTTAGCCTGAGACGACGCACTTTTCGCTTTTGAAACGTCTTAAGCGGAACCAGTTTTCAGAAATATATACATACATAAAAAAAAAAAGAAATAGAGTCTTAAAACTGATGAAATGCCAATGATTTTTCCAATTTACGCCTATCGTGTTACATGTGTATCCCCCATTACAGGCGGGATAAAGCCCCCAACTAGGTTGAACTTTTATTTTCAATGTTTTAATATTAAGATGTCTTTGCATTAGTTTGAAAATGTGATATTTTAGAAAATCATTTAATAAATAATGTTAAACAAAATTTAAGTTTTGTGAAAAGTTGAAACCCTTTCAAAGTCCATGCCTCGTTAAACAACAAAAACCTCATCTGTGGAGGCGTTAAAAAAAAGGGAGATGAGCTGAGAGTAGGGCAGTGGCAGAGTTCGTGGAACAACAGGGAAAGGTGTTGAAAGCGAAGACAAATATTACACATTTAATTATGACAAGTTGACTCGGCTACGCCTCTGCTCCACCTGTACCTGCTGCCCACCTCAGGCCTCCCCGCTTGTACGCCACTGATTTACATCAGAGGGAAAATTCAACTATAAAAATTCAGTTGAAATTTTATTCGGCTGCTTTGGCTGGGCTGACTTCTGGCTGACACTAATGCCTTTAATGATCCATGTTGTCGCTCAAGTTGAAAACTGCCATTTGACTCCCCATTGTCTTTAAGCCCTGTCGTCGGCTCTATCAACTCGATCAGTGACTGGCTAAACTCCTCGACTTCCCTGGGAAACATTACGTGATTTAATTGGAAAACATGAGGTCAGAGGAGTGGAAAATGACGGTTATTAAAAAGGTAATGAGATTTAAACTCTAAGATTATGTCTTATTTCTAGACTAGATCTCGATGTGGATTGTAGTGATTTATTCGGAATTATTTACTATCAAACTATAATTTTGAAAATTTTTTCTTAATATGTAAGATTTAAGATATTACAATTTAAATATATACTTTTTGTATAAATCATATTCTAAGAATTTAATTGGCTGTTCCGATTCTGTTGACATTATCGCAGACCATTTCGTAATCCCGATTCAAGTTCTCCTGTATTATTAGCAGTCTGTCGTGGGCCTCGAGAAGGTGTATCGTGTTGATCGATATGTTGGCGGACACTCTGTCCCTCACCTTTTGTACGGTACTCTGCTGATAGATGTTGCCACTAGATATGGTGCAAGTGAGTCCACCTTCGCGATCTTCTAATAGATTCAGGATATCTTGCAACTTTTTTATGCGCTCCTTGATAACCTCCTTCTCGCGAACTGCGTCCCGTTCCCGCTTCCGCTGATCCATCAGGTAGTTCATGATCTCATCGGGAATATTGGAGATGGCCTGATCCACGGACATCTTGTTTTTTTTTTCCAGCCTATGAATTTAGTTTACCGCCGAGTAAGTTTTGTTTTTAAATTAGGTAAGTGAGTTTGACATAAAATGACCTGAGACTGATCTGTATTCTACAAAAAAACAAGTTTGAACCTCAAGTCTATCTAATTTTCTTATAAGGTAGAAGCTAATTCAAGGTCTTGTTTCTTAAATCAAAATTAAAAAATACTATAATAAATTAGTTCAATATTTAAGTAAGACTTTTGGGAGGTCTATTGTCAAATCTATTTGCCTTAGACCAAGACTTGTCATTTGCTTGGACACCCCTGAATCTGAATGTAACTTAATGGATTCATATTTTTCCTCTAACATCTTTTTATGCTTCTTCACACCTTCGTGTTAGCCACTATTATGATTTCATCTGGCCAAAACAAAGATCTTTGCTGGAGTTTACAATGGCAATGCTAATCACATTAATAAATTATCCTCACCTCCGGTTGGAGGTGCCTCGTAGCCCCCATTGATTTTTGATCGTGTGTTCGTGTAAATGAAATATTCTATTGGGAGATTTGTTATTGCCTTATTCACGGCTGGACATTTGCAGTGGCTAAACATTAATTTTTCACCCCTCCCCTATCGCTCCCTTGATTTATTCAAATTATTTTTAATGGCCTTTTGTTGTTGACTCTGTCACTATGCTAAATGGCAGTACAAATTCCTCGAGTTTATTGGAATTTTTCACTATTCAATGACTATTGTGAGTTAGTTGGAATTGGCTGACATCACAGGGGAGAAGTCTTATATAAATGGGTTTTTAATTGCATTTATATATAGGTTTTGGTTGCAAAATGTATAGAAAGATTAAAAAAGTTGATTTATTTATATTTCCTTTAATAATTGCTTTAAAAATCACTGCATTTATGGAAAAAATGTATCGCCTTTTCCCCTAAAAATCATAACTCTTTTTTAAAAAGCCAACTTGTCTCAAGTGTTCCTTGAACTTTCCCAGTTAAATTCAATGGAATTACGCATGAACTTGCCTTATGAAACCAGTTCCCCTTCACTCTGACTTCACACAACCGAACCCACAAAAGACCACACGCGTCTTGGGTGCCATTTATGATCATTTAATCCTTTTGGGCAGTCCAACAATAGCCCAGCACACCAAACCAACGAAAACAACTACATCAAGCGGAAACCCAAAAATTAAAAAATATATAAAAAAAAACATAAAAAAGGGTGTGCATTTGTATGGCAGGGGACATTCAGGTTGATTTATATGGTCGCAGGAGAGGGAGGGCGATTCATATTTCTATGGCTTTCACTGTCGCACATAAATATCATTTTTTTTTGGAGTGCGACACCCACCACAGTAGGGAAAATTAAGCCAAAATGAAGACATTCAAAGGTGAGTTCAAGGTGTGTTAAATACACAAATTTATGTAAATTTTCGCTATAAACTTCTTTGGCTTCTGGATAAGTCAATTTAGCCACACCTCCTGATCAAGAAACTCTTTTTTGGCTTGCCTCGTGGCCATTGTAAAATCTCTGATTTGTGCTGGACTTTTACCACTTTAACACTTTTTATTTTTCTTATGTGCCTTTGCCACATTTGTATGGCTCTTCAGAAAATTTCTCTAATTTCGTTTTACTTGTAAGTGGAAAAACAAAGCCCCAAAATAAAGAGCTACAGCGTGTGTGGGCTTTGGTTTTCGTTCAGAAAAAAGGGCAAAACCTTTACAGAACTTACTTTCAAGTCGTATTTTCTTTTTACAACTAAACCATAAATGGGAAGTACAAAAGACCCATGTAAAAGTCAGAGCTACTGTTTAACCGGTTGGTCTGGCCAAATGCCAAAATCTGGCACAAATCTATTAAGCGGGCAGCCAAATGAAATGTCCCCAGAAAGTGGGAGCTGGCTAGTACACTAAAATTAAACACTTTCTTTAGAATGTGGCTTGAACTGGATTTGAATTTACTTTCCAATGGTTATAAAATGTGTAAAACTTTCTTGATTAATGAACTTGCTGAGTTTGACTAAAGGAAATAAGTAATTAACTTGGAAGCTGCAATGGAAATATCAGCAAATTCTTAGCAATTATAGAATTCGATTTATTATAGGCAATTTATAAAGATGATAGTTTAGTTTTTAAGTAAATATAGATGTGTATTTAAAATTATTTCCATCTTACACTTATATTTTCTTAAAACAATATCCGGCTCTTAGGCCTTAAAAACAAAACCCAGATACACCCACTTAGAAAAGCTAAAAAAGAATATAAATAATTGAAGTTCTATTAAATGTCATTCTTTATATGGCCAGCCATTACTTGAGAATCAAAGATAAATATTTTTACATGGATGGCCTGGTGTTTTCATAGACGATTGCCTCATTCAGCACTTGAGATCATTTAATTCGCACTTAAATAGAGATACAAATTTCCAGCTAATTTCCATTGTAACGCTGTCAGTTTGTGGCTGAAGTGAGACCATTAAGACAACGCGACATTTGCAGTTTTTTCTACACTTTATACACTTAAAACATAAGTACAATAAACACATATTGCATAGGCCTTAATTTGACAACTGAGAGGCATAAAATGACACCAGACAGCTCGACCAGGGCGACTCATTAATCTGTCTAAATAAAGAACGTTCCGAGCCGGAGTCGAAGCTGCAGAGACGAGAAAACATTTTTGATCACTTTTCGAGCAAAAGTTGTAAATTGATTTGCAACCAAATATGGCAGACAGCTCGCTCTAAATTTTTTCCACTTATTTATAAAATCGCCAAAGTCAAAAGAGAGAAACATAAAAAAACATAAAACCAAACCAAACGCACATAAAAATCATTCATGGATCATTTGTGTAATAAATCTAGGCGAAATATATTTCCATTTTTGGGGGGGGAGTGTTTCCACCGCTCCAAAGTGTCCGAAATGTTTTTCTTTTGGCTCGCAGCATGATCGGAATATATAATTTCCTAACTGAGATCATTAAGAGCCACAGCAGGTGGAATTCGTCGAATTGAATGTTTTTCATAAATTACAAATGCTAAAGCGAAACATTTGCATAGATCACCTCCCCCAAGCCTCCCCCTTCTGCTACCAATCCAGTAGGAACTGCGTTAAAACTTATTAATTTCCTTTTGGCAGACGACGGAGTTGGTCAAAAGCGTTACACACAAAGATTATAATAAATTTGTTTTATTGCAATAAATCGAGATCTAAATGAAATCACGGCTTAAGCTGTTTAATATGGAAATTGTTGGGCTTTCGAGATTAATAGGGGTATTCCAGATTAATTTAAGGCTTTAATTTGATTTATTTTTAATTTTTCATGAGCGATTTAAGAGTGAAAGATATATGGTTACTATATAAATATCTTTAAAAATACTTTCAAAATATATAACAATATATATATGATATATCTGAATCCCCCCTCTGAACTTCTCCTTTATTTATTCGCCTAATTTCCAAGTTAAACGACCAACAAAAAATCACAAATTAATGACTGAGCTTTTAAGATGGTTATTTCGATCACTTGGCTGCGGCTCATTACCATATTTGGTTTATTTATTTATTTTCGACACATTATTTGTATCGATGTGAAATAATTTACACAATTTCCAAATGAAAAATGTACCTAATTCGTGTTTAAATCAAACGGTTTCCAAAGATGCCGCTGTCTGTTGGAATATTTCTTTGACCCTTTGCTTATCGGCTCGTGCGATGTCATAAATTTCATAAAATATAGCTTGTTTTGTGCTTGAACCTTAATATTTATAATAGTTTTTTGGTCTATTGATAAGCTCAGCCGGTAGTCGATTTTATTTTCTATTTCAATTCGTGAGGGTCGCGTAATTGAATTCTGTTTTATTGTGTTAGAATTTATATTTTTGTAGTGTAATATTTTATGGCATTTTCTTGAAGGCCAATAAAAGAGATTTCTAGTTTTATAGCTGGAAAGTTGTTTAGTATTCAGTTTTTCATCTTTCACTACCTCGCCCCCTCTGACAGACAGACAGTTTTTAATCACTTGGAAATTAACTGTGCAACACCAACGCATCTTAATTGTTAGCCAACGAGCCACAATTTATGGCTCGCCTTGTGTCCCCAATCAAACTGGAAATCGAAATCGAAATGCACTCGCACTTTGATTCGATTCCCCTCCTTTCATTGGCTTCAATTCTATTTTAAGGTCTTTTCAATTTGCATGCCCAATCGATGATCATCAGAGGGGTCTCTTGATTGGTCCAGACAGACATTCGCAGTTGGACTATATATTCCTCCGATCTCTGAATCAGTTTTATTTTTCAGTTTTTTTTTTTTTATTTTTATGAATTTATTGGGTTTTTAGTGCTGGAAAGTCTTGACTTCCTGCGGAGCATTTAACGCTGTAAAAGTTTTATTTATTTTCACTTTCCAAATGTGCAACAAAGATTTTCATTTAGGTATAACTTTATCTTGATATAGATCAGATTACTATAGTTATTGAACAAATTAATTGTATTTTCGGGAACAATGACGGTTTCTTCTTCGTGATTCTAACTGTCGTTAGATATTTTGATAACAGTTGAATAATTCATAAACATTGAATGTGGAGTTGGCAGCCAAAACTATAAATGAAATGTTTGGGTAAAAACTACATACTTAATACAGTAAAAAATAATTATATATTTTTTTTTTAAATGTTATTTAAGTTTAGTAAACTTTTTGTAGTTTAAATAACCTTATTAACTTCCAAATTGATACATCATTTATTTTTTATAAAATCAGTTTTTTAACGAAAACCTTTAATATGCCTTCAAAATAATACACCTTGTTCTTAGCCAAAAAGGAACCCATTTCTCTCTGTGCACTCATATAACTGCTCACCCTTTCTTTATCTCCTGTCAAAGCCATAATAATTCATTTTTTGGTTCAAACAAATGACAAATGCAAATATTGACAATCGACCCAACTGAACCAACTGACTGTCAATCTCCCCCAAACGAAAAACCTCCCTATCTTAGCCCAAAAGTCAGCTAAATGAAACCCTTTGTAGGTTAATAACAATATTGACAGGTGAAAACCATAAACTGTGCCGGAAAAGGAAGTTTGACGATACACGGATTTGGCCCTGTCCTTCGATAAGGACACTTCCGTTGTTTTGGCAAGTGACTCACAGTAGCTGGCCAGAAACGAGATATATTTTAATGAGAAAAGAAAATATACTTAGACCTACCTGTCTAGCACATTAACATGACAATTGTCGGCCGGAAAGTTAAGCTGTAAATTATCAGGGGTCGTCGGGAAAATGGGTTTCCACTATGATACCAACAGGAATTAGCATATTTGGCCACTGTATCTTCTTGGTCAAGACAAGAAACCAAAACCGACAATGGTTCGTAGGTAGCCGTAAATTGTCATGGGCTGGCAATGTTTTGAGCCTATGCTAATGTCGATCGTTGTCTGCCCACACTTAACTCCCGGGGATCGAATCGAATGGGATCGTTCAGCCTGGCCTGATGTTTGTGTATATCCCTCGGGTTCGTGCTGTGGCATAAACAAAATCGAAGGATCGTGTTGCAGTTGCATTTAAGTTGAGGTTACTGCACCATCGACGAGACGGCCCATTTGATGGTCTTGTATTTGTTCTCGAGGCCAGCTGTGTTTTCACACTCACTCTCGAGTCAAGGTTGACAATGATGTGAATAGCTCAGCTTGGGATGCTGTTCCAGCAGTTAAAACATCATGAACAAAAGGGAAACCTTGGTAAGAACACTAAAAAACATTACGAATCCGTTGAATAAGGAATACTAATACCTGGAAGAAGTGTTTTATCTCTTGTTGTTTCTTAAACAAGACTATATGGTATTGGTTTAAAGATGAGTTATAAAAGTTCTAAAAAGTTTCTTATCTTGCAGTTTAAATTACAGTATAAAATTTATATGTAAGTAATTATTTCTAGAAAATGATGATTATTAGTTGGGAATCTATACTTGCCTTTAGATTAAGCTATATAATAAAGTCTTTCATTTTCTAAACGACTAAGTTCTATATACTTTTAAAATCTTAAATAAATAATAATCATTCCAGACACCATCAGATTGCAGACATTTATTTTGGCGCCATTTCTATGATTCTCTCATCAATTTTTTTCTGCTGATGAACTGAAAATCTTGGAAAGCAAAAAAGATAGAATCGGTTGGTCTCTCGTCTGGTGGAGGAATATATCACGTGTCCTCGAACCGCGACGTCGACAATACTAATGTCAATTTGTCAGGCTACCAAATCGAGGCACAGCAAGTGCCCGTCCCGCCCTTCAGTTGGTTCTGCCTCTTCCATGATCTGAAGATCCCGATCCCGGAGATTCTGAAGAGTCGTTCTCGTTGTCGTTGTCGCATGATATATGAGCGCCCTGCCCAGTTGCTGCTGCCACGGTCGTTGCGGCTGCCGTAACCGCGCCTCTTAACTCCCAAGAAGACACTAAGAAAAAATAGTTACATGTTCTTTAGGAGATTATAAGAAAATATAAAGAATTATTTCTGTAATAAAAATATATCGAATATTTAAGAAAAGAATTTTTAAGCAAAAATAATTTCAAAATTTTGTAAGCCTTGTTTTCTACTTTTTAATCCCTAGTAACATTTTTCTCAGTGCATGCTCGAAGCCCAGCCGAAGCTGAGCCGAAGTCGAGGCCGGTTATCTTCGTTGGCTGCGCTGCGGCTGCGACGTGGGCAGCATGTTTGCGCGTCGGAGTTTTGGCCTGTTCCACGCTCTTTGCTTTGCTTCAACGTTTGTTGTTTGTTTTCACGTTCGGGCTTCGTTTTTACGTTTTTGTTTTCATTTCATTCGCTCTCTCCATCACCTCTCTTTGGCGCAATATCGGCTGACTTGAAAACCAAATGCGCTCCACAATTCAGTTTCTTGCGACTCTTTGCGCGGTTAACTTCGGCGATCGGTCGAGCATGCGCGTCTTATTTACTCGTATCTGGAAAATCATAAGAGTAGGAAATTAAGGCACAAGAAAAAAACCCGTCTCGCTATATTCGTCGACTGTGTTGTTGTTGCTGGTGTCTATCTGTGTCTTTTGTCAATGTTTTTAAACCCAAACTCAAGGGGAAGCCATTTCGCCTTTCTTCTGAAAATTTCTGAAAAAAATATGAAACAAAATTGAATTGAAAATTCAAAAGTAATAGAATTGTGAGTGTGTGAATAGTGAAGATCCGTGATCATTGGAATTGATCATCTGAAGAATAAGAAACACGCGCTTAAATCGATTCCCCTTGCTTATCAAGCACATGCCCATATATTATACAATCCACCAACAGTTTCTTACAATCTGTTCAACCGCAAAAGTTGAATGGAATAAGTTTTAATCTTTGCTTTTGCACGCTACGTGACAATAAATGAAGTAAGTATCGGCTATATCATCTGTAATCGGCCTTTTTTTTAGCTGTTTACATTTTTTGTAATATTTTTTGAGGAAGTGTAAAAATTTTACAACAGACATGTAGTCTTGATACTGAGAGGGAGATTGAAATTTAGCAGGTTTTTAGGTGGTGTTAATTAGTTTAAAATTAAAGTAATCAAAAATTTATATTTTGATTTGATTTTAACTGAAACTATCTGATTTTGTTGGAGCTCTGAGATTTCATTTAGTTTTTTAATATAAAAATATTTTTTAAGACATTAAAACACTTCAATTAATCAATTATGGCTTACATAGTCAAATGGAAATATTTGTAGTTTTTTAAATCATTCTTAGAAAGAATACTAAAAAGTTAAAGCCTGCTAAACTTTTTTAAATGCTACTAAAATAACGTAAACTTATAACGTAAAAGTGAAAGAACAAATTAAATTAAAACTTTTAATGATTTTTCTTTAAAAAACTGTCACTACAACAATATTTTCTTTTTTTTCAGCATGTTAATCCTAAAACTACCAAAAATGCTCTGCCAACTATGGCTTTTAATTCTGCTATCACCCTTAACCCTACAAAGCCCGCAGTCTACGACGCAATCGAATGTAGAGTTGCTGGAAAACGATTCGCGATACATCTCATATCAAGGTAAGTTTTACTTGGAAATTATCAAAATTTACACCCAAAAACTGTGTCAATTGCAAGGCAATCAATCAAGCTAGCCACTTCAAACCGGGCAATTGTAAATTGGGTTGATGTCTGTCAAAGTTCTAAGTGGTTCCGAGAGTCTGCACTCGATGGATTGTGCAATCAACAGGTGCCATTAACCACCCATCTGCCCACCTGTTGGTTTGGCCGGCATGTCAACAATATGATCTTGATTTAAAAGAGAATTCCCTCAGCTTTTATGACACCCCAATACATCCGTGTATCTGTGGCTTTTAATCAGAAAAAAAGCTTCGTGTTTTGCATTTTGTTTAAATATTTGTTTCTGGTTTTTTGCAATGGAATTTATCTCGAAGTCCGCTTTAAAATGCGAACTCAGCTCAACGTTTTTGTGTTGACAATGATTTTAATTTTTGTTTAGCGTTTTTTCTTCACCTTAAGTTAAATATTAAAAATTCAACGGAAACTTTTTGTTTATCCATGAAAAGTGTGAGAGCTCTTAAATATGGCAAAGTTAATATTTTCTTTGTGAATCAGAGGGAAGGGAAAATCCTTAAGGGAAATGGCTGTGTTAGTCATTATGGTCTAACCTTTTTTGGTTAATGAGTTATATGGTTTTCTAATGGAGTTACAGATCCCTGGATGACTTAAGTTATGATCTAATTATGACGGAATATCCTATACATCCCCAACTTAAAATTATTATTCTTATTTTCAGATTTAATGTCGACGGCGAAACGATTTTACGATCCCGAAACGAGTTGGTATTCGGAAATGCTGTTCGATGTGGCCAGGAACCAAGTGATAGTCGGCGCCAGGTAAAACCCAGTAGCCTATTATTAGTATAGTTATTATTGATTTTGTTTCCGGTCAATTGAGTCACGCTTAAGCCGTGTACCTAGTCATTATGACTGTTTTGTTTTAGTTTTTCACATAAAAATCCCTAAGATACAACCGTTTCTAAGAGTCACTTTTTAATTAGTCGGCACCGATAAGTGGGTCATTATTTTGAACATTGATAGCGATAACGACGACGACAAGGAAAGGGAAAACACCCCCGAAATCTACGTTAAGCACTTTGTTGGCTCTGGGTTATCAGCGTAAGGCATTACGTAAAACTTAACGATACGTAGAGAATAAACAGATGCATTGCGTACTGATAACGGTCTTCTTCTGGTTTTTGGCATATTACGCAAGTTGAAAAGCGATAAATGTATAAAGAATTGTTGAAAAATGAAAGTGCACGCACTCGAAAACCAAAAAGTCTTAAACATATCAGCAAAGCTCGAAGGAAAAAACCTCAAAAAAAGAGAACTTATCTCGAGTACCTGCTGTGGGCAAGGGAATAAATAAAGATAATTGAGTGTAAAAATAAGAATAAAAAACATGAAGAGGAAAAAGGGAAAAAATCAACCGAAAAGGTAACCAAATATTGCAGGGCCGCGAGAGAGAGAGAGAAGTACGGGGGTACTCCATTTATTTGTTGAGCAATTTAAGTACGCGTATCTTGTAGTTTGCTTTTCATTTACGCGCTGAGAACTCGGTTCTTGAAGTTTATTTGTTTCTGCCTTCTGCCATAGATATATAGATGCGACACCTCTCCGGTGGAAAACCCGATAAGATACACACACACACACGCATGTTGATAAACCTACCTACCAATACACTAGAGACAGCCCCTTAACCCATTGCTGACCAAGGGAAGTCGTTTATCATGCTTCATTGTCGTCAATCATTTGTCAGACTTTTTTCAGTTTTCAGTTTCTTTATATTCTTTATAAGATTTTCACTACGATCTTAACTATACACTACCCTTTTTTTACACTTTTTCATTTACCAACTTCTCTGAATTATGGCCAAATGATAAGAGAGTGGCCAGATATGAAAAGCGTTTGCTAGGAGAAGGGCATGACGTTGCTCCATATAGGGAATTATGTTGCTGCCTGTTAAGTAGGCGGCCAGATAGGCAAGTGGGCTTTATTAACCACATAAAACGTAATTTATTTTTATAATGCGCGTGGGCTTAGTTGATAAAGCCAACTAATCAAAGGGACTAGACGGGTTTTTAGATGCCACTAGCTTCGGGGATTTCTTTTTTACTTTTTACCTCAAAGACTGTGCTTAAGGCTTTTGAGCTGTCCGATGAAAGATAAACTTTTATTTTGTGAAAGTTAGTGGCATTTGATTAGAAATATGGGTAATAAAATGTAGTCAATATCTATCAGTTAGCTTGACAAGTTTGTTATAAAGGAGCTTATTGTTTAATAAGTTTAAATAGTTGTTAAAGAAAAGCAGATAAAGTTTGGATTTAACGCAAGGGACTATTCTAATTTCTTAAAATAAGTTTATTAAATATTAATATTAGTTATTTTTCATTACTATCGCTTAATATGCACTTCAAAATCAAGACAATCTTAAATCAAAATGTTTCTTTAGCTTTAGCTTTTAGCTGATTGCGTGTTTCGCTTGCTTGTAGTACAAGATAAGTACAGCTACCTAGCGGTTTTCCCAACTCCCCGTTCTAATCTCTACTAACCACCTAAGGTTAGCAATCATCCTTGTTAAAATGGTTTCGATAAGGCTTCTTCTTTGAAAATAAAAACAAATATATATATAAAACATAGAGCTCCCTTTGAAGACCCGCAAGTCGAAAGCAACCGTATGACCCTCAGAGTTGCCGCAACGTAAACCATCTCTAATCGCCGACCGCATTTTAATTGTGGCAATCCGGCCGAACCTATCTAAACTAGTTGTACGAATCGTTTTTTATGATTTCTGTGGTTAAGATGGGCAATTGCCAAGCAGTTTGATAGTGTTGGTAATACATGCTCTATATGTATTTAGTATCTGACGAGTGCAGATGTGCTGGTTGGCTGGTGAGTGCCTCCGCTTCTTGTATCTGAACTGCAGCACACTTGACACGACTGCAAGATCGGATTACTGCCAGTTCGGCTGCCTGTTGACGGGCTCTGGAAAATGGGAATGGGATTGGAAATGGGAACGGGAATCGAGAGTGGCATGGGCAATGGAATCGGTACTGGAATTGGGCATGGATATGGTACTCCTTGAGCTGTTTGTCCGTGTCCCATGACGAGTGACGAGGCAACTTGGGTTGGCTGTTCGTTGGTAACCATCGCGTAATTTTCTGTCATGAACAGGAGATAGAGGAGGGGGATAGCATGCACTGAGAGAAATTTAATTAAGAATGATAAAAACATAGATTATCAAGATCAAAAAGATATCTTTTTTATGGGAATTTCCAGGAAACTAAAGACTTTTTAATATTAAAATATATTTTTCACAGTGCATTGTCTTCGGTTGTCCCCTGCAACTGGCCGAAATTTGATATAGACTGCATTAAAATAATATTGCATTTTGTTTTCGCTTTCGTTGGGTCGCCTTTTCGAGAGTTCCCATATTACCAGTACTATATCTTGGTATTATTTTCCTAAGGGGTCGGCTTAAGCGGCTGGCCTGTAGCAAATGGAGCATGCAAATGACCTGCTGGGAAGCATTTGAAATGTTTATGCATATGGCCAGACGAAATGTTATATAAACAAGGAAATTATTTTCATATGTTGTGCATTAACCCATGCCCATTGTTTTCTTACACCAGTTAGGAGGTCTGCCTAGTCAAGGATTTTATTTCAATGGGCATGTCGGGTTTGAGATTACAAACGAAGCTGGAAATTTGATATAAAAAACAAACAAATGTCATGGGAAATTATTAAACTAAAAAAATTAGTAGATCATAAACCAAAAATCACCTTGTTTGTTGGTTGGGGAACCACCCAAAATGGCCAAATTACCTGCAACACAATCTCTGAAGTACAAACTACAAAAATCCACCTGTCACAGTCGACGTCAGTTTGGCGGCTACTGCAGCACACACGGATTCCGAAATTGAAAACGAAATTAATCAAGACAAGACCTCTTTTTGAAGGAAGGGGCGAAAGCTGGGCAAACATTTTGCATATTTCTAAAAAAAAGAATAAAAAACAAATCTGTAGAGCGGAGACTCCAGACTGACACGTAGCTATTCGAACGCGGATTGAGAGCAAGGAATGCGGTAGCGTAGGCAGATCGCTGAAATAAGTACAGTAAAAACTCATTAAATGAAAAACTGGAAGGTTTTTAACGCATATTATATAAGTTTATTCCGAAAATTAACTAAAATAATTTACAGAAAAATGTTTTCTTACTTTAAAAGTTTTTAGATAAATTTTCGTAGTTTTTTTTTATATATCGATGTTTGTCTGTAATTGCTGCAGTTTTAGCCAAGATTAGCGGCGGCCAGTGCAACGGCAATTTTAATTACAAGTAACCCATTTAAGCCCGGACAGCGGACAGATTTGCCGCCGGAGCGGCAGACAATACGCCCACGCACTCCCCAAGTAAAATAACTGGCAATAGGCGACAGGCGGCGACACTGCATTTTTAATAGCCCCAGTCGCGGTCTCAGCTCCAGGTGAATATGGTCTGGTATCCGTATTGGCCTTCCCCAACTCCACTTGCTCTACTGTGAGGCTAACAAAGAGGCCTTTTTGTTATCTTTTCCAGCTTGTCCCGCTTGTCGTTCAAATAAAAGTCGACGGCGGGCGCAAGGTGTGCGAAAAATTCGAAATGCGAATGCTCAAGGGGTGCACACACTCACCGATATCGATATGATATATATATATATATATATCTGTATTTGTAGATCATTATTTTGGTGGGTTATGTGGCTATGTCGGTTGTGCAAATGGGTCAGGGCGAACTTCAAAGTTTAACCAATTTTTATGGGTTTTGTTAAACATTTTTCGGTTTTCATGTTAACTTTTTAAGCAGTTTTTTAAATCCAATAATATAAATTATTTTAAAGAGAATTTTATTATATAGAATATATTATATAGAAGAACAAACTGTAATCCTAATTTGCCTAAACTCTGGCCTAAATGATTTCCAGAACCATAACCCCCTCTACGTGCTTTTCAAGTTCAATACAAAATTCTTGTGATAATTTCTAAGAGACACCGCCAAGCTTAGGGAAGATACAGATACTTTCTTTCTATGATGATGATCGAGTGAGCAAACATTTGACTCTTGCCATGTACGAACTTGGCATATTTGCACGCCCGAGCTTTGTTAAGATAGCAAAAAGGCAAAAGGCACAACAAGAACAATGACAAATACAAATTAAACAACTAACAAAACAAACCGAAACAACAAACAAGATTACGGACAGAACAAAAACTGAAATTAACAGAAAAAGAAAATCAAAATGGGGGGAAAAGAAAAGCGATACATGTGTATCGGCCTGTTTTTTCACACCTAAGCGGAATTTTCGCTGCTGCTGCCAGGTGAAACGAAAGATAAAATCAGGTGAGGCGGTTGGCTGATGATGACTGCAAAACTAAAGGGTGCGGGGAGGCTAGGCTTTCGAAAGCCAATGCTAATTGACAAGGCCGTTGCTTATCGCTCGCTGTGAAGTTTTCGTTGGGTTTTCTATAGGAAAAAATAGCAGAACATTGAACTTGCAGAGTGGTAGAAAAAACAGAATATAAATTTTAAATTTATTTTCTTAAAAATTGTATTCCTTTTTGTTCGGTGCATATAGAAATGTTGCTAAAATTAACAGCAAGTTTCGGAATTTGTTATGCCTATTTAAAATTGTTTTTAGTTTAACTTCTATTTGTCAAAAAAAATGTGAGAAAAGCATATTTTAAATGTTAGAACTTTTTGATGCTCTTAATTTTAGAATACTTTATTTTTAGAATATTTAGAATATATATTTTTTAATACTTTAAGATGATATTTCTATTACTATCACGTAGTAGGTTTTTCCTAATTTAAGTTTTAGATATGTACACTATAAAGTGGTAAGCAATCTGAAACTTAAACTGCAGGGAATTTGTCATATATAATTTATGTGAATATATTTTGTCACGTTAAGATCACATTTTGATCATTATTGTTTAGTAATTTTATCTCAATTTAAAATCTTTAATCATCTTTAAAATTCTAATCAATATAATACCAAAACCTTTCAAGCTTAGCTTATAAGGCAGGGAATTTTCGTAGACCACTTCTGAATTATTGTTTATTTTTGAGAAGCAATTTAGACTTATTTTTAGAACCAATACCCACTGTAACTAACTAAGCTAAACTGCAAATGTTTTGTTAAATTTCCAACGCTTTCGTATAAGTAGGCATGACCAATGTAATCACACACTGGCCGGGGTACTTACCTGGCCAAGAACTTCAGACTGTGACCAGCACAATCGGCGGTAATTAATTTTCGCAGCCGTTAAGTCTAGGCGAGATTTACACATGACATGCCAGTAAAATGCTTACCTTTACTTTTTTCGTTGTTTATCGTCTTTCTTTTTTTTTTTTGCATTTTTTCACTGACATTCCTCGGGTTGTTGTTTGTTGTGTCATTTTCACATGGATATACGTATGTTGTTTAATCGATTTCCGGTAACGCCTCACTGGAAGTCTTTCTAACACACCCCACTTGAGATCCACCCATCGATTGATATAAGAGCTTTTCAGGCGCTAAGGCCATTGAGTTGCAATCTTTCAGGTGACTTATAGGGGACTATAAACTTATACGATTTGTTGAGTTTTTCTATTATGACAAGTTTTCTAGCTAACATTAACATATACAACTATTTTATTAACAGGGAATAAAGTGCAATACTTGGAAATGTTGCTTATAAGTTATGAACTACTTCTCTACAAAGCAATTAATTATCACTTAATTAAAAAACCATAATTTAGGCATAAAATAACCATGGAAGCCATATACCATTTGCATCTGCCAAACCCTCGAATACACCTTTGCGTCTATATCCGATCGCCAGAGATATTGACAGCTGCTCTTAGGGTCTTGTCGTACTTCGAATGTTTGGGAAGGGCGAAGTCGTTGGCTGAGCTGCGTTTTTCGCAAATGTTGGCGTGTTTATTACCTCATCACGTACCGCTTAAGACGCACAAGCAACGCGTGGAGCTCGAGTTACACCTGAGCGATATATATATATAGGCTTACCTGTGTTACAGCAACTGGACGGCGGCCGAAGTGCCACGCGCCTTGCGGCAGCTGCAATCCAAATGATTGATATTGGGCGAGCTGGCTGACGATCTGCAGAGAGAAAAATCTTGTTAAATTTTAAAGTTCATATATATAGCTTTCGTTCTGTGAATTTTTTCAAGTGTACTTTGGCTTTGCCCAGGTCCGCATTCAATTTATATCCTAAGGCCGCTTAACAGCCGCCAGTGACCATTAGATGGCTTGACTGTGGGCAGTGATCTCTTTTTTGCGGCCGGCTCATTGGCGACGTCTGGTCGGCGGCATTCCTTCTCAAGCCCAAGCACGGCGGCATTCTACATTCTCTATTCTCCGTTCCAATCCTAAACCGAATCCCCCTGCCAAGTTGCCACCTCTTAGCTGGAAAAATGCCGCTGTCCAAGTCGAGATGTAAACATTTAGCAATTGCTTCTAGCGCATTCGAATGCACTTGATCTATTGATCTTCGTGTTAGTTTCGCCAAAATGCGCGTAGCACAGTGGTTGTGTTAGAATTACTACTAAAGAAACCTAGGTACAGTGGTACCTTTTTGGAAATCTTCTTTTAACGGAAAGGATATGACCATTTAAGCCATTAAAAAGGGAGAGAAGCCAAAAAGTACTTAATTTTCCTCTAACTAACATCTTATCTTTATCAAATCCAATTTCTCAGCCTTCAAGATCGCCCACAATCGTTTGATTTTTCTAAGCTTTTCCAAGCTTTTCCAAATGGCCAACTACCAATTGGCGACCACTGTGCCGGGGCCAAGATTCGTTACCTGTTTGCCTTGCAGTTCAATGCACTGGCGGCCAACCAGTTCAAAATTATGACAGCTGTTGGCCAGGGGGGTAGCTGAAGCTGGAGCCGGAGTCTGCCTTATTTGTAAACAATTGTGGGCCGCCTCTCTAACTGTTATTGCTGGCCAAGCGGCAGCCTTTCAATAGTCTTACACTGAAAGAAAATTATATAATAAACTAGAGTTATTTTGTTTTCCTTTTTTCAGAGACACCCTGTACCGTATGTCTTTCGATCTGGAGCCAATGGAGCGGTCCAGCTGGGGGGCCACACCATCGGAGATTGCCCTGTGCCAGGCAAAAGGCCAGTTGGAGCGATGGTGTCGCAACTATGTGCGCGTGCTTCATAGCTATGGTGAGAACCAGCTGTACGCGTGTGGGACGAACGCCTTCCAGCCGAGCTGTTCGTGGCGCCAGGTGAGTGGTCGTCGTCCAAGTCTTTGGAGTCGCCAAACTGACGCCGCTTGGTGGTTTTTTCTTTTTCATCTACAGATGGAGAACCTTAACGTCACCGGTGTGGACAGCGGCGTGGTCAAGTGTCCATTCCATCCGCAGGCGAATAGCACCAGTCTGCTTCAGGGCAATGGCCAGCTGTTCGTGGGCATAGCCACTGATTTCTCTGGCAGTGATGTGGCCATCCTGCGAACAGGACTGCAGTCAAATGAGGTAGGTTTCTGTTTCCATTTATTGATTTTTAAGAAGCTTTTTAACGTATTAACTTCGACAACAGGGCGTATGAGTAATTTTAGTGAGATAAAACAGATTTTAAAAAGCTTTTATAGTAACTCTATTAAAACCACACCCCTGCGCACACTTTATAATGATTCTAACCATCGAATTTTCAGCATTTCCTCCGCACCAAGCAATATAATAACAACTGGCTAAGTGGAGCCCAATTCGTGGGAAGCTTCGAGGCTGGCAACTTTGTTTATTTTCTGCTTCGCGAATCGGCCGCCGAACACATGAGCTGTGGCAAGGTGAGTGATTATCTTTAAATTATATAATATTCGTTAAGAAACTAATGGATTTTATGTATGTATTTTACAGGTGATCTATTCGAGAATTGCCAGGGTCTGCAAAAATGATGTTGGCGGCGGTGGTCAGCTTTTGAGGGACAATTGGACATCGTTCCTTAAGGCACGCCTGAACTGTTCGCTTCCTGGCGAATATCCTTACTATTTCGATGAAATCCAAGGCATGACATACGCCGAATCCGAATCCATTCTCTATGCCACATTCAGAACCTCAGGGTAAGTTGCATCTTTTCTTGATTAACCTACAAAGAATATCTAACTAAAATGATCATTTTTTTCCCTTATAGATCTAGCATTTTCGGATCGGCAGTCTGTGCTTATAATCTAAGCTCCATCAATGAAGCCTTCGATGGTGCCTTTAAAGTCCAGGATCATGCAGATGCCGCCTGGAAGAAAGTGAACACCAATCAGCGCAGTCAGTTCCAGTGCGGAAAGAGTAATTTTGGCCACTGGCTGGAGAGTTCGCGCTATCAGCTGATGGATGAGGCAGTGCAGCCAATTGATGCCCAACCGTTGTACCACTCCAAGCTGGAACAGTTTGGCCGCCTGGCATTGGACATCATAAATACAAAGACTGAACAGATTCATGTACTCTTTGTGGCCAGCAGTGGGAATCATATCAAGAAGTTATCCGTGAAGTATGGCAGCGAAGGAGTACAGACATGTCTGGTGGAGTTTTGGCAGGCAGACGATACTGGGAGCAGTGCTCTGTTGAATATGGCCTACTTGAAGGTCACCGATTCTCTGTATTTGGGCACAGATCTAGCCCTTACCCGAATTCCCGCCCAGCACTGCAGTCGTCATGTTTCACAGTCTAGTTGCCTCAATTCCATGGATCCTTACTGCGGCTGGAACGAGCTGGTGGAGCGATGCATGCCCCAGCCACAGGACTCCTCTGTTTTGCAGCACTGGCATCAGGCGCCACAGATCACATGTCCGGTATTGAATGCCCCCATCGATGGTGGATGGTCCACTTGGAGCTCCTGGGCCGTTTGCCAACAGAGCGAGCAGCCGGACAGCAATTGCCAGTGCCGGCAGCGAAGTTGCAATAATCCTCAGCCGCAACATGGAGGAGCCACTTGCGAAGGAATCAGGTGGGTGCAAGATTGAAAAATGTTTAAAGTAATTATTAATTAAACAATAAAATTTTTCAATTTTCAGCACTCAAGTTTCCAACTGCACACAGCATGGCGGCTGGACAGAGTGGTCAGCATGGTCCCCATGCTCTCAGACTTGCGGCATTGCCGTTAAGATTCGACGACGAACTTGTGGAAATCCCCGTCCGGCTTTTGGTGGACGTACCTGTGTCGGCTCGGAGCAGTCAGAGATGTACTGTCGCCACTTGCCACCGTGTCCGGTGGCCAAGCCTCAGTCCGTGGACGGCGGTTGGGGACCGTGGGGCGAGTGGAGTGAGTGTAGTGCCCAGTGCGGTGGTGGTTTTCGGATGCGTCGACGTGAGTGTAATGATCCGGCTCCGTTAAATGGCGGAATGGAGTGTCCGGGTTGTCGGTTGGATTACGAAGAGTGCAACATGCAGAGCTGTCAGGAGGTGCGGAAACTAACTGCCTGGACGCCGTGGCTAACGGTGACCGGAAATGGGAGCTCAAGTGAACCGCACACGGAGCGTCGGTTCCGTTATGTCTGCCGTGCCACCAGTCCGGATGCAAGCTCCGTAAGAGTTGGCTTGGCCAGGGAGGAGTCACGTAATTGTCATGCAGATGGAACCTGCCAGCGGCAAGGTGATCACGATACACAGGATTCGGATGCGGCCGACTGGTCACCGTGCAGTGTCAGTTGTGGTGGTGGAACCCAGCAACGCCAACGGGGACGTGGCACTAGCCAGAGTCGTGTCTGCAATCTGCAAGCCTGTCCTGCGGATGACCAACAACTTGGCAGTAACAGTCTGGACAACGAGGTGGAACACGGAGAGTGGGGCTGCTGGTCGGAGTGGTCTGCCTGTTCGGTCACCTGCGGTCTGGGACTACGCCGAAGGACACGACGTTGCCTTTCGGGTCACGAAAGGCTCTGCCAGGGCCGTGCTCTCGAGGAGCAGAAGTGTGAAATGGTGCCTTGCGAAGGTGAGTCATTAAGGTAGTTCTTCTTGACTATTTACCAAATACTATATCTTTAATTTCCCCTTAGATTTCCTCGGCTGGAGTGTCTGGAGTGAGTGGTCCGCTTGTTCTAGCGATGGCATCCGACTGAGGCATCGCCGCTGCCTGGTGGAACAGCCCGGTTCGATGGAGTGCCGTGGTGCCGAGTTCGAGAAGACCGCCTGTGTTCCAAATGAATGCAATGGTCAGTTCTAACTTATATATTTTATTAAAATATAAAAGCTAATTTATAATTCTTAATGCTGCAGAAACCCAGACAGCCTCATCTGCTACTGTGACCATCGTGATCTTCGTTTGCCTGCTGTTTACTGTGGCCTGCTGCCTGGCCACCTATCGATTTGCCAAGAAACGATTCCTGCTCAGTGCCGAGGAGGCCTTGAACAAAACCACCACAACAACAGCCAGCTTCGACACGTATCCCAATCAGTATTCCAGCCTGCCCACCAAGGATGTACGTAATAAACTAAGAAATAGTTTAATTTTGAGACTAATTTCTTCACTTTTAGTACTATGACCAGCGACCTAAGCGGCAGTCCAGCTTCCGAATGCCGGCCAAGACTAGTAACTTGGGTAATGGCAATGGAACACTCAATCGCAACAATATGCATCACAATAATACGCCCAAAGTTTTGGCCAAAACCTATAACGATTGCGAAACGGGAACGCTGAAACGACAAACGGCTTTGAATAATTGCCGGAGCAACATCGATGACGAGAAGTTCTAGGAAAGCTGCCATTCTCGTCACCACCAAGTGCCATCTTTATTATTATTTTTTTTTGATTTGGACATGTCTTTGGAAACGATTACACACGATAAACAAAAGTTTAAAAGTTTTTGCACCGAATCGCGATGCAGATGCAAAATGTTCCTTTCTTGACTCACATTGAGTCGTTTTCAGTTAAGCTAATTGAGGTAGTTGATGGACCTAAGTAGTTTTAGCTTGTAATATGTAGCTGATTAAGCATTTAGTCTATCTAGGGTTAAGTTTTAAAAGTATTTTAGTTTGATTTAAATATTCATTTTCGCATTTTGTATTGTAGATAACGTCATTTGAAATTGTTGTAAAATTCGTTTTAGTTTTTATGATATGGCCCCAACGAGCGAGACTGACCGTTAATATTTGTTTAGAAAATTTGCTTAAATTACCCAAATTAATGCCATGCAGCGAAAGATTAAATGTTTAATTATAGTTATTTGTAATATTATAAATTTAATTTATCATATTGTATAGAGTGCGAACTGACATAGTCGATGCTGTAAAGTAAAGATAAATAAGCCGATAAAATAAATACAGTTTTACTAACCAAGGTCATACGCTTTTTGACTAATTTAGCGAAAAATTCCCAAATTAAACTCATAAAGGAAAGAAAATTCCCAAACCCGATAGTACGTATCACAATTTCCTGTCGAAGCCGGTTACTCCTTAATATACTCTTCAAGATGAAGATGGCAGAAGGCAACACATTCTTTGGTTCAGCCCGAAAGCAACACTCAGTTCGTTTAACTCATTCGAAGCAAGAAGATTCTAGCCCCGAAAATGTCAAGATCATTAAATTACTTATTGTACGCCTTTCTTGTGGTATATCAATGCCGAGTGTCCAGGTCCAAGGACACGTCTTCTGTCTGTCTGCTGAAGGATGCCCCCATTCAGTGTGGGGCATTCTGTCAAGCATCGCTGCGTCCAATATTTTATCACATGGCCAACCTCCGGTCGCAGTTGAAACTCCAAGCTGATGCACTTCTTCAGAACCAAGAAAAATTGGAAAAGATCGAAAAAAAGCAGGATAAGCTAGTGACGACTTTAGAAAGCAGGATAGCATCGTTGCAGGACTTTATCAAGGGCAGAAATATACAGGACATTCAGGCCATATTAAACCGAATAGAGGAGCATCAGCAGTCTGCTATAAAAAGAAAGACGACATCCTCGAGGAAGACAATACAAAATATTCACAGTGTCGAGAAGCAGCCGCCGAAAGAGTTGATACACGACTATGACCTGGATCAAGGGCCGGTGAATAATATGGAAAACGATTATTCATTAGGTTGAGAATTTTCATTTTACAAAAGTTTAATAAACTTGACACTTCTGTAGAACATTGGTTCGCTGGAAGAACCTAATATAATTATATAAATTAGAATACAAAGTAAACAAAAATAAGAACATTAACAAGGTGTGTTTGGAAAACTTTTCAAAGAAAACCATTTTCTTGGCCTAAAAGCGTTTCTTTTCTTGGGAAATTAAATATTTAAGAATCAGCATCAGCTTGTCTTACGAAATATTTTCCCTTTCTTAAACATCTTGCATTCCATGATGAATAATATTTCCTATTAAAAGCAAAGAAATCAAAATTTATGTGTCAAGAATTATTTTTAAACATTCCAACACAAACCCAATTCTGACCATTACAATCACCGGAAAGCCAAAAGTCAGCTTAAAAATTCACAACAATATCTGAAGTCCTGATAAAAACCTTTAAACTTTGCATATAACCATAGCTATGTTTCGAATATAAAGAGCCAGGACTATAGAAAACAGGACAGCATCATTGCAAGGCTTTATCAAGGGCAGAAATGTACGGGACTTTCAGGCGATATTAAGCAGAATGGAGCGCCAGCAGTCAGAGGCTGTGAAAGATTTGAAAGCCGATCTAGTGGCTTTAAAGACTGAAATCGTATATCTACGGGAGCAGAGTCCGCACAAGCTTTTAGTTCTTGGTGATAAACACTTTGAAATTTACGACGACATTTATATGTCTTGCAACTCAGCAAAAAAGTTTTGTAATGCCCGATCCAGTACCCTGGCATTTGCCCTAAGCGAACAGGATCTATCTATCGTAAAACATAACTTAAAGGAGGATTTCCCTTACTGGGTGGGTTCTGACCAGCAAGACAAAATAATTTGGCTCAAATACCACGGCAATAATAAACAAAGCATTTCTTTGAAAAACGGCGAATTCGTGGTGGAAGATTGTAATATACATATAAATTTTATTTGCCAAAAACAAATTATAAATCATCAAAACCTAAAATAAAGAAAATGTTTAATGCTTGGAACATACCATAAAATACGGCTGTTTATTACTATATTATAATTGTCTTTTTAATAAAAAAAATAAAACAAAATTGTGACGATCTTATTTTGATTTTAGATTAAAATAATAGAAATTGAACTTTTATTAGTTTCGGTTTTAATGAACTTCACGAATGAAATGGGATAATAGGTTATCGGAGCTAAAACGGCTGAGTGCCCAATATCTCAGGTCAAGATCCACATTAGGCAATACACAAGCAAACGTTCAGCAAAGACTGCAACCAATAATCGCAGTTTAGAAAACGAACAATATACACCTTTAAATTAAAGCTGCTGTAGGTTGAGAATTACATTTTTCAAAAGTTTGATAAACCTTTAGAATAAACTTTTTTAAATAAAAAAATAAAACATTTGTTTGTCTTTAACAAGTTTCCTTTCTTGGGTAAATAAATATTTAGGAATCAACATCAGATTGTTTGAGGAAATATTTTATCTTTCTTAAACATTTTGCATTCCATGATTTGAGAGAAATGCCGAAGAGCTTGGTTTAAAAGTGATTGTGAAAATGTTTTTTATCAAAAGGAAAGAAATCGAAATTTATTTTTAATATGTGAAGAATTTTTTTAATAATTCCAATGCAAACCCGATACCAACCAAAAGTCAGATTAAAAATAATAATATCGGTTCCCAATAATGGAACGAAATGCCGATAAAAACCTTTAAGCTGTGGTTCGGCTGTAAAGTACCCGTCACGAGTAAATATTTAATTCATTAGGCTTCTTTTTTTGAAAGAACATCCTTATTCGTCATACTCATTATACCCTCTCCACAGCTATACATTAAGTATGAAACCTTATCCAGACCCTTAAAGGGGCTTACAGAGTCCGAAATGAAATTATAATTTAGTCAACTGGAAGCATCCGACTTGAGCAGTCCTCAACTCTGAAAATGTCAAGATCGTTCATTTACTTATGGTACGCCTTTCTTGTGATAAATCTGTGCCCAGTGTCCAGATCTCAGTACAAATCTCAGGACACGTCTTCTGTCTGTATGCTAGAGGATGCTCCAAACCAGTGTGGGGCATTCTGCCAAGCATCGCTTCGTCCATTATTTGATCACATGGCCAACCTCCGGTCGCAGTTGAAACTCCAAGCTGATGCACTTCTTCAGAACCAAGAAAAATTGGAAAAGATCGAAAGAAAGCAGGATGAGCTAGTGACGACTATAGAAAGCAGGATAGCATCATTGCAAGACTTTATCAAGGGCACAAATAAGGAGGACTTGCAGGAGATAGTAAACAGGATCGACCTATTCCAGAAAAAAGAAAAGAGGTTGGACATGTTGGAGCGCCAGCAGGCAATGGCGTTGGAAGGCTCGAAAACCGATAGTGGCGAAAAGAAAGATCCTTGGGACCAACATCAGCCCTTAGTTTTAGATTTTGATAATGAAAGAGTATTTGAAATTTACGACATGTATAGGTCTTGGGAGTCAGCAAATGTCTTTTGTAAAGTCCGATTAAGTACTATGGCATATTTCCGAACCCAACTTTTACATGATCTCGTAGCAAATCGTTTAAAAGAAAATAATTCGTAGGGGTGAAGGGTGGAGGGTGGAAGGCCGTGACAATTTTTTGGGCTGCAATTTTTTGAAAAACGGCAACATCGAGAGGACAGATTGTAATAGAAAATTTAAGTTTATTTGCAAAAAAATCTAAAGAATATAAAGCATCAAAACCAAAAATAAAGAACATTATTTAATCTTTGGGACATAACATAAATCGCGGCTTTTATTCCTATGATTATTATTAAGGGAAATCAACACATCATTGTGACGATCGTATTTTGATTTAGATTAATTGAGATCAAAATAAAATAAAAATGTGTTTAAAATAATTTAATTTAGTATGCAATTTAGGAAAATATCCGGCCCCTTTGGTATGTTCAATCTTAAAGAATTTACCAATCAAATGGGGATAAACGAAAACATACTTTATAAAGGAGCTAAAATTGCTGAGTGTCAAATATCTCAGGTTAAGATCCACGTTAGTCAATACAAAAGCCAACGGCCAGTAAAGACTGCAACCAATAACCGTAGTTCACCAAACGAACAAAATACACTTTTTTTTTGGCGCCACTGTATAGCTTACAAATGTAATTTTTACTTCTGTTTATTTTATATAACAAACATTTATGTACAGATAGAAAATATAGGTTTTTATATATTTTTTAAATCATCTTAAAGCAAAGTATAATATTAATATTTAATTAAAATATATACAAATACATATATACAATGGACTTTATTGAGTTTTTGGTTCTGTAACTAACTGAGAAATATATTATTTTATTTAATTAAACAATAAATTCTATTGATCCCACACAATTTCCACAATTTATGCGGATTCCCACAATAATTTATCAAAAAAGCCACTGCAGATGGAGGAGTGCTCATGATGATCTCCCAAGATTAAGAGGATTTGGCGCGCAGGCGCACCATTAGAAGTCATCAGAAAGGTGTCACAAATCATTCAAACGACAAGGGAAAGAACTGCAGTGGCGCAGTGAAAGTGGAAGTCATATTAAAGCGGCAAAAGATAAATACAGAGAAAGCCCTCAAATTGTAACAGTTGCTAGGAAAAATCAACCCAAAAAAACAAAAACTGGGGGACCAAGGAAAAGCAATTCCAGCGAAGCGTTCATCTTTCGTGTAATACAATCCGTGCGTAACTATAACTACTTAGTACACGGATGCATCTTGTATCTTCGATCCGCGAGGTGAACAAACTCCACCGCTCTGCGCATGCGTCGCTGTGCGTCCTCCTGTTGCTGTCATCCAATTTCAAAACATGAAAAATTAGTCCATTTCCGTCGCATAGATCCATATAGTTTGCCAGCCCCATGTGCTCACCTCGCCACATCCTTGGCCCGCGGGATCAACGAACTGCAATTGTATTCAATCCTGCATGGCAGACTTGTTGCCGTTGGGGTGACACCCCATCTCCACCCTAGGTGCAATGAACTTGGGCTCAGGATCGTGATATTGGGGTTGTGGTTGAGGTGGTTCTGGATGCCGAGTACAGTCATCACAGGACCTATGCTAATCCAACTAGGTAAGTTTGCTATCTTTGACTACTTCAAGTTGAAGTTTATCATAAATCTATAAGGAATCTATGACATCGAATAAAAGGATGTGTATTTCGTAAAGTTGTTAGATCTAGAATATATATATTATATTTTAAAAGATACTTTCGAGGCAAACGAATTCTATCGCCTAGACATTGACTAAAGTCCGACAGCCAAGATCGCAGTGCAATTAAATGGCAACCAAGCAAGCGACACTCTGGTTCCGCTGGCAAACTTTGGGCGACTGCCATCCCAATCCCCTTGACTCCCCTTCCACCGACAACTTTCCCTTAGGGCACATCCCATTAGAAACCGAGTCAGCTTCGCGGGGTGCAGCGAAAACAGACGCTGCGTCTGCTTTTTGTACTAGAGATGCCCAATATATTAGCTAAATTAGATTAAATATTTAATTTTATTTAAATAAAATTAAATTTTAACTAATCTACTTTCCATTATATAAAAAAAAGAATTTGTCAAAAAAAAACCTAAAAAAAAACGTTTTACTCCTCTAGATTTGGCTATAAAATATCTGACTGGACAACTTAGTTCTGGAAACGGAATCTAACAAAAGTGATGGACCGGCGCTGACTGCACGTTCTGCCCGCTACTATTTTTAGCCGCATCTTTGACTCTCCGTCTAGTTAGCATCGGGGGCAGATACACGTAGTGCATCCGAATGCACGGATGTATCTGAGTATCTATGCATATATATATATCCTCCTGTTGCCGAGGGCTGTTGCGGCTGCGCTGCCTCACTTCTGATATTCCATTCCAACGTCCATCGGATGCAGTTGCCGCCAGTTCGGCGATCCGCTCGTCTCAATTGCATTCCAGCGCGCGTTCGGTACGGATACGGTTTCGGTTACGGCGGACAAAAGATACGGATACGGCAGCGCCAATCGGATTAATTGCCACATTGGATTATCAGTGAGAAAGTGAAAGTGGATGTGAATGTTAATACATAATCATTCGGAAATTGGCATTATATTTTGTAAAACCTTGAACAGTGATTGCGAAAAGTTCCTAAACTAAATATTAATCAAAATCCAATAGATAAATTTGGATTTGTGAATAGTTTAATTTCCAGTTTGTTCCAATTAGAATTTATACATTTTTTATAAACAGAGAAGTTCCTACATCCAGAAAAGGTTTGTCTTGAAAGTTTAAAATATTTTTATATAAATTATATAGCATACTTTTAAGGTTATTCGGGTTAATTCATAATTAAAAATCTATAAAAATGGTTAACAACTATAGGAAATCGCATTTTTAATATAAAAATGGTTAAGTAACTTAACAACATTTCGATATACCGGAAACATATTTAACCAAGTTAACCACTAACAATCCATAACTTTCAAGCCATAACTTTCTAAGTTCTAAAAAGAAGTAAGCATGTCCTACCCCTAACTTTCATCCACTATTCAAACTCAATATAATCGTCTGAAATGAGTAATGCCAAAGTAATTCGATGTCGGCTAAGTTGGCTGTTTGGAATGTGCTATATCTCACCGAATGCGGATCGGGTCCTAAAAAGGGAGCATCGTTCGGTGACCACATCCCAGAGCATTTAAGTGAAAATGTGGAAATGCGTCTGGAGCGAGCGGCGAGCCGAAACAAAGGCAGCTGAATTTAAATTGGGAACCAACTGAAAAATGTCGCATGTTCGATGGGGCGCCCATTGGCTACAGAATGAGAGTATTAACACAACAACAAAAAAGAGGCTGTCGAAATGTAAACAACACAAAAGAATAAAACAGGAATAAAAAAAGAGTGAAAGAAGCACACACAAGTTCAAGATTCTCACAGATACTCCGCACTCATACACACACAAGGGCTAAGAAATGAAATAGCTAAAAGTAGAAACGCAAGCAGACGAAGCAATAAACTGCACGGAAAGTAGTTTAATGCAGTTTGCTGGGGATCCTGAATACCCCCTATTCCACGCCCCTTGGCGCACGACAAACAACAACAACAAATGCAACCACGTCGCGCCGCTTAGTTTTCCTCCGACGATCGTTTGCCCGATCTATTTTCGTACCGCTTTGGGATGTGTGTAGTTTTTCGTCGCCTCAAGTAATTTGTTTGTTGCATTAGTTTTGTGGAAAATCTACACTGCGAAAAGATATCAGAGGGGAAGTTTTTGGATAAATATTATTATTTTATTATATATTTAATGATTAAATATTACTAATTTAGTGAAAACTATAACTAAGAGATTTTTTTTTGAGACTCAAAATAAGGAATGTTATTTAAAAGCAATGAAAAGAAAAGCTTTTGGGGCTTAAAAGGTTTAAGAACCTATAAATGTAATACAAAAGTTTATGTTCAATCAAAAATTTAGATTAAATATATTTGAGAAAAAATATTTATAATCAAATAACTCTATTAATACTTATAAAATTAAACCTCGAACTATTAGTGTAACATTAAAAGGAAAATCAAATATTCGCCAAACCTCAGCAAACTAAAAGTTAAGTTCTGTGCCCGCTAAAGACAAATTTACCCTCAAACAAACCGATGGCAATGTTTATTTAAAACTTTGCACTGGCAAAGTCAACTTCCAGTGGCAGTGGCACAAGCCAAACGTTAGTTTTTCCCCAGCGAATTGGAAATAATGGAATGGAAAGGGGGGACAGCAACAGCAGCAGCAGCAGCAACAATAACTATTGCAACACCTACTCGAGGGGAGAATCAGGAGGAGCAGGGGTGGGGAATGGATATGTCAAGAGGCCGCCGACATTGCAGAAGAAGTACAGTCAAGCTATACTAAGAAATACTTAAAACTTGGAAATAAATGTAGATTTTTCATGTCCTTAAATACAATCTAAAAAAAAAAAGGTTTTACAGTTCATAAACTTATACTAATCTATAAGGACAGTAACTCTATTGAAATCCTTGCATAATTCAAGCAAATTCATGTTATGTAATTTCCACTGTACTTGGAGTTCCTTGCTCCGAAGAAGAAGCAGCTGAAGACATCAGCAGAATCGCTGCAGGGGGCACCCTCAACCTCACACTTGGAACACAAAAAGATAGACAAAGATACGCACGCGCACCAAATGTGAGCGAGATGCGCATGTGGCCATAAAACCGAGGGGAAGTCGTTGTTGTTGTTGTTGTCTATCGTTTGGGGGACACTTCCGTCTTCAGAACTGTGTACTCCATACAGCCCTACCACCTCACATGTGGGAACCGCTGGTACTGGAGATTGATGTTGGGACAATTTCACGTCCTACTGTTAGCCGGGCATTAAGTGGCATTAAAGTTGTCCGGGCTTATCGCTTTCGAGCACAAGCTAGCACCTCAAGATGCATCTACACAGGAAGAAATTTGAAACAGAAAACTGATACAAAAATTTGGGTTTTTAGTACAATAAATTATGATTTTTTTCAAGCATTTCATGTTTATTTCAAAATTATTGACTATATTTCTGTGATTTCATCTTACCTTTTGTCCACAATCTGTGTTCTATATTATTCTTATATAAGATTATATAGAAACGGAATCTTAAGCTAAAAACATAGTCAAGTTTTTCTCCGTGTTATTATCTTCCACCGAACTGAGCTGATCTAAACTCATTTCCGCTGGAATCCATATATCCGAGTGCGCCTTTATGGAGGATCGTTAAAGTCAAGACAGCGGGAAAATTACATATGTCAAATTATGTTTAATGTGGGGCATTAGTTAGGTACAGTGATGTTTGGAGAAGCTACTGTAATGGTATTTGGGAAGAGGGGGAGGTCAAAGGCAGATCTTGATATCTACATAGTTGGCTAATACTAAACTTTTTTGAGGTTTTTCTTTAATATTACAAAAAACTTAAATTTAATTACAACTTTTTCGCTTATAAATTAATGTATGCATTAATTATTCTTATTTTTTCTAATATTTCTAAAAAATTGTTCATATTTTACAGCATGCCCATGCTGCAGCAGCTGCCACTCCCAATGGAGGGCGAACAGTTAGAGCTGCCAACGCCCCCGCTGCCGATAAACCCACCGCCCAAGGTGATGGCCAATGGCATTGTCTATGGCTTTCGCACCCGTCATCTGTCCTGCATCGAAGAGAATGACTCGGACTCGCTGCACGGTTCATCTATTCCACATGCCTACGATATGATGCAGCAGGCGGATGAGACCTTTCAGAAGTTGAATGCCAACGAAGAGCAGGACGAGTCGGGAAGTGAAGAGGAGGGCCTGGAGAATTTGGATGATACCATCGCCATGATTGATGAATCGCGACTTTTGGAGGCTGATTATCTCGATGAACTAGTGGCCGAGGAGCAATTGCAGGAGCCGGATGAAGATGAGGAGTCCTCGGATCTGGTGGACTCTGGCAATGTGGAGGAGGACTTCTGGCAGCCAAGTTTCAATCGCAACGACATCATGATGACCTCGGTTTATGGAACTCTGAATGGTTCCTTGACGAGTGAGGTGTCCTCGACTGCTACGCCGGGTTATTCCGAGTGTGTGACGCCCAGAAAGGAGACGGAGCCCGTTTATGCCACACCGGAAAAGCGACGAGCCAGCAATCGGAGTTTCGATTCCACTTGCGCCTCTCTCACCAGTTCATTGTATGGAGGATCCATGAACTCCTCACTGGATCTTAAGTACTCCTCGTTGGGTGGTGGTGATCTGGGTAGCGGTGGAATTAGTGGAACTAGCACCCTGCGGGGAACTTCAGTGCCTCCCATGGATATTTCCATGATGTCCAGCGATGGCGTGAGTGCTCTTGACTGGGGATCGGCCAGTGTTAGCTGTGTTTTGGACTCCGGCGATGGGAATCCCGCCGAGGAGCTCAATGAGGAAATGGCCGCTAAATGTTTGAGTGCCGCCGAAAGTGGTAAGTACTAAGAGTCCCCATTTAATAGCAAGATCTTACCAATCATCATTACATGGGAAAATAATCCGAGATCATTAAATTTTAGTTTTGACCTTAATTTGAGGTGGGGCCTATAAAACCAGAAACTACTTCATTAACTGCAAATTGTAAACAAAAAGTCGGCATTTATATTGATCACTTTGGCGATTTCTCTGCTGATTTCTTCTTTCTGGAAAGTCAATCCATCAATGGATCCAGGGTATTAAACTCATTTACAATCCTTCATTACCGGACATGCAAACAGGCGCAGGCCGTTTTAATGACCCATTCGCAGCGGACCCATTTCGCTGTGCTCGCCATTAGAAAGGCAGCCCGCGAGGCGGCGGCTGACCCCCAGCACTTCCACTTCCCAGCTCACTACCCAAGTCCCCTAAAATCCCCAATCTCCTTAACTGCTACATCATCAGCCGTATCCTCGGCCGAAAAAACTAAACAAACTTCCATTGGCCGTGGGGAAATTTCTATACACTGAGGGAAAAAGTTGTTTAAGGTTATGGGAAAGCGTTCTAAGACATTTCGTATAAAAAGGGGATTAGTTTCAAGTTGAATAAGAATATCTTCCTACAAATTGTTACTCCTTTTTGAATACAATTTGTTTTTTTTTAGTGTATACAATTCGATTGGCAATAAAGTAAACAAAGCCAGTGAAAGCCAAACAAGTGGCCAGACATTGCCCATTTCACACAGATGTTTAACAAGCCAGCCCAGGTCATAAATCATCCAAATGGATATATCCACCGCGCATATCCATCTCCCAATTTAGTTAGCATACGACCAAGTCGGCCGTGGAGTAGGTTCTCGGGGTGAAAACTCGCTGACATTGACAGTTTTTAATAAGAAAATTGGCCAAGATTTATGCTCGCGCCGTTGACTTCTATTTTAATTTAAAGCAAGGAAGAGCAGCAACTATCTGATACCTATTACTCTGTTAATCCAACTTTTACTTAAAATAAGCAAGAGAGACCTTGCAACGTCCTTCTCCCAACTAATCAAGAATATTTACTTTAAAACGCTTTTTTCTTACCTGTTACATTCTTATCAACGAACACAATATACCCTTTTTCCTCTGCAAGTAACGGGTATAACTAATCAATAAACTGGGACAGCGAACCGCGTAGCAAGAGCAACAAAAGTGTGCAACAAATTGCCAAATGATGTTGCAAAGTGCAATGTCACAGTAATTTACGTGCCACTCCAATGGCACAAAGCTGATGAGAATTTATGCTAAAGGGTTAAGTGTCAGCCCCGTCAATATATGCATAGTGGGTGGTTTTGCTAACTGGTGTCATTAAAATGTTGTTAAGCATTTCTTAGGATGAAATCATCACCGTCTGGTTGAGATGCATTTGAAAAGAAAACGACGACATCTAACAAGGCATGTCTAGTTTCCCGTATTTCCTAGGTAATTAACATGATAAATAAACATAAAATATTTAAATTACTAAAAATTATAGACATTAGACTTAATCAAAGGTATTTAATACTAAAAGTTAATGAGTTTAAAGTTTACAAAAGTATAAAAAATATCTTAGGACATCAAGACTCGTGATAATTATTTGAAAAATTAAGAACTCCACTCCTTAATGTTTAAGAAAAACCCAAATAATTTTCATAGATTTCCATTTTCACTCCATTGTGCTGTAATTTTGCGACTTTTGCTTTGTCGTGCGTATGCGTGTGTTAGTGAGGAAAAGTGAAAAGTCATGAATCATATACATCATGATCACACCAAAGCGAAGCACACCACACGACCATGGGGAACTAGGATGGATTGTGATGATGATGATGATGAAGCCGCTGCAGCCGAGGCATCCGATATGCGACTGGATGGGCCATAAAGTTACATGGCTTATCGCTGGAAAACTTTTAAAAAACACTTGAGATTGCGCCGAGAACGAGCTCGGTGGCCAAAGCCAAGCAAAGAGCAAGTCTACGAACAGGTATATCTATGAGCCTCTTCTACCGAAGAGCCTAAGCATACACACGGCCAAGAGAAAGATCCACAAAGACGAAGAAAGGGGGTTTCGAGGATGGAGACTGGAGGTTGGAGGATAGAGGTTGCTGCAGTTGTTGGTGGCTTGTATCTACAAATAGACGCGGACTGACGGCCGCAATACAAAGTCAAACAAAAGACCCAAACGGTAGTTGCCATGAATGGACAACAGACTCGAAACCGGCTGGGAACTACAGTAGTTATTCAATAACTCTTCAAAATTGAAGTATCAGTTAATGGAAACTTATAAGGTTTCTATTTTTGAATTAAATGATATTAAATTCTAACAAAGCTTAATAAGAATGACATCCAAACATAAATCTTTCTTAAATTTAAAATTACATTTTGAGAAAAGAAATTTCTTCTTAGAGAAGCTTAACTGTATCGACATCTGAGGGATTCGCGGTGCAGACTCCAACTGAAACTCCATCCCGAACGCAGTTGCAAATGCAACTTTGTTGCCTGTGGGCCCAGCATGGACTCCTCGGACGTCCAACTATTTATTGGAATGGATCTCGAGACTGCGACCCAGTCGCAGATTCAGATAGGAGACCCATAAAATTGCACCGCACGCACCGGCGAAGGCGAATGCATTTTGTGTGTTCGATAAACGCGACTCGACGATTCCCACAATCGACGTTGCACTTGAATTTGAATTCGCAATTGCTCTTTCAATATTTATGAGTTGATCCCTGTAGTTAGTTACTTAGATAGCGATAATGAAAGTGCCACAAATAGTTAGGCTGAAGAGCTTAAAAGTTAGCTATGAAATTGGGAAAACAGATTCTATATAAAATATAGATAATCGCTGTTCTAAATTAAAATTCATTTTTTCAATCTTATCTTATCACTTACAATATTTATGGCTTTCTTATCTAATAAACGTTTGCAATTAAACGTCATTTCTAGATTCTGGTCTAGCACAGATTTCCTCGTACATATTAAAGAACAACTTTAACAAAGTAGCTCAACTTCTGCCTCGTCCCGCTCTCGACCTTATCGTGACCCATTAATCAAGATTGTGTCAAAGGTATTAGCTCATTTCAGGGTAGGCTCAATATGAAATCGACTCAGGGCCTTCGGGGATCGGATCCAACATTGGAACATTTGGGCGATTACAAACTATTACTGTTGTCAACTGCCAGCGGTAACAACATTTCCCTTTCTGCCAATGAGTAGATTAATTCTAATGTAATTGAAACTGTGTCCGGCTTTCGCTTATCGAAATGTTTGTGGCTTGGGCAACCGCATTGTGATTGCTAATGGGCTGGCAAGCTAACAGAATTGTTGGTAATGAAGTGAATGATTTTGTTAATGAAGTTCGAAGCGTTGCAATAAAAGTTATAGAAAGGTGGAGAGCTCATAGAGGTGGAAATAAATGGGTTCTGGAAACATTCGTACCTAGAATTAAATCAGAATATTATCTAATTTTATATGTATAGAGAGAGAAAGCAAAATAAAACTTTTCCGACCTTCGACAACTATTTTGTGGATGCCTTTCTACTTCCATTCCTTTTGTTTAACCTTTGTTAGACCCTCAAAATATGTGTAAATGATGACTCAATTGGAAAGTAATTTCCACAAATCTCAGACACCAATTCGAGGGAAAACATCCTTACAAAAACTGCCTCGCTTATCGGGAAGATAACCCCATGGTGTGGGGAAAGTATCTCTTGGGTTAATGAGCCACAAGCGGCACGTACGCTTGCGTCATCGGGTAGCTGAAAATCAAGTAGGGTCTGGACCTCAACGGTGGTATAAGTGAGACAACAGACCCTTAACCTGGCTTTTATGTTTGCTATTACGGACTGACACCGCGATAAGCGACGATTCCTGCAGTCAGCACCTCAATCAGTCAAAAACCCATGAAAAAACAAATACAAAATCCACAAGTGTTACCCGATAGTTTCAGTGTATCGACTGAAAGATATCCTGTAAATAGGGGCATTTATTTGTTAAGATCTTTTCACCACTAGTTTTATACTATAGTTTATAGATTATAAGGCCTAACTGAAATGCACTTTTGGTGAATTCTTAGAATTTCATCCGATACAGCATACCCTTTCACTCCAAAACTAAGAGGTATAAGAATACCAAAACAAATACAAATTCAACGACAACGAAGCGTGAATGAATTTCCTTGGCGCAAATTGAAAAAAAGAGTGATAGTGATAGTGGAACTGATAAGCGGCGAGCGCCGTGCCGAGATCGCATATCAGTGGGAAAGAGAAGCAGAGCGACAGAGAAGTGCTGGTAAACCGGTATGTTTGGAGAGTTCCTCTCTCAGCTGGCTCAACGACTTGGAGACTTACCGCTCGACTCTCTGCTCTCCAGCACTGAGGCACTTTTCTGGCTTTCTGCGCTCAGTTTCGAAACGCACTTCAAAGCTCGCGCAAGCGTACCGCATTCGTATCGGGAAAACGGAACGCCTGTGAACGGAAAATCATTACGATTCGCGATCGATCAACCGGCATTTTCTCATTCGACATTCTGGATACGGTTTCAAATCACAAAACGTGAAAAGTTTCTTTAAAAATAATCGAAAATCCCCAAAATTAAACGAAAAGCTTCCATGTGACGTTTTCGTAATGTGACCACAGTGTGAATAAAGGTAATAAATATTTACCTGAGTTTAAACTATGTGTATGTGTGTGTGTGTGTCATAGTCTAGGAATTTTGTTTAATCTGCAGAAAGTGTGCAAAGTTTTTTACTGTTTACATGGCGAAATTCCAAGAGCCCCTGGTTGACTCACAGGTTAAGACAAAAAGTGATTAGATAACTAGTGACCAACCTTCTTGGGAACATAGTAAGTGGGATTTACTTGAGTTTCGCAAATGTGTGAAAACTTTGTTAAGATCAAAAAAATGTTAAAGAAAATAATATTAATATTGATTAAAATAAAGCTAATAAGACCGGTTTTGTAAGAAAATTAAGATCAAAAACTAAAAATAACATGAAAATTATAATCCAAATTAGAATATTGTATTCCCAATTAGACACCCAGTAAAAAACTTTGCACAAAAAATCAGATAAAACAACAAAAAAAAACCTACCTAACTCACTGATCGTAAAATGTGAAGAAAATTGATCAAATAAATTTAAACAAGTGTGGTTTTTATTGTTAAGCTTTGTAGATGTATTTCGAAAACGAATCAAACGAAAAAGCATAAAGGAAAAATCCACAAAAGTACGTGCTGCCAAAAGTGCTAAAAGAAGGGCTGAAACAAACGAGGAATTTGGGCAAAGAAGCTGGACAAAATCGACTTGAAAGGATTCGCAGCTGGAACTGCATCCATCCAGATAAAAAATCAGATATATATATATATACCAGTAAAGATACAGATACATACATGAGGCAGCCAACGAACCACAAAAGATACATGCCATGTTCCCACTAACCAACCGCTCTTCGAGTGGCAATCGCACCAACAACAATACGAGCAACAACAACAATCAGACCACGAGCTTTATAATCGGAGGTACCACCAATATTAACAACAACAACAACCACAGTCAGATCGGTGGAGCAGGCATCGCTAAGGATAAAGGAAATTTTGAAAATAATTGGAGCTCCAATAAAACAACCGGTCGTCGATCTGGCAGTGGAAATAGCTGCAGTTTTTTAGGTAAATTTTATTAAAAAAAATGTCATTTAAGAGTCCCGTTAAATGATTCACATATTTAGAGGGTAATAAAACAAAAAATTTGTTTTAAAATATTTTAAAATCTTGTTTATGTTTACTTCTTCTGCGTGTAACTTACCTAAGTAATCCTATAATCCTTATTTTTAATCAATTTAAAAGTAATTTCACTTGAAATAATGCTCCATTAGTATAAATCTGCCCATTGCACTTAAAACTTTTCCGTACAAACTCAAACCAAGCGGCTTTCTTTGATCACCTGAGGCTTATCTTATGGCCATCTCATCTCTTTCATTGGAATGGCTGCAATTTCACAAATCGCATTTACCTTTTTCCGTGTTCCGTCGTCGCCTTAATGTCGCATTGCCTTTGAAAGGGTTTCCTTTTTTAAGCAACAATTTACAATGCAAATTGCATTAATTGCAATTTTCTGTTTAAATTGAGTTTGTTGCTGTTGTTGTCTTTACATTAAAATGCAAATACTTTGCACTAATTTACATGTCGCGCCGACGATTGCACTGGAAAATGCAGACCCCCGTCCCGTCTTTCTCTTCAAACAGTAAATCGCCCGAAGAGACAATGGAAGTCTTTTGTGATGATCACAAGCACACTCACACACACACGACCCGCTTGCCTTGGTATCTGTGCTTTTGTGTCTGTTTGCGTTTCGGGGGAGGAAGTGTAAGTGTGAGCTTGAACCATGTGAAATGCCATAAAAATTCCAGAGCCTCTGTGGCTCCTTTTTGTTCTTTGGGTTTTCAAGGTATTCGCTGAGTACCAAAATATTTACATTTTTAATTGTCCAAGTTTTTGGGTTTTCACACATCATTTTAAAAAGAATTCATTTTTAGAAGACTGTCTATTGTACTTTGTGTTGGCTAGTTAAAAAATAATATAAAAATCAATTATATTTTCCTTCTTTGTTAGTTTCTGAATAGTTTCTTTTTTTAGTAGTTTTTTGTTTTAAAGGGTATCTCTGGCTCTCTGGCCTAACCTTTTTCAACTTCTTTCGCTTCCTATGTTTGTCTTGCGCAATCCCCAAAAGCTTCTTCTCTACTTTTCTGCGCTCTTTTCATTGCGCATGCGCAAATACATATGTATGTATGTACATGTGTGGGAAAGCAGGGGGGAGTAACAGAGGTTTTGGGGATGTCGGCGCATGCGCTTTGTTTGTCTGTTCCTAGTACACTAAGAGAAATTAGTAGACTTTGATAAAGAAGTTAGATAATAAAAAATACAGTGATAATCAGATATAAATATCCATTCAAAAACATACCTTTTAATGGCTAATATTTCCAAAATCCTTAAATCTTATAAAAATTGTATAGTAAAACTTTTTATCAGTGTACTGAGTTCGTTGCTGCTGTGTGTCTGTGGGTTTGCAAGAATTCCCAGAAATATTTTACTTCGAAATTTGTTAACAAGCAGACAACAAGAGCAACAATAGCAACAATAGCAACAACAACCACAGCCACAGCCACAACAACAACAGAAGCAAGTCGAATACATAGGGAACATATATTGTTGTGTTTTTATTTGTTGTTTTGGCCTGGGCCATGAAGTGTATCAAGTGTTTGCCGGGTTAGCTTCTTTTCTCTTCCACCGGCTTTGTTCACTGCCACTGCCAGAGCCTTCAAGTTGAAGGTTAAAGTTGAGCCGGGCTCAGCTGAAGCCTTTCGATTGAATTAGAAGGAGTTCTGTTGTTTGAGTGGATTTCTCAGATGTTCACTGGTTAGGACTTAGAAGTTGAATGGGCAAAAGTATTCTTAATTTTGACAGTTGTTGGCAGATTTCAAGGACTTCATTCAGGCTATGGAATGTGAAGCGGATTTAAGATTGCACAGCTTTTAGAGATTTTGGGCAAATCAAAGATGAAGTTATTTAAAACTCTCCAATTTCGATAAGCTTTAACTCTAAGATATATTAGAAAAAATCCCCTGGGAATGTGAAGAGCGTTTAAAATTGCAACTCTGATAAGTTCGCTTTGCACACTTTAGATTCGATAAAATGATTTACTTCAGCCACCAGAACCAGTTAAATGAGGCTCATGAGCCACTCTTCATAGAGCATTGGGCAACTCAATAACTCATTCGATCCCCATTCGATCTGGTAAACAGCCTCCAAAGCCAGCCACATCGAATTTCGACGCGTGTGGGGCATAAAACTCCTTGCGATTCGCTTCCAATTCCATTGGCATTGCCAGACGATCCGTCGAAGCAGTCGGGTGCATAGTTTTAATTGCAAATAGCAAATTGCAAATTGCAAAACTGACCAGTCATAACAAGTCTAATTAAGGCGATGTCTGCGCTGCCAAACAAATATCTTGAATATTTTTAGATCCAACAGCTGGACATTTGCATTCGCAGACGGTGGTATTCAATGTCAGATGTACATTGAAAAAATAATATTGTTGTTTTGGAACATCAGGCCTGTTCCGCCTTTCACTATAAGTCAAGGAATTTGTTTTTTAAAAGTTAACATTGTGTTCATTCACTTTTGATCAGCTTTTTGGTAAGAACATAAACTTAGAGATGAATAGTAATATTAAAAGTTCCCTTTCCGAATATAAACCCAAATCAATCATGAGTAAAATTCAGTTTTTTTTCATGGTGCATTCAGTCAATTTAGAAAGGGAGATCGGCGAGGAAGATGAAGAACTGCGAGCTGTGAGTGGCAATGAGTTAATTTGCTGCCAAAACACACCCTCAGGCCTCATTAGCCTGCACTCCGAGTGAGATTTATAGACGAGCTGCCGGCGCGGATTAGTTGGAAATGCAAAAATGGAAACCCTGGGGGTCAAGACACATGGGTGGAGGTTGGTAGGGGCGGCAACAGCAGCCACTCTGCGGGTTGCCCAGCTAAATGGGTGCTTAAAGTGTCGGCCAAGCTGGCCAATATTGCAATGTGTATGTGTGTGTGTGTTGGCCACATGGCAGTACCGATGAGCATGAATAATGAGCTGAAGGAGGTTAGCAAAAAAAATTGGAAAACTTAGTATAAGTATAGGTCTTCACAATCCCATAAAAATGTCGTTTTAACCTATCGTATTTTGTAAACTGTGTTAAGGAGTTTTTACTTTTTCATTTTTTAGGGAACTATGTACAAAAGCAAGATTAAGGCAACATGTTTAAGCCACATTTAAAAAACCTAGGGAACCCTTTATACTCTTTTTAAGATTAAAATCTAAGTCAGCAATTTCTTATTAAATTTTGTAATTGATAATTTTGAAAAAGCAAAAAACTTATTACTTATGAAACAAACTTAGTGCAATGAAACAAGCTGGCTGCTCCCTGACAACATAAACATGTCCGCAGTTGTAGAGGAAAAATGGCTTTCCATTTGTTTTTTGCATTTGCTGTGACATTTTGAGTTATTTGACACTTTGCAGGGGCATATCATCTTTCCCCTTGGCGCTGTTTCGCCATCGCTCTTTCGGTCTTTCTTCTTGCAGTTTATTAACTCATTATTTTAAAATCAACTTGGCCTGGCAGGCAAAACGTGTTGCAGAAATTTCTGCCTGACAAGTTGCCACTACACAGGCAACATGTGCATGATGTTGCTGCCGCTGTTGCTGCTGCTGCTGTTGCAAGTGCCCAGCTTGCACAACTTTTCTCCTCAGTTGCTGCTGCTGTTGATTAAGTACTCTGGCACTCTTTCTCCCATTAGCAAGCGAATATTATTCATTTAAATTTTATACGAATCGCTGGTGACCGCAATTGGGAACAACAAGAAGACGTTTTTTATTTTTGCCGCTCTTAATTGATGCAATCAATAATTGTGGGCATATCTCTTGTTTTCATCAGCAAAGTTTCCCAAGGAAACCGCATTTCTGTTGATCTCTATCATCAACCGCTCATAACCATCAAATTCGCACCTCAAAACATAAAATTAGCAAAATCATAAAAAATTCAGTAGTTCAAAGCCGCTTTTCGTATTAAAATTAGAAATCGAAAAACAAATTTTGAATGCGCCGCTTATTCGGATCTAAGGTTAAGCCTCTCAAACTTTTATCTTAAATGCTGAATAAAAAACCATTCCCAAAAAAACACAAAATCAATTAATTATTTGGCCATTTAACTGTGGTTGCTGTGTGGCTGTTATTTAGTTTTTTTTGTTTTTATTTTTGTTTTTGCTGATTGCAAAATTCAAGGAACAACAAAAAACTACTGCCACTGCCTTTAACTGCGTAACACTTTGTTGTAGTGAGGCGGCCAAAACATCGAGATAAAAACGCTACAGCTAAGAAACTATTCACATCTCATCGGTAGAGGGTACAGTGAAGATTGCTTTTGAGTGCTCTTTGAATTAAAATGTTATTTTATAGATTAGTAGTTCTTGAACTATAAATAGAAAGGTGAAACTTTCATTTTATGTTACTTTTATGGTAAAATAAAATTTTTGACAATTATAGAAAATAATCTTCTAAGCTTAAAACTAAAACAGCAAACTTATACTGTTATTAAAACCAAAATTCTCTTGAAATACATCTATATCTATACCATTCACCATAGTCAATACACCCTGTACTTGCAGAGTAACCGCTTGAAATGGTGGCAATCGCTGTTAAGTTGTAGGCGTGAGTAGTTTGCCGATGTCTTTGGGGGTCTGTCGGTATCTTTTTGTGATGTTTCGGAAAAGAGACGTGAACAAGTAGCCGAGGACATGGCCACCGAATTCAAATGGAGTGGCAAAAAAGAAGTAGCAGAAAAGATACAAACTATATACATATATATACATATATATATCTGTTCAATGGATTTGCAATTACATTCATGAAATTTAATTGGCGATGGGAAAAAACCTTGAATGGCTTAAGCATATGGGGACAATGTGTTCGAAAGGAATAAGCGCTGATTTATGGATAATAATTCCAATTCATTGAGGAGTTTGTTGGGAAGTTCCCCTTGGCCTCTACTTTAGTATATCTGATTTTGGCATCTAACACATAGACCTATCAGACCTTGCCATCTCCATTAATGTGTTGGCCCATCTTCCCCATTAAAAACTCTCGCATCAAAAGTCACGTTTTCGAACAAACGCCTACCCTGCATAAAAGTTAAGATCAACATGCCAAAGATTGTCTAAAAATACTAAAAAAAAAAACAAAAAACAAAAAGTAAGCAACTTAAAAAGAGACGTGCAAAAAAGCGCTTAACTAACATTTGTCGACTTTTGTTTACAAATGCAAATTTGTCTTTAGTATTTGCACTACAAACTTAAGCCATCTTTTTCTAACCAACTTTAACTTAACTTTAACTTCAACTATTTCTTATTGTTTTTGTCAAGCGCCGCGACAATTTGCCCAGATAGCGGCTGAAATTGTTTATTTAGACTCAAGCTAGGCAACGACAACAACAAGCAAAGCCAATTACCGTTTTTAATTATTTGTAAATATTTGAAAAGTCCGACCGACTTTTCGCTTGGCGCCCGCAGAACAAAAAAAAAACGCCAAAAACCTTATCGATTTGGCAACAGGTGCGCCCCTCTGCGGGCAAGGTGCAAACTACAATGAGGTGTAACTTTTTCTGATGTTTATATATATATATATCGATATAAATATATATGTATGTCAGCACTTTATCTTATCTCTAAGGCTCTAACAATTCGCGTGCCAAATTCCAATCGATTGAGAAATGGGCTAAGCTGGTTAAAGTACCAAGACATTTAGTTTTCTTACTAAAATCTTTTGACATTTTTAAGCTGTCTTAGGACTATTTTTAATATCTTTAAAATCAATCAACAAAATCTACAAAATCTGTAACAAAATCTTTATATTACAAAGACTTCTTACAAAAAAAAAAGAAAAATCTTGCTTAATTTATAACCTTTTTTTATATAAAAATAAAAAATACATTTGCAAAATTTGAAAAAGCGTGGGCCTTAAATCACCGAAAACTTAATAATTTTGAAGAGCCCTCGAATGGAAATTGAAATTTGTTTTCCGTATTTACACGTAAGCCTGTGGCTGTCATAATATCGGTGATTGTTTTTTTGTTTTATTTTAAGCCAGCCACTTGGCTGACTAATTTTTGGCAAATGAATATGCGATTTTGAGTGTTGTCATTCATTCATTCACTTATTGTTTCCTCTTTTCGCTTAAAAAATAAATAATCAACTTTGGCTTTGCTTTTTTACAAAAGGTGGGCGTGTCGCATTGCTGTAATTTATGAAGTGTTTTTTTCTCACTCTTTTTAATTGCCGCTCAGATGATTTAGTGTCTTTACTTTCTGTATTTCCTCTTGCTGTCTTTCCTTTATGACTTTCACCTCGCCAAAGTGAAATTACGGCCTAATGACTAAACATTTCATTTAATTAGAAGATTCATCGTGCAGATGAAACCGAAACAATAACAAAAGGGCGGAACAAGCTCAAGTTTTTTGAACCCTCTGTAATCTTTGATCTTTAAATCTTAGCTCATTACAAAAATTTTGGCAATCAAGGAAATTGATCTGACACCTGAAAACTCAAAGCGGATTAAGCCAGTTTAATTTTGATTTTGATGGATGTGAATGATTTCGAAGAAGAAATTTTCTCTCTTAAAGCAAATATTTCTTACATTTTTTAGCTTTACAAAAATTTTGCTTAAAAAAAACAAACCCCCGCCGTTATTTTGACATTTTGTTGTGGAACCCTTTTTTGGGGTCAGCTGACTCACCAGGTACCTGCAACGCGGCAACACGGCAACACGGCAACACGGCATCAATGCAATATTGCAACATTGCAGCGAATTAATTTATCAACATTTACCGCTACAATGTCAACGCCAGCCGAGAAAGAAGTTTGCAGCATTAAAAGCCCATAAATTCGTTGGCAACTGGCCTGGCTGTATGGACCCATCTGACTTCCAAGAAGCTGGCAACTTGATATAGCCAAAACCAAACGTTTTCGGAATATCCACAAAACTCTGGCCAGGAAAACCTCGGTGCCGGGACCAAAGTTTGATTTATGCGTTGCGATGCTCAATGGGCGATACGAAGCCAAGGAAGTAACCGCAGTCAAATTTCCAGGCCCAAACGGCACGACTACCAAATGCGCTCAATGGCCGAGACGTCGTCTGCCTGGCGGTTAAATGCAGCCAAACATAAATTATAGGCCATGGCTAAGTAGGAAAACTGTTGGGCTATACTACGTTGCTCAGGTACAGTGGAAAGGCTAGGCTATGGAGAGATAACATAGGGTCCAGAATTTTCCTGTTTTTTTTTTTAATGAGTCACAAAATTTGAAATATTCTTTTCCTTATAAGTTGGTTTAAATATTTTCCTATTTGAATTGAATTTTTTTATGAACTAAGTTTCTTCTAGAGATTAACTTTATTTTTCCCAATTTTTTCATAGTTTTGTTGCTTTTTCCATTCGACTTCCTGGCAGCACTTTTCGCTTTTCCTTGCTTCAGCCTCTGCTACTTTCATAATGTTGGGAAACATTTAACGAAAGTCCATAAACACAATACATATGCCCAGGAACTTCGGCCATATACTCCTATATATACTATAATGCAAAATTTCCCAGCACTGCGGATGTTTGAGGGGGGCTCTTGTTTGGCTGCCTCCGCGATCCGATCCAAGATCCAGAGTCACAGACTTTGGATACATGTTGCCGCCGTCAATGTTTCGCCTTTGTCTCGTAAATTTGAACATTTTTATTATAAAACCAAGCAGCACGGCTGCTGATTTCTCACACAATGCGCGCGATTTATTTTGTATGCATTGCGAGTGCCTGAAATTGATTAATTACAAAGCGGAAGAGTTGCCGATCCAGCCGGGTTAATACCAGGTTAATATAATACCACAATTTTGTTACGATTCATTTTTCAAGCTTAATTCTGTGTATTATTTCGTATTTTTTTGTTTTTATTACAACAGGCAGAAATCAAGTTTTGTAAGCTTCGTGATTTGCTCTGACCACGATTCTTTAATTGTAATTGTAATTCTGTTTTATTTATTGTTAATCTGAAGGTTTCTGCATTATCTGAATGACACTGACACCGCTGACACTTCTAAGTGGAATATGGCAAATGTGTGAATCAATAAAAGTGTTTTAATGGGTTTTGAAATAGTTTTTATGGTTGTAAAACAATTAGGAACATATATAGACGGAGAATCAGACCCACCCAGATGATCATAAGAATTTTGGATTGTAAATCCAAATATGGTCTTTGTTCATAATGTAACATTGAAAAGTAATATTTTTTAAGATTCCCACTTTAGCTTAACATCTAAAGAAGTAAATTTTGTGCTCTTTTATTTATAAATCTGTATAATCACAAGATCTGGCGCCTTCCACAGTCTGCTGCCCTTTAAATTACCCATGGAATGCAAAACGACAAGCTAAAATCCCGAGTGTCAATGGCAGGGGACAGTAATGTCAGTCGCACTTACACTTAATTGCTGTCAAGTGTTTTGCAAAACCCTAAATTGGCAGCTCATCTAGGAGGGTTGCTAAGGGGGGTTTATCTAGTTAAATGTCAAAACAATTAATACCAATCGACTTGCGCTAGATACAAATTTGTTCTTTTGTTCAAAGAGCTTCTCAAAGAAGTTGAGACATAATAACATTTTGATGTCACATGTGTGTTTGCTTTTTAATGATTCTGTGTGCTACTTAAATTTCATGGAATTTTCGTTGTTTTTTTTTTTTGGTTGCTTCTTTAATGAGCTATTAAAATGTTTGTAGGATAGTGTAGTACATGTGTAAGAGCCAAAATGTTTGCTTGTATGAAGAGGATTTTTTTTATGAGATATGCTTACAACTATAATGGGCATATAATGAGATCAGTTCTATTTTTATAAGATATCTTATAGTTAAAAATAACGTTTAATGACATAACTAATTTTGTATATTTTCTCTTTCCAGGTAAGTTTTGATGTTAATTCACAGTTGCCTCCCTTTGATTAGCACTTCTGTAAGTAAATAAGCTAGTTAAACATTCCAGTTACTTCAGGAATAAACTATATATAACTATAATGATCTCATTTATAGCTTCTATAGCTTGAAAAATACGCTCAATTTATTAAGTTGTAAGACCTTTGCTCGACACACTCCATTAGACAGACTCCATACAGACGCTTCATTTGCCAAATCATTTAACATAATTAGCCGGCAAACATGATGTGATCTCATAACCAGTTTCCTTAGACAGCCAAATCCTTTGGTTAATTGGCAAGCTAAGACCAGAAACAAAGGAGAGTTCTACCTGTGTCAGTTCAAATTCATAATTCAAACATCAATTCTGGGAATTCTGAGTGTGGACATAATATTTCATAAACGTCTGGCGAAGCTGAAACCGAAGCTTACTTCCTTTTTGGCTGAAGTTTTGGCTTTTTTGTTTCGGCCTTATTTGCAATCAAATACAAAATGCACAAGGCATGGAAGAAGCTACATACATTAACCTTCAAGTTGGTTATTTTCTGAAATGTATTTTTTTTTCCGTTTCGTTGCGCAAATAAAAACGACTACAACACACGTTGACAACGCTGGGACAACGACTCGAGTTTGTATCTAAAATCAACAAGTTCACGACGACGACATCGCCAGAAGATAAAAACTTTTAAGCGTCGGGCAAATACAGAAAAGATACCTAACAAAAAACACCAACCAACCATTCATTGCCAGACCTTTGCTTAGAAGGTAAATAGAACTCCGAAACAAAAACCTTAAAAACTGAACCTCACTGAAAACCCATTTGAGTGACGAGCCAAAAAAACAGATAATTCACTCGCTTACTCAATATGCCTTTTGGGGTGGCAATAATCAAATGGGTTTTATGTTTCTTTGGGGGCAGTAGATTTCCATTTGACTGGCTTTTCTTACACAATTTATTGAAATGAAGTTGTAAACGATAAGATCGTTATAAGTAATGGAAAATATTCCAACTTCCTTTTTAGAAGATTTCCGTCATAAAGTTTATTTTGATTTTTTATAAGTTTTCTGGTTAAATTTTCTGGCAAAAGTAATGAGTAAAAAACAAGCATTTAAAACTTATAAAAAATATTTATGAACCCAAAATTTTGATTTTCCTCAGCTTAATAAAATACAAATTTAAATTATGTACTTTTATATTACTCCCCTGGCTAATAGATCCTCGTAGACTGCATTTCCCCGATTCTTGAGTTCCAATGTTGCCCTGGCCAGTTGTTTGCCAATCCGAACAAGTCGCTCGGCCATCTGCTGATGCTGCAGATTCAGCTTGTTCCTCAGGGAGTCCTGAGATTGGAACTCCTCATCGCTAAGTGGTTCCATATCCAGCTGATCGTCCAGATCATAGATACGATGCAACAGTTTATCCAGATTTTCCTGAACTATTTCACGATCGAATTTCAACTGCATCTGCTCGCTTCTCTTTTGTTCCAACCACTCAATCTCTTGGGGAGAAATTAGTTTTTCAAGATCTTCCAGGGTTACGGTGAAAGTTCCATAATTGGTCACAAGATTAGGTGCCATTTCAATTTCCCTATGATATTATTGTACTACGAGTAATTTAGTTTCTAATTTTCCTTTTTTAATTTTAAATATTTTTAGCAGTTCTATACAGCTACCTTCTCCTGTGACGTATTTTAAAAAACTAAACATTTTGAAATTCTTTTCTGAGCCTGCTGTCTTAGCAAATGCTAAACCAGTGAATAATGTCATTGGAAATCGATCTTCATCGAATTAAATTTCGCACCTTTAATTGCAATCCAATACATTTGATCAGGAGTTTCCAGTTGCCACTGTAATGGATATCCCTCAAATACCTCGCCATCAAGTTACAGCCTACAAATTTAACCACAATTCATGTCAAGTTAGGGGTTTTATTTTCAACCATTTTGTTTTGAGGTTTCTTTGGATTAATTATTCAAAATGAAATCTTAAGCATTAAGTTCTTAAAAAATAATATAATGGTTTCTATTTCCAATTTTATCAAAAATGTTCTCTAATTTTAGTCTTTCTTTGAGCTCTTTAAATCCTTTTTAGCCTTGGCCTCTTGCAACACCAATTCCTCAATTTTCTTAAGATTCTCTTCGATTCTCTGTCTCTGTAATTTTTCCTCCTTACTCAACTCATCTGCATTGGGTTCCTGTTCCGCCAAGGACTTTTCCTTACCCTCCATCTTACTATCACCTTGAGTTCGCCTGCCCATGGGCAATCGGGTTACCATATGACGTGGAACCCTTATCTCCGCTCCTATACCATTATCATTTTTGTACTGACCAACGGCCCGTATAAATGGCTTCAGGGGACACCCCTTGGCATTGGCCTCGTCCATCAGTTGGCGGGCATAGTCGAAGAAGAAGGCATCCTCTCGTAGCTCCTCCAGTTGGGCCTCCCTATTGTAGTTGGTACCTGGTCGAGTCTCCTCCTCGATGCGCTTCTTAACCTGCTCATCCAGATCGCGGCGGAGATCTCTGATTCGTTGGAGATGCTCCTGACGTTGCTGTTGCTTGAACTGGACATTGGTAAGATCGTTTTGAAGGCGCAGCATAACGGCCTTCTTGCGTTTCTCTTCAGCTCTTTGACGGATTTTCCTGGACAGCTCCTCCTCCTCTTTTTGTATAGCCAAACGGGCATTCTTGGCTTTCTCCTTAGATTCCCTTCTCTTAGCCTGCTCGGCACTGTGGACTTTTCGCATTTCATCCACCTGACGTTTGTGGCGCTCCTCATCCTCACGTGCACTATAGTGCAGACGAGGAGCCAACTCCTTGGCCAGTTTCTCATTTCGCCGAATGCGCTGCTCCACTCGCTCCTTGGCTCTGTCACGTTTGAGCTTCTCCAAGTATCCTTTGGCTTCGTTGTGGATATCGCACTGCACCTGCTCCACCTCCTCGAGCATTTGAAGACGCTTCTGACGTTGCTCCGACATGACCAAGGAGGCTAGTGCCTCATCCCTTTTCTGGCGCTGCTTGGTGGCCTGCTGTTGCTTTTCCTTGTCCTGCTGATCTTTCAACATACGTTGATTGCGCTCCCGCTCTTGCAAGGCTTCCTGCAACTCCTTGGCTTTGGTCGCCTGATGTAGGAAAGGAAAATTATTAGTTTTGGAAATTTATGACACTCCATATATGAATGATATATAGGTTTTCTGAAAACCCACCTGTCGTTCCCGTTCCCTCTCCGCTATTAATTGGAGAAGCTCCCTTTTGTGCTGGCCCAGCTGCTGGCATTGCTCCTTGTGGCGCTGTTGGGCCTCCTCGAAACCACGCAGCACCTGCTCTTGGAAGATCTTTCTGTCCAGTTCCTTCTGACGCTGGTTGGCCTTGGCGAACTCCGCTTGGACTTCACGTTGGACATTGACACTTCGCATAACTTCACTTTGTAGGCGAGCACACTGTAATTCCCTTGGGCCAGGCCGTAGTTGTTCTAGAAGTTTCTGGGCAGCTTCAATGCGTTTTGTCCTAGTTTTCTGATGCTCCAAACGAGAAGCCTTGGTCTCCTCCTCCGCTAGTCGCTTAGCCTCAAGATGCTGCTCTTGCATTTGCTTAAGTTCCCGGGCGCACTCCTCTTCCCGCGAGATGCAGAGATTCCGGCCTGCGAATTTCTTGAGGAGTTCCTCACCTCCAATTCGGATTTTCTCATCAGCCTCATTGCGCAGCTGCAGCTGATGGAGTTGCTCCTGCTTTGCCGTCTGGTAGGCATGGGCACGGATGCGTTGGAATCGGTTATTTGAGATGACCACCGGTGGCTTTTCCCGGAAAACGGGTTCACGTCGCTCTTGTGGTAACCAGCAATACTGCATGGCTAACAGATTGGTTATTGACTGGACATTTGTTTGGTGTTTCTTTGGGGAAGTTGTCGGGTTTCCATGGCTTTTCCATGGCTTTTCCATCGTTTGTTTAGTAGTTAGGGAAAAGTAACCAACTATTAGGTTGAAACAATTTTTGCCATTTCGTGATCGCGGTATTGTTTTTACGCCTTCTCGCTTCCTCGTTCTCTTCTTTAAGCTCCTTGAATAAAACTTCTCATTTTCACGTTGTGATATTCTTTCTGAGTAGTCATCTGGGCACACTCAAGTTGTGATGGGTCACGTTGAATTTGGATGCCACCCTAGAAAATTATTTTTATTATTGAATAAACACATTTTAAATTCGATTTATAGAAAAATAATTAAAAACAATTTATACAATGATCAGATAACACTCCTATTTACCCGTAAACCATCAAAATTATTTGGTAATGCTTGATTTAATCACTAAATTCTGCTTAAATCATCTCAACCCATCACATCCCACAAGTGTCGTAAGCGAAATGCCAAAAGCAGAAATTGCCAAAGTGTTGTCAGCATTTTTGAGTAGTTTATTTTAATTAATTAGTTTTGTGAGCAGCGTATGCTTTGCTCACTGTTGTCCAACACAGCGACAAGTTACTGTCAACGCAAATGGCCAAGATATTTGGTTTGATGGCTTAATTATGTCCAAAAGTTATGTTGAGGCCATTTGGCATAGTCGTCGGGCGCAAGTGACAGGTTTTGTGATAAAAGTTGTGTTGATGCTTTTGGCAATTACATTTAGCCACAATATTTGTGTGAGTGGTTTGGCTCTATCCAAGCTGAACCTATCCAATCTAGTGTGGTTAAATATCTGGTTTGGTCTCGCTCTCGAGTTTTCCATTCAAATTGTCAACTCATTTCCCGAATTGGAAGCCAAACCCTAAAGGGCAAACCTATTTGGGCACGCTTCATTTACCTCGGTATCGAGTCATTGAAATCGTTGATTTACCTCAAGAGGGTTTAAATAAATTTAATTAACACCTGACTGTGAATCCGTACAAAAACACCGGCACAATGACCCGTTTACAGACCTTAGGAATATTCATTTCAATTTTGAATTGGGTCAGTGCTCCGCTTTGGGTTGGGGTTTGTTCTGGGTTTCTATATCTGAGCCAAGCCACAAAAATACACAAAAGGCGATAAAGGGGCAGGCCCAACCAAAATCCAAGTTATATTCCGACTTTATCGCATCGCAAGTCACTTTAGACTTTCAAGGTGTTACAATGCGGTCAGTTCTAGTAAGGGCTAGCAGGGTTAGTAAGTTCTTAGAAGTATGAAACTTTAGTGGCCATTAAGTTTAGTAGGTAGGGCTGGTGGCTTTGGGGATTTATAGTCTTTCGGGCTTTCAAGAATGCTCATGCCCTTGTGAAAATTGTTTTGTTTTAATTATAAGTAGGTAAAGTAACTTATTATATTATTCCCATATATTTTGACCCCCTTTTCTACAACCACTTCAGAAAACTGTTAGTCAATACCTTCACCATTTAGAACACTTCACAGTTTCCCAATGCTTATGACGTGAAGTGGTCTATAACTTGCTCACTTACACCATCGAGGAACACCTCATAGAGGAGACTGGGGACTGCATCAAGTACCCGATTCTTATCTAATCGAAACTTATTGGCTCCCCATAGACATTGCCTGATACCATGTAAATATATACGTACGACGACTGCCAAGGGGTTCTACTTTTGTCTTCGTTCCACAGAAATGTAGCATATATGGAGGCAGACAGCCAGACATATATCACTTGATCTTCAAGTGCGAATGACAGCTTGGAGTAGGAAAGACAAGAGACCGGAGACCACAAGCCTTTCGCCTGTCCACGACTACCGTCCAGTTCGTTGCTTCCACTTGAATGACTTCATGTGCCCCCGGTCGGAAAACTTGAAAAACTTGTCTTTGTCTTTAGGATGCCAGAGGCTGCGGGGGCAAAAGGCAGAGACGCAGCCATATAGCCACACTTACTACACTGGGTACTTGCACTCGGGAACTTGAGAAGGGGCGATGGAGAACCCGAGAAGCAGCGCAACGGAAGATCAAGAGCAGCGCAAGAACGACTGGGCCAACAAATGAGTGCAACTGTTTTAGCCCGAACCTGTGCAGTCCAGTTTACACAGAACTACAACAGAACAGAAAATAAAGAAAAGACCGAAGAAAACAGAACAAACCCCGAGAGAATTCTTCGGTGACTTCTCTTTGGAAGATACAGAATCTCCCGATCTTCTCTCTGTTGTCTTCTGGTGGTTAGAGCAATTAACATGCAATTAAGAGACGTTTCAATCTCAAGAAGCCATGGCCAAGACATCGTAAACACATTTAAGCGGTGGCAAAGTACAACTTTTGATGAGCCGATCTTCGGCCTCTTCGGAAGGTTCTAATTATAAAGTTCCAATCGTTAAGCAGCAGCAGCAGTTTCTATAGAAAGTTTAGACAGGAAATTGATTGAATGTTTTTTGCCAACAGAAGCACTGAAAAATGTGTAGGTAATTTATAATTTATAGAATATTGCCATGCCATGATCAGTCATCGATCAGAGATAACCAGCTCCACACACACCCTATTTCCTATCAAACATACATCTTCCATACAAAACAAACTGTGTTTCGCATGTTCCCTAGTAAATTACCTACGAGTCTTCTCAAGTTCTATTTCTGGACATTATCATTTCGCATTGTCATTTGGTTTTTTTTTTAAACTGATTTACAGTTTTGATAGGCAGCTTATATAAGAGAACATTGTCTATGATCTTGAGAGTGCCAAACCACAGCATAACGGAGCATTTATAGCCATGTTAAAAGTGGGTTTGATTTATTAACCTGTCGGTCAAACGATTTACAAGCAAAATCAAGAACAATGAGTGCCAAATATTTCCGAGTCTTATGTCATCTTGTGGTAAAAGCTATAAACTATATATATAGCTATATGTATGTCATTTTATAGGAATTTTTGTATTTAAAGATTGTACTTGACTCTCAAAACAAATTCAATCGAAGCGAGACGTAAGGCTTTTCAATTTTTGTCGGGTTAAATCAGTTGAACTCTTAATTGTGTATTTTCATTATCAATTGAAGCGTTCCGTTCTTTTCATTATAAACCAAGCCTGACAGTCCATTATATTTGTATATAGTTGATTTCATAGGGCGATATGTGTGATCTGTGTGGCGTAGCTATTAAGTTTTTCATGCCAAGTTTGCCAACAAAACAACATTTCAATGTCAACTCGATCACGTTTTTAGAGGCAATTTGTAGCTGGATTATTTTGAATTTGATACACACTCTAAAGAGCGTGGCAAATTGCCCAAGTGGGGAGGGAGTGGAAAGTCTCGGTCTTACATGAGGTTTTACACTGGTTTTGTCATCCATTGACAAACCAAACACCTGAAACTGGGATTGGGTAACTTTTCATAACCATCGAGTGGTTAGCTGATAGCTGAGCTTCAGCTATTAGATCTTCTTTCTCGGCGTACTTGCTGCTCATGTTCATCGGCCATAATCTGAGGTTTAGCTGGTTTGGGCTTGGTTTCTAACTTCAGTGTCATTTCAGGTGATCGTCTCTAACGATAGATGTTGCTCTATTAATCATGTGGGTAACGCCACCATAGCTAACCATAGTTAATAGCTAATATTTCAAGTTACTAAAGATGAGTTAGCCATGTAAATATTGGTTGTAAGGTCAGTTACGAGTTAAGACCTCATGATCTGTGATCTATTTCGCATCCGTCCATTCACCAATTGAGGACTCACTTAAAACAATGACAGCTTCAAAATATTTTTAAATTCCTTATTGACTTTATTAATTTTTGTTTTGCCAACTCAGCCAATTCAAGCTGTCAATCAAGCAATTACAAAACTGTAACCGAATATTCTATCTCCGAGATTGATTTCACAAAGAAATACTTACAAATGCCTGATTCTTGTTGGTTCTCGTTGATTCTTATAAATTAAAAAGCCAAACCAATCAATCACAAGGCATTAAAAAATGTTATATTTTAAGATATAAGAACCGAAAAAAAAAATGTTGAAATCAACTCCGACGTCGCTATGGCGGGGCCAATCACACGCTCTATTTACAGCAAATTAAAAATTCAGAAACTCATAAAAAACAAAAGCCGAACGCGAACAAAAAACTGATAAAACTGGTACAAATATTGGTCAAAATATTTACCAGCCCCGCCCAGGGAAAGAATTGATTAATGATCTTCGGCATAGAGCTGAGAAAGCGCCTTAAACGCCACAATAAACGGCAATAGATCGAAAGAAGGAAATTAAATCTTAGACACATTAAAAACACCAGAGAAAAGAAAGATACAAATGGGGTATGCATTCTGATGCACTGAGAAAAAATGTGAGAAATTCAAGATTTTCTATGTGCATTTTTAGGATATAGAAATAAGTTTACTTTAATTATGATTCTGGGCATAAAAAACCTTTTTCGAAAATCTTAAAAAATGTTTTTAAAATTTGAAACTAATTTTCCAACAAATTTAAACATTATTTTAGAGTTTCTTATTGCTTAAAAATTCTTACAATAATTCTCTAGAAATCACAATAAACTTTAACGCCCAGTGTGTGGCATCCACTCGAAGTGGCGCCCACACGTGATGGCCATCCTCATTTGGTATGCTGGCTTCGAAGTCTTTGTGGCAGATTACCATCGAGATGGCGTCGCGTAACGCGCCAGACAAATGCTGAAAACTTGTCAATTCCTGGAGGGGGATGGATACTCGTATAGGGTTCCCAGTTGGATAATTTATGCAGATTTATGCCCAATCCAGTTGAGAGAAATATTTTATAATTTATTATAAACTTCTGCAACAACGGCGGACCACGAAAAAAAGCCGCTTTTAGGCCATTAGCATAATGGACCAATGTTGGCCAGAAGGAGGATCTTAGATCAGTAGCCAAGAAACCAGAAACAGAAGTACAAATCTTAACCAAAAAAGGCAACAAATACCTACTAATGATGTGCTAATGTCGCCAGCAATATTTGACAACCAAAACAGAAATATTGTTTTAGCAAATTATGGTGATGGAGCCCAAGATAGAAGACTCGCGCCAAAGGCAGACTTTTAATCAGTCAGTATAATATATGAGATTAAGTAAATAAATGTTTGTTATTAATATAAACTGGAATAAGCCTAAACTTCTTGGAAAACTTAATGTTTCCTTGCCAACTTTCTGCAAATACTTAATATTAGTTCCCAGACATTTTCTCTCTTCTCACGTTCCCTAAAACTTAGCATAACTAAAATTTATTTTAGCACATTAGCAACTTTTATAAACTATTAAGATAACATCGTAAATTGATGTTTAAACATGGCATTAGCAAAGCAAATTTCTTTAGATTTATTGTCAAACAAAAGACTTGAAAAATTCTAACCAAAAAACATATTTCAAAGATTTCTTTTTTTCCTGTCATCTAGTCGACTAAATTAATACGTTTTCTATGAAAATACGTAACTAATTTCAGCGGCTTGTTTGTTTTTTTTTTTTCATCGACTATTAAAGAAATTCGAATCCCAAATTAGCCACTTAATTTCATTTAATTAATTTCAATCTAATTTTTAAGCCCAAAGGGAGGAATACGAAACTAGTTAGGCTAATACAAGAAGAGACTTTTGGGCAGATGATTTTTCATCTGCATAATTATGCATTTTAGACCAACCGATTATGCATAAGACTAATGCTCCAAGGTCGATTTAGTCTATGGGTCTTTTGTTGATGGAAAGTTAATCTGAATTTTTAAGCTATGACTTGAAATGTTTTGGGTTTTCCTTAGGAGATACGTTTAAAAACAGATCTAAAGTTGCAGATATCAATGGTTTATGGATCAAGTGGAACGGAATGTTCATTTTTGAGGTGATTTAGTAAACGGATTTAAATGTTATATATTATTGACTTAAATAGCGTTTTGCAGCGAAAGTTTCCATTAGGTTAAAATGATAAAAACAAGAATTTAAGTTGTAGATAAAACCAAAACAAAACTATCAAAAGGATTTTTTTTTTGAAGTTGAAAACAAACACATTTTCTGATCTTTTTAGAACTCCAATTTGTTTACAAATCCAAAGAAAAACACCTTCAAGATTTATTATCTTTTATCACCCGATTTTATGCCCACCTCGAACCCGCATAAACCAGGCAATTAAAGCCTAACAAATTGCCCAACTTGGATCGGCCATATAAACCAAGCCAAAACCAAGGCGATGCACTAAATCTTTGGGAACTCAAATCAATGGCTAAATGCAACCTACAAGCCCGCATTAGTAAGGCGACTGATCGATGGTCGCTGCCAATTATGGTTTTGGTGATCTCTCTCTCTCTCTCTCTCTCTCTGGACCATGGCTAAAACTACTACTATATTCGATACGACCACGATGACTGCGACGACCCACAGGCCAGCCAGCGTCTGTCGAAGACTGTTTGTCAAAAATGTCTCATGAATGGAACGTGAACGGGTGATCGAGTGAATGAATCAGCTGTGAATGCAGCTGGGGCGTATTGAAAATGAATGAATTACCCGATAGACGAGGTGGCCAGCTTGTCTGGGCTGATATTTCCTTTGGTTTTTATTTCTGTTTTTGCTTATTTGGTTTGTAGTGCGTGGGCTTCCCCCGAAATTGCACTTCACAACAAGGCAGTAAAAGAGCAAGCAAAAATTGTTTACAAGTACGAAATCCAACAGCCGCGGCATTGACTTGGCTGGGCGCTTGTCTGGGGGCTAAAAAATTGTAGATACTCGACGTCTTCCACAATGAAATTGTCACTTTTCATTCGGTTTGTCGGCGGGTTCTCCAGCTCTGAAAATCGTAACCACACTGCCCACACATGGCAGCGGAAGTGCCATTTGATTTATTCGCATTTGGGTGATTTTATTTTCTGTGTATTTTTACTATTTTCTGCATGTGTGTGTGTGTGTGTGTGTGTTGGCAAATTTCCGGCCGGCTTGACACAGATTTTGGATTTGCATAAAAAAAAAATACTTTTTAAGTGCCATAAATATTAATTTACGGCTATACATTTGATTTTGGCTTTGACTAATGCTGATATTTCACTCGACGATCACCTCAAGATGGTGCCTCTATATGTGGCACATATGGCCTGAACTTGTTGTTAAGTTGCCGCCTTTCCAGGAATCTGGGTCAATGCTAAATGGTAGATAAAAGAAAACAAATATTAAGTGGAGTGCAGAAGTAGAGAGTTGGCTTTTAAGGCTGTGAATGGTTTTTAACATGTGTTAAGAAGAAGTTATGGCAGAAAAGATACTAAAAAGTAAGACTAAAAGGGAGATTAGCAGGGCTTTCTGAAAAGGAAGAAAAATTCTAGTTACTTTTGCTTGTACTAGAAAATATTAGAGGAAAATCAAATTAAGTTTGTCTTTTTAGTAAAAATTTAAACTTAATTAGACTTGATAAGAACTAGCTAAAATTATAAACAAATTTTAGTTACCTTTTCCTTAGTGTATTTGTCATTGGCTTTTCCCTGGAAACTGAGCGATGCCCTGTGCTCAGTGGTCCGTAGTTTTCAGTTTTCCATTGGCCAGTTGGCAACGCCTTGGTTTTTTCTTTGGTATTCCTAGCCAGTTTTAGTTTTCCCGCAGGCTACGCTTAGGTAACTCTTCTCAAACGAACTCAACTCACGTTTTCACGAACTTTGAGAGAGCGCATCAAAGTGCAGAATCTCACGAAATTTGCCATTCGAGCGGCCATTTGGGTTATTTATGGTCGCCGATTTGTTTGCAACTCATTTAACCGGACAGCTCTCGCGGTTTTATGACACATTTAACAGTTTGTTTCTGGTCTTACTTTACTTTCCAAAAAATATGCGTTAAGTTAACTAGCAGAAACGAGAGAAAAAATAACAAGAAACATCCAATTTCGCGGTTAATTTGATTTGTTTTCGTTTGCTTTTTCTGTCTTAACTGTTTTGTTTTTCTGTTTTTAACTACCTTTCTCTTCGTTGTTTTCTTTTATTTTGTCACCACTTCTCTATAAATAGTCACATTCCTATATTCTGTGGAATAATGCAAATTGAAGTGCAGAGAAATAGCGGCATAATTATAGATCGCTGCGATTCACTTCCGACTCGCCGGGAAGCTGACTCACTCGAAAACCAGCGATGACAAACACTATCCACTTGGCTGCTGCTCTCGAAAAAATAACAACAATGCCAACCATGACCCACGCAAAATGTTTACAATAAAAGGCGAAAAAAAACCTACTAACAAGAAAAATAAAAACACTTTTCACCCACGCAGTGAACTTGAAAATGTTTTATCGAAGCAAAGCCCTTCGGAATGATCAAATCTAAAACACAATATCAAATTTATGATAAAAGCAATTAAACATAAACAAAACCAAAAACTAAAGTCAATGTTGTTAACAAAAAAATATTTATATGAACAATGAAAAACTGCCAAAGTGGAAAATGTTTCATGTCACTGGAAAATCATTTGCCAACAGTCAGAAAACTGTGATTTAATTTTTCAGTCATTTTCACTTTAAAATGATGAAAGCAAAAGGTTTAAGGTTACCCTTCTTTCTGTGAAACTTTATAATTTATAATTTTTAAATATTAAAATTTTTCTAAAATTTTTAATAACTTTTTCTACTTATTTTTCCTAGTGTTTGCTTGTTTTTGTTTTTTGCTAAAAAAAAAAAAATCAAATTGCGGCTGCAAAAAAGCTGCCGATTGTGGTCTGTCGTACTGGTGGTCAGTGGACCGCTTGGAGTTCTTTTTTTTGTCGGTGGCAACTGGTAAATGGTCCATGGTCCGTTGGGCGCTCACTTCAGGCATGAATTGATTTGGTCTGGGCCTGAGTCCAGTCCGTCTGTCAATCAATTGTAATGAATACGCATTTTTGTATTTGGAGCCCAGTCGGGAATGTTATCCCCTCACCATTACTATTACCATCACCATCACTCCCCCGCTGGGTCAGCAGTTTCTCCGCTTAACCCTGAGCTGTCCAATCAGATTGGCCAAAGCCCATTTAGAATAACCCTGACCTGCCCTGCGAATCAGATGGAACTATCAATAAATGCTTTTACCCACTTTGATTAGTTATAATTTTACAAAATTATTTTAAATAATATTTTTAACACTTTTCTGTTAAGTTTTTACCGACTAGTTCCGCTGGTGTTATTTTTACATACGTAACAAATTTTAAATTGAGTTTTCTTGAATAATCTTCTATGACAGCCTTTTGTTAATACCTTTTCGCAGAAGAACAAAACCAGCTCGTGCCCTTTTGTTTTGGCCATATAAATTTTAATGGGTCATAAAATTGGAAACCAGTTTTTAAGTTATTGTCACTTTGTTAAGCTTGAGTTTAGGGCTTCACGGTTAATTCGGAAAGGGAATCCTCTTCTCGTACTCCGTAGTATGGCAACATTTCCAGGGCTTTGGACAACTATCAACTTCGTCTTTCTCTAACTCAATCCATTCCATGCACTTGATATTCCAGTGGGTTTTGTTCCTCCATTTCTCGATCACACAGGAGCCACCTTGATTGCAAACTGAAAAGTTATCGGTTTTAGAAGATTTTAAAGTAGAATTTTAGTAAGCTTACCCTTAAGAAAGGAAAATTCTGCTGGATTATAGAATAATATATAAGCTACTATTAGCCATAAGAGAATCATTTTTGCCAAATAAAACTAATAAAATGGGCATGAAAAAGTGGAATAGCTTAACTCACTTAGTTACGGATTTGTTTTGGTATAAAATATACTAACAAAAGCTCATATTGCATATTAGGAGACAAAAAAATACTAAACAAATACCGTTTTCTCACTATAACTTCTCCCAAATTACTAAGAACTTTACAAGCCACAGCCCTAAGTTTCTTAGATTCCCACATTCCTCTGAGAACCACTTTACTACTCAAGTACTTACAAATTTAAATTTGTGGCTATCCCGGCCACCAACTACGGGTATCATCATTCCGCATTCCAAAGGCCATTCCGCTGGGAACGTTTCGGTTAAGGAGAAGAAAGAAAGAAAAAAAACCGCAAATTGAATTAGGCCCGAGAGTTGGGTATTAAGAAAATAATTTGCAAGGAAATTACATAAAGGAAAACAAGTGCCAGCACAAGCGCGCAGACAGATGCAGAGACACGCAGATATATCGCCCACACACACACACACAGACGCCGACCATATAGCCGTACGATCCGCATTCGCGGTTTGCCAATTTAGCTGAAATAAAACGCCCACATGGGAGGCACATTTTAACTTGGAAGCTTTTGAGGGGGCAAACCGGCAAGTCACTGCAACGAGAGAGAGAGAGGAAAATGCGGCGGAAAATTCAAATCAATTTAACGCAGACCACAAAGTTGGATAAATCCAATGGACGGCCAAACTAACAGCAGCCCAGAATTGTGCCGCGCATGCGTAGAAAAAAATAAACAGAAAAACTATTGGAAGGGGAAAAGCAATCCCTAACCTCGCATAATTTAGCAATTTACAGTGCACTTTCCCATTGTTGTACTAAAATTTTTAACAAGAGAGTGCATTGGACTCTGCAAACTGGCCTCATAAATCAACAGCAGCTTGGATCTTACTCATTTTGGTCATAATTTATGAGCCAAGAATTGCGAAACTGCATCCACGCAATTAATTTGTTTAATACCCATGAAATTAAGTATATTTCCACGGTCTATAGAACGTGGTGCGTGTCTAAGCTTGTTAACTGCATATAAAAATGTAAATGTTTTTATTTTTTAAGACTAAGTACCAACTTGGCTGCCCACACTCTATACCTATCAGATCAAGGCTTACTAACCAGCTGTCTGTTAGAGAAGTTGGAAGGAAGTCTAGAATATGTTAACGAAGACAGGAAGTGAGTATATATTCCTGCAGGATGTCATCAATTTGAGAGCAGATAGCTAAGTGCGTGCTTAACTTTTAAACATAGTTTTGGATGTGGATTTTGTAGCATTTTTTACTTTCTTATTATCAAAAAGTAATTTCCTTACATAAAAACAATGATTTATGAAATCTTCTTACAATTCCCCCGAAAAAATGAACTAAAAACCAGACTTAAATCGATTGCTTTCTACTATCGATAGCACCTCGAGAAACTCCGTTCCAAGCCCACACAGAAAAATAGCAACTTGGGAGGACAGCCAACAAATCATCATGTCCAGCAGGTGACTTGACTTCGACTCGGAGATAGCACTTTATCGATTGCATAAGTACAAATGGACGTCGGACAATCTGCTAACCAAGATGCCTCGCTTGGCTTTGGGATTCCTGTTCGATGCTTTTCGAGAGTGGGTAACAACGACTACGACAACCGCCAACGAGAACCACGTCCGGTCGGTTTGGTCGGTTTGGCAAAGTGGATTACAAGCGCATGGGCTTCGACTTCTACTCCAACTTCCATTTCCATAGCCACAGCCATTCATGCCCACTTGACAAAAACGAGAAAAAGAGTGCGAAAGGTGGTTAACTCGAAGTGGGGATACCCAATTATATAACAGAAAAAATATTAAATATTAGAGTTAAAATTAATAAGAAAACTGAGCTAAATATCCTCCTTAAAGATGTATTATTTAAGCTCGAACTGGTTTCCCCTGCAAGATTCCCTTTTTTGTCAAGTCGAGCTTACTCTTTTCCCCAATAAGTACAGGGTATACAAACAGGCAAACGTTTTCTTGCTTATTTATTGCAAATCAAAAACCGCAGTTTGATATTTTTTCCGCCGGTTCTCTTGTTTTTCCCGCGTGGGCCGTGGCAGCTGCTAGTCCTCTGGACTCTGAAAAGAGGAATGGGCAAGCAGACTCTGGATAAAGGCAGGAAGAGGAGTAGGGAGTAGGTAACCACAGTTCACAGCCCACATAGGACTGGCTTATCTTTGAACTTCACTTGGCAAAGTCAGCGTTGGATGATGATGGTACGGTACGTACGTACGTACGACTGACCATGCCAATGTGTGACCCCTCTCCACAGAGCCAGCAGCACATGGCACAACGGCTGGACTGGACAACTGTTCCATCAACAAGTGCAACCCCGTCTGGCATTTGTTTGGCCGCAGACAAAAGGCAATTTGTAATTTGCAATTTGCATACTGGAGAAAATGTCAAATGCGGCAGCAATTGCCGGTGGCATGTCGTGTGCGCAGACGCAACAGCAGCGATGCACCAGATGCGTTGCAAAAGCGAGGGAAACCTCATCCCAAGGGTGGCAAAATGCATGTTTTGGGGTTGCAAGCTTGCAACTGACGGCCACAAATTGCTGACATCAGATGGTAGCTAAAAAATGCAGTTTTTTAAGTTGTTATTTGATTGGATGAGAGGGTTAAATATTGATGTTTCTAGAGCTTATACTTATATAAATATTTATTTTACACAAAATGTGATAGAGATATTGAGAAATAATTATAATAAATCCTCCTTATGTATTTCTTGGATATAAAACAATTATTTGCTAAATAAAATTTCCCATTAATTTCATTAAAAAATTAAGTTTAACGTTAGCAAAAATCTTGTATTCCCATTGCCACTGATTCTTACGAATCGAATTGATTGTCAGCAATTTTCTTACTCAAAATTTGTAAACAAAAACAAATAAAAACGAAGCGATTGAAAATGCTGACGTTTGGTGGCCGGGATTTTTACATAATATTGACACAGAAAGACAAAGTGCTAATAGAAATAATAAACCAGGCAGGCGGCGTAGATTAAATCAATTACGAGTTGGAGGCAAAAGCAGTCAAGAATTCCGCTGATTGGCATTGGTTTAAATGGTCAGTTTGTGGGGATAAAAAACTGAAGGAGGATAGCAGGTGCAGCTACAAAGTCAAAAGAAACGATAAACGATCCAAGCCAAATACCTCTTTTTGCCAACTGAGTTTTGGGTCCAAGACAATTGACAGTTGCACAAACGAGGCTTAATTGACAGAGTCAATTTATGCAAACGGTGGCCATAAAACAAGTGCAACGAGATTTGTGTATTTCGATTTGAATTTGTTACTGTTTTTTGGCTCTTTGATTTGGTTTAGGAGTGGAAACTGGAAAATGGCAACTACGTTTGAGAAGGGAATTGGAATTAATGGCATTATTTGATTGTGATATCAATATTTAGGCAATTAAAATAATTGGATAATTTAGAATAAAAAGAAATGTTTAAAATCATGGTTAAGTTTGGATATAATCATTTCCTCTCTTTATTTTTGTTATTCGTTATTAAAATAATGACATAACATCTTAAATTTAATATAATTTAAGGTCTTACTAGCAAATTATGCAGCTTATGATAATCTTTGGGACTAATGCTGATTCCTGGAATCATAAATAAACACCTGCTTGTGGAACCCCTTCTTGAGGGGCTTCTCGTAATTTTCTCATTACCATTTCGAGATGCTTTAAACTGTTTCGCGTTTTTTTAAAGTTAACTTTATATATACTCGAACTAACCTGTTTCACAGACTCTGAACTCATAATGTATCCCTTCGACAATCTACCTTTACAGATCTCCAGTCCATCCGACGTCTCCTGGAGCATGATGCCAGTGGTTCCGTGTGCCCCTCCTGCCGCATATCCTTCGACAAGGGCAAGAGACGGAAACTGATCGACACCTGCGGCCACGAACGGTGCTATTCCTGTATGTTCCGCAACGATCAGTGCCCCATGTGCATGAACAGCTCGTTGAAAGGTGAGTCCAGTATCCAAGAGGCACTCCGTATCCGAAGATATGCTGTTTCGCTGTGTATCTCGTCGCTTTTTTCGCATATCTTTTGGGTATGCCATATGAGGCAGGAAAATATTTTGTTACATGCTGAGTGCAAAATGCCACAGAAATTGCACTGGGACCATAAAAATGCCCGGTGTTTTGTGTTTTTCCTCTTTTTTTTTATATTTCTTTAGTTTTTTAATGTGAAGGAATACCAAAATAAATGGTTATTTAAGTGGTTTAAGATCCATCTTTAAAGTGGAGTGAGAGGGGGTTAAGAAACCTATAATAATACCAAATTAGTTTCAAAATTGTATAGCTAAGCTATGAGATATTAAATATTCTACAATAATTATGGTTTGATAGAAGATTATCAAAAGAAAATTTATAAAAAAAATAATAAATAAGAGGGAACCTTAGTAATTATATTTAATATTATGCAAACTATGGGAAAGTTTCCATAAAAACTATAAATTGTTGTAAAATTTGTTTAAATTTAACAGAAATGTTAACCCTTAAGAATTCGCATTGCCTGGCAATTTCTTTGGACGTTCAAATAGCGGTTTTGGGTTGCAAATGCAACTACTGATCATGCGATACATGGTCTTGGCATACTCACCTTTTTATTTCTGGTAAATTAATATTCAGTTTGTGTACAAATTGCTTGGCATGCAGAGTTCGTATTGTCGGTTAACTTCATAAAAACTTCAGAGGCAGAGAAATGAACTGGGAACTTAGCCAATGAAAACTCCTACTGGTTACATGCCCATGAAAACCGAAAGTTATGTCCGCCTTTAGCCAAGTGGTGACACATTTCCATGGGCTAACGACTACCAACTCCCTGCCACTGGATTTATTAGCTGCCAATCGTACACGATCGTGTCACCTGCTCTGGGGCCCTCTGGCTGTGAGGATTTACGATCTGGCCGGCGTGGCTCTTTATTTATGATCAGGGCTCTGCTTTATTTACATACCTAATTAAGTGATACAGTTCGTGGAATGGAAATTACCTCAGCCGGTTGGTGTTACGGTATTTAGATAGGATAATTATGTGCGACTGAAAGAGGCACTGCCAAAAAAGGGGGCCAACTTGGGCTTTAAAAACGTATTTTTAAAAAGTCAGGCAAGCAAAAAAGAACTCAAAATTCAACAAAATCTTTGAAATTTTAATATAAAATAACAAAAGCTTTACCAATCTTAATTTTCAATGTCTTCTCTGTTTACTTTCCTAACAAGAAAATTCATCACCTCACTTTTCCCAGCAGTTCAATAAAGATTCACGAATTCCCGATGACTTCTTGACCCACATCAGTCATCTTTGACCCAATGCATACGGCATGGAAAAACATCTTTCTCAAGGGCTGGCCAACACATGTGTGTGTATGTGCCACTTTTCACCCGACTTTTTGCACTCACACATTTTCACAATTAAACTTTTTTGCATTTTCTTCGCTGGAGTGCGTTTGTGCAAACATTTCTTGACTTGATTACTAACATCGTTTTGCATTTATTTAACTGTTTTTGTTTTCCTTTTGGTTTTTCCCCTTGCAGATGTTGATGGCGCCAATGCTCAGGGCTATGACACCGGAATCGGCGGATCCACATCGACGATAGTGAGTCCTCTTGGATCCCCGCAACCGCAGCTCCGATCGCATGCGCAACGGAACGCGGCTCTGGCGCGGTATATGCAGGTGAGTGCGTACTCTAAGATACTCTTGGAAACTCATCGTACTTGGCTTTGGTATCGGGAAAATTATATGGGAGTGATGATTTAGACTTTAGCTATATATAGTATAACCCTAGTAAAGGAGCTAAATTCGAGAAAATAGTACAAAAAAAAACAGTAAATTGATCTACATAAACTGAAAACCTAAGAATGAAAATATGTTAAATTATACCCCTGCTTAGCAGTTTATAGGTATCCATCTTGTACTTAACCCACGTAAAACTATAGTACCTTTTCATATCACAGACAGCATATTGAAGGTGCCTCTGCCATGGGGGGAAACGGCGTCGTCTTTAGTGTGTTTACTTTAATGGCCCCTTGATTATGCTGCCACTAGAGATGAAGAGACTCCATCAAATGGAAACATGGAAAAGTTGTTTCGGGGGAGGGGGATTGGGAAGAAAAGAAAAGGTAAAGAAATCAACGCAGAAGAATGAAAAAGAGAAAGAAATCTCTTTTGTAAATGTCGGTGAAGTGACTTTTGTTATATATATCAAAAAATGTATCTCATCGACTCCCATTTCCGCTCATCTTTCTAAGCGCCTCTTTTGTCGCCCATTTGGGTTATCAGCAGCGCCACTTTGACACATTTTCCGTACAGTTCCCGTTCAATGAAAACTTTTTGGAGGGAAATCGTAGGCGGAACACTTTTTTGAAATTATGTTAAAGCGCATAGCTGATCGTAAAACGGTTTAATCTGCGTTTAATCAAGTCATTATAGAGTGTGAATCAATTTGTTTTATGTTAAATAGGGTTTCAAGGAGTCATAAAACTTAAGATCATTCTTTTCTGGGTGGTACCAGAAAGCTTTTAGGGATATGATGATAAAGTATATGGTATTATAAGGTCAGAATATGGTCTATGCCTAAATGGACTTAAGTTCTGAATAGTTTTTATAACCCGGCTTTTGATATTATTCAAAACTTTAAAGCTTCCTTTCAACCGACAACTCAAATCAACTCAAATTTCCCAAAAAAACCAACAATCTTTAACCAAAAAATCTACAAAACAATTACAGTCCTCACTTTCCACTTAATTAAATGAATTTGATTTAACAATAACGATAGTAACTAACTCTTCCCACTGAACTGATCAGCGATCAACGATTAAAAGTCAGCCATTGGTTGTGTCGTAGATCTTGGGCTGTTCCTCCTCCACGGATCCTCTCGAATCTTTTCCATCGGGATCATCGCCGACCGACGACTGTCAGCAAATGTCACTTTAAATACGCCAAAACGGCGCAAAAGTTTCAATTGTCGGGCGCCGCTGGGAGCCAATTCTTGAGGATTGGTTGGATCACAGGGGGAATGCGACGAAGACGATGAGAATGAAGTTTGAGGGGGGCTAGAGAGCAGATCGCCAGTGCCAGATAGGTTGTCTGGCAGGATGCAGTCGCCCGCAGTCGTATCTCATATCTGAGTTTGTGTATCTCAAAGCGACTGTCAAATGGTTAAACTGACAGTTTGTTTTTCCACCACTCGCCGGCAGACGAAGTCTCGGATAGCTGTTGGGAGCAGGAGGAGCAGCAGCAGTAGCAGCTGTGGAGCTGGATCTAGAGATCCCGAGATGGAGAGATGGAGATGGTATGGCGATGGCGGGAAACTGGGTCACTCCGGCGGACGGCCGTCGCCTGGGGCAGCTACCAACGTCCAGTGTCTTCTGCTTTCTAAGCCAGGCCAAAATACTCAAACTGCACGGAGAGAAAATTAGACAAATTATTTAAAATATTTAAATTAAAAAAGAAAGAAATAATTTGAGAAGTCTCTTAAGCTGAGATTATTTTTCTTAAAAAGTCACTCAAGGCTTTTATAACTATTTTAGCCTACCGAAAATGTATTTTACAGGCAATAATTTTAAAGTTAATTTTCGCCTCTGTATATCTTTTTTTTACTACTCGCAGCATATTTATTAACATTCGCATTTGCTGAAGTATTTATTTCATAGCGATTCTCAATTGATTTCGGTTTGGGGGGCTGAGTTTCGGTCTTCAGTTTTCAGTTTTCGATTTCGACTGGGGTTTGTATCTTTGGTCCGCTCTCTGAAACGTGACATGGGATTTCACTTAAGACTTTAATACTGGCGCATAAGCAAACATAAACGTGCCAAGTCTTTCGGACACATGACATGGACATGGATGTAAATTTTTGGCCGCGGACTCTGATCCGACAGCCAAAAAGGACGGGCTAGACAAACAATGCTCCACGAGTCGCGGCAGATTGGCGGTGATCTCAAATCCGACGTGTAAATTGATTTCTAATTATTGTCATATTGTAAAGAGAAAAAGATTTCATTTGAATATTTGCGAAAGTAGAAAAGTAATTAGGAGAAAGGATTTCTTTTTTTTTTTTAAAGAAAAGGTTGGAAATCCATAAATACTTTCTGGGGCAGTCAAATATAGAATTTCCTAAAAAAAAAGATATGTACTTACCTTTATTTTACGATAACTAATTGTAATAAAAACCAAAAAAGATTGGCCCTTCCCTAGATAACACTTTTGTGTAAACAAAGGCAAACTTTTGTTTACCTTTCCCAATTTGGCCAGAATTAATCAACAAACAGCTAGCAGACAACGCCATATAACACCATCGATCGTAAAATCATAAAATGTTCGACACCTAAGTGCCATTAAGTCAAATCCACAAACAAGTCGAAGCCTTTGAAAATCACATACTGACCAAGAAAGAAAGTTTCCTTTTACAATCGCGTCTGATTAATACGACGACTCGGTTTGATTTTGATTTGATTTGATTTTGAGATGAGAGAGTGCCAGATCCAGATGCGCCCGGAAAAACTTGCTCAATGGCAGGCATTTGATGCGAATTGAGTTTATGGCCGGAGAATGAGTGCCAGCCTCTGTTTTGGCCAGCCACGGCGGAGTTGCCTTGATTTTCCATTTCACCACGATGGATAACGATATGGATATGGTTATGCCAGCGATACCCGTATGTCGGAAGTATGTCAGCTAGATATATAGTAGCCGTTTGGCCGTTTGGTAGCCAACAAGCACTTTACATAACTATCTATCTAAGCCAAACCAGAAGTCGTTTAGGCAATGGCCGATCAGCCAGCCTCAGCCGGGGAGGGAGTTGGCTCTCAAGTGAGGTGTGCTCGGGTCTGAGAACTGTCATTAGATTAAGTGGCAGCTGGCCCCGTGGTCTGTGTCTAATTATCGTTTGGAAATCGTGTTATAAGCTGCTCAAAAAAAAGCTAAACAGCTATGGGTAGATATTTAGGGAAACTATTTTATGGTAGCTCACTTTGATTCTTTTTTCACAGAAGGATGTGAAAGTTTTATTATACAAAAATGCAATACAATACAATAGTATTTTCCCTTAAGTTTCCCCCCTATAAGTTAACATAAAATATAATCAAAAACGAGTTAAAAATTACTTTCATAATTAATTCATATAAAATACTAATATTTTGCCCATTGCTGTAAATGCAAACCCATATCCAGGCGCAAGAAAAGTCGAGGTACCTCAATGTTTGTGATTGACATGCACAGGCGACAAATCAAGTTGGAAAATGCCAGTGATTCAAATGCGAAATAGTTTGCATTAAAAGCGCCAAATAAAGTCGATATTGCCCGGCGATTCGCAAGCGATTCAAGCGCGATTTTAGTAGCCATTAGGCAAAAAAAAACGCAAGCCGAACGCCGAGCGCGATTTTTATCTCGCATGCAATTTATTTTTCCATTTGGTCTGTGCCTCGTCTAATTGTCCATTGCTGGCAACAAATATGGCGTTAATTATCCACAATTTCGATAACATCACGTATTAATGATTAGCAAAAGCCTAAAAACTAAAAAAAAGAATCGGAAAAATCGAGAGTTGGGGAAGGCAATCAATCAAATGGAGCGCACCTTGAGTACTCGGCTGGCTGTATCTGTTACTTGGTGGAATGTCAGGCATTGTAATTGGTATTCGATTGGATGGATATGTGGCAGTTGCCGCAGTGCATCATTAGCCGAGCCACTGGTCTCTGCTGTTTCCATTTCGCAAGAGATTTATGTATTTACGCGGCAGCCTGCGACACCTGCCTGAATCTCGCACTGATTTCGATTGTGAGACTTGCTCAGAGATTTGCTTTTCTTTTTTTTTTCAATTTTACTACCTGCTGTGCAATTATTCATTACTGAGTCGCGATGACTTTCGATTGGCCGTGATTTAGTGGCAAATATTCATCGGTTCAGGTTGTGTTGAGGGTGTGACCCAGGAAGTCGAATGTGCGCAGAATTATTCTCGATTGATGGCGGTATCAGTGAGATATGCACAGTATCTGGTAAATCAATTAAGTTTAAAATATACAAAATGAGTTACAAAGAAATGTAACTTAAGAACAAGATATCTGAATATATTATTACATACATTAACATAACAGATAGTTCTATTTCCTTTCGTGAAATCATCATCTATAAGATATAATTGAAATCCACTTAGTTTGAATGCATTTTTCTAACTCTACATAATATGGTTTATTAGAATGTGTTACCAATATAATTAATGGTCATTTACAACATATGTACATACAGCATCCACTTTGACTTTCGCTCACTTAACAATCATACGCTTAATTAACGGTCACAACAATAGCTGCAATCAGGCTTAAATGCACACTGGAAATAGCCATGGCCAGCATATATCATTTACTATCATAATCGGATGTTGAACAAGCGGTTGATTATTCCAACAAAGCCACAGACTCACAAACGCGCCATTGAACTCGCATGCGACAAAAGCGCTACCTGCTGGGTCGCTTTGAGCACTAACTTCTTAACCGACTATTTTTCAATTTTCTCAATATCTTCAATATCAGAATTACACTGTAATTAAGACTGGACATAAAAAGAACGTTTTGTTTTGTTTTTAGTCAAAACGTTTTGTTGGCTGGAAAATTGCCCAAGGAGCCAATGCAAAGGCCATTACTATAAGTCGCTAATTGGCATCAGGTTGAGGCACTGTTAAGCACTTAAGTCTGTTGACCACATTTGCAATGCAAAATGCAAATGAGTTTAAAGGCTTTGAAGCATTTCGCCAGTTAGTTGTGGGCCGCTAATAAACGTAAATTGCTGGAATTGTTCAATAAATGCCGCGAAATATGTTCATTAGCCGCCTCTTTGACATTTATATACTTTACACTAAACTTGGGGGCGTGGCAATCAGGTCTGGTTCATGGTGGGAGATATATCTTTATTTATATATACAATAAAAACAATCTTAATGTTAAGAAGTAAAATTAAAATCAGTGGAAACATAAAACTTATCAAGTAAGAAACTTATAAATTTCTTAATTTATAAAGTAATCATTGGATACTCTTAATTACAAAATCCTGTTAAGAAACAGTTACATTTTCAGGGGTTATAAAGTGGAGTGTCTACTGATAGTTACTGACCGTTTCTTAAGTCATTTATTAAATATTAAATAAAATGCCAATTTCAATTAATGGCAAAATATAAATCACGAACCAATTTTGATAAAAATCCATAAAACACACCCACATAAAATTAACTCAGTTTTGACTTTAGCTTGACCGTAATTAAAATCAAAATAAACCGAAACCAGCCCACATCAGGCTGTAGAAGTATAAAACAAATTACATGGCTTATCTTTATTGGCCCAAATTTCAATTTGCCAACGAGTAAATTGAGGCCTGTCACAAACTGCAATTAGCGATTAAAACAAAAGGTTAAAGTAAAATTTCGTTACCATGATAAATGAAAAGAAAGTCGCTTTCGAAGGGAGAATAAAGGAAGACAAGACCTGGCTTGTCGGCAGAAATATGAGCCAAATTTTTTGTTGGGTACAAGAAGATGTCTTGCTGGTAAGCCCAAAAAACACAATAAATGCGAAATATAAAACATACATGTAGCCAAATTAATCATTAAGTCGGGCGAAGAAAGAGCCAGGCAGATAAAACACACCTACCCAACCCTGCTCAAGTCACCTCAACTTAAGTCAACTCAACCCAAGCTGAATCCAAAAGGGCAGGGCCAATGTTTTTGGCCAAAATTAATTTGACTTCGGGCTGTGCGAAAAGTGATAAAACATGCAGACACTTTTGGTTGAAAGCCGATGAAGCGATGGAGAAATGGGTGAAAAGATTTGCATAATCTTCAGAGAAAACAAAGTCCAAACAGTGTTCAGATCTTTACACAGGAAGAAAAGTTTATGAAAATTATGAAAATTATGCAAGAAGTCGACATGTATTTAATCATATTCTTATTATTATTTACATAAAGCAAATTCTTCAAATATTATAATAAAATAACAAAAGTAGATCTTATTTAAATACAAAAAATAATCCCACAACAATTAAACTTAAAAAATAAAATTGTTTACAAAACTGCAATCAACGATCCGTGTTGGTCTGGGCTTTATAATTTGGATTGATCATGAAAGTTTTCACTTTCTAAGCTAAGGTAAACAGAAGACCCGAGGGCCCTTCGATCGTTTCCGGATTTGTCTGGCAAAAGGTGTTATATTGCCGGAGGTTTGTTTACCCAAAAAGCTGCTAATTAAATTGGGAAATGCACTGGATCGTCGAATGTTGGCTTTTTGTAGATTAAGTGTTGAATTTCTGGAAAATAGCATTTAATACGTGATGTAATAAAAAATCGTGAAGGAATTTCTATTTGGATTGCCAATAGAAGGAAATTACAAATGGGCATCGAAAAACCGTGTAGCATAATAACCCTTTTTACCTTTCTAGTAAATCTCAACAATTTACTTTAATGTTACCATAAATTCATTAACTTCTAACACCTTTTGCTATCATTAGAGCCGCACTCTGCGCTCCATAGTTGATTTTACTAAGCCTTAGCATGCCAAATGCCTCTTTACACCTGACCCATAAGTCAATAGTGGCAGCCTGCATCTCAAGATTATTTACGCTCAACTAAGCCGGGCTCAAGTGGAGTACTTAACCGACTGGAGGATGGATATGGCTGTGGCTGTGGATGCCTGGTCCATTTCCCTTAAGATTGCCATTAGCATTCGGCATGCGGAGCACGTTTCACACTCTCAGGGAAATGTGGAAAGCAAGCGGCAGGGCCGGGTCATAAATGTCCGACCTGACCACGACTCTCCTTTCAGGTATTGGTCATGGCATTAGAAAGCCGCCACAAAAAAGTGCACATGCAAGGCATTTTATGCCCAAGTTGTTCTCGTTACGTTAACGCTTCTTCAAGTGCCTGAAAACCGAAAAGTACCGCCAAACCCAACTGAACCGCACAAAAGTGCATTTCACTTTCCCAGAAATCAATGAAGCCGTGATATTGAAGACGCCCCGCGCGTGTGATGAGTGAGAGCAGCTTTATGCTCCAATCAATCCCAGGCAATGGCACTTTGAGTCTTACACTTAAAGAAAATTAATGATTATTAAGTTATCAAAATTAAGTCTAGAAATGGTCATACATTTTTGCATTAAAATGAGATTTTGACTTTTTACTAACTATATTTAGCTTCCACTTTCCACTTCAGGGGATACTTTAAAATGAATGTTAATGTTCATCAATTGACTTATCGAGTATTAGTTTGAAAACAGGTAGAAAGTGCTTTTTATTGTTGAAAACCCATTTCGATGTTACTTTTCCTTGGTGCATCTTATTGATTAACGCACCAACCGAAATACGATTTCATGTGATTTTCTCCCAGCTTTGTCTTACTTGATTTTAAGATTTGTGTGCGCCTTCTTCTTACACGTAGATATAATTTTTATGGGCCGTTGTGAAAATCCAAGTAATGAGTTTGGCACTCAAAGAGAGAGAAGGGGGAATCGTTTTCACTGTGGGAAGAGATGAGTGCACCATTATTATTCTGGCCCGTTCATGTGAAAGCTGATGGGAAAAATCAATTTGCAAACTGGATGGTTGAACCCCAAATAGAAGACGGTAGCTAAAGACGATGTACAAAGTCCGATGGGTCAGAAGATGACAGATAGCGAAAGGATTGTCAACTTTCGAAATGCCATAAATAAATGAGCCTGGCAAGCAAATAACAGCTTAATTTTCCCCGGCCTAGTCGCACTTGGCAAATGCATTTTCATTTGCATTTTTAGCATACTGCTGGCATCTGAATATATATATTTTCTCACCCATTTCACCTAGTCAGGTGGCTGTCTCAATATCTCACCCGTTTATCTCTATCTTTGGGTGTTTTTGGTTTTAAGTTTTTCAGTTTTTTTTTTTTAGTTTTGGCATGCTAGCCGCTTCCTCAAATAAATCGCACGGCATTTGCATGTTGAGAAACAATTTCTCAGGTCGTGTGTTCGGTCTTGTTGATCCGGCTGGATCGGATTGGATTATCTTGGCGCGGAGGCCTTTGATATATGCCACATGGCTATGGTCATAATATTTTTGCGCAATTCGGTTGTCGTCGAGCGGCTTTTCGAAGTCGATTTATCGATCGTTAAGTAAATGCATTAATTTTTCTCACCGCTCTCGTGGTCATGTTCGCCGAGGTAAAGAGGCTCAGCATGCATTGATTTATATAGCCAGTAGAAAAGCCAAATTGCCAAGTTGTCAATTAATTATGGTCATGTACGAAGCTGGGGACTTTAATTTCTCAAACAATTCGACTGCAATTGTCGAAATGTCTGCATTAGCTGGACATATTTCCACCCAACAACTTTATCTCTACTCTTTTACTATACAATTTTCCCAGTTTGATTTGTTTATCCAACTGATTAATGTTCGGGCTGTTGTTTATTGTTAGGCAAGCATTTCCACTTTACCAGTAGCAGAGCGAAAAGCTTTCACTTGACTGCAATTCAATGGCAAGTCCATTTCAACGGTGATCCTAATAAAATTTGGTATTCAAATTGGGCTGACATCGGCAGCATGCAGGTAGGCACACACAACTTAATGCAAAATCTTAATTAAACAAAGTCTTGTGAGTGCCGAAATCACTTTACATTGAAATGTTTGTCTTGGCTCGGATTTCAGTGCACTCAAATCAAGTGGTCAAAAGCCGTACACGGAAAAAAATACATCTAAGACTGCAGCTAGACAAGGAAAACCAATTTGAGTCAACACCTCGGTCTTAGCTAACATTCTAAGCATGATTACAATACAAGAAATATGTTTTAATAATGCCAGCCAGAAGAGATTTGGCAATCGAAACGTTGGCCAGAATCCGCATGCATTAGCCAAAATGCTTCCAAGCTAAAATAAATTTTGATATACAAGCACCAAGAAAAAAATTTTTGGCCCATTGGCTTTATGGGCTTAAAAAACCGCCAACGAACACACGGCGACTACCATTAGATGTCGAATGCAAAGTGGGCGATTTTTTACTGGCGGTTTTGAAATGCCAGCGCGTTTAAAATCGCACAAAAGCCTTTGCCTAATGCTTCCAACTAAATGGTACTCGAACATTTTCATCCATATGCGGATTCGTGATCATAAACATTTGTCATGGCTGAATAATGCTGAGTGGTGTTTTGTAATGATTTCAAGGTTCAGAGGGCGGTACAAGTGGAAATTGATGGATAATTTATGGGAGATATCTGAAAATCTAGTTCAATGGAAAAAACTACTTAGGCATTTCGAATTACTAAATATATAATTTTTTTTTACTTAATTACAACCTATGCTTTATTAACTTTTTAGAAAATCACGTTTTCTTTAATTTATATAATTATGAGTAATTTAATATGATCTCCATTATTTCCACAATTTAATTAATCTATAATGAAATCTATGCCTTTCGCCTCTTTTCCAATTTTGCAAGTTTTCATTTGCAATTCTCCACACTTGCTGACCCTCCGCTGGGTCTGTGTTGTTTATTTTATGACATTTAAACAATTATTTTTCAACACAAGCAACTGTTGTTGAAATATCATTTGATTTAACCAGCCAGTTGGCCGGGCCCACACCCTCGTTGGCAGTGGCCAAAACGAGTCTCGGACAGGGATTGGAGTTTACTGCATTTTGCTGGTGTCACAATGTCTGGCATCGCCAAGTTCTGTGACTTTTTGTTGTTGTTGTTCTCGCAAACGCAAACGCCCCGCAGCTAAACATGAGATGTATATTTTATTTTTCATAATTTAAAGGCAAAAAAAGACTTGCCAAAAAGAAAAAAAAAAACATTTTGATATGAACCTGCTGTTGTTGTTGTTGCTGTGGCCGAAAATCGAATTCTTGAATGAACCATTAATCTTGTTGCCAGCTCGGTGGACTCGGTCATTAAATACCGCCGCTGTAATTGCATTGCCAGCACTGAGAAAAAATGTTATACCGTGTATATGTGGGAATAGGGTGGCATCTCTATTCAACTTGACCTATCTCAGCGTGGGTGTGCCCAGATGAGTGTCCAGAAAGAATACTCGCGCGGGGAAATGAGTAGTTGTATTCAAGGAGTTTAAAGAGGAACAAAAACGCAAGAAGACGTAGACAGCGGAAAAACTTAAAGCTAAGTAACTGTTTTAAACTAAATATAGATATTGTATCAATTTAAAACCTTAAAAAACTTTCCCAGTGTGAGCCATGGAGTCTGGCTTGCCGATTTTCTCAGTTTCGGTTTCGCTTTAGTTTTTGCAAGCAAATTAATGCGGGTTTGTCATATTACAATTACTGGCTTTTTCTGGCCCGGCTTTGTGGCAGCTGGCATTATTACACCTGCGCCTCAATGCGACGAGAAACGGAGAGACTCCCCCTTGGGGTTCCAGCCATTTCGATCCGATCCGGTTCGGTATTGCGGTTTTTTGCCTCTGATATAGTTTTTGGCTAGTAGTCAGTCGGTCAACTGCCTCGTTTTGCTCATTTGTTTGCCCCTTTTTGGGAGCGGCCAAAGTTCAGGCAAACGGTTGACAGTTCATAAGTTTCAAACATGATTTGTTAATCCCAAAAAACTAAAAAACAAAAATTCTGGTGTGTTCTCACGATTATAATTTGCCAAACATTTAAATTGGACTTAGAAGTGGGTTGGTGTAAAATGCACGAACTTTGGGCCATAATGACTTATGTCGTAAAGATATCCTACTGTCATAGAAATTAGGCAATGTCTTAAGATATCATATGTAATGGACGATGACCTGCGTTTTTCCTAACAAATTACAGTATTTAATGGCATCCTGTTTCCATCTCACTAGCTTCGATCATCTCCATCCAGCGGTGCAAATTTTATGATGCACTTTTTTCACGGTAGCCACGGCAACTCCCCTTTCTCAGCGTGTGTCTCCGTTGTGGACAAATTGCCGAGCTGGAAAAGTGAAAATCACCTTTTTCAGATGTGATTTTTTTCAATTTTCAAATTTTCCATGGTCCCCATGTATGGCAGGCATAATTTGTTAATTATTTTCCAAAGCACAGCTCGTGTGCCGGCTACAACTTAATCAAAGTGATGGGGCCAATTAAAACGCCGCCGCGGGAAGCGATAAGAGATCCCAGACCTCACGACGAACTAGTTTAAAGAAAGCCTTTCCACCATGTGAAAGAGTGTGTAAGTAAAGGAGAAAGGAGGGGCTGGGTGGGATTCGATTGGATTTTGTTGGGTTGGTGAACCGCAGCTTAATTACGATGAGATAGAGGCGGTGCTCAACCTACGGATCAATAGATCTGCAGATCGATGGATAGGAGTTCAGCGCCACGGAATTCCCCAAGCTGATCCCGGTAGCTTTCAGATATCAGATTGAAGCCTGTCGCTCAGAGATATCTAACAGACTAAGACCTTAGAGAGTTTGGGTAGGAATTAGGTAGCTATACTAAGAAAAAAGTTTCATATAAATGTAAAAGACTAATACTCAATTATTTGCTCTGTAAAAATAGTAAAAGGCTTATAGAAGTAGTTAGATGGTTGACAGCCTGTGGGCAGACTTGTTAACTCGAACATCCTCCAGCGGAAGTGGGCGACTCGTGGTCGTGACTGCAAGACCCAGAACAAGCAGACATCCGCTGATGGAAGAGAACCAGAGCACTCAGACACACGCGGGCGGAGCAACTTGTCAGATATGTTCTTTAGCCAAATCACATTCATCAAACGGGTCAAATTGAATATGGGCTCCAAACCCCGGCACTCTTCTACTACCATAACCATAATTTCAACAACTCTGTTAAACCCCTAATCGATGATCTAAAAAAAGCAGTTTGATCCCTTGAATTTCTTTGCTTTCAATTAATTTCATAACAGTCCCTTGGGATTCCTTTGGCTGGCTCCAAAGTCCAAAACTGCTCCCTGGGCCCCAACCACCTGCCTCCATACACACACCTCCTGCCTGTCAATTAATGGCCTCCGACTTCGTCTCCATCGCCGTCTGGCGGAGTCAACCAATTTCATCTTATTATCCCACACAGAACCCAGAAACTGGTTCTCAGATTCTGTTTCTGTTACCGATTCTGGCCTGGAAATCACGTTTCAGAGCTTTTCTGTGCCATGTCCAGTCTCTCGGCCTACCCAAAATCAGGAAAAAAAGGAAAAGAAAAACAAGAGACGGCGAAAACCAACGCAGACAGAAAATGATTTGCAGTTCATTAAGACCACAAGCCCCCTGATCCAAAGGAGCCAAAGACTAGACGATGACTAAGGCCTCGATCGCGGGGCATTTGTGGCGCATGTGAATGAAATTGGTTTCGGTTTGTGTCCCGTCAGTTCGGAGGACAACAGTCTACGATCTGAACATGCTCTGGGCTTCACAAAACAGAGGTACACTTGGGAAAATTATTGTATTAAATAGTAAAGTATTGCTTGCTTGTAACAAGCTTTTCACTTAAACCGAATTAGTGACTTCAGAAATTGTTTAACAGGTCTTATAAGCTTGTGAAATCTTTGTTAACCTTAAAAATTTTACATTTTCACAGCATATTTTAGCACCCCAATTGTTTACTCTCATATTTGATTTTCCTAATGTTTAATGTGTGACAGAGCAGACACGAAAGTAAACTTTGTTTTTAAGAGATCAAGGTTAAAAGCATAATTTCGTTAAGTGCAAGCTTCGTCCAATGGAAATTTTTCAGAGTGTGCCCACCAATCCGGGCTGATCTTGACATGATAATTATGTCTGGTCCGGGTGGTAAAGCTGTTCAGTTGATAAGTCTGACACTACTTCGGTTTAGGGCTGGGACAAGGTGGGTTTTTATGCCTAGAAGCACCATCTCGTTGGCTTTGAATCTATGGCCATTTAAACGCTTTCATCTCGGGATGGCCCACACATGTGACCAATGAAAAAGTAACGCCTTCCCTTTGGGGCATGCTCAACTTTGACGAAAGCTGTAAGATAAGTACACCGTGAGAAAATCTTTAATATATTAAAGTAACAGTAATAATAATTTGTATGAAAGCGCCAAATGGTTAAGCTTTTCTCTTCCTGTACATTAAACTTTCATCATTGATAAGTTTTTGACTCTATTGCCATATTTTCTTGCAGCAGCACCGCCAGGAGTCGCAGTCGCCGGATTACCACCACCGCTATGCGAGCAATGGCAAACTGCCCCGGGCATCGGCCTCTACCAATGGCAATGGATCCAACGGCAACATTCAAACAGTCACCGTGGATGTGCACCACCAGCACCTAAGTGGAGGAGTTGCCTCCGCCGCCAAGCAGTTGATGGCCAACGGCAATGGCATAAGTGGCCATAGTCGCAGCAACAGTCTAAGCCACAACATCCATGTGGCGTACAGCGAACTGAGTGCCGCACCACCGGCCTTTGCCACACCGCCGACGCGTAGGCGGTTCTTTAACCACAAGAATCTGCGCAGTGCCCTCACTGGAGGAAACAGCGGTGGTTCAGGCATAGGAGGCGGTGGAGCTGCAGGTGTGGGCGGCGGGCATCGACGCACTGCCTCCAATGGGGGTTGTCCCATTGACACGGCATCAATCCTATCAGGAGGTAAGTTCAGGATGGGGTTCGGGTGTGGGTCAGGTTCAAAAGTTGACATACAAAAGCCGATGTTTTCACAAGAAAATGAAAAGTTTTTGTTGAGACTCGACTTAAAGAAAGTTTTAATAATAAGATAATATTAATTTATAAAGTTTATTAAGAATTCATGAACAAATGAATAAGTTAGAGGTAGGAAAACATCCTCGAAAAGTTAACTCACCCAGCATCCATCATTAGATCATCCTCATCAGCATCATCACCATGACAACCAGACGGTGGGCAAGGAGTCGAATGCCCTTAACACATCGACCTGCTCGGATTCGGCGGTCACAAGAAGGCGGCGGAAGAACGTTAGCAATCACAACCTGAAGACCTCGGCTCGCCATGGAGCAAGTAGCGAGAATCGCCTGAACAGGCTCAGTTTGGCTGGAACCTCTGTCTATGCGGGTCATCTGTCCTCTTTGGTCTTTGGCAAGATCAAGTCCCTGTGGAGCGTAAACTCCTCCACTTCCAGTGAGGCGGGATTAAATCAACTAGCAGGCATGGATGCGTTCCTTTGTCGTGCATCCTTCACTTTTTCGTCGTTTGCATGTTGCATCCTCATTGTCGTTCATTAACTGAGTTCTTTTCGCAATTTTGCATGTCTTTTAAGTTTTTAAAACAAATTTTCTGTGTATAATTAGCATGCCTATTATATTAAAAACCAACCTTCTAATACGACTTAATCTATTTCCTATCACAGGAAGCGATGCCCTTGACCATCACTCCTCGCTGCTCAACGAGAAGCTGCAGAAGGACCAGCTTCACGCTCGTCTCGGCCTGCTGCTCAATGATCCCGGGAGCAATGGAAACAGCAGCAGCAGCGGCAGTGGCTGTGAACCCATCTCGGCGCACTCCACCACCAGTACCACGAGCAGCAGCGGAGTGGGTGCGGCCAGCACCACCACAAGTGGTTCGTCGCAGAATGTCAGTCCGGAGCAAACGCTGGCCAGCGGAGCTGGAATGCTCAGCGGAAGTCAGCTTTCGGTGGCCACCAGTCATGGTGTTAAGGATGATGCACTCAGTCTGTGTGGCAAATTTAAGGCAGGCTGCTCAATGCTGCACGTTTACGAGGCACTGCCAAGCAAGAGTCGCAAGGGAAATGCCCGGAGATCGACGCGTGGTCAGCAGGGAGCCAGTTCCAGTTCATCAGCAGCAGCGGCAGTGGGGTCGAGGGTCACTGCCTCAACTTTGGCTGCGGTGCAATTGGCTCTAAAGCCCCTGTTCTTTGAGGTGCCATTGCAAGAACCCGATCCCCCATATGTGGGTCGCCAGTGGCTGGTGCAGCAATTATCCAATATTTTACTGGGAACCGAGACACGGGTTGTGCTCATCAACGGACAACCGGGAACTGGAAAGACCGCATTTTGCCTGCAGCTGGTTGAGTATTCCTGCTTTGGACGCCGTCAGATGCAGGATGATCCGGATGGCATCTACAGTCAGCTTCAATTAGGCGCCCACTGTGAGCGGATGCGCGGTTTGGCGTCTCACATGGTCGGTTACCACTTCTGCCAGGCGGACGCCAATCTCACCTGCCAGGTGCCGGATTTCGTGCATTCCCTGGCCGCCCAACTTTGCCAGGCTCCCCAGTTGACCGCTTACAGGGATTACCTGTTGTCAGAGCCCCATCTTCAGGATATTCTCAGTGTTCGCGAATGCATAGCTGATGCGGAGAGAGTGATGAAGTTGGCTATTCTGGAGCCGTTGGCCCAGCTTCACCGTGCGGGAAAGATTCCCGCCAAAGTTGCCGTCATTTTGGTTGATGCATTGTGCGAAGCCGAATACCATCGTCCCGATCATGGGCACACCATTGCCAGTTTTCTAGCCCAGCTCACTCCACATTTTCCGGCCTGGCTCAAACTAGTGGCCACCGTTAGGACCCAGATGCTGGAGCTGGTCAAGGCGCCCAGTTACACCCAACTTACTCTGGACAGCTGGGCCAGCAGTCAGGCACTGCAACAGGATATGCTGGACTACATAGGCGCCCGGCTGGCCGACAGTCCGGAAATTCGCATGAACATCGGCGGAGGAGGAGGTCAGAATTCTCAATCGGGAAACCAACCCCAAACGAAGTTCGTGTCTCATCTGCAGTCCTTGAGCAGAGGCTCCATGCTGTACACCAAGCTCATCTTGGATCTCATTGCCCGTGGCCAATTGGTTATCAAATCATCCAGCTACAAGGTGCTCCCCGTCTCTCTAGCCCAGATCTTTCTGCTGCATTTCAATCTGCGATTCCCCACTGCCCGCAGTTTTGAACAGGCTGCTCCAATCCTTAATGTCTGCCTGGCTGCTCTATATCCTCTGACACTGGACGAGATCTACTACAGTATGGAGGCACTTGGTCATGGAAGGGAAGCCCTCAGCTGGCCAGATTTCATGCAGCGCTTCAAACTGCTGGATGGATTTCTGATCAAGAGGCTGGACAATACCTACATGTTCTTTCACAGCTCCCTGAGGGAGTGGCTGATGCGCCGGGATGAGGGCGAGTCCAACAAGTTTCTCTGTGATGCCCGACTCGGTCATGCGGCCATCGCCTTCAGGCTGTCTCGCCTGCAGGCACCATTGTCGCCCCAGCTCACTCTGGAACTTGGTCACCATATGCTAAAAGCACATTTGTACGGGGGCACAAGTCCAACTCTTCTTTCTCCACGGGATCTGCAATCTTATTGGTTGGCTGGAGCGGCGGACAACATCTCATCCTCGTTGGGAGCTCTGCGAAATGTTTACAGTCCGAATTTGAAGGTATCCCGATTGGTTCTACTGGCAGGAGCTTCCCCGAATCATCGCACAGATTACATGGGCGGAGCCCCGATCCTATGCATAGCTGCGCATGAGGGCATCCTACCGATGGTCAGCCTACTTCTAGAATTCGGCGCTGATGTGGGTTTAACCAACAGTCAAGGCTGTACACCCTTGATTCTAGCCGCCATGCGTGGACACTGTGACGTCGTGCGTCCGTTGGTAGCCGCCGGCAGCAGTCTTGGTCAGTTGGACATCACACAACGCTGTGCTCTGGTTCATGCCGCCCGCATGGGTCACCTTAGTGTGGTCAAGTATCTCCTGGCCTGCGACTGGTCACCACGTCCACACTCCCAGGATGTCACCAGATCAGTGGCTTTGCAGCAGGCACTGATTGGAGCTGCTGCACAGGCGCACTGCAAGATCCTCGAGGATCTGTTGGACCTCAATGAGACCGAATTTGACCTGGATGTGAATGGCATGGAGCCGAGCAGTGGCGAGCTGGCTTTGACCGCTGCCGCCCGTCACGGATGTGTCGATGTGGTTGGTATCCTACTCTCCCGCGGTGCCCAGATTGATGCTAGAAATCGCCAGGGTTACTCAGCACTTTGGTTGGCCGTCAAAGAGGGCCACTGGAGCGTTGTGGAACATCTGCTACAGCGTGGAGCCCTTCAGGATGAACCTCTGGGACAGACACGCAAAACTCCGCTGATGATCGCGGCCGAAGAGGGCCACCTGGAGCTTGTTGAACTGCTACTGGCACGTGGGGCGGCCCGGGAAGCGCAGGATCATGAGGGATTCACAGCACTTAGCTGGGCATGCTTGCGTGGTCACTTGGCTGCGGCAAAGACCCTCATAGAACATGGCTGCAATCGTCACCACGAGGACCATAATGGTCGAACTGCGCTGGATTTGGCTGCTTACCAAGGAGCTGCCAGCCTGGTTCTATACATTCTTGACCAGGGAGGCAACCTGGAACACATCGATGTACATGGAATGCGGCCGCTTGATCGGGCAATAGCCTGTCGTAACATTCAGGCTGTCCAGGTCTTTCTGCGAAAGGGCGCCAAACTGGGACCCACCACCTGGAGCATGGCCATGGGCAAGCCGGAGATTCTGGTTGTGCTGCTCAATAAGCTTCTGGAGGACGGCAACGTGCTATACAGGAAAAACCGTTTCCAAGAGGCCGCCCATCGATACCAGTACGCATTGCGCAAGATCTCTGGACTGGAACAGTTGCTCGAGAGGAATGCCATATTCGCCCAGCTACGGACTAATCTGCTGCTGAATCTGTCACGATGCAAGCGAAAATTGAATGTGAGTATTGAAAAAAAGAGATGTAAAACAGAACCCTGATTAACTATCTATCTACGCAGGAACTTGACGCCTCCATAGATTTGGCAACGCAGGCGATTGCCCAAAAGCCACACAGCTACGAAGGATACTATGCCAGGGCCAAGGCGCGTATGGAACTCGGAGCTCTTAATGAGGCTCTGGTGGACGCCAATGAGGCGATGCAGCAGGCCGCCCAGAGTGGTGTTCTATGCGAAGTGGTCGAGGTGCTTAAACGCATCCAAACTGAGCTCCTCACCCGTATCACCATCAGCAGCGAAGATCAGTCCGGAAGGATGTCAAATATCGGCGGCGGGGCATCCGCTGTTTACGAATCTCATCACGAGATCACCGATTTGTAAATGTCGATTGTTGTATAATGTTGTACTCGTCGTATCCCCTTCAAATTAAGCACTATTCTAACTTAAGAGCTACCCTAGACCTTATTTTTTGCTATTTATTGCCTTCGAATGATTTTAATTTAAACAAAACTGAAACTATTTTTGTAATTTCATTTAAAATTGTCTTTTTAATTGTGTCTACGCATGTAAAAATTAGTTTTATACTCTGATTTACCATAAGGATCAGTTCTTATTCATTACAAATATTAAATAAATGCGAATTTTCGTAAGATTTAATAAAAAAAACTTTTAAAGAAACCTGATTTGCTTTTCAGTGCAGCCTTTTGGGGATATGCTTGCTTTTTAAATCTTTCTTTAGAATTTTAAGTGCATAATTTTCGGCTGGTTTTCTTAAAATGCCTAATGTTAAACAGTGGTCATGGAACTATTTTGTAGATTTTGAAATACACATTATATAAAAAACAAAATTTAAAACAATTACATAAACTTATATAGATGTATGTACAATTTAAGCTTAATCTATTCGAGGGAACATTATAACATAGGAATGAAATAGTTGGAAATGAAATGTAGCTCCAGTTAAATACTTGAACAGGAAATAGGAAGTTTAGAGAGCTTTAAATGCTGTATTAAAGCATTTCAATTAACTTTTTTCAGGCAATGCAGATGACCTTGCCATAAAAAGATTTTGTGCCGCAACGTAAAACTTAAGTACATTTAACATAAACAATATCCTTATTTGCTCTAGTTTGAGCTTTCTGTTAACACGTTTTCCCATTAAGTTTACTCAGTTCAGTTGGTTCTCCGGCATCGCAATGTACCAGGCGCGAATCGACAAGCGGAGTCGAGATCTGCAAATGCAGAACATAGTCGGGAGCTGCAAAAACAAAGTTTCAGTTACACAAAAGATCTCAGTTAATGAAGATGTAGGAGACTAAATGCAGCAATGTTGTTTTGGGAGTATTCAAACAGAGGAACAAGCTGTGAATGAAAGCGTAGGAAATTTAAAGCGTGAGAATTGTCTTGTGCACCAAGGATGATCAGCGTGGATGGAGAAAATATAAGAACTTGGCTCACTTTGCTCCAAAAGCATTTCCAAATCATCAGGACAGTCTATCGTGGGGAAATCGATGTTGGTCGACTCCTTAAGAATAATCCCAATGTCCTTGTCAGCACCCATGAGGAACAGAGGCACGTTTGCCTTGGCGAGCTCCTTTTGCAACGAACCCATTCCTCGGGCTGCCGTGAAATCGAAATCTATAAAATGGATATTTGTATTTATTAAAAGAATAAAATGATTTTCTTATTTAAAAACATACCATGAACATGAGCGCAATCCAGGACCACAGGAGCTGTTCCGTGAATGGTCAAAGCTTTGGAGATTCCCGAGCGGACCCATTCAATGGCCGGAAAGTACAGTGAACTGTGCTTAGGACGTATTAGAATATAATTAATACCGCTGGTAGTTTGCAGTTTGGAGACACTAAGTACAGGACGGGCAGCCCGGTAAACCAGGAATGCCACATCGGAGCTCACGCCCAGCAGAAGGCCTATTTCTACGCCCACAGCCAAACTCATCACAAAGGTAATGGCACCCGGGAGCAGTTCACGCCGGCTGCATCGCCACAACGGTTTGATGACCTCGAACTCAATCATGAATATCACTGCAGAGATGATGACCGCACTGAGAGCAGCTTTTGGGATGTACTGGAAGTAGGGTGCCAGAAGTCCGAGGGCCAGAAGAACCAGGACACTAGTGTAACATCCTCCAAGGGGTGTCCTTACCCCACTAGCGTGATTGACAGCACTCCGCGAGAAGGATCCGGTCACAGGCATGGAACTGCAGAAGGCGCCGCAAATGTTGCTCATGGAAAGGGCAACCAGTTCCCGCGTTGGACTTAGCCCGGCTCCTCCAAACGCTTTCGAAATAGCTACATTACCGAGAACAGCAATAATGGGCAATATCAGCATGGAAGGACCCAATTCAGAAAGCTGAAAAAGAGAAAAGTAGATTTAATGAATAAACTTATTTATAAATAATCTGAGGTAACGGGAATAATTAATCTTAAAAAAACACTTTGGTTGATTATCCAATAAATCAAGTTTAAAATTAAAACAAGTTTAAATTATTTTAAATGTGTTTATAAAGCTCAAAGTCTGACTAGCTATAATACAACAGCATCTCTAAGTGAACGATTAAAAAACAAGAAATTCTACAAGTAACTCTCTCAAACAAAGCAACAACAAGTCACATAGACTAAGCCATTAAGTTAAACAGATGTTAGACCTTGATAACAAATTTATTGGGTCAGAAAAAAGATCATTTTGTTACTTTTATTCACTCACCATCTGTTCAAAGTTCTGTCTGATCTCGGTGCCATTCCTGTCCAGAATCGTAGTCTCGAACTTTGGTAGCGACACATTTGGCAGACCGCTTTTCACCTTGCCAGTAAGGATGTACGGACAGCTGTCCATTTGCTCGCACGTGCTGTAGGCCAGCGCACTGGTAACTAGCACTACCAGGGCATTCCGACCGGTGGCTATAACCCAGATGCTACCACTTATTAGCTGCTGCGTCCGTAAGTTCCTGATTCGGCCATCTAGCTTTACGTCTTTGAGTTTCTAAAAGAATTAACACATGATTATAGACCACATGATTACACACACCACATGAAATCTTACCCGCAGCAGCAGCAGTACTATGATAGAGATCAATCCAAGGGTAAAATCACCCTGCCTGACATTATGCAGATTTCCAAATACCGAGCGCATGGTGTTGATGAAATCAGACCCGGAACCACCTCGCAGACCCAGCAAACCCTTCAACTGTGAGGTGCCAATGATAACGGCAGTGGCCGAGGTAAATCCCACGGTAACAGGCAGTGATATTAGATCCACCAGGGCGCCCAATTTTAGCACAGCCATTCCCAGCTCAACTACACCGGAGATAAGGCACAAGAGTATCGCGTAGGCTGGACCCGAGCCCAATCCAAATCCCGTGTGCCGACTAGTCATCAGGGCAAGCAAAGCTGTGGGTCCAATGGTAACCTGTCGGCAGCTGCCCAGCATGGCGTATATGATGCCTCCCACAAAAGCGGAGTAAAGGCCATACTGGGGCTCCAATCCCGCTAGCGTCGCATAGGCTAGTCCCTGCGGCAATACCGTGAGTCCAACTGTTACTCCAGCTATCAGATCCGCCACTGCATCCTGGCCGGTGTATCCGTGCAGCCACTTTAGACCTGGCAGCAGGCGATATCCCCAGTCCCTGAGGGTCATAGTTGATTTGTCTGTGGAATTGAAAAAAGAAAGTAATTACTAATTAACCTAACAAAAACTGAATTAATAAATAAGATTTACAGAATATTACGTCGCAGAATATGGAAGCTCGACAATCCCAGGTTCAACGACTTGTCCAACTTTGCATAATTATAGTTTTGATTTTGAGACTTCTGCGTGACAGACAAGCCCAACGAAAAAGAGACGTCAACTTATGTTATTACCAAAAGGCAAGTCATAAATAAACCTCGTGGAATTCAAAACAAAAGAGGGAATACGAGTTTATGATAAATCAAAAAGAATAGCAAACAAAACTTTAGCTCTTACAAATGTCTCTATGGATAAAATAGATTGTGTTAATTAAAGAAAACTTAGAAACTGGTTTAATTTTAAAAATCGATTGAATCCAAATGGGAATAAATATGTAATAAATAATGCAAATGCAAAGAATACAAGACAAATTACATTTCTAACAAGCATTTCAAAGATAAAGTCTCAATCTGAACATTTTATGCAAATGAAATTTTTCTTTTAATAAGTAATTTTTAACTGCCAGATGCAAGTATCTATATTTAGGGTTAAAGGATGATGGTAATTTTAAGGGCCAAAATTTCATTAAAATCGAACATTTCAGAGTCAAAAACAGTTATAATCTAACATTTAATTTTAAATGAAAAAGAGATTATTTGTCTAGCTGTTCCTAGAGCAACGCCAAGTATGACTCGAGACATTTAAGGCAAAATTACTGATAAACATTGGCGTCAAAAAAGTCTTCTATCTAAAATTTGTTTGGAAACTCACGTATTTAAACAAATGTTTTGATGTTGTTGTCCGTACGAAGGGCACGTTCTTTTTGAAAGTAACGACAGAGATCGAGATCTGAATTCTTTTCGGGTATAAGGAGAGCGCAGAACTCTAGAGGAGCTCAGATCCGTTCGGGAGCTGGCTGAAGACTGAAGAATGATCGCGTGAACGAAGAATTACTGATCAGTGATCACACGACCGCCTCAATTAGCTCAACAAGTGGTAGAGTTGAAACGTATTGGTTCGGGTCGCTTAAAACGTGATCAAATTGCTCGATCGATAAAAACAAATACGAACACGAGATATGTGCACGTAAATTGAATTTCGCATTGTTTTGCCGACGATTTATTTACAGTTTAGAGCCAATAATTATGGGGAAATCGTTAGCTTGTTATGTCATTTGTTTATGAAAAGAATAGGAATAATATTACTAAAATAAAATTTGTATGGTTTGAATTGGACACTATTAGTCACGCTGACAAAGTAAACAGTCTACGATCGTTTATAGAAATAATGTGAAATATTTATCAGAGCGAATAATTGCAATAATATAGTATAATTTATCTTATAAAAAGGTTGTTAAGTAAAGAGCGCTTTTTGAAAAATCTTTTATAAACGGGGAATCAACTTCAAAGAGCCAACAAAACTAAGTTTTTAAGACAAGATTTAGCATCAAGCAATAAGTTATAAAAAGTTAAGTCAACTTAATCGACCTTGCAAGTTCATTAACAATTAAATTCCACAAGTGAGATAAAAGAAATCCTTATCAGCATTGAAATGTTTGGTTCAAGCGGTTTTATCAGCAATATGTAATCAAAATTACTAAAAAAAATAAAAAAAAACACAAAAACGAGCAACTATAAAGCGTGAAAAGTTTATTAACCCTTTTAAAGAAACTGGTGAAATCCGTTCTTTCCCGGTCCACAAAACCAATATAATTGGAGAGATCTCAGACGTATGTACATATGTAGATATGTGTATATAAACATAATTGCCGATTGGAATCTGCCTTTTCTTTAAGTTTTTGCTTTCTTTTTACTTTGGCGCACTTCAAATAAACTAGCTTTCGTGTAGCTGACAATTGTAGTGGTAAAGTTGTTTTAAGCAAACGAAAGAAAAATAAACCGAAAACAGGGAATCCAATTGTTTAGATCCGATTGTTTATTTATAACGCGAGCTAATTCTTCAAGAATTTGCAACAACAATTGGGTTAAGGTAAAGGAAAGTGGCACAGACACAGAAAATCAGGAAAGCAACGGAGCAACCCTTGTTTATTTGTTTATTATGAAATATTTACATATTCCTTAGTTAAAACCACTTAACACTTGATTTAAAGAAGAACTTTTACCGGTGAAATTGAAATAAATAACTTATTTGCTTTCCAACGAACAGCTGAACGGTAGGGTTGTTCACTGCACACACCAGCGCCCTCTGTGTGGCTGCTGACGCCAACTAATAGCAAAGCAGTGCTACAAAACACTCAAATAGCTAGGACATATTTCTTATTTAGTTTTATTTATTATGACTTAAGTTGATGGTAAAATTAGCGAATTTTACAATTTTATTTACCGATACAAATGTACACAACTCAAAATTCAAAGTAGAGCCGCACAATAGTGTCAAAATTATCGATATTCTTGTAATTTGACGTTGTTCAGCACTGGAATCAAAAGGCAAGCGCTTACCCACACTGTCGGAATCACGAACATATTATTTTATTATGGCACTTGCGCGGCTCGCAAACAAAATTCGCCGATTATAGTCAATTAAAAGTCATCGTCGAACACCGAGGACTTTGTCAGTTAAAGCTCCAACAACATAGGACCGCTGAGCAAGACGTGGAAGTGCCGAAAAGAAACTAATTTTACCAGCTTGCCGCCTTCTCTTTTGCCCTCCGCGAACATAAGGAGACGCGGAACGAAATATTCAGTTTGTGCTAATAGCTAAAATCCACAAAGTTTATCATCGAATATTATGAAATGGGTAAGCTAAGTGCGAAAATGTGTGGGTGTACGGATTTTCACATCGATGGGCCGGTTTTCAGGGCATCGGTTTTCCATGGCATAAGAATTGCAAATGCAAATGCATCTTCAATGCCGCTGCATGTGTGTGTGTGTCTCGTTGCCGTATGGGTATGCGTGTGTGCAGTTTTCGTAGGGCGTTCTAACTGTTTTTCTTTTGGTCCTTGGGTGCTTAATTTTATTAATAAAATAAAATGGTTCTTATGACAATTTCCTCCTTACCTATTGGTAAAATCTTCTCTTTTAAACCCAATGTCAAAATTCTTAGAATATTACACTGTGCCGTTGTCAGTGTCATTAGAAAATTGGTATTGAGTAATGACAAGCACCGGCTTGCTGCGAAATACTTCTTAAATTACTTCGATTTTTTACCTTATACTCGTATTTTGTTCGAAGCAGGCTGAAAGAAGCAGTTTCTGCCCTTAAAATTTAATTATTCGCTATCTGTACGCATAAGCCAATGGAACAGGAAGAGGTGAATTAATAAAAATGTTATTTAAATACATAATCTTGGGCTAAACACCCTGATACCAAATGTTTAATCAATTGATTTATTATTACGGTTAACACGACATAATGTTTCTAAAGCCTTTTTTGCACCCGAACTGCCCAATTTAAAACCAAGTTATAACTTAACCTTAAACTATGATGTCTCAATTTAATTACGAACAAAGATAAACTCGTCCAAGTAAATCGACACAGACATCTTATAAAAACAAGCTATACCTAACGGTATCTATATTCAGCATCAGTATTACATGTCTTGTCCGTGATCATTTGAATAAGTGTTAATGAATGCGATACAATTTTGGTATAATAGTCTTGTAAGGGCAGATTCAATTGTACATACATATTCCGATTCCCCTGTATTTGATCAAGAGCATTGATCGCCAGAATCAAAGCGTAATACCATTTACCCAAGAGGAACTTGTTGCTTGAGGCTTGGTTGTAGGTCAGTGCGAAGAGGTGGCTGATCCGGCGGCGAAGAGTGCGCACCAGGCGACGTCCGGCGACGATGTAAGTAGCGCCCATCGTAATCCCAATCACTCCAGTAACCACCTCCAAGCAAATATCCAAAAAAAAAAAGTTTCTTTCACATGCCTTTGTTTTGTTATTGTTTGATTTTTTCGTTCTTCTTTCGTACAAGCAGCAAAATTATAGCACCTCTAACAGCGATATTGGCCAAACTTCAATTACAAACTCTTGTTTAGTTGCGCTAACGTGTTTAACCAATTGGATCAGCTATTTTATTATGTTGCTAACCCTCACCCCTCACAAATACACAAAAACACAAGACACTGGGTAGAGCAATTTCTTATTTAGCCAAGATCACGAAATGGGGAATATAATAGTAAACTGGATAAATTTTTCATAAAAGTCAAATCGGCTAATTATTCTTGAGTTTTAAAAATAAATTGGGAAAGTCGTAATGGAATTATAAGCAAATCTATCAAAAACAGTAAAATAATTAAACATATGTCTACACTTTGTTTATATGATTGACTATCATTGCTCTGCCCTTTAAATTTATGGAACTCATCTGTAAGTGATTAATTCGTAATTAATTCGTATCTTAGATGGCACACCAAAACACACAATCCCACACACAAATGAACACTGTATCCCTCAAAAAATGTAAAATATTACCCTGTCGTTTGACCCATAATCGATACCTTTCGCAGACAATGCCCTCGGCCATCAGTGGCGCGGCACATGGCCAAGTCCACATACCAAGCAACGAAGAGTGCGGCATTCGGGACGTGTGGAAGCATAACCTGGAGGAGGAGTTCCGCACTATTCGCAAAGTGGTGCAGAAGTATCACTATGTGGCCATGGACACTGAGTTTCCGGGTGTGGTGGCAAGGCCCGTCGGCGAGTTTCGCTCCACAGCTGACTACCATTACCAGCTGCTGCGCTGCAATGTAGACCTGCTTCGGATCATCCAATTAGGCCTAACTTTCATGGATGATGATGGGAAAACGCCGCCTGGCTACTCTACCTGGCAGTTTAACTTTAAGTTTAACCTGAGGTAATTTTGAATTGACTAATCTAGAATCTACTCTATCCTTTGTATCTCTAGCGAGGACATGTATGCACAGGACTCGATCGACTTGCTGCAGAACTCTGGCATTCAGTTCAAGAAGCACGAGGAAGATGGCATTGATCCCATTGAGTTCGCCGAGCTGCTAATGAGCTCCGGGATCGTGCTAGTGGACAACATTAAGTGGCTATGCTTCCACTCCGGCTACGATTTCGGTTACCTTCTGAAGTTGCTAACTGATCAAAATCTGCCCGCAGACGAGGGAGACTTTTTCGAGCTGTTGCACATCTACTTTCCCAACATCTTCGACATCAAGTATTTGATGAAGTCTTGCAAGACCCTGAAGGGCGGTCTGCAGGAAGTGGCCGATCAGCTGGAACTGCGTCGAGTGGGCCCGCAGCATCAGGCTGGTTCCGATGCCCTGCTTACGGGCATGGCTTTCTTCAAAATGCGTGAGGTACTGCACACAAATGATTTGCACTTTGACCCAGAAGCGCCCGTTGTACTCTTTCCCTATCTGCTTGAGAACACCATGAACATAAAGCCGTCGGTCAGCCGGATCGACCTGCTGAGCCGTCCGGTGTACATCGGGGGATCTGTCCCCGACGACTCTGCGATAATTAGCAGTGGCAACGGCACGGGCGACAACAGCTCCTCCAGCGAGGCGCTCACCTCGAGCGCCTTTATGGTGACGCCTCCCGCTACTCCCGGTTCGCCGGAGCGCAATGGCTCATCGTTGGCCCACTTGCTTTGCGTCTACTCCGATTCGATGGCCAAAACCAACTCGGATTATTAGACAGTAGTTCAGTTGCCGAGCCCTTGCCTCTACTAACACAACTTGCCTCCGCCCACATCATGATCATCACCCATTAGGTTTAAGGTTTTTTATGGTTGTCACAACTCACTCATTTTCATACATAGGATGTATATGTATTTAGTTGTTATTGCCTGCAGAATCTGCAGCGCCTGCGACCCACAATTTATAAATGAAGTCTATAATTTGAAGTGTTTTTAGTTAGTTTGAAACTGTAAAGCCATGTGAAACATGATTATTTAGTTTTAAAGCTCGTGAGACAAAATGAGATGAGAGACTTGCTGGATTTTAATGGAAAATTAAATGAATTGGAATTAATTTTCTTTTTAAATTTTTATTTATATTATTTGGTGTTTGGGCATTGCATTTACATCTTAATGATTATCAATTGTTATTTGAATTATTACGGCTTGGTTTACTTAATGGAAGTATTTTTATTCTTATTAACCGCATCTAAAACATTTCGATTTGTAGCTCATTTTAGTTTTAAGTTTAAAGATATTCTTATTTTTTTTTAATTCATAAAGTAACGTTTCTTTTTTGCAAATTAAAGCGCTTTGCTGACATATGTTTTCACACAGTGCACTGTGTGTATCAGCGTAGCAAGTGCAACCCCCCAAGCAAACCCCACTCCCATGCTAACGAACCAAAATAAGAAAATTAATAGTGTAGAACCTTCATCTAACCACCATCGGTAAACTCCATTTAATCATCATCGGTAAACGGTATGTAAATAATATTTATAAATAACTCCGATCTCATTGGGGATACACTAAAAATTGCTGCGGTAGATATGTATGTGCTTTTAACGCTTATTAATATCAAAGTAAACTTGCTGGCTTAGGTGATCGTTTTTTCATACCATTTCAATTTTCAGAAACTGCTTTGTGAATCGTTTATCCTGTCCCATTCCAAACCAGATTTAAAATTAGATGTCCGCCTAATGTAATTTAAAACTTTTTCAGATGTTCTTCGAGGACAACATCGACCATGCGAAGTACTCTGGACACCTTTACGGCCTGGGCACCTCTTTCATCGTTAATGGCACAAACTTCCACGAGAGCAACGGCGAGACGAACAGTGCTTCATGATTCGTGCTAATGGGGAACGTGGTCGTGCACGACAGAAAGCTAGAGCAGGAGGGATCACCAGGTGCGCAGGCATCTGTGCAGGCCACACCACCTGGTCAACTACTCCCCGCTGCAGCAACACCTTTGCAATAGCCTGTCAACAGTCACAGAACGTTCTCATTTATAATCATTTACCCCGTTAGCCATATAGCTACTCTCTTGATGTTCCCACGCAAGTTCAGATAAAAACCAACCTTAAAATACAAAAATGGCATGCAACTAAATGTAATTCGCATAAATTTTGAGACAACCGGAAAACTAAAATAGATTCAATTTCAAATTCGGCATTTCTATATTCTAAATGTGTTACGAATACAGAAATAAGGTAACTAAGCTAATATTGTAAGCCAAAGGGCAAACATAGAATATTATGTATTTGTAACAATATATTTAAAACTTTTTAATTTAGTGTATATCGTAAATACTCTTTTAATGGAAAAAGAACTATGAAAAAACCTAGTTTTCAAGCACAAAACTAGATCATACGAGGGGTCACATTTCTGGTAATATGGTTAATGAAAACGTCGAGAACAAACCTTTATTACGGCCAGGTGTTCATGCAATATCGAATGTATTCTGGTGGAAGATATGCTCAAAGATGTCTCAATTTCACAATATGTCACATGACGATCAATTCATTATCAATTCATGCACGGCATCAACGTTCTCCGGCACAACAACTGATTCACCCTGACCTTCGTCTTCAAGCGAGCATCGGCCACGATGGAATTCATTAATCCAGTTTATCACAGTGCTATAGGATGCGCTTCTTCACCATACAAAGATTTAAGTTCATCTATTATGCACTATTGTCGTGATAATCCACATCGAAAGTTGTGAAAAGTGATCGCTCGAAAGTGTCCACGAGTTAATTTCATTTTTCTACCGAGATAAGTTTTTGATTAATCAAACGTTTAAGCTTTTATAGGCAAAAGTCCTTTTTTTTGGGTTCGTAAAAATATTTTTGAGAATTCAAAAAGACGGGCACCTTAAAATCGTGTGCAGTCCATTGGAATTCCTTATATTATTCTGTATTTACAGGGATTAAATCCAAGTTCAAATAGTTGGTATTTTTAAAAAATGGAGTACGGTCACACCAAGCTGTAGTCCTCTTGCTTATTTTATGTTATTAGAAATATATTATTATTTAGGATCTTTCAAGGCAATTCGATGGCATCAATGTCTCAGTGCAACCAAAGTGTTTTTGATCTGGTGACCCACCTGGCCACTTTGTTGGTCTCGGATGAGCAGACACCCAAACTTCCTACAGCTGCGTTGGTCGCCAGAAGGCGCTCAAAAATATATGAAGCATTGCTCTTTAGTAGGACGATGTCCACGCAGGAAAAACTTGAACTGCTCTACCAGGTGAGCAGCGAGGTGAAACAGAACTTAAAACAGAGGGACAAACTACACTCATTTGAAAATCTGCTAGACGGACAAGATGCTAAAAACCCTCAAAAAACAGAGAAGGTTACTGAAATCCCCTCTGACGTTGTGATAAGGCGTCTTAAACCAGGGATACTGCAACTAAATGAAACCATGGAACCCCTGACGAAAGAGCCATGGCACCCAAAGATGCTAAAATCCATGGATCAGATGAAACGTGCCCTAAAACCCCTGCAATTACAGCCCTACTCAGAAATTCTGATTAGCAACCAAAAATCCGAGCCTTCTCAGGATAAGCCACGTCCCAAGATTATGCAATCTCATTTGTCAAGGTTTGGCCTTGTGGAGTCTATGGCTCGAATGAGGGGGGACAGTGAACCACGAATGGAACCACCTCCTCGACTGCCAGTCTTAAAAGATAAGACCCCCGTTGCCCAGGCGGAAACGCCTTTTGTGCGGAAACCTGGTCCGGAGAAATTCTTTATTTCAGACCGCATGATGACCAATGAGCTAAAGCTCCTTCAAAACAAGGATTTGGAGCTCTACTATATGGAGGAAGCAACACTAATTGATCACCTAAAGAAAGCAGCAGCAGGGCTTCCGTCGGCATCGTTTCCATGTTCGCCGACAGATAAACTGGAATTGGTAATGAGACCTAACACCACGTTGCGCACTGTGCTACCGGAGGTACTGGAAGATTTTGCATATCCGTTTCTGCGTGCCGGTTCTGCCTTTCGGCGTTTAAGTGCTCGCTCAAAGTTAAACAGAAACTCCAGAACGCGCTTGGAAAGGCCCCTAAATCGGGTGAGTCGTACTTAAAACTTTCTGCTGATCGATTCCAAAATTGAATTTTGTTTAAGGCCATGCGAGAAATCTTGGTGGATTTCTTAGCCACCAACCGGCAGTTTATGCTCACTTTGCCAGCCGATAGCCCCTTCCAGCTGCTGTTCTATGCCCGTCACGCCATGGAGCTAGTTCATCAGCTGGAAATTATTTTCAAAATTGAGCCAAGATGTAAGATTTCATTCTGCTGAAATAATTATGAAATGGATCGTTGCTTAATTGATTTTATTTTATATTTAGTAAACGTGGACACTGGGGTATCAGGTGCCGTTCTGCTTAGTCGCATTTGGTGGGCCATCAACATTTGCGGAAACGTTGATGTCCAGGATCTCCTTTTGTATATAATGCGCTTTGTGACCCAAAGGTACTTTGTGCAATTACAAAAATGGATTTACCGAGGAGAACTGGACACGGCTGTTAATGAGATTTTTATCAACCGTTGCCTTAACACATCAACATCGCTGGTAAATGAGTGCAGTAAGGAGTTCTTTGACAATGGCTATCAAGTGGTCATCGAAGAGGTTCCAAAATTCTTATCTGGCTGTGAGCATGAAATCCTTCAGTGCGGGAAGTACAGCCAGGTGCTTAAGGCATATAACCCTCAGGTTTGTAGAGGATTATAAGCAAAGAAACATTTATATTTATACCACTGCAGCACCCCGTCTTTAATGTGGAGTACCCAGATATTGTGGTTTGTCTAACGGTGGAGGAGGTCAAAGAGATGCGTCACAGGCTGGCCAATAAGTATGCCGGAATTTACCAACGATTTGGGTCGTGTAGTATGCAAAGCATCTTCGAAGAGCGCATGGCGACCAAACGAGTATTTGCGAATCTCATGGTTCAGCGAACACAAGCTTACTTTGACGCATGGGAAGAGGAACAACGTGTGCTTCAGCTGAAGGCAAATGCTCAGAAAAAACTACTATATGATAAAATCAATGCGGAGCAGGAACTTCATCAGCAAAATCGGCTTGAGAAGCGGAAGCAGGAGATAGTCAATGAACTTGCTTTTATCCGGGAAAGGGAACTGCTAGAAGATATACACCTGAAACGGGAAAAACAAGAGTTGCAAAAGGAAGTGATACAGCTTGCAGCAGACTTAATCGAAAAAGACACACATGAGGTTATCAGTCCCGACCAAAGCACATATAGCGACCTTAGTTATACATCCTGTCTCGAAGGACCTGATTGTCGAACAGAATCCATATCAGACAAAGATGGGGAGAAGCTAAAGGATGAAGCAGTTGGACAGTCTGATAAACCACCAGATGTTAAATTAGATCAGCCAGGAGATGTGGAGCAGCGAGATGTGAAAGAGTTACCAGTTTCACTTTCCAATTGGGTTCAGTATCAACGAAGTCACTCCGATGTACTTAACTCCAATGAGCAGCCAGCCCAAACAGAACTTATACGCAATCGACAGCATGCACTCTCCTCGGATCAATTTCAGGAGTGCCAAACACGAGTAAATGTAAAACAAACGGACACATCAACCACTAGTACGAGTTCTGGATTGCGCGCTCAACTTCCTTCTGACATTAATGCAAATCTTAATTGCCCTGAAACAGAGGCATTAAGCGATATGCAGCGCAACCGACGGCGAAATGAACAGCATGATGGATTTTCTAGTTTTAACACCTTAGACGATGAGCACACCAACCGTTTACATTGGCAAAGAAATTCTAATACGGAACGCGCCAAGAATCGGCGGCGGGTTTTGGAGAGCGAATTTGGTATTAGCCTGGGCGATACGGAAAAAAAAGCGATGCCTTGCTTGCCTTTAGAACTCAACATGCTCCACGTGGAAGTACCTTTATCAGTGCTAACGCCAATGTCCACCACCTCCGACGTTGATATCGGTGGTCTCACACCAAAGGAATTCACAGAAATTGCAGATATGCCTGAAATAGCTGACAACGATGCTGCTAATAATAACAATGTTGGTGAATACAGGGAAACTTTGTGCCCGGAGTCTAAAAAGGCCGAACTTGTAAGTGATAATCCAATGAAACAATCGGAAGACCTTAGGCATGCTTTAAGACTGCCCTCGCCCTTTAATATGGAGGAAGAAGATGTCGGACGGGAGTTGCAAAACGCTGTTCCCAATATATCGGACAGTATCGATCCTTTTATGGCCCAATATTGGCTGCAGTTTTCTGTGATGACTCCCGTAAACGCATACTATGCCCTTCTCCGCAATGAGGTAATTAGGATCTTTCAGGAGATGCGTATCTGCGAACATTTCCGCAAACTCAGAAACTACTTTTTTCTGCTAGACGGACAGTTTGGAGAAACACTGACTAGTGATATCCTGAAAAAAATAAAGGCTGGTGTTGATCCACCGAGTCTTTGCCAAAAAGGCATTTTAGACACCATCCTAACCAATGCCCTATCGGCTTGCTCATCGGATGAAACCACGGTGTCTCAGAATCTTACTCTTAATTGCACTACTATACCAGATACGCTAAATTTCCTGTCTGTAGACGCCACCTCCATGCTAATGCTTCACTGCAAAATAGACTGGCCTTTAAACCTCGTGATTAGCTCGGAAACGATTGCCAAATATGGCCAGATATTTGGGTACTTACTGAAGCTACGTCATGTAAGCTTCGTCTTGGAAGGAACCTATGAATATCTACAGCAGACGGGAAAACTTCTTGGACAGGAACTTCGGACATGTGCACATTTTCGGCACTTGCAGATGATGCGCAACAAGCTGTCGCACTTTATGACCTCGTACCAGACGCATCTGGTGGCCAAAGCTCTACAGGCCACATGGAAGAGTTTCAAGGAGCAGCTGTGCTCTGCTGATTCCATAGAAGAATTGTACAAGCATCATGCCGCATACTTGAAGAGGGTGGCCTTCCTGGCTTTACTTAATCGACGAAGTGCTAAGATAAAGGAAACCATCGATAATATTCTTGTTATCATACTACGCTTTTGCAAGTTAGTTTTATTCTTAACCAAATGAAACATTTTTTATATTTCAATTATTTTAGAGTCATTCAGTCACAGTCTTTCATTATGGATCAAGATAATCAGTTTGTGCACCCCCGCTTTAAACGTCTGTTACAAGAGGAAGTCGAGTTCGAGAAGTTTATGAACTATCTCATCTATTTGGGAAACAAGGCAGCCGCCTCTGGCTACCAGGAGGAAATCGATGATCTCATTTGTATTATTAGTTTTAATAACTACTACAAGGCATCTGAGGAAACGTAATCTTAAAAAATCCCCCCTGTAAATGTTAAAGGTTTTAAAAGAATGGTTACGTTGTTAAATAATTGAATGAATTAAACAATTTATTTTAGAGTTAAATTGTGGGTCTTGAAAATGTATTTATTGGGTTATACAAATTTGATAAAGGTAGCAGAGTGTGTGTTCCAGTCGGAGTGGGATTATATCAGTTTGAGTCAGCTCTGTGACTAGTGAGTTATAATTTTAGTGAAATGACTTGTGGATATAAAGGGCTTGTAGTTATTAGAAATTATTTTAGTAACTTAAGTCCATATGAATTTGTTTCATTAAATATTAAAAGCTTAAAAAATTATCATATATCATATAAATTTAATTAAAGTTGTTGTCTTTAAAATTTGTAAATGTCTATATATATATATATATATATATGTCTTTAAAATTTGTAAATGTCTATATATATATATATAAATTTAATAATATTAACATTACTATGAAAATATTACTTATCAACAATTTGAGCTTTACGCTCGTTAAGTATCTCTAAAGATGCCATCTCTAAACGGCTGACCGTATGCGATGTATCGGTATTCGCTCCATCCCTGGTCATGAGTCACTTCGTTTAGAACATTTCAATTTTATTTTTAGTTTATAAAAACGGTGCACGCTTTTGGAATTTGATTTTACTGAATTTACTTAAATTATTTATATCCCGAAGTAAAATCTTTAAAAATGCAGGTAAGTTAACAACAATGATTAAATTATATTGTTTTGATTATTCAAACAACAATGGGTTTCCGATTGAAATTGAGATTGTGGGTGTGATTTTGTTGCACCCAAAAATAAACTCCATATTTGGTAATGAAAATTTATGAATGAAAACTCACGTGGCTTTGTTCTCCGTAGGATCCAAATGAAGACACCGAGTGGAATGATGTGCTGCGGGCCAAGGGAATCATTGGACCAAAGGCGAAGGAAGCTGAAATCACGGAGGATCAAATCCAAAAGTTGATGGACGATGCTATTCAGCGGCGTACGGATCTCCCACTAAACGAGGGACAGAGGGACAAGAAAATTGACGACATGTCGCTAGACGAACTCGACGAACTGGAAGACTCCGAGGATGAGGCTGTTCTAGAGCAATATCGTCAAAGGCGCATCGCCGAGATGAGAGCCACCGCCGAAAAGGCACGTTTTGGATCCGTGCGCGAGATCTCTGGACAAGATTATGTCAACGAGGTCACCAAGGCCGGCGAGGGTATCTGGGTGGTTCTTCACCTGTACGCTAACGGTGTTCCACTTTGCGCATTGATCCACCACCACATGCAGCAGCTGGCCGTCCGCTTCCCGCAGACCAAGTTCGTGCGCTCCATTGCCACCACCTGCATACCGAACTTCCCTGAGAAAAACCTGCCCACCATTTTCATTTACCACGAAGGATCGCTGCGCAAGCAGTATATCGGTCCCCTGGAGCTCCGTGGCGAGAAGCTGACCGCCGAGGAGCTTGAATTTATGCTGGGACAAGCGGGAGCAGTTCCCACCGAGATCACAGAGGATCCACGGCCCCAGATCAGAGACAAGATGTTGGCCGATTTAGAAGATAAGAGCTCGGATTTCTACTAAGTCAAATTATAACCGTCATCCCACGTTCTGTACTTTAGGGTGGGTCAATGTTTTAAGAGTGAGTCATAAGGCAAAATCCAAGCTTAAACCGGTATTCAGATATTTTTTAATATAAAAGATTATTTGCAAATAATCAATCTTAAAAATATGGTGCAAGCTTATTTAAAAGCTGAAAATCGTATACAATAAAATATTGTATAGACCTAGAATATTATAAGAAAGCTGCTATCCAATGCGAATTTTATTGATCGATAGATTACTTGAATTTGCCTATTTGATTTTTGCGCTTTCTTCATCCGTATATATTGATCCAGTCTAAACTTAAAAATATCTCTTGCACGTATTCATTTCATTGTTCTGTGGCATTTACATACCCTCAAATAAATTGTTTACTTTTCTACTGAAAGTCACTTATTATGATTTTGCTTGGTGCTGCTGGCCGTGGCCTTTGCTACGCTTTTTGGTTTGCCCCTAAAAATGTTTGGATCGATGATGTTGTACGGATGCTCGCAAGCGGGATTTAGTACTCGCCCTCGTCTTGGCTCATGTTCCTCAAGAAGATGCGGGGCCAGGAGCAGAAACAGCTGCTCTGTCCAAGAGGGCAGGCCACAGGTGGAGAAGCACAGCTCCCAGTACGGCAGTCCCAAATGGGCGATGGCCATTCGGAGGTATTCACTGAAAGTGTCTGCCAAAAACTGCCAGCTCAAAGTGCTCAGCTCTAGCAGATAAAACTTTGGATTGTTGGAACTTGTGGACTCGTACAGCATGCATACCTATTAAAAAAAAAAATATCAAGTGACTCACATAACTTTCTAGAACATTGTATAAAATCTAACAGTGTAAAGATTATTACCTTGGCCACTTCATTAACATTGTTGATCTCGAAAATTTTTGATTTAGCCGTTATAATGGGCGTGGCGTTGCCCCACTTGTCCTTGCCGGATGAAACCGGAGGTGGAATGGATTGTGAGCTGCTTGATGCACCCAAAACATCCGAGTTGCTATTGGGCAAAGCCGTTGAATTGGCGGAATGGCTAGCAGTAGTTTCGATGTTCTCTCGTAGAAGAGTCACCTGCAGCAGATGAGGAAAGTGAATGTGACCCACACGACGAATATCGTTAGCTGAAATGGGAGAGATATGCACCGGAAACAGGGAAACCAGAACATCACACTTACGAGCATACTGGTAACTCCAGTTCAGGATGAATCCGTCCGAGGATATGTAAAACTTCTTCATATCTTCAGGGAGGTAAACACAGTGTCTTTGTTCCCAATTGACCACCTGGCAGGAATTCAGTGGTTGTCGTCGCTCCAATGTCACATTACATACTCTTGGCACATTGGCTGGAAGTTTGGAAGCTTTGTATTTTACAGGACAATAGTCTTCCTATAACTGCATACTTACAGAGGGTCCTTATAAGGCCTAAGGTCAAATTTTCGTAAAATGCATCCTCCGGCGAAAGCTTTTTGTTCATCATCAAAAAATTTGTCTCAGAAAAAAATCAAAATTTATACGTCAGTGGGTTTTCTATAAATATATAAAACAAGCTGCTACGACATAAACAAAGTTATGTTGGAATGGTTGTCGTGGCAACGTCTAAAATGGTTAATTTTTTAAAAGGGGGAATTGTCTACAAAATCTTTTAAAATAGAATATCTGATTAATTTCAGTTCACGACAACACTGAAAATTATTTATTTACAATATTTATATTTGCGTTTAAACAAAAACTATAAACTGTGGAGCATTAACAACAATAGACATGATTAGATTATTCTAAGTTAATGATTTTGGAAAGGAGACGAGAATTGGTTATTGCATCAGGACATCCTGCTGCTGCCTCATCTTTTGTTTTGGTCCTGGGCCTCACTTTCGGCCTCCTCCTCGTGTCAGGAAACCTCCCATACGGTTGATTCCACCGATCTTCGAGGTCGGGCTGCCACTTCTACGTGGGCATCTAGTCCATCGCTCAGTCGACTGAATCGGCGAGCCCAGCTGCCTCGGGCAGTTACTTGGCTTCCGGCGATCGATGCTCGATTACTGGTGTCCCGGAACAGGCTCATAATGTCTTGGTTGTCGCCCTGAGCACGCTTGATCCCGTGCTGATACTTGGCCTCTTTGGCCAATAGTTGCTCTCGCTGCATTTGAGTTTTTACCTCGGATGGGACATCCGGAATGATAAATTGCATAATGCCAGTGATTACAAACACCACGTGCTGGAAGTGCAGATATAGATTATTGATAGATTACAAAAAATACAATTTGGTAATTAAACTCAAATAATAATAAGGTTAAAGTAATATAAATTTGAATATAATGAAACCACATTTTTATACCAACCTCAAAAACCACTACGAAGGCCAAACGAGCAGCAAAAACATGCCAATAATGGGGGCTCAGTCCATAGGGCTCGTAATCCTTGGGGCCGTTTCTACAAGTGTTGAATATAAAGATATGAAAATCCAACTAAGAAGAGATTATACCCACCTATAACCACGATATTGGCAGGTGTCCGGATCTCGTTCACTGACCGAGGCACCCCATTCTTCCTTGTAATCGGAGGTATTAAAGATGGACAGCGAGTGCTCAATGTAACCAGCCAAAGTGTGGGTTTCAGAATAAACGAATTTGTAGACCATCCGTGGTATAAAATCACTTGTGTAGGCTATCACAAAGGCATTCGAAACGACTGCCGTGTATGTGATGATCCGAAGGATACCGTACCATGCTCCAATATCCTCGACCCGTTCGGCCAAAGGACGTCTAGCTTGCGTGACCATCTTGTAGGCATCCAAACGTATCTCCGCCACATTGTTCAGCAACGCAAAAAGCGGTGCCAATGGAAATGCAGCTACAAACAGAGTGACAAAGCCATATTGAAGAACTGATAAAAAGAAAAAAGTTTAAGAAATTATGGCCTTGAGATATATGTCAAAATTCTTACTCATTTCAAGATATTCATCAAAAAGTGCCAGGCGACCTGGGTCCTGCATATGATAGTCCTGCTCCCAGGCCATATGTAAATGAGACTCATCCTTGGTGGCCTTAAAATAGAAAAAAACAAATTTTAAATTGAAAAGAAAAACCGGTTTTCAGTCCATCATTATATAACTCACCTGTTTATGTTTCCGCTGCCGCCACCAGTTCCAAAATTTTGGAAACAAGTACTCCATGAAATTGTTCCAGCACTGTTTACCCACCATTATGATGGCCAATTGGATGCAAAGTTCGGATAAGCAACCTGCCGGGTCGCAGATATCATTCTTCAGCCGGAAGAACTCACTTTTGCGAGCTTGATCATCTCCCGGATAATCAAAGAACCGGCCCTTGAAGAAAGCGATATAGATAAGCGAAGAATAGAAGTTCATGAACTCGAAAAAGAATATCTTGAAAGTGTAGGAATCCTCGTATTCAGTATGGGTGCGCGGATTCTCCAAATTGGTCAACCTTATGGCCATGCGGTGGTATATCTGAAAATTGTAAGTAGAAAATAAATTCCCTTTGATTTCTAGGTGATTGAACTTAGACTTACCCGTGTTAGTAACATAATGACCACCAAATTAATCAAGGCTGCCGTAACACTGGTAAAGAGCTTGGCATGCTCCTTCACAAAGAAACCTCCTCCACCATAAATAACTGACACCAGAGTAATACGATAAAGTATGGTGCCCAGCACGGCAGATAAAACCACTGAGATCTTAAAAAGTCATTTCATTATATTGTATTTCTTAAATAAGAAGCTATGGGAATCTTACCATAAAAAGGACGGCACTTCCGGTAATTACAAATCTTATCGACCTGTTCCAGGTGGACATGTAGGGTTCCTTTTCCCGTGTGACGGGATTCATGCGAAATGTAGTGGCATTTGTTTCGAATTCTGGACGGTTCTCTTCATCCATATCTACGTTGTGCAAGTCCCACTCCCAGACAAGAACCGATTGCTTGCGTTTCCAAAGCTCCAGGAATGTGGTGGCTGTTTTTAAGATAAAAATTAAAATTTATAAAAAAACAAAGTTATTTAAGAGGTCCTTTAAAAAACCTACCCCAGAAGGACATGAAAATGGCGAAGAACACCGTCGAGGGATTGTCAAAGAGATAGGTAAGCCGTGAAAAAAGGCACGATTCCGAGAGTCGCTGGTAGCTGCAGGCTTTATCGCAAAGTGGACATAGGGTAATATTGCCCGTGCCATATTCGTTGCAGATCTCCTTGCTAGGAGTATTGTCTTCCGATTCCAAAGTGGCTAATCCGTAGATGAAGCAGAGGGTACCCACCACTGACGGATAGACGAGCATCTCCGTATAGAAACCTAGCCAACAGAAGTACAACGCAATCTTGTCGCCGAAGTACTTTCTGACCAGGCACAGCGGTTGCTTCTTGTACCATTGGGAAGGATGAGCCCATGTCTGGTAGAGAACTCGCCGATCAAGGGAGATTCCACTGGAGTGAGGTCGGTCGTACCGCCCCTCGTGGAGAGGAAAGCAGCCTAGATAGGTGCCGTCATTCATCAGCCGCCTAATGCCGCTGCGGTCACTCTCATCGAAGGGTGTCCGGATGAGAACCTGCATCACCATTAGCGATCGTTGGGCACTGGTGAAGGCTGTTGCGCGATCTTTAACAATAAATCTATTGCGGAGGAATGAAAATTTATTATAAATAACAGTTAAACATTATAAAATTTTTATCTTAGTTATCACTAATTTTTACAAACACTTACTGCTCTTCAGGGTTTCCATTAGCTGTTGCAGCCTTAAATGTTGTCTCTCCCTCCAGAAGGGTTTGGTCTAGCTGTATCTTTTTGGTCAAGCGCTGCCAGACATCTTTCCAATATTGCACATTTCTAAGCACAACGTTCTCCTCATCCTATAAATAAATATATTGTGAAAAAATTCCAGGTCCAGTATAGAATGGTATAAAATATCTCACCCATGATGGCTTAACGGATATGGTGATGAATCTTTTGACGGGTAGCTTCAGATTCATGACCTCAGCCAGTCGTGTTTCCAGTCGCCAAGGCAAATGGATTTTCAAAAAGAAGGTCTTCTCGTTGAAGGACTGCGACTTGTCCTCCAGCTCGACCTCGAGTCCTTCCTTGATAAGGTTCTCCATGAAAGAACGTCGGTTATCGCGACGTTTGGCTTCCGCCTCGGTCATAACGCCCAGATCCTCCTCTTCCCAGGCCAGCACCATGTCCACTTTCCGTCTGCCATCGCGGAACATCAGTGACTCCGGATCTAAGCCCTCTCGATCCTGTTTACTAACTCTTCTTTCATCTCCGGATTCGCCTCCCAGGCTATTGCTTTTGCTGGCTTTCCGACTGCCGTAGTAACTTCCGCTAATGGAACTCGTTGCATCCGAGGCCTTCCTTTCCGTGGGAACAAGTTGCCGATAGCCAAATTGATCGGGTAAAACGTTGGAGTGTGATGACTCCATAATCTCATAAGATTGATTCACTCTTTCAGCGGAACCGAGAGTGGCACTCAAGTTCAATCCCAAATTTCGTCGCATTGCCGTGCCAGGTATATCCTCCTCATGACTTCCCACGATCTTGGGGCCGAATGCCTGCGTGGGACTTGGTTCAGCCGATTCCGATTCCAAATGTGTGGGAAGTGGCACCGTAATGGAGTTGGTTTTGGGGAACAGGGGATTGCCATTGCTGGTCCGCATCACCGATGAGTTAAGCCACTTTTCCGTATATGCAGCTGATCCTGCTCGAGCCCGATTGGCACTTAACTTCGATTTGGGTGGAATCGGAGTGGCAGGTTTAGTGTTCCCTACCGGAACATTATCCTCCCCTTGGCAGCTGTATGTGCTATCTTTTGGATCCGTTTCGATTGGTCTTGACTGTAGGTCAGAGTCAATTAAAACACCCTCCTGGGGATATAAATTTCAATTGTGGTAAATTTTGAAATTTAATGCCGTAGTCAAACTCACCCCGTATCCTATCAATCTTCCTGCCACTATGCCACTATCCTGGCTAAGTCTTCGTGGTCGCAGCTTCGTCTGACTCCGGTGGCTCATGCGCTCACTTTTGGCCGGACTGGACATCACCTCCCTCCTGGTGGATGGGTCTGGGGAGTGGCGCGAGCTTCGCAGCGTTGGCACCGAAAGAAATCCTGGAGAGATTATTGTTTTTTTATTAAATTAAAAAATATACAGATTTAATTTATATTTCATATAAGTTTGTCTTTTTATTAGAGTTTATTAATTAGCTTTTTTCCCATTCTATGTATTCGGTTATTTACTTACTGGGAAATTGAAAGACCGATTGCTCGCTGGATCTGTCGACCTCTCGGGCGGCGCTGCCGATGAGATCCTCTCGTGAACTGGCCTCTGTTATGGGGGCGGTGCTCTCATCCTCAACGCTATCGATGCGTATCTGAAAGATGTGTGACCTCTCGTGGGACCTTCCTTCGTGACTGCTCATCGTCTTCTCTCCGTTGGAGCTATGGCGTCATGGAATTCTGTAGAGCGTAATTGAATGGACGGCAGGTCATATGGGGCCACTTTCTAATTTGGCCTAGTTTGAAGCACCTGCTCCGTTACCCATGATAAACTATTTAAAGTGACAAGTTCGGAAACTTGAAGGGGAGCCTTTTGTGGGTTGTCATTCAAGAATTGTCGCGCGCTGCACATACTTTTATCCCCTGATTCCATGGGAGTCCAACTGGCATTAACTATTCATGTATGTTTATACTGCTGGCCTCGAGCTGGGCGTTAATTTATACCCTTAAGAGTATTTGTATCTTCATTTGCAAGCGCGTTCCAATCAAAAGGTGAACTCGGGCACGCATTCGACATTGACCCATGGATGGTGTTTGTATAGCCCGATATGGGTTTTAGTGGTATGGGAAAAATACTACAACCATTGGGAATAATGCCTTCACATTAACGTTAGTACACTATGAGAGCGAATCCAGTTGGAACGCAAATGGTGGTAAGCAAACTTGTTGCTACGAGTGTTGAACACTTTCCCAGACGGACGAATGACAATAGTTCTAAATAATTGCCCTAGATTTCGTATTGGGATATACTCGTATGTACAACGTTTGGATGTGAAAATGTGGTGGTCAGTGAATTGCCTTTGGAGGACAGACAAACAAATCCATTCGCGGACTCTACTCGACTTGAACTCGTACCTGGATCACTAATAAGCGTGCGACGGACGTCCTGGAAATGTCAGCGTTTGTTGGCAGTTGTGAAAAGTCCCATGCCATTGAAGTAATCACAACAATTGAAGGTTTATTGATTTGCTCCTGTCGGTTCCCAGCTGTACTCGTATATGAGTAATCGATTATTGATTGCAGCTTATATTCAGATGGAGTTCCGTGGCCAAATGATTACACTTTCACAATAATAGATCTCTCTTTTTTTTTGAGATCTGTCGGTGCTGGGCACTCGACTATATTTAACTATTCACAGTTCGAACTGAACAATTATTGATTTTGTGTGGCTTGTAATTATTATCTTTCAATCAAAGTTCACATTATCCAAGCACACGCTCGCACGTCCATCCCGACCACTTTAAATACCACTTAACTTTGACAGTATCCGCCCTACGTATGGCGTACCGTTCACCACGACGGTTCCCGACCAATTGACCGACCAGGAGCTATGACCCTCTGGTCAGGACAGTGACACTCTGGGACAGATAGGTAATCACGGTAGTACTCGTAGTCACCGCTCTCTCGCTAAGTGGAACTCGACTCGTAGGCGGGAGTACTATCAATAGTGTTGGGAGGTATGTGTTCCTATGTGGACCCCTAAAAAGGTATATAAAAGGTATGTATAACGTATCTCACTTCAGTTAAAGCATGATTCCTTTGGACGTTTTCTGTAATATGTTACTATATATAAAAAGCTCTTTAAGGTTCTGCATAAAGTCAGGAGGAATATTAAAAATGAAATATACTATATGGACGTTCCCATCACTGGCCATACCACCGGTCACACCCATTCCAAATTGGTTTGTGGGATATGCGGAGGTTACTTTTAACACGAATATCCTATTAATATAGTATTTGACTCGGTGTAGCGCGAGGTTCTTCGTGATGACTTTCTAATTTTAAATCAGGCTGACAATCCGTGTCCTTACCGCTGTACTGATAGTTGGCAATGACGTCAGTGATTCACAAGGATTATGGTCGTCATAGCATTTTGACTCTTACATATGTAATCGAAGTTGGCCTAAAGGCAACATTAATTTATGGCTTGAATGAAGCTATCCCATGGGCTCTCTAAACAACGCACCCTTGATGATTACTCGCCCAAATTCGTGGCCATAAAAATAGAGTTATATGCGACATTGTCTGGAACTCGTATGTTGTAAGTACTATTATTGTACGGCTGGGAATCTATTTTGATTGAATGCACGTCATTAATAACTCTGAAACCCTTTCTTAATTTTGTTATTTCAGGTTAGTGCGTGCTAATTTGACCGTTTGTCGCCGTCCCTTGTTTTTGATTGACAGTATCGTTCTGTTAGTCAAGTACACGTAGAGTATTTATGTACGCAAATGACATTTATTATGTTGCGTCAGTGATCTTTCTTTCAAGTTGACGACCTTATATAAGAATATATTTAGAGAATCGGAACTGGAAGTGAAACTATAAGAAGTAATTTTGTATTATACGAGTATGTATTTGACAACCATCACCGACTTAACTAAATCAGATCAAAAGTGCATTTAACCGAGATTGTCACTGCTGATGACGTCGTCTGTATCAGTTTTGCACTGCTGCAGGACATCCACTTCACAGACGCTTGTCAGCTTGTTAAAGAACTCTCCATGGGCGCATTCTCCATCGATCTTTTGTCCATGGACACAAGTGAAATATCCCCGGCAGTTGTCTGCATCTCGAGCCAACTGTCCATGCTTTCCATTGCATATTCCAACTCTTTCTCCGTTTTCCATTAGACAGGTACCATCATTCTGGCGACAGATTCCCAAAAGACTGTCAAAACTTTCGCCATTGCGACATCTTTGGGACACGGCTTCATCGTCTTCGCAACTGGTATATCTGCGACAGTCACCTTGCTCAGCTACGGAAGCACCATTTCCGATAACTTCACATATTCCCGCAAATGTGGTGGCAGCGTCTTTGCAGATTCCGGTCGTCGTAGCCTTCTCCTGACCAACCAGATCCATCTGTCGAGCTTCTACCGGTTTATCTGTTGGATTAACCCCATCAGAGATGATCTCATAGGCCTGACATTGCTGCAATGTGGCATTGAAAAAGTAATCCGTATAGCATAGCTCATGGCGGAGTTTTCCAGAGACGCACAGGTAAAAGTTATTGCAGTTGGCCGGATCGGGCATAATATATCCATTTTTGCCTTCGCAAACAAGCGGATCTGGGGGAATATATTGGTTATTGGGATCGTCGTCATCATCTGGAACAGATTCTACCAGTGGACAAGAGCCATCGTCTGCGACGCAGACTAGTTTCTCTGGATCGAAAAAGGTTCTGGCATTACATCGCTGAGCAGTAGCCACTCCTCCGGCGCAGATGAAGTACCGAGTGCAGTCAGTCCGATTTGCTAGGAAGCTGCCATCTTGGAGGTTTCCACAGCTGTAAACATAACTCACATTACCATCCAACTGACCATTAAGACATGGCTGTAGGGCCTGTGATTCCGGTTCACAGATGGATAGTACCGGATTGAATTGATGTTGTATGGGACACTCAACGGGAATAGCTAATCCCTTCACGCAGGCATAGTACAAATTGCAATAGAGCTCATGAGGGAGTTTTACTCCGTGCAGTCCGGAGCACAACTTTGGCTTAGTTTCAGTGTCCTCGTCATTGGAAACGTTTCTGCACTGGCCATGGTCCACTCGACAAATCGAAAGCAAGCTATGGAAGTACTGACCCTCATCACACTGTATTAGTCTAGTTCCATTCTGGCTGGAGCAGCTGTAGTAAGAACGGCAGTCCTTTGGATTTGCCACTAGTTTACCATCTTCTAATCCCGAACAAATTGCCAGTTGGCAGGAGCCATCGTTCGGGCGGCAGTATCCTTTAACAGAGTCGAAAAAGCTACCAGAGGTACAGCTTTGCAGGAAGGCAGGAACTTGTTGCATGCAAAGATAGAATTGAGTACAGTCCGAGGGATCTGGGACGCTTAGGCCATCCAACTGACCCAGACACTGATTCTCAGTTGGAAGATCCCTCAACTGTAGTTGGCATTGAGACTGCAACTGACACTTGTTGAGATTACCGGCGAAACTATGACCCCTCAGACAGCTGCCCGTGTGCCATTCCTCTGCCTCACAGTAAAGGAATGTTTGAGAGCAGTTTCTGCCAAATTGAGCCTTGAGCTCTCCCTCCCGGCAGATGCGTCTCATTCCGTTGTCATGGCAACTTCCATCGCTAGGCACACAGCCCAGCATTGGTTCGAATTGCTCTCTTTCCTGACACCGCTTCCGTATCCACTGCCCATTCGAACACAACTCATAGCTATGGCAACTGCCTACCAATGATCGGCTATCTCCGGAGGAGCAGTTCAACCCACTCCGTTCCACGGGCAAGGAACACTGTTCGGCGTCATTAGGTAGGCAGTAGTTGTGCTCTCGACTGAAGTACATGCCCAAGGGACACTGATGTAGCCACCAGTAGTTATCCAGGCACATCAGGTAACTGTGACAGCCACCTGCCGACGATGGGCGCACTGCCAAGTGCTGGCAATTCTGGGTGGTAGAACCAGCTAAATGGCTTCTAGCCAAACTGCAATTGGTTTGATTCTTTTCCTGCTCATGACCCCTCGGCCATGGTAGACATGATCCTATCGTTGGAGAGTAGTAGTGCTGTTTGGGACAATTGCGAAGGCGCCATTTGCTACCGGAGCAGCGGAAGTACTGAAGACAGTTGCCACTTTTAGCCATAACTGTCTGGGACTCGCTGACATTGGTGCAGGGCGGTAGATTTGATACCTTTGCATAGGCACAGACCAGATCATCACGCGGTTCTAGGCATCGCTGCTGTTCTGGATTGTAGTATCGTTGGTCAGAGCAAGTGCGTCGACGCCAGTGGCCATCAATGCACACCTCGTACTGGGAACAGTTTGCTGGCACCGAACGCTTCTCATCCATGTCGCAGATCTAGAAAATTAAATTACAAATCTTTTAAGAGAATGTCTTAAAATGGAATAAATTACAAGTAATTTAAGAATAATTCCTGATTCGTTTAGGCTGATACGTTAAACTTGGCCCAATAATGAACTTATTATTAATATGAATCCCACATCATTACCCGGTTATAGAAACTATAAATTCACCTCATGACTTTTAAGTCACGACTGATGAAACTTCCACAAAAAGAACCCCCTTACCTTTAATGTTGCACTTTCTCTAAAAGTGGACAATATCCACATGTTCCATTCTATAGGCACACAAATTAAAAGCCGAAATTTTGATGATGAATAACATCTATTTTTGAATTTATTTTAGCGAATATATGGGTAAAATATATTATTGGGTATTTAATACGTATAGAAGTGGAACAAGCGGAACATTCACATAAAACGTAACTCATAAATAACATCTAAGGTCATAAGGTAGTGTATAAGAGTATAGAAAGCTAGCTTAAAGCTGGCTTAGAAAAGTTTCGGGAAGTATTTCTTGAACAAAGACAGGGACCTTACGTTTTCCTCCGCCTCCAAGGAACGCTTCTGGATGATGTGGCTGTTACACATGCCGAGCTTGGCGTCAAAGACCAGGCCTTCGGGACATGGATGATAGGTGACACTAATACGCGCCTGGTCATCACAGGAACAGAATCCTGACTTGGTGTTCTCGGCAGCAAACGGCTCGAATTGAGTTCGCTTTAGACATTCCTTCAAGTTGCAAGAGATCATAGCAATGGTGTCCTTTAGAATACACAATCCCTGGACTGTGTCAAACACTTGACCGGTTTGACAATGATGGAATGTTGGCAAACCATCGCAGGAACAGAACCCTTCTGTGGTATTCTTCGCTTCGAACGTAGCGAAGAAAGCCTTGTCCAGGCAGTTTGTATAATCGCAAGCCTTGACCACACAGGATCCCACACTTTCCTCGTAAACGTGCTCATCGGCACAACTGGTAAAGGTGGAAACTCCCACATCCTGGCAGCTGCAATATCCACTGCTTGTATTTTGGGCAGCAAACGTGGAGGCCACAACGGCACGGCTATGGCATCGAGTGGCATCGCAAAGGCTTGCTTCACTTATCTTGGTGGAGGTCGCAATACAGGCACCTATGAGGGAATTGAAAGTGGCATCGTCATTGCATTCCTTATAGATCGGTGTTCCCTCCACGCACAAGCAGAAGCCTTCATCTGTATCCAGAGCTGGATAGGGGGTGTAGTCATTCAATGTGTCGCATTTACCCGCTTCGCAAATGCACTCGGATGCCTAAAAATATTAAGGAAATCAACGACATATCAAAAAACTCTGACTTTAATCATTTACCGCTATAACTCCGCAACGTTGTTGATCCTCCAGGTATACCATTTCAGGGCCGCACACTCCAAGGAACACCTCATCACCATTACAATAGCAGAAGGAATTGCTATTTTCGGCAGGTGATTTAGTTGGGAAGGTCTCGAAATCAGTATAGCATGAGCACTTGTCGGCATCGCAAAGGGCAGCTACGGATTCATCCTGTGAATTTTATAAAATCGTAAGATGATAATAATATTAAACGAAAGTTAAAGAGAATCTGGCGAATGAATTTATTTATGATTGCACCACTCACCTCTGGTTCATAACAAAGTTTTAACTTCTCGTCATAGACCAGATTATCTAAACATTCCCTATATATTGGGCAGTAGTTAAGGCAGTAGCAAAACCCGGATGGTATATTTGCGACGGGGAATGTATTGTAGTCCGATTCATTCTCACAAATGGTGGCTTCACAAGCATTCGCAGCACAGGTGGTTTCTTCCTATAATTATTCGTTAAAGATAGCTAACAACATTCCCAGAAATCCGCTTACATCAGTGCTTTTGCAAGCGCCTAATTCGGCGTCATATTGGGCATTATCCAAGCAGTTGACGTATTTGGGAACCTCATCCACGCAGAGGCAGAATCCATCGGTTGTATCGAGGGCCGGGAGAGTATAAAAGTTATTTTTTCCTACGCATCCATTGCGGCAACAACGCGGCTATAAAATGATTTTTTAATTTTTCATTTCTTCATTATAGGGATTATGGCTTACGTCCGGCTGGGGAATGAGAACGCATTCGAGTGTTGTGCTATCGAAAGTGTAGCCAATGGGGCAGGGCACTGAGACAGGATCGTTAGCGCGGCACAAGCAGAAGCTATTTGGGTCCTCATAGTCTGGAGACACATAGTACTCCTCCTCGCCGGTGCAAACCTGAGGATCGCAGTTTCCGCTCTGTAATCAGAAAACAATGGGTTAAATTTCCTCCTTAGCCCTCTACATTCTTCACTACTTACGAAAGTGCAGCTTTCTTCAGCTGCGTCGTAGAACAAGCCCGTGGGACAGGAGTTTATATATCCGCCACCATTTTCGCACAGGCAGAAGGTAGAGGAATCGTTATTAAGAGATGGATATGTTGAGTACTCAGTGGCAGTCTTGCAAACGCTTTGATCGCAATCGGTCTGGATTTATCAGGAACAATGGGATATAAAGTCAGTCATTAAGTATGGAAATTAATTTAGATAATATGTATCTATATATTTAAGCAGCTTAACTTACGCTTGGTTGGGATTGGCAAAAGCCAAGGAGTGCAGAGTAACCAGAGTTCACTGGACAGGATACTATGCTGACCTCGTGGTTGAGGCACACGTAGAATTTGCTGGTGTCTCCAGCCACGGGATAAGTGGTGCCATCACTGGCGGTGGCGCAATTCTTGGCCGAGCACTCAACGGTTGCTGAGCACAGACCAGTTTCCGAGTCGAAGGCTTCTCCAGAGGGGCATTCCACCACCTTGGCCACACCGTCCGTGCACTGGAAGTACTCAGTGCAAATCGGATGGGCCACATTGCCATTGGCGCAGGTGCATGGGTTAATACACTTCGCATTCACATCGACAGCGCATTCATTATCGCCATTGTACCATTCACCGGATCCACAAGAGTGCTCCGTAGCCAGGCCATTCCAGCAAGTCAAATAACTGGTGCAGTCTGTCGGATTCGGCATTTGATAGCCATTCGGTCTGTTGGAGCAAACCCAGCAGGTAGCTTTGGCATCCGGAACACAGACGCCGTTCTGAAGGACATTGCCCACACCGCACAAGCCCTCCACCAGCTGACCATTGTCGCAGATGAGATACTTATCGCAATCAGTGGGGTGGTTTATGATGCTTCCCTGCTCAATGCCTCCTTCGCATGTGCAATCCTCCACACTTCTCTTCTGACGCGATCCACTTGATCTATTTTCCGGACAAACATCACCTGAATCCTCGCGGCAAATGCCTACGGATGCGTCGAAGTAGTAGTCCTTTGAGCAAGTCTCGTTCACCCATTGGCCATCGATACAAACACTGTAGCTCCAACAATTTTTGCCACTGGCTGGGAGATCTCGGGCACTACATTCGTCAACAGAAAGGGAAACAGGGCGGGTAGTCTCAGGAATCGCTGTTGAGGTGGTTGCACTGTCGATGCACACGTTTTTCACATCAACTTCACAAGCTTTCAGGGTCTCATTAAAAAAACTTCCACTTTCACAGCACGTGGATACCCAGTCGCCACTTTGACACTTGAAGTACTTGGTGCAGTCCTGGACATCGAGTTGCACGTCTCCATCCGTGCAATCCGCTACGCAGCATTCGTTCTTCTCATCGACAACACAAACGCTGAGGGTGGAGTTAAACAAATTGCCCTTACCGCAATCTCCGGCAACTAGGGTGCCATCAATGCAAATGAAGTACTTGCGGCAATTGTCCTTATCGGGAACAAATTCGGCGTTCTTAATGTCACCGCAATCGCAGGACGTTGGAGGTTCAGTGGTTGTCGTTGTCGAATCATCGCAAGGTTCCGTGGTTGTCGTTGTCGAATCATCGCAAGGTTCTGTGGTTGTCGTCGTCGAATCATCGCAAGGTGCCTCCGTGGTACAAGTACCGGGAACACAACCCCAGTTAGTATCTTCAAAGTGACTATTTTCGGGACATTCCTGAGCTGTGGCGGTATTGTTGTAGCACACGTAAAATGTGGTGCAGCTAGACTTATCAGCCACAGCTGATCCATCATCCTTTCCAATGCAGAAGTTAGTCCAGCATTCAGTGTTTCCAGTATCGACGGTGCAAGCATCAACAGTCGTGTTGTAGAAGCTGCCCAGAGCACAAGTCTGAAGAGTGGCTGCTCCATCCGAGCACTCATAGTAGCTACCGCAGTTGTTATCGTTGGCCAAATATGTACCACTAGTCTTTCCGACACACAGGTTCTGCCAGCAAGTGGAGTTAGTATCCGGAATACAGGCACTTAGAGTTTCGTTAAAGAAGCTTCCCGAATCGCATTTCTGTGGGTAGGCCAGCTGCTCATCGCAGATGTAGAACTCACCACAATAATCACTCTTGGCTATATAAGCTCCGTTAACCTCTTCAGAACACACATTGGTGGTCTGGGAAATATCAGATAAGGATACGGATTTAATTTTAGAGATTTATTGGTTTTTTAATTTTAGCTTAAACTTACCTCGGCAAGTGGAGCTACAAGGCTAAGCTTGCAGAGACCGCGTCTTGCTGTAGAGCACTTGCCAGTTTTGGCGTTGTACTCCTTGCCAGCTGGACAAGTTACGGTGCGAACGGTGCTCTTTGACGAGCAACGGTAGTAGGTTGAACAACTCAAAGGTTTTGGCCAGTGCGTCGAGAGGCCTCGAATTTTCCGGTATATACATTCAGGATCGGCGGCTCCAACTAAAGAAGCCACTGTAGTGAGTGCCACCACAGCTAGCAGAGTAACTGAAGATTGACGAGGATAAGGGAATTAAAGTCCTGGTTACTTTTAGGATCCTGCACGTGCTCACCTTTCATCTTGGTTCACTTGTATTATTCCACTTGTGATGATCGAGATGTACTCTGCAGAATTGCCAAAAATCTGAAGCCTTTTATATACATCACAAACTTTAGTTAACCTTATCTCTATCAATTATGTTGATCATTTTTGACATGGGTCTAACATGTCAGTTTAATTGAGGTGTGAACTTTGGGAACTTTAGTTCCTGGAAGTAACACCCTTACTCAGTTGGCACACCCCAAAATTCTGTGTTTGGAATTCAGAGAGTTATGAATGAATGTCACGAACATAGTCATGTTCAAGCTCAAGATCACTAAAATGTTAAAAGGAAAACAAATATCTCAGAACAATGATTTTTGAGAGCATGCTGTTGTAAGTACTATATTTCTCTAGGCGCAAGTCGTATCGCAAGTCTGGTTGACAGAATTCCAGTAAAGATCACTGGGACAATCCTTGATGAATCCTATATCCCCATCGCAGTGTATGTACCAATGGCAATCGTACGGATGTGGCAGAAACTGAACTCCCTCATGGGCCCGACAGGAGGCGTTTGCATCTATGCTGGGAATGATCTGGGTGGTTGCACTTGGATCTGATGTTTCTGTGCTTTCTGACCCAACCGTCGAGCTCCATAAACCTTCAGTGGTAGTTCCTAATGGATCCCCACTAGTCTGATCTGAAGGCTCTTTAGTAGGTTCTTCAGTGGCAAACGATGAATCTCCAGTTGGATCTTCAGTCGGTTGACCTGTGGAATCTGTAGGATCAGATGTTTCTCCAGTCGATGGTTCATCTGTGTGTTTTCCGGTGGGATCCGATTGGCTTTCAGTAGTTGTTTCTATGGGATCTGAGGGCTTTTCAGTTGGCCCTCTAGTCGAAGTGGTATTCCAGGGTTCGTCAGTTGAATCCGATGGGTCCTCAGATGAATCATCCGTAGGATCCCAGGGATCGTCAGTGGGGTCGTCAGGATCCTCTGTGGGTGTTGGTGAAGCAGTTGGCGTAACACATTGTCTGGCACTAAGGGCAGTTGCTAGGAGCATAAGCTGCAAGGACATCAAAATCCAGACCACTGAAATCCAAAAACGTTTGTCTTTAATGTCAAAGGATATTATTCAGTTTCTCTTCCGATACTTACATCTCATCGTAGCACCGACCAGTATGAACCTAGACCAATGAACACTTTCCAATCGCCGGTCCATTTATACCATTTCTAAGTGCATCTGAATTTAGCCTTTAATTAGCATACAACAAGGCACTAAGGTGTTCTAATTACCATTATCTTGTTTAAATATGATAAGACTGCAATAAGTTGATAATAAAAACAAACTTAACCGCAAAAATTAAGAAATGTAATGAGCAGAGTTCTAGAGAAGCAATATCGTAAAAGACAAAAATCGTTATAAATAACAGCACAAAATATATATTTATAATCATTTACGAACACAGAATAGTTTGGTGTTATATCCGACAAATACTAACCCTTGAATTTCCTTATTTCAAGATCACATAATCAACTTTCCGATCGTTTTTGATTAGATAAAACTGCATCGATAACAGCAACAGAGCAAAGTAACAGAATCAATTTCGTATGGCTAACGGAAAAGCTCTGTTAAGAAAATACCAATACAGCTGTAAAATATGAAGAAGAGAAATACTATGCACTTGCGTTTACATTCCAGTAAAGCAAAAAAAAAAAATTAAAAGTAAACAAGAAATGAATGTGATTTCCCTTTAATCATCCAATATTTTTCCTCGGTACTTGTCATATCTGTGTTATAAGAGCTTAACAACAATTTAATGCCTTATATGATAAGATTGAACGTCAACCGTATTTGTATGTGGTTAATTCATTCAGTCGTTTTAGATACCTGTCCACTAAATTAATTATAAATAAAGAGACTGAAAAATCGGTATTATCAAAACTATTAAATGACGATAAACAAAAAAATAATAAACTAATAAAATACTAGGTGTACAAACATTTCTATGATACGTAGTTTAGATGTTTCCGGATATACTTGAAGTAACAATAACAGAAGCTTTAATTTCCCAGAACACTTATCTTTCAGACTTAAGTAGTTTAATATTAGCAATAATATCAATACTGATATAGTGTTCTAATTAAAGAGTAAACAAGCAAATAGTTAGTAACACTATATATAAGAACTTTTAATACTTTAACTTAAAATTCATACTTTTTATACACTTTTTGTATATAAAGTGAATGTAAAAATGCATTCAATTATTTTGGTATTTGACTCTAAGCTTTAGAACCTCATTTATAAGTATTGTTAAATATTGCAAGGCAATAAATTGATTAAAAGAGCTATCATTGATTTACCGTGCCCATCAATACACGTGCAAATAAAATAGATTAGACAGATAAACAAAAAGAATAGTTCTGTATAAGCTGCAAGCAATTGCTATATAAGCACGGACGTGCAGTAAAAACTTGTACTTTGACAGAGCGTCCACATTTCTAAGCATGAGAGGTAGTCCACAATACTTACGTTTTGTAATGAATAAACTAATATCCTATTTTAGGTTTCAATATTGTTGGAATAGTTGGAGTGCTCGCCCTCCTTGTCAGTGTGACGGCTTCGTCAGGAGAGGAGACTACCACTGATGAGACTACCATTGATGATACCACTACAGATGAATCTACCACTGAGGAGGCAACAACAGATATTCCTACCACAACTCTGCCACCTCCCGTCCTTTGTGCTGAGGGAGAATTATTTTTACCGGCACCAGACTGTCGTCAGTATTATCAATGTCTTTACGGAGAGGGAATTTTGAAAATATGCCCAGACGACCTCTATTGGGATCGGGAGCTAAACGTGTGCGCCTGGGACTCCCAGTATTGTACTGATGAGGGAATCAAGACTACTGAGTCACCGGCATTGAGTTGCGCATCTGGCCTACCATTTTTACCTTATCCGCCCGATTGTACTAAATTTATTCAGTGTGTCTATAACATCGGGATTAGACTCAGCTGCCCAGGTGGACTGTTCTGGAACCAACCTCTTCAGTCTTGTGACTATACCTGCGACAATGAAGTCAAGTTCTCCGATGTCTTCCAGGTGCAATAACCGCCAATATATACTCTAGTATTTTGTAACACCCACAATAAATGAACATTCATACTAAAAAATGAAAAAATAACAATTCAGCGTAATTGGTTTTTAGCAGACGGCAATTCAATTGAGTTCCTCTTAAAGATAACGGGCTTCGCAAAAAAGATCAGATAAGATGGCGAATGAGCTTCAATTGGGGTTATAAATATGAATGCACAAAGCACAGGTATCATTTGGTCAAATGCTTCTGTAAAATTCGAACGAAAATCGGTAGTGATGAATACAAATAGGCTGTCACTTAAAGACTTTATAATATGCCTTCTGTTAACAGTGATATTTCTTAAAGTAGTACTCGTAAAGTCCGAGAATACTAAAACCTTAAAAGAACAAATTATTCAAGTGGATGGCCAGTTTAATAAACTTCTGCCAGCAGAAAAAGTTATTCGTTACCTCGAAAATAAATACGATCGGGAGTCACCAACTTTCAAAAACCGAGCTATAGTCAATAATGTACCGGAAACAGATAACCAAAATAAAACAATCGTAACAAAAACAGTAACGGGATTAACACCAATACCAGACGAAACTACAACAGCTGGGCCTGAGGATAACACTACCGTAGAGGAATCCACAACGATTCTTGATGAAACTACAACAGCTGGATCTGAGGATAACACCATCGTAGAGGAATCCACAACGATTCCTGATGAAACTACAACAGCGGGACCTGAGAATAACACTACTGTTGAAGAGTCAACAACGATTCCTGAAGAAACTACAACAGCTGGACCTGAGGATGACACTACCGTAGAGGACTCCACAACGATTCCTGACGAAACAACAACAGCTGGACCTGAGGATGACACTACCGTAGAGGACTCCACAACGATTCCTGATGAAACTACAACAGCTGGACCTGAGGATGACACTACTGTTGAAGAGTCAACAACGATTCCTGACGAAACTACAACAGCTGGACCTGTGGAAGAAACTACCGTAGAGGACTCCACAACGATTCCTGATGAAACTACAACAGCTGGACCTGAGGATGACACTACTGTTGAAGACTCAACAACGATTCCTGACGAAACTACAACAGCTGGACCTGAGGATGACACGACTGTAGAGGAATCCACACCAAATTCAGACGAAACAACAACAGCTGGACCTGAGGATGACACTACTGTTGAAGAGTCAACAACTACCGTAGAGGACTCCACAACGATTCCTGATGAAACTACAACAGCTGGACCTGAGGATGACACTACTGTTGAAGACTCAACAACGATTCCTGACGAAACTACAATATCTGGACCTGAGGATGACACGACTGTAGAGGAATCCACACCAATTTCAGACGAAACAACAACAGCCGGACCTGAGGATGACACTACCGTAGAGGACTCCACAACGATTCCTGACGAAACTACAACAGCTGGACCTGAGGATGACACTACCGTAGAGGACTCCACAACGATTCCTGATGAAACTACAACAGCTGGACCTGAGGATGACACTACTGTTGAAGAGTCAACAACGATTCCTGACGAAACTACAACAGCTGGACCTGAGGATGACACTACCGTAGAGGACACCACAACGATTCCTGACGAAACTACAACAGCTGGACCTGAGGATGACACTACTGTTGAAGAGTCAACAACGATTCCTGACGAAACTACAACAGCTGGACTTGAGGATGACACTACCGTAGAGGACACCACAACGATTCCTGACGAAACTACAACAGCTGGACCTGAGGATGACACAACCGTAGAAGACTCCACAACGATTCCTGATGAAACTACAACAGCTGGACCTGAGGATGACACTACTGTTGAAGAGTCAACAACGATTCCTGACGAAACTACAACAGCTGGACCTGAGGATGACACTACCGTGGAGGACTCCACAACGATTCCTGATGAAACTACAACAGCTGTACCTGAGGATGACACTACTGTTGAAGAGTCAACAACGATTCCTGACGAAACTACAACAGCTGGACCTGAGGATGACACTACCGTAGAGGACTCCACAACGATTCCTGATGAAACTACAACAGCTGGACCTGAGGATGACACTACTGTTAAAGAGTCAACAACGATTCCTGACGAAACTACAACAGCTGGACCTGAAGATGACACGACTGTAGAGGACTCCACAACGATTCCTGATGAAACTACAACAGCTGGACCTGAGGATGACACTACCTTAGAGGACTCCACAACGATTCCTGATGAAACTACAACAGCTGGGCCTGAGGATGACACTACTGTTGAAGAGTCAACAACGATTCCTTACGAAACTACAACAGCTGGACCTGAGGATGAAACTACCGTAGAGGACTCCACAACGATTCCTGATGAATCTACAACAGCTGGACCTGAGGATGACACTACTGTTGAAGACTCAACAACGATTCCTGACGAAACTACAACAGCTGGGCCTGAGGATGACACTACTGTTGAAGAGTCAACAACGATTCCTGACGAAACTACAACAGCTGGACCTGAGGATGACACTACCGTAGAGGACTCCACAACGATTCCTGATGAAACTACAACAGCTGGGCCTGAGGATGACACTACTGTTGAAGAGTCAACAACGATTCCTGATGAAACTACAACAGCTGGACCTGAGGATGACACTACTGTTGAAGAGTCAACAACGATTCCTGACGAAACTACAACAGCTGGACCTGAGGATGAAACTACCGTAGAGGACTCCACAACGATTCCTGATGAAACTACAACAGCTGAGGATGACACTACTGTTGAAGAGTCAACAACGATTTCTGACGAAACTACAACAGCTGGACCTGAGGATGAAACTACCGTAGAGGACTCCACAACGATTCCTGATGAAACTACAACAGCTGGACCTGAGGATGACACTACTGTTGAAGAGTCAACAACGATTCCTGACGAAACTACAACAGCTGGACCTGAGGATGATACTACCGTAGAGGACTTCACAACGATTCCTGATGAAACTACAACAGCTGGACCTGAGGATGACAATACCGTAAAGGACTCCACAACGATTCCTGATGAAGCTACAACAGCTGGGCCTGAGGATGAAACTTCTGTTGAAGAGTCAACAACGATTCTTGACGAAACTACAACAGCTGGTCCTGAGGATGACACTACCGTAGAGGACTCCACAACGATTCCTGATGAAACTACAACAGCTGGACCTGAGGATGACACTACTGTTGAAGAGTCAACAACGATTCCTGACGAAACTACAACAGCTGGACTTGAGGATGACACTACCGTAGAGGACACCACAACGATTCCTGACGAAACTGCAACAGCTGGACCTGAGGATGACACAACCGTAGAGGACTCCACAACGATTCCTGATGAAACTACAACAGCTGGACCTGAGGATGACACTACTGTTGAAGAGTCAACAACGATTCCTGACGAAACTACAACAGCTGGACCTGAGGATGACACTACCGTAGAGGACTCCACAACGATTCCTGACGAAACTACAACAGCTGGGCCTGAGGATGACACTACTGTTGAAGAGTCAACAACGATTCCTGACGAAACTACAACAGCTGGACCTGAGGATGACACTACCGTAGAGGACTCCACAACGATTCCTGATGAAACTACAACAGCTGGGCCTGAGGATGACACTACTGTTGAAGAGTCAACAACGATTCCTGATGAAACTACAACAGCTGGACCTGAGGATGACACTACTGTTGAAGAGTCAACAACGATTCCTGACGAAACTACAACAGCTGGACCTGAGGATGAAACTACCGTAGAGGACTCCACAACGATTCCTGATGAAACTACAACAGCTGAGGATGACACTACTGTTGAAGAGTCAACAACGATTTCTGACGAAACTACAACAGCTGGACCTGAGGATGAAACTACCGTAGAGGACTCCACAACGATTCCTGATGAAACTACAACAGCTGGACCTGAGGATGACACTACTGTTGAAGAGTCAACAACGATTCCTGACGAAACTACAACAGCTGGACCTGAGGATGATACTACCGTAGAGGACTTCACAACGATTCCTGATGAAACTACAACAGCTGGACCTGAGGATGACAATACCGTAAAGGACTCCACAACGATTCCTGATGAAGCTACAACAGCTGGGCCTGAGGATGAAACTTCTGTTGAAGAGTCAACAACGATTCTTGACGAAACTACAACAGCTGGTCCTGAGGATGACACTACCGTAGAGGACTCCACAACGATTCCTGATGAAACTACAACAGCTGGACCTGAGGATGACACTACTGTTGAAGAGTCAACAACGATTCCTGACGAAACTACAACAGCTAGACTTGAGGATGACACTACCGTAGAGGACACCACAACGATTCCTGACGAAACTGCAACAGCTGGACCTGAGGATGACACAACCGTAGAGGACTCCACAACGATTCCTGATGAAACTACAACAGCTGGACCTGAGGATGACACTACTGTTGAAGAGTCAACAACGATTCCTGACGAAACTACAACAGCTGGACCTGAGGATGACACTACCGTAGAGGACTCCACAACGATTCCTTATGAAACTACAACAGCTGGACCTGAGGATGACACTACTGTTGAAGAGTCAACAACGATTCCTGACGAAACTACAACAGCTGGACCTGAGGATGACACTACCGTAGAGGACTCCACAACGATTCCTGATGAAACTACAACAGCTGGACCTGAGGATGACACTACTGTTAAAGAGTCAACAACGATTCCTGACGAAACTACAACAGCTGGACCTGAGGATGACACGACTGTAGAGGACTCCACAACGATTCCTGATGAAACTACAACAGCTGGACCTGAGGATGACACTTCCTTAGAGGACTCCACAACGATTCCTGATGAAACTACAACAGCTGGGCCTGAGGATGACACTACTGTTGAAGAGTCAACAACGATTCCTTACGAAACTACAACAGCTGGACCTGAGGATGAAACTACCGTAGAGGACTCCACAACGATTCCTGATGAAACTACAACAGCTGGACCTGAGGATGACACTACTGTTGAAGAGTCATCAACGATTCCTGACGAAACTACAACAGCTGGGCCTGAGGATGACACTACTGTTGAAGAGTCAACAACGATTCCTGACGAAACTACAACAGCTGGACCTGAGGATGAAACTACCGTAGAGGACTCCACAACGATTCCTGATGAAACTACAACAGCTGAGGATGACACTACTGTTGAAGAGTCAACAACGATTTCTGACGAAACTACAACAGCTGGACCTGAGGATGAAACTACCGTAGAGGACTCCACAACGATTCCTGATGAAACTACAACAGCTGGACCTGAGGATGACACTACTGTTGAAGAGTCAACAACGATTCCTGACGAAACTACAACAGCTGGACCTGAGGATGATACTACCGTAGAGGACTTCACAACGATTCCTGATGAAACTACAACAGCTGGACCTGAGGATGACAATACCGTAAAGGACTCCACAACGATTCCTGATGAAGCTACAACAGCTGGGCCTGAGGATGAAACTACTGTTGAAGAGTCAACAACGATTCTTGACGAAACTACAACAGCTGGTCCTGAGGATGACACTACCGTAGAGGACTCCACAACGATTCCTGATGAAACTACAACAGCTGGACCTGAGGATGACACTACTGTTGAAGAGTCAACAACGATTCCTGACGAAACTACAACATCTGGACCTGAGGATGACACTACCGTAGAGGACTCTACAACGATTCCTGATGAAACTACAATAGCTGGACATGAGGATGACACTACCGTAGAGGACTCCACAACGATTCCTGATGAAACTACAACATCTGAGCCTGAGGATGACACTACTGTTGAAGAGTCAACAACGATTCCTGACGAAACTACAACAGCTGGACCTGAGGATGACACTACCGTAGAGGACTCCACAACGATTCCTGATGAAACTACAACAGCTGGACCTGAGGATGACACTACTGTTGAAGAGTCAACAACGATTTCTGACGAACTACAACAGCTGACACTACCGTAGAGGACACCACAACGATTCCTTACGAGACTACAACAGCTGGACCTGAGGATGACACTACCGTAGAGGACTCCACAACGATTCCTGATGAAACTACAACAGCTGGACCTGAGGATGACACTACTGTTGAAGAGTCAACAACGATTCCTGACGAAACTACAACAGCTGGACCTGAGGATGAAACTACCGTAGAGGACTCCACAACGATTCCTGATGAAACTACAACAGCTGGACCTGAGGATGACACTACTGTTGAACAGTCAACAACGATTACTGACGAAACTACAACAGCTGGGCCTGAGGATGACACTACTGTTGAAGAGTCAACAACGTTTCCTGACGAAACTACAACAGCTGGACCTGAGGATGAAACTACCGTAGAGGACTCCACAACGATTCCTGATGAAACTACAACAGCTGGACCTGAGGATGACACTACTGTTGAAGAGTCAACAACGATTCCTGACGAAACTACAACAGCTGGACCTGAGGGATGACACTACCGTAGAGGACTCCACAACGATTCCTGATGAAACTACAACAGCTGGACCTGAGGATGACACTACCGTAGAGGACTCCACAACGATTCCTGATGAAACTACAACAGCTGAGCCTGAGGATGACACTACTGTTGAAGAGTCAACAACGATTCCTGACGAAACTACAACAGCTGGACCTGAGGATGACACTACCGTAGAGGACTCCACAACGATTCCTGATGAAACTACAACAGCTGGACCTGAGGATGACACTACTGTTGAAGAGTCAACAACGATTCCTGACGAAACTACAACAGCTGGACCTGAGGATGACACTACCGTAGAGGACTCCACAACGATTCCTGATGAAACTACAACAGCTGGACCTGAGGATGACACTACTGTTGAAGAGTCAACAACGATTTCTGACGAAACTACAACAGCTGACACTACCGCAGAGGACTCCACAACGATTCCTGATGAAACTACAACAGCTGGACCTGAGGATGACACTACTGTTGAAGAGTCAACAACGATTCCTGACGAAACTACAACAGCTGGACCTGAGGATGACACTACCGTAGAGGACTCCACAACGATTCCTGATGAAACTACAACAGCTGGCCCTGAGGATGACACTACTGTTGCAGAGTCAACAACAATTCCTGACGAAACTACAACAGCTGGTCCTGAGGATGACACTACCGTAGAGGACTCCACAACGATTCCTGATGAAACTACAACAGCTGGACCTGAGGATGACACTACTGTTGAAGAGTCAACAACCATTCCTGACGAAACTACAACAGCTGGACCTGAGGATGACACTACTGTTGAAGAGTCAACAACGATTCCTGACGAAACTACAACAGCTGGACCTGAGGATGACACTACTGTTGAAGAGTCAACAACGATTCCCTGACGAAACTACAACAGCTGGACCTGAGGATGACACTACCGTAGAGGACTCCACAACGATTCCTGATGAATCTACAACAGCTGGACCTGAGGATGACACTACTGTTGAAGAGTCAACAACGATTCCTGAAGAAACTACAACAGCTGGACCTGAGGATGACACTACCGTAGAGGACTCCACAACGATTCCTGATGAAACTACAACAGCTGGACCTGAGGAAGAAACTACCGTAGAGGACTCCACAACGATTCCTGATGAAACTACAACAGCTGGACCTGAGGATGACACTACTGTTGAAGAGTCAACAACGATTCCTGACGAAACTACAACAGCTGGACCTGAGGATGACACTACTGTTGAAGAGTCAACAACGATTCCTGATGAAACTACAACAGCTGGGCCTGAGGATGACACTACTGTTGAAGAGTCAACAACGATTCCTGATGAAACTACAACAGCTGGGCCTGAGGATGACACTACTGTTGAAGAGTCAACAACGATTCCTGACGAAACTACAACAGCTGGACCTAAGGATGACACTACCGTAGAGGACTCCACAACGATTCCTGATGAAACTACAACAGCTGGACCTGAGGATGACACTACCGTTGAAGAGTCAACAACGATTCCTGACGAAACTACAACTGCTGGACCTGAGGATGACACTACCATTGAGGAATCCACAACGATACCTGACGAAACTACAACAGCTGGACCTGAGAATGACACTACTGTTGAAGAGTCAACAACGATTCCTGATGAAACTACAACAGCTGGTCCTAAAGATGACACTACCGAAGACGAATCCACACCAATTTCAGACGAAACAACTACAGCTGAACCTAAAGAAAGTACCACAATAGAGATCTCAACATCAGTTCCTAATGAAAGTTCTACAGTTTCTCAACCTACTACGAATAATCCTGAAGAGAGCAGTACTGTACAAGATTCTACGCTGTTTCCTGGTGGAAGTAGTACTGAAACAACTAAAGGGCCAGAGGACACCACCACAGCTGCTCAGGACTCAACTTCTTCACCAGGAGAAAACACCACAAGTAAAGATTCCACACCGATTCCAGATACAAGTACCACAACAGTAGGAAGCACTACAAGTAGTTCTGTTTCGCCTTCTTCAAGTTCCCCAACAAGTTCCCTTGCTACCCCTACTTCAACTTTAGCACCTCTATCTTGTAGAAGCGGGAATCAATACCTACCACATCCAACGAATTGCCATAAATACATTCAGTGTAGTAATGGGCAAGAATTATATATGGACTGCCCGCCCACTCTTTATTGGGACTACAAGAAGTTTTTCTGCTGTGGAGATGCCACTGTTTGCTACTATAATGATGAAATTACTGACCCAGAACAAATCGTTTGCGGCCCTGGAGTTGATTTCCTGGCTCATCCAAGCGACTGTACCAAATATCTGCAATGTAGTAACGGTGAACCATTAGAGCGCAAGTGTCCCGAGCCTCTGTACTGGAACCCAGTGATAAAAGGGTGTGATTGGACGAGTGAATACTGTAAGGATGTGCGAGCATATGAATCGGTTGCATGTGCACTTGGTATGAATTTTGGTGTTTTGCAAAGCGATTGCTCGAAGTACATCAAATGTTTTGGCTCGAGAGGTATTGTGATGAGCTGTAACTCGGGTCTTTACTGGAACCCTCTAAGTGAAGTATGCGGAAAGTCACAGAGGTTCTGCAAATAAATGTAAGTTGATTTTTCATGAAAAAATAAGTATAAAAATTAAATACATTCTTTTCAGATTCACTGCAGGAACATTCTCCATAAGACAGGAATACAATATAACGATAAAACAAATGTATTTATGCTATTAAAAGAAGTAGAAAATTTGTAAATATTTGTTAATAAACAAACTCAATGTTAAACCCAGCTCAATGCTTAATGAAGCAAGAAAAAACTTTTCAGTTTCATTTACGCTTTTTAAGATGTTCCCAATAGATTCTGTTTTTGGATGCATGCAAATTTATTTCCATAAACGCACTTTGGTACTTTACTATACCCTATTAAAAACTTTATTCAAATTAAACGTTCTTCTACTAAATTAGGGTTGCAACACAATAATAATAAGGTTAGGACTTATTTACACTCAAAAAGAAAGATAATTCACAATTATCCAATTTAAGTATATTATGTTATTTAGCATGCTTAACCGATACAGTGGGTATAAAGTTGACTGCATACAAATTCGTAATACTTCTAGGCTTTTTTGTAGATCTTATCAATCTAGGTTTCAATTAAAAATATTACTAGCCTTGAAACATACCCCATACAGACGATTGGTCTTTCCAAAAAAAATTAAATTTAATGCTCGAGTTCAATTTAAACACATGGTTTCATAGAGAAGCTTTCAGCCGATAAGGGAAGCCGAACTCAACATTGAATGGGGGCTTGTAGAGGATGCTCTATATATAGATATGACGATGGGCAGACTGAGCTAAAAGCGAAAGCAAATTTAGGGTCTAAAAGGTTATCCCAGTAAATTACTTCCGCCAATTTTTGATTTGTAAAAACAAATAAGTGCCTTGGGAAATCGAAAGCTAAATTGATTAAACGTTCACCAGACGCGAAGAGACCATAACAAGTCTCAAGCGAACGAGCTGTGGACAGGGACACACTTGAAAGTTGTATCCAAGAGATATACAATTGCGTATCTTTATATGCTAATAAATGCCAGCACATTTCCTTAAAATGGGTCAAAAGAGTCCCCCATCCGCGTCTTGGCGAAGACTATGATGTTGTAATGCCCCCAGAAACTCATTTGTCGAAGGGTGGGACGTCAGCGCTGCCCCCCTTCCATTGCCAGGCGACCAAGTGATCGATTGACACGATCAAAGCGCTGATACGTAATGGAATAGACACTCGAATGAATGGCGCTGGCGACGAGTTCCAAGCTCGGGGTGCTCTAAGTGCCCTGATCCGCCTCACAGATACCAGTACTCTGTACTGGTGTGGATCCTACATAAATATTCATGCTCATGCTGCCCGCTGGCTAAATGCAAATGTATTGGAAATTGCTTGCCTTCAATGAATTTGAGTTCTGCTGAAGCTCTAGAGTTTTGATGCTCGTACAGCCCAGTGTTATTCGCAATCTAGCAGTTGTCGCGATCGGAAGCAAATCGGAAAGTTTCCCTTGGTATCCTAAAACCCGCAGGCGAAGAAGTATGTTCAGAAAAACATGTACTCCCAAAGCAAGGATGCAAAAATAACAAGGATTAATAGAAAAATAAACTTATACTCAAAGATTAAACGGGTTAAGGCAATCTCCCAATTAACTTAACAACCTAAGAGCATATCAACGTTGAGCTTAAGAAAAAACTGTGATGTGATGTGTTTAAAAAAGTTTTAAAAACTTTATAGGAATGTGTTTGTGAATAAAGAAAATGACTTTAAAAATAAAAAGTGAACATTTCAGAAAAGAAAAGAATGAATAATAAAAAGAAATTAATTCAAAAACAAACAATTTCTTAAAAACAAAAATATAAAAACCCATCAAACACATTTTTTACTTCTCTGTCTTAAAACTGTATTTAAAAGGATCGTAAGGATAAAGAGTTTTTAGAGTTGTTAAAAAAGCTCCGAAATTAGAACAAATTAAAAGTGCTAATCACAAGCTCATTTATGTAGAAGGATAATGCCTAACTCTTCAAGGATGCATGCTTGTTTGTTAAAAAATAAAACTGAAAAACGATAATCAAACTACCGATTACATAATTAGTCTGAAATTAAACCCAAGATCGATTGCCTTCTTTTTTGGCATCTAACATCGTCGTGCGTGCTCATTTAAAAGAAATAGTGATAACCCCTGAAAGTGACAGACAACAAAAAGTGGGAAGGAGTAGAAACTAATAATAACACGCATCTATATAATGTGTTGATAATACAATTTAATTTCATCTTACAGTTTGCTGGTTGTGCTGCGACGGCGTCGACCGACGCATTTCAATTGGATTCAGAATATAATTTATTGAAATGTTGCCCTTTCGCTTGGGCCTGCTACTTGGCGCCGTGCTTCTCGTCGTGGCAAGCGCAAATGGAGCTGCCATCGTAAGTTTCCGAATTGTTAATGAATCCCAAAAGAACTAGTTAGTGCCCGAGTGTTTGCCATGTGTCACTCACTCGCTGAATCGAACTAGAGTAGTTCAATGTAAATGAACTCCGTTCGAATAGTAGGCGATAAGACCTAATTTGACCAAGGTCAGTTTTTAAGAGCAGCCTCAAATTGGGGACACTTGCAGACACATGTTTAATACTTAGTGATTAGGCTGGCATTAGCATTGAACTTAATTTGTTTCATTAACTTTCAGGAAAATGTACTATCGAATGAAGATGAGCTTTCTGTTCTGACCGACCTGCAGAGAGAGAAAAGAAGCGGCAGAGGCTAGTGAGTAATATAACTGTATAACTTTAAGATAACTGTAAAACTTGATTGTTTTCTTGCAGTTCAAGGGGACAAACCCAGTCTCAGTACTTAAACTTCGGCAAGCCCGAGGAGGATGGCAAGGCCGAGGCGGAGGCTAGCGAAAATGGATCTCGGTCAACTGTCTGTAAGTCCGGTCCATTCCTTAACTATGATCACTTTGCTGATTGACCTAAAACTCTATTAGCTGGTACCCATGGCATGGGTCAGGCCCAGAGTCAGTTTTCATCAGGAGACTGCAATGGATGTGCTGGCTACCAAACGGATTATCCTTCATCCGGCATTCTGGATGCTAGTGGATCCGGCGGGGTCGGCAGACCCGCTACTATCATTAGCCTACCGGGAGCAGGTGAGTCGAGAACGAAAATGTGTTTAGCTATTAACAATCCTTTAATTCCTAATACAGGCACGCAGGGAGGATTGGGTGGTCAGTCTGGAGTTGGAGGTCAGCCAGGATTCGGAAGACAACCAGGAGTTGGAGGTCAGGCAGGAGCCGGCCAGCCCGTCTACGGAGGGCAGCCCGGAGTCAGTGGACAGTCAGGAGTAGGAGGCGGACAGCCCGGATACGGATCACAACCGGGAGTTGGCGGACAGACGGGTATCAGTGGAGGAAAACCCGGAACGCCTGGATATGGAACTCAGCCAGGAGCTGGAGGACAACCAGGAGTTGGTGGACAGACAGGAGTAGGAGGCGGACAGCCCGGTTATGGAACACAACCAGGAGTTGGCGGTCAGACGGGTATCAGTGGAGGACAACCCGGATCACCTGGATATGGAACTCAGCCAGGAGCTGGGGGACAGACAGGAGCTGGCCAGCCCGGATACGGAGGACAGCCCGGAGTTGGTGGACAGACAGGAGTAGGAAGCGGTCAGCCGGGAGTTAGTGGAGGACAACCCGGCTACGTAAGTCAGCCTGGAGTAGGTGGAACTCCTGGATATGGATCCCAGCCAGGTGCTGGAGGACAGACAGGAGTCGGTCAGCCCGGTTACGGAGGACAACCGGGAGTTGGCGGACAAACTGGTGTCAGTGGAGGACAACCCGGATCATCTGGATATGGAACGCAGCCAGGAGCTGGAGGACAACCAGGAGTTGGTGGACAGACAGGAGTAGGAGCCGGACAGCCCGGTTATGGAACCCAACCGGGTGTTGGTGGACAGACTGGTGTCAGTGCAGTACAACCCGGATCACCTGGATATGGAACGCAGCCAGGAGCTGGAGGACAACCAGGAGTTGGTGGACAGACAGGGGTAGGAGGCGGACAGCCCAGTTACGTCAGTGGAGGACAGCCCGGATCATCTGGATATGGAACGCAGCCAGGAGCTGGGGGACAGACAGGAACCGGCCAGCCCGGATACGGAGGACTGCCCGGAGTTGGTGGACAGACGGGAGTAGGAGGCGGACAGCCCGGTTTTGGAACTCAACCGGGAGTTGGCGGACAGACGGGTATCAGTGGAGGTCAACCCGGATACGGAAGTCAGCCTGGAGTTGGTGGTACTCTTGGATATGGAACTCAGCCAGGTGCTGGAGGACAGACAGCACTCGTTCAGCCCGGGTACGGAGGACAACCTGGGGTTGGTGGACAGGCAGGTCACGGAAGTCAACCTGGAATTGGCGGACAAACGGGATTCAGTGGAGGACAACCCGGATACGGAAGTCAGCCTGGAGTAGGGGGAACTCCTGGATATGGATCGCAGCCAGGTGCAGGGGGACAGACAGGAGTCGGTCAGCCCACATACGGAGGACAACCTGGAGTTGGAGGACAAGCAGGAGTTGGAGGCAGTCAGCCCAGTTACGGAACTCAACCGGGAGTTGGCGGTGTCAGTGGTGGACAACCCATATACGGAAGTCAGCCTGGAGTTAGTGGATCGCCTGGATACGGAACCCAGCCTGGAGCTACAGGACAGACAGGAGTCAGTCAGCCCGGGTACGGAGGACAACCTGGAGTTGGTGGACAGACAGGAGTAGGAGGCGCACAGCCCGGTTTTGGAACTCAACCGGGAGTTGGCGGACAGACGGGTATCAGTGGAGGACAACCCGGATACGGAAGCCAGTCTGGACTAAGTGGATCCCCCGGATATGGACACACAGGAATCGGCCAGCCTGGATACTTAGGTCAACCTGGAGTTGGTGGACAACCCGGATACGGAAGCCAGCCTGGAGCTGGTGGTCAGGCAGGAGTTGGCCAATACGGAGGACAACCTGGAGTTAGTCAGACAGGAGTAAGTGGAGGACAGCCAGGATATGGGGTCCAACCTGGTTATGGAACACAGCCAGGGGTCGGGCAACCAGGAATCGGTCAGCCAGGTTATGCAGGTCAACCTGGGTATGGAAGTCAGCCTGGAGTTGGTGGACAGGCAGGAGTTGGACAACCTGGATACGGAGGACAATCTGGAGTTGTTGGACAGCCTGGAATAAGTGGATCCCCTGGTTATGGAACGCAGCCAGGAGCATTACAGCCAGGGTACGCAGGTCAACCCGGAGTTGGTGCTCAACCGGGTCAACCAGGATACGGAAGTCAGCCAGGAGTTGGCGGACCGGCAGGATCTGGAACTGGGGTATATGGAACTCAGCCAAGTGTCGGCCAGGCCGGATACGGAGGACAACCTGGAGTTGGTGGACAGTCAGGTGTCGCTGGTGTACAACCGGGATATGGAAGTCAGCCCGGAATCGGTGGAATCCAGTCAGGATACGGAACTCAACCAGGATACGGAACTCAGCAGGGTGTTGGACAACCCGGATACGGAAGCCAGTCTGGGGTTGGCGGACAATCAGGAGTCGGTGGCGTGCAGCCTATATATGGTAGTCAACCAACATATGGCGGATCGCCCGCATATTTAACTCAGCCTGGAGTGGCGGGACAGGCAGGAAGCCTGCCTGGAGCGGGAGGACAATCAGGAGTCGGCCAGCCCGGATACGGAGGCCAACCCGGGGTTGCAGGACAGGCTGGACTCGGAACTGGACAGACCGGAGGTGCCCAACCTGGTTATGGAGGACAACCTGGAGTTGGCAGTCTGACAGGAGTCAGTGGAGGACAACCTGTATATGGAACTTCACCTGGAGTTGGTGGAAGTCAACAAGGGATTGGTGCATCTCAGCCTGGATATGGAACTCAACAGGGAGTCGGAGGTCAGCCTGGACTTGGTGGATCTCAACCCGGATACGGATCACAAACTGGAACTGGAGGACAGATAGGATTAGGTGGCTCAGGTGGAAGCCAACCAGGATACGCCACTCAGCCTAGTTACGGAACTCAGCAAGGCGGTGCTGGACCAACAGGAGTTGGACAACCTGGATACGGAACTCAGACAGGAGTTGGCGGACCGACAGGATCTGGCACTGGTGTATACGGAACTCAGCCAAGTGTCGGCCAGGCCGGATACGGAGGACAACCTGGAGTTGGTGGACAGTCTGGTGTCACTGGTGGACAACCCGGATACGGAAGCCAGCCTGGAGTTGCTGCATCCGGATATGGAACTCAGCCAGGAGCTGGAGGGCAGCAAGGAATCGGTCAGCCCGGATATGTTGGCCAGCCTGGAGTTGGTGGACAGGCAGGAGTAGGAGGCGGACAGCCCGGATATGGAACTCAGCCAGGAGCTGTCGGACAGACAGGAGTCGGTCAGCCGGGATACGGAGGACAGCCTGGAGTTGGTGGACAAGCTGGATCAGGAGGCGGGCAGCCGGGATACGGCGGACAACCAGGATATGGAACTCAACCTGGAGTTGGCGGAACAGTTGGTACAGGAGTAGGACAACCAGGATACGGTGGCCAGCCCGGTCAGATTACGGCACCAGGTCGTTACACAGATGGTACAGGAGTTGTTCCTGGAGCTGGTGGTGTTGGAGGCGCTGTTGGTGGAGTTGGTGGAGCCGGTAAGTTTCTCTCTACATGAAGAACTTGGAAAAACTTATTTAATATTGGTATTACAGTTCCTACTGGCACCGGTGGTGCTGACGACGCATTCTCTCAAGCCGAGTCGACCATTGGCGACGGACAGGCCTCAGCAAGTGCTCAGGGCAAAAAGAATGGAGGAACTGCTAAGACCCAAGTGTCTGGTACCTATAGTTCCGGCGGAACCTTCAGCGCCAGTGCAATGACCTCCGATGCAGATCGTGCGGCCAGTGCCCAAGTCACTGGTAATGCCGATGGAGCAGTAAGTCAGTCACAGGGATCAGGAGGACCTGCCCAGTCACAGGCCCAGGTGCAGGTGGCTAAGGACGGCGGCACCAAGGCCTCGTCGCAGAGTGGTGGCATCATCCAACAAAGTCAGAGCGAGGTACACGCCAATGACAAGGGTGGTCTGGCGGACGCCCAGTCAAGCGGACCTGGACAAACCTCATCACAAGCACAGATCGGCTTCCGTCCCGGTCAGGAAACCAATCCGTCTGCGGCCAATGGTGGCGGTCAGGCCTCTTCCTCATCTGGCGCCCACTCTAGTCAGAGTAGCTCACAGATTCACGGAACCTCCAGGTAGCGCAGAATCACTTAGTAGAAGTTTCTCAAATGGTAATCTAATCGGTTTCGTATTTCAGCTTTGGCGTTTCGTACCATGGCGCTGCACAATCCGCGTCGGGAACCAAGGAGCAGGTGGCATCTTACAGAGAACAAAATCGGGAACTCTTCAACACCATCAGTCAGTTTGGCAACAATGGCAATGCGTGAGTAACTGCTAAATGATTATTATTTTGATATTTCAAAGATAAAGAATAGAAAATCATTCTTTAAAAAGTATTACTGTTTGAAAATTGGGAAAAAATGTTCAAAATTGGTTACACAGTTCAAAAATTTTGTTTTTTACTTTACTTTATTTTTTAGAGAATTCGTTAAATATACGAAAACGATAATAGGGTATCTTCTTGTTATTGTAATTCTGTTATAGAAAACAAATAAATCTTTAAAAACAACGAAAAAGCCATTTTTTTAAAAAAAAAACATTGATTTAGTAGGTAAATATATATTTACGTTTATTTTTTAATCTTTTAGTGTTACTGATCGATCCGATGCTGTCTATAGTGGACCTGCGCTTACAGATGAGTCCGACAGGGTCCCAGAAGCTCAGTTAAAGTCAACCAAGCCCAAGGAAGAAGCTGAACTGGCACCGAGAAAGGCAGACCAGCCTGAGCCCGTTCAATACGACGATGAGGATGAAACTGAACCGGATGAATACGATGATGATGAGTACTACAACGAGAAGCCGGTGAAGCTAGAGGAAAGCCCCAAGCCAGCGAGCATAGTTAAGCAACCAGAACCAACTCCAAAATCTCAAGCCTATGAGCAGTCATCGCCCACGCAAACTCAAAAAGCCGTTGTAGTTCCGGTAGCTGGTGAAAAATACCAAGTTGTGCAAAAGCAGAACAATAAGGCCGTCATCCATACCGAACCATCGACCACGGAGGCCGTACCACCGGGATTCCGAGGAACCGTTAATGTAGAAAAGAAATTCCACACCAAGGCTCTGGAGCTGCCACCCAAGGGAGTGCAGATTACTCCAGAAAGCAATGAAGAGGGTCCCGTTCGAGGTGACAAGCCGATACGACGTGCTCCAGATAGTTATGTCACGGTCACCAAGTCGGTTACTGGTAGCATGGACAACAGCAAGAATCCGCCACAGGAGAACAAGAACTTCCAGTCGACATATTACACCAAATCCTCGACGTGCGGCTACTTTACCTTCTCTTGCAACATTGTTTACGGTGCTAACGGTAGAAGCAAGATCTGCCGGCCCAAAGCACCAGCCGCCAATGGCAAGTGCTAGGGAAAAGCATACTGCACATTCCCGTAACCCACCCATATTATAGTAGATCAGTTCCAATGGGGCTCAATTGTAGGAAAGGCTTAGCCAACTGCCATCTACAATAACCAATTTGTATTTTGATGCAGCTTGACCTTAAGCATTTAAGTGTTTTTCGCAAATAATTTTAGAGTTTCACTGCCATGTTTTAAATATTTCGTACGATTTTCAATTTTAATTAATATTTAAATAACAAATCACAAAACACAAAGGCATTCGTTTGATTTCATTATTACGGATTTATGTATTAAACACACATTTTATCGCATGTAAGTAAGTGGGAGTTCCAGAAGAGATATTGGGGACAGACTTTTACAAAGGGCAGATAGTCGCACTGAATGAATCGAGTGCAGTCACCTGGGTAAGCTATAAGCTGGCCCAGCTTATTGTGACAAACCTCCGAAAGTTTGGGATTCTCATTTGCTGTGACCATAACTGGACTGGGAAGCGGTGCCTTTAATGCGGTTTCCCTATTTGATATTGAACTAATGGAGCATTCAGCGCTGGCCTGTAAATCGCATCTCTGCAGTTGTGAGTTCCAGTAGAACTCCGGAGGGCAGCTCAGCAAGTGAGTCTCATAGAATCGATGGCAGTCGTTAGGAAAGGATTGTCTTACAACAGTTTGCGATATGCCGAGCCCGAAAAACAGCACACATAGTGATATAGTTAGCAGAAATGGGTGCTCCACTGATAAAAATATAGAATATTATAAAGACATTAGAAAATTATTATAATATTTACTTTTTATTGCTCCGGGCAAACTCTCCATTTAATCTGAGACTCCTTTGATGGTTCTGTGCTGTTATATATCATAGCTACTACAATACGCATTATTGGCTAATTGATACCGTTTCGTATCAGAACCAACCTTGAAAAGATAAGCTTGTCCGGTCAAGTGGATTATTATATTTATCTTATTGGCTTATCAAATCAAAGTAAATTTATATATAACATTCTCTTAAGAAGGCAAATCTAAATATACTTTATACAAAAGAAAATATTGATTAATTTTTAATAAGTAGAGACTGTCTTTTTTCAAGAATATTCTTTTAAGATAAATACCAGTTAAACACTTCAACTGGATAAACAGTAACAGCATATTGTGGTATAAAAGGGCCGGCGTCACCTAGGCAGAACATTCAATTCTTCAGTGCGCTTTCACTGGATTAAATCAAAAGTAGGAACACCTACAAAACACTTAATTTGCAAGACATTAATAACTATAACTATAACTAACATTTTTCAGTGTGGCAAGGAACAGGTTGCATTGTTTTACTGGCTATCCTGGCTGCTGTTAGCAGTCAGCTTAACTCCCCTAACAGTGTCGTGGTAAGTGCCCCAACCGATGTATATTGATATCAACATATATAATTATCATGTTCTTTGTAGCCCATCATTGCCGAACCTTCTATACCGTATAATCAATGCCCCACATATGATGACCCCAATCATAAAGTTTTTTTGCCTTATACCAACGACTGTCGCAAGTATTACGTGTGCCAAAATGGACAGGCCTTTCCCCAACAGTGCCCTACGAATTTGTATTGGAGCGAGGTACACTATCGCTGTGACTACCTACAGTTCTCCAACTGCAATACAGACATTCCAATTCCGGACAATGAAGTGAAATACAGTCCATATCCTGGGGACTGTAGTCGATTTTATAAAACTCTCCTCCTTCGCTGTGAGCAAAACCTTCAGTGGAGTTCGACTTATCAACGCTGCGTAGCGCCACAGTATTCAAATTGTATGGACTCCACGCCATTACCAACCTTACCCGACGCCTTACCGACTGCTGCTACTCCACCATCTTTTCCATCGACTTCAACAGATCCGAGCTCCCTGCCAATTGATGCCCAATCTTTGTGCAGAAATAGTGTATCAAATGCGTACATTCCATATCCCGACGACTGTCATAAGTTTATTCATTGCGGTCCAACGGCAACTGTACTTACATGTCCTGGCACCTTGTACTGGAATCGAGAAACACTTTCTTGCGGCACTGCCAGCTCTGGCTGCCTGTACCCTTAGTAAAGACGTGCCATCAAGTTCAACAATTTATTAATAACCATAAAATATTATAAAAGCATACAATTCAAATAATTTGCATTAAAAATCTATTACAAAACTTGCAATCGTTTTAAAAGACTGCCAAAAAGAAAAGCCCGAATCTTCGGAGCTAGACGAGGGTAACATATGATCCGGAAAAAATCGCCAGGCGTTGGGATTACAGTTGGCCAAATAAGGTTCCATGCAGGTCAGCACAGAAGGACTGAACTCTTCACCCTCAGGACAAGCATAACCGACTGGGATGGGGTCTTGGCACACTATGTACTTGCTGCAATTACTCGGATACGGGACCATGGAACCTTCAATTTTATCTGTACAAAAGCTGTCAGCCGTAGGTGGTATTGTTGTTGTTATTGGAGGAGTAGCTGTGGTCGTTGTAGCTGGAATGGAACAATTTGCATACCATGGAGCCATACAACGCTCCAAAGAGGCACTAAACTCCTGACCCTCCCTGCAGTCATATACGATTGGTGTGGGTTGGACACATTGAATGAACTTTGTACAGTCATCCGGATATGAAACTAGTTTTCCATTGGGAACTCCATCACAAGGGTCTGTTTCTGGACTTTGAGTGCTTGGAGTACTTGGAATAATCACCGTTGTTGAACCTTCAGTGGTCTTTGTAACTGATGTAGTTGGAGTAAAGATTTCTCGACAAGCTTCTGGTGAAACATCAAGACCACATTCCCCAGTCCACGGATCGAAATATTCCTCACTGCCACATATGGCCATCATGTACGATGAGTCGTCTACGCAGTGAATATACCATTGGCAATTTTCTTGGTACGGCAAATTCTGGTCAGTATTATTAAAACAGATTGAAGAATCGGGGCTTGGAGTCGTATGTTCTGGCGATATAGTAGTAATCTCCTCGTTAGAGCAATCGCTTAATTCCCATTCTACGCATTTTTGAAGGTTCTCATTGAAAAACAAGCCTTCTGGACAGTAGAATGCTATAGGAACAGGACTAGCACAGAGAATGTATTTGCTGCAATCCTCGGGATACGTAGCGTAATAACCATCTCTCTGCCCAGAGCAAATACCAGAAATATCTGGAGAGGTAGTGGTTGTTTCCTCTGGATCCGACGTAATTAGAGTTGTAGGGGAAGGTGTTGTGAGTGGAGAGGTGGCTAGAGTTGTGGTTGATTCGGTGGAGACGGCAATTTCCTTACATGCCGTTGGAGCCACGTCGGGGCCACAAATTCCAGTTTGCGGATCATACCAGGCATTATAAATACAATTGGCGACCTCGGACTCCCCGTTTCCCATGCACAGAATATACTGCTGACAGTTTGTTACCAGGGGATAGGACACTCCCAATTCTTGATCGGCACAAGGATCATTCGAAGTCTGTGTTGTTGGAATACTCGTACTAGTTACTAACGATTCTAAGCACGCGGTGGGCGATACATTTGGCCCACAATCCCCAGTTTGTGGATCAAACCAGGCGTTCGTTGGACATTTTGCAGTTACCGACTGACCTCCATTAAGGCATAAAAGATACGACTGGCAGTCGGATTTCAAAGGAAATGTGGTACCCAATTCTTGATCTGCACAAATATTATCTTCAACATTTTCCGTTGATTTCGGCCCAACTGTTGTTAGAACTGTAGTAGTGATAAGAGTTGTAGAAGTCGGTACGACTTCTCGACAAGCTTCTGGTGAAATATTAGGACCGCAATTGCCGCTGATAGGATTAAACCAATTGTCAACCGGGCAGGGAAGAATTACGTAAGAGCCGTTGCCCCAACAGTAGTAGTATTGCTGACAGTTTTGAGTGTCCGGAAAAGAAGTTCCTAACTTTTGACCCTCGCACTTCGTAAAATAATCCTCACTTGCCGCAGTGGATTTCAATGGATCCTGAGTAGTACGGTCACCGTAGCACAACACATTATCCTTATAGTCACATATATTTAGGTCCGGATTGAAAAGCATTTCGCCGGGACACTGATAAACTTCACTTTGATGATTCACGCACAAGAAAAACTTATTGCAATCTTCAGACGAGGGCAAAAATGTGTTGTTTTCTTTGGCATTACAAGGATTTTCCGAGGGAATTTCGGTGGATGGAGGTGTTGGATATGGCAATGGTTCGCATATGACGGCTTCTGGTGTGTCGCAAATAAACAAAGGACTGTTGAAAACTTTGCCTCCGGGGCAGTACTCCAAATCAGCGCAGGAATCATTGCACGATATATAGGCACTGCAGTCATAGGGATATTTATAAAATCCATTCGATAAGGATTGGCAAAATGAGGAATCTGTATCAGGAGACGTTGAGCATTCTTGGGAATTCGATTCTGATACTGATAATATCTGTCTTCGATCCACAACACTCCATGTACTATGAGTTTCCATCACATAACTATCGCAAATATTTGTTTTCAATATCCAAAAAATTAGCGGGAAAATACCACACACTATAAAAAGAAATATTTAAAAACCCTTCAACACTTTTGATCAGAAACAAGCAAAATGATTAACTAAATTTTTAGATTACCATTCTTTGATTTACCTTTCATGGTGTGTTATTTTTTTATAAAATATTCAAGCCTCTGTAAAACGATCACCAATAATGAAATTCTTCTATTAGTTTATTTTGATTTCTGTTGTTTATACCTCGACGTCTTGGAAATAACTGATTTGGCATAACAAATTTTGGCAATTTCTAACCAAAACTGAAAACCACGTTAAGGTTCTTTAACTGATAATGACTAATAATACTGATAATATTATACTAAAATCTTTGAGAAAGGAAAAACAGACATTTTGGTCAAGGAAATAGACAACAGCTTATTAATAATAAAATCTGATAAACATCTTTCCACTCCCGATTTCGTTATAATTAATTTCAGCGAGATATCACGAAAATGAAATTGTCCAACGATAGACATTCCATGCTCTTCATTACACTGATAAACATGTGTATACAAAGAACTCAGCTTTTCAGGAATTTATTTTTCGATATACGTTACCTACTTTTAGGCTCTATTAGATAATGTTATCTTCTTAGCATTAGTCATTAGGAGAAATGAAATTAAATGAAATCCTTCAAAAAATAAATACTAAATAAATATGCACATTGCTTTTTAACATGCAAAATAAATAAATAAATTTAAAATAATTTCTATTCTAATTTGTGTCTTTCTTTAAAGTAAGTTTTAAGTAATACATATTTTGATGACTATTCCAACTGAAATTGTGATCTTTGACCCGGCCACACTTAGCTATGTATGTATGTAAGTGTGATATACCCTTGTAGTAGACCTTACATATGTTTTATATGAACTCTTATCAATTCTCAGTAAGAACTTATAGATAGTACTCGTAGTCGAATACCTATCTTTTATGGAACGATACAATCAAATGTTAACATTTTACATATTGGCACATCATGCAAATTTCCCACATATGATAGTATATAAAACGCAGTCAATGAATGGAAAGTTTCAGTTCGATAAAACACTCGATAGCACCAGACAAAATGATGCTATTCCAACTGCTCTGGGGGATGTTCATACTTCAAGAAAGTACACTGGCGATATTACAAGTACATATATTACGAAAAATCTTAAACAAATTTCCAAAATAATAAAGGTTATTTTTAAAGAATGGGTTTGCTTTCAAAACGTCCATATGTGAGGGCAAAAATGGCGGACTTTTACCCATGCTTGGAACTTGCAAGGGATACTATGTGTGTGCAGATGGAAAAGCTGTGATCGGGACCTGCGAAAAAAATACCGTGTTTAATCCTTTAACCTTGCACTGCGATGATCCTGATAAGGTGGATTGTATTTTCGATGGCCAGGATAATGGCAGTGATGAAACATTCAGTTCCGAAAGTGATGAAGACGATGATGAAGTTATCGTGAGGACTGAACCTCCCGTTACAGTCAAACCAACGAGAAAACAAAGACCGTCGGCCCAAGATATTGGTCTTTCGGATATAACAAATAGAATTTGTGCTGGAAAGAAAGATGGAGTTATGCTAGCAAAGAAGGGCTCCTGTCAGGAATATTTTGTCTGCAAGGCAAGGAAACCTTATCTTCGCTCTTGCACTGATCAACAGCACTTTAGTCCAACTCGACGAATTTGCATGAAACCTTCAGAGGCCAAGTGCTCAGCTGGTTTAAGGGAAACCCAATCATTGGATGGTCCAGCCATAACTGGAGGATTATGTTCAGATGAAAAGGAAAACTCACTAGTACCACATCGAAAAGACTGTGGCAAGTTTATGCTCTGCAGCAACATGATGTTTTTGGTAATGGACTGCCCCGCTGGTTTACATTTCAATGCTGCTTCCTCACGTTGCGATTATCCCAAGATTGCCAAATGTAAGACGATGCGAAAAGAAACCAAGTCAAAATCAAAGCCAAAAAAGCCTGTTCGAAAGGCCAAAACTCATTCCTTGTAACTCACACTTTTTCTAGACCAAGAATAATAAAGTACTTGATTTTATTTAATTTTTGGAATTTATATAATATATCTATTGCTATAGGAATTAACTTAAAAAGTCGTGAAAAATTATATATTTTGAGCCTGCATTTTTATACAGAAGTAATAAAGATGAAATCTTTACAGATGATCAAAAATGATCCAGGAAATAAAAGAACAGCTACCACCAAAATGAGGCGGAAAGAGGAAAACGAAAAATTGTTAGTGGAATAGCGCAGCGAGCGCTCAAAGTTTATCAACAAGCGCACCCATGCATAGGCGTTGAGAACCCCTGCTCTAGAAGTTAAGAGTTTAAACCCCCTTTATATAAATCAACCATGAAAATGCGCTGCATTAAATATTGTTTATTAAAAAGATTTAGCACTTAACGCTATCGGGCCAATCGCAAGACTTGACATCCGCATTGTAAATCAGCCCAGAGGAACAGCTGAAGTTGATCTCACACTCGCACTGGCAGACGATATATGCTGAACTACAGGTACCGCTGGCATCGGGTAACATGGTTCCATCAGGCTTACCAAGGCATCGTCCATTGCTCTCGCAATACGTTCCCGAGGGTCCGGCATTTGGACCACTTGGGGGCGCAGATCCATCATCGCAGCCAACATTTTCGGGGAAGTCACACTGCTCCGTTTTCGAATTATATTGCAAATTATTACTACACGTCTGCTCGAATTTGTTACCATCCACACACTGGAAGAATGCAGTGCAATTGTTTTCGACGGGCCAGATGGTATTGTCAGCAACGTCACAGCAATCGGGATCGCAGGTTTTGGGAATGCACACGTTCTCTGTGTCTAAGACACACTCCTGGAGTGTAGTATTAAAGAACTGCTTGGCGGAGCACTTTCTGGCAACAAAATTACCATTTATACACTGCAGATAGCCGGCACAATCAGATGGATTTTCTTTCACCTCATTCTCGGTGCACGTCGAGTTGCCATTGCACTGACCATTATCCTCTTCACAGCGTAGTGTTTGGTTATTCCAGTAGTATCCACTCTCGCAAGACTTGGTCACATACTTTCCTCCAGAGCAAATTTGGTACTTGGTACAGTCATTGGGCTCAGGTTTCTGAGATCCCTCGGTACAGTTGACGCAAATCCCCTCAGAATCAATTTCACAAGCCTTAAGGGTCTCATTGAAGTATGATCCCGAAGGGCACTCCTTGCTCACCCAGTTACCATTCGAACAAATTAGGTAACCTGCGCAATCTGTTGGATCCACCTCAAGTTCTCCTTCTGTGCAGGTTGAGTTGCCATTGCACTGACCATTATCCTCTTCACAGCGAAGTGTTTGGTTATTCCAGTAGTATCCGCTTTCGCAAGACTTGGTCACATACTTTCCACCAGAGCAAATTTGGTACTTGGTACAGTCATTGGGCTCAGGTTTCTGTGATCCCTCGGTACAATTGACGCAAACTCCTTCAGAGTCGACCTCACAAGTCTTAAGAGTTTCATTGAAGAAAGACCCCGAAGGGCACTCCTTGCTCACCCAGTTACCATTCGAACAAATTAGGTAACCAGCGCAATCTGTTGGATCCACCTCAAGTTCTCCTTCTGTGCAGGTTGAGTTGCCATTGCACTGACCATTATCCTCTTCACAGCGAAGTGTTTGGTTATTCCAGTAGTATCCGCTTTCGCAAGACTTGGTCACATACTTTCCACCAGAGCAAATTTGGTACTTGGTACAGTCATTGGGCTCAGGTTTCTGTGATCCCTCGGTACAATTGACGCAAACTCCTTCAGAGTCGACCTCACAAGTCTTAAGAGTTTCATTGAAGAAAGACCCCGAAGGGCACTCCTTGCTCACCCAGTTACCATTCGAACAAATTAGGTAGCCTGCGCAATCCGTTGGATCCACCTCAAGTTCTCCTTCTGTGCAAGTTGAATTGCCATTGCATTGGCCTTCATCTTTCTCACATTTTTTGCTTTCCGGGTTCCAGTAATAATCGGTGGCGCAAGATTGAGACACGTACTTTCCGTTGATGCATTCCTGGAACTTGGCACAGTCATTAAGGTCGGCCTTAACGCTTCCTTCGGTACAGTTGACGCACACGCCACAAGTGTCGGGAACGCACTTTTTCAGGGTCGAATTGAAATAGTCTCCATCAGCGCAGGTCAGGATTACGACGACTCCGTTGATGCACTCTAAATACCCTGCACAATCATCGGGATTAGCTTCAATTTCTCCATCCTGGCATGTTGGCGGATTGCACTCTCCATTATCTTCAACGCAGAGCTCCGTCTCGGAATTCCAATAGTCTCCGCTTGCACAGGACTTGGAGACAAATTCACCATGGCAGCAGACAAGATACTTGGTGCAATCATCCGCATCCACTTTCTTCTCGCCCTCCTTGCAACACTCGGCATTCAGTGATCCCACAAAGAGGGAAATCATCAGACAGAGGGCAGCTCCTATGCGAAAACTTTAGGTTAAAATCCATCCATTTGATATTCCTTCCTTTGTGCTTACCATAGTGCTTACTCCTATATTGAGCCATCTTTGCACTTCGCATATCGAATGCTCACTGATGTCTTTACGGTCCATATCGCCTTTTATATTTACCGGCAATTAAAATAATTGAATGCCTTTTCCTGCTTCTAGCATGTGCCGGTGATAACCATCCATGAACCATCCGTGATATTATCAACATATATTAACAGTAGTTATACAAGCAATTGATATTGTATCTATTTATAAAAGCCATCATCGAACGCAGAATCTGCGAATTCTAAGAGTGCAGAAGGAAATAGAATTCTCACATTTCCTTTTGCAGTTCTAAATTATACGTTGAATCATATAGACGAGTGCTAGAGCTCAAAATTTCCAACAACGGTACTCGTGTTGCTTTCGATATGAATGTAATTCTTAAATCCAGAAAGTCTGCTAACTATTAGTAGGTAAATCATCATTTTAAACCATTTGAAATAGTGTTAGTTTGAAACTTATTTAGAAATTAAGAATTATTAGAAAAACTTAGCCCCTTTCTCCTTTTCAGCAAGAGGTATTTCTTATCAATAGCCGTGTGCCAATCATGTTTATCGGAGTGTTCACCACTGCTGACAAGTGCTCGACAGAACTGATTATAATGATTTACAGGCCCAGAGTATCATTAACAAAGAGGCCGATTAGGCCAGATGCCAGTCGTTTTGACAATGAATTACTTTATTCAAAAATTTGGTCATTTAGAGAGTACACTTTACGCTGTCTTCATAGTTGCAGGTCAGCTTGTCTTGGTCCCAGTACAATCCATCAGGGCACTCCATCTCGACTTCACATTCACACTGACAGACGACATATTTGCCACAATTCGTTGTGGAGTTGAAATAAGTACCCTCGCGTTGACCCAAACAACGACCATTACTTTCGCAGGCGATTCCCGAAGGTCCGGCATTGGGACCCGTGGGCGGAGTGTATTCCCACTCACAAACATAGTTCTGTGGATAATCGCATTCCTTTATATTCTTATTGTAAACCAGGTTGTTCGGACAATATTGCTCCACGGCGCAGTTGAAGTTGCACTTGTAGAACATATTACACTTGCCCTCTACTGGAAATAGTTCTCCTTCTGGCTGGTCCTGGCACAACGTACTGGTGGAATTGCAGGTCACCTCGGGTACATAGTTCTCAGGATAGTCGCACTGATCAGAAGTGGCATTGTAAACCAGTCCATCGTAACAAACAACCGCTGAAGACTCTCTCGCAGATGAACTTGTTCTCACCCAATCACACACCTGAGCCGTCTCATTGAACTGCAGACCCTCGGCACAAGGCATCGCTATGGGGCACTGGCATTGGCAGACGAGGAATCCATTTGATTCGTCGTCTTTAAATTTCGTTCCATCTTTTTGCCCGAAGCATTTGCCCTGGTTAGAGCAGGTGGTTCCCGAGGGTCCCTCGATCTCATCTGAAGCATCGGCGGTCGGTGTGCAGTCCACGGTCCACCAGTAATCGCAACCGTTTGTATCCTTGTTAAAGTACAATCCGGAAGGGCACTGTATTTCCTCGACGCATCCATTATTGCATTGGATAAACTTAACACAGATTCCAGGCATGTCTATATAGGTGCCTGTGTCCTTATCAGCGCAATCCCCGCGGGAGCTATTGCAATACGAGGGCGCTACTCCTGGAGTAGAAGGTGTTGTATTGGATGAGTTGTTGGAGTCATCGTAATCTGTGGTTGCATCCGTGGTATCTGTTGAATCGGCAGGGTTCGTGACCGAAGTAGGGGTATCGCAGTCCTCAGTGACTGTGGTGGTAGGTTCCTCGATGTCTTCGATTGGGTCTTGGCACTCCTCGGCGCAACAGTCACAGGTACACTGATCATCCACTTCAGCAAAGGCTGAAAGTCCGAGGCAGTTGGCTCGCCATTGGAAATCACACTCCCCTAGCTCCCGATTAAAGTGGAGACCCCTTGGGCAACTGCCAATAATGGAGACATCACCCTTTAGGCAAACCACAAATCTGGAGCAGTGGGTGGCCAACGGAAGTCGAGTGCCATCCTCCTCTTGATGGCAGACATTCGTCAATTGTGCCAGAACAACCTGAAGACTTGCGGTCAGCAGCACAACCGTCCAATAACCTATGAATGGGATTGGGTATGGCTTACTAGTTTCAAGCAAAACACTCACTAACTAACCACTATAAGCGACTTTTCTCATTATTTCCTTCCTTCACCTTTGAAGTAGTCCAAAATTCGCGAACGACTAAGTGGCCAACCAGGCAGAGTAGCTCCATTTAAGTTCCTCGAGTGCTGCGAATCGGTAGCCAATCTTCTGATAATACCAATCACCATAACTATATCACGATTAGTTCAGCAACTGATTTGTTTGCGCCACTTGCTATCGCAGGTGTAATTAGGTGTGCGTGTCTAGATTCGGGCCCGTTATCGCGACCTGCACCACACCCCCACCGGCCTGCATGGTACCGAAAAATTTTGGCATAGGTCTAGGGACTCCCAACTTTTGAATGGGTCCCGCCCTGGCGTCTGCCTAATTTATGTGTTTCCGCACGCCACTCGATAAGCACAAACCGAATTCCCTAATCATCTGGATCGCTTTATTGACACTTGAAATTAAATGACGTTTATAGTCCCCCAAAATGAAGTGTCAGATACTGTCGATAGAGTCGCAAACTGCTCAGCACGACGTTGGGATACTTATTTAATTAATCGATATTATCAGTTTGCATAGTAAATTAGGGAATTGTCTTTTAATACGTATATGTAATTCAAATTTAAAACAAATTTTTGTCTTTTGAATTATGGTTATAAGATAACATAAAAAAAAAAATAATAATAACGGGAATAATAACCTTGAAGTTATCAAAGAATATTTTGAATATTCCAATTTTCCCAAAGTTCGGAATGATTTTAGCAATTGTAGAGAACCTTCTTATAGCGAATATTCTTCTTTAATTCCAGGAATTGCATGCAATCACATCAACTCAAATATGGCGATAAGAAAATCGTTTAGAACTGAAATAGCAATAACTTGTCACTCCAATCGGAGATGCCAATTTAGCTTGGATGCGAATTTTAACGACGAAAATTACTTTTCCCTGTCATTTCACTTGGTTTACCCGAGCATTCCACAGAAACGCAATCGGTTTATGACAAGTACTGTTATAGGCTTAGAAGAGACATCGCCCAAGACTGCGGTGAGAGGCTTCCTGCTCGGCGACTCTCGAGTTGGTGTGTAACTCAAGACAATGCAATTCTAATTATTCAAATGCTAGCCAAGTACGCTTGAATTAAATTACCAAACTTGGGGAGACCTAAATGGTAGAAAGGAGAGCAAAAGTTTTTACTATGGCCTAGGCACTTGAGTTGGAAAGGCTTAGACTCTTCGGTGTCCATTACACTTCACGCATTGCCCTGGAGACGACTACTCTGGATCAGGGTGCTCGGGTCTGAGGCCATAAGGGGCAAAAAAAGACGGGCCACCGGAAATTTGAGTGGATCTGCCGTCGCACTCATACAGTCTCTATTATAAAAATCTTCTCAGGTGTAACAGGTTTCTCAGATTTAAACAGAGGTCGCGCCTATATTGTACACACTCATCAGCGGCACTCGACTCGTCTCGCAAGCAATCGTTAATACGGCTTTCTGTCGGAAACAACAAGTCCAAAGGGTGCAGGATCGGACTCACTTCGAATCGAAGAACTGAGATCGATTGGTGCATAGATATCAAGGAAACATACTCATTTCAACTCTAGCACCATTCGAAATCAGTGCTTTTGATAAGAAACAATCAGCAGAGTGCCTTAATCGAAGTGATTTTTAAGTGAAACTTTAAATAACCAAAATACTAAATAAATAACAGAAGACAAGGAATAAAGTTAAGATAAATAAACAAGTAATGAGTGCCAGTCGGTAACCACTTTACTGAAAGAAGCCAATAAAGTGCAAGCGTGTCTCTGACCGGGTCTTTAGACGGCGATCGGAATGATTAAACAACAATTGCTTTGTCATCAATGGAAATAGATTTCTTATCTCTGCCAAGACAAAAACTAGGCAAGATTTTATAGTTGACACTTTGTTTTCATTTATACGAGTAGTGAAAAGGGCATCTAGTGTGACGAAGTATCTACTATCAGTGGTAACATTTTTGGCTGCTCACGACAAAGTTATCAACTTTTCAGATGGAAAGCAAAATGGATTGAAAAACCCTTTCACATAACACCTGTCAGAGCTTAACATTATTATAGATTTAAACGTATCTGAACAATATCCCATTGTATATATTCTATACACCATTTGATAATCAAGTAATTTAAAATTAATAGTATCCTTATCTAAATGCGGTGCTATAAATTAGTTTCTTACACGTTTGTCTGCGATATTCTATTAGTAATATATAACCTTGAGTCGCATGGGCTTTTATTATCTTCTATATGATCTATAAGAATAATAGGAAATAGATTAATGACAATGTCTAGACATTTATTTTTGTAGTAAATATAATTAATTTTATATTGGTTTCCAAGAGGTAAAACTCCAAAGTTCCTAGTTTTAGTTAGTTGATCTGCCATTTTATGCCTTTATTAACAACACATTTTTAGAAAAAGGGCGATAACTTATGGGTAGCATTGTATGTTAGACAGTCATCGACAAATTTAATTGAAAAACCACTGATCTCTGTTTATGACAAAAGCCAAATCTTATCTTTTTTGGTGTGGTAAATTGAAGTCATCCGAGTTAGAAAAAAAAATTATTTTTCGGTATAAAAGGCCCAGGCGGTTCTTGCTAACTGTTAGTTGAAAGTATTTAAGTTAAAGTGACGGGCTACTTTAATCATAATGACAGGTGGTGTCTGTTTTTTTGGAGCAATGAAAGTGGAAATTAATATGTATAAAATATTCTAGTACTTTCAGGTTTCTGGACCCTGCAGGTTCTACTGCTGGTCTTGATGGCTCATCTAAGCACCCAAACGATGTTCCTGAACTCCACCGACGACGTTTGTCGACTTTTCAAGGATGGAACCAAACTTCGAAAGGCCGGAACCTGCAACGAGTGGATTACATGCAATGATTTTAAGTCTTCGGAAAGTGAAAGCTGTTCGGGCACTGAACAGTACTTTAGTCTTTCCAAAGCAAAATGCTACAAATCATATGACGACAGTTACTGCGATACTACCAAAATATGCAAAGGAGCGTCGACAGGTTACATAGGTGATACCATAAACTGTGCAAATTGGTATTATTGTGATTCAGATAATGTATTGGGCAAAGGAGCATGCACCTTGGGAATGTACTTTGATCAAACAAAGCAGCAATGCGTCTATCCAAAAGATACTGTTTGCACTGCCACATATGAGATGTGCGACATTGTGCCCCAAGATGTCCCATTCCTCGACGAAAACAATTGCAACATGTACTTTAAATGCAGCAGTAAAAACGCACTCGTGTCGTACACCTGTGAATCTGGCAAATATTACAACGTGGCCACCGGTACCTGTGTTGACAAAAAGGAAGTTGTCTGCAATAAGCATCCACTTCCAGAGGACGCATGTGGCACCAAGAAACTGGCTTTGCGCAACAAGTTTGTTGCGGATGGAGCCACATGTCGCGGTTATTACTATTGCCGTGATCTCGGATCTGGAATCCCAGACCCCGACCCCATATATCAGCAGTGCAGCGAGAACTACTTCTTCAACGTGGAACGCCAGGGATGCATGCCACGCGAGAGCCAGACGTGTGCCTACGATCGTTGCGATGGCCGCACAGATGGATTCGAAGTGGCCGAATCCAAGGGATGCCACGAATACATCGAATGCATCGACGGCCGGGAAGGCACAACTAAAAGCTGTGGAACTGAGTACTTCGACGTTGCCGCCCAAAAGTGCACCGAAACTCAAAAAAATTACGGCGCTTGTGATGCTTAATAATGCTTAAACTAAGGCAAATCTTCGAAAAAATAAATTAAAAATAACAACATGAGTGCTTAGATAAGTAACCGATAATGGGAATATCTTGACTTTATTTTTGCAAAAATACAAAATTTTTTTGGCATAACCTTTTTGAGATATTTTTCAAAGCGTTGGTCACAAATTGGTGACATATATTTTGTATTATTTTTTTTACTTTAAAATCAGGAAGCATTTCTTTATATTTTAATTTAACAGCTTATGTTATCAGTTATGTGTTTTTGCCCGCAGTTTTTATTGATTATTTGATAATTGTTATTATTCGTTAAAAGTAATAAGAAACAATGCTAACTGATTCCCTTTTAATAACACAGTACTGATATGGTTGCAATAAACTACTAAATTGGCTTGTAGTCCAACCGTGACTCCAGCTTCTTGTTGTCGGAGATTTTGCGGACAGCTTTCATGAAATCTTCCTGAATGACATACTCTCGATCGCAGCGCAAGGCAAACAGACCGGCCTCCGTGCAAATATTGCGCAGGTCGGCGCCATTAAACATATCCGAAAGCTTTACCACAGCCTCGTAATCAATCTCACCCCGTTTGGACAATGGTCCGGCGTGAATCTTGAGGATGTCCATGCGTGCGACTTCGTTGGGCAACGGTATCTCTAGTTTTCTGTCAAGTCGTCCTGGACGCAACAAAGCAGGATCCAGTGTATCCGGCCGATTGGTGGCCATAATCATTTTCACCTGCCCAAGAGCATCGAATCCATCCATCTGGTTGAGCAGCTCCATTAGAGTACGCTGGATCTCGCGATCGGCGGAAGTTCCCTCAGAGAAGCGACGACCACCGATGGCGTCGATCTCGTCCATAAATATAATGCACGGCTGGTGGTCACGTGCATAGGCAAACATCTCCCGGATCAGGCGAGCACTCTCTCCAATATATTTATCCACAATGGCCGAGGAAACAACCTTTGGGTAAGGTTTTTATTAAAATACATAAAAATAATGATTAAGCTCTGAATTTTCGTATGGAAATATTATTGGTGGAAAGGGGGATACCTTGAGGAAGTTAGCGTCCATCTGGGAGGCAATGGCGCGGGCCAGAAGGGTTTTTCCGGTGCCAGGTGGCCCGTAGAGCAGGCATCCCTTGGGCGGATTAATGCCAACGCGTAAGAATATTTCCGGATTAAGCAGAGGCAATTCGATGACTTCGCGAAGCTCACGGATTTGCTGACCAAGTCCACCGATTTCGGCATAGTTCACGTTGCCCGGATCTTCATGGGTCATGTTGTAGACCAGGGGATCCACTTCCCTTGGCAAATAGCGCATAATGGTCAGAGTGGTCACATCGAGAGCGACTCGCGTACCGGGCTTTAGTTTCGCCTTGTTTATCTGCCGCCGACATCCGACCACATAACGCGGCCCACTCGAAGCCTTCACGATAAAATTGTCCGGTGTGAGCTGCTTCAGGACCTCCCCGAGCATCTGACCCACACTCTGGAGTGCCTTTAGATCATCCTCAGACTTCTCGTATATGACATTTTGAATCTTGTACTTTTCCCGCAATGCCTTCAAACGTGACTCGATCTCGCGGTGCTCCAAAACCTTGGCGCGGAAACCGGCCACAGCCTTACCCCGCTCATCGTTTGCCTGGGTCTGATTTGGTTGCGGAGCTGCCATTATAGAGATCTACGTGCCTTAAATTTCCCCGAATGGCTTTTCAAAAATGTGTTAAGTCACGTTACGATTTTGAGTTCTGTCAAGTTGAAAAGCTTGTAGCCCTGAAACTATGTTGTTCAATTTGGAATGAACTGAACTAAAGAACATTATCTTTTCGGCAGGATTGGAATGTGGAAATACAAATTTTAATATAGCTATGTTACTGTTACCAAAAACTTTTTGAAATATAATAAATAACGTTACCCAGCTAAACGCATGTAAATGATTTTCCAAACCATAGATTTAAGATATTATGTTAGTTTGAAATTTAAACTAATTAAAATAGATCATTAGATTATAACACACTAAAGTACTTATTTTTTATTTCATACTTTTAAATAGTCGTAAACCTAATTTAAAAAGGATATTGTTAAGTAAATTATATTACAAGTTAAACATATCAAAAGAATAAAAGCTTTAAAAGCTTTTATACAGATGGCGCCACGAATGCATAATCTATAATATATCGATAAGAGCTCTGACTATTTCTTGATAGTCAGTGAAAATCAAGCGTGCCAATTTAATCGATATACGCTTATAATTGAATTTTACGGTTTTCTCGGTAAGTGAATCTTGTGTAAGTTGGAAAATTATGAATAATAAGTGAAAAAAGAAAGGTACTTCCCTATAAATAATGTTACGTTTGATTTCCTTTTCCATATATTTGCAAACGTATTTTCATTGAAAAACCTGCTGAGGAAATAAATTAAAGCCAATTTCAGAAAAAACAACATTTTAAAAGCAGTCAAAAAGTTAAATTAAATTTCAAAGTTTTGTTTTTCGGCACACTGCATGTTTTTTCTAAAAATTCATTGTAATGCTATCAAATGAAATCAGTTTCATTTAAGATTTGGTTTTGAATTACACACTATGTTAACATATAAAATATAACAACAAAAAATCATAAAGCGAGGTCTATTGTTGCGGTACGTTTCTTCGGAATTATTCGAACAGTCGTCAAGTAATACCTTTTTGAGATTATTTTTCCATCAAATGAGGGTTAGACAACAACCGCCGCTACCTCGTTAGCGTAAATTTTGAATCGTGAATCGCTTGTCAACCAGATGAGTTCTAGCCAAATTTACAGACTTAACTTTACTTGCAAAATAAGCAAAACTAAACAAAACTCATTTTGTCGAAATATACATTTAAATGAATAAAGATTTAGCACCTAGTTGTCTTCAAGCACCCATCAAAACCAACTGTAGATTAAAAACTTAATCAATTAACGGAAAAAAGAAGTGAATGAAATGATGACAAGAGAAACTCTGGTAAGAATTTTCATATTGAGGCACGATCGGTTTTGGGTTTGATAATCAATCAGTTAAGTCTGTAAAGATCTTTGGTCTTATCTGGCACCTTCACTTACTTTTTGGGCTGCTGATTTTTGGGACGGAACCGCAGACAATGGCCAGACAGAACCCCCATTTAACAGACGTGCTGCAGCCAACTAAAAAAATTATACGAAATCGAAAACCAGCTAGCAGATAAGAGAGTCTCTGTTGGCAAGTCTTTTGGTCTGATAAGACCTGGCTATAAAAGAGCCCAGCTTTTTGTTCGAAGACATGAGAGCAGAATTCACCATGCAGAAGAGCACAGCCCAGATGATCATAGCAGTCTGCCTGATCTGCCAATCTATGGCAGTGGAGGTTAAGGATAAGGTCAACATTCCTCTAAATATAGACAGTGTCCAGAAGCATAATCTTAAGCTGCTTTCCGAGCAACTGAATCGGGGTTGGAGGGCTTTCTGTAAGTATAGAAAACACAAACCCAGTATAGAAGTTGATCTTCTAATAACATCTTTACCAGGTGATGCCCCTGTGGATGAGGGTGTTATGTCTTTGTTCCAGGGCATCAATCCCAGCGATGCCCGACTCCATGTGATGACCATTACGAACCAAAGTGTAGAGCTGCCCATCAAGTCCATATCTCAAATCAAGGACTTCGATATCAATCCAGAGCGTAAGACCCTCATCTATGTGAATGCCTTCCACACGGCCGACAGCTATTTCAGTGTCCAGGAACACTTGACCCTCCTGCAAAACAGCAGAAGGGATCTTAATGTTATAGTGGTTGACTTTGCCAAGGATGTGGCTCAACTTTACTATGCAGTGCGGCACCATCTCTCGGTTGATGGATATTTCGTGTATAAACTAGTAAGGGCCCTGAAGGATGCGGGCATTGCTGTGCAGGATATCACATTGGCAGGTCATTCGGTGGGTGCCAATATAGCCGCTTTGGGTGCCCAACTCTTTGCCAAGGAAAACAAACAGTTGGTGGGGCAGCTTATAGCCATTGATCCTGCCACCATGTGTCGCACCACTGATATATTGGTAAAGCAAAGTGTGGCTGCTAGGGTGGTGGTGCTGCACGGCGAGGGAGATGCGTTTGGGGTGAGGGTTCCACTGGGTCACATCGATATCTATCCGAATGGCATTGGCTACTTTCCAAGGAGGAAACTTCAACCTGGCTGCGAGTCCAAGATCTGCAGTCACATGTATCCTTTCGTTCTCTTTATGGAGGTAAGGTTTCCTAAGTTAAATCTTAAATTTTAATTTAATTTCTTTGTAAATTCTTAGGCTCTCATTGAGGGTGTGATGATTCCAGCCACCAAGTGCGAGAGCTGGGCCAAGTTCCGACAAGGAGACTGTAATTTCCAGAACACCATCAACATTGGACTCATATATCCTGTGACCGCAAAGGGTCTCTACTTCTGCTTGACCCAATCGAATCCTCCTTTTACCTATATGGAGCATGGCTTACGCTACAAGGCGAGACGTCCTGAGAAACCCTCTGACAAAAAATACGCTTAAGTTTTAATTTTAAGAACTGTAATTGTTTTTTAGTTGGTTAGTTAAATTATTAAAATATGTTTAGTAAGTTAAAGTTGTGTGTGGTTCTTTTTGTAAATATACAAGGTATACAACCTAAGCCTAAAAGTGTGCTTCGGTTTGTTATTTATTTGGCAAGCGTTACCAGACAGAAAAATTTACGTTACTCTACGGATCTGAAGCGTTAAATTAATTAACTCCATATAATTTTTAGTAAATGTCAAATTTATATACTAATTTTCCATATTATTCTTTATGATTATATATTAGTTGGTGCTACAATTAAGAATACTTTATTCAATATTAATTCTTTAATTTTAGATAGGTTGAAAGGCTCTCTTTAAAGCATCTCTCTCTCTACTTTGTTACAAAAAACTTCTCTTAGCCTCTGAAGATCTTCGGCCTTAAGCCAAATCGAAAACAGCTGATTAATGCCATCAAAGCTGTCTCTCAGATGAAGTTGGAAGAGAGTAACAAAAAGAAAGAGAGGCTACAGACTCTCCCAAAATTCAGAGGCTTAGATAAATGGGGACGACTTAAAAAACAAAACTTGAAGTTAATTTCAGATTAAATACTATGTGGTTTTAATTCATCTGTTCATATAATCAAAATGAAAGTAATTTTTTCAAGACCCCAAGTTGTATAAAACCCCTTTCTCCACACCTGCCTTCCACCAATACACCCATCATTTAGTGGGATCCGCTCGCTGTTGTTCCGTCTACCTGTTGCCAACTAAATTTTTTTTCGTGCGGGCTGGAAAAAAGTGAGTTAAGAGCCGCTCGCGGCCAACTCTGGAGCGCAGTTTGTTTGAGTTTGTCGAGCGGTCAGGTTGCTCGGCGGTCGGCATCGCAAACGCAGTTGCAGCTCGAAGCTTGAAGTGTCCAGCGATAAACCCGTCGTCGTGCTGTCGGTACGTGGAGCAAAATTAACTAAACTGAACCCAACTGAGCTGAGCTGAGCTGAACAGTCGCCAGTTGATCGTGCGGAACCCCATTGAAGCCAGCATTCGAATATTACACACAAAACGTCTGAAAATTGTATACAAAAAACAGTCGATTTCTGTTGGATGTTGTTTTTTGTGACCTAACTACCGTTGTTGCTGCTGTTTTTAGTGTAAATAACAAATACAAGTTTTAAATCCATGTGTGTAAAGTGTAACGAAGGGATACGAAATAACAAAAATAAAAACCCATACCCATTTGATCTGGGTGAACTAGCCAGGTTCATACACGTATCCAATCGGTTGAGTACCCGTATCTGTATCTGTGTATCTGAAATCGTAAACGCGTCGCACGCCAGCGCGTGTCTCTAGCTTTAAACGGCCTAGGCGGCACCGTAAACCAAGCTCCCAGCTCCCCAGCCTGGTCAAGTTTACATTTATTTACGTTTTTCTCTCTTTATCCGCTTAGGTGTTCAGTTGGCATTCTATTGACTGAATGTGCGGCTCCAAGCCAAATTCGGATGCAATTTTTCAATTGAACAAGCTTAATGAGTGAAGATCAATTAGAAAGATACAAAAACATCTAAACAAACAGAAAATTCTATGAACAGCGGAGTAAAAAAGTAATGGTTGTATAATCCAGACACGAATGATGAATGTCTTTTGATATATTAGCAAATATATTAAAGTTTGAGCATTCGTATGAGTGCTAGCAATAAATCAATGTAAATTAATGAACAGTTTTATATTTTTAAAGCTCTCGGCAGAAAAAAGATCAATAGTGATAAAATTATTAATACCTTAACAAACACGTTAATTTTTTGCTATTTAAATCGCTTCAATAATATTTAATGAGTTTATGAAGAACGCTAACAATGCTAACAGAAATCGGCTTAATGCCTAGATATATCTGCTTTATTGTGTGCTAATGAGACCCGAAAACTCCCACCTTTCATGTGCCTTAATTCTGAGAACAATTCCCGGTGCAAAAAAGTGCAAGTGGCAAGCGAATTGGAGACCCGCTTTGCCTTGACTCATTCCATAAACAACTTTTTGTGGCAAATACGTCAGAAGAAAGTGAAGTTTATTCGAGCCAAATTCGTCACCAATCAATGTCCCCTTTTTATGTCCCCAACTTCATATCGCGTATACTCCACGTGTTTATTCTAGAAGCTGCAGACTCTTATATCTCAGTCAGAAGCTGACAGGTTATTTGTTCTGAAAATATATTACCAAAGAGCTGGACAGTTGAGATTAAATCTCCAGGCAGCAGGGTCAATGACTATTATTTGTCTTTCGAAAGAACAGCATTCAGATTGCGAAACTTTCAACAGTCAGCTAGTATAAATAACAAATCTGAGAGGCACGACTATCTTTAATTGTTTTTGTGGCGCAGCTATCGTTAGGTTCTTGAGTAGCCAGCCCAGTGGCAGTGGGTGGTTTTCTCTAGCCGTGTAATCACAAGCCATCGTGACTTAACTTGGCCTAGACCCCCGTGCACAACCGGTTGGCTCTTAAAAATTCCTGAAGATCACCTGCTATGTTTGTAAACGAAATTAACGCGCTAAAGTGAAAACTGCCAGAGTCTCCCGTCCACCCTCCTGGAACTCTCTCTATATAACTCTAAGCCCCTAAATACTCGTGTTTATATATATAGAACCCGTTCTGTGTGTTGCCCCTGTCTGGTTATGGCTTATGCAAATATTTGCAGCTTCTACTGCTAGCGCTAAGGAGCAGGTTTCAAATCTTTGCAATTTACAGGCCCAACTTAAAAACAGATTTTTGAAATGAAAAATCGGTGATAGCCAATCGTTCGATTAATCAAAATCGCGTCGGAGAAACGCAACATAAACGGAATTAATCAAGACCCGAATCAACAGCAAACGGGAAACGATAAAGACTCGTGGCGCTGACGGCGCAAATTAAGCACCCGCAAAAATACAGAGAAACTGCCGAATTTTTGCCCAACCCAAGGTTTTCTGATGAAAAAATATATATATATATACTCATACAAAAGACCAAAAATCCCAGTCCAGATACCTTGCCATTGAGGAGAGTCTACAGTTTTGGGGAAATCCTGGCCGCAAAGTGATCTTTGAGTGAAAAAACTATATGAAGTACATAAACAAAAGGCCTCAAAAAGGGAACTCATAATAATTGTGGCTACAAGGTGATCATTATAATGTGAAGTGAAAAAAAATACCTTACAAAATGTAAAAATTAAATATATAATTAGTGACAAAATATCATATATGACCATAACTTTGTTCTCAGCTTTTTTAACTCGGCATTTCACCCAAACCGAAAGTGCATAGCCAATTAAATTTACAATAAATACGAAAAAACAAAAAAAAAACAAAATAACAAAATGGAAAACAGCAGCAAAAACAACAGAAACACCACAGAAAAACTGTTCGATACGTGCCGGAATTTAAGTTTAGCTTTTTAGCCCTCCAGTATTATTTGCATGGATTGCATGTGTATTGCTCTTTACAGTTTTACTGGGCGCATGTGACCGCCCACTCCACTCCTGCCCACTATCGTTGTGGGATACAGTAGAGCTTCAATATAGTGGATTTTGTTTAACAAGAAGAATATTTGTAAGATGAAAGTTTTATGAAAAGAGATTTAAAAGATTTTCTGAGACTAAAAATATTAATATACATTTTTTTTTTTAAATTTAAATAGCTAAAAAATACTTTAAAATTATTTATATTTATAATTAAAAAACCTTTTTTCTTGAACCTAAAAAATTTAATTTAAAATATTATTTTTAAAGTTGTGTATCAGAGTTTAGCTTATCTAACTAAACTTAAACACTTCATTTAGTAAGTAAATTTTCATTATTTTTTTAGGAGAAGCTTAAAAACCTGAGGCTCGGAGAGAGCGAGAAAGAGTGTGAGTCGCAGCCTGAGCGGCGGGGGTGTAAGTGAGAGGGAAAGCAGCCGACGGCGACGCTGTTTTTTCAATGACGCGACAACAACAAAAACAATTAACAAAATTCGCGTACGAAATTAAACAACAACAACAACAAAACCAACATCAACATCAACTACAATTCGGCCTTCTCGGTATTGGCAGCGGCCTAGCGCCGGCAAAAAATAACAATAAAAGCCAATTGTTTGTGTTTAAGTAAACAAAACAAGATCAGTTAAAAAAAAATATCCAAAACAAAAATAAAAACTAAGTCAAAAAATGACCGTCTCGTATGCGGGCGAAGTGCCAAATGGGAGCAGCTTTGGCTGCTTCTGGAAGATCCTATGGAAGTGAGTATTGGCTATAAGAAGTTGAGATAAAAACCCCTTGATAAGAATTTTATCTCATCTTAATAATTTGATCAATGAAACATTAAAATATATACCAAATATATATCTATATTATCAAAAATCTTGAAACATGATACACCGCAATATTGCGAAATTCAAAACATATATACCTCATATGTTCCATATGGTCCAGTCAATCTGGGTCACCACCCAAAAGGTACCTATTCCGGGGATTTTTCCGCATTACTCATTCACCTGTTCGAGTGTTTACCAACGCAATTAACATCCCATACTGTGAACCTCTCTATTCAGACTCCATAATATATTCGTATTGACAGCGTCCCCTCGGCCACATCTGGTTTCAGGGCATTTTGTTTTTAGAGTGTGTTTATTTTTAAGCCCAGTTCGGTTTAATTGTTTCCCAAGTGCAGTCACTCGTAACTGGGCAGTTAGAATGGCAATTCCAGTTCCAGTTACTGTTGCACAGTTCCAGTTTTAGCCATTCAAACCAGAAAGAAGAACGAAATTGGTAGCTCGGAAAACTAACTTGATAAGCTAGACTTTCTGTAATGGTTTCACTAATTGAAAACTTATGCAAGTTACTTTTATGACAAGCGGGGAATATTGTAAAAATAACTTAATCATATTGTTTTTTTCAACGACAACCTCGAGTTCTAAGCTAGTGATCTTAGCCAAAGGTTAATGCCATAGCAACCTAAATTTTAGAGAGAAGAAGGCAAACGAAACCTTGATCAAAACAAACAGAACGAAGTCCCCACCTGAATAGTACCAGTTCCGAAGCGGTTATGCCAATCATTATACATATATATATATATGTTTTTATAATGTATCAAATCACACTTTGGGACATTAGAATTCATTGGAACTGACATGCAAGATTGGAATACCCCCATAAAAACCAACTTGCAGAACTGGCGACCCATTAAGATCTAAAAAATTCGAAATACGATGATCAAGAGAGGGACATGATTGAGTGAATGAGGAAATCATATATAATAAAACAAAAAACCAGTTAGTTACAGTTCAAAGTCGGCAAAGAGATCGACTAATCCCTGACTACCTTAAACTTTTTTAACTCAAATCCCATTCCCTTTTAATAGATGGCGAGGCAGCGTTTACAAACTGATCTGGCGCGAATTAGTGGCATATCTTTGCTTATACTATACTATAAATGTTATCTACAGATTTGGCCTGACAGAAAGTCAGCAGGCGTAAGTATTATTATAAAATAAAGTTGGTAGTATTATAATCTATTTATTTCCTGACAGTATTTTTAAGAAAATTCGCCTTTACTTCGGGCAGCAGAGTGAGAGTATACCCATGTCCTTTGTCCTGGGCTTCTATGTAAATTTGGTAGTTAAACGTTGGTGGGAGCAGTACCGCCTTCTGCCCTGGCCAGACACGTTGGCCCTGTTTATAAGTGCTGCCATTCCCAACTCAAATGCAGGTGTAAATGTAAGTGAAATAAATAACAAGATTTACTTCTATTAAAAAATTATAATATATTATTATTCAGAATGAAACAAGTCGCCTTATGCGTCGTAATATCATGCGCTATATGGTCTTGGCCTATGTGATCACCCTTCAGCGAATTTCCCTTCGAGTGAAACGTCGTTTTCCCACCACCCAACATCTTGTAGATGCCGGTCTGATGCACGAGTCCGAGATGAAGATCTTTGAGGCTCTTAATCAGAAGAGCCCTATGTCCAAGTACTGGATGCCTCTGGTTTGGGCCACCAACATCATTAATCGAGCGAGGAAAGATGGCTTGATTGCCTCGGATCATATTGTTCAAACCATTTTGGTGGAATTGTCGGATATTCGTAGACGTTTAGGTGGTCTTATTGGCTACGATACGGTCTGTGTTCCTCTGGTCTACACCCAGGTGAGTTTATATTCAAGCCAATTTATATAAAAATTAAGATTTTGTTGAAAGAAAGTGAAAATTTTAGAGGCGATTTCCATCATTTCCCTATCTAAAGTTACTAACTTAATCCTCGTTTTTAGGTGGTTACCTTGGTGCTGTATACCTATTTCATTGCCGCCCTTTTGGGCCGTCAAATGTTGCCAAATGTTTTGGACAGAAATGGCCGAGAAGATCCCGATCTGTTCTTTCCCCTCTTCACGGTATTGCAGGTATAAATCAATTTGCTTAACTTAATTAAATTAAGTCATTATTTTCACGGTTGATTTAAGACGGCTTAGAAGTTATCTTAATTTGCACGTTCCGTCTTATTTACCATAAATCAGAGTCAAATTTGCACGTCTCGTCGTTTTGTAAAAAGTTTAAAAACTTGTTGCGGTTTTTTGTTATTCGCAATTTTGTTATTTTTTTTTTGCTGCCGCCTTTTCCGCCAAATTGTAATGGCTATACCTTGTTAGCGATATGCTATATATATATAGAGTAGACTATATAATGGCTATATCATGATATGGCCAGTTACAACTGTTGGCTGTTTTCCGTTTTGGTTTCTGCGGTTCTCCACAGGGGACAGATTTCAAGTGCCTTATGTAAACGATTCGCGGTCACGTTCCCCGTAATAAATTGGCATTTTGCCGGGCTCTGGTCTGGTTTGTGTTTCTCCGCGATATAAATCTGTGACAAGTGTTTAGCTATCATTATTAACTGTTAATGTCCATACTATATGTATAATTTTTAGTAACAAAAAAGTGAATGGAATTGCTGAGCTTTCCCCGGCATGCCTTCAGTTTATTCCCAAGTTCTGTTGAAATTCGTCTTTCTTTTTGTTACTTTTCATGATGTAATTACCTGATCCTATCACATTCAATTAATCTTTACAGTTTGTTTTCTACGTGGGCTGGCTGAAAGTGGCCGAGGTGCTAATCAATCCCTTCGGCGAAGATGACGATGATATCGAGCTCAACTGGCTGATTGACCGACACATCAAGGTGAGTCACTAATGCAGATAATTCGCACACAACCTTTTACGTAATACGTTGTGGCACATTGTCTATACTCCATCCAACCGTTAAACATTTTTAATAAGCGGTGGCAATAATTCCTGCGGTGAATACAACCATAAAACAATCATTTTTGAGTTAGAGATGCTAACAAAAAGTTCCCCCTTCAAAATTTCACCTAAGAAAAAACCTGTCTAACTTCCAATTAATTTCATTTAGCATGAGGTAGATAAATTCACAGATTTTTAAATTGAATTAGGAACAATGATCAATGAACAGATGGTATATGACTCGAAACAGAACTTCCCAGCGTTTAACTCAAACCTTGGACAGCACAACAAACACATCCATAAGATACATATACGTATCTTGTCTGAGGGGGTAATATCCATAATTATAATTTCATAGGTTTCCAAGTATTATGACTGCTAAAATCTGAATTCGCTAATTGGGTTAGCGTGCTAACTAAGTAAAGATTTTTGAGCTCTCGAGGCGATAATCGCTTGAGTCAGCCACTTCTTGGATTGCCGTTGAAAGGAGAAGAACATGTCTGTCTGCCACGTGCTAAAAATAACAGGCATTCTCTACATAGTCAACAAAAGTTTCAGAAGAAGGATACATCGTCTTAGAATAACGAATTTCAAATTGTCTTTAAAAGAAGTTTTATGAAGTTAGATTATAGTTACTATGATGGAGTCGAGACGTTTTTAAGAGGAAACAATATTCCTTTATTTTCGATCACGACCTGCAATTTGTTTTTATTCAGAAACAGGCTGGAGGAATTTTTTATTAAAATAAAGGCAAATAAAATATGCTATCTACATATCAGTTTCTCATTTACATATACCAGAAAATATGAATAAAAATTCTTTATTATTCTTTATTAAAAGAAACTTTTAGTTTTTATTAATGAATTTCAAGGAATTAAGAGAGAACTGTGAGAAAATCTTTAAGTGCTAGATACTTTTCTGTATATCTTTAAGTTCCAATGACTACAACTTAGTTCATCATTTACATGTGCCTTTAGATGGCACTGAACAAATCATTATTTATGAGTTTAGCTAAAGTATATATTAATTTCCCTTTGGGAATGCAGTTTATTCTAATGAAGTGTGACTTTAATAATTGCGACTTAGACTAGCTGTCAGTTTTGAAAGATAATTTATATTTCAAAGATAAATCTCTGAAATTCCCCAAAATCAGATGAGAGCATTGAGATTCGTCTATATCCCTTCCGCCGCTGATGCTGATTGAAGTTTTGGACTTGGGCTTTGAAACTCAATGTTGGTGTGTCTGTGTGTGTGTGAGTGTGTTATGCATGTGTTTGTATCTGTGTTTGGGGCCTGCCGTTGCTTGCAATTATTTACAAAAGTTAGCAGCCAGCAGCCAGCAGCAGCAGCAGCAAAAGTAAATTGAAAACAGGTTTTTGTTCAAAAAAAATGAGAAAAAACGAAAAAAATGCGAACTGAAAACATTGAAACCTCTTTTGTAGAGCTTTATCATTGACTGTTTTCATGTGTGTGTTTGTGTTGTTGTTGCTGTTTTTTATGGTCATCGTTGGGTTTGCTGCTCGATTTCGGAAATGCATCCCAAGCGGGCTCTCGAGCACACAAATGCCCACTTTTAGCTCGGTTATCAGCAGGGGGTTAATGCCAACACCTCTGCCCAGCTTTGTGGCCCATTTCAACTGCACTCCACACGACCAGACGTGACTCTTGGCTCACTCGCTCATAAATGGCAAATTGAAAACAGAGCGCGGCTAAATGATTAACCAAATGAGTATTTTGTATATATATTTTTTTTATTTTTATTTTTTATTATTTGCAATTTTCTGCTGTGGGCTGTGAGCTGACTTCTGTTATGGAATAATTAAAACTTGTAAGCAATTTCACTTTTTCTTTTGTTTTCGATGTGGGACAGTAGCCACGGGTCAATAATAGTGACGTAATTGGGTTTAGTGCCTCCTCGAAATAGCCCGAAAAATCGCAAATGACAAACACGTTCCGATTTTGAACAGCCCTCGACTGATCCACTTCTGATAAACTCACTTTCAGGCGGCCTACATGATCGTTGACGAGATGCACGAGGAGCACCCCGAGTTGCTGCGGGATCAGTACTGGGAGTGCGTGGTACCCAAGGATCTGCCCTATACGGTGGCATCCGAACATTATCGAAAGGATGAGCCGAAGGGCTCTGCTGAGAAGTACAAGGTCAAGAAGGAGGACGCCATGTATGCCAACATTATGCCCGGTGGCGGCAAGCGAATGCTCAGCGATGATGTCTACGCGGATTATGTGAGTTCACTTAACATTCAGCCTATTAAGCCACTGGTTGCTACTGTTTTATAGCTTTAACTATAAATTCGTTGACAGTAGTAGCATTTTCTGATATATGTCCTTAAAGAATAACTTTTTTATGGAAAATATTACAACTTCAAACTTTAATGTTGACTTTTATGTTTTTAACGAGGCTTACTTACATTAGTATTTATTAAAACTAATAAAAAAATATATTTTAATAACATATTTACCCCAAAAACAGGAGAGCGTGGACACACCCATGGTGGAAAGGCGGAAAAACAACTGGCTGGTTCGCCAGCTCTCGCGAATGGGTTCGATGAGGAGCCAATCGACGGCCTACTCCTCTGGCGGAATGCCCTTCAATCGGAACCGCCTGAATTCTGTATACTCTAGTCCCGAGTCTGGCTTGCCACTGACCATCCTACAGCAGCAGCAACTGCAGCAGGCGCATCAGCAACAGCAGGCAGGATCGAATCCAAATAAATCGAGTCTCTACGGGAAGTTTGTGCATCGGAAATCTATCAGAGCACAACGACAACTTATCAAGCAGAGTGAGTAAAAATTCAAATTAATTTAAAATCAAGAATGATTATATTTACTATATATATATCTTAATAAAACTATTTACCTCCAAGAAATCGTCATATAAGTAGTTACGGCTATTATGACATACCCCCAAAAGTATGCTACTAAATAAATAATAATAATGATTTTTCTTTAACAGACTCTAAATTAAATGGCTTGAATGTTAATGTGGCCAAGACCAGACCACGGATTCCCACACCCGAGGTAACCAAGGATGGCAACACGAATCCAGGTGAGTACAAATCCACACCTTATGCACGATACCTGCAACTTTCTGAACAACTCGCACCACTCCCATGTAGCCACCAGCTCGGTCCTAATGGCACCACAGCAGCTGAGCACCACCAGCGCACCATCGGGCATGTACCCCACCTCCTACGCACCCGACACCCTACTGCACCAGGAGAGCGGCCAGGTGCTGGGCACGCTGCTGCTCTCGCCCATCAAAGAGATGGATAGCTCATCGTCCAATAACACTCTGATTCCAGGACATCCGGCCACCGCAGCCCTGGCAGCCAGCATGAAGGACGGATTTGTACCAAGCAGTAAGTAGATTCACTTATGGGCTAATCAAACGTTATCTTATGTTAAACATAATCTTAATTTCTAGATATTCCCGCTGCCACGAACATCACCACTCTATCATTCCCCTTCAGCGTGACTAGCACTGGTGGGGAGACGATGCCCACGGGGACATTGAGCATCCTACCCATCACGGCCAACGCCCAATTGCCCACGATCACAACGACAGCCAGTGGCTACGATCCAAATGATGTGATCACCACCATACCTGTGTCTTTGTCTATCCAACGATCGCCATCGGCGCTTTCCATTGTGGAACTAACCGGAGCTGATGTTCAGGATGGATACAGCAACAGTGGGTCAAGCAATGGAAATGGTGGTATCACCACCACGGCCCTGCTCTCCGTAAAGCCCCTAAATGGAAACCAAAACATTTCGCGGAACAACAGTTTCAACTTAAGCCTCAATCTGCAGGATCCACAGCAACGATCCTCGATGCGATCAGCGGGACCCAATGATACAGTGGACAACTCAGCCACGATGCCAATGCCTCAGAGAGGCGGAGGTCAGGAAACAGGAGGAGTGGTAGGATCTTCGGCACCCTCTACTCTGGCGAAACACAAGCCGGAGCAGAAGACCGGAGAGGTGTACGTCTGACACTGAGATCCTCCTTAGATTGGTCTAAATTCGAACGGGATTAGAGCCACGTAATTAGGTTTAAGACCCAATGGCCATGTGCCGCCCGGAAACACTAAAATGATATTATCAGTAGCCAGAAAAGGTTTGATTATTTCAAGGACCTTCGTCCTAGAAGTCAAGTAATCACTTTTCTTATAGCAAACAGCAGATCAGGAAGTCTCAATGGGTTTTATTTAAGTTTAATTTTTGGGTATTTTAATTTGATTTCCCTAAAGTGAAAACTAAATAAAATACAGTGAGACCCCAAAACATGTTACTTCATAAGTTCAGCTCAACAAAATTGTAGTAAATGCAGAGAGTATATCACCAACCGATTGTATCTATATAGAGTATTGTATATAATTAGATTATTTAATAGGAAATTGACTTATTGTTTTGGCACTTGCCATATTAGTTAAGCGTTTGAATCTTTGCATAACTTTATAAAGAATCTCTATCTCGTGTAGGCAGTGTAAATACTTGTAAACCAACACAGTATGTGATATGCGATTGTTATCCAGCTAGATTTTGTATCTTTGCAAGTACAGATAAATAAGTGCCTAAGTTTATATTCTGTAATTATAATCCCCTCTGTATGTGAATGTAGGAAATCTATGTAATTATGGCCCTTGTACAGATGAACAGGCCACATCTTGTAGTTATATTTGGAAATAAAATCAATCACTTAACAAAGAAGTTACTAACCATATACTTTTGGCTGATAAAAGAGATACTGATGAATGATATGACACTCTTTCATTGATCAATCGAGACTCTTCGGGCCTACCCCAAGAGAAAGATCAATTAGAATTTGAGCCCCAACGGTGCGATATATGTAGGCAGAAAATTTAAATGGATGCTCATGGAAGATGGGCAGTCAGTTGCGCTTGGGCGCTCAAGCGGTAACCATCTGTGGACTATATACGCCTTCGTTCTAGGAAAAGTGCGAGTAACTGAAGGATAAATCAGAAAGTGTCATTAAAAAGGTGAATATCCCATGGAGAAGATCTAGTAAAAGGATAGATTTCAATCTGCAATGGAGCAGAGCTACGCATCAATTTACCCCAAGGAATTTGTGCCCAATAATATATATTCTATTACTCGTTAACCCCGCGGGTCAATCAGAACTATGTGGCCAAAGAAACAAACTTGCATGCGGCAGCAAAGTGTTGCTTAATTGAATTAACCTTTTGTCTCGTCTGGTTCGAGTTTGTGTCCGCTTTGAGTGAAGAAATCTTGACCACGGATCGATGGCCCATTGAATAATAGAGACCATTTAATTGTTATTTCGTCAGTGTCGACAATCCATCATCATGGAACGGGATGAGGCGTCTACCTCGACCAGCGAAGGTAAATCCGTGGAGGAGGTGCCCACGGCGGAGGGTCTGGAGCAAACTGATCCCATTAGTTTCCTGAAACTGTTCCGATTCTCTACATATGGAGAGATTGCCTGGCTGTTCTTCGGCTTTCTAATGTGCTGCATAAAGGCGCTGACCCTTCCTGCCGTGGTAATCATCTACAGTGAGTTCACATCCATGCTGGTAGACCGTGCCATGCAGTTTGGAACTAGTTCAAAGGTCCATGCCCTGCCACTTTTCGGAGGTGGTAAGACACTGTAAGTATCATTTATCAATCATACGCAGTGTGATCTTTGCCTGCTAGTAATATTGGGCTGGGTCTACAAGCACGCTATTGATTAAAAAATAATACTTCCAGTACGAATGCCTCTCGGGAAGAGAACAGCGAAGCCTTATACGATGACTCCATATCGTATGGCATCCTCCTGACCATCGCTTCGGTGGTGATGTTCATCTCAGGCATTTTCTCTGTGGATATTTTCAACATGGTGGCTTTACGGCAGGTAACAAGGATGCGGATTAAGCTCTTCACATCCGTGATACGTCAGGACATCGGTTGGCATGATCTGGCCAGTAAGCAAAACTTTACCCAGAGTATGGTTGAGTAAGTAGCGTTAACTTTCTGGAAAAGTAAATATTCTTAGATTATTTATATTTTCCAGTGATGTGGAAAAGATTCGCGATGGTATCTCAGAGAAAGTGGGTCACTTTGTATACCTGATTGTGGGTTTTATTATAACTGTGGCCATTTCATTTGGCTACGGCTGGAAGCTCACCTTAGCTGTGAGTTCTTATATACCTCTTGTGATCCTGGTTAATTACTATGTGGCTAAGGTGAGTAATCATATTCAGTGGATTTCTAGAAAGTTATATAATATTGAATTTCAGTTCCAAGGTAAACTCACTGCCCGTGAACAGGAATCCTATGCTGGAGCTGGTAATTTGGCAGAGGAGATCCTGAGTGCCATTCGCACGGTGGTCTCTTTTGGTGGAGAAAAATCAGAGGTTCAGCGTTATGAGAACTTCTTAGTTCCCGCTCGAAAGGCGAGTCAATGGAAAGGAGCCTTCTCCGGAGTCAGTGATGCTGTTTTGAAGTCGATGTTGTATCTGTCCTGCGCCGGAGCCTTCTGGTATGGCGTCAATCTCATCATCGATGATCGAAATGTGGAAAACAAGGAATATACTCCTGCCATTCTGATGATTGTAAGATTTATTAGTTTACAATTTTATGGTAAACACTGTAAAGATTTCATATTATTCTAAGGCCTTCTTTGGCATCATTGTGGGTGCTGATAACATAGCCAGAACGGCACCTTTTCTGGAATCCTTTGCCACCGCCCGCGGTTGCGCCACCAACCTGTTCAAAGTAATCGATCTTACCTCCAAGATTGATCCGCTCTCCACAGATGGCAAGCTCTTAAACTACGGTCTACGTGGCGATGTGGAGTTCCAGGATGTCTTCTTTAGATATCCCTCTCGTCCTGAGGTTATAGTTCATAGGGGACTAAATATCCGTATTAGAGCGGGTCAAACGGTGGCCTTGGTTGGTTCTTCGGGCTGTGGAAAGTCCACTTGCGTTCAGTTGCTCCAGAGGTTCTATGATCCTGTCTTTGGTTCAGTGCTCCTGGATGATTTGGATATTAGAAAGTACAACATTCAGTGGCTGAGATCGAATATTGCCGTGGTTGGCCAGGAACCAGTGCTGTTCTTGGGCACAATTGGTGGGTTCTTAATGAGAGTTGTGCTTAAAAAGTTCATTTAATCATTTTGTTTGCAGCTCAGAATATTGCTTATGGTAAACCAGGAGCCACACAAAAAGAGATCGAGGCAGCTGCCACTCAGGCAGGAGCTCACGAGTTCATTACAAATCTGCCAGAGGTCAGAAAAAAAACCATTTAAAGATCTATTACCATAAAAACTAATAAACAATCTCGGATTCTTCAGAGCTATCGCAGTATGATTGGTGAGCGTGGCTCTCAACTCTCTGGAGGTCAGAAACAACGCATAGCCATTGCCCGAGCATTGATTCAGAATCCCAAGATCCTTCTCCTCGATGAAGCTACTTCTGCACTGGACTACCAATCCGAGAAGCAAGTTCAACAGGCCTTGGACTTGGCCAGTAAGGGTCGTACAACCATTGTAGTTTCCCATCGGTTGTCAGCTATTCGAGGAGCTGATAAGATTGTCTTCATTCATGACGGCAAAGTCTTGGAAGAGGGTTCCCATGATGATCTGATGGCTCTGGAGGGTGCCTACTACAACATGGTTCGTGCTGGCGACATCAACATGCCTGATGAGGTGGAGAAGGAGGAGAGCATTGAGGAAACCAAAAGTATGTTCTCTAAGGGCTTATATCTATTTTTAGTAACATTTCATATTAATCCTAGGAAAAAGTCTTGCTCTCTTTGAAAAATCCTTTGAGACAAGTCCCTTGAACTTTGAAAAAGGTCAGAAGAACAGTGTCCAGTTTGACGAACCCATTGTAAAGGCTCTTGTTAAGGACATCAACGCCAAGATAGTTGAGGCTCCCGTTGAAAAACCCAACTTCTTTCGTACTTTCTCCAGGATTCTAAGTCTTGCCAGACCGGAATGGTGCTACTTGATTTTTGGAACCATAAGCGCCGTGGCAGTGGGCTGCTTGTATCCGGCTTTCTCGATCATATTTGGTGAATTTTATGCTGCTCTGGCTGAACAGGATCCGAAGGATGCCCTAAGTCGCACGGCTGTTCTATCCTGGGCCTGCTTGGGTCTGGCTTTCTTGACTGGATTAGTCTGTTTCCTGCAGACTTACTTGTTTAACTACGCCGGCGTTTGGCTTACTACCAGGATGCGAGCCATGACATTTAATGCGATGGTGAGCCAGGAGGTTGGATGGTTCGACGATGAAAATAACTCGGTGGGAGCTCTATCCGCTCGCTTGTCGGGCGAGGCAGTTGGTGTCCAGGGAGCCATAGGATATCCCCTGAGTGGAATGATTCAGGCTCTATCCAACTTTGTTTCCAGTGTCAGCGTTGCCATGTACTACAACTGGAAGTTGGCTCTTCTGTGTTTGGCCAATTGTCCCATCATTGTGGGATCTGTCATCCTGGAAGCTAAGTGGGTTGTGTTATTAAAGGTTTTCCTTACATTTACTAACTTCTTTGTTTCAGAATGATGTCTACTGCTATTGTTAGAGAGAAGCAGGTGATTGAGGAAGCTTGTCGCATTGCCACTGAATCCATAACCAACATAAGAACTGTTGCCGGATTGAGAAGGGAAGCAGATGTCATCCGGGAGTACACAGAGGAGATTCAGAGAGTGGAGGTACTCATCCGCCAGAAGCTAAAATGGCGAGGAGTCCTTAACTCCACCATGCAGGCATCAGCCTTCTTTGCTTATGCCGTGGCTCTCTGTTATGGAGGTGTCTTGGTGTCCGAGGGTCAGCTGCCTTTCCAGGATATTATCAAGTAAGGATGGAAATCAAGTCTAAGATAGGCCACTTAATCTTTTCACTCATTATTTTTAGAGTATCAGAAACCTTGCTGTATGGATCCATGATGCTGGCCCAATCCCTGGCCTTCACTCCCGCCTTCTCAGGTGCCCTGGTTGCAGGCCATCGCCTCTTCCAGATCCTAGATCGCAAACCAAAGATCCAGTCACCCATGGGCACTATTAAGAATACTCTCGCCAAGCAGTTGAATCTTTTCGAGGGTGTACGATATCGGGGTATTGAATTCCGATATCCTACACGACCTGATGCAAAGATTCTCAATGGTCTAGACCTGGAGGTTCTCAAGGGTCAAACGGTGGCTTTGGTGGGTCATTCTGGGTGTGGAAAGTCCACTTGTGTGCAGCTGCTGCAGCGTTACTATGACCCCGATGAGGGAAGTATAGTGAGTACTTTTCTTGATAAAATACTACCAGTGATTAACCTCTTTACCCAGCACATAGATCACGATGACATCCAACATGATCTGACCCTGGACGGTGTGAGGACCAAACTGGGCATAGTCTCCCAAGAACCAACTCTTTTCGAACGCTCCATAGCGGAGAACATAGCCTATGGCGACAATCGTCGATCGGTTTCCATGGTGGAGATTATTGCAGCAGCCAAAAGTGCCAATGCCCACAGTTTTATCATTTCCCTGCCCAATGGCTATGATACCAAGATGGGAGCCAGAGGAACCCAACTGTCGGGTGGACAGAAGCAACGTATTGCCATTGCCAGAGCGCTGGTGAGGAATCCCAAGATCCTACTGCTCGATGAAGCCACCTCAGCCTTGGACTTGCAAAGCGAGCAGTTGGTCCAACAGGCCTTGGATTCAGCCTGCTCAGGACGAACCTGCATTGTCATAGCCCATCGACTGTCAACCGTCCAGAATGCAGATGTGATCTGTGTCATCCAGAATGGTCAGGTGGTGGAGCAGGGTAACCACATGCAACTGATTTCCCAGGGCGGCATATACGCCAAGCTGCACAAGACCCAAAAGGATCATTGAAAATTATCTAAACATTTTTGTAATTCCCACAGAAAACCAAAGTACACTTGTCACCAAAAACTAAATAAACTTTCACACAACTTTTTATCCATAAAAATGTTTATTGTTATTATAAAGAGATATCAAGGGAAGTATAATCTTGAAAGACTATTCAGTTAAGCAACTTTGTTTGATATATTAATAGTTATTAGAGGTATAAGTTGTAAGATTCGCCATCAAACTTATCTGACTGATAAGGGAGCAATCTTTGTGGCTTGTACATAACGCCATCCACCCACACGACCGCTGCCAATATTCATGGTCAATGACATGCAATCTTGATTTTGCGTATCAGTGAAATGATAACAGTTCTCAAATAAACAGGGAAGATCATAAGTTTAACCGTCTGGAATGCAAATTACGTCAAATTTGCGTATTTTGCTGACCTATTTCCGCGACAGATGGGTGCACACCTAGCCAAAAAAAGAAAGATGGCCAATGATTTCTTACCAGTCATTGTGAACCTTGAGTAAAATCAATTCAATTGATATTAATAAAAGACCATAAAGGGGTTCTCAACGTTAGAACCCCAACATTGCTGCCTGTCTATTTGAACTTTAATAGAAACCGAATTTGTAGAAAAACTGACGCCATAGCCAACAGACCCGCCAGTCGCTTTCTGCAGTCCCAACGGAACAGACGCGGAACATTTTGCTCCGGATAGCAAACAGCATCGAGAGGATAGGCAACGAGCTTGTGGAAAACGCGGAATGCAAAACAATTAAAGCTTAAATACGATCACAGGCAGATCAGCCTCATCGGCAGTGCAACTGGCATAGCACGACAATCTCCATCGGAGAGGGAGTTAATTACCCAGAACCAAGAACCCATTTCGAGACAATTTTCATCCATTGTTCGGAGGGCCAGTTCAGTGCCAACAAAACTGCGGGCGTTTCGATTTTTGGTTTCGCTCTCTCCGCGCGCTTTCTTAACTATTAATTGACCCCGCCGGTCAATGAGTTTCGTGTATAGGCGATAGTTCGCAGTGATGACGATGTCGGAGAGCCGCGATGATGTTCCTGCTGACACGGACACGGATGCCACTCCAGAGGCCCAGAAGAAGGGGAAGACCAAGGAGAAAGCCCAGCCCATGATCAGCTATACAGAGCTATTCCGGTATATCAGTGGCTGGGACTATCTCCTGCTCCTGTCGGCCTTTGTGGCGGCATTACTTCAATCCCTGGTCTATCCCATTGCCATTGTGGTCTACAGCGAACTGGTGGCCATGTTTATTGATAGAACTCTTGGCCAGGGAACCAGTTCGGTCACCATCGGTTTGTCGCTCTTCGGAGGCGGAAAGATACTGTAAGTTTAAGGTGATATATTTTTCTAAACTAAAAATTTAAGGTTAATTTATTGTTATAGCAAGTCAATTTTTCTGAACTTGTATTTAAAATGCCATTAAATGAATAAAATGTAGAGATATATGTTAGGTTAATGACTGTGTTGCTACAAGAATTTATTTCTGTAGAAAACCTATATTAAGACCATAAAAAAACAAATTGTAGAGGCTATATAGGAGAGAGGATGAATCAATTCTTTGCCAGCTTTCAAAGCAAACGGTCGTGTTTTCGGTTCCGCGAATTTCTTTGTTGTTTCGAAAAAAGCGATGACCGAAAAATCGAAAACAATGCAAAGTTTTCAAGGACATTGCTGTAAGCAAAATAAGCAAAAAGTAATGCTGATCAAGAAATTTCTTTAAGATTTTACAACTGAATTTCGAGCACTTATTCATACTTTAACTTATTTTTTTAGCACAAATGCCTCTTACGAGGAGAACATGCAGGAGCTGCGCAAGGACAGCGTGTCCTTTGGCATACTCATGACCCTTAACACTCTTCTTATGCTTTTCTCTGGAGTTTACTATGTGGATGCCTTCAACAGATTGGCTCTTAAACTCACAGTCCGCATGCGTAGGGAGTTCTTCAAGGCCACATTGAGGCAGGAGATTGGCTGGCATGACATGGCCAAGGACCAAAACTTTGCCGTTCGCATTACTGAGTAAGTGCTTTCCAAACGGTACGAAGATAAATGCTAAGCAGGATTTTCCTTTTAGCAACATGGAAAAGATTCGCAGTGGCATAGCCGAGAATCTGGGTCATTATGTAGAGATCATGTGCGAGGTCATAATCAGTGTGGTTCTCTCCTTTATCTACGGATGGAAATTAGCCCTGGCAATAGTGTTTTATATACCTTTAACCCTAGTAGTTAATGCAGCAGTGGCCCATGTAAGTATAAATTTCCGTAGAAAACGTTTTATAGAAACGAAAGTGTGTTCCAACAAGCTTTTAGTGAACTTGAAATTTTGTTTGTCTTATCTGAAAATAGTTTTCCGAAAATAGAACAAGTACTTGCCTGAGAGAAAACGAATTTTACGCTTGAATTTGTTCTCTCGCAACTAATAAATTTTAACATAAAACATTTTCTGTACCATTATCCAGTACCAAGGAAAACTTACTGGCCAGGAGCAGAGTTCCTATGTGAAAGCAAGCTCCGTGGTCGAAGAAGTAATCGGAGCTATCCGGACTGTGGTGGCCTTTGGAGGAGAGCGAACGGAGTCCGTGCGTTATGATACCCTCCTAAAACCGGCTCTTAGGGCAGGAAAATGGAAGGGAGCCTTCTCCGGACTAAGTGACACGGTGATGAAGGCCATGTTGTTCATCACGGGAGCAGGATCCTTTTGGTATGGAGCTAATTTAATCCTCTTCTATCGGGATCCCAGTATTCCCATCAACGAGAGGGAATACACACCAGCGGTTGTGATGATTGTGATATCGGGAATAATTGTGAGTGCCAATCAAATATCCCGAACATCTCCATTCCTCGAGACTTTCGCCATGGCTCGAGGATCGGCATCGGCCATATTGGAGGTCATTGATCGTACTTCCCTTATTGATCCGCTCTCGAAAGCCGGCAAAATCCTTAACTATGGCCTCAAGGGCACTGTTGAATTCCGAGATGTTTTCTTTCGTTATCCCGCCAGAGAGGATGTGATTGTCTTGCGGGGACTTAACGTGATCGTGGAGGAAGGTCAAACGGTGGCCTTGGTGGGTCCCTCCGGCTGTGGCAAGTCCACTTGCATACAGCTTTTGCAGCGCTTTTATGATCCAGTATTTGGACAAGTTCTGCTGGATGGTGAGGATGTCCGGAAATATAACCTCAAGTGGCTGCGATCAAATATTGCCGTGGTGGGACAGGAACCGGTGCTCTTTCAAGGAACCATCGGAGAGAATATCCGTCATGGAAAACCGGAAGCCACACAAAAGGAAGTTGAAGATTCCGCCAAAGCAGCTAATGCTCATGACTTTATCATAGCTCTTCATAAGGTAAGGCATCTCTTAACTTCATGACCTGTGATATAACATTTAATAATCTCCAAACTTAGGGTTACGATACGGATATCAGCGAGAAGGGCGTACAACTTTCCGGAGGTCAGCGTCAGCGTATTGCCATCGCCAGGGCTCTGATCCAGCAACCCAAAATTCTGCTTTTGGATGAGGCCACCTCCGCCTTAGACTACCATGCCGAAAAGCTAGTCCAAGCTGCTCTGGACAAGGCCTGCAAGGGCAGAACCACCTTGGTGGTGTCCCATCGCCTTTCCGCCATCAGACACGCCCATCGGATCGTTTATATTGAAAATGGCAAGGCCGTTGAGCAGGGCACCCACGAGGAGCTGATGAAGCTGGAGGGATTCTACCACAAAATGGTTACCGTTCATTCCTATGATGATTCCGCTGAGGAGCTATTAAATGAGCTGGAAGAAGAGGCCGAGATCAAGGAGAGAAAAATGTCATATGACCCTGAACAGTTCCAACTGGGCACCCGTAATTCCATAGTTTCTTTGGAGAAGAACGCCGAGTTCCAGATGAAGAACCTGAATGGTCTAGCTAATCCAACTTTGAATCTGGAATCTGAGGAACCTGGTCCATCTGGGAATTATATTCGCACCTTCTTCCGCATTTTGGGCTGGGCCCGCCCCGAATGGAGTTTCCTTATCATCGGAGCCATTTGTGCTGGCCTTTATGGAGTGACCATGCCAGTGTTTTCCATTATCCTAGCGGAGCTATATGGTTCGTTGGCCAAGCCAACAGATGAGGAGGTTCTCGACCAAAGCGCCTCCATGGCCATCATCTCCCTGGTGATTGGGGTTGCAGCTGGCGTGGTGTGTTTCATTCAGACCTTTTTCTTTAATCTTGCTGGAGTTTGGCTGACCATGAGAATGCGGTTAGTCCTTCATGGGTTATCCTTCCATATGGTTTTAATTAAAGATTCTTTCTTTTTGCAGCTCCAAAACCTTTAGTTGCATCATGCACCAAGAGATGGGTTGGTTCGATCGCAAGGAGAACAGCATTGGAGCCCTTTCGGCCCGACTATCTGGAGATGCTGCCAGTGTTCAGGGAGCTATCGGATTTCCATTGAGCAACATCATCCAGGCCTTTACCAACTTCATCTGCAGTGTCTCCATCGCCTTTCCCTATTCCTGGGAATTGGCCTTAATTTGTTTGAGCACGTCTCCCTTCATGATTGCTTCTATTGTCTTCGAGGCGCGATTTGGGGAGAAATCCGCTTTGAAGGAAAAGGCGGTTCTTGAGGAGACGAGTCGGATAGCCACGGAAACCATTACCCAAATTCGGACAGTTGCTGGTCTTCGAAGGGAGGAAGAGCTGATAAAGATTTACGACAAGGAGGTGGAACGGTATAGAGTGCAAATTCTCAGTCGGCTGAAATGGCGAGGACTGGTAAATTCCATGGGCAAGTCCCTCATGTTCTTTGGCTATGCAGTGACCTTGACCTATGGTGGACACATGTGCGCCGATGGCAATATCAAATTCGAGACTATTATGAAGTGGGTAAAAGTAAAGGTAAAGCCTTTCTATTATATTAACTTTCTTAAATTTTTCAGAATTTCCAACACGATGCTTTATGGCCTATTTATTCTGGCCCAATCCCTTGCATTTACTCCTGCCTTCAATGCCGCCCTTCTCTCAGCAAATCGCATGTACGAGATCATTGATCGCAAGCCACAGATCCAATCCCCCGAATCCTTCGAGATCCAGCAGAATGGCAATGGCACTGCCTACAAGACAAATGTCGTCCAACAGGGAGTTAGCTACAGGGGGCTAAACTTTTCCTATCCTTCAAGACCTCATATTAAAGTCCTGCAGAACTTTAACTTGGATATAGTACAGGGACAGACGGTTGCCTTGGTGGGTGCCTCGGGATCCGGAAAATCCACCTGCGTTCAGTTATTGATGCGGTACTACGATCCCGATGAGGGGAAGATTGTAAGTACATCTTAATCTCAATTTTTATTATATTAAATATTCTCCCCTTTCAGCTCATAGATCAGGAGAGCATCCACCACGACATGGACTTAAAAACTCTTCGTCGTCGCCTGGGAATTGTGTCCCAGGAACCTTCACTCTTTGAGAAATCCATTGCCGATAATATTGGTTATGGCGACACCACGCGGCAAGTGCCTATGCAACAAATTATCGAGGCAGCCAAAATGGCCAACGCCCATGAGTTCATTATGTCCCTGCCTGCCCAATATGATACAGTTTTGGGCTCAAAAGGAACTCAACTTTCCGGCGGACAAAAGCAACGAATTGCCATTGCCAGGGCGATGGTTAGGAATCCTAAGATCCTGTTGCTTGATGAAGCCACCTCTGCTCTAGATTTTCAAAGTGAAAGGGTGAGTTCTGAATGTACATTTCCATTGTTATAACTCTATAATTATTTTAACTTTTTAGGTGGTTCAGCAAGCCCTAGATTCTGCGTGCTCAGGTCGAACCTGCATTGTAATAGCCCATCGCCTGTCCACCGTCCAAAATGCCAATGTGATTTGTGTAATTCAAGCCGGGAAGATAATGGAGCAGGGAACTCATGCTCAACTTCTGGCCAAGAATGGTATTTATTCCAAGTTGTATCGCAGTCAGACGAAAGCGTCTTAGAAAACACGAAGACAATACCTTACCTGGGTGCTGCAGAATACTTTAGAAATTCCAACTGGAAAGTCCAAAAAGAAATCTTTGAACCACGCCATCGAAGCACGAAAGTATGCAGTACATCTTTTATAGCTGTTAGTTAAGACGCAAACCAATTTGTGTCTGGCCATAAGCAATAAATCTTTAGGAATAGTTCATAAAAATAAACATAATGATAAACAATTATTGTTAAGTTTTTTATGGCAATACTTTTATGATTGGGCTGATTGTTATATCTGAAAAGTGATCTATCAACACTAGAAGATACACCACTTTTAATTTGCCGTGCTTGAAGTTTTAATTGCTATACCTTATCTCTTATTAAGAGGTAGCTCGTCACAAAGGTTTGCGCTCTATTGCTTAACTTGTTGATAAGATAAACGGAAAGCTTTATCTAATTCACTTTGTGGATGACAATATTGGTTGGTTTCCGCATTGCGATTTTTCATTTTACTGCATAAGGTTTAATAATATAAGATGAACGGAGTAACAATTTTCTTAATATGGCTAGGTAAGTTATTTCTAAGAGGAAAGTATTATATTTTATAGGGAAAAATCTTTTAACAGCTCTCGCGTATGGTGCAACTATTCCTGCAAGTCTGTGTCCCCTGGAAACTCAATGCGAAAAGGTAGATGAGTTAAGTGCTATTTGTGGAATGGATGAGGAGGTGGGCTGTATTCGAAAGTTTGCCTCCAAATGTCACTTGGATATTGCAACTTGTAATGAAAGAAAAAGTGAGCCTATCTATCAAGATTAGATTGCGAATTTAAATTAATTTGTTTAATTTCAGATTTTACTGACTTTAGTGAGGTTTATTGCTCAATGGAGTTCTATTTCTGCAATAAGTCTCCCACCTACGAGCGATGGACCATTTTCTTTGGCCATGAGGATGAATAAATTCATTTTCATTTATTATTAAAGGGAGAAAAATGCTTAACCAATACGCTTATAGGTGTAATATGACTAGTACTTAGGGTATTTTAACAAATCTTATTTTCATGCTTGTGCTATGTGTATAATTACCTTATATCTGCTAAAGAAATTAGTTATAGATAATCCAAAATGATGTGGTTTAACTTCATAATACATGGAAGAAAATCTATTTAAATATGTTTAAACTGCATTCATATTTAGTTACTCATGAAGCTATCGTACATTGTAATCTTCACCTTATGTAAGTTGCTTAAAATTAAAAGTAAAATAAATGAAAAAATGAGTTAAATTCATTAGTTTACGGTCTAGAAGCCAAATATACACCAAAACCACAGTGCGCTTCAGAAAAAACTTGCGGAGAAGTGAGCAAATCAAAAGCTGTTTGTGTTTTGGATGAAAACAAAAGTTGTATAAGAAAATTTAAGTCAAGCTGTCATCTGTCGATTGCCCTATGTCATGATCGTAATTTACGTAAGTAACCTATCTTTAACTTTACCTAGATTTCTTCGAAAACTGAGTCATTCATTGATTATTAATTACTATTACTATTACATTTTACTAAAAAATTAAACTGCAGGAACAGCCACTATAATTTAGTTATTTTTACTTTGAGAGCTAAAACACTCTAAAAATTTGAACTGCAATCTGTTGGCAAGCCCTCCTTGCCTAATAATAAACCTTTCACTGAATATTCACTTAGGGGAACCCTTCAACTTACAGAATTCACCGACTACAGCAGCCAGTATTGCGGCATGAAAGGTTGGTTGTGCGACGAACCGCCCTACGAACGCTGGACGCTCTTCTTTGGCCAAGAGGATGAGTGACGACTTTGGTAATCGCCAACGACAAATGTGTAAATTAATTAGGTAGCATTTCAATAAATAATCAATCAACGCGCAACGGGCCATTCACGTGCCAGACAACGACAACGACGACGTCAAAGACCGGTAGGAGGCAACCGATTGCCACCAGCGTTTTTTCCCACTCAGTGAGACAGAACGACGCCTCGAGCCTTTTATAAAACTTTTTTCTTCAGTTTTTTTTCGCGTTTTTTTTTTGCGTTATTTTTGGGTCTTTGACGGGTGCTTTGCATAATCTCCGGCCGCGGCGCCACAGCCCATTGGCCTCCTCCTTCAACGCCAATCAGCGGAGAGCTTTAGACCGGCTCCATGTGCATATATAAAAAGTGGACCCATCCGAAGTTCGGTTGTCAGTTAATGCCCATCGAACGGATCAATTCCACAGCCATGAGAAGCGTGTCGCTAAAATTCTATCTGATATGTCTCCTAGTTATCTGCGGTTCGTGTGGAATAATACCAAATTTTTGGAATATATATTAAATGCACTTATTGCCATCATCTTGCAGTGATCAGTTGGAGTGAAGGAATGCCAAGCTCGGGACTTTCAAGGCAGGAACTCGAGGAACGGTATCAAAAAATGCCGCCAGTGAGCGATGAACGAGATGCCGATGCCGAAACGGATAGTGCCTACGATCGGTATACCCCGAGACCTCCAAGAGCAGGCAAGAAAGGATAGACATCCAGCCAACAACTGCAATCGATTTGTGTTCTATTTGCAGTTATATTTTATATGTAGCGTTCAGGGTTATGGCTATGTAGTTCTAAGCTTAGGCAAAATGTACAAGCGTAAAATAAAGCAATTATTTTGGTGAAACGTGCGCACTGTTACTTTCCATTCCATCACGTAGAATGTTGGGTGACATCCGCCGACGGGTCGGCGTCTATAAATCTGAACTCTCCGGCATTCGATACAGTCAGTTATATATCTGTTTTTAGTGCGAAAAGTGCAGCCAAAATGACCTCAGAAAGCAAGATGATTCTACTCTTCCTTATCGGTTGTCTGATCATGCACTCAAGTAAGTAACTGAATCATCTGAAATCATAAGAATTATCACTTAACTCTACTGTCTTTCAAGTCAACGCCCTGCCCTTCGATAGGTTCAGCCGGGAGGATGATGAACGGAACAACGAGGTCAGCGGTGAATGGTTCAAAAAGCCCATCCTCAGGTTGGATCGTCTTTTTAGCAGCGGAGAAAAGCCGTCGGAAAGTCGCAAAGAAGTGATCAGACCCAGCAGAAGCAATAAGGAGGAAACCACGCAGAGCTCTAAGCATGCCCACTCTATGATCACCTCGATGCTTGGTTTTGTCAGCAGTGTCATTAACTTTGGCAGATCCTTCATAAGGGATGAATAGAGAACTTCCTAGTCTTATAAAAATATTTAATAAGTTTATCAGACAAGTCTCGTGATTCCATTTGCCAATTATTATAGTCTTGAATAATAATGAAGATCCTGTAGAACATATTCTTAAGGATTAAAACTAAAGCCTGGTTAACTTTTAGTTATTTATGTTATTCATTTCTTAGATAAATCAACTTTACTTACCTATTTTGTGAATTCTTGTTTATTTTTAAATGTTTTTAGGTCAATGATATATTAAATTGTACCATTTAAAACCATGAACATGTTTTACATATACAATAAATATAACTGTATTAAAAGTACTCCCAAAAACAAAAACTTATAACACTTTTCACAGACGTCACTTTATCTTTTTTCAATCACACATATTTTATAGCCTGTTTTTGGTTCACATTTTAAAAATATGATAATTTAAGTATTTACCACACATTTTACAAAACTTTCTCCTAAAGAGACATAATAAGGACACCATATTTTGCTTAAACCTTTTTGTAGTAAATAAAATAAAGGTCCCAGACAAGATTAACGTCCTACTATGTTATAAATTCATACTTTCTGTCTACCTTTATCACCACTTTAACTCTTTATGCCAGACACCTCTCTTAACGAATGAAAAAGGTGTGAATATAAATATAAAGCTAAGAGAGATATTTATAGGAAAATGTTAACACCAATTAATACGTCATAAAATCACGCATCTGGTAATAAAACCGCTCCCAGCACAAGCTTCCACTAGTGACGTGTGCGAACCAACTGGACCTTGGACTTGACCCACCTTTGTAACGCCAGATACAATAATAATACAACGGATAAACAAGCTGTGAACATTGTGCGGGCAGAACAGAGATTAATCATATTAATGAATGAACAGAGGGAGGTGTTGAACGTAAAAGCAATGACGTCTCTATCTCGACCAAGCCCTCTTAATTATGTCGGGGATTTTTTAGCTACTTAATTCGAGAAATTCGTATCTCTTTTATTCCACTTCGTAAGACGCTTATGTGTGACGACACGAGAGTTCGCCAGACGACAAATGCTAATTATGTGCCTTTTTTTACGCCTTGTTTTTATTTTTGTATAAGTAAATTTATTTTCTTTTTCAGTGCAAACTTGTTTGGCCATTGTTTAGGCCGGCTTTAATTGCAAATATTAGATTGTTTGGACAATCAGTCATAACGAGACCTTGCCGGGGATACTTTCGACGCGCTGGCCGGGATTTCTTTTTGTGGGGAAAATCCGAAGCTCAGCACTATTTAACTCTTGCGTGTAATTCATTAGAACACTAGACTTGGTTCCAAATGAGTGATTTGCCCCCGAAATCAACTTGAAATTGAATGCTGATTCTCCGAGGATTTCTTTTGGATACACAGAAAAAAATATTGTAAAATAAAAATGTAAATAGAAAACTTTAACCTTAAAATATTCAAGTTACTACTTAAATGAAATTCAAAACCTAATATCATAAGCATAAAAAGTCGCAATCATTTTCTTCATGTGTAGATTTTTGAAAGCCCTTCAAGGTTAGAGTTGCCATTCTACAGCAGCAGCCGTTAGAAACACAGTGTTTGAGTGGATGGAATACGTTTTATTGGATCACATAACAAAAGACTTGAGCAACAAACTTGCTCGACAGGGACAGAAAACTATATATATATACATTTGGAAAGGGGAAAATATTGGCTTCCATGGGAACTCTAGCTGACCTCCAGCAAATGGTACTTGAACATTTTGTTCAGCGAACTCATGTTCTGGGACAACTCGTTGCAGACGCGCACCACGCAGCCTTCAAAAGGAAGATAGTGATAAAATAACGGGCTTAACTTCTGGCCAGAACACTCTCACTAACCCACTAGATACTTGATCACTCTCAGCAGCACCATAGCGATAATGTCGAGAACTCAAAGAACCAAGTCCATGCACACGCGACGAGACTTAGAATCAAATTGAACGCCAAAACGCGCATGCAATCGCGAATAAGTGAAAAGATTTTGTGAGCGGTGACGTCGGCGTCGACAGCCGCAGCGGCAGCGGCAGAGACGCCACAGTGGGGCAAATTAGTTAGCCAAAAGGTCAGGCCAGTTAGAGGCGTTAAGGCTTTTATGGGCCAATTAACACATCTAGACAAATGGAAATAATTGCCAAACAAACGCTAAGCCGACTTCAGATCTTTAAACAGCTGCCTCACTAAGCAATACAGTTGGCTTTCCTTTTGTTTTTACCATTTAACAATGATTTTTAATCCACTGTGCTTTAAGAACTTTTTGCTTATACTGCATTTACTGTTTACTCTTTTTAAGAAATGTTTATTTGCATTATATTTTTAGCGAGTGGGTGTCAATTAGACATGCTACTTTTTGTTAATTATCTTTCATGAATTTTTTGTACTGTGCAATCATTTTTTATTTACACTGTAATGGCAAATTTTTTGTTTGAAATGGGATTTTACAACAGATTTTCTTTTATAAGAAATTCCAGGTTAAAACTTGTTATACAAGGATATTTATTATTTATTTTTTAACAACAAACTTTCATAGAAACTTATTCTTATCAATAATTTTCAAAAGATTTTTTAAGCAAGCCATCTTTAACCCACTGTGCAGCTGCTGTGTGGGCAAGCTAAATCGAGAACTTCTTGTTGATGTTGCAATCATCTGAACTTTTTGCTCATTTTTTACAAGCGCTTACATATTTCCATTAATTTTTTCGGCAATGTTCATTTGCGTGCATTGCACAAGGCAAAAGGTGCAGAACTCAGCGATGCGAATTACGTCATCAGAACTCGTTTACATGCAGCCATGAGAAGCTGCTGCGCAGGCGCAGGCACAAGCCCAGCAATTGAGGCCAAAAATAAAAAGAACCGGGCGCTCTGACACTCGCAGCAGTCTTTATCAATGCAATTACTTATGTCATTGCAAACGGTGTTTGTGAAAACCAGTTTCCGTACAACAAATACAGTTAGTCCAAAAATCAAGAAAATCAAAATAAACCCATCGAATACAGTTAATACTGCCAACGTCGGCGGCGCAGTCAACGCTTTGGTCATGAATTTTGCACAATATTTAGCTGTGATCGTGATTTTCAATAGCTGTTGCTGCTGCTGGCAGCTTGTTTCTGCATTTGGCTCTTTTAATCGCTATAGCAATAAACTTCAAGTTTTTCGGTGATCGTGGGCTAAACTCAGCTGCGAGTTGCAATTTATGGCGTTTGTGGGCTATGACCGATACTTAAGTTTTATTTCATTTTGGTCAGGCCTGAACGAGTTCGGTTTGGAAGCGATCTGAGCCACCTTCGATTCAGTGGAGTGCTTCTAGGTAATAACAAATATTTCAATAAATTGTAACACCTCTGGTTAAACGAAAAGAGCCGTTAGCTTAGGAGTAATAGGAACTCATTTGAATAAGTTGAGTTTTAAATGCTGCATTAAAAGCAACTCAAGTTAATGAACACATTTATTACTAATTATATTAAAAAAGGCATCAAAGAAAAAGAGTATATGTATAACTAACCCACCCACAAAAGGTTTAATAATAATTTACTTAAAAAGCACTTAAAAATTTAATTATTTGTTTGTAAAAGTTAATGATGTGATAAAATCCAAGTCAATATTTTTCATGTATGTATGTATAGACTCAAAACTCAAAACGTAATAACTATAAATAGTAATTAACGCCTGTATTTCTATTTTTAATTACACCCAGAGACTGTATATCGTAAATAAAACATATTTAAGCTCCTTTTGCTAAATATGACCATTCACCCATATCGGCCAGAAAGTATGCAATGATTTCAGCGAGTAGTGATCCTGGAAGCTAATCAGCCAATCCCTAACTGTTTTGATTTAATAATCTAAACGATTTACATTTAGGTATACGTTAGGTACACTTTTGCTAACACCTAACACTACCCTCCATTGAACAGAAGCACTGATCCATTCCACAACGTTCCGACGATGACTTCGAACCGGTTTTCCGTTTTGTTTTGTTCCGCTTCCACGTTTTCGAGCCGGCCGGCGAATGGGACAAACAACAAAGATCTGGAGAAGAGTTTGTAAACATGAAGTCGAGAGCAAAACAAAAATCAAAAAGATTATCGTTCTCTGAGCTAATACATATATATAAAATGACGAAGACGAGAGCAGCCGAAGACAGCCGAGAAGAGCCGAGCGATCGACTACGAAAATCCCAATTTTTGGGGTCTCGAGGAAAACTTCTCGCTGCAGTTCCATCAGTTGCTCGCGAAGAGCCATCCAGTGCGGTTGGATGAGCTCCCTCAAAGGAATACGAAAAGAATAACAGTGAAGAAAGTGACCAGCAGATAAGAAAGTGAAATACATAAGAGTGAACCGGGAAAAGAAAGAGATAGAACCGGAAGTGGTCCAAAGGAAGGACAACCGTTATCGCAGTGCGGGTGCTTGAACTCTCAGCACAATGGGGCTCAGGGTGGCCTCCATTGGAGTTCTGCTGGTGATCCTGGCGATTTCCTATTGCCAGGCAGAGCTAACGCCGCCATATTTCAATTTGGCAACGGGTAGAAAGATCTATGCCACCGCTACATGTGGCCAGGATACGGACGGACCAGAGCTCTATTGTAAATTAGTGGGAGCCAATACGGAACACGATCACATCGATTACTCAGTTATCCAGGGACAGGTAATTTCTATCGACATTCAGCAACGCCCAAAAATCTTTCCAGTATACACACAATGTCAGATGATCTTTGATTCTACACTGAGAAATACAACACAGTATTTCATAATAAATGAATATGAGAGTTCCGCCTCTAACAAATTAACAAATCTTACATTTCTAAAAAACATTTAAAACCATTGATTTAGCTGAGATTTTCCAATTTCAATATTTTTGAACAAGTAACTACATATTTTCTAAGTGTACATTGCATTTTGACTTCCCCCACATGTGTTGAACATTCGAATTGGACTCTATAAATACTCTTGACTCGATTTGGATCTTTTCATTTACTTTTTCTAACATGTGTTCTTGTCTGGCTTTTTTGTAGGTCTGCGATTATTGCGATCCCTCGGTGCCGGAGAGGAATCATCCGCCAGAGAATGCGATCGATGGTACCGAAGCCTGGTGGCAGAGTCCTCCGTTGTCCAGGGGCATGAAATTCAATGAAGTCAATTTGACCATCAATTTCGAACAGGTAAGCACCAGAGAACATAAAAGATACCAAAGGTATCCGCCTGAGAAACGCATAGGAGGGAGACAGTGGATGGATGCAACTCGTTTTCGGGTCCGAGCGATGGGATCGTAAAATTTGAAAACAATTTTAATGGGTTTTCATTTCGACGACGTCGACACAGCAAAAACTAAACGAAAAAGAAAAAATGTTGATGAGCTCGGGTATTTGTTGTTGGCTTCTTCCCCTTTAGAGTTGTGGGTTATCAGTATGTCAGCTCCTACATATATATATATATATATAATATATATATAGAGATACATATGATACTTATATATACACACACTCTTGAATGGGAAGTCTCGGCTTACAAGCTGCTTAGAAACCGACGCGGAGCATTGACTCTTTCGAGCTGCTCATTCTGATTTTTAGTATGTTTTTTTAAGCGATAACAGCGTAATATTTCTTAAGGCACCAGCATGCGACATAAACGAATTGGGAGCAGCCTGATAATCAGCTCAAGTCGCAAGAAACTAAAGCCTTATCAACTGAAATTGTTCTATAAAAAGTTGGGGGTCGGCTCGCCTACGTTGTTATCTTACTTGCAACGGAAACGAAAAAATCCACGAGGTTTCAAAGTTAATTTCGAGAATAATAGCACTAGGATTTCAACAGCTCAGCATGATCTCATTCGCATTCTGTGGGGGTTTTAATTGCACTTTTCTTAATTCACAGAATGCAAGAGAATATGAGATTCTCGCTTATATTTAGACTTCTTAACATTGTACAAACTTGCAACTCACAAACATCTCGTGAATTTGAAGAATTATGTACCGAGATCTGTATTCAGGCATTTCTGTTTATGCAAAATATCATGAACTTCCATTCCAAATGGCTAAAACTAAAGAAAACACCGAAATGTAAACAAATCAGAGTACATAACATGTGGGACCATGTGTGTACATATGTATGTACAAAGATATGACCGCATATGTGTGGATCTCCATATCTCTGAGTTCGCTTTCAATTGAAGCCAAATTAAAAAGCAAACATAAACCAAGAAAATATAAATAAACGGACAAACACTGGCCGAGTCTACTGCAGAACATTTGGAGTTAATTCCCACATAGTGATCTCATGTTTTCTGTCCCGCCTAGTCTGTGTGATTGTGTTCGTAATGTGTACACTCGACTAATAAATTTCAATGAATTTGCTTGTGCGAAATGAATTTCGTGCCTAGAGTAAGTCTCCAATTATGAAGAGAAAAGAGCAAGACGTTACGATACTAGAAATAGCAAAGGAACACAGAAAAATGCATTAAGACTTGCATCTTTAAATCTGTTACATATGGTTGAACCTTATCTTATAGGTTTACTTTTGTAATGTAATCCTAGGTATAACAGACAAATATTGCACCTTGGCATGAAAAATGTAAGCATGGGAAGTGTACATGAGAGTATTCAGGTGTACATACATATATAAGAGTAAAAAAAAAATCTATTTAAAATCTATCTATAAAATCTATTAAATTTCATACCAAATAAATGAAGAATAATTTCAGTAATAGTTTGGCCGTGTTCTACATTCTTAAAAAAGAAAATTTGTGAATGAGAAAATTCTCACTTTAACTTCTCACTTCACTTATTCAGGAATTCCATGTGGCCTATTTGTTCATTCGCATGGGCAACTCCCCACGTCCGGGACTCTGGACGCTGGAGAAGTCCACGGATTATGGCAAGACCTGGACACCTTGGCAGCACTTCTCCGATACTCCCGCCGATTGTGAGACCTACTTCGGCAAGGACACCTACAAGCCAATTACACGCGACGACGATGTCATCTGTACCACTGAATACTCAAAGATTGTGCCGCTGGAGAATGGAGAGATTCCCGTGATGCTGTTGAACGAGCGTCCCAGCTCCACTAACTACTTCAACTCAACGGTACTGCAGGAATGGACCCGTGCCACCAACGTTAGGATCCGTCTTCTCCGAACGAAGAATCTTTTGGGACATCTGATGTCCGTGGCCCGACAGGATCCCACCGTGACGCGTCGTTACTTCTACTCGATCAAGGACATCTCGATCGGAGGACGTTGCATGTGCAACGGTCATGCCGACACCTGTGATGTCAAGGACCCGAAGAGTCCAGTCCGCATACTGGCCTGTCGATGCCAACACCACACATGCGGTATCCAGTGTAACGAGTGCTGCCCAGGATTCGAGCAGAAAAAGTGGCGCCAGAACACCAATGCCCGACCATTTAATTGCGAACGTGAGTATTGAGAACTTATATTTTTCAACGGACAAATCCAAGACTGATCTAATGAAAGACTTAAAAAACTAATTTAAAATTTTCTATTACGCTTTGTGTTTTTACACAGCCTGTAACTGTCATGGTCACAGCAATGAGTGCAAGTATGATGAAGAAGTGAACCGCAAAGGACTCTCCCTAGACATTTACGGACACTACGATGGAGGTGGTGTTTGCCAGAACTGTCAGCACAACACCGTGGGAATCAACTGCAACAAGTGCAAGCCCAAGTACTATCGACCCAAGGGCAAGCACTGGAATGAGACCGATGTCTGCAGTCGTAAGTATCAGTTTAAATAATTCCAATATCAATAATCTTTATATTGATTTATCCCGCATTTAGCCTGCCAATGTGACTACTTCTTCTCCACCGGACACTGTGAGGAGGAGACCGGAAACTGTGAGTGCCGTGCTGCCTTCCAGCCGCCTAGCTGTGACTCCTGTGCATACGGATACTATGGTTACCCCAACTGTCGGGAGTGTGAGTGCAATTTGAATGGAACCAATGGGTATCATTGCGAGGCGGAGAGTGGACAACAGTGCCCGTGCAAGATCAACTTTGCGGGAGCCTACTGTAAGCAGTGCTCCGAGGGATACTACGGATTCCCCGAGTGCAAGGCCTGTGAGTGCAACAAGATCGGTTCGATGACCAATGACTGCAACGTGACCACTGGAGAGTGCAAGTGCTTGACCAATTTCGGAGGCGACAACTGCGAGCGTTGCAAGCACGGTTACTACAACTACCCCACCTGTTCATGTAAGACAATACAAACATTTGTAGTATCAGAGGGATACTGATCCCTAATCTGATCTGACCGTTATAGATTGCGACTGCGACAACCAGGGAACGGAATCGGAAATCTGTAACAAGCAATCTGGTCAGTGCATCTGCCGCGAAGGTTTCGGAGGCCCCAGGTGCGATCAGTGCTTGCCAGGATACTACAACTATCCGGACTGCAAACCCTGCAACTGCTCCAGTACAGGTAGCTCGGCGATCACTTGCGACAACACCGGCAAATGCAACTGCCTCAACAACTTCGCCGGAAAACAGTGTGCTCTTTGTACCGCTGGCTACTATAACTATCCGGACTGCCTACGTGAGTGCCCTAAGCACATAACAATATATGTTTATTAACTATTTCCAATTTATATCCACATATGTGCAGCCTGTCACTGTGACTCGCACGGATCTCAGGGAGTGTCCTGTAACTCGGACGGACAGTGTTTGTGCCAGCCGAACTTCGATGGACGGCAGTGCGATTCGTGTAAGGAAGGCTTCTATAACTTTCCCAACTGCGAGGACTGCAACTGCGATCCGGCGGGAGTAATCGACAAGTTCGCCGGATGCGGATCGGTGCCAGTGGGTGAGCTGTGCAAGTGCAAGGAACGAGTAACTGGCAGGATTTGCAATGAGTGTAAGCCTTTGTACTGGAACCTGAACATAAGCAATACAGAGGGATGCGAGATATGTGATTGTTGGACTGATGGTACTATATCTGCCTTGGATACATGTACCTCGAAGACCGGGCAGTGTCCCTGCAAGCCGCATACTCAGGGCAGACGTTGCCAGGAGTGTCGGGATGGAACCTTTGATCTAGATAGTGCCTCATTGTTTGGTTGCAAGGATTGCAGTTGCGATGTGGGCGGTTCGTGGCAGAGTGTTTGCGACAAGATAAGTGGACAGTGCAAGTGTCATCCGAGGATTACGGGTCTGGCTTGTACCCAACCCTTGACCACTCATTTCTTCCCAACCTTACATCAGTTCCAGTATGAGTACGAGGACGGTTCATTGCCTTCGAGCACAATGGTGCGCTACGATTACGATGAGGAAGCCTTCCCAGGATTCAGCAGCAAAGGCTATGTGGTTTTCAACGCCATTCAGAACGAGGTGCGCAACAATATAAACGTCTTCAAATCCTCTCTCTACCGAATTGTACTGCGCTATGTAAATCCCAATACCGAGAATGTCACCGCCACTATCTCAATCACATCGGACAATCCTCTGGAGGTAGATCAGCAGTAAGTATTTCTACAGCCATATTTATTATTTCGATTATGACTAAAATGTCCTTATTTTACAGCGTCAAGGTTCTGCTGCAACCCACTTTGGAGCCACAGTTTGTGACCGTTGCTGGTCCGCTGGGCGTTAAACCCTCGGCCATTGTTTTGGATCCGGGTCGTTATGTCTTCACCACAAAGGCCAACAAAAACGTGATGCTGGATTACTTTGTTCTCCTGCCCGCTGCTTACTACGAAGCTGGAATTTTAACACGCCAAATATCGAATCCCTGTGAACTGGGCAACATGGAGCTATGCCGCCACTATAAATATGCCTCTGTGGATGGCTTCGAACCGGCAGGAACTCCATTTGTCATTGGAGCCAACGCTAAGCCAACAAATCCCGTCGAGGTGTACATGGATCCCGAGCACCTTCAGATTGTGAGCCACGTGGGTGACATTCCTGTGCTGACCCAATCGCAAAAGGAGCTAAACTATATAGTTGGGGTGCCACGCAGTGGGCGATATATCTTCGTGATTGATTATATCAGCGATAGGGACTTCCCCAATAGTTACTATATCAACTTGAAGCTGAAAAACAATCCAGACTCGGAGACATCCGTGCTGTTATACCCTTGCTTATACTCCACAATCTGCAGAACTTCTGTTAACGAGGACGGTTTGGAGAAGGCCTTTTATATCAACAAAGAGGATCTACAGCCAGTTACAATCTATGTGAGTTCTACTATTTAACTTTATCGTAAAACTAAACTAATCTTCTTTATATATTTCAGGCCGACTTCGAAGATGAATCCCGTGTGCCCATTATTTCGGTGACTGCCATTCCCGTCGAGGAATGGTCCATTGACTACATCAACCCCAGTCCAGTCTGTGTGATTCACAATCAGCAGTGCGCAACTCCCAAATTCCGTTCAGTTCCCGATTCCAAGAAGATCGAATTTGAAACCGATCATGAAGATCGTATTGCCACAAACAAGCCTCCATATGCCTCGCTCGATGAACGTGTTAAGCTGGTTCATTTGGATAGTCAAAGTGAATCAACCATAGTGATTGAGTGAGTTATAGATATATATTGATTAAGTTAATGTGGGTTCCATATCATAAACAATTTCTTACAGATCAAAGGTTGAATCAGCCAAACCAAATCTGTTTGTAATCCTTGTCAAGTACTACCAGCCGAACCATCCCAAATACCAGGTGTACTACACCTTGACGGCTGGCAAAAATCAGTATGACGGAAAGTTCGATATTCAGCACTGCCCGTCGAGCTCCGGATGCCGAGGCGTTATTCGTCCCGCCGGAGAGGGTTCGTTCGAGATTGACGATGAGTTCAAGTTCACAATTACGGTGAGACTTAAAGGAAATCCATTTATAAAAACAAAATATAAACTTTAAACATATTTCAGACCGATCGATCACAGAGTGTTTGGCTGGACTACTTGGTTGTGGTGCCATTGAAGCAGTACAATGATGATCTGCTGGTTGAGGAGACCTTCGATCAGACCAAGGAGTTCATTCAGAACTGCGGACACGACCACTTCCACATTACCCACAATGCCACTGACTTCTGCAAGAAGTCCGTTTTCTCTTTGACCGCCGACTATAACAGTGGAGCACTGCCGTGCAATTGCGACTACGCCGGATCCACGAGCTTTGAGTGTCATCCGTTTGGTGGTCAGTGCCAGTGCAAGCCGAATGTAATTGAACGCACATGCGGAGCCTGCCGGAGTAGGTACTACGGATTCCCTGACTGCAAGCCCTGTGAGTGTCCAAGTAGCGCTATGTGTGAACCTTCCACCGGAGAGTGCATGTGTCCACCCAATGTCATTGGGGATTTGTGCGAGAAGTGCGCTCCTAACACTTACGGATTCCATCAGGTGAGTTAGTAAACTAAGTCTTTATTGAATTTCATTGAAAACCAAATTACCAATAATAACCACCAGGTCATTGGCTGCGAAGAGTGTGGATGCAATCCAATGGGCATCGCCAATGGAAATACCCAGTGCGACCTGTTCAACGGAACCTGCGAGTGCCGTGAAAACATTGAAGGCAGGGCGTGTGATGTGTGCTCCCATGGATACTTCAATTTCCCGCACTGCGAACAGTGCACTTGCCACAAACCCGGAACAGAACTTGAGGTGTGCGACAAGATCGATGGCACCTGCTTCTGCAAAAAGAATGTGGTTGGAAGAGATTGTGACCAGTGTGTGGATGGAACGTACAACCTACAGGAATCTAACCCAGAGGGTTGCACTACTTGCTTCTGTTTTGGCAAGACTTCACGATGTGACAGTGCCTATCTTCGGGTATACAATGTGAGTCTTCTAAAGCACATTACCATCAGTACTCCAGAATTCCGTGAGGAGAGCATCAAGTTCGAAATGTGGCCAGTGCCGGCTGAGGAGATTCTTGTGAATGAGACCACGCTGAAGGCGGACTTTACGTTGCGAGAGGTGAACGATGAACGACCAGCTTACTTCGGAGTCCTGGACTATCTGCTTAACCAGAATAATCATATCTCTGCTTACGGCGGAGACTTGGCCTACACTCTACACTTCACCTCTGGCTTTGACGGCAAATACATTGTCGCTCCGGATGTCATTCTATTCAGCGAACACAATGTCCTGGTGCACCAAAGCTATGAGCAGCCTAACAGAAATGAGCCTTTCACCAATCGCATTAAAATAGTGGAATCCAATTTCCAAACAGTTTCCGGAAAACCAGTTTCACGAGCTGATTTCATGATGGTTCTTCGGGATCTGAAACTGATCTTTATCAGGGCCAACTATTGGGAACAGACCTTGGTGACCCATTTGGAAGATGTGTACCTAACCCTAGCCGATGAAGATGCAGATGGTACTGGTGAATATCAGTTCCTGGCTGTAGAGCGTTGCTCCTGCCCGCCTGGTTACTCCGGACACTCGTGCGAGGATTGCGCGCCGGGCTACTACCGAGATCCTAGCGGACCCTATGGTGGTTACTGCATTCCTTGCGAATGCAATGGACATTCCGAGACCTGCGACTGTGCTACTGGAATCTGTACGAATTGTCTGCATGGAACTCAGGGCGAGCACTGTGAACAGTGTGTGTCTGGATATTATGGAAACGCCACGAATGGATCACCTGGTGATTGCATGATCTGCGCCTGCCCACTTCCCTTTGACTCGAACAACTTTGCCACCAGTTGCGAAATCTCCGAGAGCGGAAACGAAATCCATTGTGAATGCAAGCCAGGATATACAGGACCTCGTTGCGAATCGTGTGCTAATGGTTTCTACGGACAGCCTGAAAATTTGGGAGAGGTGTGCAAGCCATGCGAATGCTCCGGAAACATCAATCCAGAGGATCAAGGATCTTGTGACACACGAACTGGTGAATGCTTGCGCTGCTTGAATAACACCTTCGGAGCTGCCTGTAATCTGTGTGCTCCTGGCTTCTATGGCGATGCTATTAAACTGAAGAACTGCCAGAACTGTGACTGCGATGATTTGGGCACCCAAGAATGTGATCCTCATGTAGGCATCTGCACCTGTCATGAGAATGTTATTGGCGAGCGTTGCGACCAATGCAAGCCAGATCATTATGGATTTGAGTCAGGTGTTGGATGTCGAGCTTGTGATTGCGGTGCCGCATCCAATTCAACGCAGTGTGATGCGCACACTGGTCATTGTGCCTGCAAGGCTGGAGTTACAGGACGTCAGTGCGATCGATGTGCTGTGGATCACTGGAAATACGATAAGGATGGGTGCACACCGTGCAATTGCAACCAAGGCTACTCACGAGGATTCGGCTGTAATCCCAACACGGGCAAATGCCAGTGCCTGCCAGGAGTCATTGGAGATAGGTAACTATTACTGCAAGTCCGGAATTTCTAGATTCTAGGTTTTGAAACAATTTTTTCTCTATTTCAGGTGCGACGCCTGTCCAAATCGCTGGGTGTTGATTAAAGACGAAGGCTGTCAGGAGTGCAACAACTGTCACCACGCTCTTTTGGATGTCACCGATCGAATGCGCTATCAGATCGATAGTGTCCTGGATGATTTTAATAGCGTTACTCTAGCCTTCTTCACCAGTCAGAAATTGAACTACTACGACCAGCTTGCCGATGAACTAGAGCCAAAGGTTAAACTTTTGGATCCCAACAGCGTAGACCTGAGTCCGTTTAAAAAGGCCAACAGTGAACTAGAATCGGATTCCAAGTCCTATGCCAAACAAGTTAACCAGACTCTGGCCAATGCCTTAGATATCCGCGACCGATCTAGCACAACTTTGGGTAATATCACAGTTGCCTATGATGAGTCTATTAAGAGTGCTGACCAGGCCAAGGAAGCTATCTCCGCGGTAGAGGCTCTTTCTAAGAATCTTGAGGCTGCAGCGAGCACAAAAATTGATGCAGCTTTGGAGCAAGCTCAACATATTTTGGGAGAAATCAACGGCACCAGTATCGAACTTACACCCAATGAACAAGTCCTGGAAAAGGCCAGAAAACTGTACGAGGAAGTTAACACCCTAGTGTCGCCCATCAAGGAGCAAAACAAGACTCTAATAGCACTAAAGAATGATATCGGAGAATTAAGCGACCATTTAGAGGATCTTTTTAACTGGAGCGAGGAATCTCAGGCCAAGTCCGCCGATGTTGAGCGCAGAAATGTGGCTAACCAGAAGGCGTTTGACAACTCCAAATTCGACACCGTTTCGGAGCAAAAGGAACAGGCGGAGAAAAACATCAATGATGCCACAAATTTCCTATTCAACGGTGATCTCACTCTTAGCCAAATCAACCAGAAGCTGGATAGCTTAAAAGATGCTTTACATGAGCTCAATTCGGTAAACAAAAATGTTGACGAGGAACTCCCATTGAGGGAAGACGAGCACACGGAGGCAGATAAACTGACCGATAAAGCGGAACAAAAGGCGGCTGAGTTGTCCGCCAAGGCGCAGGATTTGGCTGCCCAGTACACGGATATGACAGCTAGTGCGGAGCCGGCTATCAAGGCAGCCTCTGCCTACTCGGGAATCGTGGAGGCCGTGGACGCTGCCCAGAAATTCAGCCAGGATGCAGTCGCTGCTGCTGGCAATGCCACCGATAAGACGGATGGAATTGAAGAAAGAGCTCAGCTTGCCGACACGGAATCTACAGATCTTCTTCAGAGAGCCCGTCAGTCCCTACAGAAAGTTCAAGATATTTTAGAGCCACGACTCAATGGATCAGCTGGCAAGGTCCAGAAGATCTCTGCAGTAAATACCGCCACCGATCAACAACTCAAGGATATTAACAATCTGATCGATCAACTGCCAGCTGAAACCCAAAGGGATTTGTGGAAGAACTCGAATGCCAATGCCAGTGATGCTCTCGAGATCCTTAAGAACGTTCTAGAAATACTCGAGCCAGTTAGTGCTCAAACGCCAAAGGAACTTGAAAAAGCACAAAACATTAATAGGGACTTAGATCTGACCAACAAGGACATCTCGCAGGCTAACAAACAATTGGACGACGTTGAAGGATCCGTCTCGAAATTGAACGAACTAGCCGAGGATATTGAGGCACAGCAGCAGCAAGTGGCCACTCAGACCCTGCAGTTGGGTCAGGAAATCGAAAACTTAAGGGCCCAGGTGGAGGAAGCTCGTCAGTTGGCCAACAGCATCAAGGTGGGCGTTAAATTTAAGCCAAGCACGATTCTTGAATTGAAGACACCGGAAAAGACCAAGCTTCTGGCCACTCGCACCAATCTATCGACCTACTTCCGCACCACCGAGCCATCCGGATTCCTCTTATATCTGGGAAATGACAATAAGACCGCTCAGAAGAACAACGACTTTGTGGCCGTGGAGATTGTAAATGGCTATCCCATTCTCACCATAGATTTGGGCAATGGTCCGGAGAGAATCACAAGCAATAAGTACGTGGCAGATGGACAGTGGTATCAGGCTGTGGTGGATCGTATGGGTCCTAATGCTAAGCTCACGATTAGAGAAGAACTACCCAGCGGAGAGGTGGTCGAGCACAGCACGCCTGGTTATCTCGAGGGATCTCAGAATATACTTCATGTTGATAAGAACAGTCGCCTATTTGTGGGCGGTTATCCGGGTATTTCTGAATTCAATGCTCCACCAGACTTGACCAGTAACTCCTTCACCGGCGACATTGAGGATCTGAAGATCGGCGACGAGAGCGTGGGACTATGGAACTTTGTTTATGGCGACGATAATCAGGATGGCGCTCGCGAAAGGGATGTTCTGCTCGAGAAGAAGAAGCCAGTTACGGGTCTACGGTTCAAGGGTAATGGATACGTCCAGCTAAACGCCACCTCGAATTTCAAGACTCGCTCCAGCATACAGTTTAGCTTTAAGGCGGACAAGGATACCTCCAATGGTCTGCTCTTCTTCTACGGAAGGGATAAGCACTACATGAGCATCGAGATGATCGATGGTGCCATCTTCTTTAACATTAGTTTGGGTACAGGTGGAGGTGTTCAGTCCGGCAGCCAGGATCGATACAATGACAACCAATGGCACAAGGTTCAGGCAGAACGAGAAAATAGAAATGGCCTACTCAAAGTGGACGACATTGTTATTTCTCGGACAAATGCTCCATTGGAAGCAGATCTGGAGTTGCCCAAGTTGAGAAGATTGTACTTCGGTGGTCATCCGAGACGTCTGAATAACACGATTAGTTTGCAGCCCAACTTTGACGGTTGTATCGACAATGTGGTGATCAATCAAGGAGTTATTGATCTAACGGAATATGTAGCTGGTAGCGGAGTAGAGGAAGGCTGTCCGGCGAAATTCTCCACCGTGTTGTCATATGCGCCGCATGAATATGGTTTCCTAAGGATGGACAAGATCTCCGCAGATAACAATCTGCATGTGGTGCTTCGCTTTAAGACCAGCCAACCAAATGGCGTTCTCTTCTATGCCGCCAATCATGACCAGAGCTCCAATATTGGACTCAGCCTGCAAGATGGTTTATTGAAACTTAACAGCATGGGCAATCAGTTGGTGATCGAAGATCGTCTGCTGAATGATGGCGAGGATCATGTGGTTACGGTGCAGCATACCCAGGGTGAGCTTCGACTCTCAGTCGACGACACGGAGAACAAGAGGTGCGTTAAAATATTGAGTATTATTATACGATATACTTTCTTGTTTTTATATAATACTTAACTATATTTTTCATATATCCACAGACTTGGATCACCAGAACCCCTGATCCTGGAGGGTGGCGATATCTTCTTTGCTGGCTTGCCGGACAACTATCGAACGCCCAGAAATGCATTGGCCTCTTTAGCCTACTTTGTTGGCTGCATTAGCGATGTCACAGTGAATGAAGAAATCGTAAATTTCGCCAACAGCGCTGAGAAGAAGAACGGCAATATCAACAGCTGTCCACCGCATGTACTAGGTAAGGCTTTAGTTATCCCTTGAAAAACAAGCTAAAACTTCTTCATTCGTTTACAGCCTATGAGCCAAGTCTGGTGCCTAGCTACTATCCTAGTGGAGATAATGAAGTTGAGGCTGCATGGCCAAACCCCGATTCACTGCCCCCACTCAAACCAGATATTGAAGCTACAGTACCACCCACCACGCCCACCACGACAACATCTACAACTTCGACGACCACCACAACAACCACTACGACAACAACAACGACAACGACCACGACACAATCACCGATAACCGAAGCAGATGAAAAGGACCAGGAGCCCAAAGTATGGCAAAAGCCACTAACTACACGGCCACCCGCTAAGCTAAATCTTCCCAGTGATGAGCGCTGCAAGTTGCCAGAGAAACCCAACTTCGATGTGGACTTTGCAGAGGCTGGATACCGTTTCTATGGACTACGGGAGCAACGTCTCCAGATCAACTCACTGCCAGTGAAGCTGCGTCGTCACCATGACATAGGCATCTCCTTCCGAACGGAGCGACCCAACGGGCTGCTCATCTTCGCTGAAGGTAAGCAAGGCGAGCATTTCATAGCCGTGTATCTCCTGGACGGTCGGGTGACTTACGAACTCCGCGTGGGAAATTTGCTACAGGCAAAGATCACCAGTGAGAAGGAGCTGAATGATGGCTCCTGGCACACAGTTGAAGTGCTGCGAACTCAACGCAAGGTTAGCTTGCTCATAGACAAGTTAGAGCAACCCGGATCCTTGGAGCTGAATACGGAGCGAAATGCCCCAGGACTGGCAGTCGAGTTGCCCATTTACTTGGGTGGGGTTACCAAGTTCCTAGAGCCAGAGGTCAAGAATCTCACTGACTTCGACACAGAGGTACCCTTCTTCAATGGCTGCCTTAAGAACATCAAGTTCGACGCTATAGATCTGGAGACGCCGCCAGAGGAATTTGGAGTTGTTCCGTGCTCCGAACAGGTCGAACGCGGATTGTTCTTCAACAACCAGAAGGCTTACGTAAAGATCTTCGATCACTTCGATGTCGGCTCTGAGATGAAAATCAGCTTTGATTTCCGGCCGAGGGATCCCAACGGTCTGCTCTTCTCCGTACACGGCAAGAACTCGTATGCAATCCTCGAGTTGGTTGATAACACCTTGTTCTTCACCGTTAAGACCGATCTAAAGAACATCGTTTCCACAAACTACAAGCTGCCCAATAATGAAAGCTTCTGCGATGGCAAGACACGCAACGTTCAGGCCATCAAATCCAAGTTTGTGATCAATATAGCTGTGGACTTTATAAGCTCTAACCCAGGCGTAGGCAACGAAGGATCAGTAATCACAAAGACAAACCGTCCGTTATTCCTGGGTGGTCATTTGGCCTTCCAGAGAGCACCAGGCATTAAGACCAAGAAGAGCTTTAAGGGCTGCATCAGCAAGGTTGAGGTCAATCAAAAGATGATCAAAATTACGCCCGACAAAGTCTTTGGCGACATATGGCAGGGTTACTGCCCCCTCAACTAATAAAGAATTTCGGAACAATTCAAGGACCTATGATTTAACATGACAAAGACTACGAAAAACTGCCAGGAAAAATCTAAAGTTGCCGACCACTGCTAATCAACGGACAACGATCTATGAAATTATAAACGAACAAAATCGACAGGTCATGGAAAAGTCATGGGACTTCAAAAATATTGAACTCTCATCAAAGATGCCTGTCGTATATAATATAAACCAAACTGTGTGCCAATCTATCGCCGCCATATACATAAATGTAATTTGTATGCTTTTATCCTTTTAAAAAACTCCTTATAAGTCAATCATTGAATATGTATCTTCTTCAAAGCAATAAAGATTATCATTTTAACAAAATTAAAAACATTTTAGTTAAAGTTTCAAGATGCTTCAAGATTTAAAACAACCAAGTTTGTTCAATATTTTATTTACATTACATACATCTTGTACAAATCGTAAAAAACAGAAATTTCCTAATTGTGTACAAATGTTTAGCTTTTATACGTTTTGGGACATTTTTTTGGTTTCCATTTCATTTCAGTGTTAACGTAACATTCGAAAAATAAGTTAACCAGGCCAAAAATTTGGCCTCTTGTTGGTCAATTTGGGGCTGACCTTAAATACCGTACAAGGTAACCAGACGCTCGGCCAGAGTTTGCGGAAATTGCCCCACGTAACAACGCCAGTTTTCTTCTCCCACTTGGGTCTTGAAGCCGTGGAGAATCTAAATAATATCAGAGAGTATATCAGTGAGATAAGAAATAATGTACTTGCAGTGATTATCTTACTTTTTGAATCATCTGATGCAGATCCTGTGGGGGATTAACCCACGAGGCGATGGCATCGCAGAAAAATATAAAATCGGGCACTACGCCAGCTGGATTCACCGTGATCATGTGGCACATTCCACGGAAGGCCGAGTCCTTCTCATCATTATCTCGTATGTGCCGCAACGACGTGCACCTGCATTTTTGGAGAGAGTGTTAAGATGATGTTTTAACAAATGGTAATTTAAAAAGGCAAGCATCTACGAAAGTTTAGAAGCTAGTTTGAAATCCAACACCATTTAGTTGAAAGCCGTGTTCAAATAATGTGTGATGAGTTGTTAGAGATTTATATGGAAATGATGGATGTGCTTAAGGTTTCAGTGTTCAAGCGAAATTTAAGGTATGGCTCGGGATATCCGGGATATAAGGCAGTAGAAAGAAAGAATAAGCTAGTTAAATATAAAACGTATTACACACCACTGTCGTACAAATTCGGGCAAATAAGGAGCCACTTCAACTGGGCACACATAACCTAGACGACCGATTGTTATTGCTAAAAAACAGAAGAAATAAGTATAAATAAATCAAATAAACAAACCAATATCACACGTAGTTCGATTTATTTGCTTAACTGGAATTGAATATCGATTGCGATTCTCGGCTATCTATATCTATGCATGTTGTATGGGAATGAGGACTGATTTCGTTTCGTTGCTGCTCATGCAACAAGTAATACAACTTAAAACAGAAACAATGTCTGGAACATCCACATACACGCATACATTCAGAATCATATATATACAAACAAATCGCATATTCTTAATTCTTAGACAGCTGAGAAGATTTGAAGGAAGTGGATCAGTCCAAACAGCTTACCTGTATTCTCCAGCAGAGTCTTGGGCGTGTTCGGGCGGTTGATAATGACGAAAAGGTCGCTAAGTACGAGGCGAATGTACTGCTTGGTCTCCTCACCTTAAAACATAAATAAAAACTTATAGTTATATATATACCCAGTATCTAAGTTCGTTCTACTCACCCAATTTCATGCAAATCTCGCCTATAGCCCAGGTGGCATTGTTGCACACTGAAATAAAGTCGGCGTTCAGGTTTTGCCCCAATATGGGAAAGAATTCGGCCATGAAGGGATGCACGTGAGGGAAACAGGCCTTAGTCAGATCACCCAGCAATGCAAACGAGGATTGGCGAACCTAAAAGTTCGGATTTTAATGGTAAATTCAATTAATAAAGCTAGGTTGTTGGATACATACTTCCGGAAGAACGTCTTGCATGCATTGGTAGAGCAGATGCATAATGTTGCTATTGGCCACCAGTGTCTCAATGTGGCGGTCCAAGCCCTCAGCTAGGCCAGATAGCAGATCTAGGGCAACAATCATACGCTCCTTGTCGGGATGGTCGTACGTTTGGTTTTGTTTGCACAGCTTAGAAAGATTTCAGTTGATTAAAACATTCACGACTTCAGAATTTCGCAATTTCCTTACCATTTCCTGGTTGATGGTCTGTTCAATAAGGGATATGCACCTGCGATAAACCGGGTCGCAGTAAGGCAAGAAACCAGACTGCAAGGCAGTGGCGATGCTCGACAGGCACTCCAACAAGGGGAATAAGTCTTTGTCATCATCCTTAAGCAGATTCCATTTGTCGATCAGCGGAGGCATGAGAATATCAATATACTGCGGCTTATTCAGATGATGACCCACGGAATCCGCCAATGTACCAACAGCATCATACAGAATCAACAGATTCTTGTGCTGGTACTTGGAGAAGGCAAACACCAGAGTCTTCAGAATGTACTCTAGATAAGGCACCAGTTCTGTGCAGGCCTCTTCCTCCAGAGTGGCAAAAGCAGAGCATGCCGCCTCCTGAACGCGTTTATTTGAGTCCAGAATGCGCTTTAGCAACTCCTCCATCAACGGCTTCAAGTACTGGTCGTGCGGTTGGTTGACCACCCAATTGGCGTAGCGTGAAAGCGTCCAGCATGTGATAGAGCGGACCAGGGCTTTCTTGTCGGACAGACAGCTAATCAGGTAGGGAATTAGTTCTGGCAAGTGCTGTATCATGCCCTGCATGCAGCCTTCGGCGATGGCTCCCAAAGCCAGCACACCGCTCTCCCTTATCGCCCATTTTTGATGAAACAGCGTTTCCTTTAAAATAGGCAGCACGACAGGCAAGCAATCCTCATGGAAAACATTGGCAAGCATGTCAAGGGTGGAGGCACTGCACTTTCGCAGGTTCCATTCTGATAGAGAGCTGAAGTCGTCCAAGCCAGCATTAAAATCTTCGTCATCATCCTCGCCTGCAGATACTGCTCCCGCTTCTTCAGTACCCTTCATCTTGTGTACACGGGACATGTGGAAACGAGGGCGGATGTCCTCCTTTCGATCGGGTATCATGTAGTCTTCTTCCACGTTGTCGTTTAGAAGAACAATATCAGCCTCAGAGTACCGCATGCCACGCACAAGAACAGGAGCTAAATGGGGTAAGAAGGGAGCAAGGACCTCCTTGCAGATGCTTTTATCCACCAGCGATAGCCAGAATTCAGTGGCCTGCAAGGCAATAAGCTCGTCAGAGTCCTGGGTGCGCAGCAACATGTACTACAATGGAAAAATAATTAAGATTTTATTATGATAAGGGTTTCTTTTTATACTGCTTACCTCAATGATCTGCGACATGTGCGGCATAAGGCGGTCCATGTGGACCTCCAGCAGCATAACCATCCCGTGGCAGACATTCTTGCGCACATTGTTGTCGTCATCCGAGGTCAAGTGAAAGAGGTTTTCAATAAAGCTATCTAAGTTCAGTATAAGGGCCTGTGGTCTGTTAATGATGAACTGGTTGATGCACGCAATGGCGTGGGATCGAATCTTGGGACTACTGTGCCTGAAATACTGCAGGAACTTGGGAATCATAACATTTAATGGGCTGTTGAGCACTGCAGAGTCCAGGATTTCAGCGGAGTCCTCGCAGATTTTTTGCAGCGCGCTAAAAGCTCCTTCGCAAACGTTCAAGTCCTGGGAGTCTAGCATTTCGCAGAGAGAGGGCAACAGTTGAGGCCAGTGTTGCAGACCGCCATTACTGGCGATGGTGGTAATCAGGATGCCCACTGTAGCACGAATCAAGGGAGTTGAGTCACCCACCCCCTGTAGGCACTCGTGTTTGATATACTCAATGATCTCCGGCCGCAAGTGGCTGCCAACAAGGTTTTTTTTAAGGATTAACCCGCTAATCGATCGCGTAATCTTGTCGTTAGACTTCAACTTAGTCAGTACATAGATGAGATAGAGGTTGAAGTCCGGATACAAATTGAACTCCTCGAGTTTCTGTGGAGCACTTCGAATGCAGATTGTCAAAGCGTAGAGGCTTCATTACATACCGTTTGCACAGCAAGCTGCTTTTCAGTGTGTGGTGACTGCGAGTCCTTGAGTACCGCAAGAAGCTGCTGAAGACCCTCTTCCAGTGGTTGCCATGTCATTTTGCTGCCGCTGCGAGAGTTGTCTGGATTTAGTGTAAAATTGTAAAGTTGAGTTATTGTCCTTGTCAGAGGGAGCTACTAGAATAATTGGGAGTGACACTTTGTTCTGGGCCACCTTTAGATTATTTTTTAAGTATATTTCTTGAAACCTGTAATTTTTATACTTACACAATTGTTAAAAATAAAAAGATTTTTGTTGATGGTAATGTTACACATACATATTTATTCATATATATACTTTTCAATTTACACAAATCTTGATAGTTGAATTTTGAAGTGGAGTTCGGCTTAAACAAATTATTAAACTCCAGAGAAATAATCTCCAGATTGCTAGTATGCTGAACTCATATAGCAAGATCTAGGGATTATACATACATGTATAAGCATATTTTTCATAATACATAATTTTAATTTGTATACATATATATAGGCGCGTATATATATTCAATTTCGTTAGACATTTGCAGACCTTTAAATAACCGAGTTAGTGACAGTGGATTTAAATTTAAAGGATATACATGATATAAACCTATAAGAGCTGTGTGCTTGATGATCTGTAAGTGTTGTAAGTGGTGTGTGAAGAGTTAGAATTAAAACAAAATTAACTAGGATTTGTCTTGATTTAATTAAAGAAACAACAAAGGTGAGAGATTGTTTGTGTAGAGGACTAAAAACAGTTGGTATGTTTACTCATGGTTTTAATTACATACTCAAGATAATAATGTAATAAATAAGAAATTAAAATTCCCTAATGCTGCACAATCTTTTTTCTTTTTTTAATTTCCTTATTTTGTTACGTTTTGTTTTCAATTAATTGTTTTCCCTAACTTGACCTAACATTTAGTTTATTTTTAAGTTCCCTACTCTGTTTTTATTTTTTGGTTGGCCCTATCATAGTGAAAAATAATAATAATATTTAGAACAAAAACCTATTCTGCATAAAATCTATAAATATATTTTATATAGTTGTATATATGTGGTGTGTATATGTTCAATGGTGTGTGTATGCATGTGTGTGTGTATATGTAGTTGTAGTGTTGCTTCAGTTTTTTTTCTGCTTAAACGCTAATCACTAAGATCACCCGAGAGAGATACAAACGCACGCGAACGCGACCGGATTCCGCGATGAATCCGGATTAAGGTACAACGAAATCACGATTTTTCATTTTAGTTTAGTTCAAGTTTTAGCATTTGCTTCACTTCGCTTTAGTTAGACCGTATTATTATTATCATGTATTGCGATTATTATTTGGGACTCGGGGGCGAAAGTCCCATATTGTTAGTTTTTAAATTTATTGAGTTTAACGCGACGCGAACGAACGACCGAAGTTACTTTATTATCACACGTTCCCCCATTTTTGAAACGAATTTATAAAAAAAAAAAAATAGAAACAAACGTAAATACGGTTTGCATAATTACATAATACTATTACTTAGATTTACTTGTTTATCTTCCTGCATCATAATCTTTCTTTTTGTTTTGTGTTTTGACTGAGTTTGGTTTTCCCTAGTTTTATATTTCGTATTTTTTTAGTTGTTCCGCGACAATTTCAAAGACTTTTGTTTCCATTTAGTAGTACACTTTACACCTAATCGTATAATTGTAAAAAAATTGCTCTGTACAAAAGTTCTAAATTATAAAGGATACGCAAAACACGAGCCCTATAAAAATTATAAAAGAGTTTGAAGAAAATAATAATAGTTAATTAATTACACTTGTCCCTATACAAAAAAAATTATATAATAATACTTTAAAAAGTGATCAGTCAATGGTTGCTTTTGTATTCAGTTAAAGGATCGCACAAAAATAAATAAGATACTCAACGAAATCCTAATCTCAATTTTATATATTTTTTCCCTATTTGCTTTTCTATTCTCACAATCCGTAAAAAAACACCTAATTTTGTATAGCATATGAATATCATGTAGTGTATAAGTAAATTTGTATCAGTAACAGTTGCAATATTATCGTTATCCTTGTATTATTTTCTTTCTTTTTTTCATTTTTCAATTTTCATTACCCGACGAGATACCACGAACGACGATTACGATTACGAACGAACGAGCGACGAAATTACGCGAACGCGAAACCGTATAAACCCGAAACGCGACGATTTTTCTTCGATTCTTTTTAAATATTTATTATTATTATTTAAGTGCTGAAAGTGTTGGGTTCTCCTGTGAAATTCAATTCGGCTGTTGATGAATGCTTTCTATGGTTTTGAACGGAGTTGAACATCAGTCTTTATTTGATTTGTAACATTTTCTTCAGCTGAAGCTTTTCGTATGCAAGGGCATTTGAATCCATTTTATTTCCATTTCCTTTCTTCGGATTTCACAATAGGCCTAACACTTTCATCTTTTAACGATTTTTTTAGTTAGTTAATTACCGCGACACGAACCCGCAATATCATTTAGTTTCGACGATTTTCTTTACGTTTTTTTATTACCTATGAGAAACACTATTTTCGGTTTTGGCGTGGGGCTGAATGTATTGGAGGTTTGGGCATGTCTACTATAGCACTGACTCCGGTTAAGTACGGCCGGAACACATATTTTTCTTCTAATTCCTACTGAGTTTTCTGCATAATAATGACATTTTATATTTGCTCTAAGCGGACAGACTAAAGAGGCTCTACAGATCTAAGATCCTCTAATTTGATTTCGAATATATGTGATTCTTCTCTATTAGTTTTATAGATATATGTATGTGGTTAACTCCGGTTATGCAGTTGCTTTTATGTGAATTTGCTGTTTCTTTTCGATTTCTAAAATATTAGATTTCAATGTTAACGTAACATTCGAACTGCATCGAATCGGATTACTTAAGGAGGCTAAAGATTAAGACGACACGCTTACTACGCATACTTGTACATAATTGTCTAGTTAAGATGTTGCTGATTGGCTTTCTAGCGGGTGCAGGTGGGCGTATTACAACTTGTCTGGCTCTAGATGTTATACATTGTGGCCAGGCGCTCAGCTAGAGTTGGCGGGAATTGCTCCACAAAACGGCGCCAGTTTTCTTCTCCCACTTGGGTCTTGAAGCCGTGAAGAATCTAAACAATATCAGGAAGTATATCAGTGAGATAAGATATAATGTACTTGCAGTGATTATCTTACTTTTTGAATCATCTGATGCAGATCCTGTGGGGGATTAACCCACGAGGCGATGGCATCGCAGAAGAATATAAAATCGGGCACTACGCCAGCTGGATTCACCGTGATCATGTGGCACATTCCACGGAAGGCCGAGTCCTTCTCATCATTATCTCGTATGTGCCGCAACGACGTGCACCTGCATTTTTGTAGAGAGTGTTAAGATGATGTTTTAACAAATGGTAATTTAAAAAGGCAAGCATCTACACAAATTTAGAAGCTAGTTTGAAATCCAACACCATTTAGTTGAAAGCCGTGTTCAAATAATGTGTGATGAGTTGTTAGAGATTTATATGGAAATGATGTATGTGCTTAAGGTTTCAGTGTTCAAGCGAAATTTAAGGTATGGATCGGGATATCCGGGATATAAGGCAGTAGAAAGAAAGAATAAGCTAGTTAAATATAAAACGTATTACACACCACTGTCGTACAAATTCGGGCAAATAAGGAGCCACTTCAACTGGGCACACATAACCTAGACGACCGATTGTTATTGCTAAAAAACAGAAGAAATAAGTATAAATAAATCAAATAAACAAACCAATATCACACGTAGTTCGATTTATTTGCTTAACTGGAATTGAATATCGATTGCGATTCTCGGCTATCTATATCTATGCATGTTGTATGGGAATGAGGACTGATTTCGTTTCGTTGCTGCTCATGCAACAAGTAATACAACTTAAAACAGAAACAATGTCTGGAACATCCACATACACGCATACATTCAGAATCATATATATACAAACAAATCGCATATTCTTAATTCTTAGACAGCTGAGAAGATTTGAAGGAAGTGGATCAGTCCAAACAGCTTACCTGTATTCTCCAGCAGAGTCTTGGGCGTGTTCGGGCGGTTGATAATGACGAAAAGGTCGCTAAGTACGAGGCGAATGTACTGCTTGGTCTCCTCACCTTAAAACATAAATAAAAACTTATAGTTATATATACACCGACTCTCTAAGTTCGTTCTACTCACCCAATTTCATGCAAATCTCGCCTATAGCCCAGGTGGCATTGTTGCACACTGAAATAAAGTCGGCGTTCAGGTTTTGCCCCAATATGGGAAAGAATTCGGCCATGAAGGGATGCACGTGAGGGAAACAGGCCTTAGTCAGATCACCCAGCAATGCAAACGAGGATTGGCGAACCTAAAAGTTCGGATTTTAATGGTAAATTCAATTAATAAAGCTCGGTTGTGGGATACATACTTCCGGAAGAACGTCTTGCATGCACTGGTAGAGCAGATGCATAATGTTGCTATTGGCCACCAGTGTCTCAATGTGGCGGTCCAAACCCTCAGCTAGGCCAGATAGCAGATCTAGGGCAACAATCATACGCTCCTTGTCAGGATGGTCGTACGTTTGGTTTTGTTTGCACAGCTTAGAAAGATTTCAGTTGATTAAAACATTCACGACTTCAGAGTTTCGCAATTTCCTTACCATTTCCTGGTTGATGGTCTGTTCAATAAGGGATATGCACCTGCGATAAACCGGGTCGCAGTAAGGCAAGAAACCAGACTGCAAGGCAGTGGCGATGCTCGACAGGCACTCCAACAAAGGGAATAAGTCCTTGTCATCATCCTTAAGCAGATTCCATTTGTCGATCAGCGGAGGCATGAGAATATCAATATACTGCGGCTTATTCAGATGATGACCCACGGAATCCGCCAATGTACCAACAGCATCATACAGAATCAACAGATTCTTGTGCTGGTACTTGGAGAAGGCAAACACCAGAGTCTTCAGAATGTACTCTAGATAAGGCACCAGTTCTGTGCAGGCCTCTTCCTCCAGAGTGGCAAAAGCAGAACATGCCGCCTCCTGAACGCGTTTATTTGAGTCCAGAATGCGCTTTAGCAACTCCTCCATCAACGGCTTCAAGTACTGGTCGTGCGGTTGGTTGACCACCCAATTGGCGTAGCGTGAAAGCGTCCAGCATGTGATAGAGCGGACCAGGGCTTTCTTGTCGGACAGACAGCTAATCAGGTAGGGAATTAGTTCTGGCAAGTGCTGTATCATGCCCTGCATGCAGCCTTCGGCGATGGCTCCCAAAGCCAGCACACCGCTCTCCTTTATCACCCATTCTTGGTGGAAAAGCGTTTCTTTTAAGATGGGAAGCACGACAGGCAAGCAATCCTCACGGAAAACATTGGCTAGCACGTCGAGAGCGGCCGCACTGCACTTGCGCAGATTCCATTCTGATAGAGAGCTATCATCGTCCAAGCCATCGTCAAAATCTTCGTCATCATCCTCGCCTGCTGCTACAGCTCCCGCTTCTTGAGTACCCTTGATTGTATGTGCGCGGGACTTGTGAAAGCGTGGGCGAATGTCCTCTTCTCGGTCGGGCACCATGTCATCCTCTTCCACATTGCCCTTTAGAAGAATAATATCGACCTCTGAGTAACGCATTCCACGTACCAGAACAGGAGCTAACTGGGATAAAAAGGGAGCAAGCACATCCTTGCAGATGCTTTGCTCCGCCAGAGATAACCAGAACTCAGATGCCTCCAGGGCCACACCCTCATCGGAATCTTGTGTGCGCAGCAACATGTACTACAAAGGGTAAATAATTATAATTTATACTGTGATGAATTTTTTTTTTTCTTTGTAAGACTTTTTACCTCAATGATCTGCGACATGTGAGGCATAAGGCGGTCCATGCGGACCTCCAGTAGCATGACCAATCCGTGACAAACATTCTTGCGCACCTCGTGGTCCTCGTCCGAGGACAAGTGAAAGAGGTTTTCAATGAAGCTGTCTATGTTTAACATAAGGGCCTGTGATCTGTTAATGATGAACTGGTTGATGCAGGCAATGGCGTGGGACCTAATCTTGGGACTACTGTGCTTGAAATACTGCAGGAACTTGGGAATCATAACGTTTAGTGGCCTGTTGAGCGCTGCCGAGTCTAAGATTTCAGCGGAGTCCTCGCAAATTTTTTGCAGCGCGCTAAAAGCTCCTTCGCAAACGTTGTAGTCCTGGGAGTCCAGCATTTCGCAGAGAGAGGGCAACAGTTGAGGCCAGTTATGCAGGCCGCCATTACTGGCGATGGTGGTGATCAGAATGCCCACTGTAGCACGAATCAACGGCGATGAGTCACCCACCGCCTGTAGGCACTCGTGTTTAATGTACTCCACGATCTCCGGCTGTAGATTGCTGCCGTGCATGCGAATGTTGTTCTTGACGATCAGACCACTCAGCGAGCGCGTTGGCTCGTCTTCTGTCTTTAGTTTAGTCAACACATAGATGAGATAGTTGTTAAAGTCTGGATAGAGATTGAATTCCTCCAGTTTCTGTAAGTAAGGTCAGAAAAAGTGTTGATGGTTTTGAAGTGGTTAAAAAATGAATTCTCACCATCTGTACAGCAATCTGAGTGGCTGTGTCTGGTGACTGCGACTCCTTGAGGATCGCTATGATCTGCTGCAGACCTTCTGCCTGAGGTTCCCACGTCATTTTGCTGCTGCGAAGTGAGATTGGATGGTTTTTAGTTTTGAATAGTATATTAGAAATTAGGGTTAATGCCCTAGCAAGGGGTAGCAACTGGGGGAGAAAGAGAGCGAGAGAGACACTCAGTTCGAGGCCACTTACGCACACCACCGCATTTCCACCCACACCCGCGCACGGACATCTGCTATTGTGAAATATACGTGTTCCGTCCGTTTTCCCTTGGCACATAATGGGTTAGCGACGGACGGCATGAGATGAAAGCCGTCCCCTCAGGGATCGTGCGATTCCCTGCTCAGAGTCCCAGACAGAAAAAAAAACCCGAACAGAACCCGCCTACCTCCGCCATATTCCGTGAACCTCCGCGAACTCTTGAAAAACGCATTTTCGGAAAAAGTAGTGCATTGCCCGTAATTCCCGTACTTACCTTTAGGTGTTGGCTATGCTTTAAAATTAATTTGGTTGGAATTATCGTGAGTTTTTCTAGAAATTCTCTCTTTTTTCACCTTTTCTTTGCACAATTAGCAGTTCTGTACAGTGTGACCGAGTATGAGCGAGGGTGTATGCCAATCGGCTATTAGAGATGGAAGAGTGTCGTCACATCAGTTCTTCAATTTACTTAATCTGCTCAATGTTTGAAGTCTCATTTAAATGTTTTATAAATGCACCTTAAAAGCGGTATTGTTATATTTTTGTCTTTGAATTTAATAGTATATTGATAATAATTACATGTATTAAGCAAGCGCACAACTTGCATATTGTTTCGACCGATAGGGGCATCTCTAGATGCACAGTACGATAATACTCGCAGAACTTTTCCTTATGCGGTCACACTTTCGGTACTTTAGAGTGCCCGCATTCGCCACCCTGGTCAATTTTGTTTGGGTTTGAGGCCAGACAGAGGAGTCATTAATTTTAAACAAAGGACCACGCTTCAGGACATTCATCCCGGGTCAGACAAAGCCGCGTTTCGCTTTCCCCACGGCTGAGTGAAAGTTTCTCGCCTTGTCGCAGTTTAACATCCGAAGCGACCGGACATGAACAAGCGCAACCATGTGAGAAGAAAATTTGGGTCCCTAGCCAAAGTAAATGGATTGACTGGAAAACGTCTTTCTTTTATAGATCCGCCTGCCGCCAGAGGTAAATCGTCTACTGTACGTGCGAAATTTGCCGTACAAAATTACTTCAGACGAGATGTACGACATTTTCGGTAAATTCGGTGCTATCCGACAGATACGCGTGTAAGTTAGGTGTGTTTTATTGCTTAAATCTTCTTAAGAATGTATTTTTTACAGGGGTAATACACCGGAAACGCGTGGAACCGCCTTTGTTGTCTACGAGGATATTTTCGATGCCAAGAACGCCTGCGACCATTTATCCGGTTTTAATGTTTGCAATCGTTACCTGGTGGTGCTCTACTACCAATCCAACAAGGCCTTCAAGCGCGTTGACATGGACAAGAAACAGGAGGAGCTGAACAATATCAAGGCCAAATACAATTTGAAGACGCCTGAGGCTCCTTAGGACCACTACTTGGTGCGGCAGGCGGGTATGGGATGCAGCCAGATAACGGGCCGCATCAGATGACGCCCGACATCCATTAACCATTTTCCATTGTTTAGGGAACTTCTTGCTCTACTTTTATGTATACCAAATTTTTGCTATCTACTTGTAGATTTTTTTGATCGCATTTTGTATCATTTGAATCTAATCATTATCATCCATCCATCACTCCATCTATCATATGAATGGCCGGACATTGCGAAACACAGACATTTGCGTCGCTCACCCGGCTGTTTGCAATCATTTGACGACATTAAGACACTCTCTCATCAAAATAACAAGCAAGTTAAAGTAAAAATACAAAAAAATTGAAAAATTATAAATGATTTCATAATGTTTTAATACGGTATTCGAGGGAACTAATATTGATTTTTTTCTTAATATAAGAAGATTGCCAATACCATTTTAGATTAACTTAAAGTTTAATTAAGTTGAGTCTCGAATTCGTTTATTTGATTACCTAAAACTATGGTAACAATTAAGTGATAGTTAAATATTAACCAACAATTAATATTTCCACTAATTTTGGAAATCTTGAAGTCTTATAAAAATCCTATGCTAATGTCTGATCAAGGTTCCTCCTTATATTCAGGATTTTTCTGGTCAGTTGCCGCTGCCTGATACTGTTCGTAAGTGTTTTGCTGCTTCTCCAGTGACCGTTGAATTGCCAAGTCCTTGAGCTCCTCTTTAGCGGCTTCTGCAATTTCCTGCCGAAGAGCCTCGACCTTTTGTCTTCTTTCACTTTTCTGCATTGCCTTCTGACGCGCTCGTTCGCTTATTTGTTTGGCAGGTCTGGGAGGCTTTGGCGGCTTCTCGTCATGAACCTTTTGGTGGCGGATGAGAGCCGCTTCCTGGCGGAAATGTGTCCCACAAAGTTTGCACTCATAGGGCTTTTCTCCAGTGTGTATCCACTCGTGTTGCTTCAGTGATTGGGAGTTGGCAAAACGTCGGGAGCAGAAGCGGCATTCAAAGTCCTTGACTTTCTCGTGGACACTCTTGTAATGTCGCTTCATGTTTCCCAGGTTATTAAATCCCTGGCTGCATCCGGGGCACAGGTGCATGCCCTCTTTTTGAACGAACTTCGTCCGAGTTGGAACTTCGCTGGCCGGGACCTGAACTGTGGGAATGGGATTTACTACGGTTCCGGCTAGTTGAGCAAGGTCAACTCGTTCCACGCGGCGGGGATCCTTCGGAATGGTGGCTACGGATTCAGCACACACTTTAAGCAATTGATCAGCGTCTACTTGGGAGTCCAAGGCGTCAGGTTCTCCCTGCCTTTGTCTATAGGTTTCCAAAGCCCTTTCCACGCTCTTTTCGTGAATCTTCAGGTGTTTCGTCAAACTCTCCGTATACAGGAACTTCTTCCCGCAAACCTGCAATATGAAATCATGGCAGTCTTTTCTAAAAGGATATTGATGTACATTTCTAACCTTGCACTCGCATCGCTTTTCACCAGTGTGTGTCATCTCGTGAATTTTGCAGGCGTGGGATTTTCCAAACGTCTTACCACAGTACTGACATGCAAAATTCCGGATTTTTTCGTGTACAATCTTCACATGGCTATCCAGAGCCCGCTTTGTATGGGTGGCATGGTCGCAGATGTCGCATTTGAATTGCTTTTCCTGGGTGTGAGTAAGCAAATGCTTGGTCCATTCCTGGCGAGTGGTTTTCCCAACTCCGCAGTACGGACACACGTAGTTCTTAATCCCAGCATGCCGGAGAAGATGATTCTTCAAGGCACTGTTGATATGGAAGCCCTTGCCGCAGATGTTGCAGGGGTACGGAAGCTCTTCGCCTGTGTGCTTGTACATGTGCTTTTTCAAAGCCACCGGGCAGCGAAAGACCATTCCGCACTCCCTGCAAGGCTGTTCAGCCCGTGGAGCACTCACTCTCGCCTGATTGTGCACCTTCTTTAAGTGAATGGTCAACAGGCGGAGACGGGGAAATAGTAATCTACAGCCCTCCACGCTGCAGGGAATCTCATCCGCCTTCTTTGTGTGCGCATAGTCTACGTGGAGACGCAGTGCCCCAGCAGTTGTGAAGCCTTTTCGGCAGCTTTCTTCCTCACACTGGAAAGGCAACAGGTCATTATGATGCTTCATATGTTCCTCGTACTTTGATAGCTTTTTAAATTTTTGCTGGCAGATGGGACAGGTTATTAAGCGATTCAATTGACGCTCATCGCTAGGCATCCTTCTCCGCCTGGCTAAAGGTTGTTCATCTTCACTAGAAAAATCTTCGGCCTGCTTCTTGTTCTCCTCCTTCTCCTCTTCGGTGGAAGAACCATCATGGCTTGAAGAAATAGCGTGATCCTGTGGTTCTCTGTCCACCGTTTCCAGCATTTTGAACACCTCCTCCTCGTTGTCAATTATTTCCAGCTTATTATTTTGCAGTGGATCAAAGCTGGCCTGCTCATCCTGCCTGCTCAATGCAACGGAATCTTCTGCAACGGGCTCGAAAACCCCCATAGGCATAATTCTATTACCAGCCACCATTTCCTTGAAACGTCTTATGGAGCCAGCACACAGTTCCCGAAAATCGTGCAGGTCATTTAGCTTCGAGAAGCAGACAGTGCACAGGTTTTTGGGAAAGCCATCTGCTTGCTCCACCGACAAGGAGGTGCACACGCACAGTTTTTTGGCCAAGCCTGGAACCAGGAACAGATTATGGCTAACACCGTGCTCCAGATGGATAAGGCAGATGCGACACAGCGAATAGACGGAATACTGAAGTTCCCTAGTTTCCATTTCTCCCGATTCTCGGAGAGATTCCAACCTAGTTTCAAAACAAATTTGTTGCAGTGTGCTATCAGTGTGACCGCCTCGCATCAATTTTACCCTATTCTGGTGCATTGGGGTAAGGATTGACCAAAATGTTCTTTATTTATTTGTTTATGTTTCATTATTTCTTAAATAATGAAGTTTTCTTGTTAAGAGCTTTGAAAAGTTTTGAAAATAAAAAAAAGAAAAGATATAATAAAAAAATACAAAAATTTAAATAATATCTAATATTATCTTTTTTATTTACATGTGTTTATATGTATGAATATAATAGGTAAAAAGTAAAAGTTACTTAGCGCACAATATTAATATATAAAAAACGTTTAAAATTTTATAACCTAATTTATACCTGACTACTTGGAATTATAATGAAGTAAATTATAAACAGCCTTTTGAGGGTTAATTTCTTTCGACGTATCGATTGTCCAGCCCTGGAAAGCACAACGAGTAGAAACTGGGCTTCGTCGAGAATCTCGCTGGCAGCCCCACTTGCTTATTGCCCACTCGCCCGATTGCCAGTCGACGAGTATACAATTTTTTCTGTGTCAATATTATTTTATTGCTAACTGATCGGAGAGAGACGCAAAAAGATATAGAAAACCGCCCCGATCTGCAGTGCCGATTGCGAGTGAAAGCAAGATGAACGAGGGCAGGCAGTACTCGATCCACAGCCTATGCAGGATCTGTCTAAACCACCTGCAGAACGACGCCGCCTACGATTTGTATCTGGTGCCAGGACTCTCGAAGAAGCTCTGTTTTTGCACATCCCTGTCCGTGGAGCAGAACGACGGCTTTCCAAAAAACCTGTGCACCTCGTGTTATACCAAGCTGAACGACCTGCACGACTTCCAGAGGCAGTGTGTTGATTCTGTGCAAAAGTTTCAGGATTTGGTAGCCAGCAATGTTTTCGCCTGCCAGAGCAGTTTCGATGTCTTGGATCCCAATGTCGCGGTACAGGATTACCAAGCCGAGGAGGAGGACCACGTCAACTATGATCCACTACTGAACCACAAGATGGAGCTTATTGAGAACGAGGAGGATGTCTTCAAAATGCTGGAACATGTCGACAAAGAGGCCGAAGAGGCGGAGAACGAAGCCAAGGTGGAGGACGATGACCAGGGCGATGTCTCCGTCAAAATGTTCGACGACGAGTCCTCAATCGAAAGTGGTAACGACAATGACAACGATTTGGATTTCGAGCCAAATAGTAGTGATGACGACATTCCTCTGGCCCAGCGCATGCGGGGACCTGCTTCTGGATCCCATACAGCACGGTCGGCCAGCCAAAATAAACCGAAACCGAAGCCTAGAGGACGACCCAAAAAGATAAAAGCACCTCCGCCAGACGAGGACGACATAAGTGGCTCATCGTCCGACTCGGATGACTCCGAGGACGAATCATCTCGGGGAGACAAGCCCAAAAGAAAGCGGATTCCCATCGAGGAGCGCCACCTGCACCGCATCATCGACTGCCACATCTGCCACCAGAAGTTTAAGAAGGCCATCCGCTATGAAGAGCACATGAAGTACCACAACGACCTACTACCCTTCCAGTGCAAGGTTGAGACCTGCAAGAAAGGTGTGTTCTTCGCTTGAAACTCGGATATCAGTTCTTCATCCTTTCTTTCTTTTTAGGTTTTACCACAGCCAATGGGCTGCGCATCCACATTGACCACGCCCACACGGAGCTGTCTGAAGTTCATGCCTGCATCGCAGAGGGCTGTGGCAAGACCTTCCCTCGCGTCCGCCTACTTACCTTCCACATGAAGAAGGTTCATGGTATCACAAAGGCGGCAGCCCCACTTCGAGATTTCCCCTGTCCAGAATGCGACACCGTCTTCCGATGCCCCACGGCGCTCAAAAAGCACATGTACAAGCACACAGGCGAGGAGTTGCCTTATCCTTGCAATATCTGCGGCAAGCGGTTTGTGATCAACAGTGCTTTAAGAGATCACCTGATGCGTCATGCTGGCATCAAAAACCATGTTTGCCCGTACTGCGGAGTGGGCAAGACGACGCGCCAGGAGTGGAATGCTCACATCCTTACGCACACCAAGGAAAAGAAGTTTAAGTGCCGGCAGTGCGACCACGCCTCGCACAACAAACAAGCTCTGTCCAATCATGTAAAAGTTGTCCACGAGAAACGGAAGGACTTTGCATGCCAGTACTGCGGCAAGACGTTCGGCAAGTCACACGCCTGCAAGGTGCACGAGAGAAGTCACACCGGGGAGAAATGCTGCGAGTGCAAGATTTGCGGCAAGATCTTCCTCTGTGAGAAGAGTCTTACCAAGCATTTGAAAACGCACGAAAAACGGGACCTGCCGCCGGCAGAACCCCTTCGCCAGCAGCTTAACATTCCCATGCCGGGTCACATACCCGGTCAGATGCCAGGGCAAATGCCAATGCAAATGCAGGCCGATGGCTTGGTCCAAATGGATCCCCATCAGATCCCCAGTGAGGACATGCTCAAGGCATGCGGCGGCGGGACCGCTGCAGTGCCTCCCAAGCCGAAGAATTCTCGTCGGGTCCAGCGCGTAGATATTTCCCAGCTAGCGGGCACAGCAGTGAATCCAATACCTTCCGTCTCTGTTCCCTCGTGGTCGCCACAGGTGAACTTCACGAAGAAAGAAGGTCAACACATCTGTCCGGGTTGTGGACGCGGCTTTAATAACATTGGAAACATGAAGCTGCACTACAAAATCATTCACGAGAAGGTCAAGGACTTTGCCTGTCGCTTCTGCCCCAAAAGATTTTCCAAGGCCCAGATTCTGCGACATCACGAATGGATCCATACCGGCGAGAAGCCTTTCGAGTGCAAGATCTGTGGCAAACACTTCCGCCAGGAGACGGCGCTCAAGAAGCACATCAAGACGCACGAGAAACCAAACAGAAGGCACGTTCCCGAGCGCAGTGCGCCCACTCAGATTACGTTCCGCAAGCTAGAGCCAGATGCTGAGCCGCGAAACTTTGACCAGTACCAGGATCCAGCTGTTGAACGGGCGGCGGCTACAGCGGAACTTCTGGCTCACCAGCTGGAGGAGAACGAGGCCAAGCGGAAGGCGGACATCGAGCGGCAGAAGATTGCTGCGGCGGCATGTGAACAGCTAACAAAACTTCAGCAGCAGCAGGAAATTATGAAAGCCACCACCTCGTACGATGGCTACTATGCGCAAAAGGCCCAAGCCGAGGGCACCAGTTTGGACGCCCTAAAGATCGACCATGTCTAGGCTGCAGGATCGGTTTTACTTTACGAGTATAAATATATATACTAGCGACGTACATATATACTATATGTAACCACTTCTACAGCAGCTGTCACTGTCCGGAAAGTTTTTAAGCATGCCTCGAATTGCTCTCTAACTGGATCAGATTGTAGGTTTATAGATTATAGACACTCTTAATTATTCGAGTGCGTATTACAATATGAACACTTTTTATTTTTACATCCGTTTATACATACATGCAATATATGTATTTTGTTTTTCAGTGTAATGTCTCCCGTGCTTACTTAGAGTAATGGATTAAAAATTATATATAAAGCCCTTGAAGTTTCCTTTTAGAGGGAGGTATTCTTACTCTGTGGTAATAGAAACCCCCATTTGCAATATACCAGTGATTTGTAATATTTTTAAAAGAAAAAGTTTATTTTAAAAGAACAATAACTTCACTTAGTTTTAATTAAATTTATTAGTATTTAAGTTAAATAAAATATTTCATCCCGTCTTCAAATTTAGATTAATAAACATTTTCTAAAAAGAATTTATAATTGATTTTAACTTTAAAATTTAAGAAACATAGATGTGAAATTACAAACTGAAGATTTCAAAGATGTGATAGACCTCTTTTTTTTAATATAAATCAAAAACAATTCTCGAACTTTTGGGAACATTTTTAAGTATCTTCACTTGGTTCTTCATCTTGTTCCTCACTTTGAGTTGGATTTGACGACTCCTAAAAAAATATATAATATAAGCTTAGTACTCAGCTTTAAAAGACATAGATAATGACTTAACTGATAAGTTACTTTCTGTGTCTTCATAAAATCCCAATATCGTTGAGAAAACCAATTCAGCCTCTTTTCTGTTATCCTCGGCGTTTTGCAGTACCTCCTTCTGTTTTTTCAAGATTGATTCAAACCTTGTGACCTCCAGCTTGAGCCTATTATTTTCAATCCCAGCTTTTTGTAACGCCAGTTCGGTATCCAATCTTTTTGCTTCGGCTTCAAGGGCTTTTATGGAATCGTTTTCTTGTTGCTCCATTTTTTCAGAAATTGTAGCAGTGTTTTCAAGATTTTTTAAAAACAGACTACTTCATCATTTATACTGCCATGGTAACGATTCATAAAAACAAACATACATACTTAATACTTACAACCTTGTTTAATAATAAAGAATGCAAAGTTATTTAAACTTTCACCCTTAAAAGTTGTTTCCCTGTAAAGCAAATAAGAAAACAATTCCAATGGGATCTCACTCCTTTTAGCTGACCAGCTTTTTTTTTCAAATTGTTTAAAAACTTCATATATAAAGGGGGAAAAAGATTTAATTATTCATTTATGTTTATACCCAACCACTAAAATATAATACGATGATAAATATTAAAAAGTGCTATTTTTACTGCCTCGACTGTGTAGCTTCAAATGCGTGTGCATGTGAAAAACAAAACAAAACGACTTACAGTGGGTGGGGGGAATGCTAGAGCTGCGCAGTATTCAGCGAGTTTGCTCGCTACTTCCCAGCAATCGATAAGCCGAATTGCTAACGAGTGTACACACACACGAACACACAAGCACACGCGAGTACACACAAATGTGTGTTGTATTGGATTTTTTTCTCGACAGAGAACATTTCGGTTTGCTGCAATTTTCCGGATTTTGGCATCGCCCAACGTCGAATTGAGTGTCCAAAATGAATGAGGGGAGCCCGTACTCCATCCACACGGTGTGTCGCACCTGTCTGTCCACGCTAGACAGCACGGCGGCCTACGATCTGTTTAGGGTGCCCGGTCTGGCCAAAAAGCTGTGCGTGTGCACCTCCCTATCTGTGGAACAGGCGGATGGCTTCCCTAAGAATCTGTGCACCCTGTGCTTCTCCAAGCTGAATGACCTGCATGACTTCCAAAAGCAGTGCGTCGACGCGGTGCAAAAGTTCCAGGATATGGTTGCTAGCAATGCCTTCACCATCCAAGCTAACTTTGATGTCCTGGATACCAGTGGCGCTGTCGCGGATCTTCCGGGCGAGGAGGACGACAACGTCCATTTTGATCCGCTGCTCAACTCTAAGATCGAGATTATCGAGAACGAGGAGGATGTCTTTAAGATGCTGGAGTCCGTCGAAAAGGAGGTCGAGGAGGTAGAAATGGAGCTCGAGCAACCCTTTGCCGACGAATCTCAGGATGACTCCTTCGAGAGCGGTAATGACAACGACCTAGATGCAGACTTCCAGCTGAACAGCAGTGACGACGACATTCCCCTTGCCCAGCGTAGCCGCCGTGGTGCTGCCCGTGGTTCTAAGGCTAAGTCGAAGGCGACTGCCAAGCGGAAGGAAGAGGAGGATTCAGAAGATTCCAGTTCCTCAGAAGACTCCGATGGCAATCTAAAGGAGAAGCCCAAACGTAAGAGGATTCCGGCAACAGAGCGGGATCGTCACCGTCTGATTGACTGCCATATCTGTCACCAAAAGTTTAAGAAGGCCATCCGCTACGAGGAGCACATGAAGCATCACAATGACCTGCTGCCTTTCCAGTGCACCGTCGAGAGCTGCCGGAAAGGTAATATCTGACATTAAAACTGTTAGAAGAGATATTCAAGTTTTTGTCTTGATTCTAGGCTTCACCACCGCCAATGGGCTACGCGTTCATGTGGAGCACGCTCACACGGAGACATCGGCTATGCATCCGTGCACCTACGAGGGCTGCAACAAGTCCTTCGCCCGGCCCGTGCTGCTCAGCTTCCACATGAAGCGAGTACACAAGGTGGACACCCCGCAGAGGGACTTCCCTTGCACGGAATGCGAGAAGGTTTTTCGCTGCCCCACCGCACTCAAGAAGCACATGTACAAACACACAGGCGAGGAACTCCCCTTCGCCTGTGAGATTTGTGGAAAGCGTTTCCCGATCAATAGTGTGCTTCGCGATCATCTGCTCCGTCACGCAGGCATCAAGAACCATGTGTGTCCATACTGTGGAGTAGGCAAGACGACTCGCCAGGAGTGGAACAAGCATATCCTCACACACACTAAGGAAAAGAAGTATGAGTGCCGGCAGTGCGATCACGCCTCCCACAACAAACAGGCTTTAGCCAACCACGTCAAGGTGGTTCACGAAAAGCGAAAGGATTTCGCTTGCCAGTACTGTGGAAAGACCTTCGGAAAGTCGCATGCCTGCAAGATCCATGAGCGGAGTCACACCGGGGAAAAGTGCTGCGAGTGCAAGATCTGCGGCAAGGTGTTCCTCTTCGAGAAGGGCCTAACCAAGCATTTGAAAACACACGAGAAACGTGATCTGCCCAAGACGCAAGGGGCGAATCCCTTAATGGGCGACGGGGCCAGTGGCTCCTCGACAATAGCAAAGCCCAGTCCGCATTTGCGAGGTCGCGTCGAACGTGTGGACATTGCTCAGCTGGCGGGAACGGTGGCAAATCCGATTCCATCGGTTAACCTGCCTTCGTGGTCCCCGCAAGTGAACTTCACCAAAAAGGAGGGTCAACACATCTGTCCGGATTGTGGCAAGGGCTTTAACCACGTAAGCAACATGAAACTGCATTACAAGGTGGTTCACCAAAAGGTAAAAGACTTCTGCTGCCGCTTCTGCCCCAAGAGATTCGCGAAAAAGCAGTATCTGCGTCACCACGAATACATTCACACCGGCGAAAAGCCGTACGAGTGCAAGGTGTGCGGCAAGCACTTCCGCCAGGAGCAAGTGCTCAAAACACACATGAAAGTACACGACAAGCCACCCCGTCCGCCTGGCAAGCCGAAGGAGCCAGCCGGTCCCAAGGCAGAAACTACCACAGTGAAGCGCCAGCAGCCGAAGAACTTCGAGCAGTACCAGGATCCGGCAGCGGAACGAGCTGCGGCCACCGCTGAGCTGTTGGCCTACCAGATCGAAGAGAATGAGGCCAAGCGCAAGGCGGAGGCGGAGTTGCGAAAGATCCAGGAAGCGGCCTTCGAGCAACTCAACAAGCTCCAGAAACAAACAAACACGTACGATGGCTTCTACGCGCAGAAGGCGGAGGCGGAAGGTACTTCGGTGGATGCGTTGAAACTGGACCATGTTTGAGCAGCAGTATCAACCGGAAAACCTTGCAACCAAAGCAAAACCGCATCCGTTTCCGATCATTTTCATTATGTGTTTCTATGAAGGACATATGAGTTATAGGTATATAAGAATTACCAACTAGTTTTCGGCACTTTGCACATCTGTTTTTAATTTTTTATGTTAAAACCTACCCTCTCAGCAACTTAAGTTTGTACTTTACTAATTGTATTCATTTTAAAATGATTTAAATATAATAAAGAGTAATAAGCATTCAAAATTTGAATTATCAAGTTGAGCTGAGTGTTGGTAAACGTTAAGAGTCTGATAAGGGTTGTGGACGGCAGTCCACTCGATTTTATCTAATTTTCTAACTATATATGTACGTGATCGATACATGATTTTAATTACAGATGTTCGGTTAGGTACTAGAAAATTTCTAGAGCTTTTTGTCTCCTTTGATTGACAGAAACCTTTCATTAGATTTGATTCCACTAGACAAATGTAATTTTCTAGCTTTTTTAAATTTTTGGCTATATTTGTTTGTCCAAATTTAGCATCACTGGCGGGCGAGTATTTTTTGGTATTTGTTTTGATTAGTCTGACGCGTAAAGTAGTTTTTCTTGGCTTACTATTCCGTGGTTTTGGCCAACAGATTCCCTTTGGAACTGGCAACATGGAGGAGGAGGCCGCCCAGTTCTCGGTGCACGCGGTGTGCCGCATTTGTCTGAATCGCCTACCAGAGGATGGCGTCGGACCGGGGTCCTTCGACCTTTTCCTAATCCCCGAGTTGGCCAAGAAGTTGTGTGTCTGCACTTCACTAGTAGTGGAACAGTCGGATGGATTCCCAAAGAGCTTGTGCACGCCGTGCTACAACCGGCTGGACGACATGCACGAGTTCCAGAAACTGTGTGTGGACTCGGTACAGAAGTTCCAGGATATGGTGGCCAGAAATGTCTTCTGCTCGACTGCCAGCTTGCAGATCAAAACTTTTGATGTACTAAATGTGGCCGGAAACGAGGCTGAGTTGGTAGGCCAGGAGGAGGAGGATCGGATCAACTTCGATCCGCTGCTGGATCACAAAATGGAGCTGATTGAGAACGAAGAGGATGTCTTCAAGATGCTGGAGCACGTGGACAAAGAGGCCGAACAGGTAGAGAAAGAAGTCAAGCAGGATGAAATGGATGCCGCCGATCTGATGACCATCTTCACCGCGGATTCCTCGGAGGAAAGCGGCAACGACGATCAAGATGTGGACTTTGAGCCCAACAGCAGCGACGGTGACGATGATGTGCCCCTGGCCCAGCGAATAAGGGAGGTCACCCGGACCAAACCGAAAGCCAAGAGACCCCAAATCAAGGAAGAAGACCTAGAGTACCTTTCAGGTTCTGGTGAAGAAGACGAGGACGAGGAGAAGTCGAAAAGCAGGCGTAGGAGGATTCCTCCCGGCGAGCGTCACCTTCACCGCATTATCGACTGCCACATCTGCCACCAGAAGTTCAAGAAAGCCATCCGCTACGAAGAGCACATGAAACACCACAACGATCTCCTGCCATTCCAGTGCAAAGTGGAGACCTGCAGGAAAGGTATTTAATAATAGGGATTTCCTTAGTTAAAAGAGATTTCTAATTTATTTATGGTTGTAGGTTTTACCACCGCAGGAGGATTGAGGCTCCACATCGACCACGCCCATACAGAGCTATCCGAGGTTCACTCTTGCAATGTCGATGGCTGCGGCAAGACATTCCCACGGATTCGCCTGCTCACCTTCCACATGAAAAAGATGCATGGCATTACAAAGGCGGCGGCGCCGCCACGGACTACCCCCTGCACCGAGTGCGAGAAGGTTTTCCGCTGCCCTATGGCTCTCAAGAAGCATATGTATAAGCACGATGGCAAGGAACTACCCTTCCCCTGCAATATCTGTGGCAAGCGGTTCGTGATCAATAGTGCTCTAAAGGATCATTTAATGAGGCACGCGGGCATCAAGAATTATGTGTGTCCTTACTGTGGAGTGGGAAAAACCACAAGACAGGAGTGGAACACGCACATCCTGACGCATACGCAGGAAAAGAAGTTTAAATGCCACATCTGCGAGCACGCCTCCCACAACAAACAGAGTTTAGCCAATCACATTAAGATCGTGCACGAAAAGATCAAGAACTATGCGTGCCAGTACTGTGGAAAGACCTTTGGAAAGTCACATGCCTGCAAGATCCATGAGATGACGCACACCGGCGAGAAACGGTGCGAATGCAAGGTAAGACTAAGGAGATATTACAAAACATAAACTGATTTCAACCATTTTTATTTTAGGTCTGTGGGAAAAAGTTTCTTTACCCAAAGAGTTTGACGAAACACTTGAAAACGCACGAAAAGCGGGTGCTTCGGGCCATAGAAACCTATCGTCAGCGGCAGGTGGAAATGGGCGAGGCTCCTGGCGAACAGTTAGACAACCCTCCACCACCACCAGTTGAAGGAGTAACCATTGTACCGATCATATCCCAAAATGCAGCAGATGAATTGCTTAAAGTGTGCGCCGAATCAGTGGCTACCATACCCAAAGATCCACGACGTGTTCAACGTGTGGACCTGGCCCAGTTGGCTGGTACTTCTGTGAATCCTATACCCTCGGTTTCAGTGCCTTCTTGGTCACCACAGGTCAACTTCACCAAGAAGGAAGGCAAACATATTTGCCCCGGATGTGGTCAGGGATTTAACAATATCGGAAACATGAAGCGGCACTACAAGATCATCCACGAAAAGGTAAAAGACTTCGCTTGCCGCTTCTGCCCGAAGAGATTCGCGAAAGCCCAGACTCTGAGACACCACGAATGGATTCACACGGGTGAGAAACCTTTCGAGTGCAAGACCTGCGGCACTCATTTCCGCCAGGAAACGGCACTGAAGCGTCATCAGCGAACCCACGAAAACCGTCCACCAGTGATCTCACCCAAGTTTTACGCCGCTCGCGAAGAGCTGGAAGAGCAAGAGCGAAGCAAACGAGAGGCTAAACGGCAGGCGGATGCGAAGCGACGAGAGATTGCTGAGGCGGCAAAGGAGCAGCTTTCCTCGCTGCACAAACTGGAGAGTAACGATCGCAACCTGCACTCCTACGATGAATACCAGGAAGCAGCAGCGGAGCGAGCAGCTGCATCCGCGGAACTTCAGGCGCAACAGTTCGAGGAGAACGAAGTTAAGCGACATGCGGATGAAGAGCGACGAAAGATCCAGGAGGCTGCCTACGAGCAATTGGAACGGTTGCAGCATCAGCAGGAGATTGACAAGGCTCAGAGCTCATACGATGGCTACTACGCCCAGAAGGCGCATGTCGATGGCACTAGTTTGGACGCTTTAAAAATCGATCATGTCTGAGATTTAACTGGCGTTAAACGCTTTCAGAAATTATGTAACAATCGTGGAGTTTTTATGAAAAGCAATACCTTTTAATATGTACGAGAACAGTGTGCATACGATGGATATAAATTAGGCTAGGAATAAACGTTTACATACGATTACATCTAATGTCCTTAATGCTAGTACAAATAATACTGTACATTTATCAGGAAAACATAATACCCTTAAGTGAATTTAATTTAAGTTTATAATTAAACAGGATTGTATTGAGAGGTTGCGAGTCGTAAGAAATTATACATTTAACTGAAAAAGCAAACTGAAATGTTTTATTAACATTATCGAGTATCAAACAAAAGTTTTTGTTATGTTGGCAGGTTCAGTATTTGTCTTCTTAAATAATTTAATTTTTCTAATCTTATCTAGGTCTACTTACAGAACGACTATAATTATAGTCGAAATCTTCTACCCTTTTCAAGGGTACGTACAAAAAATAACCTTAATTAAATTTAAATCTAATAGATTCTACTCTTTTTCCTTGAGTATAAAAAGCTTCTTAAGACTATCGAGTGTCATGTTCTCAAGATCCCAATGCGTTGACAATGTCTTTGTATCATCGGCAGAAGTAATTAGGCTGAGAATATTCTCCTCGATGGTTCCATTCACAATGAATCGATGTACCTTTGTGGGTCTAAGCAAAATCTAATGAGAACTGGCAAAGTTATATTTTATTAGACGAACTTACTTATTCTGTCCAAAGCGGTGAATGCGACCTATAGCCTGGCGTTCGTCGCCCGGATTAAGGATCGGTTCCACGAGGAAAACATGTGTGGCTTCAATCAGATTTAAACCTTTCGAGCCTTTAGAAAGGGGCATCAGTAGGCAGGTTACATTGCTAAATGGATCCTAGCAGATGGTTTAATTGTTAGCATTTCTTAATGACATATTTGAAAACAGAATAAAACCTTAAAATCTTCGAAGTCCTTATTGCTGCACTTATTGCGGAAATGGATGGAGTTGAGACTGAGGGCCCTGGCAATTTGAACTAAAATCGCCTGCCACTGAGAGAAGATTAGTATCTTCTCTTGTTCATTCTCCCCTTTTATTTTCAGCACAAGTTCCACAATATTAGCAATTTTTGTAGAAAAATCACCAATTATGGTTTTGTGAGCCCCAGGACGTATTGAGTAGTATAGTCTATAAGAAATGTACATTTATAAGCAGCGATTTAGATTGCGGAAGGAGAAATCTTACTGTGGAGAATCTTGCCGACAAAGTGGACACTTGATAACGGAATCGCTGGAATACTTTTTTCTCATGCTATCCAAGCAGTACTGGCACACAAAGTGACCACACACCATCATTACATACTAAAAGAAAAATAAATATTTTCAGAATGAAAATTGGATTAAAATGCTGCCACTTACCCTCACATCATCCTGCGTCTGACAGATGGGACATGGTTTGTCCGCTGTATCCTCTTTTAGATGCTTTAGGTACTTTAACCTACCACACAGACGCGTGAAGTTTAGCTGCGACTCGCGCAGATTATACTGATTGAACTCCAATTGCTCGTCCAGCTGGCAAGGCAGGATTCTGTAATTCGATTGCTCCTCGGGATCGTCAGTTAGGAGAATTCTCATCCTGCACATTTCCAGTTCATCAAAAGCCTTGACCATGTACTCCACCTCGATCCAGTATTTGATTTGCAACTTGACCAGCTCCTGCAGGCTTAAGAGCAAATCCAGTTTGTTTTGGCACTCCGCTTTCCACTCACTAAATTCTGGCTTGGAGCGCAGAAAGGAAAAGATAGCTGGGTGCCAAAAAAACATAGGTTACTTTAAAATCTTAAACTATATTTTGTTGCATTTAATTACATTTGATGAGACTTATTTCCATGCTGGGAATTTCCAGACCCTCGGTAGCCGTTGCTTGCTCGTCCAGCTTCTTGGCAAATAGAAGACACTCAAATTGATTCAATGAATCGCGAATTTTGCATAAACGACAATGACGTCGTTTTTTTGGCTTTTCTGGCTTATCATTGTCTTTATTTTCTTCCTTTAAAATAAAAATTATAATAAGAATTTTAAAATACAAAACAATACTCACCAAAATCTCTGCCAAATGACAATCGGTTACGGTTCCTATGAAATTGTTTATATCCTGTGAGAGGAGCTCTCCTTTTTTAACAGCCCCACAAGCTTCTTGCATAACTCCCTTTAGGTATTCAAACTCAGTAAGTAAATTTGTTTTTAACTTTTGTAGCTTCTTATGCCATAAATCTACAAAATAAAGCATTCCTGCCATAGAGTTCACATTATCGAGCCTTTCCACTGAGATGTTTTGACGGAAGAAATCATCCCGGACTTTGTTCCAAACAGCATCGTGAAGAGATGTTTTATGGTTCACCACCGTTGCCAGCAGATCCACAGTGCTGCCATCGAACTGTTTTTCTAGTTCATAAACCTCCTTGAGTTTCTCCTCAAATAAACCAAGTGCGTTTTCTAGCACGTTAGTATTATCCTGCAGATACTTCCACTCCAGTCGCTTCATTTGAACTTGATAGTCGTGCTGCTCCAATTCAGTTAACTTGTCTGCAGTTTTAGCTAATTCACTAGCCTGCAGCACGTTGTAGATGGCATGAATCTGCAGTACACTGTCGACTCTGAATAATTAAAAAGTGAAATTATAATTTAAAGATAGTCTTACAGAAAAAAAAGGAACTTACGATATATTCTGCTCGTTATATTCCGCAGCCAGTTTTAACAATAGCTTGTAATACTTAATGGCCTGAGGAAAATCCTCTTTTATAAAGTGTATAGCCGCCAAGCCGTTGTAGGAAGAGGCCCAGCTTCGCAACTCTGTCTTGCACTCATTTTCATTATTGGACTTGAGACGCATCAGAAGATCATGTGGATTCAAATAGTCGGCACTAGACACATTGCTGTTAAGCACGACGGGCACTGAGCAGGTTTGACGGATGCGGAGGAAGGGCTTTAGGATGATCCGCAGCAATTGTGGAGAGATAGATGCCAGGCAAAAGCTGTTGTCTGCATTGTGGCGTGTGTGTTTGGTCACGGCTGAGAGGAATTGTTCGTGACATTTTTGGTGCTCCTCGCGGTAATATAGCGATTCAACGTTGCTCAACTCCAGTCGGTGAACCACCTCTGTTTGCGGCGGGATGCCCAGTTCATGCTCGACCTTTGATTTGCAGGTCCGCCACAAGCTGTGCTCTAGCAGTTCTAGCAACGGTTCGCACTTGTAGTTAAGCTGAAAAGCTTTGTCCACCGTTTGCCATGCATCTGTGGGTCTACAAATTTCTGACCTGCCCACGAACTCCAAAAGGGGCGGCAGGTCGTCTATTGTGCCAGTGACAGCCCAGCGATTGATCGCTGGCAGCATTCTTACCATCTCAGCAGCCGCTGAAGTGTTGCTCTCGACCATCTGAGAAGGAAAAATATGAAATATTCAGTTGCTTTTGTATGATAGGGGTATCCACATTACCTGCGCCTCATCCAGGCAAACACGCCACCAGTTGACCATAAGGAGTGGAGAGTAGGGTCGCATGTACACCTGTTGGTGGCGCATCTGGCGGTCAGACTTATAGTCCGTCGTGTGGTATATTTCGTTGCGCAGTATTGTATAGTCCGTGAGTACCACATCATAATTGGCCAGCTCGAGAGGACTAACCCAAAGGGACGAGTTCAGTCCAAGATAAAGCAACACTTTCAGGGCCGGCGATATGTGTTTTCGTATCTCTTGGAACCACTGCAATTTGATGGGATTGGGAGACACAATGATGGTGGCACCGGTCTCAACCAACCTTTCACTGGCTTTTCCCAACTCGACCCAACAGGTGGGACACAGGTGAGGTATGGTTGATTTTGGAATGTAACCCATACATCTTTCGTGTTGCCACCGACGGCATTTGCTGCATTGCACCAGGGTGCCACGTTTCTGGGTGCAAATGCAGAACACGACCTCTTTTTTGTGCATGCGTGCCCGCTTTAACGGCACATCTTCAGCAAACTCATCCAGCCGTTGGTGCCAGTAATCGTTCCTGAAAGAGTCCTGCGGCCTGGGATTCATCAGCAGCATTGCAAGGAACTCAACGGTCTTGCCAAGACCCATTTCGTCAGCCAGGATGCCTCCAGGAGGCAGGGTGATCTTGGGAAGCTCGTCATCGAATGTGTAAAACTGCAGACAGTAGTTGTGCTTCAAGACACTATTCTTGCCATCTACGGCAAGAAGAACTGTATAATTGGCTGGTACTTGGGTGATGTGCTGCTCCCGTCCCAACATCCAAGACACTGTACGCTCCTGATACTTGCGAAGCCGGGATTGAAATCTTTCGGGAAGGTTTAGAGGCAGATCCTGATCCGGATTCCGTGTTTGGCGATGTTTTTCATACAGGGCATCGTACAGTTTGGTGGTCACATAGGTCTTGAGGGGCCGCTTATGCTCCTGCTCCTGCTGAGCCACCTCGAACTCCAGGCTGGCCTCGAAGTTTTTGAAGACTATGGGTAGTAATTTGGCTGCCACTTCCATCTCCACAACGCGTGCTCGAACGTGCGTCTGGTTATGGCAGAGCACCAGGGACCAACTATCTGTGTCTTGTTGGATTGGCTTGAACTTTAGCTTCCTTGTCCGAGCTTTCTGGCCTGTTTAAATCAAATAGTATTAATCCAATTTTATAAGTTTCGAGTCGCAACGTACATTGTTCAATGCAATTCAGAAGCACGTCCTTATATTCAATGAAAAACTCTTTAAACACCCATCTCTTTTTGACGTATTGAAACTCTAATGGGCCCGGGTCTTTGACACATTCTGGAGCTACTTCATCCGCAATTTCGCACAGAACAATTCCTTCCATCTTTCTGGGAGCATCAAAATATTTTTGTTTAATTCACAAAAGCAAATGAACGATGACCGCCAATACGATAACCGATTAAATATCGCGGCATTACTGCTAACATTTAGTCAATTCTAGGGGATGTTTTAATTGTTTTCAGCACCATATAAGTGAATTGCAAAATAAAAATTATAATTATTTACATATTTTTGATTTTATCCCATATTATGATATTGTACTTCACTGGTTTTTGTTTTTACAATTAATGTTTTCATACTTAACATTGTAAATGCTGTCAAGTTCTGTTCCCGTCCACTGTTAACCGTCAAAAATAAAAATTCTCGTTAATTAACATTTTCTTTTTACTTTTTACACGTTTTAACAATTTTACATGACTCTTAATTCAGTGTTACCCAATATTTTTTCCTATACATTTGATTTTGGGTGAACGCCGAATCGCCATCTGGTAACACTATTACGAGCAGTGAAGAAAATTATAGCGTGGTTTTTTCGGTTGAAAAACAATTAAAAGTGCAACAAACAGTGAGAAAAACAAAGTCCAACCAACTCGTAAGTGCGGCCCAACCACCGCCAAACCACCGCAAAGCCAAACGACCGGCGAAATCACACTTTTCTACCCGCATTCGTAGTGTATATGTGGGGCCTGCTTGGCATAATTACAGAAATTTACGCATTACTTTGTGCGAGTCTCGGGTGTCGAGTTAAGCCTCGTCAGTGTTTTAATTAAACGATTCCGCTTGCCCAGATCTAAAAATCAAATCTTCTATCCCATCCCGCAGAGCCGTGCATGCCCAGTCATCAGCGTTCCGCGAGTCCAGCGAAGAGATTCTTTATTCCCCCTGCCTGAAAGTGTCACCACCGCCAAGACGTACGTGCGAAAAATGTTTTGGGACAAGGGTTATGCGCCCTCCGCGAATATAGAGGCGCTGCTCGAGAAGGAGGTAAGTTTACCTATTCTAAACAACTGCGAAATTTTCACTTCCGCATCTTGGCTGACTTGTAGACCTCCACTGTGGAGGAATTCCTCGATGAGGAGGATATACTGCAGGAGTGTAAGACGCAAAAAAAGAACCTGGTTAACTACTTTACACGCCCCGAGGTAATCCGACGCCTAGTGGAGCTGATCACGACCGAGCCCTCTGAAGATGTGCCCATGTCGCAGCGATTTCGATACGCCAACATGTCCTGTGAGATACTCACACTGTAAGTATTTAGGGATGGCTAAAATAGGGACTTTCGGACTTCTATAAAAACTCCTTTACAGCGGCCTGCCGTCCCTAGATGAGAAGCTACTGACCGACGCGGGAACGCTTCAGATGCTGTATTCATATCTGGAAAAGGAACCACCGTTAAATCCATTGCTATCGTCGTTTTTTAGCAAAACCTTTAGCATGCTCTTTACCAAAAAGCCTGAACAAGATTGGTTTTTGTATCAACACATGTGCCTACAACTCCTGGAGTATATTAAATCGCAGAAGACCTTTTTGGATTTCATTTGTAAACACTTTGACACACCAGTCATACCTGATTTAATAATGCAGATGATGAAGCACATCGAGGGTGGTCAACTCAAGCGAAACCTTTTTGAAGTGAGTTGTCTGTTTTGTTAGGATAAAAGCTAATCAGCTAATCGGATATATATTTTTACAGTGGCTAACTGAAGATAAAATTGTTGAGAGACTGATTGCAATATTGCGTAATCCTCAAGAAACCGACAAACATGCAAATGTTGCCGACTTTTTCTGTGATCTTATTAACCAAGGGCGCTTGATGCGCCAAACCGAGCAAGAGAACGATTCGTTTGAGCCGGCCTTCGATGGCTCTAACCCCATACTGAAGACGATTGAATCTGCGGACACAATTGAAGCCTTGTTAAATGTGATTTTGGAACCAAACGCTCAGGAGAGCGCCATCTTGTCAGGAATATCGGTTGTACTTACGCTTATCAAGCCAATTACCTTCACGTAAGTTGAGCTTCCAGTTGTTTTCTCACCTCATACTGATTGCTATGGATTGTTTTTCTGTTCAGGGATGAGCCCAACTCAGATCGCCAAAGGCTGTTGCAAAAGCGCGAGCGCGAATTCCATCAGGAAGTGCAGGAGACTGTGATCACTGTAATGGCTCCACGCCTTCAAGAATTTGTTCACGTTTTAAAGAACCCGCCTGCGGTTAGTATACCAATTTAAAACAGAAAAAACAAGTTGTTTACCTCTTATTTTGTAGAAACCCACACTGGAAACCACGGCCGCCGTGTTGACGCCCCCTTTCGGTAAGACCCGATTGCAAGTTTGCCGCGTGTTTACCGCTCTGCTGGAGACTAAACATGAGACCATTCAGCAGGCGTAAGTTACAGATTAATTCGAAAGTTGTGACTTTCATATTACAATACTCTTATTTCCTACTTCAGAATCTGCGCAACCGAGTATTTCAGTCTTTTGCTCGAGTTTTTCAAGCAGTACTGTTGGAACAACTTCCTGCACACCGAAATGGAGAAGGCCATGCATGTAGTCTTCTACAACGAGCTTTCTAATAATAACACGGCATCCACAGAGGTCACGGACTTCTTTACTGCTGACTGCCTGATCAATGCCTTTCTGAAAGTTGGAACCGAAGAGTCCGAGGTGGAGATGAAGAATGCTCTGAACGATGCGAAGCGAGCGGAGGGTGGCAAGGAGGATGAAGGGGCCGACATTGAAATAGAAGTGGCAGCTGCGCAGGATGCGGCTGCGCAGGCGCAGGATCAGAAACAGTTGGTTGCCGAAGAACTGCTGGCTGATCAAGTGGAATTCGCGACCGAAGCAACTAGTGAAGGAACAGAACCCAAACCGCAGGAAAATCATGTGGGGAATAGTGAGGTTGATGGTGAATCTCCAGCAGATCAGAATGAAACGGAGCCAACTCTCAATGATCTCGACAAGACCAAGACCGTGCCCAGCGCTCCGCCCTCCGAAATGCAAAACCATGTAAGTTGTAGTTGGTTAAAGGTCAGAACAAGTCTTAAGTCTTTATGATTTGCAGTTGATTGTAAATTGTCACTTGATATCCAAATTGGTTGACTTTTGGCAGCACAATGCGCAGGCGCAGTAAGTTGAAGAAATAAGTTCTATATAGTCAACAAATAAACACATGCTTTCACTTTCAGATCTGCTGAGAAGGGTCGACGTCTGGGCTATATGGGCCACCTTATCAAAATTCTGCGGCACATTACGAATTGTATATCAGAATCTGAACATATCGCTGACCTAATCACGACCAGCATAAGTGACGAAGCCGAGCTGAAGCTCTGGCAATCGCTGATCGATGCGGATACTGGCGAGTTTACGTTGGCGGTCAAACAGCAGACCAAGCTGCTAGCTGATTGCAATCCGCACGAGGAGAATGAGTACAACGTGGGTGCAAAGGACTATCTGGGCGAGACAAATGCCTGGGACATCGGAACCCTGTCGTACAGTAATATGGGATACAGTGATCTGGATAACACGTTGCAGGACATTGTCTTCACCATGGACAACGATCAGAATCTGTTTCAGTTTGGTCGAAACATCGACGACGAGGATGATGACGATGATGAGCATGGCGACCATTCGGGCGGAGGCGACGGCCATGGGCACGGCATGTTCACTAAGAATTCGATCACGCTAAACAATTTGGCGGATCCCTGGGACATGGACGTCCAGTTTTCGGACATTCCTAGCGTGTCTGCTCAGGTTAACACGGGCACAGCCAACTGGGGCACGGATTTCAATGCTGACAATTTTGCCGACTTTGATGCACACTTCAGTACTTTCGGCAGCGATCTGGGTATGCCCACAACTGCCCCGCCAGGTGATGAGGAAGATGAGGACTCTCCTCTAGCTCCTGCATCTGCAACTGAAGTGGATCCAAATGAGGAGCGTACACATGGTGAATCTATTGAACCAGCTTTGGGCAAATGTATCCAGGATAATAAAGCTTGCAGTGATGCTCAGCAGGCTGAGTACGACAATAATGCCAATGTGGAGAAGGCCATAAGCGATAAACTGGCCGAGTCGAGCGTCGTGGAGACCGCATCGATTGTTACCCGCCTGCAGTCTGTGCTGCTGGACGGCGAGGAAGACTATGAGGACGATGAGGGCATGTGGACCAAGCCCCTGGGGGCGGATCGTCCTACGGAGATTGAGCAGACAACTCCCATTTCAAATGGACCAACCAACAAAATTAATGAATTGTAAGTAACTTTTATTTTGGTTTTGGAAACAATCAGAAAAGTCAGGACAGTTTCAGATTAATTTGTGTACTTATATTTTATATTGCCCAGGAATAATGGGATATTTAGAGAAAGCTTTTGCTTTTATTTTCAAAAAGACTTAACCAAGCATTTGTAATTAAAACCATTGCCTTGCCTTCCAGCAATCATGCCAACGACAACAGTAGCAGCAACGTGGATGGCCACGAAGCCAACATCACAGCAGAGCAGCAGAAATTGGCCGCCGGCGCCAAGACGAACAATGTCGAAATTGCAACAACGACCACATAAATGCACTTTCACCACAACATACATCATCCAATCGCAATCGCAATCGCAATTGTATGGCATATAATGTGTCGACGAAAAACTGTAAAAATGCCTTTGATTTGCTCTTTGGACATTCTTATACATAATCATGCATACATATTTATATAAATATATACCATATACTACTACTATACGTACATATAAAACAGGCTGCATAGTACAACAAACGATTTGTGTATTAGCAAAAGGCCGAAGCCCGCCCAAAACCAAAATGAAAATTAACTAAAAACAAACAAAAAAAAAAACGACAAAAAAATGTTCAAAGTGAAAAGTATGTTGTTGATTCTTTCTGCTCCTCGCTCGTATTGCCAATTATTTTAATTATTACTCTTCCTTCATGTTTCCTAATTAAGTAAACTGTATTTCGTTTGTAATTTGTATAAGTCTGTCGATTTAGTAAGCTTTTACTTTCAATACTCTCAATGTGTTAGGCAATCTATGAGCATTACTTAAAGTACCAAAATTCACGCCACATCTTAGAATGCTTAGTTTATATTCATATTGTATTTGTTTTAGCTCGATCACATGAGGATTATCTACGTATTCATATGATATATATATATATATATATATTTACACACACACACACATTTGAGGGCTGTCCCTAAGTTACGTTATTGCATTTTAACCCATTTTCGTCCTACTTTTTCGTTGGGAATCCCCTCCAATATAATCAGCGATGACGTAATATGTGGACAACCCCGCAACCTATACTTGTATTGTTAAATTGGAGACTTGTATTTATTGTATGTATTTTGAAAAACGAAATCAAAAGCAATGCCAAAATAGAAACACGTTTAACACCACATACGAACATAACCACATGCTGGAAGCACAAAAGTACGCATTATGTATTAGAGAGGTATATTATATACTGTCTTTTGCCATTATTACCTTGTTTGTATACAAATCGGTTTAACCAAAAAATATTCTTTGTCGAAAGTACAAAACACTGAAAGAAACCACAAAAAAAGAAGGATAATAATACCATTACGAAAGGACAACAACCGGCATTTGTCATCACACGAATGATGTATACACCCCCGATCTACACTGTAACACTACCTATGACTATATACGATTAATAGAACCAAAACGAGAAACAAAAAATTCAAATGAAGACTTTCCAAGAAGACATTTTAAATTTACATATACATTTTTTTGTTTATATGTTTCTATTTTCTCTGTTCAAGTTATTGCTAAAAAAGAAAATGTTTGTCTTTTAAGCGTGCAAGAAACCACGAAGAAAACGCTGAAAAAAATGAAAATATAGAGAAGAAGTTAAACAAATATGCCATCTTTTGCTTCCAAATAATTACGTTTTAATTATGATTAAAAATAAAAGAGAAACTACTTTTAAAGTGAAATTGATGTTTGTTTTACGCGAGACGATTTGCTCACCAAAAACAAAAATTAAAACATAAAAAACAAACAAAAATCTAGACAAGTAGATTATATTCTAGGATTATCCACAAAGAAAAGCGGGCAGCATATCAGGCACAGATGTGTGGAAAATAAATAATAAACAACACCTCTTCCCACACATCCCAAGCAAAAAAAAAAAAATAAAAGTAAAGCCCTTGTTTGCTTATTACTTTAGAATGTTTAATTATAGGACACAATTTTGCACAAATTTCAACACGTTTGCTTCTTATTTTGCATACTGTAGCAACACAAATTATATAAACGAACAACCAAGTAAATTAATTAAACAAGAAAACAAAACAGCAGAAGTAAGAAATAAAAACAAGAATATTCAAACGTTTAAACTATCTCTGATGAAAAACTGTGATAATTAAATGAAGTTGCAGGGTATTTGATAAAGCAAACTTAATTTAAACAAATTGTAAAACATCAACTAATGGCCTAAACCATTTGGAAAATACAAAACACAGCCAACACGAGACACTCTGAACAAGTTAATTGATACGATTCTTTAGCATCACAATCAGCAGGACACCTCGACAACCAAACAGCAATAACTACTGCAATGAAGTCTAATTGAAGGAGTTTTAATGTGTAGTCTTTAACAGTGCGAAAGTATCTCTAAGTTCGAGCTAGTAAGGATAGACATGGATCGCATCTCTTAGTTCCCTAGCTTCTCACCAACTAAGCACTAAACTAAAAGTATAACTTAAATACTCATATCAAGCAGCCAATTGTAAACCTTGTACTGTACATACAATTGTCCCCAGTATTGTCTTCCCCCCTAGTTATGTGTCTTTTCGTTTCTATCAACTAACTTAGTATCCAAAAAGTATCCAACGATAAGTGACGATGATCCTTCCCTTGTGCATATGCCTTACTAAGAACTATAAAACCAAAACAAAAATAAATCACTCACACGCATAGAAACCCCGATATAGAGAGAGTAGAGTCCGTAATCCTAGAGATAGTTTCACCTACATACTGTGTGTCTTTTAAATGTTAAGCAGCTGCAGCAAGCTTAATATATATATATATACGAATACTAATAATAAATGAAAAAACCAAAACGAGATCGTAATTATAATACCTAAAAAACGATGTAGACAAAGTCTTGTGGGCAGCTTTAAGCATTTTGTTTGTCTAATTATAATATGAACTTGAATAAGAATACCAAACGTCCAAAGTTTTTTGCAAACAAGAACTAAGAACAATTGTGAACAAGAAAGTCTTCAGAAATGTTTTGATCACCTCGATGCGAAACGGAAACAGAATTATACACACATAAGTACATGCATGCCTATATACAGAGATACATTAAATTAATTAATTGATTCAATTAATTATCGAAAACATCTTGATGGAATGAAGTTGTAGAATATTTTGTGACGTGTGCATTAGGTGTTAAGTGAGGTTGTAATTTTCGTGGCGCAATTAATTGAGACAAAACTGAAGCGGGAATAATGTTGAAGATGAAAATGCTATTTTTTAAGAATCGTAACGTACATTATTTTGTCTGTGTGTGTTCAAGCAATTCAGTATTTCAATTAAGCCAATTCAATGAATAACCCCCAAAAAAAACAATGCTACAATGGTTTCCAATTGCAAACCACAAGAAAAGATATAGAACAGATGAATTCAATATAATCAATCGAAGGTCTAATTCTCTAACTCTTTAATAAAGAACCAGCGGGAACAACAACGATGAAGAAGCAACTGTAATACAACAAAGAATAAAACAAAAAAAATGAATAACTTAAACTTCTTACAGTAAATATATATATTTGAAAATAGAAAAAACTTAAAAAAAAAAAAATGAAACGAAAAAAAAAATGAAATTGTTAACATAATGGATATTTTGTTAAATGCGAAACTTTGAACGAATTACTAACCACATTAGCAAATAGTTAATGGAAACCGAACCCAAGTGTGCTTCATGTATGAATTTATGTTAGATATTTACAACAATACGCGTATACATATTCCTAACTAAACCAAGCGAAAGAAAGAAAAGCCACATACAGAATTTGCATATTACTCTTAACGATTAACAACTATTGGTGTCTATGCATATACACATAATTATTAACGAACTATACTATATATATTACCTTTGTATATGTAAGCCGAGTACAGACTTTTGAGAACTGCGAAACGTATCGTGAAATATCCAAAACAGACATATTTGTCATACTTTGCTATAGAGCATATATATAGATACGTTAAGTGCTCAAGGTGATAGCTGCACACTAGGGTGGACCATAGTTTTATTTATGGTTTAAGACTTGCACTATGCTTAAACTGACAAGATATGGTTTCAACACGGATCCCTAATACGTAATGTTGCCAGGAGTCCATGTCGTATGAGTAATTTTTGTGGTACTTTGCTAAATTCATTTCATTTTTCTAAGAACTTTAAATTCCTTAGTTTAACCACCATTAGCCAAATACCAATCTGAATAATTGAGACTTTTTGTAACCGAAATAATGTACAAGTAAATGTTTACAAATATTTATGATATTTAAAGTACACACTAGATTAATTTATAAAAAACCATTAAAGAGAGCTTTAAAACGATTAAAATGGTGACACTTTTGTACTTCTAGAAAAACCTATTTTTGGCCAAATATTTTACTAATATATGAATTGGTTTTGGCAGAATTCAATGATTGTTAGCTTGCACCAAGAGTTATTATTTCTGGTCCACCCTACTGCACACCCACAAAAAAAAAAAAATAAAAAACACGTACAGAAAGACACCCAAAAACACATACTCGCCGCTTTGCTTGCCACATTGTTTTGGTCGAAACTCCGAGGGAATATTTTAAAGCGAATTACTAACTAACCCCAAAGGGACACTCTGGAATCGCGATTTCTTGAGTAAGTGCCTTAAACTGACAGAGAGAGATAGTAATGGAGAGTGGAATGGAAGATGTAGAAGGGAAAGGTTTTGAGGACTCCGCGACCAGATCCAAAAGTTAAAATAATTCTTTTTGGTACATTTTTCTTAGGGAGAAGGAGAGACAGACCTTTGTTCAAAACTCTACTAAGTGTTAGCCAACCCCGGCAAACCAACTAAATGTAGTTCCAGAAATCAAGCAAACAGAATAGTTAACTCTATGCTCCGATCTATACTAACTATACCTTTTACCGTCGCATTTCTACACAGGCATATAGAAGTAATTGTACGATTAACTATGAATTAAAATCTTGTATTTGTGAGTGTTTTTGTGGCCCGTCAACGTTTTGCTCAACAACGCACACTCACACAAATATAAACTAAGAGAGAATAAAAAAAAGAAAGAAAATTACAAAAAAAAATGATACACTGAGAGAAAGACACCCACACACAGAACACACACTTACACCCGCTTTACCCAAGTTGAAGACAATTTGTGATTGTTTTGCATGTACCCTAAAGTTAAGCGAGTTTACACGAATATGGATTAAGCCGCAGGAAGCGGAAGCGGAAGCGGAAGCGTAAACTGTACGAGTAATAGCATTAATTGTCTAACAATAAGATTTGTGCATTATACGATAGAAATTCACTTTGAATTCGTATTGAAATTTATCAATAAAGCGATACTATTTGATTCTTAACTGGGTTTTTGAACTAATATTTTTGATATGTTCTGATTTTTTAGAATTCCAAATAATTGACCATAAATTAAGCTTTAAATTTCAAAATCATTTTTTTTTATCAAATTCTTTTGTTTTATTTTTATTCTTTAGTTTTCAGTTAAAATATTGTATTTCTTTATCACAGCTGTTCCCCAAAAAGTGTGCTACAAATATATTCTCCAGATCCTAACTGGACTTCGAAGTAGATGTGGTAACCGTTGTGGTCATTGTAGTGGTGCTGGTAGTGCTGGATCGTGATTGGGAATGGGAATGGGAAGCACCATGTCGAGTCTCCATGTGTCGTTGCAGATCTCTGCGACGTGGAAAGGATTTGTGGCAAATGTGACATTGATAACCGGCATCCGTTTCCCCTTCGATGTCCACATCGCTGCCGGCACCACCTGCTCCACTGTCAGCTCCTGCCGAAGAACTACTCGGATGCGTCTGAAGATGGAGCCGAACATGCTTGTTAAGATTGCTGGGATCGCCAAATGGCCTTAGGCAGAATTTGCACTTCAGAGGCTTGAATCCAGTGTGGGTGCGTATGTGAATCTTGAGTCCGTATTTCCTGGAATAGACTTTTCCACAATAGATGCACAGATGACCCTGCTTGGAGGCACCCATATTGCTGACTATAGCCTCGATCTGGGCAGCTGCATTCATTGGATGGGTGGACAGTGGAGCTGTGGCCATCGAAATGGAGGGCAGGTAAGACAGAGTTCCTGGAGTAGTGCTTGTCGTTGTCAAGGGCAAACTTTGGGTAAGAGCTGCAATTGGTCGAAAGGCTGAGAAACGGGGTGGCATCTGTGGCGGAGGCGAGTGGGTTGGCGAAGCCGAGGAGGTGGACGAAGCCGCCGGAATGGGTGAATGCTGGGTGGCTGTCTGACTTTGAGCTGCTGCTTTCAGAGCGTAATGCAGTCTCATCCACAGGATATCCATGGCACTGCGGCCACAACCCAGAGCCAAATGGATCTTCAGTGGGTGGGGCGTCTCGAAGGTTAAGTGGCAGAGATGACACGTGTAGCGACTATTTCCTGCAATTAACAAATATAAATATGAAGGTTAGTTTTATTTATTTTTCATATGACTAAATAACTTAAAAACTTCTTTGAGTTTCAAAATTTGAGCAGAGCTAGAGATGCTTACCTTGAATATTTAGGGGCGTCAGGAAAGGAATGCCCATGAGCAGGACAAGCTCCTCGCCAAACCATGCTACGATCTCATCCTCCCGGGCCACATCACTGACCAATCGGACGCGAACCTGCCCTCCGTGCAGTTCAAAGATGGCATTGAAGCTATAAACATCCTCCGAGAGTTTAATCTGGCGAAGTAGGGAGGCGGATACGATCAGTTCGCCATTAGAAAGTTGGCAATAAGAGCGTCCGACATCCGTAGGAGTGGCCGTAGATCCGAGAAGAGCAGACGTGGGAATGGCAATCGAGCAGGTGTCCTTCGGCGTATATTGCGAGGTGTAAACTCCTGGTCGTGGATTGCTCCTCATCCTCTTGGCAGGACTGGCTGTACTCGTAGAAGGCGTCAATGTTGTCTCCGTTGATGAAGTGGTTATGGTGGTGCTAGGTGAAATACTGGTGCTGGGCAGCAGCTGCTCGATCCGAAAGATCAGACTGGCCGAGCGCTTTTGCTCCAGGCTATCCAGTTGAGCTGTCGTGTGCATCGTTCGCGTTCGAATTTGATTCTGCGTTCCAATTGGAAGCCGACCGGCGTTTTTATACCACGCCACATCCGTATTCGCATCCTGCTGCTGCTCCCTTATTTTTTTTTTTTGGACTTGGATTTGCCACGGCCTTGCAGTGTCACAATAGCACGGCTGGCGGCAAGTGCAAGAATTCCCAGCCCAGAATCTAGTCCGGCACCGGCTACGGCCTCGACATAGCTACGCACTTTGCCGGCTCAACCCCCTGGCTCATTTGGCATCCCTTTTCGAGGTCCTGGTGCGTCCTGGTGGTTGCTCGGCAAGTGCAACATCATGTCCTCGCAATCACCAGAGCACTAAGCCAAGCTAAGCGGCCTGTAGCAAGTGTGCGTATTCCTGTGCCAAAAAGTCCTCCGCCTCCTTTTCCACCGCCACCGAGGTCCTTTATTTTTTGGCTTTTGGTCTGTGCGCAAGGAAAATGTTTTTAATTGAAATTAAACGATCGTTTGTTGTTACTTCCCCTATTGTTGTTGTTGTTATGCCACCATATACAAATCGCATTCGCCATCGTCAATGTCATTCTGGCCATGGTCCCTCCCTCCCCGGTACAATTTCCCCACCCCTAGTCCTTCCACTATAATGCTAATGCCATAATATATTGGCGTGTATCGTTTCACTATTTGCGGTTTGGGGTGGGTCGTGATTTCTGAGCTCGACGTTTGGTTGGTGCGGATTTCGGGTAGATATGGGCCGAAAAATGATAGACGTTAGTGTTAATTCTGAAAAGGTATTGGGTGAATATCAGTGAAATAATAGAAATAATATTTATATAAATGTAAGAAATATTGATAATTAATAAACTTTGTCGATTTTGTGATAATTTTGATTTATTCTGAGTTCATTCTAAGATATTCATAATCAGCTTGCATTCAAACAGTGGAAATAATAATTAATTTCTAAATAAATTTAATATAATATTTGCCAAAATATTATTTAAATAAACTTAATTATACAAATATGTTAAATTTATTTAATGTGCCCCCTTTTTCGTATACCCCCGAACCCGCATAACAATCCGCTCCGCTCCTGCCGACTGACAAATATGCTACGAGGCTAATGTTTTCATTATTGCGACACAATCGCTGCGGCATCCCCTTCAGCCTCCCCTGGACATCCCTCTACAAGCGATCAACAGGATAAAGTTGGGCGAGCGATTGGCAAGCGGGGAAAAAACATGTGTTGCCAGTCACACAGCCGTCGCTCATGCTCAAGGGTTGGATTTGGTGGCCAAACAGGACGCACCATCCAAGCCAGGAGCAAGGTGTACCAGGCCAGGACCAATTCTGGCTTGGTGTTTGCTAGTCCTGAATAAGTAGGCCGCCAAAGGGGGTTTCAATTGAAGCATTTTAATTGGTAATTAAAGAACTAATCATTTTAAAGGGAATTCAAGAAGGTGGAAAGTTAAGAGTTATTTTTGTTAATTGAAATTAACCCACCACCCGTAATAAAATTATTAATATTATATCATGTTCGAGAAATTCCGTTTTGAGTATGGTTTGAGATCAAGTTTTTAAGTTAAAGTTTAGTTCAAGTTTTAGTTTAAGTCCTTTACTTTCGCCGGTAGGTATAACCACCTCCATTACCACCACTATCATCATTGCCACCCGTCTCATTGTCATCGCAGCCGTGGCATCCTCCACCTGCGGCCAGTTTGTCCAAGGCCTCTTGAATCTCGATGGGGATGGGTGGCGGTGTGGGCAGGTGATCGCCCTGCGGCTGGAATCCGTTCTCATCGGCAATGTAGGTCAGCGAGATTTCATCTCCCTCGGGACTGGTGTACGAGAATGACCCCTCCGCCACCTGTGCCTCTTCGCCTTTTACTCCGGCGTTCTTTAGGTAACCCATTTCCTCCGCCTTGATCCCATTTCCAGTTTCGTATTCGTACTGAAATAAGGTACTGTTTAAAACTTTTCATGATACTGTAAATTATTCAAAGTCAACCTTATAAGAGCCATCCGTGTTCACCATGGACTCCAGCTTAATGATAGGAATAACCTCTCCACCCCCTGAAGATCCTCCTTCTCCACCGCCTCCTGAAGAACCTCCATTGCCATTGCCTGGTGGTAAGTACTCATTTCCGGGTTTAGGTGGAGGCTTTCCATTGCCATTTTTAGGTGGTGGCCCATAGCTGTTATTAGGTTTGGGTGGAGCAGGTGGTGGCTTTCCGTTGCCATTCTTAGGTGGACCATAGCTATTTGCCGGTGGTGGAGGGGGACGTGGTGGTGGAGCTGGTGGCTTGGCTGGCAAATAAGTGGATGGGGGACGGGCACTTGGATATCCCGCTGGCTGGGACCAAACGCATCCGAAAGCGATACAAATCAAAGGAAACAAAGCGGTCAGCCTCATCTCAAATTCAAACTGTGACTGGTGGCCAATGGCTTTCCGATGCTTTATATGACCAGCCACAGGTGGTTTTTGACCGCGACCCATCGACCCAAGTGGAGCAGTCACGTGCCACGGCTTCCGAATTTGAATTGAAAACACAATGGAATCGAAAACAGAACCAAAAAAACTGGGCCATTGCTAGTGCAAGTGCAGAAATCCCCATGAGCCATCCGATTAGATGAAAGACTGACAAAGCGCTAATAAATTGAGTGTGCAATCTCGATGCCCGGTCCCCGCAGCCATCAGCTAATCGCTAAAAACAACAAAACCCGCCCGGCCACAAGCAAAGACTTTTAATTCAAAAGCAATTTTCAACAGGATCGGGCAACACCTGCATGACCAACCCAGCCCAGCCCATCCAGTCCCAAAGTCCAAAATACAAAATCCAAACTCAACCCCGCAAGATCCCTTGCCTAATGCACTTTGCCTGTTGCCAGGGGGTGCTAAGACCTGGATTCAGTGCTCAGCATTCCGGGCATAGGGCTATCAAGCACAACACCCGACTACAACGGCAGGGATGTCGGCTTTAGTCAATCGTCTATTAACTTTTTGCCAGACTGCTTACAGTGGTGTTAGGTTGATTGAACATGGAAGTAAATAAATCAATTAATTTTTATAATAAAATGTATTTTTACAAATATATTCATCAAAACGTAAATTCATCATTTAAAATATTAAAATAAAATGTTACATATTCTTTGAGATTGTATGAAAGTATTTAGAAAATCGTTTCTTCTAACAGACGAAAAGTATTTGAAATAAAACATAAATAATATGTTTCACTTCGAATTTTACCACACTGTACACTCTGTTGCGGCTGCTGTTGTGTGTGTTTATCATTTGGTAGCTCAGCTTGTGCCTGTCGTGGATGCCGCTAATATAAAACCGAATCTTCCCTTTCGATGGACCGAGGAAAAGGCCGAGCTAATGGCAATGTCGTTTGCAGCTTGTCCTACTTGTAATGTGCTGGCGCACAGCTGACGCGCTCCCAGGACTCAGGATCCAGAGAGTGGTAGAGTGTGGATTTTGTGAACCTGTTCCGGCCGTCAGCTGTGGGCTACAGGATTTTACTCGGAACCAAGCAACCACCGGGGCAGGACCAGGAAGAGCCGGGTGCTGCACCGGCTGCATAAACCAACAATTGTCGGTCCCCGGTTTTTGGTGCTCGGAGCTCGGTTTTTGGTTTCCAGTTAGCCACGCACCGATGGCACATATTCCACGCCCGCATTTGCGTTTATAAAGCGAATTTTGACTGAGCGGAACGATCTGATTGCGATTTTGCGTTGTTTTTGCGAGGGTTGGCCGATTAAATTCCTCGTATCGCTTAAATAAACATTTTTAGATGAGGTCCCTTGATAAATTGGCCACTGGCCCTCGATGACAGCCTACATATGAGATGAAGTGCGGGAATCTAAACAACTGTCGGCGATATTAAATGAGTTCTATTTGCGAATATTAAAATAATGTGGTCGCTAACTTATTAACTTGAACTGACTCATCGAACTGCTTCAAAGAACTGAGCTATCAATAAGAAGTTGAGTGCTTAAATTAATCTCCAGTTGAAGCAAATTCATTTAGGAGTGGTCACAAACATGTTTAAAACAATGTTTTTAAAACCACAATTGTATTGTTTTGAAGCCTTTAAATGGCCTGTTAAATTAAACAAAATCAAAATAAACACCCTGGGAATAAACATTATTGGTTGGGGTACATTAGTTTTATTAATCGAAAAAAGAATAGAAATAGAAAATATAAATTTTAAGGTTCTTCTTTAAGAAAACATATTAGTTCCAAGCAATCAAAATTTGATCATATTAGTAGGGCATACAAAATTAACACAAAGAGCATTTAAAAGTCACCTAACTAATAATATGACTTAATTAATCGCCTTTCTTTGACTGCTTAGAACAAAAGTTGGGCCATAAACAATGACGTAATCCCATTCGGGCTACGACTCAAAGTTAAATAGCTGCCTGCGCAGATATTTGTTTTCATTATTCCCATCTCTTTGACTTATTTTGGCTGCTTGGCTCATCTCGCAAAACATCTTCAGTTGAAATTGGACAACGGAACGAGCAAGAACGTTCTCTTCCGATCACAAGTAAAATTTATTAAATATTAAAAGATATTCATTGTTAAAGTTACAATGAAATTGGTAGGTATTTATCCAATAATCACTACATTTGTTTGCTAATTTTGTGATATTTGTGTTTTTATAAAGTTTTGTCAAATTTTGATAATGGCCTTGATTTGGGCTTTCGCATCATCAGCGGCTTTGGAGAAAGGTGAACGGGAAGAGGCACTTCATTTCGGGTAAGGTTACTAAAGTTCAAGTGGAAATATATTTATTTATAGAAAATTTTCTCTTAACAAAGATTCCACACAGAAAATGGCCACCAAAGGAATGAAGCCATAACATACACAGTCAGACCCGAAACGGACAAGGATCCCAAGGAAGTGACTACTCAAAAGCCAGTGGAATACAAAGGTGGCTATAGCTTTATCTCAGCCGATGGCTACGAGTACCAGGTCCTCTATAAGGCCAACAAAAACGGTTTCCAGCCCTATGTGACGGCCCAGAAAATCAAACCGGATAAGAGTTAAACAGAAACCTATTTTCTTTGTATTGTGATAGATCATTAAAAATCCGCATAATTTATCAGTGTATTAAGCGTGGCTCGAAAGCTCTTTTATTCTCTGGTGGCAGACTTGGCTAGAAAAAGCTTAGATGTGTTTGGGCCAGCTCGTTAATCTTTAATCATGTCGAGATGGACAGATTGCAACATCATCAGCATAATAATGGGCTACCATTTCCCTGAAACCGGCTTCGGTAATATGGACTATTTGAAGGAGTTTGGCATAGGCAATCAAAAAAAAGTATTATATTATATTAATTAAGTGTGTCTTAGATTCGGTTAAGGGTATTTCTTTATTACAGTTTTTAATAATATCTTTAGAGACCTTTAATTAAGTTAGAGTATACAATAGTCTCTGCCTAGCCCATTCAAACTTTTTTTCGTGGGTTTGTCTGATTAGTTTTCCCATTTGATGGTGTTTTAAATGTAATGCACACATTTGAGAGTCGCCACCAAATTGTGGCCCAAGCCGTGGAACTCTTTTGCTTTCGTTATGCAAATCTCAATTCAGCTCCGAGGAATTGGGCAACCCGCTTCTCCGATCGAAGCTTACTCAGCAGTTCGTGGTTCCCGTTTTGTTTTGGTCCAACAACTCATTATGGTTCCACACAGGTGTCTTATGCCAGTGGCCTCGAAGAAGACGCTTCATTAAGCTCCCAGCCGCCTTGGTTGCAAGTTGTGTTTTTTCTTTTTCGGCTCGTAGTTCTCCACAGGCAACATCAACTAAACAATTCACAATGACTTTGTCTTCGTTAACCAGCAGCATCAGTCATGGAAAGAAGGAAACTAGCAAGGGACTGAAAATCAACAGCAAGCTGGTTCAGGCCTTGATCCTTCTGGTAGCCTGCGTTCTCTTCGGTGCCAACTTGAACTATGCCTCCTTTCCACCTGGCACTGTGCTGGACATCAAGCTGGGAGATGTCACCCTCGAGCAGTTTAGCTACACGCCAACCCGCGATGGATATGAGTTCAAGTAGGTTTAATACAGTTTTAAATCTAAAGTTTAGATATACAAGTTACTGATTGCCAAATTTTGTATATCTAGTTACACCCTTCCCGATGGAACTTTCCGGGATGAGATTGGCAAAGTGTTGAGCGGCACTTCGGCAGCTCAGGATCTGGAGAATGCCAACAACCTGGCCAAGAACCACCGTCCCTCCCGTGAACAGGGTCTGAAGGTACGCAAGCTGTCCGGAAAATCTCTTTCTTCTCTGGCTGGATAAGCCAACTTCAGAGAACATTCCTACTAACAATCAATCACGAATTTATTACAACAGTTTGCCAACTGTTTTAGGCTAGTGTATAAGTTGAGATGTTAAATTTGCAAGCAATAAAAAACATTCGATCCAAAATATCTATCACTCTGAAAACTTGTTTGTTGTGCAAGTTAATTTGTGTTGACAATATGCAAGGAAATTACATAAATTCATGGTGATTAAGAAAATGATGGGCACATGTAGCGTGTGGCTGTGAAAAGGCTTTAAAGCTCTTTATGAGTGGAAATGAGATGAGGGCGTTTGGTGTATCTACAACTAACAACAAAATACTGCTCTTATTATGATGTTGTACAAATTTAGCATTTAGTATATCGATTTAGGTAACAACTGAATCTATTATTGTTTTTTTTGCATGCAAATCATTTGTTGCAAAAAATTTGGCTTGCGTTTTATTTTGATGCATACTTAGTTAAAAATGTACTTTCATATTAACTATATCTAAAAGCAAAACCAATTGATCATCGATTAAATATATATATTAAAATAGAGGAGATTATCAATCGTATTTTTAAAAGGTAATTCAACTATTTATTTATATTTTCTTTAAGTTTGTCTGCGATTCCGCTAATAAAAGTTTTCAGTAAAATATTTACCTTCTTCTGTTATTTCCTTCTGTTATAATAAATATATAACAGTTCGATTTCTGTTATATGAAAACAAAAATCTGTACATTCCCAAAAGTATGTGAAGATTAAAAAAGCAGTCAACTAAGATTTTCTCGTAAGTCTTCAGATATTTATCCTAAAAGATTGTGTCTTGTTTCTGCGTTAAAAGTTTGATAATTTTCTTTTTTTATTTTGCCAAAAAAGTTTGTTTAAACTTAAAAAATGTCATGATTTTGATAGTTTATATCTTTAGAAAGGTTTTGTTTTTGAAAATAATATAAGTTCACTCCAGTAGAGGAATTATTTGTTAAATCTGTTCAAAAGTATACGTCAATGTCCGGTTAGCAAAAGTCTTAAACATAGTTTGTTGCTTAAGTCATTTGATTTATTGGCTGAAAGAGTACAGATTACGCTCACTTGGTTATTGGATATGTCAACCTGAAGTTCGCAGAGCATGTTCATTCTCTAAACATCTTTTATCATATAAATTTAGAAAGCTATAAAATAAAAACCATACATGTAGCTGTATACCACAAAACGTTAACTATGAAGAAAGAATGTCGTGTGACTTTCAATAGGAATTATTATGGTTGTTTAAGAACAACTTGCTTAGCTAAAATAAAATCTAATGGTTATTCACGGCAATCAATCTTTGCTTCATAATTGTTTCTTTTTCAGACTCAAGATGCGTTGCATTCAGGCCAAGCAAAAAAAAAACCAAACAAATATAGACAAAACCTGTGATAAAATTAAATTATACGCACGATTCTTAATGTCAGGTGTCAGCAGAAGTATTTTTAAGACCGTTTCTGTTTTGTGTGTTGTCGGTTTTTTTTAGCTAAATGCAAATATTACGAAACAAGCGGTCAAAGTGTTAAAAAAGAAATGAAAAAAACAAAAGAAAAATGTGACATTTACATATTTTAAGAAGTGATGGCCAGCAGGGTGAGCTGGTGTTGGGGCCCTGCTATTAAAACACTGCCATTAACGCTCAAGTGCTAATTTTGCAGACCCAGTTGATGCGGCCAAAAATGAGCGAAGATGGGCAGAAAATAAAAATATATGAAGAAAAAACCCGAATCCGAGTTCGATTCCTACCCAGCCGAGTCCCAAAAACCGAGTTCAAGCCGGTCTGGCCAACTTTTTGAAGCCAAGTGCGTGCGAGTTGGCAACGAACGAAAGCCGGGCCAAAACGGCAGCTGAATGGGCGACAGACAGCTGGACAGACCGGCGGACAGATGGTTGGATGGACAGACAGACAGACAGACAGCAGCAGCAGCAGCAGCATCTGGCGCTGACCTTGAAGACGTAAAAGTGGAGACGCATCTACATAAATATCTATTGTATCTGCGGCTGTTTCTGTCTGGCATTAGGCATCGGGCATCTCATCTAGAGTTTGTGTATTGAAAGCGACAGTCTCCGATCAAGAAGTTATCGAAGATGCTGATGCTGAAAAACCTGTCGATCGCCGGTTGATTAGAACAGTTATGTAAATGATTGTGTATAAGGAAGAAGTCTGCTCAAAACTTGTCGAAATCCCGCCAGAGAATAAACAACGCCCCCGCGGTCACAGAGGCAATCAACATCGTTTCGATTAGCACTCGCAGCCATCGATCAAAGCCAGATTAATTATGCAAATCCAACATGATAAATGCAGCTCGCTGCAGATGCCCTCGAAAAGCTGCGGAAAAAGACCCAAATAATAAATATTATGCAGCCACGAACAAAATGGAATCAGATCCATTTTCAAGGGCCTCCAATGCCCTCAGCTCAAGTTCAGTTTGTAGGCGGACAAGTCCAATTAATTATGTCTTTAAGTTCGAATTTTTTTGTTGTTAACTGCAAGCGATTTATGGCCATGCTCAGTCTTAAATTCATTGAAAGGTTAAAGGTCTTCATTGCATCTTTATTTTTATAGATTTAAAATAGTAGTAAGAACAGTAAGTAATACTTGTACTCGTCTTACTCGTTTGTTTCACACATTGGCACTTCTTCCAATCAATATAAAGATGTTGGTTTGACATTTCTGATGAATTCATAATTTTCACACTACCTTATGCTATTTTACTCAATAAACAATGACAGTAAAAATTTCCAAAGCCTTTGATTTCAGAAGCTTTGTCTGTTTTAGCTTTAATTCAATTATATATTTGTTGATAATAAATTATAAAAATATTAAATAACCCTTTTAAACATTAAAAAAAATTAGGCTCAAAAAATTGATGTTATAAAAACGAAAGAAAAATGTGAAAATGTCAAATTTGCAGCTGCCAAAGAATGGGGCAAGATGTGGTGCTTTTAAACGTCATTTGAGGAAATGCCAGTATCAATGTACAACACCCTGTCGATGGGATTGAAATGAAGTTGTTGGCACAATTCGAGTGATAGAGATGGCTGGAGGCTGGGGCAGAACCGTGGTCAGTGATCAGAGGCCGACAGATGACCAAAGTTAAAACCCGACTGACCGGCTTGAATGATCCGCTGTTGGGGATTCTTCAACGGCCTGTAGCGGTCAACGAAGGTGGCATAAATTGGCAAACAGAAACCGCGTCTGAACAAAACAGAAAAACAACAAAAGTCAGAGATTTAAATTGCATGCGAGCCGTAGTTGTAGGTTATTCGATGTATTTTTTATATATATTTCCAACTGCTTTTGGCGCTTGTTACCGGGCAGGCACATCAATCGAGCGCTGTAAAGGCCGTTGCATATGCCAAAAGTCAACCTGCGGTTCCATCACCATCTCCATCTCCATCTAAAGTCTCATCCACCGTGCACTTTGGCCATCACACATGGCTCTCAGCTCGTGTTCTTCGTGTCCGCGGCTTGAACTTGCTGCCCTGCCAATTGTTAGCATCGTCAGCACTTGAACTTAGTCTCTTTGGCTACCAGGCCCGTCGTCAATTACGGCTCGAGCTGTTCTGGTTATTGTTTCCCATAGTTCTTGGCCCGGTATTTAACCGGAGCTGCCCAATCAGCCCGCAACCTTTTACCCAATACATCTGCTTGATTCATGAACTTTTCCGAGTTTTCTAAAGCTGCTACTCAGCACTCGGAGAAAAAGTGGTTTAAAGTTCGCCATTCGACCTAGTTATTGAAGACCAGATTTTTTATTTTATATTAAATACAAATAGAAATATATCAGCAAACTAAAAACTTTAAATAATACAAGGTTCTAGGACTATGTATTTTTTTAATATATTTTATAAATATGCTCTAGAATGGTGACATCTTTCGAAGGTAAATAATGTTACTTAAAAACATGAATACTTACTGAATATTTTTAGATATTGACTAATTCAGATATTCTTGCAACTTAAAAAAATTCTTCTTCGAGTGTGGGCGAAGAGCTATAATACCTTTCGGATGAGTACGTAGCTGCACAAAGCCGCTTTAAATGTTACTTGTCGCAGCGACTTTGGCGACTTTGGTGCAACGCTGGCAATTGAAAAACAACAAAAAAAAAACGAAATAAAATGGAAATAGTGAAAAACATTTAGCCGGCGACCGCCAGAGCTGCCGAGCTGCTTGGCTTCTTCCACAATTGTGCAAATTTATGACGTTTGCAAATGCGGCTCCGAGTGCAGTATAAAATGCAGTGGACGACGATGCAACGCCACCATTAGACAACCGCCAGTTTGTTCAGCCGCATAGGGGAATCTGCAATCCAAGAACCGCTCAACATGATGAAATTGGTAGGTCAATTTGGATAAAGAACACATACAAAACCAAAGCCAGGATACCGAAAAGGATACTTAATCTTTCGCCTTGCAGATGCTAGTCGTTGGCTCGATGGCCCTACTCTTCGCACTGGCCAGTGCCCGGCCCCAAAACGATGTGGAAGTTCTGGAGTACGAATCGGAGAACACTGGCCTTGGCGGCTATAAGTTCAGCTATAAATTAAGCGATGGCACTAGCCGTACAGAGGAGGGCGTGGTCAACAACGCTGGCACCGATAACGAATCGATATCCATCCGTGGATCCGTCAGTTGGGTGGCACCCGATGGCCAAACATATACCATTAACTTTGTGGCCGACGAGAACGGTTTCCAGCCAGAGGGCGCACATCTGCCCAAGTAGATGGTCGCTCCCCTTTGGCGATCCTGTATATACCACCAATCCAAAACAAAAGCAAACATGATCCCAATCAACCCGGCCATAGAGTGAGGTGCTGAAGTCCTGTCCGGAGGAGCTGTCCCTTGTCCCGTGGCAGCCAGTCGGTCAGTCAGTTAGTAAGTCGATCAGTCAGTCAAGTCAGTGTCGTGCATTGTTTTCTTTATTCCTTGTTACTCGCATTAAAGCCGAACTTTCGATTCTCGAAGAAAATCTGTTTACTTTGTGGGTCTTTGATAATTTACCTACTTAACTACAACTTCTAGAAGTGGAAAGACTAAAACAAATATCCCTGATGATCTTATTTCATCATTTGATTAGATTTGATTTTGGACAGAATGATGATAATAACAATCCAATATATTCTTTATTATATAAACTGATTTACATTCTCAAAGCATAATTATATATACATTTAAAGTTCTTAATTTACATTTTTTAAACTTATTATTCGTGAGATTTGAATTTGATTCTTAAATTTGGTTAGACAAAACCCTTTTATTACTAGTTTAGTTACAACGACTCTAAGGAGTAGATCAATTTATAGATGAGGAATATGTTCGCCCTGGGGCTGGAATCCGTTCTCATCGGCAATGTAAGTGATCGCATAGGTCTGACCATCGTCTCCCGTATAGCTGTACGATCCGGCCACCTGCAGTGCATCCTCCTCGGGACCCAGGTTCTTCAGGGAACCGTGCTGCTCCTGCTTGGTGCCATCGCTCGTCTCGAACTGATAGCTATAACCATCGGCATTCACATCGGACACCAGGTTAACAATCTCTGCTTCCGGAGCAGGAGCAGCCAAGCACAGGGCTATCGAAAGGCAGGCGAAAACGAAAATGCACTTCATCATGGTAAAATAAGTACTTAGAAGTTTTTGGGTTTTACTCAAGATTCTAACTGCTCCATATCAAAATCTGAGATGGCTTTTATAGCTGTTGCAGAAAGTTGAGACAATAGCTAATGTAATTAACACTTAAGATCAAATCTGGATCTGGATCCACCTGAGTTTGAGTCGTGTTAATTGAACCTCTATTTCTACATATTGGCCAACATACTCATGAATTGGTTTAGAGTTTTTTTGTCGTTTTCAATAAAAGCTTCAGGCGCTTTCTAGGCATCTAAGCATTATAAATAATTTACAATATAAATTAAACAAAATCCATTTCTATTTATAAGCTTTTCGATTCGGATTTCAGGCACATATTTTATTAGCCCAAACTTGTTTCCACTTCAAGTTTTCATTTCGGCTTTGCCTAATATTAAACTAGTTTTGACTATTGTGACGCGTGTGGACAAAAATCAAGACCAAAACTCTTGGATTATAAATACGCGCAAAATAGGCCTTAAACAGTATAGTAATCTTTGAGTCTTCAACGATCTACAACGCCTTCAACATGAAATTCGCCATCGTCCTGTTCGCCCTTTTCGCCGTGGCCCTGGCTGCTCCCGCTGAGGAAGTTCAAATCGTGAGGCAGAATTCCGAGGTTGGAACCAATGGCTTCTCTTACAAGTAAGTTAATTGAGAGAGCTGTCTGAAAAGGATTCCAAGCTGATGTTGACCTTCTTAATAGCTCGGAGACTAGCGATGGACAGATTGTTCAGGCCGTTGGTGAGCTGAAGAACGTTGGATCAGAGAATGAGGCTCTCGCCGTCCGTGGAGCCTTCTCCTACATTGGTCCTGATGGAGTGCCCTACTCCGTCACCTTCATCGCCGACGAGAACGGATACCAGCCCCAGGGTGTCCATATCCCCGTTGCCCCCGTGCCCTAAGTCTACGTTTAAATAAATTGTTTATAAAAGAAAATCCTATTTGTTTGCCTTTCCAATGATTTAGACATAAGATTGAATACTCAGCTTGAAAAGATTCTGAGACCTCTCAAATGGCAATTTTTAGCTTTTATATTCTATTTTTTTGGTAAAATTAAATGGTAAAAATATATATATAATGGATTAATGAAGTTCTATGATTAGAGGTGATTATCGTTTGTAAAACTAACAAAAAGGGATTAACCGTAATTATGTACATTAGCAGTTCAGTTCGTCTCTAATGAGGAAGGAGAGCCCAAATAGTTAATCATACCACAGAACATACTAAATTCACATTTACAATATAATATTTTTTTCTCATAATAGGTTCTCAAATAAAAATTGGCCATAATTACATTTTTATTCATTCAACTTAAAGTTTTTAAATCCTTTAAACGAAAACTTCTATTATGTTAGTTGTTACTACTCATTGCTAGGAAAATTTTGAGATCTTAAGACTTTATCAACAGATTTTCAATGCCTCTTCTTAAAAATCTTCGGCCATCTATCTACTAGATTACAGCTAACAGACCAAAAGACTCCGTAGGATCTATCCGTTGCACCTCAACTGGAGTTAAAAACTCAATTAAAATTATCTATCTATCTAAAATCCTACTTCTGAATTTTTTATATGCTAAGTTTCTGTCAAAACATTTAATGGTTGTCCAAAAAGGACAGTTTTAAATAAACATTGCTCGGCTAATCTACAAATAAATGTATAAACTCAAAAACCTATTTGGCGGAAAGTACATTGACAATGTGTTTCATTCTTGTACCTTCCTGAGATAAAAAAAAACCTTTTTATATTGCTGTTCCCAAAAAAGATTATTTAAAAGGTAAACAAAACGGTTTTTTTTTTTGTAAACAATTTATTAAAACGTAAACTTAGGCCACGGGGGCAACGGGCAGATGGGCACCCTGGGGCTGGAATCCGTTCTCGTCGGCGATGTAGGTGACGGAGTAGGTCACTCCATCATCACCAATGAAGGAGAAGGCTCCACGGACGGCGAGAGCCTCATTCTCTAATCCAACGTTCTCCACCTTACCAGCGGCCTCAGCAGTCTGTCCATCGCTAGTCGCCCAGCTATTAAGAAGGTCAACGTCAGCTTGGAATCCTTTTCAGACAGCTCTCTCAATTAACTTACCCGTAAGAGAAGCTCTCGGGTCCAACATCGGATTCCGACTTCAGGATTTGAACTACCTCAGCGGGAGCAGCCAGGGCCACGGCGAAGAGGGCGAACAGGACGATGGCGAATTTCATGTTGAAGGCGTTGTAGATCGTTGAAGACTCAAAGATTACTATACTCTTTAGGGCCTATTTTGCCCGTATTTATAGTGAGCTGACACTGATCTGTTTTAGTGATTTTGGGCCTACAACTGATAAAACTAGTTTGTTGGCCAGCAAAGAGCAAAAAATGTAAATGGGAACAGAAACGACCCATTTGAATATGAATATAAAATGGATTAAAGTGGCGACTGAAAAGCAGATGTCTCTTAATACACATTGCTATTCTCAAGTTGTTGACCTGTTATGTTCAAATATATAAAATAAAATAAAATAATCAAAATAAAATTAGTAGATCAGCAGTAGTCGTGTTTTATTTTTAACAAATAAAACGTTCTACCAAATATATGCAACCTATGGCGTGCTCTTTTGACGCCTGTGTATTTTATTGAGTAAAAAGTAAATAGTACACCAATGTCATACATTTTCGACTAAGAAGTAATAGGAAATAAAAATTAACTTACTATTTTTTTATTTTATAGATAATATAGTTACTTAAAACCAGTTTATGCCTTGCTTTTAATTTGATTTAAACAAGCTTCTCTATCTAATTTCTAATAACTCAATCTTAGGCAGGAAAAAGAAAAGAAAAATATTTAATTTAGAATATTTACAATTTAACTAGACGATAAGCATAAGCATTTCTTGTTTATTTTAAAAGTTTCTGATAAACTTTTATCCTCAATTATGACATGATATTGTGATTTTTTTAGAAACTGTTTTATAAGTCCCTTTGAAATATTTCCAAATTCTACACCAATTATTAAAATTATGATATCAGCTAGAATACGTCAGAGGGTGAACAATTTTTATAATTAATTCAAAATGAGAGTGTATGGAAATCAATTAAAAGAAATGTTTTTAAAAATTCACTTTGGCCTCTAAAAAAAAAGATAATTTAATTTAGTTTTAAGCAATTTGTTTTATTTGTTTAAATTTTCATCGTATCTCTGGGAGCAACTTAAGCGACTGGGGGAACGGGCAAATGAGCACCCTGGGGCTGGAATCCGTTCTCGTCGGCGACGTAGGTGACGGTGAACTTCTCTCCGGTCTTCTCATCCACCCATGAGTAGGATCCGTGGACGACGGCGGCCTCGTGCTCGGTGCCAATATCCTTCAGCTGACCCTTCTCGTCGATCTTGGTTCCGTCGGTGAGCTCAACATTGGAGCTCCAACTTTCGGGTCCGACATCGGAATCCTGCTTCAGGATTCCGACTTCGTTGGGGCGGGCCACGGCCACGGCGAAGAGGGCGACGAAGACGATTAGGAATTTCATATTGGAACTGGGTGGTGTTTGTTAGATAGCTGGGAACTGTCTGATGCTCCACTGCAGTTGGGCGGAGGCATTTATACGATTCGCGAATTGTGAATTGCAAAAGCCAAAGGTGAGATTTAGCATTGAGCGAATTTGCCAAAAATTTTGGCAACAGATACAAATGCTTGGACAATGGGTATCGCGAATTTATTTGCATTTGTTCCGGTCAAACTGGAAACTAAAGCAGCGGCTGCACTCCAGTAACCATGCCAGCAGACGAAACTGAATCCGAACTATTGTCGCCGAACCAGCTGGGCCAGTGCATCCGCATGAAAACAACTTGCTAACACAACATCTAAGGCCAAGATCATTTCCATATAGTCAGAGCAGGCAAGTTCATTGCTTGTGCACATTAATTTACCTAATATTTAGTTTACTGGGTACACTGCGCGCTCTGCATAAAGAATTGACGTGTTTCCAAATAAGCAATAATCGCTTTTAAAGTTGTTTCTTTAAAATATATGGATAATGATTTTTATTTTATAATTATGTAGGATACTTGACTACTTAAAAAATTTATTGCTAAAAAATAAAATAGTTAAAAAAGGTTATTTTAAACCTATTTGTTCACTATTATTAAATTCATGTCAACCAGAAGCATTTTTTTATGGAAAAATAACAATCACAGAAATATTACAGCAAGTATAATATATCGATTATTGATATTAACTTGTGCCATTTTTATCATTTTTATTCACAAATAATTGAGTTTTTGCAATAATATAATATAATGTATATTAAACTAAAATATTTTTTTGTATTATTTTTGTTTTATTTAACCTCAAGATAGTTAACCTTTTTTAAATATAAATCTGTAAATCCCAATATTCCATTCATAAAAAGAAAATTTCGATTAGCTTGAGCAATGTTTGGTATTATATAACAACATAATCGAAATTTAAATTAGTACCCAATCACATCTTAAGAGACAATAAATAAAGCTAAGCCAAACCCAAAATATGAAGTTTTCGCACTGGCCATATAAATGAGCTTTGAGCACATTCCCTATTTTATCCAACTTGATAAGCCAAAAAACGTGTTTTTTCTATGAAATTTTCAAGTTTGATTAAAAATTCTGTCGAGTTTTTGCAATTAACAATCAATTTATTTTAGTCTTTTAAATAATTTAGGCGACTGGAGCCACGGGCAAATGAGCACCCTGGGGCTGGAATCCGTTCTCGTCGGCGACGTAGGTGACGGTGAACTTCTCTCCGGTCTTCTCATCCACCCATGAGTAGGATCCGTGGACGACGGCGGCCTCGTGCTCGGTGCCAATATCCTTCAGCTGACCCTTCTCGTCGATCTTGGTTCCGTCGGTGAGCTCAACATTGGAGCTCCAACTTTCGGGTCCGACATCGGAATCCTGCCTCACGATTCCGACTTCGTTGGGGCGGGCCACGGCCATGGCGAAGAGGGCGACGAAGACGATTAGGAATTTCATATTGGAACTGGGTGGTGTTTGTTAGATAGCTGGGAACTGTCTGATGCTCCACTGCAGTTGGGTGGTGGCTTTTATATGCAAAAATTCGCGAAATGCAAAAGTCAAAAGTGGCATTGAATTTCGCGAAATGCTAATGAATTCTGCTAATATTTGCATACCATTTGAAATGGTATTTGAATTTTAGTTGGATGGTTGTTTCATAGGAATTGAGATATTTTTGAGACGATCTAATTAAAATGTGCAAAAACTGCTGGAGCTGATATGGTATTAATATTCATATCCTACCAACGATCTCTTTACTTTTATTACGAATATTTCGTAATAAAGACAAAGAAACGAATTGCCAAAATGTACTACACATTTTATTTACTTATGCTAAGAGCATTTAAGCTTCGGTTTTTACTAGTTTTCTTTTCGTTTTTTGTTTTGTTATTTCTTATATAACATCTGACTCTAGATCTAGTGTCATTGGATTAGTATACTTTTTTTCGGTTACGAAACAATAAAAAATGAATTCAACAGTTGACCAATAAGGCATTTGGATTTTAAAAGTTCTTATTAACCATAAAGTTAATTAAAATTATTTGACTTTAAAGTAAAATAATAAATAATCTTATTTACCTCTATAATTTAGCCTAATTTATAATTCATCGAAGCTATTATAAATCATAATTTTTGAGGTATTATCTGATTCATGAAAATTCCCAGACAGTTATGTTAGTTAATTATCCTGATATTGATTTCATCGCAAAAGCAGACAAACACACAAGTCAGATTGGCTTAATGAAAGAAGCAATTTATTTCAATAAACATAAGGTAGTTCGAGATTTACATTTATTAAATTCGAATTCAATTTGTCTCGAATGCCAGCATCATTTCAAATAGACATTTAAAGCTTTTACTAAACTTTTCATTCATAACAGCAGTTCTCATTATTACCAGATGATATTACGATGATTGTTAGTAAGACTAAAAATCCAACCAACATTCCAATTTCTGTGCTTCTCTATGAGCAACCCAAACTTGATTTAAAACACCTTCGAATTAGTTTTTTATAAGCCATTTATTTATTTTAGTCTCTTTCATAGTTTAGGCAACTGGAGCCACGGGAAGATGAGCACCCTGTGGCTGGAATCCGTTCTCATCGGCGACGTAGGTGACGGTGAACTTCTCTCCGGTCTTCTCATCCACCCAGGAGTAGGATCCGTGGACGACGGCAGCCTCGTGCTCGGTGCCAACGTTCTTCAGCTGACCCTGCTCGTCGATCTTGGTTCCATCGGTGAGCTCAACATTGGAGCTCCAACTTTCGGGTCCGACATCGGAATCCTGCCTCACGATTCCGACTTCGTTGGGGCGGGCCACGGCCACGGCGAAGAGGGCGACGAAGACGATGAGGAACTTCATGTTGGAGCTAGATAGATAGTTGATGACTGTCTGATGCCAAACTGCAGTTGGGCGGTGGCTTTTATACACGAAAAAGCGCGAAATGCAAAAGTCAAAAGTAGCTTACGATTTTGCAAAATGCAAATGAATCTAATACGATTTTATACCCTTGCAAAGTGGTACACTACATTTGGTGAGATGTTTTTAAGAGTCTATGCACTTTCAAGTGTGTTTATACCATAAAGCTGAACTATAATATTTTTGGAATTTTACACTTTTTAATAATAGCATAAGCTGTAAGATACAATTGAAAAAAAGTCATACAAAAATATTGGTAAATTTGCTTATAAATGCGATATTTGTAACATATTTGTAGTTTTTATAATATGTGTTAGAATAATTAAAAGTATTATTTAAAAGAAAATGTATATTTTTTGGTTTATTTAACAGCTGAAACATCCCAATCGCTATTTATTTCGCAAATCAGGCGACAATAAGAAGGGTCTCAAGAGTATGTACTCTTCGTTTTGACGATGCGTCTTTCTTTTTTGGTATTGAATAGAAATAGTTTTTTTTATTAAGAGCTTAAATTTTGATATGTATAACTTGTTATTGTGAGTCTGGTCACTAGGAAATAAGTGAACTAGTTTAATCAAAACATAATGCAAATTTTGTAGAGCAAAATGATGACATGGAGTGTTATAAACATTAAATATTATAAAAATAAAATTATTGTTAGTTAGATTCAATGGCATTCATTGTTTTGTCAGATTTTAAATCCTAATTGGAAAATATATCTTTCAACAAGGTCCCAAGGAAAAGAAATTAAATGTTTTTTCTGATTTCTTATTTAATTATAAAATATAAAGAAAAACAATAAAATTCAATAATATATAATATAATAAATATCAGCTCTTATTTATTTGAAAACCGTATAAAAATAATTATTAAAACATAAAATATCAAATATAAATGTATTAACTTAACCAATCTAGGACTAAGCTGTTCTTAACTAAGATGTTAAGATATATATTTATTCGAAAGCATCAATTATATGTTATAAGTTGTGGGTACAACACCTTACATGTTCACCTAATCAACTAAGTTTTTTGGGTTAAATTTAATATAATATTTATCATCAAAAAACTCATTCATGATTCATTCATCCCCATTATTTGAGTTGCTATGATTTTCTAAGACCATCCCAATAAGTTAAATCAGTTACGAGTATTTGCAATTAACAATCAATTTATTTTCTGAATGAACAAGTTTCGGGTTGTGATCGAGGACAGTTTAAGCAACTGGGGCAACGGGCAGATGAGCACCCTGGGGCTGGAATCCGTTCTCATCGGCGACGTAGGTGACGGTGAACTTCTCTCCGGTCTTCTCATCCACCCAGGAGTAGGATCCGTGGACGACGGCGGCCTCGTGCTCGGTGCCAATATCCTTCAGCAGACCCTTCTCCTCGATCTTGGTTCCGTCGGTGAGCTCAACATTGGAGCTCCAACTTTCGGGTCCGACATCGGAATCCTGCCTCACGACTCCGGCCTCGTTGGGGCGGGCCACGGCCATGGCGAAGAGGGCTACGAAGACGATGAGGAACTTCATGTTGAGGCTGGATAGAAAGCTGGTAACTGTCTGATGCTCCACTGCAGTTGGGCAGGGGCTTTTATACGCGAAAAATTCGCGAAATGCAAAAGTCAAAGGTGGCAATGAATTCGGGGGATTGCAAATGAGTTCTGCTAATATTTATGTAGATCTAAGTCGATAATGAGCGCATCGTTATTTCAGCATTGTTTCCGGTCAAACTGGACTGGTTGCTGGTCTTGTCAAACTATTGTCGCCTAACCGGCTGCAACCGATGGCTACGCTTCGTCGGGATTAAAGGGGTGGGTCTACCGGTCGCTGATCTTTCGAGCATCTTTGAGCTGTTTTTTTTTTTGCATATACCTTATATCATTCCAATTCCGCCAAAGAGTTGGTTTATTGCTATAACGAATGCAAGCTAATAATGAAAATGGTTTAAGGTGTTTATGGCTTACTGGCTTATTTCTTTTTTCAGTCTTATCTTGGCCAAGTAACACATGACATTCGATAGGAGTGGATCATAAATTTTGAGTCGGTAAACTGGGACTAGGTAAAGTTATAAATAACTTAAACAAATTCGAGAAAAATGATAGATTGGTATACAATTTTTGTTATGAATATACATGAAAGCGGAAAGTGGAAAGGTAAATAAGAAGAATGTTTAAAATTCGATTTTCTTGCCGCGTTTATTTAATAATCAACTAGAAACCATTATACATAGAACAGCTCTCGGTTAGCGTATCCGTATCCGCTTAGTTGCCAATGGGCACATTGGGCAGATGGGCACCCTCGGGCTGGAATCCGTTCTCATCGGCGATGTAGTTGACGGTGTAGGTCTGGCCATCATCGGCCACGAAGGAGTAGGAGCCGCGGACTACGATGGCCTCGTGGTCGGTGCCCACATCCTTCAGCTGACCCTGCTCTTCGTGCTTCTTGCCATCGCTGGTCTCCAAACTATAGGAGAATTTGGGTTTAATCCTTGTTTAATCCCTGGTTGGTTTCATTAGGACTTACGCAAAGTTGTAGCCCTCGGGCTGCACATCGGACTCCAGGCGCAGGATCTGGGCATCAGCATCGGGAGCGGGGGCGGCCAGGGCGACGGCGAAGAGAGCGGCGAAAACGATGGCGACTGAGCACTTCATGGTGGGTTTTGCTTTTGTGGTTTTTTGTTGAGGATTCGATGGGAACTTGCGACCGAATGGCTAGTCAACGTTACTTGATTTGTGATGTCTATGGCCCTGTCCAGGCGTTTATATAGTCGGATCGGAGGCCGCCAATCGAAGAAAAGTCAGTCGAAAATAAAAATGACTAATTACACGCCGAGCACCAGAGCCAGCAAATTGGCTTGAAAAACGCACAAAAACATCATGAAAAAAGCACAACAACCATACCAAGACGCAAATAATAACGTAAAACAAAAACTTCTAAGGCTAACAAATCGACGGCGTTTTTAGGAAATACCTCATCATCATCATTTGCATTTTTCGTGAATCAATCAATCCAATCGCTTCCAACATCGAAGACAACAAGCCAAACATTTTTGATAATCCATGGGTATTCATATTTTGTGGCAGAGTGGGACGGCTATCTTGCCCTGCAGCAACAGCGGCATCATGCCCAGTAATCGCAGGTGGATCGAATTGGTAGCCTGTTTGGTGTTCAAAATTAAAAATGAAAAACAAAAACTAAAGTTGACAGTGAATAAATTTAAATGAACAAAAAGTGCATCTTTTCTAAACTAAGTGGAGTTGAAGGAAGCAGGAAATCTTAGAAGCTCATAAATTAGTCCCGAAAGTTGTTGTCAAGCATTTACATTTCAACGTGGAAGCTGAACTATACATCATGCCAAGAAAATAAAGATTTTTGATTATTGATATCAAAAGGCTAAAATACAATTGCCAATGCAAAAGATATAGTAAAGAATGTTGGTATAAAATATTTATAAGCGATCAAAGGAGTTTCTAAAGACTTGATGGGAGGTTGCTAATTAATACTTTGGGCATCAATTTCATTTCATCAATACTGTCAAAGTCAAATATCAGTTTGACTTTTAAATCTTTAGATCGTTATATATTTCTTAAAAATCGAAATAGTCTTAAATCCATTCCTTCATATTGGTAATATATAATATTACTTTAATTATAAGCTTAGCATATAAATTCTAAGCTTTCTTGAACTTCCAAAGAAATTTCCTATTCCTAATCCTAATACAAAACAAGATGAAACGCTATAGTCGAGTGCCGCGACCATAAGATACCCGTTACTGTTTTACAAAATTTTAAAATATTATTTTGCTAGTGGAAATTCACAAGGCGCCACATATTGTCGGATAAAGCATGTTGAGTAACTGATAGTGACGTCACAAACCATGTGAGGCCTTATAACCTGAATTTCTTCATAAATAGCGAAAAAACTTTCCGATTTAAAAAATCTTTTGAAAATCGATAGATATTAACAGAAATAGTTTATAAAAGGTCAAACGAAGGCATTTCTAATAATATTATAGGTGCCACGGTTTGTGGGCGTTAGAGTGGGCGTGGCCGGATGAAAACTAGGGGCAAGTTGCAGTGGCATCTTTTAAATACGCATTTTTAAGCACAACTTTCTAGCTCTTATAGTTTCATACGGACAGACGGACGGGTCGGAAACGCTTACTTCTACCAGTTACATACTTTTCAACGAATTTAATATACCCTTTTACTCTACGAGTAACGGGCATAAATATGCAAACACAAAAACCAGTTTGCACAGCTCTTAACAGCTCTTAAGTACATTGACAATGTGTTTCATTCTTGTACCTTCCTGAGATAAAAAGAGTCCTTTTTATATTGCTGTTCCCAAAAGAGATTATTTAAAAGGTAAACAAAACGGTTTTTTTTTTATAAACAATTTATTAAAACGTAAACTTAGGCCACGGGGGCAACGGGCAGATGGGCACCCTGGGGCTGGAATCCGTTCTCGTCGGCGATGTAGGTGACGGAGTAGGTCACTCCATCATCACCAATGAAGGAGAAGGCTCCACGGACGGCGAGAGCCTCATTCTCTGATCCAACGTTCTCCACCTTACCAGCGGCCTCAGCAGTCTGTCCATCGCTAGTCGCCCAGCTATTAAGAAGGTCAACGTCAGCTTGGAATCCTTTTCAGACAGCTCTCTCAATTAACTTACCCGTAAGAGAAGCTCTCGGGTCCAACATCGGATTCCGACTTCAGGATTTGAACTACCTCAGCGGGAGCAGCCAGGGCCACGGCGAAGAGGGCGAACAGGACGATGGCGAATTTCATGTTGAAGGCGTTGTAGATCGTTGAAGACTCAAAGATTACTATACTCTTTAGGGCCTATTTTGCCCGTATTTATAGTGAGCTGACACTGATCTGTTTTAGTGATTTTGGGCCTACAACTGATAAAACTAGTTTGTTGGCCAGCAAAGAGCAAAAAATGTAAATGGGAACAGAAACGACCCATTTGAATATGAATATAAAATGGATTAAAGTGGCGACTGAAAAGCAGAAGTCTCTTAATACACATTGCTATTCTCAAGTTGTTGACCTGTTATGTTCAAATATATAAAATAAAATAAAATAATCAAAATAAAATTAGTAGATCAGCAGTAGACGTGTTTTATTTTTAACAAATAAAACGTGCTACCAAATATGACGCCTGTGTATTTTATTGAGTAAAAAGTAAATAGTACACCAATGTCATACATTTTCGACTAAGAAGTAATAGGAAATAAAAATTAACTTACTATTTTTTTATTTTATAGATAATATAGTTACTTAAAACCAGTTTATGCCTTGCTTTTAATTTGATTTAAACAAGCTTCTCTATCTAATTTATCAATTTGAAAGGTGTTTCTAATAACTCAATCTTAGGCAGGAAAAAGAAAAGAAAAATATTTCATTTCGAATAACGGATATAAACAGAGTAATTCTTGAAGTGAATGAGTTTATTTTTAATATAATGACACTTTTTAGACGAAACTTAAACATAGTTAACACATTTATGCTGGACTGGAACTTGATTGGGAAATGACTTTCAATTGTATTCCTTGAGAGCTGCTACTCGTCTTCGGCTTACTGAACGGCCCTGGGCAGATGGGCACCTTCGGGCTGGAATCCATTCTCATCGGCCAGGTAGTTGATAGTATAGGTCTGGCCATCATCACCCACATAGGCAAAGGATCCGCGCACCACAATGGCCTCGTGATCAGTGCCCACGTCCTTCAGCTGACCCTCCTCCTGGTGCGACTTGCCGTCGCTTGTCTCCACGCTAAAGAAAACCAGAAACCAGTTAGCAAACGACCTTGACACAGTTTGTAAAGCAAAAGATCTGGAGAGCTCTGTCTGACAGTCTGGAGACTTACGCGAACTTATAGCCCTCGGGCTGGACATCGCTATCGAAGCGCAGCACCTGAGCATCTGGCTGGCTAGCTGGTGGAGCGGCCAGGACGCAGGCAAGAAGGCAGGTGAAGGCGATGGCAGTGGTGAACTTCATCTTGGCTGGATTAGTTGACTCAAGTGGTGGGTTTGAGGAGCTGGCAGACAATGCTTGCAATTCCAGCGGCGAGTGGCCAATTTATACTCCTTGGGCGATGTAATGCAATGCGTGTAAGTGGCAATTACCGGAGCAAAAGAAACCGAGACCCAAAAAAAGACTCCGAGTGAGAGTGGGAGTGGGAGAAACCAGTTTCTCGTTTTGTTTCCTTTGACCCACACTGGTTACCTAACCAGTTACTGGATGCTTTGGCTCGGCTTTGGCCCGGCTAGCTGTTTTGCGATTGATTGATTGCTCAGCGACAAGATACACAGATTTCATTTGTCTTCAACAAATTAACTACAAAGTGCGCCCTGCCCAGGCAATGAGTTGCGTTAGTTTGGCTCTTAGAAATAGTCAATAAACTGGGGAATTGGGTCACATCGAATTTGGCTCAAGTGCAGGCGAAATGATCGGCCTAATAAAAAGTCTTTGCCATTTCCCATTTCAATGTCACTTTTTCAATTCTTTCTTGGATTTTAATAGAGAGATAGATAAAGATCTTTCATAAACACGTTGTTAAAAAAATCCCCTATTCTTTTTGCTTAAGACTTATAATATAATATTATAAAAATCTAAAAGCTTGCAAATATTTATTGAAAACTTGCTTAAACGAAGAATTTCTCTGAACCCTTTTTTATACATTAAATAAATAAATAAACTTAAGGTAAACTTAAGTAAAGTTATAAAAATATCTAAAAAAAAAAATTGCTAGCTAGAACTCTTTTTTGAATATTGATAAAAACTTTTTAAACATCAAAAGCCTCAAAACATAAATATATAACGCCTAAAGCTACTTTAGAGGGTTAAGGCAACACCATTTGAACTTTTTGGAGCGTCTTCGCAGCAAATCGTTTGCTTTCCATTTCATTTCGACTTGATTTGCCTGCTTTTTGGCTGCCGCTCGACTCATTTGGATATTCGCATTTTATTACACACTCGGTTAATTAGCCTGAGTTTGCTGAGTTGGACTTAGTATGGATTGCATGTGGATATATTGAACGGCCTTTGCGCAATCCGAGTTAGTCGCATGCGCGGATCGGCACAGGACAGGTGATAGATGGCCGGATTAACACTGCTATTTGGCCTAATCCTGGCCAGCTTCTGTGCTTGCTCCGCCGATACTGCTCAGATCTTAAGATATGAGAATTCCAATTTGGACAGCGATGGCTATGCCTTCTCGTAAGTAGGTGGTTTCAGGGTCAATGTCATGTTTTGGTTTCATTTATAAATTACAGAAATTTCCCTATAGATTCGAGACAAGCGATGGCATTTCGCGTGAAGAGAAGGCCACATTGAAGAATCCTGGTACACCCGATGAGGCAATCGCCGTTCAGGGCAGCGTCAATTGGGTGGGACCCGATGGCGTTCATTATACGCTCAACTATCTGGCCGATGAAAACGGTTTCCAGGCCCAGGGCGAACATCTTCCGCAGGTGGAGCACTGATCACGTGATAGCTTTGGACTTTGTTAAACAATACTAAACAAAAGCAAAACCACCGAATAGCTGGAGGAGGCGGGCGCAGACAATAGAAATTAAATACATAATAAAAATATACAAAAAAAACAAAAATCAAATATAGACACATATATGTGTCTATATAGTATATAGCTAAATGGCGGGGTATAAATTTTCACTCATCGAAATTGAATTGTATTCTAGGCAGGGAATTAGCATATACGTTTGTATCTTCCAAACCTGAATTGTGGTCTGTATGCGGTAACCGAGTAGCTGCGATCTTCGATCCCCCGATCTCCGATCTCCGACCTCCCATCTCAGATCTCCGATCTGCGGGAGCTGACCAAACCGGTTCAATAAACGCCAAAAAGCACCCAACAAAGGTTGCCAAAAAAAAAAGCAAACAACAATTAAAGAAGCCACAAAGCTACCAACGAAAGTGAGAACTTCGTGGAAAAAAGGGCATTGTGAGGCAATTAGCTTAAGCTTTACTCATTTATCAATCGTAACTCGAAAATAATCAGTCCTTTCCCAACCTAGACTTGTACACCTACAGAGAGGAAAACTATCCTGGTATATTTAAGGAATTTCAATAAGAAGACGGCTTTTCCATTATAGAAAATTCAAAAAATATTATTCCTATAATTATTGTTCACTTAAAATTTAGATAGTTGAGTGTTATATTAAAATTGTATATAATAAATTGTTTTAAAATATTGAATTTACTCTGTATTGAATTACTGTGTACTAGTGACAAATTTCTGAATGATTTATAATGCCGGCAAATGACCAGCATTGACATTACGCATACGCCCCGATGTATTGTAGGGCATAGCCCAGCCTAAGTCGACAGAGCTTTTTGGCTTTTATTGTCTGGTTAGCTGGTAAAAAATCGTTTTTATTTTATTGACTAAGGTCATCAACCAACACTCAGGCTGCTGACGATGGAGCTCAGCCGTTGGTGATGGAGATGGAGATGATGATGATGATGATGATGATGAGCCGCGTAATCTTGAATCTCTCGTGCCGCATCTTCACTTGAACAGCAAATGCAGCTGACAAGCAATGGCAGTGGAGATTTTCGTTTCGTTTCGATTCGATTCGAGACTTTTTGGAGGTTAAATAGCCCAGCCTTAATCGGAAATTGTGTCAGCAGTTACAAAAATCTCTGAGCGGAAATGCTTCGATATCATCCAATAATAATTTGCAGCTCTGCAGTTGGGTAATTGAAGAATTACATCAATGAGGAAATACCCTCTGCTAAAGATTAAGTGGTAATTTGGTGGGTAATTAATTCTTAAGCTCATGGGAACTCCACGAAACCATTCTGCTAGTTCTGTGCTTAATTTCCTGAACATATTTTGAGTAGTTAACTTGGATTCACTTCCTCCTTGGGGGATTTCATTTCCAACCCATTTTATTGTTGTTTTTTTTCTTGTTTAATCTTTTTCATCACAATTTGTTGATAAGTGCAAACATAGCCATTGACCTATTGCCATAGATCGAAATGGCTATGTGTGTGTGAGTGACGGTGTACTTGTAGGCAAACACGCGCATTGGCCAAATATTTGTTTTTCAAGAGGCCCAAACATTTCATTATCACTTGCTCCATCATCTTCAGGTCCGATTTAACTTTCGGCTCCCGTGGCGAGGCAATTGAGATGAGATATTCAAGCGCACATCAAACGCTTAATGGTCTTTATATATATTTCTTTTTTATTTTCTTGGCTTGTTCAATTAAAAGCTTAAGACACTCACGCTCACACACAGTTGCCTTCAATTATATGCGTATGGGTAAGATAATTGTGTTAGCATTTAAGGTGTCTGTTATGGGCCACCTAAACTTTACGGATCACATGAGTGCAACATTATGAGTGTGTATGTGTGCTTGGTTGGTAGCACTTGGAGTGTTGGCCCGGCCAGTTATAAATAGCTCAACACTCATTACAGGGCGCCACATTACTCGTTAGTGCCTAATTGTGATAACTACCGGAGCGTGCAGTGCCCAGTGAGATTCAAACTCAACACAGGACTTTTTTGAAAAATCTCAAGTAAAAAAAAAAACAAGTTAACATGCAGTCCTCCAGCATCTGTGTCCTGGCTATATGCTCCCTTGTTCTGGTTGCCTCGATCAGTGCCGCTCCTTTGGACGACTCTCAACACGCCACCATCCTTCGATACGACAACGACAACATCGGCACCGACGGCTACAATTTCGGGTAAGTAAACTAGGAAGGCAAGAGGATTACTTCCAGGATTGAATAAAAGCTTAGACATATATCTGGAAAAATAACGAAAATAGGCAAGACAAGTTGTAGTCTCTTGATCTGCTTGCTTGCTTAAAACAAAAAACATAAAGCACAATATCATTTTATAACCAAATACTGTTAATTTGGAATCTTTTTTAATGCCAGTTACGAGACCAGCGATGGAATTACCCGCCAGGAGCAGGCTGAGCTAAAGAACGCGGGTACCGACCAAGAGGCTCTTAGCGTCCGTGGCTCTGTCAGCTGGGTGGCTCCCGATGGCCAGACCTACACCCTCCACTACATTGCCGATGAGAATGGTTTCCAGCCCCAGGGTGACCATCTGCCCCACAACTAAATATCTACCTCTACCTCTACCGCTATTGACGGTATTAATCAGTATTCAACATTAAGCATCAACATAAATCAGGGTTCAAAGATTTCTTTAGAATTTTAATCATTTCAAAAGGCATTGAAGAAAAATTTGTGTTTCATTTTAAATATAGTTGTTAAAATACGCGATTATTGTCTTTTAATTAGTTAAGATAAGGCATTTAAGGGTTTTTTTCCGATTATAAACCGATCAAGAAGGTCTCTTGAACCCGGATCACCATACGATCTATATGCTAAGTATGATATTTATAATAGGTAGGGCTACAAATATCCATAACGAAATGAAAAGAAAAGTATGACGCAAGAGGCGGCAGAACAGGGTCTCTGTTCTCTTCACATTTCCCATACGCACTGTTGGACGTCGCAATGTGGTATGTATCGTCTTGTCTCATCTCGTCTGGCGACTTCGCCTGGATGGCCTTCGGCCGGCAGAAATTTGCAAATTTTTGGCACGGCCAAACTTGTTTGGGGTTTTTGTTGTCTTTGTAATTAATACATAATTAAAGTGGCGCATATTGAAATATGTGCGAGCGATCTGGCCACGAATGAAAACGAAGTTTTGAAGGTTAATTTCAGGCGTTGATTTAAATTTCATGCGATGCTAATGAAATTTGGAAGATGCCTGCCAAAAACAACATAGAGCAACCCATAGCCATATTAATATGCATATAATAAAAAGCGACAATGATCAAACTAGTTTTGGATTAAACCAATCGACCGCATTGACTGCGGCTGTGGCTTCTTTAAGCCAACTTTGCTGCTGACGTAGTTGCCATGCCCATTTGTGGGTTGAATGCCTTCTTGATTTACATATATATTACTGATGGCCAGAACTTTTGGCTAAAGAGTTATACGCTGTATGTTTACATATTCTAATAATACTTTCTGCAATGCAGACTTAAGTACTTTTTCTGGTGGTCATGCTAAGATATTAAGTTATTTGCGTAGATAGAATTTGAAATCGGATGTGTTTCTCTAATAGTTATTTCAGCCTTTTAGCTATTTGTTATCTTTCGCACTGTTAAACTAGTTAGTTCACAAAACTATCCCACTGAATGGCTATGCATATTAAAATGCAGCCACATTAGTTTGGAAAACCAGAAAGAGCTTCGCATCGAAAATCACGATTTGATTTCGCGAAAACGAAATCAAAACCATAAATTTCGCATTCGACATACAAAGTTTATTAGCACGAATGCGCTTCGAATATGTTAGCAAATTATGTATAAAAGAGTCATCCTGCAGAGCATCAATATCATTCGCATCGAACTCTTCGAGATCAGCAAACGAACCAAAAATCAACATGAAGTTCCTGATTGTCTTCGTCGCCCTCTTCGCCGTTGCTTTGGCTGTTTCTATTGATGCTGACGCTACTATCCTGAAGCAGGATTCCGATGTTGGACCCGTACAATATAACTATGGGTAAGTTTATTGAGAGAGGTGGCTGAAAAGAATTTTAAACTGAATTGCGCTTTCTTATTAGATATGAGACTAGCAATGGAGTGTCAGCTCAGGAAGCCGGTCAGTTGCTCAACGCTGGAAGTGATCACGAGTCCATTGCCGTCAAGGGTTCCTACCAATACGTTGGTGATGATGGAGTGACCTACTCCGTCAGCTACATCGCCGATGAGAACGGATTCCAGCCCCAGGGTGCTCATCTGCCCGTTGCTCCTTAAGCGAGTCAAAGTGGATTATCCAGTTCCTTGTTAATATTGTCAAAAACCTGAAATAAACTTTTAAAGAGAAAATGAATACAAAAACATATGTGTTTTTAATCTATGCATTCTAATCAAGAGTTTTGGTGCAATCATACTATTATGGGACTAATGATTGTAGTTTATAAACGAGTAATAAGTAATAAAAACATATTTCAGAAATTGATTAAGAACTCAGCGAAGAAAGTCATAACATAAGATAGGCTTAAGAGCATATTTTCTAAGAGCGTGGTAGAGTTTGAGAGAGAGAGAGGGCTTTACTGAGTGAGGCGTGCTGTGTGACAAGGCAGAAAAGAACGATGAAAGGACAAATTTCAAATTGAGAGTCAGTATGGAAAGAGCTACTGCACGGGCCTAACGTCATCATAACTTACTGCGCTTATAGAAAAGTAGTCATGTCATAGGCATACCTCTGAGTGATATTAAATTTAATAAAATGCCTGATCATAGTACTTGTTTATTTAAATTTAAATGTTTATCCCTTTTTGTGTGTTACACGTGCAAGTCTATCAGCGCAGCTGCCTATTAAAAACTATTATAAGATATCGCTAGCTTAGCCTATATTTAGGTTTATATTCTATTCAAAATATTTAAATATTTAAATTTTATTTTAAAATTAAGAAGGAATATAAGTTTTGTTAATTCGGAAAGTTCTTTTTGTATAAATATCATTAATTATTTCTTAGTTTCAACGATTTGATTTAAGAATATACTTACTCTTTGAAATCATACAAAAAGTGAGCAATTAACCAAGAAATTGTTTTTGCTATACTACTTTCCCGCATTCCTTATATAACATTATGTGTAAATTACAAAAATTGTATCTCATAACTACTTAAAACTTAGTCGTTTCTTATTTTTCGTTTAAAGTCTATTAATTCAGTGGGGTTGAAATTGCTTTGTTGTGTGCAAAAATTTAAATTAAGTTGAATTTAAATAAACATGCTCTCCAAGCATCACATCGGTCTAAACACCCAAATACTTTGGCAACTGAGCTGAACTGGAAAATGAACTCGTTATCACATATTTTTTATTAGTCTTGCGAATTTTTTATCCGTACTGCGCAGGGAATTAATTAACCATTTATGTATAAAAGAGATTCACCAGAAGTCCATCCATATCATTCGTATCGAACTCTTCGAGAACAGCAAACCAAAATTCAACATGAAGTTCCTAATTGTTTTCGTCGCCCTCTTCGCCGTAGCCCTAGCCGAGGAAGTCCCTATTGTGCGCTCTGAAGTAGACATTGAACCTAACAACTACAGCTTCGAGTAAGTTAAATAAAAGCGCTATCTGAAAAGAATTTTAAACTGATTTTGACCTTATTATTAGCTGGGCGACTAACGATGGACAGGCAGCTCAGGCCAAAGGTGAGCTGAAGAATGTTGGAACTGACCAGGAAGCTCTCAGTGTCCAGGGATCCTACAGATACGTGGATAATGATGGAGTCGAACATAGCCTCTCATACATCGCCGACGAGAATGGATTCCAACCACAGAGTGCCGATCTGCCCGTTCCTGTCCAGGCCTAAGTCACCAAAAGTTGATTAACCAGTTCCTGTTAATATTGTTTTTACTATCGAAACCTTAAATTCGAGTGATAGACAATCTAAGTCAAAAAATAAGAGCCTGTAACGATTAAAGTCAAAATGAATACCTGAAAAATTGCGTTTTGTATCTAAGGCTTCTGAGAAATAATTTACTGACTAAGGGACTGATTACGAAATTGGAATAACGTTGCTGTTTTTCGGATAAAAGAATACAAAGTTTGAAAACAAGTTATTATTTGAATAGGTATTTTGTAAAATATATTATAAGTGCCTAAAATAAATTGAAATTCGAAACAAATATATGAATTATAAATTATGAATTATGAATTAAATATTACACAGCTATGTGATCTGTAATTATGCACTGAAAATAATCGTACTTAAAACCAATTAACAAATAAAATAAAGTTTAATAACTAAATGCGGTTCTAAAAATAAAACCTGTCAAACAAGAATAGATTAATTTTGAAAGGGGAATATGTTATAATTGATTCACATCGGAAACGTGGAAAGTATCTTACAACAATGAATATTATAGTAAACTTAATATTCGCTATAAATAAATCAATCCAGTCAAAGGGAAACCGTCTTTTTTTTTAACAGTAGTAAAACTTGGAGCGAAGTTCTGGTGTAAGTTTTAGTTATAAATTCTCTGATTAAATCTATTCTCGTATTTTGTAGTTCTTACGTACATATAGTTTATAAAGAACATTTCGATACAAATTATTTTAGTAGACTAAATCAAAAACAGTATCGTTTCATTACACAGTGAAAAGTCATCTTACATCTATTGGAAAGATTGTAATCAATTAATACCATTTTCATTGGTGTTCGTATGTATGTTTCGCGCGTCGAAAACAACTTTGTTAAGCCAATGAAGTGGTCGATTTGCATTTCGTATTGGAATTTTTACTATTCAGCTTTAACCCGAACTCAGTATCATACATTTATCACTTTACGTTTTGACTAATTCGCATGTGTTTAACATAATCGAAGAGGTTGACCAACTATTTAAGAGCTGACCCAACCATCAGGCAGCATCATTCGTCGTGAACTGTTCGATAAACGCAGATCAAAACACCAACCAAGAATCACCATGAAATTCCTGATTGTCTTCGTCGCCCTTTTCGCCCTGGCCCTGGCTGCTCCCGCTGATGAAGCTACAATCCTGAAGTCGGTATCCGATGTTGGACCCGAGAGCTTCTCTTACGGGTAAGTTAATTGAGAGAGCTGTCTGAAAAGGATTCCAAGCTGACGTTGACCTTCTTAATAGCTGGGCGACTAGCGATGGACAGGAGGCTGAGGCCGCTGGTGAGCTGAAGAACGCTGGATCAGAGAATGAGGCTCTCGCCGTCCGTGGATCCTACTCCTACATTGGTAATGATGGAGTGACCTACACCGTCACCTACATCGCCGACGAGAACGGATTCCAGCCCCAGGGTGCCCATCTGCCCGTTGCCCCCGTGGCCTAAGTTGCCGAAAGTGGATTATCCAGTTCCTTGTTAATATCGCTTTCATCCCCTTATTTTGAGGGAAAGAGATTCTAAGTCAATAAACCTGAGTTGTTATTAAAGAAAAACGTAGATGGAAAAATTTGTTTTTAAATGGGAGTATTTGATTCGGAATTACATTTGTCAACATTTTTGACAAGTTGTTATTTGTTTCCATTGAGCTATAAAATTCAGAACAATGAACTTTTTCATCCATTTGAACACAATTAAATAAAAGGGTTACGTCCCAGAAGAGCCTATAAGGAGTTTTTATCCCTTAATTTGTTTCTGTATTGAAATTAAAGTTTGATTAAAATTGCTAAAAGGTTGGTAGTCTTCTGTTTTATTATGCAGTTAGGTTTGTCATCGAATATTAAAAAGAAAGCCTTGCCAATTATGAATTAAACTTAAGTTCTTGAAGATCTCACTGAAATCAACGTATAAAGCCATACTTTAGGCGATCGAGTGGTGGTGACCAACTTTTAAAAACAAAACTTAAGCTGTTCATGGATTTTTAGATATTCTATTTTTAATTACAATCTTTTTGGTGTAATAGTTATCCATATTCATATGGAAAAAACCACAAGCTAATAGTCATGGTTATATATTTAAGTTTATTTGGTAGAAAACCTTTCCTTCTACCTGTTACACACCTTTCAAAGGGTACAAAGTACTCTACTAGTAGGTGTACTATGATTCTATCTTTTATTTTTGGCTATCCATCTTTTAATCCTAAATATTATTAATAAAAGAGTTTTTACCGATAATATAACAAAAATGAAAAATTTAAATACCTTAGCACATTTGTAACAAATGTGTGCAGGGGCTAGAATATTATTAAACTTTCATATTAGCGGCATAAAATTAAAACTGGTACAGCAAATGTTTATCATTGTCTTTAAAATGATATATTTATCTATATAATATTTACATAGTAAACGAAAATTATGGGTTTACCCTAAAATATACATGATTTTATAGTAATTTCCTGCTTTATATTATATAAGAGTAAAAAATATTGATAAAGCCTAGAACATTGTGATACGTCTGCGATTCATTGTTATAGACTACCAGATTTCGAGATCCAGTTTGACAGCAGTCCAGAGAGGACAGCTGTAAAGCGAATGCGAAAACTATACAGAAGAAGATGGTCGATTTACATATCGTATAGGTCTTTTAACGATTCGGCTTTAGGCCGAAATCAATTTCACACATTTATCACATTATGCTGTATACACTACAAGTTTGACTAGTTTGGCCGCGCTGGGCTCGGTCTTCAAAGTTTGGCCATCCATCTATATAAAGGGAGGCCCAGTATTCAGACAGCATCATTCGTCGCGAACTGTTCGATAACCGCAGATCAAAACACCAACCAAGAATCACCATGAAATTCCTGATTGTCTTCGTCGCCCTTTTCGCCGTGGCCCTGGCTGCTCCCGCTGATGAAGTTAAAATCCTGAAGTCGGTATCCGATGTTGGACCCGAGCACTTCTCTTACGAGTAAGTTAATTGAGAGAGCTGTCTGAAAAGGATTACAAACTGATGTTGACCTTCTTAATAGATCGGAGACTAGCGATGGATCGAAAGCTCAGGCCGTTGGTGACTTGGCGAACCGTGGAACAGACAATGAGGCTCTCGTCATCAAAGGATTCTACTCCTTCGTGGCCGATGATGGTCAGACCTACACCGTCAACTACATCGCCGATGAGAACGGATTCCAGCCCCAGGGTGCCCATCTGCCCGTTGCCCCCGAGGCCTAAGTGAAGTTGCCTTAATCGGAAGCAGCTTCAAAGCCATCCAATCCCACCCAACTCCTTGTTAATAACTCCGAATCTTACCAAACCGATCTTGTCCTTGTTTTCAAAGGATGGGAACTAAGTCATCCAACCCAACTTGTTAAATATTAAATGAAAAAGAATTACCAGAAATAATGTGTGTCTTATTTTGTTTAAGATCTGTCCTCTTCTATTTTATTTTAGCAGCTGCAAATTATTGAATAATATGACGACTGCAATTGCCCAAGCAGAACCTCTAATACATAATTTTAAGATAGTAGTTTAAGATAGTTATTTATCTAGTAGATAAATACCAAAAGGGAAAGCATCTCATAAGTAAATTTATGTAGAAGTCTATGTGACGTATAAATTAGACTGAGAGAATTACGTGATCGATAGATAGCTGGTTGATGTTACCTATTAATAATTGATTTTCATACCAATTGCAGTGATCACATACATATATACAAGCTGGTACTTATTCATACATTTGATGATCACAAAAAAAAATCACAATGCACAATAGAATAGAACACAGGGCTAAAGCATCTCGACTGGAAGACATCTCCTAATCTTAAGTTGGTTTTTTAAATGTATACCAGTATTAAGTCCTACGGTATAGGAAAATCTCATGATTCTTTTTTTTTTTTTTTCCCCCTTGCTCAAGCACAAGCTTTTAGTATAAGCAAGAGGAATAAAGAGCTTTATCTTGGTGGGAAGGTGAAGCGTCATTTAGTCTATCAAATGGTTATAGACAAGATAATTGCATAAATTACAGACCACATGGCATACCTTGATGCACGTTTAGTGCAGGGTATTTAGAGTGTTAATCTGTAATTAAAATGTGTTTTATTGAATGTTTCCATAATAGCTGATTTCTTTATTTTTCATTTGTTTTATTATTTTGCATTTTTCGCCGATGAGGACACATATCCAGAGATTCCGTATAAAAGGCCGTCATTTGATTGCATCGCAGCTCAGTAAAGTGCAGCTAAGTGTGACGGCGACTGTGAAAACTAATTCTTTCCGCGATGCATTCAAGTTTCATATGGCTTTTTGTTCTCATGGCAGTTGGAGCTGGTCTGGCCCTGCCCGCTGGTGAGGATGCTCAGGCGGAAACCATCAAATTGGAGAGCGAGAACACTGGCGATAAATATTCCTTTTCGTGTGTATTGCCCAAATGTTCCAAATGAAAAGAAAATTAGGTTTCGCAACTATTAATCATTACATTTAAACGTCTCCGAATACAGCTATGAAACGAGTAATGGAATCTCGCGCACGGAGACGGGAGAGGTGAAACCAGGTGCCGGTGAAGATGATGGATCCCTTTCTGTCCAGGGCTCGACCAGCTGGTCAGCTCCAGATGGCAAAAAGTACGAGATTAGCTTCACGGCCGACGAGACTGGCTACCATCCCAAGTTCAGGCTGGTGGCCTAGTAGATATCTGGAATTTACATTTAGCTAAATATTCCCAATAATAAAGTTCATTTTATTTACCCAATCTAAAAGCTTTAAAAATGGAGGAATAATATAGAAATAATTCACAAATCTTGAGGAAGCTCTAGATCTTTATTGACGTCACTGACTTTGGGCGGATTTATAGAAATATAATACTAGCACAATGAATAGGTATAAATTTGAATAATTAAATATTTATGGCCGCGATTCTTTTCAGCCTATCGTGTAAATTTAAATTTCATATTAGGCCTTTTAATGCTCCAACTCCAAACGAAAATGAAACCAAAACCAGACATTTCACATTAACATTGACATTGCTGATTATGTCTTGTACACGTTTGACTAGTTCGGCCAGGCTTTGAATAATCGGCAACAGTTTGCCATCTATAAAAGGGTTTACACGGGCATCCATCGTTACCATTCGTCGCGAACTGTTCGATAACCGCAGATCAAAACACCAACCAAGAATCAACATGAAGTTCCTGATTGTCTTCGTCGCTCTTTTCGCCCTGGCCCTGGCTGCTCCCGCTGATGAAGTTAAAATCCTGAAGTCGGTATCCGATGTTGGACCCGAGCACTTCTCTTACGAGTAAGTTAATTGAGAGAGCTGTCTGAAAAGGATTCCAAACTGATGTTGACCTTCTTAATAGATCGGAGACTAGCGATGGATCGAAAGCTCAGGCCGTTGGTGACTTGGAGAACCGTGGAACAGACAATGAGGCTCTCGTCATCAAAGGATTCTACTCCTTCGTGGCCGATGATGGTCAGACCTACACCGTCAACTACATCGCCGATGAGAACGGATTCCAGCCCCAGGGTGCCCATCTGCCCGTTGCCCCCGTGGCCTAAGTGAAGTTGCCTTAATCGGAAGCAGCTGTAAAGCCAACCAATCCTACACAATTCCTTGTTATTTTCCCCAAAACTTCCCAATTTCCGAATTTCCCTTCTTTTGAAAGGAAATATTTTCCCAGTCACAGAACGAAATTTGTTGAATATTAAAAAATGAATATTTTATTTGAATTGGTTTTATTGAAAAAATGTTATAGAAACGTTTAGGAAATAGTCTTTTGGTTGCTTTGTTGAACAAAATTAGCAAAAACGACGTTTAAAATTCATTACAGAATGAATTAAAATTATTCAGATATAAGCAAGAGTTTCAATAGGTGATGTTTTTTAGAATGGGCTTAAATTTTAAATAATTATGAGACAAACACTTGCAGGTATTCTTCATTATTTGCATAATTTGACCTACAGCTAAGTGCTGCTTTGAATTAAAAATTCCCAATATAATTAACGTCAGTTTCTATAAGGACGAGCTAGTGTTAAAAAATTAAAAATTTAAGAAAAAAAAAATAATTTTTCCAAAAATAAGTATTAATATCTTTATATTTAAGCCCGGGTTAGGAACCGACTTGAAGTGAAGAAAAACATTTTGCCGATTTTGAGGTCTTAACTTTAAGTGTTAAATTACGTAGCTCCCTTTTAGGCTAAATGATTAAATGTGAAATAAAAACGAGTGACTTGGGCAAGGAACTTGACTTTTTCCTTGCATACTTTTCAGTGTCATAGACGAATTACCCGTAAACTTCGTGACGCATCTGGTTAGATTCGCATCATTTATGCTTGTACTCAAAGGCAACTGTTATTGCAATTAATATGCAAATTTTAGCATACAACATCAGTCATTGCCGAACTTGACAGCAATATTTCAATTACAATTGGCTGCCAGCATCCGGCAGAAGACACGCTGGCTGCTGATTGCCGATCGATAATGGGAATCAAGAAGTGCAAACATCTTCCTCATTGCATTCTGATGTGCTCATCAAGCAGGTCAAATGCCTGGCTAATTAGACTCAACAAGTTGGATGGTAAATACATAGCACTCGCTTAATTATTAATAAATAGTCAGTGACATTCATTAACCTTAAGCCATGTCTGTAGGTTTTCAAGATTAGTTCTAACCAATGTCACTAAATTTAGTTACATTTATAGTATTGTATCACATCATATCATATTTGAAACAGTCAATTGAAGTGTCTAACACTTATTAATTGTATTAAAATGAATTTGATTTATAAATATTAAAGAATTCCTTTAGTAACAAATAAATGAAAAATGCGTAAAAAAGAAACAACAGAAAAGAAATTTTTTCCAATGATTTTTAAGTTAATTTCAGCATACGACTTTTGTATGCCCTTTCGAATAAAAAATATGAAATAACAAATTCGAATTAAAAACACTCAGGAAGTCTCAAAATAGAAGCCGAAAACTAATTTAGCTTTTGTTTAAACATATCGAGGATGCAAATGGCCAAATATTCTTCAACTGGCTGACAAGCAGTTTAAATAATCAAATAAATAACTGTGCAGAGTGCATGAAATTTAAATTATGAGTACAGGCTTGGCATGGCATAGCTTGACGCTCAAGAGGTGTGATGCGATCTGGCCAATGCTACCAGCTCTGGGACTCGACTTGGCTAATACAGAGCCAACTGAGAGCACACAGATACGCACGCACACTTGGCCAATGGGCAGCGGCAGGCTGGCGGTCCGCGTCCGCTTCTAATGTTTTATAATGTTTACCTAATATTATTAACATTGTCAATTCGCTGCCGAACATCGTGGGGTGTGTTTCATTCTGAGGCGCTTGCTCCGAACGATAATCTCGCCGTGAGAGACGCGTCTTTCCGTCCGCTATCAAATTCAAATATTTATAATCGAATATTTTTATTAAAATATAAACGCCCGCTTGTTTATGCGTTTTATGTGTTCTGTTCGCTGACAGTTTCTAATAGGGCGTGAAGATAAAATAAATTTTGTGATCATCAATTTAAATATAAAATTAGGCCGCAAAATGAGCCCGAATTCGAAAATGATCGTTGGTGCTGTAAGTGCTTTGACCCCCTGTTCTCAATCCAAGGGATTCACGGTGTTCCTTTTTAAGCTCCTGCTCCTGGGCACCCTGACGCATGTCCTGTCGGCTGCGACCACAGTACGACCTTACAAGTTCGGCTTCACCATTGACGAGCAGCAACATCGGGCCGAGAAGAGAGGTGAGTTACTGTTTGGTTAATGACGCTAATTAAACCATTAGCATATCTTGACTACTGTGCGTCGATTTATTGACACCAAAACCGAAATATGTAAATAGATGATGCGTCATCTTGGAAGTCGTTAGGAGCAGATGCACAAATGCAGCAGCATCGGCACAGCTCATCGGTAGCTTTTGGCCAAAAAAAGCCATAACTTTTGACTTTTGAGCCGGAGTGCTGTGGCTTGTGCAATGCCACACAATACACGTTTTGATGGGTGCACCTGAGCGACAGGTCACCAGCAATTGAAAATACCAGCCACCAATGGCAATTAGCGGAATCTTCATAGAACCATTTGGATGCGGGGGAACGCGGGTTAGACAGCCATTGTCCAAACGGCTGGCATGGTCGTTATGATTTTTATTTCCATGCTGAATCGGTGATAAAGTTTTCAGAAAAACGAAAACGAAAACGCGTCCGATTAGCATAACATGTAGACCCGTCCGAATATCCAAATGTTTGCCTTATTTATGGTTTTTCTTTCTTCAGCTAATGCTAATTCCAAAAAGAACAGCCACATTTCAATATTTATAAGTATAATTCTGGCATATGAAATGCCAGAGTTGAGGCCAAAAATTTGGATTACGTTCGTTCAAATTAAGGAACTTGTTGTGCATTCAAAATGTTATTTCTTTTGTTGTATAACAATTTAAAGGAGAATAAAAGGTATCCTAACAAAGCTTTTTGATCGCTTTCGGCATGTTTGTATCATTCTTATTTAAATGTTTGGCCATTTTCAAGATCTTTTGATCTAGTTCAGATTTTTAAAGTCTAGTTTGCGGGGCTTTACATCACCAGATCAATCAGAATGTTAGTTTAAGCTTTGAGGTCAACATACGATGGAATAATATTCATCAATCTTTTTATTGTTTCTTATTTTAGGTAGTCAAGATGTTTCTGAAGCAATTGAGGAATAATTTTATTTATTTATTTTTGTTCAACTAGATAACTTGAAAATGTGTGTATAGGCCAGGTGCTAATTTTTATGGCAGCTCTAAATTTTGTTTGACATTTTTATGGTGGATTTTTATTGATCTCCATTTTATAACAAGTAAGTATGGTATTTGGCTTAAAAAGAAGATTTGTTATAATAAAAGCTTAAAACATAGAAAATTCTACACAATTTTTGAGAACTATTCAATTTTTAAAAGCATATAGAAACTTAAACTTTATTACGATTAGGTTCCTATATTTGTATTCCCCAATAATTTATGTTAATTTTATTGTTCCTTTTTTATTTCTCTTTATTTTATAACCAGTATACGATTTGGCTAATTTATATTGATAGCAGTTTAATAGTTTCAATTATTTAAGCCAACTCAATGAGCAATATCAACTGAAATTGATCACGACAAAAGAATAAATTTTAATAAAGAATTATTTTCGAATCTCGTCGAGACTAATGGGAAAGTGACACGAAGCCATATTCGAATTAAACATAAAACAAACAAGCGAAAGCCAATTGATGCAAACCGTTAAAACTTGTTGCCCAGTTTCGGGGAAACCAGTTTAAAGATACAAAGGCCACAAGCCAGAATTTCGGATTAGTATATTTTTGGTGGGTGGCTGGCTGTACAGGATGCTTCGGTGAGAGTCGCACCTCTTTAAGTCCCATCCACATAGTCATCTAAATTAATAAATTCTCCTCAGCATAGGAATGTCTCTTGCGTAGGAAGCTGTCATATAAAGACGACAGGTTGTTTGTGCGGGTGATTGGGGGGCTTTAAGAAACCAGCTAACAAGTTATGAGCGCTATTATCGATACAGTTTATTAGATCTTAATCTTTATGGGCCCGGCCAGGGCAGGTTATCAAACGAATTAAAAAATCACAAATCGCCGTAAAATTCGCATTCATATTCAAAATGAACACAAAATCTGTTTGCCCAAAATCTCATCTCGTTTCCCGATTCACAGATGAACGCGGCATTATCATGGGCGAGTTTGGGTTCATCACCGCCGATGGTATTTACCATGTGACGGTCTATGCCACCGATGAGGACGGCAAGTTCCGCATAATCTCCATGAAGAGCTATCCCTATGCAGGTCCAATTGGTCCAAGTAAGTATTGAAAAAATTGAATATCCATTATGCTTCTTTTAAAGTCAAAATGCATCCTATTTAAAACCTATCAAACTGTTAAAATTGTATGCTTTTTGAGTGATTAAATTATTATTTATTCATTCAAATCATAAAACTGTTTTGTATAGGAATTCACCTTTAATTATTTCCTTTGATCTCGGACAGGTTTTTGAGCTACGTAGTGATCTAAATATAACTAAATGTTTATGGCTTGATAAGAATTAGCAGAACATAAAAAGAAGCATCTGTATTCAGATTATGATAAGTTCATATCGAGTTCAATTATTGAAAATTAGGAATCAAAAATATATTTTTAACTTTAATACTTCCCTGGGGGATAAGTTACTACCAACGAAAGTTCAACAGATTTGACGGATTTATATATATTTTTACTTCTATATAACAGAAACCCTGCCTGTGACCACGACACCGAAGGCCCTGCCCCTTCCGGCTGCTCTGCCCAAGTACAACTTCAACACAGAGGCCTGTTCTGGATGTTTCCTGAAGAAGTCCCCACCCAAGACAGAGATTCGCACACTTTCCCAGCCATTGGCACCATCTCAACCAGGTAAGCCCGAGGGCTCAACGGATTATGGCCTCAATGTGCAGTTGCCGTTCCAGGACTCCATTGCCGAGACAGTGGCAAGGCGTCTTGGTCTGGTCCATGATACACAAGAAAGCACCAACACTTACACAAATGCACCAAACACTAAACACATCGAACTTGGTCTCAACTTAGCCATGAACACTTACTACACATCCAAGGCAGCTGTCACCGGACATGTGAGCAGTCACCAATCGAATTCCCTAGCATCGAGTGGCCAGACAAAGATCGACTTCAATGTGGGCGTGGTTGAGAAGACTGCCCCCGTTTATCCCCCATTGAACATCAGGTTGGACGAGGATGCCATAAGGGAAGCCATTACCTATGCCGACCGGATAAAAGGACCTCTGGCCTTGGCCAATCAGCCACTTGTTGTCCCCGCCTCGGTGCCCGCCAGTCAAGTGAAAATCTTTGCTGTTGATGGTCATGGCAGTGTTCCCCTTGCCAGTAATATACAATCCGTAGCCCACAACCCAAGTGCTGGCATTAGAAACACCCTTCGATCGGGAGTTGCCTCTGCAAAAACAGTGGCGAATTCGAAGGCACGACCTACACTTACACAGAACCCACACCAAACACTTCCTTTGAGTAAGCCAACTAGGGACAAATATTTCTAGAAACATTCTTAATATTGCATTTATTTTTGTGTCTATTTTTTTACCCTCAAGAATTTTCTTAAAGGAAAAAGTCACAAATTGTTTATAAGAGAAATTATTTCCAAATATTTTTAAAATTTTGCAAATCTTTTTTAATTCATTTTTTGTATTTAATTAACTTTGTTTAATTTTTATTTATGGTTGCACTAATTACTATATTTGAAAGCCACCTAGTTGTCACTTATTGTACTATGATACTTACACAGTTTCTACGCAATTTATACATGTAGGTTTGAGCTATTACTAAATTTCCCTTGGACTTTTTTATCAGATTCAGCTACCACTTCTGGAATTTCTGGAGTTGCAGCTAATTCGCCAACCGGAAGTGCACCCTGTAAGTGATTTAGGCGGAAAAAAGTCTTCGAAAATAAACAAAATTAAAAATAATATTTTTGTAAAAATGTAGCAAACAGTGGAAGAGCACCTGGTGGAAGCTTCTCTGGTGTACCACAAGCTGGAGGACCTGGAGGTTCTTTGGGAGGAGTAGGAGGCTCTGCAGGAAACAAGGCATTCGGCGGCTCGGCTGGAGGAAGCTTAGCTGGAGGAAACTCAGCTGGAGGAAGCTCGGCTGGAGGAAGCTTGGCTGGAGGAAGCTCGGCTGGAGGAAGTTCGGCTGGTGGAAGCTCTCTCGGATCTGGACTTAGAGGAGCCGCTGCTGGTGTAAGCAAAGCTTCAGGATTTGGTGGTGGAGCTGTAGGCTCTGGAAGCGGAAGTGCTGCTGGCGCCTCTGGAGATCTGTACAAATTCAAGTACATTTTGGACTACAATGGACACGAGGAGACCGGCGGACGTAATGGTGACAAAAAGGGCAGCTACTTCGCCATCGGCGAAGATGCAGTGCAGCGAACTATCGAGTACATTGCGAACGAGTTTGGATTCCAACCGCACATCAGCTGGCGGAAATTGGACGCCAAGGAGGCGCTGCCCGAGGAGAATTCGCTGAAGCACTACGAGTTCAAGTGGTTCAATCAGGAGCAATGATCGGAGTTTCTTCAGCGGATTAGTCCAAGTCTAGGGTAGTTAACTTTTTCCTTCCCTCCCCCAATGCTGTACATAACAAAAATTGTTAATTTTCGAGTAAATACAACGTTTAACAAATAAGAATCGAGTCCTTTTTAAATTGGGTTTTTATTTTTGTTGAAAGTTTTTGCCTTAAATTAACTAAATTCTTAGAGGGTTTCGGTGTGTGGGCATCGCTGATGTTCGTTTTTTATATTGGTTTTCGCTTCGTAGAGTTTACATTCAGAATTTAAAATTGTATACACTTAGATCGTTAACGATTAGTTCGCTTTTGTAGTATTTCGATTTGGTAAATACACATATAGTTACACACATTTAATTTTATATATATATATGCATATATATATATATATATATTTGCCTCGTTATAGTTAAACTTCGACTTAGAATTTAGAGAGTTTTCTGTTTTTTTTTACACACAAGTATATAGTATGTCTAGACTTGGGATTAATATGTACTCGTAGTTTAATTCAATATTTATTCATTTATAATTCGGTATTTAAAAAATATGTAAGAGTTTTAACTGTACAATCAACTATCACAGTCAACCATCTCAAAACGATAAGCGATAAACGAAAAACCAAAAGCGAACATAAAAGGTAATTTAATAATGCAGAAATTAGGTGAAACTCAAGTAAGCTTATTTAGTTTCTAAACATTTTTACACTTAGGCAAATATTTATTTACAAATCGTAAATTGAATGTGAGAAAATGTGGCAAACTTTTATAACTAGACATTCACTGTTGTGCTGAACGTTTTCTTTTCTTTTCTTTTTTCAGAGGATGATATTGTTATTTTGCTATTTACAAATGCTTCACACACAAAATGCTAACAACAATTGGGAAGAATTCTAGAACTATTTGATGAAGTCTTAGCCTGGAAAAGTTCTGCATTGAATTTAAGGAAAGAGCTAGTCCTTGGTACACTAAAAACACTTAGAGTTTTGTTTAGCCTTAGAATGCCAACTATATCGGTTCCGGTTCTTAATCGTATATTAGTGGAAAGTTAGTTCCTTAACCCTAGAGCAACAACGATTCATTCACTCACTCACTCGCGCACACACGTAAAATATTTAGCTGGGGGTTGTTTTCTGTTTTCTTGTTTTTGTTTTCTGGTTAAGGGTTTACAAGTTCCTTTCGCTAAGTACCTATGAATAAAATCCGCTGCAAATAGTTTTGCCTCCTGTTTGTTTGTTTGTTGGTTTGTTTGGATCTTTTCTGGTGGTTCTGGTTACAAGTTTTGCCATTGCATTTACAGTAAAAACGTGGCCTGTTCGCCGCTCTTCATGTCCAGATAATCGTACAGGGCCCGCTCGTTGGCCCCGTAGTTGCCGGCGTGTCCTGGAAGTCCGGTGTGGGCGGGATGCCCGTGATGATGGTACGGCGGCATATTTTCACCAGCAGGCGTCGCAGCCGGCGGCGAAGGACCTGCGCCCATTGTCAGCCCGAACTTCTCCAAGTGGCATCATTTAAGCAGTGTGGGCAGACTGCTGTTCATCAGCCGATTGCCCACAACAAGCGAATTGAGCGTCGAGTTGCCACCCCCCACGCCCACTCCGACCCCAACGCCCACACCCATTCCGGCCACACTGAGTCCGCCAATTGTTCCAAATCCGGCGCTGGCATGTGCCGGAGTCGCGGTCAAGGTGGCCGTGGCTATATTAAGGTTGTTGCTCACACTGGACGATCCACCGCTGCTGGACACATGTGATCCGTTGAGGTTGCCATTGCTGCCAAAGCCGCTCATGACAGTCCCGCCACCTCCGCTACCACCACCACCTGCTCCACTGCTCGTGGTGCTACTCGAAGTGGAGCCCACGCCGGAGGTTACACCGGAGCCACCGCCTCCACCACCACCTGCACCGCCGCCCACTCCGCCGATGCCCACGCCCGTCGAGGCCGTGCCGCCGCCAATGCCCGAGGCACTGGCGATGGCGTTGCTCTCATATTAGAAGGCGCCACCGGACGATGATGGTCATGCGTAGTGGGGATAGCTGCTCAGGTGGGGCGCCACGTGAGAGGGCGTCACATGGCTCATCGAGTGCGGCTGATAAAGATTCGTGGCCGGACTGCCCCAGTTGCCCCATGAAGCGGCCGACGGGAAGATCGAAGCTGTATGAAATAAAGTTTCCAATAAGTTAAAGCTGAAAAACTTAACTGAAAATGATTTTCCCCTTCTTTAAGTTTCATTTTTTTAAGTAATAAATTAAAGGAAAAGAATCTGGAATTTCCTTTTAAGGATTTTTGTGTGTTACTTTTGTACACCTAAATTGATCTCTTAACGCTTCATCAAATCAATTATTCCAGTTTTTTAATGAAATTTAACAAATATTTAAGAGCACATAAATAATTTAGAATTGGTTCATATTTATCGAAGCTATAATTATGAGTCAAATAACCCGGGTTACCCTAAATGGAGTTCCTAAACAAATGCTTACCCGATGATGAGGTCATGCCATGGTGCGGACTCATGAACGAGCTGAGCTTGGCGCTGTGGTGATATGGTGTCATGAACAAGTCGCTCTGGTACTTATAGGTGGGATCGCTGGCCGCCGGCTGAGTGGCAGCTGCCAGGCCTTGGAAATCGAATTTGTACGCATACCGCTTGCCGTGCACCTTGGTCATTATGTTCTTGTCATAGTAATACCTGAAAAGGAAAGTTAAGGAAAACAGTTAATAAATAAAAATACTAAAAATACAACAGATTTGGAATTAAATTTCATTGACTGTTAATTATTATTTAACACAATAACAACTTAAATCACAAAATTGACTTTAGACCTAAACAATCAACCCCCAAATCCCAGTCGACCACTCCTTCTGCTGGCCATTTCCATGATCTCGATGTGGGAAAGTCAAACAAAAGCTGAGATGAGCTGAGACTCCGTGGAGTCTCCCCCAGATGGACAATAAATAATTACAGAATAATGCTCGCTTTATGCGTTTTAAGTTAATTTGCTGACATTAAGCGATTTTAGTGCCGCTCCCCAGACACAGCTCCCTTTTCGCATTTTCTGCAATTAAATGGCAACGCCTTGTGCACAAACGCAAATAGAAATTTTCTGTCGAGGGGTGAAATTATGTGGGCGGGCAGACGGCCAAGAAAAACCAAACGAAATTTGTTTACATTCGAGGGTAAGTTGGCTGGCGATTTCTTTTCATTAAGTTCGTAAAAACATTTGGCCAGTCAGCTTGATTTCGTTCTTTAAATCACATTCAAACGGGCAATTTAAATATCCCTTTCCTCTCGCATATTGTTCGTTTATTGTTACGCTTTAAAATGTCCACAACTTCCGCCTGACAAGTCAAAAAAAAGAAAATGTGCAAATAAATTACAAAGAGTTGCAGTCAGGCAGAGCAAACATTTCAATGCATCAATGCAAATTGGCATAATGCGTGCAGTTGAGTTTATTCTCTGCTCTCTCTCGTTTTTTGCTAGCCCCGTTCATAAATTATGCCAATTAAGGCCATAAATTAAAAGCAGTAAAAACAAAAGCTCAATGGAAAATGGAAAAGAGTTAAAGAAATGGAAAGAGCATGAATGCCGCTGCTCTTTGCACAGACAATCAAAGCCAATCAATGACTGATGAGCTAAGGACAAAGGAGCACAATCAGGCAGCAAGGATAACTGACTGCATGGAGAGAAAAGGATTAAAGTAAACCCATTTCGAGGATTGGCCAGGCCAACAAAAGGCCAGCTGGCTGTGAATAAACATGTCAAATGAAGCATTAAAGCACTTGTCCTTTCTATGTGTGTGGGTGGCTTCTTTGTGTGTGTGTATGTGTAAGAGTGAAGGATACCCAGGCTGAGTGTTAATTTACACACCCACACAGCAGCCGCACACTCACATTTCTGAGCAAACATGAAAGCCAACGGCGATGATGTCTCTTGTGTTCAATTGAGTTGAAATGCGCAAAAAGAACAGACATGCTGAGGCTTCCTGGAACATCAAAAAGGATTCTTGCCACCCATTGTCGTTGTTGCCTGATTTTTCTAGACTTTTTACATTTTATATTTACATGTGCGAATCGTGGAGCATGTTGCAAATTGGCTGTCAGGACTTTTCCACTTGAATTCACATCATTGGCACTCGTCTGATTGCGAATGACAGTTTCAAGGAGCTGGCTAAAAGGGTTTCTGCCCTGTGGATTAGGCCAACTCCGACACTGGTCATGTTTATTCAGCAAATTGACCGTTGCACAAATAGTTTGTGCATATGTTTGCTGTTTCTGTCAAATATTGGAGCTCCAGATTTCGAAATCGAATTACTTTCCTTGGCAATTAGATTAAGAATTTATTGGATTTTTGATTACATTCCCAGTTTTGGGCCAGAGGAACAATTTATGATTGAATTTCTATATCGACCTGGCCACGCCCATACTATTAAGTGGTCCGAGGTCTTGGCCAGCAAGTGGATTAACTTTTTGTATATACATTTTTTGGGTGATTTTCTGGCTGTTTAGCCATCAAAGCGGCTAATCAGTGCAGGGACAAATCATTTACTGATGAGCCAAATAGCAGATTGCACACATGCTCGCATTTCGATGTCGGCTGAGATATCAGCTAATTAGGGAATACTTCAGTGAGCAAGGAAAAACAACCCTATGGTCAGGGTAAAACTGATCCGAAATCGAACTTTTTTTTGAACGTGGATTAATCTGTAAAAAGTATGTTACGTTTTTTATGCTTTTCCGTTAAAGTGCCAGATTTGTTCAGTTTATCATTGCAAGTAAAACCAAAAATGCTAAAGATATTATTAAATATGTAAGGAATATAAAGAAGTATGTATATATTGTAGATCTATTTTTAGACTCACCTTAAGGCGCGACTTAGCTTGTCGTAGTTCATGTTGGGCTTGGACTTCCGTTCGCCCCAGCGGCGGGCAACTTCGTCGGGATCGGTGAGTTTAAACTCGCCATTGGTGCCCTCCCAGGTGATGCAGCTGGCGTTGTTGGAGTCGGAGAGCAGCTCGAGCAGGAACTGCCACAGTTGGATCTGGCCAGAGCCTGGAATAGGGAGAGGGGACCATGAGTAATGAGCTCTGTGATTCGTACGTATTGAGACATTTAATATGGGTATTTTTGGGGCCTGCCTAAATGTCCATCAAAAGAGCATATCCTTTTGGCGTTTTTGGGCTTAAATTAACTACAGCAGCGGGGATGTGGCCAAAATGTAAGCATTTTGTGGCATGCAAAGGCCCCATAAAGCATTTCCTGCCCGGGCCGCTGGCCAGGGAATCGAAACGCAATCCGAAAACCCCCCAAAGTGGGTCTCCTACTCGCCCCAACCTCAATAAATAACTGAGACCACGGGGGTAATCTATGACGCTTGCCTCAAATTATTGTAAGAGAAGTGTAGCGCAACGGAAATGGCATTGCATGTAAGTGTAATGGAAGTGGCATGGAGCAGCCAGCTCCTACGGGAAGCCAAATAGATATTATGACTTGCACTTTCACTGGAAAGAGTCATGCTGCGATTTGAAATTAGTTCATGGAAAAGGATTTCCAAGAAAAGTTCTTGAATTCTGTTTTCTGGACAAAGCAGCTAAAGAAAATATTCTTTGCTTTAAGAATACAGAATGTTACAAGTTTATCAGTGACTTCGGAAGCGTATACTTCCACTAAAACTAACCATTGAAAAACCAATTTTGGAAAGGTATCTATACAAAGAAATGACTTTAAAATGTTTAAAATTTTGAATGTAACTTTTTGAGAATGAAAGCCAAACCTACAAGAAGACGTAATCGTTTTCAAACTCCTTCTGTTATTGCCCCCGTATAATGTGATTCCAGCGATATTTATTCACCCATATCATGGCAGTTCCCCATTTGAACTTTGACTTTCTGTCCCAACTCCACTACCCCAGCTTTGAATTTTACCATTGTGCGTGCTAAAACATTTACAGAATTATGATTGTATATATTGTGAGCCAAATTTGCTACGCATTCGACGCAGACATCATAAATCGCTTAATCATTTGGCAATTAGGCCGTGGAAGGCAAAAGGACGAATAAGGGACTACAAACGCTCCTTTCTCTTTCTCTGTTTGCTGTCAGTCAGGCAAAATACAACAGAAAAAAGGACACTCAATGGGGTGGCTGGGAAAGCCTTGAGCTGAGAAGCAAAAAGGGAAAAGGACTTTTCGGGTGGTGGCTTAGGGCTGCTCATGTGTGAGAACGTCATGAATATTGCGTTAATTGCAAATCATGGCCAAGTGAATGTGTTAAGTGCCAACACGACGACTGACGATGATGAATGATAATTGTGGGCCAGGCAGAAGACACCAAGTCAATAAAGGAAAACTGGGCGTGTCTACTTAGCCAATTGACATGCTATTAAAAGCCCAAAAAAAAAGAAGGAAAACGTGTTTTAATTACCAGCAGAGGTGTTAAAGTTTTTAGGCCCAGAAAAAACTGTTAATTTAATAAGGAGGAAAATATGTAAAACCGGAAGCAATTAGCCCTGCCATTTCTTAGATCTCGGCACATTTTTTCGTTGTTAGCATAATTAAGAGAAACTTCAGTTTTGGTCTTTCGCTTATTAAATTATGCAGCAACTAACTAAGGCAATCTCATGTTTCCCTTTTTTATCACTCGGGCCTTGCAACCTGCATATGCACATATGCAAATGAGTGTGTGGCATGTCAAGTGTTGGCCAGCTGGCCGGACCTGGCTAACAAAGCGGTTCCGTGTCGAGAGGAAGCCATAATTAATCAAAAACAGCATTTTTGCCACCCAAAAAGCGAAAGCGCACCATGTACGTGTGTATGTGGGTATGTATGGGTTTTTCTCAGTGAGCTTTTGCGTCCAACTTCAAGTTGAAGTTTATAGCCAACTCTTGGCAACGGCCTAAACCTAAACCTAAACCTGAACCTAAACCGCACAATAAACAATCGAAAGAAAGAGAGAGAAGGCAACAATGAGGTAGATAGAGAGAGAATGAGGGGGGCTGGATTCGTGTAAATGTCGCGCCGGAAAATGTTGGGCGTCTGGGTTTTTATGCTAATTCCGTTCGAGCGCCATGTTTCGATGGTACGTGGAGGTGGTGGGCTATGGTGGGGCAATGGGAACGGTGGGTGGAGCTCGAGCCATAATAATGGCGGCGTCAAAAGCTTGCCCCAGCGCAGGATCAATAGGAATTATTGATTTTGCCTGGCAACTGGTCAGAGGCATTCAACATTGAACACACCATTTTGAAAGTGACTTTCGTTTAAGGGAAAATTTTTAGCAAAAAAAAAAAAGGATAATAGGAAGTGGGCAATGTTTGCACTCTCATTAGATATTATTTGCTCTCGATTGTTATAAACTTTGGAATGAAATGTGAAAGATAAATGTATGATAAATTCATAGTTTGTTACCCTGTACTTCTTTCAGTAAGGGAAATTAGTTTTGGATCATTTAGAAATAATCTTTTTCTTCTTTCCATTTTTAACTATTGACTAATGAAAGCTAACTAAACAGGTTCCATCTCCTAATGTCCCCTTATTTCTTGCTATCATGAGAAAACTGGTTTTTGAAAATATAGATTTTTAGTAACCCTCTCTAACCTATAGTTATAATGAATCTGATGGCCATTTCAGCAAAAAACGGTTTTGTGAGAAAAATGAAACACATCCATTGACCAATTTATCAAATTCATAAGAGACACGCCCACCGTCGAAACCCTTTGACGGAGACTTTGGCGGGGCTGGAAACTCTTTTTAATGGATTTTCGTAGGATTTTAGGCAGGGCGCGTGCCCAGAAATCAGACAATTCCCAAGCAATGAATGAAACGAAAAGTCAGAGCTGCAAAAAACAATTGCCAGGACACGCCCCCTACACACACATATACACATACACACATAGCAATAAAAGCGATGCAATAAATTTAGGAAAACACCTTTCGCATAAATTAGAAAACTGCACCCCGAAAAAGGGTTAAACTCGCATGCAATGGGTTAATTTGTTAGGGTCGCCAGTCTGGGCAATGACTAAGTCGAATCTCGGCCAGAAATTGATATGATAATGACTTTGGGCCAAGTGTTTTTGCCTTCTTTTGGGGGTTAGAGCTTAGTCACGTGGCAGGAGTCGGCAGGGAAACTAAAATATAATCGCGGCACCTGCATCTTTATGCTTTTGTGATTTCTCCACTTACCTGAACTGGCCAGTCTGCTGCTGGTGGGTCCGAACATTTGATATGGATCTGCGGAGGGGGTGAAAGAAAAGGCAAATGGAAATGGAAAGCGTGGCATTAGTACCGGTTCTTTATGCAAATATCTTAATGAAGGGTGCCGACCATTCTTATGTGGCAAATACAAAGGCAAGTTTTAGTTTCCGTTGACGAAATGAAATGCATTACCAGAAAACTGTGAAAAGCCTTGTGCTTTATGGGTAAATACATATATATTATATGTATGTATAGGTATATTTTGTTTATGTGTGAATGCAGATGCTTCATTTGCGCGCATTTGTCGAGTGCACTTGCACACTCACACACATACAGTCACACTCGAAATATCCATTTCACTTATTATCCGGCGCGAGTTTCCTGCTCGTTGCAAAAGCCTAGCTGAGTAAGTGTGTGTGTTTGTGTGTATGAGTGGCTACACTTGGAATAAAGGGGTATGTAATATCAAGCAAAGCTTTTTCCATGAATTAGTACTAAGCTAAGTTTTGAGTTCATGAAATTTGTTTTCAAAGCATTGAAAGATATCTCTTTAAAGTGTTTTCTGATTTTAGTTAATAATTGATTATTGACCAAGTTTTTATACCCGTTACTCGTAGAGTAAAAGGGTATACTAGATTCGTTGAAAAGTATGTAACAGATAGAAGGAAGCTTTTGCGACCCTATAAAGTATATATATTCTTGATCAGAATCAATAGCGAAGTCGATTGAGCCATGTCCGTCTGTCCGTCCGTCCGTCCGTCCGTCCGTCCGTCCGTCCGTCCGTCCGTCCGTCCGTCCGTCCGTCCGTCCGTATGAACGCTGAGATCTTAGGAACTATAGCAGATACAAAGCTGAGATTAAGCATGAAGATTCTTGAGGTCCCGGGACAGCGCAAGTTTATTACAGCATCCTGCCACGCCCACTATAACGCCCAAAAATCGCAAAAAACTAAAACTGCTGACATCTCAGGAACTATTGGAGCTAGAAAGTTGAAATTCAAAAAGTATAATCTTTAGATGCTAGCGCATCTTATAGTGGTTCTACTATGCAGCCACACCCACCCATACGCCCACAAGGCTCAAAAGACGGTTTTCGGATTTTCTAGAAAAGCTGATATCTCGGTAACTATAAGAGATAGAAAGTTCGGATCAAGCATGTATGTTTCTATGATGCTCCCAATGCGAATTGTTTTTTTCCGATCACGCCACGCCCACTCTAACGCCCACAAAACCCGAAAAACCGAAAATGCAAAAATTTCGAAAACTATAAAAGCTACACAATTTTGCTTAGAAACACGTATTTAGGAGATGCCTCTGCAACTTGCCACAAAGTTGCATCCGGCCACGCCCACTCTAACGCCCACAACTCGCGGAAAACTGTGGAGTCTATAATATTATTATGAATTCCTTCGTTTGACCTTGTGTAACTTATTTCTGTTAATATCTATCGATTTACAAGAGATTTTTCAAATCGGAACATTATTTCGCTATTTATGAAGAAATTAAGGTTATAAGGCTCCACATGGGCAGTGACGTCACTATAAGCATACTCAACATACTTCCTCTGACAATAGGTGGCGCCTTGTGAATTTCCACTAGCAAAATTAATATTTTAAAATTGTGTAAAACAGTAACGGGTATCTTATAGTCGCGGCACTCGACTATAGCGTTTCCTCTTGTTTTTTTCTGAACTTATGAATTTAGTTTCCATTTTTATGAATTTTAAGTTTATATCATAATTGCTCGCCATTTTATAGCAAGAACTTTATTTAAGATGAAGAATTCTGGGAAATATTTTTGGTTTTCAATGAAGTCTGTTAATGTTTTAAAAAGTTATTAAGGAAGTTTTCTGCATATTGACCATCTTTTTTCTGTGTATATTGCAGTCGGAAAAACAGAATGAAAGGTTACTCTGATTGCAGCGAGACCGACACCAGACATACTATATAGCACAATTGTCCGTAATTCGCATCATCTAGCCAGAGTCCTCCGCCGCTCGTTGGCTTGAGTCCTGTATGTCCCGGCCATTGTTTTGCCAACAGTTTCTTCGGCTCCAGCTTTGTTCTCTCAACAGCTTTAATGCCCCGAAAAAAGCGAAAAAACTGCCCCCTCGACTGGCACGCGTCTTATTCAACCACGGTCGTCAAATTTGACAGCAAACAAAAGCCAAGCCAAGTGTGTCTGGGTCTGCCGAAACCCTCTCCATCGTCCCTCGTCCCTCGTTCTGTCCCCTCATCACCCTCTAATTGAGAATCCTTTATGGCAGTTTCAATTGTTTCCATTACGCTTCAATTCCACTGCTCGGCACTTTTGTTTCCATTACCATTTCCATTGCTCAAGTGGCGTATTTAAGGTTTTGATTCTGCGACAGTATTTGCTCGATTTCTGTTTCTGTTTCGGTTTCGGTTTCGCTCTCGAAGCAGTCGAAATGAATTTTAAAGCTGAAGGGTAGCAGGAGCACACACACACAAAAAGGACTCACAGCCCACAGGACTCGAGTGGCACTTGCAGCATGCGTTCGATACACAATGGCCAAAACTTTATTAGTGTTGCCCAACAGCATTCGTTTCGAATTTTGCAGATTTTGAAGATCTTTTAAGCTGACTGTTTATGTTGGTTTTTAGGCTGAACAATGAGGCACGTGGACTGAAGCATTTGCACTTCATAACTTTAAGTTTGTTTGATATTTAAGGGAAATGGAATCATATAATTGATATCAACAGATCGAAGTTACTCAATTTGGAAATAAATTATCGTTTAAATATAATAATCTACGTCTTTCTATCTTTTACTATTTCAATATGGGTCTAGCAGTGTTTGTAGATAATATTTCAAAGACTGTTTGTTGTCTTGGTAAAAAATGGTAAATTTGTCCTTAACATTAGTTTCTAGATAGAAATTTATATTTTAAAAATTAAGATCAATCAAAACTTGCCTTTGTATTCGTATACACCTTATTATGTAAGTTAAAGTAAGATTTTCAAAATACTCACCAGGTTGCCGTAGTTGTGAGTGCGGATCATGTTTGATGCCCAAGGCGTTCGAGCTGTAACCTGTAAGTGAAAGAAAGCATTGGGAAAACGCGTTGAAATTTATTCAAATTGTTAAATTAAAAACCTGTCCGCCCTGTCAGTTAACACTCTCAGTTGAACAATCAAAGGCAATCGTCAACTCAACCGCAACACAAACATTATCTCTGCGCTGGCATCAAAGAGCCCAACCCGGCTGAATGGAGGAAAATAGCCCGAAGGCAGGACAACTGTGACATGAGCATCGCAGGATCTCTTCCCTGGCAATGGAATGTAATGGAATATGATTGCAAAGAGCGAAAACAATGCCGCTGGCAATTCAATTTACAATCTCAGCGCGTTCAAGTTGTGTGGCAAACTTCACGCTTCATACTCGAATAAAATTAAAGCCGCAGGCCCATTTCAAGCACTAAGGACTCTGGGAAAAACACTAGGAAAAATAAGCAGTTGTTTTGGGTGAGATTTATTTTTAGTAGTTTTCAAAAGAAACACAACTTGAAGGATAAATGTTGTTTATAGCTAGTCATGAATGGAATATGATTTTACAATCTTTCTCTATATCAAAAAGGGTTTTATAAGGTTCTATAAACATGAAACATAAGTCTCGTAGCTATTATCCCAAATCAAATACTAAACCCTAAGACCTATTCATCAATTTTTTACTCTGTAGAGAGTAGAAGATTTTGTGGGTGGTTCATGCACCGCCCGCTGTTGTTTTCGTTGTCACTTATTGTGCTAAAAAAATAAAAGCAGCAACAGCGACAACTTTTCATATGACATTTTTGGTTTTGCGCTTTGCGTGGCCACTCAACTGCGAAGAGCACAAAAGGCGACCGATTGCAGTGGCAGCGGGAGGTGGTTGTGCTGTTGTGGCGGAGATGGGTGGTGCAGGTCCCAGCAGCCTCAACTAGAGTTGAGCCCAGGACTCGGGCTGTGCACAATTTTGATGTCATCAATGGCCAGCAGCTAAATGCGCTCAGCCAAGCTGAAATTCTGTTTTTGTCTTCCTCAGAGTGTGAAAAATATTCTGAAATCTCTCAGATTTAAAACCGCTTGAGGCGGCAGTCTTTCTGTTTCTGAAGAGTGGGTGTCAAAAGGACAATATAATTTCAATTAGTGCGTGCCATATAACTAGCCTAATAGCGCTTAACCCCTCTGATCGCTTCAGTAACCATTCAATGAGTCGCAACCCCTAGAACACGTGTAGGTCCACACCTTTTTTCAGTCCTTTCCTTAACCATATCTCTCTGTAAACCCCCAACCGAAATGTCTGTCAATGTTCCATTGATGGCTTGTTGATTTGCTTGAATACATCTATCAGCAGCACATTTTGCATGCCTCACTGGCTTCGGTCCGTGTGAATTCCCATCACTTTTGGTTTCGTACTCGTTGTCATGAGTGTGTGTTTTGCATATTTAATGTTTATTTTCGGGTTTTCTTGAGTGCCCTGTGCCTTTGCCTGATGCCTTGTGAGATATAATTTGCTGTAATTTCGGGCTTGTCGCAGAACTTTCTGAGTATATTTTATGGCAATTTGTGATCATTGAAACTTTGCAAATTAGTCATGTTTCTTTGGGGATTTATGGCACCAAAATGAAGTTGCGTTGGAGAGATGGGAAAAGTAATTGCATATGTAAGGATACATATGTCGGAAGGTAAAATCTTGAAAGACAAACTATTTCTCAGAAACTGTTGGTGGATGTTGATAAACGGCGCTTTTTCATGTCGGCTTAAGAAATCTGCTTTACTTTTAAATAATGTCCCTGTCATACTATTAACTTAGTTAATCACTGAATTAACAAATCAGTTTCTTAGTAATGTTTTTAATCACGTTTAAAATAAAACATTTATTAGAACTTACCTTGCGATTGTGTCGAACTGTGGGAACCCCACGACGATTTGTACGAGGAATCTGGAATAGAAGAAAACCATTTCGTTAATAATTTGTAAAAGCTTAGCAAAAAATCATAAGTAGTGATAGATCAGTCAACCGACGGCAGTATCTTAGGGGGCTAGTCGTGGTGTAATTACTTGGATTCCAGGTGGCCGACGGTCGGGCTGGCTCACACACCGCCCACTCACCTGCGAAGAGCATTGAGAAGTTGCTGAAGCTGCCCGTGGAGCGTGACAAGTAATCGGCGGAGGACTTGATGTCCAGCATTGTGGACGCCGTCGGTTGGGTTGTTTGGGCTTGCACTGGGATCTCGGTTGTGTTCCTATCCACACCCCCACACAACAATTAGTCGGAATTTCAAATTCAAATTGCTATTGGTCTCTATCCTTGTCGCACTCTCTCTCTCTCCCTCTCTCTTTGGGCTTTCCTCTTGTTTTTTTTTTGGCAAGCGGTAAATTGGTCGCCGGAGGCCGGAAACTAATAACACGGAGACGGAGACGTCGCCAAGTGGTGTCCGCAATTGAATTTGTTTAAAAAAAGGCAAACGGGCCAACGGGCTAACGGAGCAGCGACGCGCAGCGGAAGAGGAAAAGGAACGGGAACAGGAACGGGAAAAGTGACGATCGGAACCGGTTACCGTTTACCGGACACCTCGACTTCCGCCCGAACTTTCCAATGCACTTTTCGACCTGCCTGCCTGCCGTTTCGCGTGTCCAACTGATTTATATGTGTCAATGTCCCCGTAACGTATACGTGATATATATATTTATTTTTTCTTTCGAACACTCGGTTTGTGTGTGTGTGTGTGAGTTTGTGGTTAGGCGCAGCGTTTTAAATCGCGTAAATCACTGAGAAGGACTAAGAAAGGATGCTCTCCTGGTTAGGACTATCGGGCTTGAGCACTGACACCGGATTGCGTCCGATCTGTGGCACGGCAGCGTAACAATTGATTTCATTCCGTCGTCAAATCGCGCATATCCTGCCTTCGTCCTGCCTCCAACCCTTAGCTACGTTTTTGTGGCCGTTTTGGGGGGTGGCCTGGTGGTTGGTCGGTTGCTTGTACAGTGGGTGGTGGTGGGTGGTTTGTTGGCTGGTACTCTGGTATTGCCTGCTTCTGCTCTGCCCTGGGTATGTATCTATCTGTCTGGGTTGGTCTTGGTTGCGATATGTGTGTTGCTGCCTCTGTCGCTGCCGCTGTTTGCTGCCACTGCTGCTCCTGCGTTTCAGGATATACTTAGGGTTTTAATCCACAGCCACCCCCTCGTCGACTGCCGTCCACCAATCAGCAGTGAGTTGAGGTGTGGCCTAGTGAAAGCTTTTTGCTGCCACAGAGTAAAGCTTTTTGCAAATGGCTGAGCGGGGCCAAGAGAGTATCCACAGTTTCAGATTTCAAGAACCCATTTTGTAATGATCTCTATGATTTTGAGTTTTAACTGCAAAGACCTAAAAAAACCTTAGAGCTTTTCAAGCTTGCGCTCTCTATCTCTCTGAGGCTTTTGGTAGGAGGTAACCATTTCCACTTGACTAAGGACATGCCACAGGACCCCGGGACTCCGTCTCTTTTTGGCCGCGCACTATAGTGCTGTCTCTTTTGCGGGCCACTCAATGCAGCCGCTGCTGCTGCTGCCGCCGCTTGTGCTGCTCCAGCGGCAGAGCTTCCAGAAGTGGCATCGCCTTTTTAGTGGGTGACACGAAGCAACAAGGACGGATGTATTATCCACTTCCTTTTTCCTTCCACCAAACACAAGGATATTACCGTTTCGTCGTTCGCCTACAACACCACCCCCGCCATCTAGATCCCCATTCAGCACCACCCAAAAAAGGGGAGGTGGCATTGGGGGGTTAGGAGGGGGGTGGTTTAGGGTGGCAGGGCCAAAAACAAAGCGCGAGAAGTTGGAGCTGCCTGGCTTTCGTAGGAGAAATCAACAATAGTTGATTGTGAAAGGCTTTGACTGCTCCTCGGCGTGTGGGGGTCAGGTGTGGGTTAAGGGGCTGATGAATGGGTGGTTGGGCGGTTAAGGGTGGTGCACATGCGTTGGCGTCGACGTCAACTTCGCTGCAGCTGCTCAAGTGCAATTGTGGCGTTCGCCTTCCTCCTCCCAAAACACTCCTTCGCCTTCTTCTTGCCCCACGAAGCAGGCAACAGAAAATGACAGACCCACACCAAAACATATACTAACACAGGCAACCAATACCAACCAACACACACACACAAACTGACGGACTCATCTACACAGCTGCCTTTTGGGCTGGCTTAATTAATTTTTGAATTCCCATTGAAATTGTTTTTGCCCAGCCTTTGCCGCTGGCCATGCGAGCCCCGTTCCTTGCATATCCTTGTGTATCCTTGTGGGCGGCCAGGCTAATTCATAGGCGTCAACGAACAAATTGTAGTTCCTCACTCACACAAACAGGCGAAAAGCTTAGCTAGCTTCCTTTTTTATTGTGCCCAATATTTGAGACTCTATATTGGTTTTTTAATACCCTACAAAAAGGATTGAGTAAGGGTATAATGGCTATATTTTTAACGGTATATGTATAAAATATAACACAAAAAAGTTAAAAATATTACAAAACTCATATATTTTTTGTAATTTCAGAAGTAAGTAAGTAGCCAGTCTACCATTGTTTGACGTTTTCCTACTCTTCTATTTCATTTAAGTTAAAAACAAATTTCGCTTTTCGCCCACGCACACACTCATAGACCCACACCCACCACACCCATACATAGGCAAACATTCAAAGGGAAAACTTTCGCAAGTCAAGGCAACTGCCGATGTGTGGGTGTGCTAGTTTGTGTTTCTGCACGAGTGTTGGTTCGTATGCGTTGCTTTGACACGCAGTTATTTAATAAACGTAGCTGGAGGGTAAGCCCCCTATTCCCTCCAACGCCTTCTCTACCACCCACCATAAGCTCTTAAGTTTCGTATATGTATGTGTGTGTGTGTGTTTTTGTATATGTGTGCTAATGGCATCTAAAATGGCTAAATAGCAATTTGCTGTTCTTTGCCAGAGGAAAACCAAGTTTCACTTGGCTCAAAATGTTTGCTCTGCCAAAGCGAGGGAAAAGGAAAAGCTTTTTTTGTATACCGGTAGCTCCTATGTATGTGTGTGTGTGTGTGTGTGTCTTAGCTTGGCTTAACATTTTAATTGCATTCATTATGTAATTTCATTTTCACGCTTTTGGGCGAAAAACTTTAAATTAATTTCTTTTGTTGTACGATTTCCGCCATTTTGCGCCGCCGTAACATTTCCGCCGCCCAAAAGTTGCGGTTCCTCTAGTCCGCCCATTAGGTCCACCCACAAGTCAAGTGTTTTAAGTTAACTTTAAGCCACAACCTATGTATCTTTGGTCTTTGATTCTGTCACCAGCCACCCACAAAACCCACTGCCCCACCAAGACAATCAATGCATCAGTCGCCTGTCCATTTGTTTTGTGTGTGCAGCCAAAATAGTCAACGGAGCGTCAAGACAAACATGACGACAGCCAGTGCACTTAGAGAAAAGTTTAGTACATAAACTAGAGATATTTATCAAGACTTTTTGTAATTTGTTGTTTATTTTTCTTTAAGCAAGTGTTAAAAAATCGTTTTATATAAAAGATAGGATTTAGGGATAACTCATAAATTATTATCATTAATCATTTTCAATTCTTCCTCTCTTACTTTGAGATAACCCATACTTTTAAATTAGTTTCCTAACAAACTTTCTCAAAGTGCACTGAAGACAGGCAGCATATTTTCCTGGCCTACCACCCACAGCAGTTAATAAGAAACGCAATCAGCGCCGCGATTTGTTTTCTCAAGCCCAAAGAGACAGAGACAGGGACAGGGCCAGAGACAGAGGGACAAAGATGGAGATAGTTGGAAAGAGAGAGCTGCTAATATTTATGCGCCTTGCAAGGCTGAAAACACTGAAATGGCCCTGCCTACAATAACAACTGGAAGTCAGACACGTGGCCATTAATGACGTATGAATGATGTAACACGCGATGGAGACTTTGACGCGGCACGTGGCCAGCGGCCTGCGAGGCATGACAGGCCAAAAGATTTCCCCTGCTCACGGTATCTGCTCCTGGTTCCCCATTGACTCCTTGCGGGTCTTTAATGTCCTCGTTCGAACTACCTTCTCCTTCTCCTTCTTTACCAAGGATTGCTCATTTTGCCCGCGGCGAATTTCGCCAAGCGCTGTGCATTTTATTATTGCCAAAATGCGTATTGTTATGAATAATCGGCATAAAAATAATAAAAATACAATACACCCGTTTTTATATTGGCTGGGCTGCACCAATATTTGCTAATCAAATGGGCGGCAACGACGGCGCATAAATCAGTTTCGAATAGGCAGCTCTAAAAGTTTTTTATGCTGAGAGAGGGTTAAGTGGGGATGGGATGAGGTCTAATGTGAATTGGATGGAGTTATATTTATATAGATAGCGGGTCTCTTTTATAAAGCAAATCTTATTTAATATAATAATGTAGTTTCTAGATGTAAACAAACTCAACAAACTAGCTGTTAGGATCGCTAATCTAAGTGATGTAATCCTAAAAAGTTACATACTCTATGCCTGAAATGTTATATCTAATATTGTGATTTAATGCACTTCCCAAGCTTTATCTCCCTTCCTTTATTATCCAACTGACCACCACTCAACCTTGCCTTTATTCACACCTATTACACCCCGCTTATCAAGTGCACCAGATCTTAATGACTGCCCGAAACTTGTTCCCACAAAAATAAGAAAAATGTCGCCTAGGAATTCATACAAACCCGAAAGCCCTAAACCACGAAAATGAATACCAGACCCGCAAATAAAAGTGAAAATTGTAATAAAAACAAATTACGGACACGAACAACAAATGCGGAGGGCCAAAAAAGGAAGTTCTCACAGCGACATATTGAAGGTGTCCTCGTGGCTGTCTATCTAAACAATGCCGGCAATAATTGCGCGATTGATAAGGAGGAGGGGGTGGCATGCCACGGGTGAAAAAAACAAAAACGGGGAAGGTGGAAGGGTGACACGGATGGAGAGAAGGGTGCCACGTTCGACTCCGATTACCACCGTTTGACTTTCTCAGATAATTGCAAGAGAGTGGCACGAGCTCGTTTATTCCAACTCTCCTTTTTATGCCGAATACCGATTGGGGTTTAAAAAGGGTATATTGGTTTCGGAATAAAACAGTTTTCAAAAAGTACTTGGAGAGATAAAATTATGTTTGAATTTGCTTTTATTTATTTAATTTAAAAAAAGTCTCACATAGGAAATGGCTTACTTTAATATGGAAAACCTAATCCGTAAAGAATACTTAAATAGTTTTGATCCTATATAAGTTAAGAGAACCAATCATAAAAAAATAAAAATTAAAAAATCTATAGACATAATTATTATCTTTGCTTTTATTTTAAAAAAATATTTCCTATAGTTTTTGGATGTTACATCGTACCCATTAGTCGTTACACTCAACTCCAGAGTTCCGATTTTATTTTATGTCTTTTTTGATTTCTTCTAAACTGAAAGCTAACATATTCACACGGCACACCCCTGGCGAGCACCCTTAACCCCGAACCCGACCCCTTACACCCACCTCACCCCGCGCCACTTAAGAGCCAATGACAACAAACAGCAAACAAACAATTAACATTCAACAGAAAAAAAAGGGGTTGGAGGAACGGCTCACGTGCTCGGCGGGCCAGCTATAAATTACCGTGGTTTGACTCCCAGCGACCCTCGCTGTCAATTGATAACGCGGATTGACTTTTTGGCGGGTCAAGGGTTTCCACTCCGGCTCTCTACCGTACGGTTTTCGTTCTCCGGTTATGGTTCTGGGTCTCACGGTCTCACGTGAGTTGTGTCACTTGAGATAAAAGCACGGCCAGTGTCGAGGTGGCGGTCATAAATTCAGCGAGCTCATAAATTCAATTGACAACTAAATTGCGGAGCGCTGGCTGCCAAGACCGGAGACGCTTCGACACAGCCACCTCCGGCTCCGGGTGCACTGCGTTTCCGCCGAAGAGCTGAGCTGGGGGTTTTTCCCATTGCCTCCTCAGCCTGGAGGTTCTAAACTTTCAAGTGCGGACCCGCTTTTCCATTTTCCTTTCGCTGCTGGTTCGATTTTTTTTTGTTTGTTTGTACTTTTCCTATTTTCTCTATATACTTTATATATTTTCCTTTTCTGATATACCATGTCGGAAGCGGGTCATTTCCAGCGGCATAAATCACAAAGAGGAGCGGACTTCGGAGGCGGAAGCCAACCTGTTGAACATGCTGACAGTTTTCTATTTCCCAACTGGGCCGTGGAATTTTTTAATTGTTTTTGTAAAGTTTTTCGCTTCGCTTAGGCAAATTTGTTTGCCTATCATTTGGTCGATCAATATGAAAATACAAAAACTAAATTAGCCAAACATTTTCCAGCTTGTTGCCGTCATCTCTTTTTGGGCCTTTGGTGGGAGGTGGCCGTAGGGTGGTTGGCTGTACCAACAATGACTTGATTTATGAACAACTCGTGCTGAAATCTCACAGGGGGTGAGTAATGACTTGAATCGGCAGTTAAGTGAACCGCGAAAAGGGCCATGAATAAAAATATTTGGACATCAATAGGCGCACACATGAGCGGACAATAGAGCATGGGAACCAAAAACTTTTTCCAGGCCAAGTTCGCCGTTTTTCCTTCTCACCCAAAAAATATGCGCATTTTTTACTTGCCATTTTGGTTGGGAAAACCAAAAAAAAATCATAAATGCTAGTGAATAAATTTAAGCGCAAGCGTCAGTCCGCGAAGCTGTCAAAAAGGACTTGGTCGTCCTTTGGCGCCAGTTGGCACAGCAGCGTTTTCAATTTATTTTCACAGCCTGAAACAATTACGGCCAAAAGCAAAAAAGAGAAATAAAAGTATAAACTGTGCGCAAATGAAATCAGAAATTAAATTTCAAGTGAGCAAAACATACGGCGCAGGACGACTGCGATGGCTATGGAAACAGGACGACAGATGGAGGGAAGCAGGTCGAGAGGACGCAATGTGGCGCTCATTCAATGTGGGTGGCAAAGGCCAAGGGGGTGGCCGATACCCGCTGGGCGCGTTGATGAGGGGCGGTGTGAGAGGTGGGACCAGCCTGCTGACAGATTATGTGATTATGATTAGAGCTGAGCATTTCGGGTGAGCCACCAGCAAACAAACAACTCGGGGTTAGATGATGATAGACATCGAAAAATATAATTTTATGAAGTTTAAAATGTAATTTAAAATTTGAGAAAAGGGGATTTCTTAAAGGTTTATAAATAAACAATGAAATTGAAGTCGAATCAACAAATTAATGTATTGCCATTAAGAGACCTAATATTTTCTTTCATTACCAAGCCAAAGATGATCGTATCATGGAATGGTTTATCTTGTTGAGTTCGTATTTAAATTCCCCGTCGAACAGTGTACCACACTCAAAAAGTGCATTTTTTCAGATTTTTCGTAAAATTTTATGATGTTACCCCTTTCCAAAAATGCGAAAATCGCTCTGTCCCGATTTGCGTCTCAAAATATCAGTATTTTCCTCATTACTAAGCCAAAGATGATCGTATCTTGGAATGTTATATCTTGTTGAGTTCGTATTTAAATTCCCCGTCGAACAGTGTACCACACTCAAAAAGTGCATTTTTTCAGATATTTCGTAAAATTTAATGATGTTACCCCTTTCCAAAAATGCGAAAATCGCTCTGTCCCGATTTGTGTCTCAAAATATCAGTATTTTCCTCATTACTAAGCCAAAGATTATCGTATCATGGAATTTTATATCTTGTTGAGTTCGTATTTAAATTCCCCGTCGAACAGTGTACCACACTCAAAAAGTGAATTTTTCCATATTTTTCGTAAAATTTTATGATGTTACCCCTTTCCAAAAATGCGAAAATCGCTCTGTGCCGATTTGTGTCTCAAAATATCAGTATTTTCCTCATTACTAAGCCAAATATGATCGTATCATGGAATGTTATATCTTGTTGAGTTCGCATTTAAATTCCCCGTCGAACTGTGTACCACACTCAAAAAGTGCATTTTTTCAGATTTTTCGTAAAATTTTATGACAACCCCTTTCTCCCTTTCGGCACAAAAATGAACTTTTGTCTTTTATATTTCCATAACCGTAAATACACATATAACCCCACTAATATTGCGTAATATGTGTACACAAAACAGTAAGTAAACAAACATATCGTTAATCAGGCCAATAAAACAATAAACTCTATCAATTGCTACTCGATGAGTCTAACGATGTCGAGCACCCTTTTCCATTATGCCCGCCTAACCACTCAATTGTCTGTGCCAAAAAGAATCCCACACATCGAACCCCTCCCAGCCAATCTATAAAGATACAGATACTCCATTGAGTAGCATATAGTACCATATCCACCACGCTGTCATCGGAGTGTGCGCCCTAATGCGCTTCACATAACATTTTGATCATTTTATGATCTGTCGATTAGCCTCATTGTCTACCATTCAGAGAGGCCATCCCTGTAGCTGGTCGACGTGGACTGGTAGCCAGGATGTCTGTATGCGCACGGGGGTTGTCCTTCCAACTGAAGTGTGCTCGAATGGAGCGTGTGACTAACACGCTTTAATAGGATTACCGCTGAAGAGCACTTAAGAGTCAAATTATCAACGGGGCAGTCACAGATTCACTGGCTTTCAGAGAGCGAATGTTGTGACTGTTGCGTTTTGTATGTTTACTGTTTGGCAGGAACAAAAGGATATAAACATAAGGCCTTGACAATTGTTTGCCAACTTTCCCACTGCCAAATGAACTCAATTGCAGTTCCCAGAGGGACCTCTTCGCATCCCTAGATTACGCGTATTAGTCAGGCTTAAGGCATTAAGTCAAGTGAGCAATTGAGTTGTCCAAAATTGAAGATACTTGATGCGTGGGAATCCACTAAATATATCAATTATATTAAAGGGATTTCGAGTTATCTTGATACTGTATTATAATTTTAGATTTTAAGAATTAAAGATTAAACCAGTGGATTTATAAGGATATATTCAAGATTCTCAATAGAAGAAGTATATTTTTTGAATTTTTTAATAACTTTTTTCAAAAGTAAAACTACTATTGACATGAAAAATATTGGAAATATAAACATAGTTATCGTCTGATTGATAACCAACCAATTTAGTAACTTTAAAGGTTTTGGACAAAAGTTTAAAAAAATTAGAAATAGAAAATGCATAAAGAATATTCTCAACAATAAATTATTGTCATAACTTCTTTTCATTAACTTTTTATTAACGACAAAGGACATTTCACCCTCATGCACAGAAGCGCCACCTATTACCAGAACACTGACACCTTAAGGTTGCTGTCCTGACTGAAAGCTGTCAAAAGCTCAAAAAGGGACATTTTTGATATAATCACAGTATTAAACTTACACAGTGCAGAGCCGCCTCCTGAAGCCGTTCCCCCTGCTCCTGAGCCACTGGTGGTGCTACTCTTGCTGCCGCTAATCCTGCCCTGCTGATGGTCGCTGGTCGAGGACGAAGACGACGGCACCGCTGCATGCGAGGATGTGGTGGCGCAGTCCAACGAGGATTTATCTGCAAGACGAAAAACCAAACAAAAGGATACATTTTAATTGCCAGCCAGTGAAAATTTGCAAACTCAGCACGGCACGCTTTTCCTCTTTCGCCACGGAAAGAAGCAGCCAGAAAAAAAGAAGTGAAAATAAACGGAGTGCCGGGGCTCATAAATCTCGGCATAGATAATTGTCATCACAACTAGCGACTGGTTTATTTATGGCACGAATTATGGTTTTTACTTCTGCACCCCAACCCTGCCGAAAAACGTCACGCAACGTCGCTCGCCAGTGAACCCTCCTCCACTCATACCCAATGCTGAAATGCTGACAGGTCCTGTGAACCGCAAAGGACATAATCGCGAGGGTTGTCACTTCACGGACCAGCTATGGAGATGTTTAATTGCCGTAAATCTTTGTTTGATGTAAACAACAATAAGCCAGCCAGCGCAAGGAAAAAATTGCCAGAGGAATTTGCTACGCTTTCAATTGAAATGTCAGGCCGGATACGATACGAGTCCATGATAATGATAGCCATGAAGATGATGGGAATTCCCATCATAGGAGATGTCTATAAAAGCACTGTGTCATAATCTGTGTCCTTAACTTGGGAAGAAATATATTAGTAAGATTATATCTTACAACTTTTTTGGTACTTTTCAGCTAACTTATAAGGTTTCTTATTTCTGGAAATCTTTCACTACATTTCCCAACTGAAATGATTTAAAAATATATAATACACAGCTTTATATTGCAAAATATGTATCCATCTAACTTCGTCTTGACTTGGCTACAAAGTGTAATTATTTTTTATGCGCCTCTGTGAGCCAAACGTCTTTTGAGCAAAAAATAATGAGTTACGCATGACAAAATCTTTTCATGGCGAAGCCAAAGCGGCAAAAACTCAGCTACAACTTGACATCGACCACAGAGAGAGAGACAGCCAGTGAAAAGACGAAAGAGACGGGGGAGGAGCCGGGCTAAAAAGGATTCATTTCATATTTGCTTGAGCGCGTCGAGATGAAATGGGGAAAAGATGAGCTGATGGGCGGCCATTTTGTGTCTAACAATTGCGAGGGTAGAAGCTGTCTCTAGGGAAAGGAAAATGTCCTTAAATTTGCGATTAAAGTAAAAGTTAGATAGGCACAAATTTTATTATTCAATTTTAGCCAAGTTTTTTCCAAGAACTACTCGTCCTTCAGGCCAAAGCACAGACAAGTCAGGCCTTGTCAGCCTTTTCTAATTGAAAACGAAGCAGAAACAGGACATAAATTTGCCAAAAAAAAAGTAGAAGATAGCAAGAAGGAAGTTTTCTTATAGAAATAAATGGACATGGACAACTTGATGGACGGAGGCGGCATAACAAACTCTCGCCAGGCACGCGATGAAATTGTTCGGTTTTTGATGTTTCTATCAAAACCTGGCAAGGACCAACGCCAAACAGTCAACAGCAACCGACTCCGGGCCGCATTATAAGCCACATCCGTTGGCCCGGCTTAAATTGATAAATATGTAACCAAACCATACCAAAAAAAAAAACCAAAGAGAGAGCCATGAAAATATCAGAGGAATAGAAACCGACCCCGGGGAGACCTCAACGTTTATATGGATAATTCAATTTAAATTTTTTTGCCCAACTTTTTTTTGGTTCTTATTGTTGTTGATACAACAAGCAGAATTATGTACATGGCTGGTCGCGGTTTTTAGCCGTTGTTTTGGCCATTAAATGTTACGGGCTTGGACATATTTGGTGGTTGGTCAACTGAAAAGGGATCGAGCGGGGGTGGCCATTGGCCAACATATGCTGCTTGGATGTGTTTAAATAAATACGCGAAATTTGCCACTTTTGTGGCACAACATTTTCGGCTGTTACATTTTTTTAGCCGCTTTGGGTCCGTTTTGCCTTGGCCGGAAGCGCAGGATTTGTTTTTCCGCCATTTCGTTGACATTTTTGTGCTAGACAATTGCGAGAAGGTCAGTGGGTTGGTGCACTAAAAAATATATTTATTTGCTTTGAACAAGATCAAATATTTTAATTCAAACTTTTTCTAATAAAACAAGCTGTAATCTTAATGAAAAATGTTACTTAATATTTCCCCTTTTCAAAAATTTTATGTTTTCTCCTATAAATTTATATTTTCTTTAGAATTATCTGCACTTACCTGCCCTGACTTTGTGCTCTACATGCGACGAGCTGGACGCAGTTAGCGATGGCAGTGCCGGAGCCGCACTCACCGCATCCAGAGTTCCGGACGTGACTTGTCCGGCGCTGGACGTAATGACGCCGTGCTGGGTAACGGCGGGTGAGCAACCCGGTGGCGGCTGCAGTGTATCCAACCGGTGTCTCTGGATACTACTGTTCCCACTACTTCCTAATACTCCGGCCGTACTGCTGCTAACCGCATTGTAGTTAAGCACACCGGCCACGCCCACACCAACGCCCACTCCGACATTGGGATTGTGAGGGAGGCCAAGGCAATTGCCAGCCCCGTTCCCGGATTGAACGGGCAATGTGTCGAGGGTGTCCGTCAAGCGCTGGCTGGAGTAGATGTCACTGCGGTTGGAAGAAGACATTTAATCTTGCGGTAGAAACTTAAGATTTAACATTTGATTATATATATATAATAAAGATATATAAATGTTGGTTAGGAAAGATAGATAAATATCCCACCTGAAGGCACTGCTGGCCCCGAAGAAACTGCTGCGATCCTGCAGGGCCGCCTTGGCCTTTTCTACGCTCTGCTTCAGCTGCTCAAAGGTGGACTGATGGAAGCGGTATGAGGTCCAGTCCGGTGAGCACTGTCCAAGGGTCAGGCAGTCCTCTGTCTTCACCTGGGCGAGAGTGGGTGGCGAAACTCGCTTCAGGTCCAGCGCCGTCTGATACGAACACGAATTCTCGTACATGGCGCACGCCTGGGGAGCCTCGATGGCTGGCTGTTGGCTAAACAAGGGATTCCACTTGACTCTGGCGGAGAGAGAGATCAAGATTAAAATATAAGTTAATTTATTTGTCAAATATAGAAGTCCCATAAAAAGATATAACTATGGATCCATAAGAACTTAGTTTACTTAACTCAAAGTTACTAGTTAAAAATATAGACCGGGGATTCAGGCTGTCCCTCTTGACCAGAATTGTAATTGCTTTAAAGTACAAGCAAATTCCATCACTCACCTCATAGCAAATTGCAGAACGAGATATTAATAAATCATAACGCCTGGCCCACAATTAAAGACTGCAATTTTAGAATGCCTCTTGGGGCCAAACAATCGCTCTAATTGCCATGGCTCCAACACGTTAAACGAGTTCCTCCCCCTCGGCAAATCCCCCGATTCGGTGGCATAATTAATAGTGGCTGCTTTGGAGCTGCGGAGCTCTGGCTCCCTTAGATATAAGCACGACGTGCATAATTATCTGGCTTGTTATTTATTGTGTGTACAGTCCCGCTTTTGGACTGGGCCAACGTTGCGTATGAGCGTTGAACTGTGCGTGGGTGGCGGCCATTTGAGCGTGGCTCTCTAATGTCCAGCTGGAGTCGGGGTTGCAGATGTGAACCATTGTTTACTGGCCCTTTTCGGCCAGTCTGCAGTTAGTACACACACACACACATCCATACACAGGGCATGCAAATTTTTGCACTCTGCCCTCGTCGGAAGTTGCTGGATTTTGATTTATGCCAACGAAATTTATGCCATACAAAGTGCGACTCTTGTCCTGTCTCTGGCTTAAAGTAACCCGAGATATACCATAACCGAAAAAACAGAAACCCCAGCAGCTTTAAGTTTCTTTTTGGGGGTAGGAGTAAAGTGAATAGATTTCGTTATCGAAACGTTTGCATCTCGGGAACATCATCAACTTTTGCGTTGTCAGACATTATAAACGGCCTGCACACGCCTCATTTATTATTTATTATTTGTACTTTTGGGCCGAGGACTTGCTCTTTGCATGTAAGCAAATTTCAGCAGCCAACATTAGCAGGCAGACATTTTTATATTTTTGTATTTTCCAAGCTATCACAATCGCTGAGCGAACGCGCGCACACCGGAAATACGAGCGGGATGCCAGGATGTCGGTCTGCAGATGGGCTGAATGCTCGTCCCGTTCTCCAGCGCGTGTTGGCTTTTTTGAATACCAGTTCGTATCGCTATGATTGCCGAGTTTATGCTCTTCGACAGCTGTTAATGGTGTAATCCCCTTGTTGAACGTCAAGATCCTTTAATTAAGAGGCCACACGTTTGGCTGCTCTTTAATGGTTTGTAAGATTTTTATGTGATTTTTAGATGCTCGGATTTTTTGCTTTCGAATGCTTTCACTGTCAACTGGCAAATGGAACTGCTGGGTTATTTTAATTGTCGAGCTTAGTTTGATGATAATGATGATATTTTGCTCTTTTTGCTGGCTTATGAATACTTCCGTTTTAAGTCTGCTAATTCGATTAGCAGAAAACATATCCCACCGAATGCTCTGAGGGTGGAATGAGCTCTTTGGGTTAGGAAACTAACATCCACAAATTGCAAATATAATTACAGGGAAATGAGAAAGTTAGATGGAAAACACACATTTATCTAAAATGTTTCTCTATAATAGATTAACTTGTATCTAACATATGTATAAATAAAATATGAATGAAATACTATTAGAATCAACATATTCTCTTAAGCTTTATTTCTTCGACTTTAAGTTCAAAGAATTATAGAAAATAACTTTAAGAACCTTTGCGAAATCCTAAATATTTCCGACTTGAGTTTAGATTATCAAAAATTTACTTTAGGTACTATTATTGGTTGATTTTCACAATTCATTAAATTGCAAGATATTCCGTAAAGCTAAAATCTAAAACATGCAACTACTCTTATCTTTAATATAGAAAAATATATAAAATATTCACAATTTTAGAGATAAAAAAAGGCGAAAATCAAGAAACTAGAAGCCACAAAATATGGTAATTTTTCCATTTCAGTTGTATTACTTATATTTCTTCCTATAATTATTGCGAATTCCTTTAATTCCGCATTAGTTTTTAATATTTAGGTAACTAGTTAACAATGAATACTTTTAGAAAAATCCGTCGGATATCAAGCATATTATCCTATAATTCAACCAAAACTCACCTCAGGATTGTGCCTGTTTGTGATATTAAGTTTATCCAAAATTAGACTCCTCTTCGACTGTCTTTCGGACTTCCGGCGGGACAACTGGTAATCGTAAACACTTCACAATCGTTTGGAATCGGTGCAGTTAATCACTCACTCAAGTGCGTACAAATTGCCAACCGGAAATGAAATTATTGTCGAAATGGCGACGGATATGCGACAAGTGAACGCGACAACGACGCGCCACGCAAATAACGGTTTTGTTTGCAGTCAAAGTTCCGTAGTCCTGGAGGCGGATATGCAAGGAAATTTGTCAGTGCAGGGAAGACGACGCCAACTGGACACCGACGGCAGTGGGCTCCTTGGGCATTTCTCGATGCCTTTTGCCTTTTCGCACAGGTGCACAAAAGGTGAAGGTGGGCAGTAGGTAGGGGGTGGCGATAGGTGGTGAGAGGTTCGCAACGAAAGCGGAACGAAAATGAAATCAAAAAGCGAAATTTCTATAATTTCCGCACAAAAATTTCCGCGACACACTGGCAGGACAGCACATGTGTCCTTGTCGTTTCTTTTTTTGTTCTTGTCACGCCCACAGCCAGCAACAAGCTGGGCGTATGTGTCCAAGTTTTCCGCACTCCTTGCCGCGTTTATGTCTGTTGTGTTGTGTGTGCTTCTGTTTGCTCCTTTTCCTCTGTTTGTTTTTTCGATGTGTTGGTTGACCAAGAAAGGTTCGCTTTCCCGGGAATATTGACGACGTGTGACCGACGAATCTAAACCGCAAAGTACCGCTATTATGTCGTCCGCGACGTGTTGCACTTGGTAGCGCGCACTCCAAGTTAATGTGGCGGCCAGATCATCCCGTCCAGTTACCAGTCCACGCTCAAAGATGGCGACACACTCCTCCCACTCAGCGTGCTTCTGCTAGGGGTTGGGGGATATAATCAGCAAGGATGTGTCACCCCATCGTCCTGCGTTCCTGCGGTGACTGAGTGCGCAGGCGCGCTCTCCGCACCATCCCCAACCACCACCCATTTTGCCCTTTTATCTGCCGCTGTCATCGGCTGCTGCTCTTGCTACTGCTACTGCTCCTGCTGCTGCTCATGCTGATGGGCGGAGCTAACTGTGTGTGCCATCGTGGATGCTCCTGCCTTTCAGCCAGGTCCTTTGCTCCATGTTCTTGGGGCATCATTAGTGCTGCCGAAGAGAGAAGACCCCATTTTGGGCGGAAGTGCGTATGAGCAATATTTTAACAATGGCGTTTAAAACAGTTAAAGAGCGTGTGCTAGTGTGCGAGGCCATTAGGACCTCTAGTTCTGCGGTCGCTTTAAGGCCCCCAGATAAGCTAGCATAATAACATTTTAATTTCGAGCAAAAGTGGCCACAAAAGGCGCCCCAAGATCCCCAGATACTCATGCCTTGCCTGCCAAAAAGGATATAATTAACATGCCAGATGCTGCAGCACACACATGTGTTAAATGACTTTTAGATAAGAGGCGAGCACGGTGACATGATTTAAGGACTTGCGATGGATGGGGCAGGATAATTTGCGATAAGCGGGGATTGGTGGTGATTAATTTACCAGCTTAAGTTGAGAAATGCCTTGGAAGTTTCTTTAGCTAATGAGCTGATGTACAGAAAGAATTTAAAAGGGCTTAAAAATGGTTATGCGTGTATAATTTTAATTATTTATGTAAAAATATTTTAATAAAAAAAGAACTATAAGAAATAAACGGGTTTCCGTAAATGTGGAACTCACCTTTTATGACCGTGCTTACATTTTTTAAACTACGATTTTCTCTTCACACCGAAAATGAATGACAAATGTAACGGTTTTAATAAGCCTTCTAAAGCTTATTTCAAATCCTTGTAGAGCTTTTAGTAAATATATCAACCCAAAAGGAAAGTCTATACTTATACTTATAAAACCTATGTAATGTAGAAATTGGTAATTCAAACTAATCCTTTCCCCCCAATGAAAAAACCATCCAAATACAAAACTCGTCAATATTTTAATTGAACAAAACACACAAATGTACACTTATCACAATAAGTTTTGCTGTCTACAACTCGTATGACTTAAGTAGTCGCAATTATGAAAAAAGTCTGTTAGTTGCACTTGATCAGTTTAGCCAGTGGTAAAATAAGTTACAAAAACGCGAAAAGGATTCAGCAAGAGAAATGAATGTCTGGAAAATGCGGATGGAATTTTAAAAACGAAGCTGCGAAGTTTTTGAGAAATACTTGGCAAGTTTAAATGCGACTTTTGGAGCCCGACTTGACTTCGAATAGTTTGCGCACAAAGAACACCTAGAAAAAGGGGAAATTAATAATCATGAAAATATAATTATAAGAAATAACTTGCCTGTATAGAGCACGTGATCAATATGACCACAATTTGGCTAATCGAAAAGGTTTGGATATAGGAATTATTATCCACCAGCAAAGCATAATCGCGCGATTCGCGATGTCTACTGTGCGCCTGGTAACCCATCATATCGTTGATATTGCGCTCCACAGTGCTTATGGTGGACTAAAGAAATAGAGCATTGTGAATTTTTAGTTTTTTGGGTGAGTCTCTAAACCAGTTTGGCTTACTGTGAAGTTTTGCAAGTTCAACTGCAGCTGTTCGATCTCCTTTGCGTATCTATCCCAGGCATCGTACTTAACCACCGTGATATAGATGTTGACCAGCTTGCCGGCGAATCGGGAAAACTGGTTGTCGATGCACACAGAGTAGTAGCCTCCCGGCGAGACTTGGTCCGTGTAATCTGCAGTAGCCTGCCATTGGTAGGGCTTCACAACTTCACCAGCAGGATTGCGAACGGCGAAACCAGCCATGCCATCGCCTCCACGGATTACCTGAAAATGAAATAGATTTGTAATCATTGATTTTAGGAATATACATTTTAAGATAGAGTTGTTCAATCCGAATTACTATAAACAATTTTAAATAAATCACGTGGGATTAATATCATCATGATTCAGCTAACATTTCTGGTTCATTAACTTGAATGATTTTTGAGTAATTTTTGAGGTTTTTCTGTCGGTAACTAAATGTAAACTTATGTAGATTAGAAACTAAGCAAGATGCTCAATACGAGAACTCTGATCCTAAGACCCTGAACTTACACTGAAAGACACGTAGAAGGTTGCTCCTGCCTTAACGTACTGATGGTAGCAGTCCTCCTTGCCAGCATCTATATGAACCTGGAAAAACAAGACATAATCCCGATGAAATATGATTCTTTGGAAGCATATCGAACCTAGAGCCCACCTTGTAGTCCATAGCCACCGCTGGCAGATTTTCGTACCATGGCTGTTGAGCTTCTTGAGCGGTGGTTACGTTGATTAATAGGCAACAACAAATCACTGCTATAGGAAGTATTAGATTTATCTGATCTCTCTGCCACGTCAATTGCATGTTGAGGTTTCTGTTCGTCAATTTACTGGAGCGTGGATAGGGATTATATTGTCGGACGCCTGGTTGCCTTTTCCTCTGCGCTCCCTGTCAACAAAATGGGAATTTTCACCGGTTAGTTAGCTTTCTATTTGCCAACCTATCATATAGTTAAATAAACCAAATTGAATAAACAACAACAAAACCGACCTGTTGCTTAGTGGTGGACTATTCTGGTATCTCAAATATTTTGGTATTTTTTTAGAGCAGTGCTGCCAGATTGCTTGCCAGATTGATTGATTTTCACAGGGGTGGAATTTTTGAAAAGGTTAGAACGACTTGTAATAATTTAGGCTGGATATATAAAATCGGAACAAATAAATAATACTCTTTATATTGACAGACGATAGATTAAAGGGTAAGTTTAGCTTAGCTTATGAGTATTATTTTTTTACGCCCTGATATTAACAAAACCCCTTCCAAAAGGTTTTGACTCCGCACATGCACAAAAAAGAGAAGTTTTTAGAAAGGTAGGGCAGCCCTGAAATTTAAACTACAATAAAAGTGATTAAAAAGTTTAAACAGGTATTATATTAATTTATCACAGTATTAGATCAAAATTTTGGAGAGGAGAGAACTTTAAAATTCTTAAATTTTTCCCTGGCCTAGCCTCCTTATCTCACAGCTCTTCATCACTACCTTGTGATAACATCTACATAAACCCGTGTTTTTGTTTGCGGCTTTTTTGCGATAATTAATACAAACACATATGCGCACCGAGTGCTGATTAACCTCTACGGCTTGGAGAGGGTCAGATAAAAACGCAGTGCAATTGGCACTTACACTCATTCCCCAGCTGCAGCTACATCCAAAATGGTCAACGTCAAGGAGGACATCTTTGCCACCGAAGCAGTGAATCCGTTCACCAAGTCTAAGGATACCATCAAACGGTTCACCCTGGCAAATGGAAATGGGATGTCCGTGCAGTTGATTACTCGGGGAGCCACCATTACTAGCATAAAGACTCCCAATGCCAGCGGCCATATAGATGACGTGACTCTCGGATTTGATGATCTGGCGGGCTATCAAAGTGATAGGAATCCATATTTCGGAGCCACCATTGGCCGAGTGTGCAACCGAATTGCCAATGGCAGCTTCCAGCTGGACGGAAAGTTAGTGGAGGTTTCCAAGAACCGAGAAAACAAGTTCCAGCTCCATGGCGGCTTTGTGGGCTTCGATAAGGCACACTGGGAAGTGGTTGCTGTGCGTCAGGATGGAGTTACTCTCTCTCACACCAATCCCGACGGTCATGAGGGTTATCCCGGCAAGGTAACAGCCACCGCCAGCTTTACCCTCAGCGAGGACAACTGTCTCCATGTCCAGATGACTGCAGTAACCGATAAAACTACTCCTGTAAATCTCACTAATCACTCATACTTTAACCTAGCTGGCCACAAAGCCGGAGCAAATGGTCTCTACGAGCACAACATTGAAATTAATGCTTATGGCATTACCGAAACGGATCAGTCATCTATACCTAGTGGAAGAATCACACCAGTCGACGGAACACCCTTTGATCTTCGGGTGCCCAAGAATCTTGGTGAACGTCTTAAGGATATACAACCAGCTCGGGGCTTCGATGACAACTTCTGTGTGACCTTCAGCCCACCACAACCCCTGGCCAAAATTGCCAGAGCCACCCATCCGCCCAGTGGCCGATGGCTGGAGGTAGTGAGCAATCAACCCGGAGTGCAGTTCTACACCTCCAACTTCATGCCGGACGTGGAGCGTGGTGAAGTGGCCATTCCCGGCAAGGATGGTGCTGCTTACGCCAAGCATGGGGCTTTCTGCCTAGAGACACAGAAATTCCCGGACTCCGTAAATCACAGCAACTTCCCCTCGACCATTTTGCGACCAGGGGAGAGTTACCACCACGAAGTCATCTACAAGTTTGGTGTTTCTCGCTAAGGGGCAAACTCCTTATCTAACCAATATATACCAATAAATACTATGTATCCGACTAATCAAAAAACACGTAAATATAACCAATAAACCAAAGCACACAGATTATGCAAAGAGGTTCTAACACGCTGTGACCATAAAACCAGCGTAATCAATGTAGACCACGACCACAGGCCATATATAAACGCCGTTGAAGGGTTGGGAGCCATAAATCAGTTGAAATGATTCTTCAGCTATTTCTTATCGTTCAGTTCTCTCTGGGCTTTGGCCAGGAGATTGGCTCCCTGCGTATTATGAATGGCTTTACGGCCAAGGATAAACAGTTGCCTTATCAAGTAGGTCTTCTCTGCTATTTTGAAGGTTCCATGGATGAACCAAATTTGTGCGGCGGCACTATTCTTAGCAACCGGTGGATTGTAACCGCTGCTCATTGCCTTCAGGATCCCAAGACTAAGCTGTAAGTATGGCATATATAAAATAATATATGATATGAAATGGTAATATATATTTTTCCCACCGTACAGCTCAAAAGTGTTGATATACGTCGGCAGTCTCAAAACCAATGGTAAAGAAATCCTGGTCAACAGAAGTAACACCATCGTGCATCAGAAGTTCGATCGTAAGACCGTAGCCAACGATATAGCCCTGATAAAGTTGCCCAAGAAGCTCACTTTCAATAAGTATGTACAACCGGCCAGGTTGCCCAGCACCAAGTACAAATACACAGGTCGCACCGCTATTATATCAGGATGGGGTCTGACCACCAAGCAGCAGCCAAGCAAGTGGCTTCAGTACATCCGGGTGCCCATCATCTCGAACAATGAGTGCGAGAGGCAGTGGAATAGGCAGCTCAATGGAAAGGGCAGGAAGGTCGTACCGTACTCCTTTATTTGCATCGATTCCAAGAAGGGTCTGCCTTGTCGTGGGGATTCCGGAGGTCCGATGGTCCTAGATGATGGCTCCAGAACTCTGGTGGGAATTGTATCCCACGGATTCGATGGCGCGTTTAAGAAGAGACTGCCAGACATATCGACTCGAGTATCTTCGTTTTTGAAGTGGATTAAATACTACTCAAATGGGCTTAAGTAATGGAGGTGTAACTTAATTAAAAAACGAATCTCTTTTCAAACGTGTGCTTTATTCTTATTACTTCATACAAACTCCCATACACTTTCTCGTTCTCCGTTCCATTTTCATAATATTCTCTTGTGGCTTTGCTAAATTTGTTATCATTTCATTATGTTGTATGTTATTTGTGACTTTGACGGTGTTGCATGTCGTTTAAACAATTTGTTTATGATAATGTTTAGATGTTCTCGTTTTGTGGGCTTTGTTTACGTGTGAGTGTGTGTGGTTAATGTTGCTGATTATTTGCAATTCTTTCCATCATTTAATTTACCTTATTTGTTCTCGCTATTTCGTAAATGCATTTCTCAAAATGTACAAAAACCTAAATGGAAATGATACAATGCACTGAGTGGGTGTGTGGAGTGATATAATTTGGTTCTTTCAACGATTCTTTTAGTATTTGTCCTATATGTACAAAAAGTGTAAACGAAATTTGTGAAAAAGCTATACAATTTGTTAGTTAACAAAGCGAATAAGTTGATAAGAACTCGGCTGAATAAATTAGTTTTCTTTTCTTTTCGTTTCGTTTTTGTTGTAGTTTTTGTTTTAAATTTTTTTTTGTTTTCTTTTTAATACGGCTGCTTGAAGACTTCAGAAAAATTTGTTTGTAACTAGCGTAAAATTTGTTTATCTTTCGTTTTAAATATATAAAAAATGCACATATTATCCATAGTAAATAATAAATTTAAAGTAATTGTTAAATTGTTTTTATGTCTTTTGGTTTTTTGTAAGAATTTGCTTTATTTTCGTTTGCGGCTTGTCTTGTAAAAATGATCAAGTAATTTACTATGCGTTCAACTAGTTTTATTTTCGTATTGAAATATATATGCTTTATATATATATATAATTTTGTAACTTTCAATATTGCGTTTATCATTTGCCTATAAATCCATAGAGTTAGTGTGACTTGTAACTATATGTTATCATAAATATTTATTATTACGGTGACCTGTTCCAAATTCACAGTTTGAACCGAAAAACCGAAATCGAATTTTGCGGCATTTTGGAAAAATGATTCAAGAACAGATTTTCATTTGCATTTTCATTTTCATTCTCGTTAGTTAAAGTGTAAATTTTGTATGCGTTTTGTATTCTTCTTTCGTATAAAATGTTGGTTGGGCTTTCTTTTTTTTTTTGTATTTTACTTTAACATACGCAAAATATATTTTGTATATTTTCCATGTTTCACTTAACTAGGGCATTATGTATAAGTTATTTTTTATTTATTATTACTTTTGCTAAACGTTGCCTTCTTTTTGCTTTGTTTTTTTCTTATTTCTTTTTTCCATTGTTGAAACAGTAACTTTCAGTCATCTTGTAATCATAATAGATACATATATGCAATATTACATACGTACAATAATATTCTGGTTTCGTAATTTAAATTTGTTATGAGCGCCGCGTACAATGCATAAAAAACGCATTCCCTTTCTTATATAGTGTGTCGTGTGTTCGTAATTCACTTTCGATTTCTTCGATTAGGTTTCCTCTCAATATCGGTTGTATAAAAGCTAAAATGTTTCCGCTGCGTATGACAAAGTTACCTATATATGTTTTCCCGATCATCGGGCGATCATTCTAGAGACCCGACCCGATACAAAAAGTTCCCACTCACAATTTTCATAAAAATTTCCCGCTATCGCTCAAACTAAATTTGATTAGATCTTCGGTTTCGTTTTTTCTTAAATTGTTTGTTTTTCATCTTCTTTTGGCAGTTATCGTTTGTTAGGTTCTTTTGACATGTTTTGTGGTTGCTGTTGCTGCTGTTGTTGTTCTTGTTGCTGCAGCGATATCGGCTGAATATCATTGATTTCACGTATGTATATCTTCGTTATCATTAATTATGTATATGCTAAGCAACTAACATTGGACCATTTCCATTGCGCGACGCACTATATAAGAAATCTAGCTACTTGATTAATTTACCTTTATCCATATACGCATATATTATATATATATATATATATATATTATACTCGTATTTATATATTTATATTCGTATTATAATGCAGTTACGTTGCTTTACGTTATTTAAAAATGAATTACGCCGGCAGCCGGGGGGTCGCTGCCCGAGGAAAGGTAACGGAAACCCATGGAAACCCACGCCCCCGATCTCAGGCCCAGTTCCAGCCCAGCGGAAAAGTATTGTACAGCGAAAGCATCCATCCGGAAAACTGCCTCTCGATCACCTGGAACAGCTGCTGTCGCAGGCAGATCCCCACGGCCAAAACTAGGACTACGGCCGCTAAAAGTCATCAGTCGCACTCCGGTCCCTCCGAGAAATGACCCCGCACATCCAACGCCGATGCCAGCTGAAAGATGATGTGCGACAGCGATGGATGTTCCAGCAACTCGTTCGCCGGCAATTGGGGCTCACATCGCGGTCTCATGTGCCGCCCACGGAATCCACGGTGCAGACGCAGCACCACATCACAGAAGACGAAGCGGAGGATAAGAGTGCGCAGGAAGTCGTCGCCAAAGAACTGCACATAGGAAGAGTCTAAAAGACGAAAGTATTTTTAACCCTATATTCGTACAATCATTTAGCTTTACTTACCTATAAATCCTATGCCCTGTTCGATCTCATCTATGCGACATCTGGTGACCAGGCGCGAGGCCTCCGTGATGAAGCGATCCACGTAGGTCTGACAGCGTTCCCAGTGGTGGATGGGCACGTCTCCGACGTTGCAGATGTAACAGAGGGCTGTGAGCGGGGAGTGCAGGAACAACGTAAATAGCGAGCCATGGTGCTGGACATCAGCTAAAATCAAAACATAGTGATCAGTATAAGACAACCTATAAGTAAGGATAGAGATCTTACCCTGGAATGCGGGAGGCACATCCTGCGGCGACATGAGCACCACCAACGGCTGACCAAAGTAGCGTGGTATGTGCTGAAAGACAAACGAGTTGTCCGAGTCGATCACGACGAACATTGGTCGGCGTGTGAACGGATACAGATCACCCGGATATAGGCAGTGGTTCTCCTTGTACGACTTGCCCCGGCAAGACAGTCCTCCTCCATCCACGCTGTCCCGCTTCACGCTGGTGGCTAGGCCGCCCAACTCGTAGCCAACTGAAAAAGTGGAATTTAATATTTAATCCACATGTTAAAACAAGTTTAACTATTTTAAACTATATATTTACAAAAGTTCATCTTTTCAAAAACCAAAATCGTTAAAAAATTGAAACTTCATCTAAGGACTTTGTACTCACAATCCTCGGGATGTTTGGTGGTGGAGAAGCAGCCATCAGCGGACATGTAAAGAAGTAGGGCACCGCCCAGCGGCAGTTCCTTGGAGCCGCTGGCGAGGAATACCAGCAGCTGACTAATCGAAGGTTTGTACAGTAGATACTTGTGGGGATTGTCTCTAAAGGCCCGGCCGTTCTCCATGTAGCCCTTGGAGCCCGGCACTCCGTATGGCGGTATCCGGCTGGCCGCCGGACTCGCATCGTGCCCATGTAGTCCATGGGCCATGCTCAGCGGATTCGTAGTTGATTCCGTCGGCTCACGCTCTAGCGTCTGGAGCATCCGGAACATGTCCATAGTCAGTTCCGAGAACTTGGCCTGCTCACAGGCGGAGCCCACGATGAGGATCTCCTGCAGACTGAGCGTCATGTGCGGCGATCGCTCGCAGGGCGGCGTCGTCAGCGGGGACAACCTAGAACCGGAACCACTGGACACATAAGTCAGGGTAGTCGCACTCGTCCTCATGCGGATGGCGGGGCCCGTGCTTTCACAGAAGAATTGAGAATGCGGCGCACTAATGAGGTGACAAGGGTACGGGTGTGGGATCGTGTTTTTGGGGGATCATGGGCCAAATGATAATGAAATGATAACTTCTTGTGGAGTGTGTGTACGGTGGGGTAATAAAACTGTTGTTTCTTATTCAGCTTTTATAATTTTTAAAAACATTTAAATGTATTCTTTATATTTAAGAATTATAGGAAAAATTAAATGAAATCTCAAAGAGAGAAACGGAAATTAGAATCAAGATTTAGTAGATTTCTTCTGATTAAAATTAAAAAACATTTTTAAATATATTCTAATTTGTATTCTTAGCAAATCCAACAGTTTCATTACCCAACCGGGTTGTGATTGGTTTGGTGGGTGTTTTTGGGACAGAGATCATGGTTAAAGTGCGTGACAAAATGGAAACGGTGAGTGTTCTCTGGTGTTTCAAGTCTTCTGTGATAAGCACAACAAATGAACATAATCAACGGCAACGGAACTCAAGCAAAACTCGTATACCTACGCAAACAGAACAGGGCATATAGACATATATGCGGACAGATAGAGGCTATACACTTGGCCACCCACAAGCTGTCCAAACTCCTCCTCCGCCGACGAAAGCACGGGCAAATACGCGTGTACGGACAGAGGCTGTGGCAACGACTCACCTGTGCGACAATATGATGGGATTGGAGTCAGCATGGAGGACGGCCACCGCCGCCTCCGCCTTAATGAAGCCCTTTATCTCCTCCAGCACTAGCGACCATTCCAAATGATCCTCCGGCTCGTAGCTGCGGGGAAATCTGGGGATTAATACGGAGTCAAAAAATGGGCCACTAAGTAATTACGTGTTCGTGTACTCCTGTATTTGTTTTTCCAGCTCGGTGACCAATTCCCGAACCAGCTTCATCTTCTTGAGCAGCAGGCAAACAACAATGAAACGGGCATAGTATCGCAGCTTTTTCACCATCAAATCCGGACGATCCTCCTTAGCCGCTCGCGAATAGTACGCCCGACCCCTAATTGCCGCATAGAACTGATACGCCTCATTCAGGTAGTTGGTTTCGCTGGTTCTTAAGCTGTATAAGAAAAGTTGCCCATTTAGTAATGAGATCTATCAAGTTTTATGTGGTCTCTGTCTATCTTCTGATACTCTTAGGTTATATTTTTCCCGTACTTACTAATAGTGATAATAGAGCTGGCCAATTTTGCTTGCTATTTCGCCGATCTGCCAGCGTTTCAGGCCGTACTTTGAGTCCAGTACCATGCGATGTTGCTGCTGGAACTTCCATAATTTGGTGTAGACATCGAAGGTGCGGCCGAAGTAAGCTTGCCACTGCCGATGGCCATACTGAGGCAGATCCCTGGAAATATTATAATTAAATTAATATTCATCTCAATACGGTAATTCAGTTCAAGCTCACCTGAGCCCATTGAAGAGCTGTTTGGACTTCTCTAGCAGGTGGCAGAACTCCAAAACTAGCTTTCGATCCTGTTCTTCCGTGGATTCCATTTTCACCATGCCGTTCTTCTCAACCGCCACCGCAATGTGTTATGTCTGCGAATCGGTTCTGCTGCAATGGGAATGCATTCATTTGATTAATCTCAAGTGCTCTTGGTAATTCTACAGAGCTCTTGGCATTTGAAATGAGCAGAGTCTGGGGGATTTTCCCCCATCTACTATGCCGCCAATAAACAAACTGAATCATGCAATTTTTTCTCGATATGTATCTACCCATTCATCTATCCCTATAACCATCTATTCATCTATCTATCTATCTATCTATTGGTGCACGTATCTATACCAAATAAAGGGACGGGGCTGACTGCCCACTTGAGATTCATTCAGCCGCTCGTTGAGCCATTGTTGATGTGGATAATGTGCATAATGACGACGATGATGTCAATGGGATGCTGATGCTGATGCCGAGGCTTTGCTTACAATAAAATGAAATGCCTATGCGGCTTTTTTGCCTCCTTGCGTGTATTAAATTTTTAATTTTTATGTTCGCCCAATCAAATAGAAATTCAGTTGCCGTTTGCTTTTCGGCTTTGTTTTCTAAGCCGGTATATGGCAACGATTTAAAGTCATAACTGAGAGATTCCCGGATTCGGATTCGGTTTCAGCTTCCAATACGAATTCAATTAAAATTTCAATTTGGTAAAAACAATTATGTAGCCTTTTAAGTGCACACGAACAGATGGATGAGATGACCCGGATGGGAGATGAAATGGGATGGGACAATCGTTATACTGGCTATGCATCAAAAGCTCAATTAATAACGCCCGACCAGGCGACCAGGCGAAATTGTTTGCACAGAAAAAAAAGACAGACACAGACCCGAGCGAAGGAAAAACCCGGAAAATGTCGAGCAGGGCAAAGCGAAAAAACAGAGTAAATGCACAAATGGGTCGGCAGTGCAAATGGCGCCGCAGCGGCCACATTGATTTGGCTTTGCCCAAACTAGGTCGTCCCACAGAGCACAAAAACTTTCAATATGAGCTCATCAGCCAGCAGCCCAATACAGAGAGAGAAATTGGGATATTTAAGATCCTGTGAACAAAAATTAACACAAACCAGCCAGAACTTTTCAAGTTAATTTTAATCAAATAACATAAAATCAGTTGATCTAAAGTTTAGAACTTGAGTTTAAAGTTTTAATAAATATTTTCTGACTGTGTATCTAGAATTGGTAACTGGAGATGTGAGTCGGTGGCTGGGAGAAGGAGAAAATATAGTTTTCTTTCATTTTTTTGGAGGCAACTAGGAAACTGCGTCAAATATGCGTCACCTCTGCGAGAGTCCAACCAACAAGTCAATTTGGGGCACACACAGCTAGCAGGACACATTTATGGCGCCCTAATCAAATTAAGCTTCCATTTAGCGCGTTAAAATTACATAATATGAAAATTACGCATACGCAGCGTTAACAAACAAGCAGCGAGTGGAGTAGCAAAACAAAGCTGACTAACCAGCTCGCCCACTCACTCACTGAATGACAGACTGGCTGCTGCTCCTCCTCTAGCTCATCCTTCTCCTGCTGCTGACTTCATCATCGCCATCATCCTCGGCAGAAGTTAACCAACATCATCAGCATGTCAACATGTGGAAGCCGGAAATGAAGAAACACAAATACTAAGCAGAGTCGTTGCCACTGCGATGTTGCTCATTAACACCCTCCCCCGTCGCCAGAGAACTCCTGTACTGTCCTCTCCCGGACCCGTCTCCTCCACCCCCCGAACGTCTCTTTTCCCGTCCCCTAAAACGTAGACACACATTCGCAGTTGGTGCAGGCTACGTCAGGATGTCGTCCGGCCACCATCAAATTTGTCAGAAAAGATTTCGGAAACTACTAATTTAATATAATCTGAGAAATCACACAAAAAACAGGTTAATTTAAACTATAAAACAAAATTGGAAATTAGTTTTGACAAGGTTTTACAATTTTATTAAATTATGAAACAATATAAAATTATTAATTTATTATTTATTATTTTAATTCAGGACATTTTTGTCGCCTTGCCGGAGTCAGTCAGTAGTTAACGTGGCAAAGTTTTTCCTCTTTTTTTTTAGCGCTGTTGCTTGTGTTTTTGTAGTTGTCGTTGTTTTTGTTGTTGCTTGTGCCTGTGTGACAATGTGTACAACAGCAGCAACAACAACAACGAGAACAACAGTGAGTACGAGAGTGAGTACAACTGTTGGGGAAAATCCCAATCCCAGTCAAACAAAGCGTGCAAAAAAAGAAGCAGAGGCGGAGTAGGCAACGCACTTTGGCGCCCATCGTAAGCGGGGAAGGGTATGTTTGTTGGAGTGGGCTGGTAAAAGGGGTAAAGTGAGCGGTGAGTGGGTGGGGCAGCGCGCTTTTGACTGACTGCCAGTGCGTGGATGCATGTGTGGGTGTGTGAGTGTGTTTTTCAATGCCCGCCAGCAGTCGTGCAACAGCAAATGCAACTGCAACAACAGAAACAGCAACAATGCACAGAAAAAAAGTTTCAAACTTTCGAAAATTAAAAGGCAGTTTGGTTTTAACCGTGCGGGCTATAGTTTTCGATATTGAATATAACCGATTTAGGTTTTCATACAAACAATATTGATTATCTTTTTTAAAATTTAAATTTTTAATTTAAAAATTTATTTAAATTTTCTTCGAGTGGAACGCAACTATTCGCTGCTGCTCCTCGCTCTTTGCTATTTGACAAAGCTGCACATTTTTTTCGTTTCGCTCCTTTTCTTTCTAGAAGAGGGAGTATGTGTTGGTGTGGGTAAATAAGGAGATCCTTGTGGGTGGGGTGTGTAATCCTTCAAAGGCATTGTAGGCTACACATTTAATGGCATTTTGACGCTGCCGACGCTGATAATGATGTTGTCGTACATGCAACGTCCGCATCCGCAACAAACTTCAAGTTGTCTGTGCCCCCCAAAAAAGACCTCCAACCCTCAACCTTTCCTACGCCATTTCCCCTTCCAACCATCCAGTCATTAGGACTTATGAATTTCGGTTTAACAATTGAGCAGCTCAAAGTGCGACAGGGGGAGATGTGTCTGCAAAACTTTGGCATAGTTCAGCCTTCATAATTAATGGCAGCGCAGCTGTAAAAAAAAAAGAAATTCAGAAATCTCGTACATATAAAAACCAACTACTTGAGTGGGGCAACTTTGCCCTAATGATACAGACGCACCGACAGACAGTCAGTCCGAAAGTTACAATTCTCATATCTCGCTGCAGACATCACAAGCTGCACAAAAACTTTGCCAGGACCAAAAACCGGATGCGAGTGACCAGCGGAGAACTTTTTCCATGGCCCCTAGGACACTTTTTGTGAACTGTTCGACTGTCGCCCGGGGTCAATTTACATTTCACATTTAATTGGCAATTTCTATTTATCGAAATTGATCTCGCCCCGAAGTGGCCGAAGGATGTTTGTCTTTTACCAGCCAATAATGTATTGGAGTTTTGAAATTAAATGTAGTATTAGATATTTTTAATTTTTGATTTTCTTTTTGTCACAGATGTTAAGGCTGTAAAGTCATTATATTTCTGCAGGTATTTGAAGAAGCCCTAAGTAACTACTTTAAATTACTTTAAATTTCATTCAATTAAACTTAATTTAAGGAATCTAACAAATTAGAATATATGAAATGAATGTATTAATTTATGAGATTTTATATTTAATAAAATATATTATTTTAACTAGATTAAGATCCAAATATTTGTTTTAATCTTAACATATATATAAAGTACCAGAAAAGCATTAAGGAATATCCATAATGCCATTAACAATCAGTGAAATAAAAATCTCACAAAATGTAGTTTCAGTCGTAAGTCCTTAAACTTGTCAAAGGATTCCCTTTTACCCCACTCACCTTATCATTGTTGTATCTGCTGCTGCCGCCAACAACAACAGAAACAGGAGCGGATGCGGAAGTCGCAGTCACAGCCTCTGCTAGCAGTCGCGGCGCCCTGCACTTGACATATGTTTCGCCGGATCTGCCCAAGATCGTATGCTATAGCTTAGCACTGGAACACTTGGCCACTTTTCTTTCACTGAACACAGGCTGTGCACTTTATATATATATTTTTTTTTTTGCCGGTTTGCAAGTTGCCCTCGCTGGGGATTTTACTGAGGATTTAAGGGGCGATACGAAAACCGTTCTCAATCTTTAACCGATATATGGGTAATATTCCCGAATCTGGAGCATTACGTGCTGGGGGATAAAGCGGGGAGAGCGATTGTAAGTGAAGAACGCTGCGACCGTCGCGTTTGGCTGCACAGTATTGAATTTTTTCGCATTTACATTTTTAACGAGGAGGGTTGGGGGTTGGTATTGATTTTTTTGCCACTTTGACAGCTGCCTAGTACCGACGATGGCCGACAGAGGGCTTCGGTGACAGTTGCCAAAATCGCGGGGGTTGAACAGCTGACCGGCAAAAAGCCGTTACAACTGGAGATTTGTAAATGTGACGCTTTACAGGGGTTGAAAATTGACCGATTTTTACGCCAGATGGCGGCACTTAAGAGTCCACCAGCTGATTTGGTTAGTGTGGAGTGTTCCGGAAATTTTCAATCGCCCTTAGGTTCTTTTTTGGATTTGTATTGTATTTTTAAAAATCTCGAATTTCGAATCTCAAAAATAAATCAATAATCTGTTATTTTCTTGTATGAATTACAAATTCATTTTTCCCAAAATCCTCTAAAAATCAAATCTCAAAAATTTTGAAAACTCTTCATTATTTAGTTTCTAATTTTTTCTAGGGGTCACACTACATGAACACATTTTTTGAGTTTTATTGCAATACATAAAGTACAATAACATTTACATTTCGCATTACATAAAAGCGCTTTAAATTATATTTGGTTGGTTGCATGATAAAATTGCGACTAAAATTGTTGCTGTTTTTAGTGCCTGCTCTTTCACTATCACAATGAAATAAATTACATTGTTCGGATACAGTATACAATAAATATATATGTGTGTATATGCTACATGTAAAACAGTATCTAGTTGCATGATAGGTTAACCATATTATATGGCATACACAGATATATATAGAATCCTCTAACTATCATTACAAGACGCCAGATTTTTCTCTAATTTGGAATATGCGCGTGGCTTTTCAGTCTTTCAATAAATCCAAAAATCTAAACCTCAATGCGTCCTAGTTATATCTCATATATATAAAGTGAGTTTCATACATATAAGATAGCTACAATGTTAATTTTCTATATATTCTTAAGGTGTACCAATTTCTGAATCATCTACTCTTAGAAGTATCTTCTCTAGGGCTTATCTCTGTGTATTGTCCTGCGGTTTTTGGATGCTAAATATGTATCTTTCATCTATGAAACTCACTGTACATCTACTTGATTAGTTAAGCTATGTGTTGATTTTTGTCTGTTTGAGTTAAATATTTAAAATTTGGCTTTGGTTACCATTCCAAATGAGTTCGATGTTCGGTTATGAAGACGCGAATGGAGCGGACTGTGAATGCACGAATGAGTGGTTAAACTAAGTTAGCAATAGTTTAAATTAATTTAAATGAGTATAGATTAAAATATGTACTAAAATCTTAACTTCCTCCTTTTAATTCCTCCTAATCCTTTGACGTAATATGGATACAAATTATGTAATTATCTAAATCTTTAATTACTTCTAAAGTAAAATTCTAAAATATTTAATTAACTAAGTTTTCTTTCTTTTAAGTTACTAAATTTTACCACATTGGTTAAAAAAATTTGATAATTTCGTATAATTTGATAGTCAAATCAACAGACTATTAAAGGTTACAATTTTTAATTAGATTTAATATTCATATCGATTCGATATCCATATTCCGCCGACCTTACATCCTTATTTTCCTTTGAAAATATGTACTAGCTTTTAATAATTTCGATCTATACTCATTCAAAAACTCATTTAAACCCAATTGGTAAATGTTTAAAACTTCTCCAGCTCTTAGTGCACTCTTAATATTCTTGAGACGGTTCCTGGTTGGATTTCCTTGTGGCCTAGACGCGTTTACCTACAACCTAGTTGCTTCAGAAGTGGTCTGGACATCTCCTGCCCCGTGCACCTGTTGACTGGTGGTGGAGGTGCCAACATCGGTGGTGGGACGTGGCAGGTGGGAATAGTATCCCATCTGACAGGAGTTCTGGTGGGTCAGCTTCTGATTTTGACTGAGCTGGTACTGCGCCGCCTTGATAGCAGCCTGTTGCTGGGGAGTCAAGCAATCGCAAGCTGCTAGCAGCTCTTCCGTGGACTTCGCCGTAATCGTTGTGGTTGTAGTCGTGGTCAGCTCGCCCACAAATTCGGTAGGCGGTGGTGCATAGTTCTCCACATCCCCGTAAGTGGAGTATCTCCCGTATGGATTCCTTCGCGGCATCGAGTGTCGCTGCTGGGCAATCTGCATTTTTATGGCTGGCTTTACGGCTACTGTGTCAAGGTACCCGTAACCCACATTATATCCCGTCTTGTTGGCTAGATTGTCCCAGGACTTGGGTTTTTGTACGTAAGCTATAGTATTGGGATAAATTTGCTGGGGCTGCACTTGGGTGGTGGTCACATGATATCGTTGGTAGTCCCCCTGATGACGATGATGGTGGTGGTGTGCCTGGTGTGGTGGTTGCTGCTGCTGTTGCTGCTGCTGTTGCTGTTGCTGTTGTGGTTGCTGCTCATAGGACTGCCTTGACTTTGTGGAGTGCTGTCGGGATTGGCCCGTCTCACTTTTGGGGTCCCAAAACAGTGTATCAGTGCTGATGGAAGTGGTGTAAGAAGCGGTATCCCCTGTAGCAAACTCACTAGAGGTGCAGGAGTGTAAGCTACAATGGCTGGCCAATCCGGATGCCAAGTCGAAGTACCGTGATCGGGTGCTGCCACTTTGCGATTGCACCTGGCAGGGATTTTGCATTTGGTGGGGATAGTGATGATGGTGGGGAACAGCTTGCATTGGCTGTTGCTGGATTTGCTGTTGTTGTTGCTGATGATGCTGCTGTTGCTGCTGATCGTGACTGTGATGGTGATGATGATGATGATGGTGATGCCCAGATCCTGCATTTCCTCCAGCTGCATTGGCATTGGGTGAGGCATGGGAAGTGGACTTGGGTCTGACCCTCTGCTCCTTGCTTTCTACCCTTTCTCTCTCCCGGTGCTTGTGCTTATGCGTATGCTCCTTGTGCTGGCGATGGCGTCTCCTTGTTGGTACACAATGCGTATCGCAGCAGGGGCTGGCTAGATCATAGGCATCCAAGCTTACATTATCTGGCGCCGGAACCGCTGATTTCTCAGCCGACTTCCAACGAAAGTGACCTAAGCAAGGATTACACGAGTGTCCCACATGACAATGTTTCCCGGAGGACTTCTCTTTCTCTGTTTTTGGTGGTTTAGCGGGGGGCTTGTGCTTTTCACAGGTGCGAGGTGGAGGTGCCGGTGGCTTCACGGATCCCCCAGTGGTGCTGTGATATTGGGTAGGTGCCGTGGTTGTTGGTTGAGTCATAGTATTTGTATCCACGGATTCAGTTCGCTGGAGAATATAACGCTGTGTCGGTTGCTGGTGGTCACTGCTGCTCCTCTGCAGTCCCAGGCCATCTATAAAATCCTCTGAGCTGCCGTGGGTGGGTCGCAGAACGTACCGGTAAGTGGGATCCAAGTAGTGATAGGTGAGCATAAATTGAGCTGGAGGTGGTATGATTCCTGGTCCACCTACTCCCTGATGGCGGGTCGCTATGTTTGGCACATCCTCGGTGGACAATGCGGGACGATAGAAGCTCGTTTCACCACCCACTTCCGTGGGTGAAACACCCTCCCCGTCGCTGGGTGAAGTATTCGCTGTCGCTTTTTTCCGGGCTGGCAAACTATGCGTCTTCCACTTGCCCTCCAATAACTCCCGCTCCCTTAGGTGAACCCTTTCAAGCTCGTTCATCTTTTGCTGCAACATGCTTTGTAGTTGGATATAGCGCATGTGGAGATCCACCTGGGGAAAGATACATTTTTCAGAAATACATTAAGTTTGGTAAACCATATCTTTAAAAGCCAATAATTTACCTTCCTCACACAGTCCTCGAAGAGTACCACCATCCGCATTCTGGTGTCACATTGCTTAATAAACTCGACGATGGTCTTGTGGTCCGCCTTCTCCATATCCTGGCCGTTGATGGAGAGGATTACATCTCCCTCACGCATTCCAGCACGATAGGCCGGACCACCGTACTCCACATAGTCCACGTATGTAATCATTTCCAGCTCTTCATCCCGTTTGTAATGGATTCCATAGCTCTGCAGAGTGAACCCATACGAGTTGTTCTTCTTCTCCACGATAATGGTACGACGTCTTCGGTCCTCGTCCAGATTGGATGCCAGTAAGCGCTCCGACTTATGACGGCCCAGGATATGGGTAGAACGAGAAAGCTGTAATATAATATTAAATAATCAATTAAATTATAGTTTGGAATTTACATCATTAATTCCTTTGAAAGAAATGAAAAATGTAAAAGAACTTCATTTCTATATGGAACTATGCCAGATTGTCCATTATATCGCTATGCTCTCTATCTAAAAAAGGAATGTGTTGATTTGCGGTGAAAGTGAAAAGCTTATATGGTAAACTATCGTTAGCACTTCCGGGTATTTGCACGTCTGAGCAATGTGGCACACCGAATAGCCGCCAGGTGTGGTGGTGCAAACCATCAAAATGATGTTTGCCCAGCCCATTCCTTCGTCCTGACTGTTCTTCCTGCTTTTATTGAAAGCATTTCTATGAATACTGGATGAAGCCCCCCACAGCAAGCAACACTTTCACTGCCCCACCAACATGAAAGCTGAAGGCTGGAAGGGAGGAAGCATACCAAACCCACAATACAGGTGCGGTGAAAATTATACCATACAGACCCTTCCCATAAATTAGCAAGCAAACTCTATTACTAGCATAAACTAAACAAACATTTTTATATGCTCACATTAAGAAACATTCAGGACTTAGGTATAACTTTTGATTTCCAAGAAGACATTTTTTTATTAAGAATGCAATAAAGTATCTTATTGGATAAATAAATTAAATACTAATTTTGAGTTGCTGTAAGTAAGATTATTATTTTTAATACTATTGTATTAAAAAATCCTAGTCTCGGATAAAAAACGCTAACTATAAAGATGTACCCCAGTTCTCTTTCATTAACTTTTTATTGCGCGGCGCGTAATAACTGGCTTGAAAGGCTTTAGAATAGACCACCCGTTGGCTATAATGCCATTGGAAAGGAAGAGCAAATTGTGGGGTTGCTTTATATAAAAATACAGTGCTCATTTAAAATGAAATTGTAAAGGTTTTCATTAAAAAATGAAGTCGTGGAGGAAAACAGATAGTTCTTTTTATGAATTGAGGGAAATTTAGATGCAAGTGCTACAAGAATACTGTACCTTTATTTAAGATTTAATTCTATCTTTATTTATACATAAATGAAGGCTAAAACTACACTGTTTGCAAAAACGTATTTGAAGTAGTGAGTTTTGTAGTAAATAAAACCTAAGCTCCATATCTATTAATGTGTTAAAGGGAGTATGAGTAAACATCACCCTTACTTTCAGCGACCCATAAATTAATCCAACTGGTTAATTTTTGTAATTGCCTGGGCCAAAATCAAGGTCCTTGTAGGGACTAATCTGCTCCCTTGGTGTACGATACATTTCAATATATGACTATTTCCTGAGCATTGAATTATTAACACTTGATCGACGACGGCGGTTGTTGGCGGCTGTTGAGGTTGCCTGGCGAAGCGTAAACTATGCATAACGACCCAACCAGAAGGTTAAACAGCTGAGGGGGCAGGCAGCAAATGCACCGAGATGGGAGCTGGGTAGCAAAAACCACCCCCAAGTACACCCACTCGAACAAGAATGCCAGCAACCACCATCCATCACCCACCACCACCCACAAGACAAATTCAATTGAGCCAGCACTGCAGGACCTTGTCGCATTATTATGACTCAGTGTGGGGCACAATTGAATTCATTTGGAGACGATTCCGACTAGCAGTTGGATACTTGACCACTTGGACATACCTGCGCATACTCGATCTCCTCGTCGCTGGCATCGAGACTCTTGTGGAACTTGAGCCTTCCCAAACTGCCGGTCCCATTGACATAGTGCGATGATTGCTGATGGGTCTGATAAAGATGTTGCTGCTGGGACTGGGTATATTGCTGGTGAGGATGTTGCTGCTGCTGGCAGGCGGCGGCGATGAGGGAGCCCACGGAGGTGGCATTGGACGCCGAGATGGACACCGCTGCTGCCGTGGTGGCTGCACTGCTGGCCGCCGTCGCAATGCTCTGGCAGCTGGTGCTCATGGGCTTGCTGGCCATCCTCCTCTTATTGATTTCTTCACGCAGTCATAATTACAGGCGGATCATTCGAGCCGCTCAAATGAGACACCGACAGATACAGATACCGAAATGCTGAAATCTTTCGTTTGGAAAACAAGGGAACCTCCACCTTTGGAGTTTACACAACGAATGCTGCTATTGGATGACTACAATTAGTCATGTCCATTCATAAAGTTCACTCCGAGTTGCGTTTATCAGTGCTATATATTGGTTCAGGGGAAAAGTTTTCCATATTCGAGTTCAGTTTTGTTGTCGCGTGAGTCTGTTTCCGCTTGGTTTGTTCCACTTCCGTCGAAGCCTGGTGCCGTACTGAGCGTTGGAGGTGCCGAACGGAAGCGGGAGAACACAGAGCGGTACTGGCCGAGAGCGCACTGCACCCACACGCACGGCCAGCAGGGAAAAGCGGTTAATATTTATGGCACATGTTGACTGCTATATCGCTGAGACCCCCGATTTTGGGGGTTAAGCGCATGCGCCTGCTTTGCATGCCCTCTGAAGCATAAATGTTTCTCTTAAATATTTATGTTTAGTCTGTTAACATCAGAATTTTAAGCTTAATTTGGTCAAACTAGACGATTTTAAATAAAAATATAAATTAATAAATAATATTTTAAAATGTTTATCTTTAAGTAAAAGGTATAACATTTTTTATGTACATAAAAAAATTATATTTGAAATTATAACGATATCTAAAAAAGATGTCACAGTATTAAAAAACAAAATGTTCTATTCCCAGAATATTTTAGGTCTTAAGATTCCTTTTTAAATCCAACCGCTATTCCTCCAAGCTATTCCTTTAACCGTTGCACTACTGTTAACTTTTAACATACCTCTGTATATTAACATAAATCCACATTAAAACTCGTGTTTTGTTATTTTAAAAGTGTATTTATGTTTACAAATGGAACCTTGCTACTCCGCCAGCTCGCCACCAGGCACCAACTGCAAAGAATAAATATATATTACAAAAAACCGAAGATAACTAGGCAGACCATCTACCATTGTAATGTTGTTTCCATTAAGAAGAATCTGATCCAGTTTGGTAATGCGGCGCCCATCTGGAGTATTTTCATACTCCGTAACATCGTCTAACAACATATTTACAAAGTCATCGAATCCTAGAAGAGTGCCTACCATCTCCTTGTCGTTCTTCATGATAATATGGATCCTGGAGCCAATGCATTTGTCCACCAATTCTGAAATGTCCGCGACACAGCCGGCAAGAGTTAGTAAGTGTTGGTTCGTAAAATTTAACTGTTTAGTTTTACATACCCAATGGCATCAATGTAGAGATGTTAGAGGGCGGAGGAACGGCAGTCATATTAATATGAGATTTGTTTAGTTTTATTTATTACAATTATTATAATTGCGCTAAAAAGTTTTCGCAGCAAGGTAAACAATGCGGAATAATGTGGTAAAACTGGTCACATTAAAAGTAATCGCCGCGCTAGTGCTGACAAATCTTAACTTTAAAATTGCCAAAGACAATAGAAATAATAATAATATTCCAAAATGCCTTGAATTTTTCGTATCTTATATCAAAACTTAATTTATTTAAGATGACAAAAAATATGAATTTATATCCATGTATCAGCAAAATATAAAACAGTTTATTATAGCTACGATCAAAAATGGCAGCCAATATGCTATCACAGATTTATTCGATAACAAAAGATTTTAGGCATTTCCGGCAACGGTCGTACCAATTTTGTCGTCTTTCATAATTTCAAGATCAGGAGTTATATATCTTAAATTTTGAGCACACGGTTGTCCCCACCGTATGTTGGCCATCTTGGACAAGGGGCAGGGTTGTGCCACTGCCCACTGCTTACATAATGTCCATGTCACTGGGCCGCGAGATCCGGAAATTGGTCAACAGCAGGCGGCACTTCCTGCTTTTTCGTCGATCGTTGAACCAAGGTCAGTTGATTTGAATGTGGCATAAATATCTTGTAGATATTTATCATGTGATCCTATCCTTTGTAGATCTGACCACTGCGCTGAGACCCTTTTACTTCGCTGTGCATCCGGACTTCTTTGCCCAACATCCTGAGCAGAGGAACACCAACGAGAACTCCCTAAAATTACTTAGCGAGCACCTGGAGGCCTTGTATGAACGCAGGCAACGAAGTGACACACAGGTGCTCAAGTTTTATGTGCGGACCAGTTCGGATGCCGACAAGCGGGACTCTTTCAAGCTCATCCAGATTAGAACGGACTGGCAGAGCACACGGGATCCGAAGACATTTATTCAGGGCCTCTTGGAGTCCTGCAACCTTTCCACGGAGTATGTGAAAAACATCAAGACACAGCCCGTGCTGCCAAAGGGTTCAGGCTTAGATATTAAGCCAAGTCAGGACTATCATTACGATGTAGAGTTTGCCGAATTTGAATCTCAGTTAAAGAATGTTAGTAGTACAAATTTTCCACCTAAAAACTTTCTAAATTCTAATTTATTTAACCCAGGAGCGTGCAAGCAAACGTCCGGTTCTGACCACCTGGCTGGAGGAGAATGCCAGCATAGCCAAACAGCGCTCGAAAGAAACTGCAGACCTGCAGGCTGAGATAGACAAGCTGCAAAAAGTGCTGGTCAAGAAGTTGGGGCTAAAGGATGCCCGATATGAGTGCGGCTGGAACATAGAGCACTACCGTGGTTGTCTGAAGACCCTGGAGAGGTTGTCTAATACACATTTAGTGGAAATGGCCCCCCTCAAGGGTCGGATTGTGGTATTTGCTCCATTCACAGGCATCAGCCTAGAGGGCCATGTGATGTTATTTACCGGTGACGTGCTCAACACCTGGATTGATTTCATCAAGAACATTCCGCATCATGATGCCTATTTAAAGGTTGTGCCCGTTTATGAACGGACGCTTTCTCAAGTTCTACTAGAAATACAAATTGGGCGACGCAAGTTTATGCCCAAGCAACAGGCCAGAGGCTATGCAAGCTACCTCATGAAGGTGACAACTTCGCTTAACGATTACATAGGCAAACAAAAATTTCCGGCAGAATGGCCGAAAACGCTCAAGGAGTTCACCATTGTAGTAGAATCGGAGGCGGGTCCTCTGATGGTGAGCCCAACGGGTCAGTTCATTACACCAGCCACCTGCCCTGGCTCCATACTCGTTGACTTTATCAGCGTAAATATGGAACTGGCCAGGGAGCGAATGAAGAAATATGCGCAGGACAAGCATGTCGAGCAGGAGTTAATAGACTCGTGTATTAAGCAGCTACAGCTACAATCTCTGACCAAAGACGACGCCGTCACCCCAGACAAGATGATAACAGCCCTTAGAGACTTATCCCAGCTGCACGTTGTGGAACTGCAGGAAGGAAAGTTGCATATCACCCACTACTATTCGGTACTGACCGATGGGGTTGTGTGCATACCCTGGGATTTTCAGCAGAGGTAGTTCGATTTTCTCATGTGCCTTATTAGTCAAAATAAACATAGTAATAATTTATAATTGTGTCTGCACCATCCCCCTTACTTTCAGCTAAGCGGCATCGCTGCAATCTTCCAAGCTCCAGGTGCACTCCGCCTGGTGAGCTAAGAACTCCGATGCAGGGCGTGTGTATACATGATGCTCCTCACCATCCCAGTGATTGGGATTTCCACCGCATAGGACAGATTTCTCTGTGGTAGCATCGTACAAGGAGATTCCTCCATTTGCATAAACCACACGCCACCAGTTAATGTTGGGCCGGCTGTACACATTTTTGGTGATCACGTTAGTTGCATTGCTAACGGCAGCAGCAGCTGGTTCAATCAGGATATAGCGATTTCGCCAGAAGGCACTGTAGAATGCAAACTGCGGTCGGCTGTCATTGCTGTGACCACGTTGGATAAAATAGGCAGCCTTTTTGGGATCTCGAGTATTGCTGCAGATCAAATACGTCTGCGGACATTCATAAATGTACGAATTATCAGTGGTCACATTGCGGATGCAAACTTTTTTGGCCGTGTACAAGAGATGCTCATCTTTGGAAAGTTGTGCATAGATTTCAAATTGGTGAAGGAGGTCCACATCTCTGTCGAACCCAGGCTGCTGAATTAAATTCCTAAGGTTGCTTTGCAAAGCCTTCTGCACGTCGGGATCCCCACGCTTGAGCTCTTCCCTGCTTAGTAATTGCAGATTAGCTTGAGCCAACTGTGTTAAGCTAGCCGTAAAGTTGCCGAGCCTCTGCACAACTTTTAATGGTGTTTCCAGGGCCAAAACAGCATCGTACAGAACTTCCAGGATGTCTCTCAGATAATCTAATGTGCTGAGTGTTAGTCGATGAACGAGGGAGTTTATCAACGGAAAAGTGGCTTCTCGACTGGCTGTGTAAAACGGAGCCTCCAACAACTGGGCACTTCGATGGATGAAAGCCTGATAGATAACTTCTTTAAGTTGCACTGGAACATCCGTGTGTAGAGACAGCAGGTCATAAAATTCCAGAATCTTCGAGGGATTGTAGATCTGCTTGGTCTGCTGTAGCTCCTCCCAGAGAACTGTGTAAATAGTCTCCTTTAGCTCCACGGTTCTGGCTTGACTAGCTAATTGTAGGACAAGTTTGCCTCGCTCCCAATCTCCACCGACTTCGGAGCGAATAATGGACTCCAGATTTGAAGAAGGAGGAGATTTTGTTGTCACTGAAGCTGCTTCGTTTCGCCAGACATCAATGTGGTATAGTAAATCTTGAACAGGAGCGGATGTATTAAGAACTGCCAAGAGTCGGCTGCTATTAGTTTGAATATTTAAATCCAGAGCAGCAGCGATACCGAGTCCCAATACGAGGACAAACCAAGCGGAGAAAGATGCCATTCTGGCTGTACTGGTTGTATGCCCCCGAATATGCGCAGCTTTTATAGTTAAGTGGAGAATCGGTACTTATTTGTAGTTCAATCGGATATTTGCTAGGGGATTTGGTTGTTGACCCTTGTGCCAATAAATGCATACAACTTTTAATTGCATTTTGCACCTGCGGAAAAGCTGAATAAGACGACGATCATAAACGGTTGGTTATGTAAATATTGCATCATTTGTAAAATTTAAATAATGAGTTGCGTTCCGTTAAATCATACGAAAACATAAATGTTTTTGAAGGCCGTGTTTGGAAAACATTAATTCATTTAATTAATACTAAAATGCTAACGCACTCATTCTTGTTTAATTGCTTTTCTTCTTACATAACTTTAATTAATTGAAGTCCAAGTAAATATTTTATTTGTACTGCAAATTTTTTTCATATTATTTATTTAACAATTGATGTTTTTGTTTTATAATTGTGTAAAATATTCAGCTGAGGGTTCGAAGCTAAATTAATAATGTCTCTTCGGTTCACGAACAGGGTTCTCCGAAATTTTGCGTTATTTACGTGTATTTTACCTACGATTTACTTTCGATTCGCCATCAATGGAAATTTAAATGACTTAAGAAAACAATTCTCATATTTTTGAGTTTATTCATTGTTTTAAGATGGGCATAGAATTTCTTAATTCTAGTATCACAAAGGTCAATACCGACACTTAAAAACTAGTTGATGCTAAAAATGCAGGGCAGAGCTACTGATTTTGGCTGCTATAACAATTAGCTACCTAATAGTTCGATTAGAGTTGATCCTCTAAAGCTTTGTGGAGTTGCGTGATTTGATTGATCTGCGCAGGATGCTGGATCTCAGTTCACCACCTGTCGAGGCATTCAAGGATGCGCCTGTCTGGGTTCCCCGCACAAATGCCTGAGATCGCACCTCCTCCACGTCGGTGTTCCTTTTCTCATCGTCGTCGTCGTCCACCTGTTTGGCTAAACAGGGGAAGTCCCAAATGCTCTGACCCCGTCCAAACTCCTCTCCATCGCTCAGGGTTTGTGGTAGAACATGGTTTAGGGTTTCCGGAAGTAGCAGCGCCAACAAACCACCAATGATTCCCAAAATTCCCAGGATGATTAGTGGTAGAGCTTGGGAAATGTTGGCCAAATAAACCACAAATGGTGCAATGATGCTGGCCACGTAACCCATAATGTGGATAAACGCCACTGCCTGAGCCCTAACCACAGTGGGCAGCACCTCCGCAGCCCACTGGAGGCCAATATTATAGCTGATATTCACAAAGAATCGACCCATAATGGCTAGAGCAGCAGAATAAATGCCCACGGGGACCACAGTGGCCAATAAGCTGAACACTCCACTGAGCACCATGGAGCTGCAGGCCAGCCAACGTCGTCCAAAACGGTCCAAGATCACCGTGAGGAGGGTATCTGCCGGCAATTCCGTGAAACAGGCCAAGGTGAAGGTGAAGAAGATGTCAAGTCCCAGAGAACCCACATTTCTCACATGACCATCAAAGACCAGAGATATGGCCATCCAGATTACAATGAGGAGCAATGTGGTTCGACGCAATCTTGGTGATTTGAAAAGATCCAGCACGGAGTAATTTCCATTCTGGGCTTCCTGTTCCCTCATCCTCTTACAGCTGTCCGCAAAGATCTGATATGTCTGTGGGGGCACCTGACGACCATTTCCTTTCTCCAGTTTCTTAAGGATTCCAACAGCTTTGTCTACTTTTCCTTGAGAAACCAACCATCTTGCTGATTCTGGTACCACCAAGGGCGTAAATATGGCCAAGAGCAATGGAGCCGAGGTCACAATAGCCAGGAGTTTCCAATCTGCCAAGAAGTACGCAATCCAGGGTAGAAGGCAAGCGGCACCAGTGAAGAAAATGGCTATCGACATGTTGGCCACAAAGGTCCGGTATTTGGGACCAACGTACTCGAGAACTGTGGAGCAAAAAAAAAGTTAACAACCAACAATTAAAATAAGTTTTTTGTGTAGTTTCGATTTATGACCTTAACTTCACATTTATCTTAAATGGTTCAATTTTATGTTTGACAGCTATTAATCACCTAAGAAAAAGGTTTTATGTTTTTACTTTACTTTTTTTAGCTAAGGCACGTGGGTATTTTTTTCGTTACTTGTATAGTAAAAATGGTATGTTTTTGTCTTGCTAGCTCATACAAATTGAACATACAAAAACATTAAATGTTCGCTAAGTGAGATGAAAAAGCCTTTGTTAATCGAGTGATTCATTGAAAATCGTTTATCGATTAAAATATTTCCTTTCCAATCCGTAACTGTTTATTAATTTCACGATCATTAAACAAATCAAAAAGACTTCAAAGGCAAGTGCCTGTCATTAAAGTATTCTAACATCTTTTATGATAATATAGTATTATTAAATAAGGAAAAATCTTTTAAACTTACCCAAAATATACATCATAGTAAAGCAGTTGTCGAAGGCAAATCCCACAAAGAATCGCATGGCAGCGAACTGCCAGAAGTTGCTGACGAACGCAGTGCCCACGCCAGCCAAGAGTCCCATCATATTGGTGCCGATCAGGGCAGGAATTCGACCAAATCGATCCGCCACCCAACCAAAGAGCAGTCCACCGACGATGGCGCCCAGGAAGAATATAGACTGTGCATATGTAGGCAAGGCAGCGTCATCACACACCCAGTTCTGTTCAGTGGCCACCGTCGAGTAAGGAATCTCTGTGAAATTATATGACCAGCCGTGTCGGCACTTGACCCTCGGCCACTTGGGATCGGCCATCACCTTGCCCTGGGCCAATATCTCCGTGTAGTTGACGTCGTACATGTAACAATTGTTGTACTCCCCATTGGTCATGGGTATGGAAAGCGCTAGTCTGTGGAAAAGAGGCGGGGAAAAAGGGGGATTTATTTTTCGGTCGGTGCAATTAACTCATCCAGGGTCAGGCGTGTGGAATTGTCTCCAGTTCTCAGACGCTCTAAGCCATGGTCAACACTTCTGCACCGGGCACACAAAACAGCCAGCAGAAGTACATATATTATTACATGAATATGTATGCGAGACAACTTAATTATCATGATCTTGAGGGGCACTCGAAAATGCGGTTGCGACTTAAACGTTTTCGGATACACTTTAACGGTCTACGTCTGCTCCATTTGGCTTAGCTTAAACTGTTTGTATTTGGTGTATTAACAAGATTGATTGCTCTGCGTTTATGATGGGTGTGGTCGTGTTTAATATTTTTAAAAATCATTTAATACTTGAAGTATTTTATTTTTTATTTTAATAACTTGCAAACTTTAAATGATTTTTCACTGCAAATTATTATTTACACAGAAATACAAACACATTTAAATATAATTTATTTAAACCCCATTCTTAATTTTAAAATGTCAGCAGCTGCTTGTAATTTATCAATAACTTATCAAGCTGCAACAACGCTCATCACAAATCAATTATCATATTATACCGAGAGCAAACTTTGACATTAATTGATTTTATTTGCATAATCCGCTAGACACACAAAGATAGGAATTTGTTATTGGGTTAATACTAAGCGTGAATTAGATAGCTCAGCAAGAGGAGGTTTTACTCTGTCATAATGAATAATGCACTAAGAACCTGTTAATCATAGTAATAAAGGAATAAATATACTGTGAAAATGGTTTATGTAAGCTCTAACTTTCTTGAAAGAAGTTTTTAGATGTACAATATTTATTATACTGTTAGTTTCATCTATACCTTTAAAGAGTGTTTAAAGTTCGTTGGCCTAGACCATAGTCCATCGTTAAGTCGGCGGTCTCACATCATCGCCGCCACACAACATTAGTCTGGTTGATGATTGTTGTTGCTACCTGTATTTGCCGTAGTTGCTGCTGCTGCTACTGCTACCTGCTGCTGCGTTGTCGCAACGTTCACGCTGCGCTGCTGCTAATTAAACAATTTGGCCGGCCAACCTGGCTTATCTAACTGCCCCCTCCCTCAGTGCCTCATCAACCCGACCAAACCACCATCCCACCACCCACTCTGTGGGCCGGAGGAAAACGCTCTCCTTGCCACTGAACGTTGGGCAGCCCGGCAATTATACAGATGAACGTTTTTCGCAGTAAGGTTCTTTGCCTTATTAAGCCGCCGCTCTGACTGGAAAACCCAATCATGGGCCCAAGGTCGTCCCGACTGGCCGTTCTATGCCAACTTGGCTTTAATGACTTTGGTCAGAACACTCGTTTTCGTTACGTTTCATTCGTTTTCAATTCAAATAGCGCTGCATACTCTAAGACTTTGCAAATACTTTATATAATTTGACTAGTAGAATTGAGATTTTGGGAATGGGGGTTAAAGCAGGCCAAATCTTTTCGCTTGGCCAATTCTGGCTCTATCCAGTTTCGGGTTAGCACAAACGTAATCTAGATTGCAGGCTTAACCGGTATTAGCCTTAGCCTTTCGATTCCAAGGTGATTGGTACTATTGGTTGTTAGTTATAGTGATCGATCAATTGCCTTTTTTTGTGAAAGTTAAAACGGAACCGCATACTTTAGCTTGCCTTTTACGCACAATGATAATGCTTCCGGATGGGGATTGTTTGAATAGATTGTTCGTAAAAAATTATACAATTATTTGTTTAACATTTTTGATCTGGCTATTGTGGGTTATGTTGTTTAATTATTTTGAACTAATTGATCTCTTTAAAGTCCTTGAACTTTGTTATTTTGGGTTCTGAGTTTATTTTAACAAAATTCCAATTGTGATTAATTGCCTTTCTAATGGTGGTCTTAGGAATTTGACTTATGATGAATTATTAATATTCTTTAGATATATTATAAATTGTTTTCTATTTTAGTTTTTTTTAATATTTAATCTCTATAATTGTCTAACTAAATATTTTGGTAATCTGGCACATTTTTCGATGTTTTTCTTGATTGACCAAGTAACTAGATAGGTAAAATTAATATTTTACACTTCATGATAACCTGATAACATGTTAATTTTAAAGCAATCATATACCCTAACTGACTTTAATGGAGTCATTATTATTATTTAGCACCCCCAGCTGTAGGCAATCATAAAGTTCTGAAACGCGTTGCCTGGTAATAGATTCATGATCATTTCAATAGCCACAAAGTCTTCATTATATGTTAGCACTTGAGGCGACGTCTACGACTACTGCACTTTACATACTAGTATTGTATAGAGTGTTGGCCACCAATCGACAACGGGTATTATACACAACACATTTGAATATTTATGGCACATTACGTGAATTACCCAGCTAGGCCGCGCTCAGCTGCGGATGCCATAACCGAGCCATGGCGCCAAAATTGCCTTGTCTTCTGTGCTTTTCCTTGGCTTCTTAGTTTTTTCGAGTGAAAACCCTTGAGATTTTCTTTAAACCGAAATTGAACTCACCTGGCCTCCACATCCAAGCCATCCAACTCGGGAACATGACACCAATGCTGCTCGGGTATCAAGGTGAGGAATATTTGCGAGAAGTACACGAAGGCCACGAAGAATGAGAATGGGATCATGCAGATGAATAGTAACTTTTGATATCTTCCAAACTCTCCGATCAAGGGGAGTATGTCATCAAAGTCCATACTGGGTGGATCACTGCCATTACCACCAGTCACATCCTGACCTTTCTTTAAGCCACCTAAATCCAGCTGGAGTTCTTTATTGCCACCACTTTTCCGGCGATGCAGATTGTCCACTCCACCACCACCACCCTGTGGTGGTTCTTCGTGGTTAAATGCTTCATTTACGAAGTACGCTTGCTTGGCCTGGCCTTCCATATTTATTGACTTTATTGGCGATTTGGTATTCCGCGACCTTGCCTTATGTGTGTCACTCCAAGTGATTCAGAACTTGACCGAAACGGCGTAAAAATCCAATTTGAAATCCAAATACTTGATCGAATTCGATTGCGGCGCACGCGCGCGTTTCCGTTTCGAATCTGCAACTGACTGAGCACGCGCGCCAAATGCCGTTTTTATATGAGCCCGGCCAAGAAGCTCGGCTTTTGACGGTTTGGGGGGTTTGAGCCGATGCACTTGCCGTTGATTTTGTGCTGCTGCCAAGAACAAGAAACCGCCGGGCAGCGAAAGTTTAGCAGCTGAGCGGCCGAGCAGCTGTTTGTTTGGTTCACACAGCTGGCAAACCGGTTCGAATCGTATTCGTATTCGCATTCTGAATCGGTATTTTGAATCGGCTGGCGAGCCCCAAACGATCATCATATCGGCTTGCCAGATCTTATGGCGGCATATTGTTTTAAAACCTCTTGGTAACTTATTTTTAAGCCTGCCGAACACAATCCATGACTCGCAGAAGTTTGGAAGGTAGCCGGTGCACATCTTTTGGGGCCCAGGTGGGTCCTGATCTTTATTAATAGCCCCTCATCCAGGCCCAAAGTGGTAGAATGCTCGTGTGACTCAGGCCAAAAACACTCGGGGAGATTGAGGAAATTAGCTAAATGTATTTGTTATATTTATAAATACGTCACGGCCCATTCATAAATTGAGCTGGAAGGGGGATTAAACTCGACGAACGGATCAACAAGCCATCTAACAAAACGAGTTTGCGTGATCCGAGGATTGTGAGAAATGGCCGGTCTTAGCCTTCAAAGACTTGGCAGCAATTTATTTAAGCTTAAGAGTTCATTTATTCAATTGCTATTGTTATCACGTGCTTACTTATTATTTCCTATATATATTTCAATATTAATATGTTGTTAATTTGAATAATAAGTTTGTTAACTGTGCGAGAGTCATATCTTTAAATTGAGATTTCATTTTCCACTGCAAGTTTGTATTTTTAATTAACATTCATTTATTCAAACAGTTGCTGCTGTGCGGAATTTATTTATAGTTTATCTTACTTATTAACAGATTTATAACAGTTTTAAAGTGCAAAAAAGGAATAGCAAAACTTGACAAGATTTCCATTGCCAGAATGAATCTGGGAATAATTATCTAATTTTTCAGGTTTTCTTTATTTATTAACAGCTTTGTAATACCAATTTTATTATTTATTTTTTTGTTACTAATTAACATATATATAGTAATTTAAATGTATTTCACAAAATGAAGTGCTTTCTAACTCAAAAATCTAATAATTTCACAATAATTTGAAAACAACAATTATCAATGGAAATTTTTCAAAATAATTTCACAAAAATACGAAAATCAAATTCCAGAAGAAGTATTTTCATATTTTCAACTTTAGCTTGTCTTATTTATTAGCACCTTCGTCTTATTAGGCAGACTTTCCTCATTCCAAAATCGGCGATCATCGAAATCCTTTTAGGGACACACTTTTGAAAGATTTACACAGCGACTTAATTTTGAACTCATTTAAATTGAATTTTCTTTATATTTAATCGAGAATGCAATTAGGATATATATATTTTATTCAGAACTTAACTGTTAAATTAATATTTCGATGTGTTTATGTCTTATTATCTTATTTATTTACAAATGTTCGTGTTTTCAACTTAAGATACGCATGTTGCAAGGCGGGGGCGATGGCGGTGGCGCATGTATGCATTTATATTAATTATGAAGTCGCACCCATATCAAATCATTTTGCTTCTCATTACAACTGCTCACAAAAATATTGTTCTCTTGACCGCTGCCGCTTTGAACTGGTTTAATCTTGCTTAATAAATTAAATTTTTATTATACCCTTGCTAAGTGTAAGTAACATAAATAAGATTAGGAGTTAGTCGTGCACTTGAATTAAGATATTTTTATCAGGATGGTTTATGTGGATCATAAATGAAATTGGATCAATGTTATGGAGGGTTAATGGTAGTGTCTTGTAGTAGATAGAAAATATATTTTAGCTCTAATTTAAAAACAAGGCAGCTAGGTTCATTTGTTGATTTTAAATATCATAAGTAAAATAAATATTTATCCTAAGACGAAGAGTGTATCTAGAAGTTCGACCATCTATGCCAAGCTTCACACCCTGTTTGTTTTGAATTCATTTAGCTATATATTTTTTGTTACAGTTAAATAGTTTGCTACGCATTTAATGTTTTAATTAGCTCTGCTTTGGGGCCTGCTTCAAGGACTTTTGCCATTTGTTTCTGTTTTTCAACTTTGCTGAATGCATATATAGTATAGCCAACGATTGTTGGGGAGCTAATAGAACGACTATGGATTAGATCTATAACGAGATACTGTCATATGGGTAATTCGGTTTTATGTGTGCCTGCCTACCTGAGCACACGGCAGGTGTCATTTGAATTGTATAATTTTTAGAAAGCTGTGCTAATTAAATGGGTAAATCTGTCCTTCTATGGCTAAACGGTACGGGGGGCATTCTGTGACTCTTCTCTTGCCAACTTGAGGCTTTTTAGACTTCGTCTCGACCGGATTGCTGTGACGGCTTTTGTTTGGACTCACTCAACTTTAAGACGACCTTCAATTGAACAAACAAAAATTGTTGCATTAAATCCATTTCCGTTTTGATTCATGTTTCGCTTAGTTCCCCGCTTTTGTTTCAGCTTTGTTTTTTACTTATTTTATTTCAATTTGATTCCATAAGTATTAAGCTTTAATTAAGTTTGGAAGTCGTTTTGAAAATACCGAACCTTTTTATTGGATTGAGGGAAGTGCATCGGCTGCTATGACATCATAATGAGTCGGCAGGAAGCTCGCACGTACGGTCGAACTGTTTACTCATATCATAGGCACAGCGCAGTTTAGCCTGGGAGAATTATGACTGTGGATTCAATAAATCACTCAATTAAATCACAAACCCATTTGATAATCGATGTCGGCGGTTTTGCTATCGCCGCCAATACTAGTATTTAAGATAAGCCTTAGCAGAGATATTACGATTACATTATCTAAAGAGCTTTTCGCAGAGGTAACCTTCTAAGAAGTGAATTAGAAAAGAGAATGAGTAATAAAAGGTATAATTCGAAGACATAGTAAAATATATGTATATAGTTTTGTGTATTTTCGTACCAACGACCAACTACCAACCTATATTTAAGCATATTTTAATACTGCTCGTCATCAATGCTCTACCTACCAGAAAATGATTAAAGTGGCTCATGGTTTTTTGCCATTACTGGGACACTTCGATTCAGACTTAACCCTTATCGCCAAGAAAATCGGTAGCATAGCATAGAATTATCAATAATGCCCAATAGAAGATTATAAATTACCTCCACCCTGGGCAATCGACCACAGATAGTCTATGAATTATGATACCCGCGCCCCCATTGAAATCCGTATAAAAGTGCCCCGATTCTTGGCAAAAGCTTTAGTTGTGATCAACATGAAATTCGCGTGCACCACGGTTTTGCTTTTGGCCGCCATCCTTGGCGCCCAGGCTGTCGACTGGAGTTCGGTCAAGAACCTCAACATTGAGACCCCGATGCCCAAGGTCCATGGCGAGACTTTGCCAAGCGGAAGGATTACCGGAGGACAGTTGGCCCAGCCCAACCAGTTCCCATACCAGGTGGGACTACTCTTGTACGTCCAGGGAGGAGCTGCCTGGTGCGGAGGCACCATCATCAGCGACCGCTGGATCATCACTGCCGCCCATTGCACGGATAGCTTGACCACCGGAGTGGATGTCTACCTGGGCGCCCACGACCGCACCAACGCCAAGGAGGAGGGACAACAGATCGTCTTCGTGGAGACTAAGAATGTGATCGTTCACGAGAACTGGATCGCCGAGACCATCACCAACGATATTTCCCTGATCAAGTTGCCCGTGCCCATCGAGTTCAACAGTGTGTATTTCCGTTTTGGTGATAGGAAAAAGTTCTTAAGTACTTTCCATATTTCACAGAGTACATTCAGCCCGCCAATCTGCCCGCGAAATCCGACAGCTACAGCACCTACGGCGGCGAGTCGGCCATTGCCTCCGGATGGGGCAAGATCAGCGACTGTAAGTGACCCTTATACCTAGTAAATATTTTGTGCTTAAGTGTTTTAAGAGTAAAATAGTGAAAGTTGAGATTTCGTAATGAAAATATCACACTTGAAACAAATAATCCAATTCGTGAGAAGTGCTTCTATAACTTCGTTATTTCAACGCAATTCCTTAATTCAATTAATTTACAAATGTGAAAACCCATGGCGAATCAATATTTAACCTTTGTCCAAGTGTACCTAATCTTTTAAATCTTTTGGAAAAGGGAACTTCTAAGTTCTTATCAAAGAAATCGATTTGTAGGAAATCTAATCTTATTTTTTGTTTAAATTTAACGTATTCTAAAAGAACTCCAAACTATTTCTGACTTTGATTAAGCCTATTTTAACTTTATAAAATATTCCTTTAGACTTTATACTCCTCGAAATTTATTTATAACTTTTCTCATGAAATATTTCTGTTTTTCCAACAGCTGCTACTGGAGCCACCGACATTCTGCAGTATGCTGAGGTTCCCATCATGAACAACAGCGGCTGCTCTCCCTGGTACTTCGGCCTGGTTGCCGGCACCAACATCTGCATCAAGACTACCGGCGGCATCTCCACCTGCAACGGCGATTCTGGCGGCCCTCTGGTCCTGAACGACGGCAGCAACACCCTGATCGGAGCCACCTCCTTCGGAATCGCCCTTGGTTGCGAGGTAGGATGGCCTGGTGTGTTCACACGCATCACCTCTTACCTCGACTGGATTGAGGCCAAGACCGGTGTGGTCAACTACGGCAACTAATTGTTGATTTCCTGCTTAAAATAAATGTTTATTTTTGGATGACAAAAAATAGAACTCATATTCGAAATTTGGGTGTGACATCCTCAAAGATGTCGTTATCGGAAGCGGGGATCCTTCTAGTTCAATGGGCACTTCGTTTTCCGGCTACCACTCCGCTGCTATGACTTCATAATGAGTCGGCAGGAAGCTCGCACGTACGATCGAACTGTTTACTCATATCATAGGCACATCGCAGTTTAACCTGGGAGAATTGTGATTGAGAATTCAATAAATCACTCAATCAAATCACAATACTATTTGATAATCGCGGGCCACGGTTTTGCTATCGACGCTAATACGAATATTAAAGATAAGCCTTCGCAGACATATTAAGATCCATAAAGATAACCTTTTAAAAGTGAATTTTCTTAAACTTAGAGAAAGGTATGAATATTAAAGAGTAAGCCTTTAAGGCATAGTTAAATTTAAGAATATATCTTTGTGTTTTTTAATACCAAAAAGCTTAAGAGAACCTATATTTACGAATAATTTAATGCTGTGGAATCGTCATTAATGCCCTGGATAAACCTACTACAAACTGATTAACATGGCTTATGGCTTTATTGCCTATATTAGCACTTTTCGATTCACACTTAACTCTTATCGCTAGGAATATCGGTAGCTCTGGTTATTATCACTGCCGCCCATTGCACGGATAGCTTGACCACCGGAGTGGATGTCTACCTGGGCACCCATGACCGCACCAATGCCTCGGAGAAGGGCCAACAGATTGTTTTTGTGGAAACTAAGAATGTGATCGTGCACGAGAACTGGATCGCCGATACCATCACCAACGATATTTCCCTGATCAAGTTGCCAGTGCCCATCGAGTTCAATGGTATGTACATATGTCCGTTTTAGTAAAAGGAAAAAGTTCTTAATTACTTTTCATACTTCACAGAGTTCATCCAGCCCGCCAGTCTGCCAGAAAAATCCAATAGCTACGAGACCTATACCGGCGAGTCAGCTATTGCCTCCGGGTGGGGCAAGATCAGCGACTGTAAGTTAGCCTTATACCTTAAACAATTTAAGTGTCTCATAAACAAAATAGTGAAAGTTAAGCTGTTGTATGGCAACCGAAGAGGCTAAAATCTTTTCCTTTACAACCTTTTTTATTTGTTCATCAGCTGCTACCGCAGTCACCGATATTCTGCAATACATCGATGTACCTATCATGAGCAACAGCGGCTGCTCTCCATGGTACTTGGGTCTCGTTGCCGAAACCAACATCTGCATCAAAACCACCGGTGGCACCTCCACCTGCAACGGCGATTCTGGCGGTCCTCTGGTCTTGAAAGACGGCAAAAACACCCTAATCGGAGCCACCTCCTTCGGAATCGCCTTTGGCTGCGAGGTGGGCTGGCCGGGGGTATTCACTCGCATCACCTCCTACTTGGACTGGATTGAGGAGAAGAGTGGTTTGGCCAATTATGGAAACTAAGCTTTGATTTCTTTCTTACAATAAATGTTTATTTTTGGATTATAAGAAATAGAACTCATGTTCGGAGTGTGGGCGGGACCGGGCTCGCGGTCGGACATCCTCGGAGATGTCCTCATCGGAAATGGGTCTTGGATGGACATCTAATTCATCGGGCACATCGTCTTCCGGCTGCTCCTCCGTCTCTAACCGGCGACTTTGTCGTGGTTTTCCATAATCCCTTACATACTGGTCGAAGAATATCGCTTCCGTTGTATCCTGATGGGAACTGACTCCAGTTTCATCACTGATCCAATCCAAATATGAAGCTACTTTGGTAAAGGCCGCAGGGTAGCCACGATCGCAGCCGTAGATGCTGCCAAAGGAAGTGATTCCCACGAGGACTCTTTTCTTTGAGTGCCTTCTTTGAAGGACCAAAGGTCCTCCCGAGTCTCCATTGCATGTGGATCGAGCATTCCTGCCACTGGTGCATATATTTGTACCTCGATATGACAGTGGAAAATTAGACTTGCAGGTCCGTCCATCGATTATCTGGAGCTGGACGTAGCGTAGCACATTACTGATCGCATGGACTCCGGTGGCGTAACGACCCCAGCCGGAGGCGATTGCTAGTTTGTTTTTGAAACTGCGATACTCGTAGTGCCTTTTCGGTAGTTGGATAGGATGGATGCGTTCTGGAAGTATAGGTTCCATTTTACTAACATTGTAATCTATTAAGGAAAGTAACGATTTCACCATTAAAGCTAACTGCATGAGGAAGTCTGACCAGGGCTATGTCATCCTTTAACCTCTTTGGATTCCAGGTGGGGTAGATGTGGAAGTTCTCGCTAGGCACCATCAGACGCACTTGGCCCTTCTCCTTGGCATTCTTGATCTCATTGGCGCCCAGGAAAACCAAAGCCCTCTTAGCCCTGTAAAATTAAATTTTCTTGAGAGGATAGGTTCGACGGAATAATATATACCATGACCACTTACATGTCCACACAGTGGGCTGCGGTGAGGACATGCTTTTCTGAGATTAGAGAGCCGCCACACCAGTACAGGCCCTTGGGTCTTTGGAGCAGCATGCCAACCTGATAGGGAAAGCAGTGGGGATTACCCACATCACCGCCGAAGATGCGATCCATGGCCATAGCGCCCTCTGGCAGCATCTTCTCCAGCAGCGGCGTTGTCTCCAGATTAAGGACGAGTGGTTCCCGATCCTCCAGATCCTCTTCGCTAAAACCACCAACATCCATACCCAAGCCCATTCCCTTCATGTGGCGACTGTCTACGTTGCTGGCACTCATTTCCGCATCGTGTTCCAGGGAACCGGACGAGGATGAGGAGGAAGAAAATGGGGAGGACGAGGAGGTTGAGAGGCCCATGGGGCCTGGGTACATGGACACCAAGTACATCGGCTTAACCTGCTGCCAGTCCAGCGCGATGCAGTGCATCGTTAGCCATGTAAGCCAAATGAGCAGCAGCAGCGCGGCACTTGCACTTGCAGATTGTTTGGACATTGGCTTTGTTGCTTTGTACGCGCACGCATTTAATTTTTAATTGCGAGTGCAATTGCAATTGCTGGCACTTATGGTGATTGGACTGCTTTCACTGCTAACTGTCTTTCCTTTGCATGGTTTCCTGTAAAGGTGAATGCGGGGATTCTAAAACAGCTTACTTCCCGGACCTTGAGTGCTTCCGTTATATCCCGAACCTAACGGCTTTTGGGAAATATAGCTAATTTGTTTCAATGTATAATTTCCTGGGTCCTTGTTTTATAACAGTATCTGCATTTAATGAGTTTTTAGGCTGAAGCTTTTTTTCTTATTTTGTCCATTTCCTAAATGACTTAACCCGAGTTATTTGTTTCGGAAAGTGCGTTTTCTATTCTAAAATTTTAAAAGTTTTCATTTGTTTATCCTGTGGTTTGCCTTATTATCCTATAACGTGAGTGTTTTGATAGATTTAATTGGTCACTTTAATTTTAGCTTATGTTTGTTTAGTATATTTTTGATTTATCGATTTTTTTGGAGAGAATTCCAATCCTTTAACTGCTTCCTATCAAGTATATGTACTGCTTTGTAAGCTTTAAGATCGTTATCTGCTTTCTCCGTTCTTGCTCTGCTTCCTTGAAGCTTCCTAGATTTAACTGCTTTCCTGTTGCTCACTGGACTTGACTTCCTTGACTTCCTTTGCTTCCTCTTTTAACCCACTTCCGCTCCACCTTTCCTCCTTCGGCCGCTCGTTCACCCACTGGTCACTTTTGTTTTCCCGGTTTCGAAAAGCCGTTACGCTGGTTACTGGACACTTCACCGCATTAAACTTTAGTTGTAGTCGCAACAACTCGCGTCGTAATCTCTAGTCGCCAGTACTGCTTTCTTCGCGTCTATTTAGCCACTGCGCCGGCGCGCAGGTTGCCAGCATTTTTATAAACTCTTTTGCCAGCGCAGAAATTGCTCGGCGCCTTTATTATTTCATCTATTTGGCTGCATTTCAGTTGGCCGCGCACAATTGCAGTTGCATCAATTTGGTTTAATTTGCCCACTGAATAATATGCTCTTGTCAATAGACGATCTCTCTTTTCGATATGATAAATGACTCCTCCCTCAACCATTGAGGAACTGTCACTTTTCAGTCGGCATTCGCCCTTTGCAACGGCAGCTAGTCCGCATTTTTATCGCAAAATAGAAATATGTGCCGCATAGGTTACATTTTCATTGTGGATCTCGGTCGGTGTCTTGTGGTTTTGCCATTTAAATTGAATGCGAAGCTGTAACTCTAGTTATCCGCCCGCTTTGGCGCTATTACATCACTCCCCACTTCACTCACTTCTCGCTTTAACTCCATCTTCATTATGCATTCGCGATCGGGTTTTTTTTAGTTTTTGTTTTTTAGGTGGCTCTGCGGAGAGAAGAGTCTTTCATTGAGAAAAAAAGCTCTGGAGGTTGGATAGCTGTAAGTGAAACAATAACACAAGTTGCTACAGTTACATTTGCATGCCGCCGCGGCTTCATCTTCACCCTCTGTTGGGATATCTTTTGACCAGTTTACAGTCTTACTTCTTTAAAGAAAACTGTCTCCTATTTTCCACCATCAAAACTTAAAACAAACCAAAAACTTAAGAGAATATAAAACACACTCTGACTTTTTTAAAATGGTATAAGTAAAAGTCTGCATTTTTTTATTAAGTTCATTTTTATGAAGCTTGACTGTTTATTTTGTCTTCTTCAACCACAGTAGCTCCAACTTGATAGTTTGACTTTGATGATTCAAATTAAAGCGACTACTGTGTACTCCAGAGCTCAAGGTTATTGCCAGGCTGGTGGAATTGGGTGGTTCATGGGGGAAGGGCTTAGAGGCGGATATCTCATAAACAAATTAACAGTTTTCCATTCGGTTGCATGCAGCAGCGAGTGGCATGTGCAGAATTCTTAGCAGGAAATGAAATGCAGCATAAAATATGTATGTGTTGTTAATTAAATTAATTCGTGCACCGCCTGCCAGCTGGTTGAGATAATCAGTTTTATTTGGTGTTGAAAGTATTTCTGTTACCTGGCCATTGTTGTCGATTTAGGAAATTACTGCGGTCTGTGTGCCTAGCGAAGCAAATAAATCAAATCGTCTCGCGCTCGCCAATGTGATATGTATGTTCAAATCGAATTGAATCAAATCGGGATTGGATTGGATTGTATTGGATCAAATCGAAATGAAGCCGAATGTAATGAGGCTGCAACAACAGTGAGCCACAACAACAACATGATTATGCAAATGCAATAGCTCACCACCACCCACCTCGACCCCCTTGAACGCCTGCTCAGGTGTTGGTGCACTTCGATATCGTGCGGTGGTGCGTCAATATCTATATTCATAAATATATATATTCGCTGCATAATCGCTCCCCGTTGCATGTTGCACTCATTAATAATGGGCGCGTTTTTGTTACTGCATTTTATTGCACTTGCTAATCACGCGGCGGCCGTTATTTAATTGAGCTTGAGCGCCACCCGGCTCGCACAATCCGTCTGCTCTTTTGGCCACCTCTGTGCGTTTCGCTTCCGTTTCGCATTCGAATTGGGTTTATTTATTTTATATCACTGTTTCTCGTTAACGTCCTATTTACCACCCCCAAGTGCTCTTTATGGCGTAATATACCACGGCCCCTATCTTCAAGTTTATACAGTATTTGAGGAACTCAGACTGGACTTTATGTTTATAGAAAAGAAATGTCTTGAGTTAATTTTATTTTTGGGAAATCATGATATAAAAATGGTCTCTGTCGAAAGTGATAAAGTTTAACATATAAAAGCTAGAACATTATAAGATACTTAATATAAGTTCAATAATAGTTTAAACATATGAGAAGTACCTTTAAAAATAAATATCAAACTAAAAAGTATATCTTAGACCTAGAAAAGTGATTACAAAAAAACCTTATAACAGCTCTTGATGGACTTAAAATGACTGCGTTATGATCCCCTTTTGACCAGCTTAAAAGGATTCTCGAACAGCAGCAGATGGATATGTATTTTTAACGTTTATTAATCCCCTTAATTGCTAGGCACAGAATCGTATTCTATGGCTGGATAATTTTACTTTTAGGTTTAGCTCTAGTTTATTTTTGTCTACATGCTATTTACACACATATTTCTTGAATGCGTTCTTATAACTACGGGATAAAGTAATCCAAACAAACGTAGTTTCTAGCTTCATAGTTGGTATCAGTACATTTCTTTTTGGACAATATATGCTAGTTGTTATGTGATGAATATAATGGGGTGCAAATGAAATGGATCATTCAGTCTCTCTACTCGAAGCCTGCTGGTTGCATGAGGAACTGGTGTTGGCTGCTCATTGCCGGTAGCTGTATATCCTCCATGGTCATGGAAGTCTTGGGAATCTCTATGGTTCCCGTTGAACCTCCAGCCTCTGCATCATCGCCCTCCAGCATGGCACTGTCAAAACTCTTGTTCAAGCGGTCGTGGAACTCGGTCATGGAGATTTTCTTGAGCGCAAAGCGCTTACCAAAGGTTTTCTTCACCTTTTGGCGACGTTTCTTTGACAATATCTTGTTCTTGCTCAGGCCATCGCTGAACGAGATGGCTCGGCGAAGTTTGCGACCCCAAACCTTGACGACTTTAACTTGGCTGCTAATAGAGCACTCCTCACTGTCATCCTCTGCATCGGCGGCATTCTCGTCGCTGGGCTCCTCGAAGATTGTCTCGAGATTGGTGGGTGTGAACTTCTTCATACGCTTGCTGGTGTAGATCTTCTCAATGCTCTTGAGGGTCTGGGGATTAGTGCTAAGTTCCTTTCGCTGCTTCTTCTTGATAGGTTTCATGATGGCGCTGCATACTCGATTAAAGTTGTCCTTGGATACTCTAGCGGGCATTTTGCGACGAGCCACGCCCGCCCTAGCTCCGAAATTGGAACTACGAAAGAAGGTCGATCCACTGATGCAATCGCTGTCATCGTCATTATCCTCGCAACGACTAAGTTGGGAGTCCACATCGTCAGAATCAAAGGATTCAGTGCTAATGTTATCCTCGTTATCATCGGCTGCTATTGGCGCCGATGTATCTTGCATTTCCTCTGTGTCAGACATGGCCATCTCCTTCAGTCTGAATGATAAGCTCGAGCTAGTTGACGACCTGAAAGTTGGGCATTAGGAAAGTTCCAAATGGGTCTACTGCCATAACTCACCTATTCCTCGGGAACCCCACCTCTTTTGGTTGAAGCGTGATCTTCGAAAAGTTGTAGACAATGTTATTCATTATTTTCACGGTTGAACTCTAGAAATCAATTCCTAAAATATTATAAATATTTGTTGGGTATTCTTGATAGTCGCCCTTTAAAAGAATTGCTTTGTCTTGGAAACCTTACGGTGTAATAACTTATTAATATCAGAGACATTCCCAGGGAGTTCCTGAGAGTTAAAGATCACCTATAGTTTACTTACCTTTGGAAAATCGCGCATTTCCTTATTTTAATGCCTTTTTTCTGCAGGCGTCTGTCAGAAAAAGCAGGTCTCTTTCACTACGGGGGGCCGTTTATAGGACTACTGACGGATAAATCTATTGTTGCCAAGTGAAACTTTTTTTGATCTGAGCAAAGGAATATTACTTGTTTTGTCAGCGTTCTTTAATGCGGTAAAATAATAGCCAAAATTTGAGAGAAGTTTTTATAAAAAAAACAGCTTAGAGCTGTGTTAGCCAATGATGATAATATCGATATGTTGAATGTTTGGGCTCGCGCATTTTATCGAGGTTTTGGTTTCGATATTGAACAATACATAGCTAAATCCCATAAAAACCTATTTAATGCATATTCTCTATATTGTGCACAATTTTATGTGTTGCCTATTTCTATTAAATCAATTTGTGAATTTAAACAATTCAAATAAAAAACAGTATTATCGAATATTAGGTCTCGTTTCTCCCGCCTACTGCAATCCGGTCACACGAATGTGGTTCAATTCTTCGCTAACATCAGGAGTGGCAACTCTCGATGAAACCAATTTTACAACCTTCGTTACCATTCAAAAAATACTCATTTGATTACATTTTTGTGACTTCCTCAAAACTTTCCCAATTTTTTAAAATTTTTATTTATCAAAAAATAATATGGAATTTTACAAATTGTATTACGTATGAAACCTTTAAAGAGGAATAACAGCTAAAATATAAGTTTATTATATGTATTTCAAGGTGTTTTATTTTCATAATAAATCTTTAGTTCGCGAGCTTCGTTTGATTAAGCCTTATCGAATGCGCCAACTTCCATTCGCAAGATTTTGTCAAGTTGTCTTAACTCCGCACACAAAACAAAGGCAGTTCTTATCTGTATGTTGTAAATTACGCTCCCAGGGGATTAATTCATATCCGGTAGAATAAAAAACTATATAAACAGCGTTACTGTTTGTTAAGATTCACTAAGTGTGCTAAACTTAAAATGAAAGTGCTAGCGGTCCTGCTCCTTGGGGTTATCGCCTCCGTCTCGGCTTTCGAGAAGCCAGTCTTCTGGAAGGATGTGCCTGTTGGCAAGGCATCCATCGAAGGACGTATCACCATGGGATACCCTGCCTACGAGGGCAAGGTGCCCTACATCGTAGGACTTGGCTTCAGCAAGAACGGCGGTGGCACTTGGTGCGGTGGTTCCATCATCGGTAACACCTGGGTGATGACCGCTAAGCACTGTACCGATGGCATGGAGTCTGTGACCATCTACTACGGAGCTCTGTGGCGCCTGCAGGCCCAGTACACCCACTGGGTTGGACGCGGCGACTTCATTGAGCACGGATCTGGAGATATCTCTCTGATTCGCACTCCCCATGTGGACTTCTGGTCGCTGGTCAACAAGGTTGAGCTGCCCAGCTACAACGATCGCTACAACAACTACCAGGGATGGTGGGCTTTGGTTTCCGGATGGGGCAAGACCTCCGACGAGGGTGGCGTCTCTGAGTACTTGAACTGCGTTGATGTCCAGATCGGTGAGAACTCAGTGTGCGAGAACTACTATGGCAGCTTCTCTGGTGACCTGATCTGCATCCCAACTCCCGAGAACAAGGGAACCTGCAGCGGTGACTCTGGTGGCCCTCTGGTCCTCCACGACGGCAACCGCCAAGTGGGTATTGTGTCCTTCGGCTCTTCCGCTGGTTGCCTCTCGAACGGTCCCAAGGGAATGGTTCGCGTCACCAGCTACCTGGACTGGATCCGCGACAACACTGGCATTTCCTACTAAAAGGATTCTTAAATAAACTTTTGTTATTGAAAATTAAAATATATTTTGTGTTTTGATTGCTTAGTTAAAAGAAATTGTTTAAAACAATTCAAAATTTAGAGATATTATGAAAATAAAGAAATTGAAAAATATTCATTGCTATCATAAAATGTTGAGATTCAGATTTCGTAAAAACTATGAATAAAGTTATATAAAGGACTCTTAATTCCAAATATAAATAAAAACATCTTTACTGATTTTTAAATTGTTAAAAATGTATATACTCAAAGTATATAAAATTATTAATTTTCGAAAAGTAAAAAAAAGTTTAACCATTAAGCAGAAATCCCCTCTTTAGATCCATTCAGAAAAAATCATGTTTATGCAGTATTTAATGTCCTTTAATTTTATAAGGAGGTATTTTATTAATAAGAGATACCCGTTATGTCACGGATCCAGTCCAAGTAGCTGGATACTCGAGTCATTCCCTTGGGACTGTTAGAGAGACAGCCCTCGACGGATCCGAAGGAAACAATGCCCACTAGGCGGTTGCCGTCGTGAAGGACGAGAGGACCGCCGGAGTCTCCACCGCAGGAACCCTTGTTCTCCGGGGTAGCATAGCACAGATGGTTGGGGGTGATGAAGTGGCTACCGTAGTAGTTTAGGCAAACGTCATTGTCCGAAATCTGGATATCAACGCAGTTGAGGTAATCGCTCATTCCGCTGGTATCAGAGGTTGCACCCCACCCGGAAAGGAGACCCCACCAGCCGTAGAAGTTGTTGTACCGATCAGCGTAGGTGGGTAGTTCGACCTTGTTGACCAGCGACCAGAAGTCCACGTGGGGTGTACGGATCAGGCCAATGTCGTTGTTGAGATTACCGTTATCGTAATCGGGATGAGTGATGATGTCCGATGAAACGTGTTTGAACTGCGGGTTGTTGCGCCACACGGCACCGTAGTGGATGTTCACGTAACTGGCTCCGTTGGTGCAGTGTCCAGCAGTGAGTACCCACTCGTGTCCAATGATCGAACCACCGCAGTTCCAGCCACCATTGTCACTCTCAAAGCGAAGGGCTACAATGTAGGGAACCTTTCCTTCGTATGCCGGATACCCTTGGGTGATACGTCCGTTCACATTCTTTCCCACAGGCATGTCCTTAACGGGAATGGGCTTTTCCAGCGCCGCCACTAAGGCAAACGCCGTGATCAACAGAACTCCAAGCACTTTCATGATCTGAAAACTTTTTTCACTTATAATAACAACTTGTGAGACACTGCCTTATATACGCTTCTTGGGTAGGGCACATGTAATGGTTCTAAGTATTCGTAATCAGTTGGGTAGAAAATTTACGATTACTTGTTTGATTATTTATATCAACTTCCTTTATTTAACACCCTCTTATTCTAGGGTGACTAAATATTTAAATTTATTCTATATGATATAGGAAACTTGGGGCACGAGAGGGTCGTAAAAAACTAAATCTACATTTTTATGTCACTTATACTTTTGCACCTTGTATTTGCTTATCTGCTTATTATATATTATACTTTGATAAGCTCCTGCTCGCTAAATTTTCCAAACGTTCATAGATCGTTTGTCAATATAAGATTGTAATTTACGATTAACTTGATGCAATTTATTTTGTACAGCTTAAAAGTATGCTAAAAAATATCGTCTTATTTGTTCTTTTACGATCATCAAATGCAGGTTAAAAAGCTTTTTGTACAAAACTTAAAAATTAGAACTGCGCCTGAAAAATTAGATAAGGAAATCAAATTAAGCACGCTAATTATCGAATAGTTTTTGTTAACCGATTGTTAGCTCGACTCATTTGAAGACCTTTTTCTATCGATCATTCTGTCGACCTATCAAGACGACAAGTCGAATGTTTCTGGAATCAACAGTAAATTAGTTAGTAATAGTTTTTGTTCAAGGGGTGCCTGAATGATTGCTTGTGACTTTTTGTGATTTAAGTGGCCAAAAAAATGTTTTTGGAAATCCCCCCTTAAAAATGATAACTCTTTTAAAGTTCGTTATAATTGATTTTTAATTTTGCATGTTCCTGAGTGCTTCTTAGTTAACACCAGAGTTTTCCTTGATCCAATCCAGGTAGCTGGTCACACGGGTGAAGCCAGCAGGGGCACCGGACTCGCAACCAGCACTGGATACGAAGGAGGTGACACCGACGAGGACCTTAGAGCTCACCAGGACCAATGGGCCGCCAGAGTCACCGTTGCAGGTGGAGGTCTTGTTGGGGGTGGCAATGCAGATAACCCTGGAGGTGGCGATCAGAGAGCCATAGGTGGCCTGGCAGGTGGCAACGGACACAATCTCAAAGGTCTCGTACTGCAGGGTGCTGGCAACGGAAGAGGCGGAATCGGAGACCTTGCCCCATCCGGAGGCGATGGCCTTCTCTCCGGCATAAGTGGAGTAACTGCTGGCCACTTCGGGCAGCTTAACAGCCTGGATGTAGCTGGTGAAGGCAACAGCTGGGGTCTTGATCAGAGAGATGTCGTGCCTCAACACAGCCGAGTTGTAGCTGGCGTGCTGCTTGAAGTTGGAGCTGGAGACGGTCTGGGTCAGCTTGGCGACGGTGCGGACGGTGGCGCCATAGGTGATGGTCACAGAGGAGGCACTGCAACAGGTAGATAGACATTAGAAGGGGCTGTCCTATATTTGATAGTTTTCAGGTTACTTACCCGTCTGTGCAGTGGGCAGCGGTCAGCACCCACTCGCTGCTGATGAGGGAGCCACCGCACCACCAGCTACCGCTGGTGCTAGCAAAGCTGAGTCCCAACTGGTAGGGGAACTCACCCTCGGAGGCGGTCTTGCCGTTGGTGATGCGACCCTCAATCGAGGGACGAGCGGGCAAGTCACGGGGGTGAATTGGCATCTGCTGGGGCAGCAGACCGGCGGAGGCGGTGGCCAAAGCCAAAGCGAAGACAACGAGCACTTTCATGATGGTCGAGGAACGAATGATTCTCCACCGGACACGGTGCCACTTATATACCCATCCATTGGCGCTGTTATCAGATGACCGGCCTCTTGTATTTTGACCAAGTCATTTCTGTTTATGCGCTTGAAACTGGTTATCAGTCGTGGCTTTTGCTTGTTGTTTTTTGATTTTTATTTTGGCCAGAAAGGAAATGTAGGACTACTTATCGGCTTTGATTGACCGAAACTAAAACAAAAAAAGTGTATCTGCTGTTATCTTGGACCTGTGGGAAACCGTTGAGATTGCACACAGCAGGCTTTCAATTAAACGCACTTCACAGGCGAACAGGCGGCAGACGTCGTCCACTTGAGTGATAAGTGATAAGCATAGATTTCGCTAAATGACGACAGTACTATTTTGCCAAAATGGACGTTTTTGGCCAGATTTGGACTGCTTTAAGTATAATAAATTTAGTTGGGAAAACCGGCTAAATAAAATCGGTTTAATCGAATTATTTGATTCTTTTAAGAGCCATCGATCAGAAGTTGTTTACGGCGACTCTCAGCGGCTAGAGTGGCTGAAATTTCCAGTGATTATCTGATGGTTTGGCCCAAGTCGTATTAAGCATACGCAGCGGTGTGCCAAAGTTACCAACTCATTCGTGTGGGCGGGCAGATGACAGTGGCAAGTTGAATCTGGGAAATTGAAATCAAATCGCCTTACGTGTCTGGCATGTAAAGGCATACCGGATTTTGGCTCCGTAGCTATAGTTGGTCCCTGCTCCTGCCGGACATTAGCACATAAAAACAATTCATTGCCTTTCATGCTGACACATGTAGTATGTAGTTGCCGTCGGCCAGTGACTTTTGTGGGACACTGTGCGTGTCTGGGCCATAAATGCCAAGCATAAAATAGATTTTCACTTAAAGAGGACAGCATGAACACTTGGCCTCGAGAATTTTTCATTTATTTAATCCCAATATTAACTGCATTTTATTGATTTTCCTTCGCCATTTGTTCGTTTTTTGTTTGCCCTGCACTGTTGAGCGTTTTTATGGTTGCTCCTTTCGCTGATTGCGGGAAAATTCGTTTCTTTTGTCTCTGCCTCTCTGGAGGAACAAAGGAAACTAATTTTCTTGAAATATTTGCTCTCATTGTTGGCTGAGCACCAGTTTTAAAGCAACCAAAATAAAAAATAAAAAAGGCCGCACTTTAAATTCCTGGCAGAGACGTATGTAATACACTTATATATAAATGTATATTACGTATACGTAATGCGCTCACACACGCTTATTAGACGCATTTCCGGCTGCGACAACGACAGCCTGAACAACAATGTCCAGACCTCTCCGATACAAGGAAAATTCAAGCTTGCTCAACCAGTTGCGTAGAAGGGGGGACGAGTTAGAAAAGGGAACAGAATATTCATCAGGAAGCGACTACGCCTCTGGCTTAAGTACAGTTGCGGTCAAAGGAATAGGAGTTTGTACTCAGAAAGAATGGGAATATATATTTTTTTATTTTCAAATAATAATAACGATAAATGCTTAAAATGTTAACCACTTTCAGAAAGTACGGTCAGAAATTTCAGTGCAAATTACGTAAAAATTCATGTTTAATAGTAAATAAATAATTATTTAAGATCATTGGCGCTTATACTCTAACGTCAACTGTAAATGTGTGTAAGAGTCCTTACGAAGGCATTTGAAATGTCCTCCAGCGTGCGCTCTCCTTTGACGAGAAAAAGGAAAAGGACGAGACGACGACGACGACAAACAAGATTGCAGCAATAAAATTTCGACAAGTGAACAACAAATGATAAACGAAGCAGCAGCTTGGGATAAAAAGCAGCAGCAGCAGCGGCAGCGAACGGAGCAGTTCCCAAAGAGGTCAGTTTGCTGGGTCTGTTGGGGAGCACTTGAAATGCTGGTGGCTGGCCAAGGATTTCGTTCGACTCACTTCAGCTAAGTTTGGCCCTCTCCGGAGCAACCATCTAATGTGAGCAGCATCGATTACGCTTCCACTGGCACTTGGATTGTGTGTTTTGGCTGTCGCTATTCTCCCAATCCAATAATGTTGTATCACACACTTGGAAAAAATTTAGAAATATTTAGACTTTTGATATTAAAACTGGCCAAGAATGTTTCTGGGAGAGAGGCAGAACTGGCAGAGCTGACTGGCAAAGAAAAATTCTTTATTTTAAGCTCTTTAAATTCGATTTATTTTTCCACTTACCTCAAAAACATTCTGCAGTGCAGTAAATATCGTTCAGTTGAGTTTTTTTGTGTTAAATTGTCATGAAAATGTCGCTGGGACTGTGGTCAGCTCAAGAAATCCGTCTCCGACTCCTTGTTGACCAAAATTAATGACAACTGTCTGGCCCAGCTGACCCGCCCATACTACTCTCCTTTTGGCCCTGTCGCTGATGACTTATCACAGGGAACTATGTCTATTTCCTGCTATAATTCAAATTGCTTTTGGGGATGTCAACAGCAGCCGCCTCATTAATCATGCCTCCCGAGATAGTCTCACATTGCGTATGAGTAATGTGCTTGCCAGCCACCTTTTTACCAATGCTCACCAAAACTTGGCAACAACTTATCGCCTCATTTTATATCATCCCATTTTCAAGATGTTACTCAAACCCCTGCGGAAAGTGCATTGGGAAAGTTTGACATTTTTTTTTTTTTTTTCAAAATGCAATTTGCTGCTGCACTTGGCTGGATAAGTAGAGATGTTAGCGTGACTCACGTTTATATGGATGGCATCCCTCCGTTCCCTCAACTCTGTGACCTAAGTTAACCCAGGACTTAGCAGGTCCCGGGACTTGGTCAAAGTTTTGTGTTGCAGTTTGTCAACTCGTTTTTAATGCGCGATGTATTGAAAAAGTTTGATTAGGGAACAGCTGGCAGACTGAGGAGCTCTTTCCAAGTAACAAAACTCCACCTGAGTGCAATTTCCAACCAGAAAACTTGATAAAAAGGGAGCTTAGCGGCGAAAGGGTGACGGAAAGTGGTCGTAAGCATTGCACATACGCCATGTTGTCCCAATACAGTGACTTCGACCAACTGTCAATATTCTGACACAAATCCGACAAACAGACGACAAACACAAGTGGCCACCATTAAATTTTATGCGCAGGGATCAAACTAAGTTATTATATGAGAATACATAAATGTATATATATATATATTTTTTGGAGTATATAAATGGCTGGTGGGCTGAGCAAATATTTGAGAAAAACGCCGAGCGAGGACAATTTTTGCTTTCTCTGTGATTTTCTATCAATAAGCTGAAGGCATCCCGTCGGCTTTTGCATATGAGAAGGCTCAGTCTTTTCCCAGCTCGAAATATATAAATATAAATTCCTGCCATGCAAACAAATCCTTTTCGATAGATTGCTTTTGGCTCTCTGACTTTTTTTTTCGCCGCCGTAGCTTTTTATTATTGTGTGCCAACGCCAGGGATTTTTGTCTACTACGACAATTGGATTTTCGTGGAGTGAAGGATGAAGTCGGGTGGATATTTCAAGGCGAAACAAGTACGTGTCCCCATTGGAGGTGGTACTTGTCTGCTTATTGGCATTGGCACATCCAAAAAAAAAAAAAAATAAATAAAAAAATGATTCCGCTCGGGCCGTATCAATGACTTCTGAATACTCACTGTGGATTCCTGCTATTGTTCGGGACATTCTTGGCATCGAATATTGCAACTTTTCCTTTGAATATTTGCAGTGTCTTGTCTGCCAGAATTTGAATGCAGTCTGATATTTTAGCCAGGGTAGGGGAATAGTTAATATCCTGTGCAGATTGTTCATTCAGTCGGGAATCTCTTTTGTTGGGACTTCATTAATGCCAGAAATTTATGCGATCCTCTTTTGAGATACAGCCACATTCCGGTTGATGTAATGTTTGCCGCTTGCTGTGCCGGAAAATATATAACTACTCATCAAATTTTAGCATGCAAATATTTATATGAATATGCAGCTGGGCCTGGCAAATGCTTTATGGCTTATAAACATTTTGTTTGCCAATATTTTTTGTTGTTTATTTAACGTTGTTACGTTGTGCCTTGGCTTGTGCCGTAGTTGGTCTTGTTGTAATTTCGGTTTATTGTTTTCTATATATTTTTCTGCTTGAACGCACTAAAAGCCACTCCACTGCCAGTCAACCATTCAATCCACCTTCCTTTTCGGACGGGTTCCTCCCATATTTCCTCCTCGATGCCGGCATTTGTTTGCTTTATGTCTTTATTTTGTGCCCTGCCGGAGGAGCAAAGTATTATTATTTTTTGCCCTACTCTGCTAGCTGCCGTTCCTTGTTCCTTTTTTGTTTTTTTTTTCACTGAGTGATGGCTCTAGGTAATGCCAGGATACCAGAATGCAAGGCTGGAGGCATGGGGATTTCGGTGAGTGCTCTCTGAGCGGCTTTGCATATGGCCATGAGTGTGTGGACTATCTACTTGATATGTGCTCAGTGCTTTTGGGGAAAGTATTCGAGACTCGGAGATGTTTCAATTATTATTACCGTTTCTTTGTGCCTAAAAGCCAACGCACATCTTTAACTTCAGTTCTCAAGTGCTCGAGTTCTATATATAGCCAGAAAGTAAGCCATTAACTTTTCCCGTCAATCAATTGTCACTCCCAAAGGGAAAACCAGAAAAGGCTGGAAAAAAGGAAACATGAAAACAAAAGGCACGAGACCATGACAAGACATTTTACTTCCATGTGAATGAAATGAAATTAAGAGAAAAGGGGAAGTACGTATGCTTTCGACAGATGAAATTGTTGACTAAGGATTGCTCTAACAATTGGTTTTCTCGGGAAGTTAAGAATGTTCAAATACTATCAACATTATAATGTTTTTATCAGTTGGAAAATTACAAGAGATTTTTCATGGACTTATATCACAATCATATAATCTCAGACTTTACAGTTATCAAGATACTAAAAAAGCCCCTAGAAATCTCTTTACAAATGATAAGAAGTTAATATCTATCAAAAATTAAGTTAAAAGAGAATACTTTTTAATGGAGCTAAAATTAAATACTATCTTATCAATGGGATAGCATTAGAGACATCAAAATGAATTGCATAAAAAATACCATTTATCTTATCAATAAATTCCAGGAATGACTTTTCAAATAGAAATAATAATAAATACCTTTTTGTGCCTATTTTTTAGTTATGAAATCAATACAAGTTTATAGAAAGTTATATAAAATTTAATACTAAAGAGGAATACTTTTCAGCTGATCAAAGGAGCTTACTTACCCCGGAACAAGTATTGCCACTCCATCAGGAGTCAAGGCAGAGGCGAACCGGCCAAAAACTCTTTGTCTTCGGCTCTAAAACAAAAAACCAGCGAACTTTGCCGTCAAGTCATTGTGGTGGATGCTGAGTGAACTTGTTTTGGGCGTTGGTGGTTCAAGTGGAGCCACCAGAAGAGCCACACCAAGACCCAAGTGTTGTTTGGATTTCATTATACAATTATCTTGTTACCAGAAATAATGGTGTCGAGCCGGGCAACATGCCAAAAGCATTCAATGAGCCCGATGCGCCTTCCACTTACCCCACACAGCCCTCTTGGTGGGTGGTTGGACTGTCAGTCAGTCAGTCAGTCAGCTATCCCAAGCCAAACCAAACCCAGACCCAGCCCAATCTCTACCAGATCCACACACACACACCCACCATATGTGGGGAAGCCGGATGCTGAGCGCGTTAGGAAAAGCAGGAAGTCATTAGCCAAAAAAACTCTGGTGATGGCGGTTCCAACTGGGGTTGCTTAAGCGGGGAGGAAAGAGCCAGTAATGCGATAAATAAATGAAAATGTTTGAGTTAAATGAATTAAGTGTGCGATACTCTCCCAGTATGTGTATGCGAGTGTGTGTGTGTGTTTGCTTGTTGGTTTTAGTATGGGGCTTTTTTGTTAGAAACACTTTCTGTGTTGGCCTGTCATCGCAAGTGACTTGGGGTTGTTATAGTAATTGTTGGGCGCTTAATTAGCCGAACATCATTCAAAGTGTCACAGGCACACGGCAAAACTAAGGGGTTAAGAAAATGCCAGTCAAAGTTTGTCGTAAGTTAAATTATTTCTTAAACTAAACAATTAAGGTCATAGCAGTCATGTTCCGTGATGAGCAAGAAACTCTAAGAAAATCAACCTAATAATCAAAATGTTCTTTAATAATAACCACAAATATAATTAAGGTCAATTACCTTGTTGATTTGGTAAAGCAAAAATCTTGATTAAACTTAAAAGTGGTTAAAATTTATTTGGTCAGACTGACCTAAGGGGTTAAGTTAAAGTCCTGTTCTTAATTAACTTGTCTCTCAGATTGCTGGTCATGCTGAGTAAACCACATTATCATAAACATTATTATGGCTAAAACTATTTGGAAGTCAGGCTACATTTTGGCCATGTGGTGACCCCGAAATGCTGAGCTTGCGAATTGGTAAGCGTCTGCGATTCCTTTTTTCGATTTTTTCGGTTGGCTAATTCCGAGTCGACTTAATTAATTATGTAGCCGAATCATGGCCCCACCAAAAATCGTTAATTAAGTTGATTGCTTTGAATTGGCTGGCATTTATTAGCCAGGATTGCGTTGTTGACTCGCCAGTCGAAAAGTCCCATCGCCCCCACTCATCTGTTTGGCCATAATTGATGAGCTGACAGTTCGTTAATTGATTTTACTCTGTGATTAGAGCCACATACGATCCGAGAATTGATTTTATTAGCTGCCAAATGAAACGGAGCTAAATATTTAATTGCTGCGAACTGGGTCAGAGGCTAAGGGCCTTGGCCCAAAGGTGCCAGGACATAAATAAGTAAATTAAAGTCAATGCAAATTCCGGCTACTGGATTTTCCTCTGTCTATGTCTGTGTCCGCAGGCTGGCAAAATATTTTGGCAAATAAAGTGAATCAAACAAAAACCACTTGACCAAGTGACTGTCATTGGGAAACCAACGAAATGCCCCCAAAAACGAAGTTCACTTCAATCAGCTGGGAAATGAAGTTTGTGGCCAAGAAAGAGGCGAACTTTTGGTAGTTCAATCAGAGCATTGCATTGCAACTGGGCAAAGTGGATTTTAAATAAAAAACTTTGCCCATAAACACTAGCCGTCCGTTTTCCGGGTTGACATTTTAACTAACTTTGCCTACACACTCACATTCCCCCCCATACACACAGCCATACCCATAGTGACAACTGTAGTAACTTGAATGTTTTTTTTCAGTTATTTTTTGGAGGGGTTATGTATGATATTTTGTCATATCTAAACCACAGAATACGAGTGCAGGAAACTTTTTGTGCTGTCATAAATTTCCGCAATGCAAACATTTATCAGCACGACTGGACCCCTTAACCCGCTGGTGGGCGTTGGGTGTTCACCATTCCCGCATCCATTTTCAAGCTCAGCTGCTGCTATTTTCCCTGACTGACTTTGTTATGTCTCTGGATTTGGTTTTTGGTTCCTGTTTCTGTCTGCGTCTCTGCTTTTTGTCGTTTGGCTCGTGTTGAGTAAATGCTTTTTATGCGGAACCACAAGACCATCTGGTCCGGACTGCTTTTCAGGCACCACCTGGCATCCTTCTACGTATGAGGTCCTTCTACACTGTAAGAAAAGTGCCTGCCTAGAGCCTCAGAGCAATAATAAGTGTTGCATATAAAGAAACAACTTTCGTCATTTATTTAAATGCCTCGTAATAATTCAAATGTTGACATATTGTCTGGGCTTTTTTTTTTAACTTTCACTTTTGCGAAACTTTTCCTCATTTGTTTTTTTGTTTTTGTTTATTTTCCAGCTGCCTTCGAAGTTTTCAGCTTTTATTGTGTCGCTTGGCAGTTTAATGAATTTTAATGAGCAGGTAACAGCTTGGCCAAGACTCTGTTCAGCTGTCATTCTTAATTATCATTTTTATGACCTATTTGTAATAATTTAATATTTTACTTCATAGTTCTCGTTCATAGTTCAGCTCTGGGTCAATAAATATTAAAAATTCCCCTTGAAATCATAAATCAATAAAGTTTTTTTAAACGATTTTTATATTTTTGCGTTGTTAAAGTTCCTGACTGTTCCCTTAGTAGGAGATGCCAGTGTTGGTCTTGATCCAATCCAAGTAGCTGGTCAAACGGGTGAAGGCAGCGGGATAGCCCTTCTCGCAACCGGCAGCGGCACCGAAGGAGGTCAGACCGATCTGGACCTTCTTGGCCTCGAGCACCAAAGGACCGCCGGAGTCACCGTTGCAGGTGGACTGACCGTTGGGGGTCTGGACACAGATCTGGCCACTGGTCACAATCGAGGTTCCGTAGGTGCTAGCGCACACGGCATTGGTGATGACAGTCAAGTCGACGTACTGCAGGTTGGTGGCCACAGAGGAGGAAGAGTCGCTAGTACGACCCCATCCGGAGGCGACAGCGGTCTCACCAACATAGGTCGAGTAGGAGCTGGCAATAGCTGGGAGGGCGATGGCAGAGATCCTGCTGCTAGAGCTGACGGCAGGGATCTTGATCAGGGAGATGTCGTTGCGCAGGTTGGAGCTGTTCCAGTCGGCGTGGATGATGATGTCGGAGCTGGAGACGGTGTGGGTAATCTCGGCGGAGGTACGCACGGTAGCACCCAGGTAGACGGTCACGGACTGAACTCTGTGATTGAGGCGAAATGGTTAGAAGTGGATTTATCACTTTCATGAAAGGATACTTACCCATCGGTACAGTGAGCAGCGGTCAAAACCCATTGGCTTCCGATCAGAGAGCCACCGCACCAGGCGCTGGAAAGAGCACTCAGCCTAAGGGAAAGTCCAACCTGGTAGGGGAACTGTCCGACAGCAGCGGTTTTTCCTCCGGTGATGCGACCCTCGATGTCGCCAACCACAGGCATCTCACGGCTACGGTGCTGCAGCTCCGCTTCCGGGAAAGCGGAGGCGGCCACGGCCAGGGCAAGGATGATCAGGAACTTCATCTTGGGTATTGTTGCTTGTTCAGTTAAAGGAACTCAACTGTTTGGACAAGACCCAGCAGGGGTCTTATATAGTGCCAAAATGTGTTGCATTTCACAAATATAGCTGTCCTGATTAGATAGGACCACTAAAGTTAGTTCGAACTGCCTTATCTGCAGAGATTTTGGCCGGAAGATATGGATGAATGTACTTCAGACACACGGCCGCCAAAATTACTTTCCCAATCCAAGGGTATTAATCTCGATACGGATCTAATCGGTACACTGGGCCTCAGGTGGATTTCTAGATCTTACCTAGGCGATACCAGAAGCCGAGCATGAGGTTGCTAATTAATTTGATTAGTTTTTTATATATATAAAAGATAAATATATATGTTTATAAAATTGGCAAAGGTGCGGCATGCTCTCTGGCGCGTGACGCGTGCTGATGGCGTATCTAACACCTATAGTATCTTATAGGTAGTAGTTGGGTACTATCTTATCGTCTGTCTATAGGGAAAGAAACTGTAAGCTCATAGTTAAGATGGTTTGACGGTTTGTTTACCTTCGTTAAAGGTCAAGGAGTAGGACGTTTGTTGGTCAAGACCGGCTGACAGTTTAATTTTAGCCGAGGTTTATTATGCTCCCTAAATTATTTCGCTGTCAAATATTTGCGCATTGAGAGTCTCATTTCGATTTACGATTATAAACAAACAAAGTCCAGTTGTTTTCGCAACCGCAGCCGTTCTTTATCATCATCGTATGCCGCGTGATTTGATGACGCGTTGGACTGACCACATCGCTGCGGTTAATGGCCAATTCAGATGGCCAATTAAAGGCGATTAGCTGGAAAAGTGGGAAGGGGAGTTGTAACCAATACAACACCATCGAAAACGGACACTCAACCTAAAGAAGATTTCAATTTCATTGGCGAATTTATCAGCAATTTCCATGGTAAGGTTTCTTTTCTCTTTGTGCTTTTATTGAGCTCCCCAAATTGACTTGGTCTGTCGTAATGCTGAAATGTTTACTGTTATTTATCGGCAACAATTTCCATTCAAGGGAAAACAACCACCCATAAAATGGACCATTTTCACCTTCCCTTCTCGACAGGAACGAACCTGTCTCGGTTTCATTGCTTTAATTGGTTTTATTGTCTGGCCCGACTATATTGTTTAGCAATTAATGGGCTGCAATTAGGCGTTAATTGCATTTAGTTGGTCATTGCCGTTTGCTGTCGGATCCATGGCAAATATGCGGTTATCCTGGCGTAGACAGTGGGTCCCCCCGCCTCGCATCCCTCGGCACTGCCAAACGAGGTGACCCCAATCAGGTAGCTGACATTGCGCCAATGGTACACCAACGGTCCACCGGAGTCGCCATTGCAGGCACCTCGTCTATTACTGCCATCGGTGCTCAGGTGACGTCGTTGGCTAACCAATCCTGGCAGGAAATAGCAGATGCATCGTTCCTGATCAATTATCTCCACATCCAAATACTGAAGAAGACGAGTCTCACTGTTGGTAGAATCTCCTAGACTACCCCAACCCGAAAGGGTCACCACTTGCCCTTCCAAAAACTTTTGATGCATAAATTCTCCTGCCAGCTCGATTGGTTGAACTCGATCTGAGGCTACGATTTTTCTTGGCAGTCGGATCAAAGCCAAGTCATTGTATCCCCCAAAGCCCAAGTAACCTGGATGGACTAAGAAATCTCTGTGTGTAACCATAAACGCTTCAGCAGAGTCACCTTCATCGGCGAATCTTGTGGCTCCTAAGTAAATCCTTCCACCAATGGCATCACTTAGACAATGGGCAGCTGTCAAAACAAATTGACTGGTGATTAGGGAACCACCGCACTTTATCAGATCCCCTCCACTCTGTTGAATTACAAGACCCACTTGATAGGGAAACGTGCCAGGTGTTGCCAGTTCCCCGCCAGCTATTCGAGTGTTTACAGGGAAGGTCTGATTCTCCTCCGCCTCGAATTTCTCGCATCGAAGACGCCAGTTTTCATAGCCCAGCTGCCAACGTCTCTCCATGATTTCTTCATCATCAGTTGAAGATTCTTCTGGGGAATCTTTAAAAGTATCAATCCAACTTGGACTTGATAAAACTATCAATGGGAGTAATAGATAACAAAGCGCTGCGATTGCTGGACGTTGCATCATCTTATGAACAAAAGATATAGAAAATAATATGGAGAATACCCAGTTATTAAACTCCTTATCTTACCCTTAACTCTATTATATATATTTATAAACATGACCTATGAGGGGGTACACTTTTCATTATCAAAAGTTTATTATGTTGAATGAAATCTATGAATGAAATCGTGTTGTTCAGTTTACCAGCGATATATAATCAGATATCTGACGTTGCTTGTAATGAGTAAGTTTAATTTTCAGGTCTGAGTGGACTCTTCATGTGAAGTACTGGGCTTGTTGTTGTTTTAGCTGATGTTTTTATAGCCAACATTTGCGTCAACGTCTTGGTTTCGGCACGTGGCCGCTTCGTCTGTTAATTGAATTTGCTTGGGCCAATGGCAATGATGCCTTGAGAGGGACGAGAAGAGCAGCAGATGTTTGGCATTCAATTCCTCAAGCTCCCGTGTAATTGCCGCACGTTTTGGCGATTATGTTGCTTAGGCTAGGCCTTCGACTCCCCTTTGGCATACTGCAGTTCCCTTAATTGCTTTCCAGCCATTCATTTTCCCGGCCTTTCAATTGCATGATAGCCCACCTTAGCCCTCAACACTGGCCATAATGTCTGGGTCGGGGTCTCTGAATTTATTGACTACCGTTTTATCAGCGCCTAGTTTATTATTTGTTTAATTTACTGCACGGCTTCACTTGCATTTCGACATATGAAAAGGCCATTGATAATGTTCCGCTAGTTTAATAGCTTTAAGGTATTACAAACCAAGGCCCAATATCCGTCATTTAGTTTAATAATGATCGTAAATTACGTATTTAGGTGAGATAAGTAATAAAGGTATTTGTTTAATATATAAGAAGTCAAATATTTGCGAAACTAGTACTTAAAGAAAGCGTCATCGATTTTTTATAGCCTAATGGAAAATATGAATAACAATTTAGTTTGTTATCTTTTGGTGTGGGAAGCAGTTTTTGATTGGTTAATTATTTATAAAAAAAGTAATAATCATAAATATTGTTGTTCTTTAAATGTGCTTTTTTTATTTTTTTAAATGGAAAATTTCTCTAGTACGAAATTCCAGAGTTGATCTTGATCCAGTCCAAGTAGTAAGTTACCCTGGTGAAGGCAGCTGGGTAGCCAGCCTGGCAACCACTGGCGGATCCAAAGGAGGTGATACCAATGAGTTTTTCATTCAGAGCAAGTGGGCCACCAGAATCACCCTGGCAGGTGGAGGTTCCCTGGGGAGTGGCAACGCAAATATTCCTGCCTGTAACAAGTAGACTTCCGAAAGTCTGTTGGCACACTGCGTTGGTGATAACAGTCAGGTCGGTGTACTGGAGGTGACTAGCGACTGCGGTAGCGGTATCGGAGGTCAGACCCCATCCGGAAGCAACGGCGGTCTCTCCAGCATAGGTAGAGTAGCTGCTGGCGACGGCGGGCAGGGCAATCTTGTTAACGGCAGACGAGAAGGTTACAGATGGAGTCTTGATCAGGGAGATATCGTTGCGAATAAGCGTAGATGAGTAGCTTTCGTGCTGGATAAAGTCCTTGCTGCTGACGGTTTCGGTGAACTTAGGGCTGGTACGGATGGTAGCTCCAAAGTAGATGGTCACGGCGGAGGCACTGCATTGGAAATATATACATTAGCCAGGATCCTATTGAGGATTTAAGGGCCACTTACCCATCGGTACAGTGAGCAGCAGTCACCACCCAGGTGTTGCCGATGACCGAGCCACCGCACCACCAGCTGCCAGCAGAGCTAGAGAAACTGAGTCCAACCTGATAGGGGAACTGTTCAGCCACGGCGTCCTTGCCGTTGGTGATACGACCACTAATCGATGGGGTTCTGTCACGGGGATGGACAGGAGCGCTCTTGGGCAGGAGCCCAGCGGAGGCCGAGGCGAGGGCCAGAACCAAAACTACGAAAACTTTCATGCTGATAGGTGCTCAAGCAATGAGTGATTTTCCTCTTCGAATGGTGCCTCTTTTATACCCAACCTATGGAGTCTTATCTACATAGATGGCGGCTAGTCTACTTAAACTTTCTGATTATATTTTGCAAATCAGTTTTCTCTAATATATTTCTAGACTGATAAGATACTTATGTTACTTATGTGTTTATCAAAAATTAATATAATTATATTTTATATGAATGAAATGCTTTTAGCTTAAACTTGCTAAAATACACAGAATGGAAGTGCGTGCCACTATTTCTTTATCTTTGCCTACTTTTTACATCCTTATCTTTATACTAACGCCTAATCTAAAAGCAAACTATTGGTAAGGCTAATTTATTATATTATTATTGGTAAAATGAGAACTTGGTTGCTTCTATTACATATTTTAGACACATCATTTTCCTCTAATCCTTACTAAGCTCCTTGGTTTTTTCTAAGATTTACAATTCTTGTGTCTCTTTGTTAATAAGAAGAGGGTATATAATGACCATTATTACAAGGTAATGTTTACTCATTAAAGTGCAATCGATCAGGATGAAGGTCTTTGTAGTCTTGGTCTTGGTAATAGCCTCAGTTTCCGCTGAGATCCTGTCTCAGGAGACTGCAGTACATCCTCGTGACAGCAATGGTACATCCTCGTCCATAGAGGGTCGCATCACCAATGGAAATATGGCAACTGCCAACCAGTTTCCCTACCAGGTGGGACTCAGTTTTAAGGGCTCTGGTGCCAGTTGGTGGTGCGGAGGTTCAATCATTTCTAATACATGGATTCTAACTGCTGCTCATTGTACCAGAGGGTAAGTTAATATTTCAGAAATACTCTTTTTATATGAACTAAATATTTTATGTTAATAGTGCTTCTAAGGTGACCATTTACTATGGCTCCACCGTTCGTACCAGTGCCAAACTCAAACAGAAAGTATCCAGCTCTAAGTTTGTGCAGCATGCCAGCTACAGTGCCGCCACTTTGAGCAACGACATCTCCCTGATCCAGACCAAATCCGTAACATTTTCCTCTTCCATAAATAAGATCGCTTTGCCCGCCATTGCCAGCAGTTACTCCTCTTATGCGGGGCAGACTGCCATTGTATCCGGATGGGGAAAAACTTCAGATACAGCCAGTTCCGTTACCTCCAATCTGCAATATGCAGAGCTCAATGTCATCACCAATGCTGTGTGCCAGCAGACGTTTGGTTCCTCGGTGGTCACAAGTGGAGTGATCTGCGTGGCTTCTACCAACAAGAAATCGACCTGCCAAGGCGATTCTGGAGGTCCCTTAGCTCTGAATGGAAAGCTAATTGGTGTAACATCCTTTGTGTCCGCATATGGATGTGAAAGAAACTCTCCAGCTGGCTTCACTCGCGTCACCAGTTACCTGGATTGGATTAAGACCAAGTCCGGAGTTTTCTATTAGACGATATGGATCGTTTAAAGTAAATTAATACCAGAAAACCAAAACCATTTTGGAATGTGCTTGTTTTATTTTTGAAAAGGTTTCAGAACAGGTCAACTGGTTCTCTAAGCAGAAACTCCAGAGTTGTCCTTGATCCAGTCCAAGTAGCTGGTCACGCGGGTAAAGGCAGCTGGCTCGCCAACCTCACAGCCATCGGGCGATCCAAAGGAGGTGATACCAATGAGGGTACCGTCCAGAGCAAGTGGGCCACCAGAATCACCCTGGCAGGTTGATGTTCCCTTGGGAGTGGCAACACAAATGACCCTGCTGGTGACAATCAGGCTACTGAAGGCCTTTTGGCACACAGAGTTCTCAATAACAGTCAGATCAGTGTACTGTAGATCCTTGGCTACAGCGGAGGCGGTGTCAGAGGTGAGGCCCCATCCGGAGGCAACGGCGGTCTGTCCAACATAGGTGGAGTATCTGCTGGCTATGGCGGGCAGGGCGATCTTGTTAACAGAAGCCGAGAAGGCCACGGAGGGGGTCTTGATCAGAGAGATATCGTTGCGCACAGTCAGGGACAAATAGTTGGCATGCTGGATCCAGTTGGAGCTGGACACAGTATGGGTGAACTGGGGGCTAGTACGGACAGTCGCTCCGTAGTAGATGGTTACGGAGGAGGCACTGAAAAATGAAGATGTTATTATCCAGGACTTTGCAGGAGATGGTCAAGTTAACTTACCCGCTGGTGCAGTGGGCAGCGGTTAGCACCCAGGAGTTGTCGATGATAGAACCACCGCACCACCAGCTGCCTTGCGATCCGATGAAGCTAAGTCCCACCTGGTAGGGGAACTGATCAGCCACCGCATTCTTTCCATTGGTAATGCGACCATTAATCGAAGGAGTAGTGATCCTATCACGAGGATGCACTGGAGGTATCTGGGGCAGGAGCCCAGCGGAAGCGGAGGCAATGGCCAGAACCAAGACTACAAAGACCTTCATATTGATGGTTGATCGTACAATGAATGATTTTCCTTACCAACCAAGGCTGTTATATACCTGTTCTAAAGGGTCTTATCAACAAGATTGTAGGGCAAATCCCAGTATTTCTAAAAAATTCCCCGATTCTTGTACGGGAAAATCCACATCACCTTACTGTGACTAGATAGTCCATAAACAATAGGCGTGTATGTTAAATTTAAAACATTACATTAGGATAATCAATTTATTATTTTACAAATTATTCCATATTCTCTTACATTTAATTTATTTTGTTTGATTATTCTCTTACTAAAGTTTTGTTAAATTAATTTCACAACTTACAAAATATAAGAGTGGGACTTTCCACACCCATCAGCTAATATTGATAAGAACGAATATTTATCTCTGGTCAAGTGATAAGTATCACTCAATGACTTTTTAGTTTTGTCTAATAGACATTGTCTACGTTGCAGCTTGAGCTACGTTGCATCTCCTTGACGTTGTTGCAGTACATATGACCGTTTGCAACAGTCGAAAATTGAATTAGTACGTATCCATATCCAATTTTAGCACCATAACAGCTCGACTGCCTTGGACAACGATATATCCTGTTTCAGGCTTTCATTAATAGGGTTAATTGGCCAGCCATTGCTAGTAGCAGTTGCAACTTTCGCCAATAAGAAAAAACCCTTGGATAATAACACTTCTGCAACCAAGAACTTTCAAGGTATTGCCATTCAGTTTGCAGCAGTCTGCATTTCCCAAGTTAATTTTATATCTACCAGCATTCTGTTCGTCCTTAGGTTTGTAAAGTAAAGTGATTTCTTCAGGAACTTTTACAAAAGGATCCAGCTAGTTTCATCTGTTTGACAAATTTTTAAGGAATAGGGTGGCATCTGTATTTAAAGTAATGTTTAGAAACATGGGTGTGCCCAGATGCGTGGTCAAAAATAATACCAGCGCGGGGAAATGAGTAGTTTTAGTCGAAGGAATTGCAAACAAAGCACCGCGCGAATCAATAAATATAAAATATATAATAGGTTATTGTAATAAAATAACAAAAGAGTGACTTATTAAACTAGTAAAACCAATCACACAATATTTAAACAAAATGAATATCGATTTCAAAGGAATTATATTTTTATTATGTTCCAAAGTTTGCAATGGCAGTTGGCTAGTAAAATATATATTGGTCAAATAAGTAAACTTACTGTAAATAAGGAAATGAAGAAATTGTATTATTTTTGAAATGCTCTTTATTTAATAAACAGAATTATACATTTTTTCAATCAACTTTTTTTAGAAGGAAACACCGGAGTTGGTCTTGATCCAGTCCAAGTAGCTGGTGACACGAGTGAATCCAGCCGGAGCTCCGACCTCGCAACCATCGATGGATCCGAAAGAGGTAACACCGATCAGAACATTGTTCAAAGCCAATGGACCGCCGGAATCACCACTGCAGATAGAGGTGCGGTTGACACCGTCCACGCAAATGACTCGGCTAGTGACCACCGCGCTGCCGTAAGCGGCCTGGCACACGGAATTGGTGATAACAGTAAGATCAGCGTACTGCAGATCCTTTGCAACAGAAGAAGAGGTATCAGAGGTAAGGCCCCATCCGGAGGCGACCGCGACTTGTCCGGCATAAGTGGAGTAGCTGCTGGCGATAGCCGGAATTGCAATCTTGTTGATGGATGAAGTAAAGGTCACGGATGGGGTCTTGATCAGGGATATGTCGTTGCGAAGAGTAGCCGACACATAGCTGGCATGCTGGATCCAGTTGGAGCTGGACACGGTTTGGGTTAGCTTCGGGCTTGTACGGACAGTAGCTCCATAGTAGATCGTCACGGAGGAGGCCCTAAATAGGATATATTTCCATTAACCCAAGATCTTTTGAGAAAAGTTAAGGCATCTTACCCGCTGGTGCAGTGGGCCGCAGTCAGCACCCAGGAATTATCGATGATGGAACCACCGCACCACCAGCTGCCTCCCGATCCTCTGAAGCTGAGTCCCACCTGGTAGGGGAACTGATCCTCCACCGCGTTCTTGCCATTGGTAATACGACCAGTAATAGAAGGGGTCGAGATCCTGTTACGGGGAGGCACAGGCACAACTTGAGGCACGAGTCCAGCGGACACGGAGGCAAAAGCCAGAGCCAAGACTACGAGAACCTTCATGCTGATCAATAAGCTTTCACTGAATACTTTTCTCCATGAAATCGGGGTATTTTATACCCGTCTTAAGGGTCTTATCTTCATTAGTTGGGAAAAGCCTTTAACAGATTAGTGAAATTGTAAATTTTGTCATAGACCAAATATTGAGGTAAGGGAAAATCCCTATCAGCCAAATCGCTCCGTTGATCAAATACCAGTTAAACTTTGTCTTTGAGAACATGAATAGATATATTACAAGTTCATATAAATTTTATAATTCCATTTCCCTATAAAATTAAATTAATTTCTATAAAAAATTTGCAATTGTAAATGGGTCACGAATGCTAAAAAATTAAACCATGACGAGATTTAGTCTTATGTATAATAAATTTGATAAGTCTTATTTTTCAATAATATGTTATATAAATGATGAAAATACTTGCTGGAAGTGCACTAAAATATTTACCAAATCATATTTATACCAAGTTAATGGAAGGAACTTTGCAGAACCCGAATGGATTATGACCACAATTTAAAATGGTAGCAATCGTTTTGGGATTCGCCTTTGTCTTGATGATGATAAGGGTTTTATATAAAAAGCTGAATTAACGAAGCTAAGGCATTCATTAAACGTACAACGATCAACATGAAGGTCTTCGTAGTTTTGGTTCTGGCCATTGCATCCGCCTCAGCTGGTCTCCTACCCCAGGCTGTGCCAGTGCACCCTCGAGACTCGACCGCAAAGCCATCCATCAATGGTCGTATTACCAATGGAAAGAATGCGGTGGCTGATCAGTTCCCCTACCAGGTGGGACTTAGCTTTCTGGGTTTGAAGGGCAGCTGGTGGTGTGGTGGCTCCATCATCGACAACTCCTGGGTGCTAACGGCTGCCCACTGCACCAGCGGGTAAGTTTTACTTCTTATAATTTAAACTATTCGATTTAGAATTTTCTGTTTTCAGGGCTTCCTATGTAACCATCTACTACGGAGCGACTGTCCGTACTAGCCCCCAATACACCCAAACCGTGTCCAGCTCCAACTGGATCCAGCATGAGAACTACGTGTCACTGACTGTTCGCAACGACATCTCCCTGATTAAGACCCCTTCCGTAACCTTCTCGGCTTCCGTTAACAAGATCGCCCTGCCCGCCATAGCCAGCAGATACTCCACCTATGTTGGACAGACCGCCGTTGCCTCCGGATGGGGCCTCACCTCTGACACCGCCTCCGCTGTAGCCAAGGATCTGCAGTACACTGATCTGACTGTTATTGAGAACTCTGTGTGCCAAAAGACCTTTGGAAGCTTGGTGGTCACCAGCAGGGTGATTTGTGTTGCCACTCCCAAGGGAACATCAACCTGCCAGGGTGATTCTGGTGGCCCACTTGCTCTGGACAGTACCCTCATTGGTATCACCTCCTTTGGATCGCCCGATGGCTGTGAGGTTGGCGCGCCCGCTGCCTTCACTAGGGTGACCAGCTACTTGGACTGGATCAAGACTAACTCTGGCATCTCTGCTTAGGAAGGGTCTTACAAAATGTTCTTGTCCTTGAAAAATAAACTGCATACTTAAAATGATTTGGTGCTTTAACTGTTGTTAGATTAAAGTTTTTAGCCAAATGTTTTTTCTAATCAAGTGACTAACCTACAAAAAGTTAAAGAACGCTGTTACTTATATGTATACATATAAAGACATTTCTATCAATTGTTTATCGGTCATAAAAATCCTAAATTTACTTCGGTTATTTTCCTGAAATAGTTTTAGATTAGGAATCCGGAACTTGTTGACTTGTATTGTAGAAACCTACCAGTCAGTATCTATAAAAATCTGGTTTTGTTATCAAAATTTGAGTTAACACGAAAATTTTATTAAGAGGGTAAAACCCGAACTTACTGCAATCTTATCATTCTTAAATACAAAACGATTTCTTTTGGGAATTTCCTTTTGGATTTGGATTTATGATTTTATGTAATAATTATAACGCGTTAAGTGCAATTATACACCTTGAGCTATAAGTAATTTAATGTCAAATGATAAACCTCCTCCTCCGTTTGAATCCATTTATGATTGATAAAGCTATAGAAATTTATTATGTAGGTAACACTTTTGTTTTAAATTGTTTTACAAACTTCTAACTGCTGAAGCAGTTAGCCTGAACTGATATTTTTGTTGGCTTCTCGATTTGCTGCAGGAAATGCCAGCCAAGTACTTTAGTATTGTTTGAGTTGGATTCCAAATGGCGGCCGCACCATCGAACTTTTGTTTGCTTTTTGTTCAATTTTTATTAGATACCATTTGTTTGCGTGCCATGGCTGTTTTGCTACTCGAGCCGAACCTTCGAGGTTCGAGCTCTGTTTTTATGTTTATGCGGAAATCTGCAGAAATTGTGTCAATATCAATAAAATTAGATTAGTATCGACGAGGACGATGAGAACGACGACAACGACAAACAAGCAACCGAAGTGTGGCAGGCAACAAATAAAGTCCCATCCTCTTGCCTCCGCTTCCGTTCCTAAGCCAATTTCATGTGTTGTGGCCTGCTTCCGTTTTCAGGCTCACTTCCGGTGGCTGGATGTGGGTGGATTGTGTGTGGGTGTGTGTATGTGACAACAGTTTAAATGCCTTGAAATTGTTGCAATTTTGATTCATCCCAATTGGGTAAAGTTTTCGATGGGGCCAAAAGCATAGGGCCCCACTTAATCTCAGTTAATTTTCTTAATGGAAAAGTTTTTCTCAGTTTCTTTCATTCATTTTCTCCCTCTTGACTAGGCTCAAAAATTGCTTTTCACTTAATTCGCCTTCGGGCGGAAAGGGGATTGCTGAATTTTTATGCAGCAACCCAATTTTCATAATGCGCAAATTAGAAAAGTTTTTCGCTTGAAGTTGGCCCAGAGAATTTCTCCCATTGAATTTCCAGTCGTCTTAAAGCTATGCTTGTCCCCTATTGATTTCGCATTCAAAACATTTACGTGGCATTATCGCAGGGCTTTTCATTTTCCCCGCTACCCCCCCTCCCCAACAATAAACAACATGAACAATTGTGTCTCCATTTCTCATCTGGTGGCGTAATCTTTTATATAAACAGAGCCGCGGCGCTCCAACACTTTCCACTCGATGTCCAACTAAGAAAAACATTTGCACAAGGAGGACAGGGAACACCACGGCGAGGAGCGGGCATAAAGCCCGGAAAACTCAGACGGAAAGGGAAGGAGGTCTTCACTCCACGCCGACTGAATCACGTGACGAATGATTGAGTGCACTTCTGTGTGCGCTTTTTCACTTAAAATGTGCGATTTCAATCACTAAAAGCAAAGGTACACATCGGAAAATCGAATCAGCCATGGCTGATGGAGTTTCTGGAGTGGTTACCGCACTGGTTACTCGCTGCCTTTTTTTGGTTTCTTGTCTTGCCAGTCGAAGGACCATTAACCGCAAGGTGGGCAAAAACAAAAGACATTCGCAGTGCATTCAAAAGCGGAAGCGGAAGTTGGCAATAAAAACGCTGAAACAAGTTATGTGCAAAATGTCCGGGACACGTGATGGACTTTTCATACCAAAAGAAAAAAAGGAAGCAAAAACTAGGGAAGGGAAGTAGGGAATTCCTGGTGAGTTGGGGACTTGTGCTAAACATTCCGCACATCAAAAACGACGCGCCACTTAACAAATCCCAAGTTGTCGTTGCGTGCCACGTGACTGGCATACAAAGCGGCCAAAAGGACTCTGGGAGGACCCGAAAACAATAGCTCTGCTTTGGTCCGACGGAATGTTTTGGCCCTTTTGGTTACTTTATGGCCAGCCCGGCAAAACGCTTTCACGCACGCCCGACCCTGCCGCTGTTACTGCCACGCCCCTCTTGTCCAGCTGGCGACCTGCCGCGCTTAATTTCCGCTTGTAATGGACGCACGATAAATCCTGGCAAGCGTTTCCGAATCTCCAGGACTTTTCCTTACGCGGCACGCAATCGAAATATATATATTTTTTGGATTTTTCCTTCCTGGCCTGCTTGTTGCACTTGCCAAGAAGCTTTCTATTAAATTTGTGGTCTTTAAGTTTGGGAATTCCACATTTTCAATCAATATTGAGCCTGTTGAAAGTTATTAAACTTTAAATTTCCTCATGAATTTACTTTGACTTTCATGTCTTAGCTTGCAACTTTCTCCGGTCTCTCTCTCCCATTCCGACCTTTGTAACCCACCAATCTCATCCCATTTTCCGGCCATCATTTCCGAATCGAAAATCCTTTTAACTTGCAACCGCAATGTGCCAATTGCCAGGGCCATTTTTATTGTCGCCCATCGTTAGTCAAAGGCTAAAGTCGGTAACAACTATTGCCTGTCTCTGTCTGGTTGGTAGGTGCCCGCCCATTCTGCCGTTGAATTTTCACCTGAGTTAGCCCACCTGTGCGTGTCGCCTAAGCCGGCGATAAGGCGAGCACATTTGGAAGGACAAACGAACCCCTTCGATCCGGGAATATCCCGCTTTTAGCTACGTGCCTTTCTTTGTGGCTGCGATAAATTGCTATTGGTTTGCAGTTGGGCCAAAAGGTAAAGCTGCTAATTTATTAGCCAAAGCGACAAACAAAGCATAAATAAGCATGGGGTTGGGGGTTGAAATATCTGTAGTCTGTAGTTACCATCCGTCTGACCTTAAACATTCGATTCGCTTTTGGCCATTTCGACTTTAATGTGTGTGAAAGTGGCATATAAATTTCAATGGGGCGTAAGAATCTGCTAAGCTTTTGGCTTTGCAGCCATCTGACACGCCCACTCTTGGCACTGGGCGTATCATATGTGTGTGTGTGTGTGTGCTTGGCTGTGCCTGTGTGAGCCAAACAATGGGAAAGCGACAACGACAACGCATATTCAATAATGTCGCTTTCAACTTTTATGCTTGCAAAATGCAAAAATCTGCAGTCAGGGGAATGGCAAAGGGGGGCTCAAAGGGGGCACAGATAGTAAGTTGGCTAAACACATTCATGCATTTTACAATGTTGCCAAAGCCCGTCGGACTAAAGTTCTTGGCTGTGAACAATAGAAAAACGAATTAAACAAAAAAGCCAGGCCAGCGGCAGAATTCACATAAGTAGATGTTTCTTTGGGCACTTAAAGAAATTTATTGGGAATATGAAAATATTAGTAAATAAGCTGATTATTATATTAATGATTAAAAAATTTTAATAATAAAGAGTTTATATTTTAACTTTCAGCTGATAGATTGCTGATTCCTATAACGAAAAATATTAAAATAAATTCCCTAAAATTCCGTTTAATTCTTTTTAAGAAATGGTAACATATTTAAAGCTAAACTTTTTCCCAGTGCACCACACCGTTTGTGAATGTATGTGTGTGTGCTACAACAATAAGCATAAAGGCAGCAGCTGCAACAATGGCGAACAGCAAAAATGAATGCGAGTGCGAATCCAAGAGAAAGCTTGCCAGGCACACACCAAAGCCTTCTACTGTTGCTTTTACTGGCTTTTGTTTGGCCCGCCACCTCCGACCTGCCAAGCCTCCATTTTCTTTCCACCCCCCCTTTGGCACCCCCTCTCCTTTGTTGCTGCTGCATTAGCAACCATAGTGCACTAATGCTGCATACTGAGCATGTGTATATGACTCTAGATGGGTTGGCTTTGCTTGGCTTTCAACTTGCAAATAAATGCCGGGCATGCTAAACAGGAATTGATCGGACTTCGATATCTGATGTGCATAAATATGAGCCAAATGGGGAATCATTGGCAATCTTTGGAGCTTTGGAGTTATTTCATAACTTAAAATTATGCCTAGATATAGACCTTTATCTATAAAGGGTTAAGAACGAAAGGTTAACTGAGGATATCAAGTTCTTTAAGACTTGAAAGGGCTAGAACCATTTTGAAACAGGGTAGCGCTCGTTTCTATTATTATTTCCATGGCATCCACTTGATGTCCTTTGTTTTATTTCTCGCATTTTGCACTTTTTCGTGCCTTTTCCTCAGCAGCACTTATAGTTGATCGAACTGTGCCGGCAAAGTGTGTGATTTGGAAAAGTTTCAAGTGGCAAGGCAGCCGTCACAGCTCTGGCAACTGCACCACTTGAAATATATATATACGTTGAATCCTGGTCAATAGCATGCAATTTGGGTTAGGCAAACAGGCAAACATGAGGGGAATGGGTTCGGGTGTGGCCAAACATTATGGCATAATCAGCAGGGAACTCATCCACAGGCAGCATTACTACGATGGCCACGTTCGCGTCTGCTGCATTCAATTGGCCAACGGCACTGGACGAACTCTGTCTGCCAATTGGCCAAAAATGCCACAAAAACATATTTGGCAAACGCAGCAGCAACGTCGCCAGCAGGACAAACTGCTCCTGGGTCAATGTTGATGTTGATTTTGGACATGGAGACCCAGCTGCAGCAGCAGCAGTGGCAGCAGTGGGAGTAGCCACCAGAGCTTGGGCCATAAAATCAGGCAGTCAATGAGCCAAATAGCCGAAATGGCTGTTATTGTTATTGCCGCAGCCCGGCAAATTAATGAGGTGTCCTGTTCGGCCATCAACTCCATGCATAATCGAACTAGGACTCTCGGCTGCAGTTTTGTAATTGAGCCTGTCAGTCCTGTGTGGGAGTGTACGGATTTTCCCCAGGCGCTGCTATTTCCTCATATAGCTCACCAACTTTAATTAGGCAAAGCTTTAAAATATACAACTACTTTAGTTAGTTTGCTTTAATTAAAGCTTATGGCCTTAGCTAATTTGCTTAATGTTTACTTTAGTAGGAGTAAGTACTATTAAATTATTTCTTAAATCTTTGGCTCTGTTTTGAGAGGCTACGGAAAATAAACTTAGCATAAAACTGCAGGCAGGCACTTTAATCCCGACTTCCCATTATGTTTAGCACTCTTGTAGTCCTTTTTCATTCCCGACAGTCCCCAGACAATATTTGCATGAAAACTGTTACTGACACTTAAACATATTCTTGCCAAAAAAAAAAAAGAAAGGAAAAGAGGGGGGAAAACTTTTCTGTCGCTGCTACTTCTTTTTATTGTTTTCTGTAATTTTTCGTTGGCTGGCATTGTTGGAGTTTTAATGACGAGCAGGACTGGCAATTGTCGCCTTAATGTCAGCCAAGGCGACAACGTCGACACAGGATGTACAAAACTCTTAGCCCTCTTTATCCACGACATTTCTTTTTTTTTTTTAAGTTTACATTTTCATGCGCATCTCTTTGGGTCCGACGGCCAAAGTTACTTAAAATGCAAGCCTAACAAGTTTTTGGACAGGATTGGGAGAATGGTTTTTATTTCCTTGCCTGCTGCAGGCACTGAAATCCATTTCAGTGGTAATCCCCCAAAAAGTTCCTTTACCTCGGAGTCATAAAGCACTTATAGCTCATACGCCATGTGTTACGCTTTTCAGCGAATAAGAAAAGAAGTATAACTTTCACGACATTTGCCAAACACTCTCACTCTCGGCGGTGTCACAAACATTTTTAATTAGCCTAATGAAAAAGTTCAGACGAAAAGAAAATCCCCTTTTATACTTATATTTTTATTATTATATATCTTGCTGTGGGTTCGGTGGTTCCCTAACAAAAGACAACCCGCTGACAAATGAAGAAAACGCAGCTCAAATAAGCAAAGCAATAATTTTTGCCATTGTGCAGCTGCGAAGTTGCAAAGGGAAAAGGCGGTTTCCCCACAGCTGTAGAACAAAGAAATGCGACTAATGAAAAGCGTTGTAAAAAAATAAAACGAAGAGAGCAAAAATCCAGGGTAAATATAGAAACGTCTCTGTGCTGCAATTGTGTCCTGAAAGGACTTTTTCCTGGGCCCTGCCCGCCCGCCTTATTTGCCATTGAGAATGTTCAATTAAAAAACTTTTTACATGCAAAGGCGACAGGCGAATGCTTAAGCCACTTACAAATTATAAGCTTCCCTTCAAAGTTATATATATGTATATATAATTGATTTTGGACGTCTTCTGTTTGTTGTTCCACTCGACCACTTTGGCTTATTAAATATTTAAGAGGCAAATTGTCAAAAACATCCAACTGAATGACAGGCCATCCCCGCAGATTTCTTTTCTCGATTCTCCTGCCAGTTTGCTTGTCCCACAATAATTGACAAATAAAGTGAAAAAGCAGGCAAAACTTCCCCAAGTCTTTGCCTCATGAATACTTTAGGTCGTATTTTTTGGGGGGGGGTGGAGAGGGAGGCATGGTGATAACTTCTTTGGCAATTTTCGAATTTTTTAAATGACAGCCATTCTCCATTTTTTTTATATATATTTGGCCTTTACTTTTATTTCATTTGCGCACGCCTTCGTGTGTAGCGATGCTGATAATTGCAACAAAGGAAAAGTTTCCACTAGAAAAGTAGACAACACTTTGACAACGAACACGAGAAAATTGGGTTGGGGAAATCGCCGTTGGCCAGAAAGTTTTCCATTGAAAAGATTTGCCACAACTGAGGCAAGAAGGAAAAAAGAATGTGTTCGGGATAGCTGCAATTAAAAAAGGGATTACGATCCTGGCCAGACTTTCGATTTGCTTTTTACCCGCCTGCTGGCTTCTTTCTTCCTTCCTTCCGGCCTTGATTTTCTTTTCGCTTTTCGATTAAAAGTTTAGCAAATTAAAATCGTATAATGACGGTGATTAGGCCAACAACAAAGTGGCACAAGTTGCGAGCCTTTAAAGAGCTTCGAACGCTGAAAATGTGTCGCCAAAAAATTATTAACGTGTGAAAATTCATTTCAGCTGCCAGCTGGCCATGCACAAAATTTGCATAATGAGCGAGAGAAGAGAAATTGATTGTTATTACTCGTGTTCTGTGTTTTCATTTTTATTGTTTTTCTCTTTTTTTTTTATTATAAATTAAACAACTTTATTTACTCAATTATGTTACGGTAGTGAGTTATTTACATTTTTGGGTCGACTTTCGGTTTGTCTGTCTGTTTTGCTTACATTTAAAATATGCATTTCAATTTGGTATATATTTATTTATGCTTAACAGTGGAAAGCAGCAACAACATTTAACATAGAGTTTTCCATATTTGGTATATTATTTAATTTTTGGAATTATTCTTTAATAGGCTTGCAGTTGAAAATGCTAAAAGGAAATTGAAAATTAAACATTCCTGGCTGACCAATTGAATAAGTTGAATGTTTTAATTTTTGTTTTCCATTAACAACGATAAGAATGTGAAAGTGACTTAAATTTCTGAATAAACATTGAAAGCTGGAGATGATATCTTTTCCTTTCTCTTAGTAAACTGCAATGTCCTCGACATAGCTATTACTATCCTTTCGCACTTTTCCTACCCTTTAATGGTTATATTTCGTCAACGCTCTAAACCAAAAACAGGGAACAACCATAAACCCAAACTAAACTAAACTATAGATACTTTCACCATTTATCAGCTAGGCGTTTCATTTGCAGTGTCTGTGTTTTTCTTTTTCATAGAGTATCACATTTTCTCGGTATCGGTCCGATTGCGAGCAAAACTATTTTGCCCAACCGGAACTTAAATGTAATTTTGTGCTACCAGTTGATCGATTTCCTCCATTAGCTACTGCTGCTGCTCCGTCTCCATGTTCTTGGCCCGCAGATACTTCAGCAGCATCTGCAGGGAATCGTAGGTATCAAAGTCGTCTAGGTTCCGCCTTGAAGATGACATATTGGTGGGACGGGGCATTGCCAAAGGGACGGGCAGCAGTTCGGGCATCACCGAATGGTGGGTGATCAAGGCTTTCAAGCTGGAGAACTCCTTGCGAAAGCCCTGAAAGGATAAAAGACCATAATAATAGTTACTCATAAAATATCCTTAAATACTATGTCTTAAGAGTTTTAGCATATATATTACCTTGATCTTGTAGCCCCTTGGGGATCTGAGGATTATGTAGTTGGCTATTTTTGGCCCAGGTGGCGACGGTACGCGCAGTGTCAGGGCATAACATCCTGGCTTGGAGCTGCTCTTACGCACCAGAAACGCACCTGGGCTCTTGCTTTGCAGGACCTCGACGGCTATATCTCTGGAGATGCCCGCCTGGTACCAGCATGCATCTTTCAGCTCGAGATCTTCCTCCTCTGTTCCCATATTGCCAAAAGCGTTGGCCACACTGCTGCTCCGCTGGGCAGTGGCAGCCTGGTTCATCCGCAGGCGATTGGCAAAGATTTTGGGACTGGAATTGGCTAGAATGATTTTTAGAAACTTTATAAATCTTTCGAAAGTTTAAAGCGGGTTAGAAGCTGTATGTAGTTAGGGAACTTTTATCTTTAAAATATCGAATTAAAATCCTTACCGCTGCTCGTCTCCCTTAAATATCGCTTCTTGAGGTTGAACTCGTTATTGTCGTTGAGGTTGACATTGTCCAGCATGGGAATGGCTGTCAAGGACTGGCGGCACGAGTCACCGAACTTGCTGTCGATGTAGGAGTCCTCGTTGATGTAGCCGTTTGAGTACACCGGTTGGATGTCCAAGGGAGCGGTCAAAGGGGTAATGTCGCCTACCAGTGGGCGTGACTCCTCATTGTGACGCAGCAAACCCATTGTCAAGCGTTTGACCTGCACAGGGAGAAAGAAGTTATGTTTTGACTTTATTTAAGATTAATCTCCTTAAAAGTCACTTAAATTTTCCCTCAGTGTAGCAAGAAATCGACTTAAAGTTTAAGGAAATCTGCCAAAAAAAAAGGGATCAAAGGCGAAGGCGAAGCGTTCAAGTGGCAACAAAATTAACTACAATTTAAACACCTTGTAAGCCGACAAGGATCAGCAAAGGATGCTGCAGTCAAGGGCAACGGATGGGTGGTCGTTGGCGTGGGCGTTGCCTTTTGCTGGGTGGAATGGGTCGTGGCCCGCAGCCACAGACAGAGGCGGAGCAGCAAAAAAGGAAAGAATTTATTACCGAGAACCGCAGCGAGACAAAATGCTGGCAAAATGCGCCGCGCCACAAAAGGCGAAAGGCAGGCGGCTGGCAAAATGCAGGCGAAACTTTTTTTTCGGTTGTGCACTTAAACAGGAAACGGATGCTTGGACTAGGCATTACCGGTGGGTGAAAATGTTGAAAAGCGGGTCGCGGGGTTTCATGTGAAAAACGAAGAAAGAGTGCAAAGTGCACAAGGAACAGAGAAAGGCGCATAAATTCGTGGCAGACTCTCGTGTCGGCTACTCTTTTGCTCCCCTCCCACTGCTATCCCTTTTATGGTACATTGCCACCGTCTAAAATGTTGCATAGCAAATGGCGGCTGTGGCATTCTAGGCGGAAATGTGCCGCAGGACTCGGGACTAAGGACCACTAGCAGCGAAAAAGAATAGAGAACTATAGTATGTAGAGCAAGTGTTGAGTTGCGGTTGGAAAAAATACCAATCGACATGGGTTATGCCCTCGTTAAAGGAAAATGTTCTTAAACTGATTTAAAATGCACACCTTAAATGGGATGTCTCAGAAATCGCTAGAGATTGGTTAGCTTTCACAAAGGTGTCGAAAGTTGGAAAGTGGTTTTGGATTAATCATATATTTCTTAGGATTACTTTCTCAAGATAATCTACATATTCTAATGGATACATTCCTCACCTTAACTTAACCCATTACCATAATCAGCTTAATATCCTTAGAGACTTCTGTATTCAAACTGACTAGCATACCCCCTTCTTTCAATGGGTAAACTAACGAAAAAACTAGCGACCGGCGATAATTCAGATGCACTTGTGCGCCCATGTTGAGATCGTGTTACCCTTCCCCCCGGTTTTTATGTCCCGTTTTCGGGGTCAGTGGCTTTGAAAAAGTCTGCCGGCGCTTGTACAATAGTTGTCTGCCCCAAAACTAGACTACAGTCTAGTTGGTAGCCTCGCTTATTTTCCACTACTTTTTTTGTGGCATAATTTAAGGCGACATTGACAATGAGATGGTGGCTTGGTTGGTGGAGGGTTATCCCACCTGCTTTTTCTACTCTGACAGCAATTGTTTGCCCATTGCTGCATAATTCCGAAAAAAAGAGCTCCTCCTCTTACGAGAGAAAAAGAGAGATGAAGGCACCATTGTTTGCATATTTCACGGCGCATTGCACACTGATTTGCGGCCATGTTTTCGTGGGCATGTACTTGTATTGGTGGAGTTCATTTCTTTCGTATTTTTCTGGCTACAGGAATGAGGCCTGTTCCAGGTGTTTACATTTCGGGCGGAAGTGTGTTCCCTTTCCCCAGTTTCTTTTCTTATTTACATTTCGGCTTTTGCTCATTTCTTTCCTCGATTTCTGAATAAATATTGCTTGCCTTTTTGTTTCCTGATTGTGGACTAATTGCCCTGCTCGTTTAATGAACTGCCAGCTAGCTGGACATTAGTGGCAGCTGTTGCAGAACCAAAAGAGGCGGCACGTGCTCTCGACCTCTCCAACCTACGACCTCCACTCCCGCACCAAAAATAAAAACCAACAACGAACACTTGCCGCAAAATGCTCAACATTTATGCAAATTTAATAAACTGCCTTGCCAAAGGATAAGGAGCCAAAACGGGGCTAAATAAAAGGGCAAAGCGAAAGTCGAGCGAGTTTAAATCAAATACACCAACTGACGGTGGGTTGTGTATGTTTGTTTTTGTGGGTGTGTGTGCTGATAGCCTGGCGTAGATGTGGGCAAGTAGGCGTGGCCCACAAAATATTATTTATGACATTCGAGCTGAAAATATATTCCGTGCACACATGATACATGGGTAGGCGTGACGCAGCCGGATCGAAGAGCCGAGTCAAACCAAGTCAAGCCCAGGGACCAGGCCGCATGTGGTAGCTGATAGCTGTCGCTCAATGTGGGCGAGTGGTGCACTGAGAGAAATCAGTGTATCTTATCATATATAAGTTAATTAAAAGTTTTGAGAAACAAATAAGGCATTTTTGGCTTGTTATAATTGACTTGGTTTATGTTTAAACTAGAGATTAAAACCTTTGAATAACCTTTTTTGTTGCCGTGTGAGGACAAGTGGACTGAGAAACCAGCTCTCGTTTGCCGTTGCAGTTGCAGTTGCTAAACAAACATTTAGCGGCGCCGAGTCAACAGCATCGATGCATCAACGCCAGCAGAGAGCAGAGAGCAGAGCGCCATGACAGACAGTTCGTCATTTCCGTCTAAGTCGGATGTCAGTGGTGTAGGAAGAGGGGCAGGATATGAGAGGGAGGAGGGGAATTGAAATAGAAGGACGAGTGATGCCATGGACAAGGATATGCGGGTGATGTGGCACTCAGACTCCGTCACCGACTCAGACAACCAACAGCAAACTGCATAATGTGGCAACGCATTTGTCTTTGACTCCTGCCAGGACATCACACTCCCCTCCGCCCCCTTTGCCACCACACCCATGTCGAGAGGGGTCGCATGTGCAGCAGTTGCCTGCTGCTTTATTTTGCTTATCTGAAATTGAATCAGCCAGCCAAGCAGACGACGACGACGACGACGACGACAGCGATGGCAAGTTGCCTGTTGGGCACAATTAGGGAAGCATCACGCCCCTCTATAAACTCCCCCTGCTTCGCCCTGTCCCGCTCATCGGGGGAAGCAAAAATTAATTTGCTTATCGGGCCGCACCCTGCAACAGAATGATGTTATTGACAGGCAGCAGCATGTCGAACCACAAAAAAAATGAGAAGGATTCAAAAAAAAAACAAACTATGCAAAACAAAAGGATATGCCTGCCGTACCATGCGGCGTATGCGTGTTATTTGCTGTTGCCGTCGAAAAATGTTTATAGCCGAAATTGATTTATTGACAAAACAAGGAGAAGCGCGCTCGCTGCACAGGAATATGAAAAATACCCAAAAAGCGAAAGCACCAACCCTTTTTCTCTTCTTTTTTCCTCTGTTTCCGTTTCTTTGTTTTCAGAACTCGACATATGCGGAATGTCATGGGATGGGGGGGTTGTAGTATAGCCATAGCCATAGTCCTTGTATTGACAATATTTATGGTTTGCCATTAGGGCCAACTGATTGCTTTTCGCTTTCGATACGATTTCAATTTCTCAGAGTGTTTTCGGTCGGAGTGCTGCTGTTGCTGTTGTTACTGTCGTGCGCCGGATTTCCATTGATGTTTCAGTTTTGGTGTGGTGAGACTTGGCCTTGATTCGATTTGATTTCAGTTGCATCGGGCGGGCTATAGGTAACTTCCATACCCACTTCGATGGAGGCCATTAGTTTACAGACGTAATCACCATAATGCGCAATCGAGTCGCATTGCTGCCATAAATAAGACAAACACATAACGTATACGCAGCGTGGTCGAGTGCCAGCCAGCTAGCGTCTCTCTCTCTGGCGTATGAATAAACTCGCACGTACTTATCGCATAGACTATGCTCGACTGAGCACAGCTGCCTCGACTCCATATCTATATAAGTATATATATATAAGGACATATATAGAAGAACTCACACACGGGCATGAATATTTAAGGCGTTGAATTTATGAAAACAACGTGCCGCAAGTCGAAGGAAAGGCTAAAGTTTTGCATTGCAAAACTTCTGGCTCGATCTCGCCCATCACGTGACAAAGAATACGGGCGAAACATTTGATAAACATTATTTCGCATGTGGGCAGCCCTTCGACTTCTACGTGTTATGACAAAGACAAGAAAAAACGATGAAAAAGTTGAAACGAAAAAGCCGAAAAAAAATCCAACAGCCAATCCAGCAAATGGTCCGTAAGGACCGTAAGGGTTGTGGGGGCTTAGTTGTCTAAAGTTTTCCGCCTTAAAAGGGAAGCTTAGCTGTCCTCCTCTTACGGGAATTTCTTTCTGCCAATAATTCATAACAAAGCGTTAAAAATTTGGGAAATGCTTGGGCCACTCTTTTTGGGTATGGCGAAAAATGGAAAACCAATAAACCAAGTCCAAGTGTTGGCACACCCTTGTCAAAGTCAAACCCATCAAATATGTTTGATCTTCTAATGCAGGGCAAAATATTTGCCACATTTCTGGCAGGAAAATCTCTTGAATAATCCTTACACTGCGAAAGGAATTTCAGTTTTTATAATTTCAAATATAAAATAAAGATTGATTGGCTTCGTATCTTTAATTTTTGATATGAAAAATGCTGAACGTAAAACTAACTTAACTATTTATCAGTTTTAAGCTTACCAAGGGAGGCTTGTCTGCTAGACGCTTGCAACTGTTTAGTTCGGTGGGCGAGTTGTCCTCATCAGAGCTCGGTGTTTGGGCCACCTTTTCGTTGTCATTGCAGCTAAATTTAAAATGTTATACGTTAGAATGATTACAATGCGAGGGAACAAATGATTAGTCGATACATTATGCTACAAGTAACGAACTTTAAATATATATTTTATAAAAATTATTATTATTATATAGTATACATTAACTACTATCATTGTATTAAAAGTGTTTCGGGTGTTGTGTACTTTTTAATGAATGTGATTTAAGCATTGAGATAGGAGGAATCTTCTACGAATCGCCTTGTAAGCTACTCACTTGAGATTTGCGTGTGTGAAGAGCTGCAGTGGCCGGCGTCGTCCTAGACTGGCAGGCGAAGAGGGCGTGGCCAGACTTGTTTTACGGCTTATGGTGGCCAAGGGAGATCTCAAAATTGCAGAGTTTCCGGTTCCACTTGGCTGACGATTACTACACGATGAGGATCGAAAACGGGCTCCTGCTCCGGTTAAAACAGCAGCCAAATTGGCAGCAATACGATTATCGAATCGGTTAAAATACGAATTCGAATTGGAGTTGGAGTTCTGATTTGGATTTATATTTGAGTTTGAGTTTGAATTTGAATTTGAATTGGAGTTGGAGTTGGAATTGGTACTGTCTGCCGTGGGCGAGGAGTTGTTGCTGCTGCTGGTGCTGCCGTTTCTGTTGCTCATAGCGACCGATGTTGCCGCTGTGCTTGCGGTCGATGTTGCTGCTGTTATTGTGCTGTTGCTACTGGCACTGTCCTGGCCCTGGTCATAATCCAAATTATTGTTGGTTATCATTGTGGCGGCCTCGCTTTTGGGCATTAACTTTTGGCAGCGGGTGTTACTGGCCGACGCTCTGAATTATGTGCGCATATAAAAACGCTGCGGGCGGCTTTTGTCGCACTGCGTGAGCCCGCCAGGACAATATTCACCAGTTGGAGGACATCCACGGAGTTGGAGCAGGATAATGGGAGAGTGTGAGATATTTCCAGTCACCACCAGAGAAACTCTGGTGCGGCCTTTTATTAAATTTGACTAGAGTGGGTGGCTCGAATGGATGGAGGGTGGTTGGCTAGCCGCAGGGGTTCACTTGCTCCACTCCGACTGACTGCAGGACGAAGGACCAACAACGCCGACGACGACGACGACGATTCGCAGATTTAAACACAGAATTAATTCAAGCGGAAATTGGCAACGAAGGGGGTGGGTGGAGTGTTATCCGGGCGGGTGCGGGTCACACTAAAACCAAAACAAAAATCGAAAGCGTGAAGCATAAACAAAAATGGCAAGTGAAAACGCAAATGAAAACGCATAGCAAAGAGAAATATTGAGGGGGAAAGCCACAAAAATGCACATAAATAGAAATAGGAAAAGAGAGTGGCGGGTGGTGGGTGGTTAACGAAGGGAATAAGGGTCGCAGCCATGACGTCACACCATAAAGCGCATAAATAGCAGGATTCGCAGGATGTTCATGAGCATGGCGATGATGTAGATGATCATGATGATGATCATGATGATGGTGTTGTTGAAATGTTTTTGTTCGGTGGTTGTTGTGATTGTAAGGGAATACATGATTCCCATATTGTTGTTGTTTTGGTTTTACATTTCCCATTTTATGCGATTATCGATTACACAACGATTTTCCACAGTTTTCCCAGTGTGTGTGTTTTTTTTTATATATTTTTCGCCAATTAGTTGCCAATTTTTGCACATAAGTTGTTCGAAGCCAATTTCGTTTCGTTTGGTTTTCATGTTTTAAAGCCGAATTGCATGTAAATAAAAATAGAGAAGAAATATGCCAATTTTGTAGAAAGTTTTTTGCTTTTGTTTTTGTTTTTGTTTTTGCAATTTGAAAATTTGCATTGAAAACTGCCGGGCAAAAGCGAAAGCAATATTGCTGAATCGATATTTCGGCATCCTGTTTTCTTTTTCGGGGGTGGTGGTTGAGGATGGGCAATCGGAAAGCGAGTTTTCAATGCAAATCCGTGGCTAGTTTTTCAAACAATTTTTCCTATCCGTTTTTTGTGCTCTAGTTTTTTTCATATTGATTTACTCACATTGGTTCGGGGGCAACCAAACTTTTCATTGGGCTTTCCTCCAGTGGGCCACGTTTACAGCTGAAAGTTCAGTTCGCTCATGAGCTGCAAGGAGAGTGGAAAGAAGATTTTGATTTAATTAAAATCAAGTTAAAGCTGTGCTCAAGTGTAGGCATGTGTGTGTGTGTTCCAGGCCGTTCTATGGCAATCATTAGACGTTCATAGTCAACACCTCATTAGGCGACTAATCAAGCGTGCGCTGGGCACGAAATAACAACCAGTTCAGTCCACTGGCAACAGATTAAAGGAGGAGCAGGAGCACTCAGGACCCAGGATCAGCAGGAGGGAAATCCGTAGGAGTAGCAGCAGAAACATGGAACAAGGCGCCAAGCCACAGACACTAAACAAAACCAAACCAAATCATCAAGATTGCAGTGGGCGGCGGGACTGAATTCCAGCTAGAGATGAGAGCGTGCTACCCCCAAGAGCCAAAGACAAGCACGGAACTAAGTTACTACACGGAAAAATAATACTAAACTTATTAAAGAAACTTTTCTTTCAGATAAACTTTATGGTAAATGAAGAACTTTTACTTGAAAATGATAATTGAAATAGATTTTTCTCCGTGCACTCAACGCTGGCCGGGCAATGAAGTAAACACGAAGACGATGCCGCAAATAAAACGCACAGATTAAAGGATGCCCGGGTGAAATGTCTTCTTAATTACTTCGCCGAGTCCAGGGGCTGAGACTGCCAAGGATAAACAAGCCGTGGTGGAGTTTGCTGGGACCAAGGATCCCAGCCGGCTGGTCGGGATGACTGAGTCGTAATTGAGAAGTCGCCGGGCTGGGACTTACGAATTGGGATGAGTCCGGTCTTCGGTTGCTTCTCTCGGGTTCCTGCGTCTGCAGCGCAGTTTAAGCGGAAGTAATTTAATTAATTACAAATGAAACGGAAACACAAGCAAAACGAAGGCGACTCCCATATATCCCTTCAGAGTGCATCGTGTGTCGATTGTTTGCTTAATGGGATGGTGAAACCCCGTAAAACAGAAACAACCAGAATACATAGCAACAACAACAGCAACAACAACAAGTGCTACCCAACCCAATTGAGTTTTTCTTTATATTTTTGCATATGGGCCAGCTGGGAGCGGCCTAAGCGTTTTCCAAAACAACGGCGGAAAAATTAAGGGACCAGCCATCCCAGCAGAGCAATTAAATTTTTCTATGCCCTAGGAAACCACAAACTATTCGATGTGAGAGTGCACAGGAAGAAAATGTGGGGCCTTAAACTGTGAGAAATTCAAAATTTGGGATCATTTTAATCTGCAAAATTCGTTTTCCGAAATATTTTACATTTTCCTTAGTCTAATTATTAACTAAAATGAAAGTTTTTTTTCGTTTTTTTATGATTTAAACTTAAATCTTATATTAGTAATCATGATTTTCCTTAAGTGTATACGCACACACACACACATTGGCATACGCATTAAGCACAGCTCATTTGCATTGCGGTTTTAATTGGCACAGAGGGCAGGAGGAAGCCGGGGAGGGAACGGCGAGGGCTGGCTATTACCTCTGGCCTCGGTCTGCATGGTTCGCTGGCAGGGCTTACAAGGATAATGAAAACAATTTAACGACTCTCCCGACAATTCACAGGAGCCGAGGACAGACGGCAAACGAATCCTGGTTAAACAAATCTTGAATCCTTTTTGCCGCCTCTTGCATTTGCGTTGGCCATTAATTTTTATCACCACCCCCTTTTTGGCCCAACTGCCCAACTGAATGCTGCGTGTCTGCGCAAAATATTTTCAGATATTTTTTGACATTTTAATGAAAATATTTTGCGTAGCAATACAGAAAGCAAGCCAGCAAGAAAAAAAAATTAAAAGGCAGTTAGCAAAAAAGGACAGGCGAGTGGAGTGATGAATCCTTTATCCCTTCACTGGCTTAATATTATTTTAACGAAGCGGATTCCCGCGGAGCAGGATATCACACTGGAGTGGGTTTCACTTTTAAGCCCTGCTGATGGCCAGTAATTAAATGCTTGACATGCCTTTGGGTGTGAGGTTTTGCGGCCCAAGGATTAGCGCCACTAAGAGGATGTCTCGACAGAGGCAAAATCAGGAACATGCCAGAGCGCAAAAGGGAAAAATTAATGAGCTTGAATTTCATAACTTCCTGCCACTCATTTCTCGCAGTGCTGGCTGAGAGGTAAATTAACGCTGGAGCTGGCTTTATAATTATGGCATGTAGTTAAGGCGATTGTTGAGCTGAAGCTGTCAGTACTTGAGTGAGGCTTTTTTTTAAAACTTCTCTAAAGGATTGGTATAAATAAATGGGGTAAATAAAGGCAATCTGCGCCTTAAAAATAGTTAAAAATGAGCATGTGCAGCCAATAGCCAACTTCCCTGACAATAATTATCAGTTTGTAAGCAAGCGAATCCCATCCTGTTGCTCCTGCTTATCTCCCTTATCCTGGCTCATTAAATATTTACAAGTTCTCAATTTGCTTAAACGAGCATCGTGGCTCGACAAAGCCGTAATAAAATCAACAAGCCTAAACAAAAATATTTGTCTGTCTGTAAAATAAGAGGAGAGAAAGGCAAACAGGAGACAGGGAGAAGGAGCTTGTTCGCAAATTAAAAGAAATCAAAATCATATGAGAATTTTCAAGTGATTGCCGCCCGAGTCCTTGTTCGCATTTTTTGTTCGCAAGGCAGGAAGCGCGGGCCAACATAAACAAGCAATTTAACAGGCACTCACACACACACTCTCACACCCCCACAAACTCACACACGCATCCTTAAGGATCCGTCGCCAGTTGGCAAACAAACGAAGCGTTCAGGCGAAAAAAGCCAGCGGAGAAGGAAAAAAACTCGGGCAGCCTCGAAACAAGCAAAGCGTTTTATATGCCGACATCAATGTGGTAGTTTGGTTGCATGGATGTGTGTGTGTGAGTGTGGCACCGCAGATTTCTCTCACCATTCCACACACCCACACACTGACACATATGCCAGCCACAGCCTTAAAGTATGCCGCAAGTTTTTGCCGCTCTTTGTTAATGAAATTTTAATCAAGCTGCAAGCGAAAAAGAGTTTGCCGACCAAGTTTGGCATGTACACATGCCGCACTCCTTTGCTGTGGCTCCTTTAAAAACGAGGATTTCCCTTTTTTCTTATTCTCCGCCAAATAGCCGGCAGCTTCATTAGAGACGCCTCGGCCATCTCTGCGTATGCGTAATAATTTATTTAAAATGCAATTCGTTTATGCCAGACATTAATCATTGCGCTGGCAAACGCGATAAGACATCGAGTAAGTCACGTACCGGAGTCGGCTGCATTTATTAACAATTTACGTCATAAATAAAATTGAAAAACATTCATAATGTCAATGGCGGTGCGAAGAGAAAGCGAGTGAGAAGTGAGTGAAAGACGTGAGAGCATGAACTGATGGCAATTTCATAAATAACATCCAGTTGTAGATGAAGAGGGGTACGGCTAAAGGGTATGTGGTAGAAGGATCTGGAGAAGGTGTGGATGAGCGGCTGGTTTACATAAATTAGACAACAAATTTACCAGCAAAATGGGAACAACGCGCAGGCAAAAGGTAAATCACAAGGCGGCCCCTAAGAATGACAACATTAAAAGCAGCCAGGTGGGGTAATGTACTCTTAAATGGGCACTGCGAGAACAATTTGGAATTACTTAAAATATATAAGACAATATTATACAGCAAGGTTAGGTTCCCTTTTCTTAAACTTTCAATGCAGCTCGAATTATTTCGTAGAGGATACGAAATAAGCATTATGTTAAGTTTATTCCATATTCCTAACATACCTATATTCAAACTATAACTTTTCCAAAGTTTTTTTCTCAGTGCTACATTTTATGAAAACACTTTTACTTAGAGCCTTAATTCTCTGGCCATTTTTTCGTGGTATCAGGCCGAGTTGTTTAACATATTTCTGTTTTGCTGTGGCTGTTACGCCTTTTCCTGGCCGAATTCGAGTGAATAATGTTCGCTTAGCACGGCAAATAATTATTTCTCGCTTACTGCCAACTGGCATGCTATTTGGCAGGGGCTTTAAGGATTGCTTTCGGTCCTTTTCAGACCGCCCAACTGCGCCCATCACCACCCACACTGCTGAGCTCCCCATTTTTGGTCCCCAGTTCATTATGTGAATTTTGAAATTGTTTTTTCTTTTTGCCCCCCTCTCTCTCTCTCTCTCACTTATTTCTTTGTGTTTTTTTGCTGCGGGGTATAACAGAAAAAAACAAAAAAAAGAGAGAGAGTAAAAAACAAATGCCAACACGTTGGCTTGGCTGAGCAACCCCTCAAAAAGGTGTTGAGTTGAGCCAAATTACAAAAAATTGCTGCTGATGTTGTTGTTATTTCTGTGCATTTTCCTTTAATGATTTGAATATGCAAAACGCGCCGAACAAAGCGAACGAAAAGAATTTTAATTAGTTTTCGGAATGTTTTTCGGTGCAATTAAAGCCAAAGTCAGAGCAGGCAGAGCAATAAACAAAACAATTATTATTTCCAGCTATGTGGCAGTCAGAATTCTCTATTTATTCCCGAATATGAAAGCAAAAATGCTTGGCATGCCTTTGGTTAAATGCTAAATTATATTGCAAAATAAAAATGGCAACTAAATATGCATGGCAAAGCGAATTGATTCGAGAAATCCGTAACGAATTTTTCAAATTGAAGCAGGAAAGGAGGAGAGAAGGAAATCCAAGATGCCAATAAGAAACATAAAATTCACAAGGATCTCTGAACCTTTGCTTTAAAAGGACAAGGAAAAACTATTCCATGTACATACCTACAACGGAATAATTCGACTACCTTTCGTCCAACGTCTGGCCAATGTCCCATGACATCCACCTCCCCCTCCCGCTCGAAAGCAATAAATGTTCAAATCAATTGAAACGTTTTGCCAAAGCCTCACACCCCGTTTGAATCCACCCCCGATTTGTATATATATATATATAAATCGAAGGAGCAGGGAATGGATTCCTGGACAGCTTAAGGCGGCGATTTGGTTAGCCCCCAAACAACAGAAAATCGATAAGGGATGCCGAGGAATGTCAACTTGTTTTGAACTACTAAGGCCCAAGGAAACCAGGATACTGTCCCACATTTGAGAGCAAGACCATTGGAATAGGATAGTAGTCTATACTATACTATACTATATATATATATGTGGGCCAGAAATCGACAGAAGACGACGGCAATAAAACGCCATTTGGTCATAAAAATAGTCGAACGTTGCAGGAACCAAGTGAATGCGACAACTGCCCCACGGGGGGAAATCCCCGGAGGGGATGGTCTGCAGAATGAGGATGGGAAAGGAGATGTGCCAGGGGATCCTGTCTGCCAGGGCAAATTACGAATTTTGCATATTGCCTTTCTTCGGCCTTCGCCCGGTCTCTGTGTTTGGCCGGTTTCTTTGCCCCTTTGGCCCATTAGTCATTTCGGTGCCGGGAGAGTTTTGCCATAGACTACGGCTTGGTGTGTCGCCACTTTGCAGGATGAATGACCCCGGCATAGTTGCTGCCACTTTTCCGCCAGGCAAATCCACTACCTACCCCTTCCCCTGGGGAAACCTCGGCCAGCGGAAATTGCGCACACGTCACAGGGCAGCAATTTTCATATAAACGTTTGCCATTTTTTTCTAAGCCTTTTTCTTAAAACTGAAATATCGAATGCATATTAGCTTTGTCTTAAAATGAAAAGAACTTTGTATTTATATGAGTTTTTAGGTTTGGGTTTGTCAGTTAAGAATTTCAAAAATACAAAATTAAATGGTTTCTTATCCACTATTCATAGGCATGAGTTATTTTCGCTGATTTAACACTTTTAAAACAGTTGCTACCATTAATTAAATATTTGTTTTAAGCACTTCAATGCCTGCCGTGCTTAACCCCTGTTCCATTCTGTTTCGCTGATATTCACGTTTAATTGATTTTCGCAACCGAATGCATCAAAAATTCATGCGTGTGCAATTAATGACATTACCGGAGCTCTTGGCCGAAACGAGGGCTTTTTTGTTCAATAAATTATAGTCATTATCATTATTAAGCAACATCAAGTGAGCCCCATAAAGCCGAGCATTAAATTAATGCGTGTCGATTTTAATTTTTAATCATAATGTAGCTTGTTAAATCGTTGGAAATAAATGTATGGAAATGATTTGGAGATCACGAAAACATTAAAAATGATTAGCAGAAGTTAAATAGTTTAAATAGATCCTTATCTGGAGCTTAAAGTTAAGGTTTTTTTTAAATACATTTCTTTGAAACCTTTAAAGAGCCTTTAATAATTAGCACTATGAGTATGTTTTCACGAAAGAATTTCTCTTTGGTAATTTGGCTTTTTCCCAATAGCCTGCCACTCCCACTCCTTCCCGTAGCACCAACCTTACTCACATTTAACCACATGTAGGTCAAAACTGGCTGAGCAGAAGCGCGTTGCATACCTTCGGGCTGTCAATTTATTTCTCGCGCTTCGCATGTTCTTGGGCCATGTTTTTCCGATTCTACCCGCTCGTGTTTTTTGTTTTTCGTCCTTGAAATTTATGCGTTCGACGCAGGCGAAGCGCCAAGTGTTGAGAACATCGGAGATAGGCACAAGTGCCACATGGCGTGTAATGCGCTCATTATGCTGCTGTACCTACACGACTATACATGCATATATATATATATATAGATATATATACATATAGATGGATGGCACATGCAAAGGATGCCTACTGCTTTCCGCCCTTTTGGAACTGGGCCAATGTGAATGGCATTGTCTTTTGGGTTGCCTCCGCCGGAGAGATAATAACAACAAATTATTACACTTGCCGAGGGACCCTCGTTGTTGGGTAATAGTTTGGCTGGGGGTATGGAGGAGTTTGGGTATCTCTTTTTGGGGTAACTAAATTAAGCATATCCTTGATAACTCAACGCAGATCGGACGGAACAAGTCCTTAATACTGGCTGGTGCTTTTCCTGGCGGAGTTTTAAAGTTGAAATTGTGAATTATCTCTGCACTGCAGAAAAGGTTTGAATTTTGGTTTTGGTTTTCTTTCCGTTTAACCATGGCCTTGGGTAACTCACATTTATCGATTTTTAAACAACCATATGGCATTTTTTAAATGCTCATCTTATCTGAACGAATATCGTTAAAATATTTTTTATATCATAATTTTCGTGTCAATTCCTGTGGAACGATGGCGGGAACTTCAGGGTCCGCATCAATTGCACTTCCGCATGAAAAACAAGTTTCGTGCAAAAGCCAGATTATTGCAATCATAAATTTTTATGATTTTCCCATTGGTTGCAGCTCCGGGCAAGAGAGTGTGGAAAGTGTGGGCGGGAAAAGCGTACTGAGTTATGTGGGTGGCGTGGGAAAAGTGCTCGCATACCGTACGAAATTTTATGTGTATTTAATAGCCTTGCAGATATGATGCAGAAAATTATTATACTTCGCCCGCCAAGAACTCCCAGGCCCCGAGGAAAGCTAAAGGAAACCGATAAAAAAGGAAAACACAAGCTATATATATATATATATAGAATACTGATACATTTTCCCATATCAACTGGCGGAGTTTGTGCGTTGTTTTTGGGCAGCCATTAAAATGAAATTTAATATAAACTTAGCGCAAAATGACGAGGGCCGTAAAAAGCATATTGACATTGCCACAAGATCAAGCCATCCCATCCATCCATCAATCAATCAGGCCTGACAGCAGCTGTGGCAGCCGCAAAAATGTATCCACAGGAGATTGCTGGTGGTGGTGGTGGCGGCAGGTAGGACCGAAAAAATTGTAATCTAATCCAATTACTCAACACTGGCAAACAACAGGGAGAGAAGGATTTTCGGCCGGGCGCTAATGGACGAGTCCCCAAACATGTCGGATATCACATGTCTGCAGAAAAGTTAAATAACCCAGGGCAATCGCAAAGTATCAATGGCCAGGAAAAGGAGTGCGAGTAGAGGAAAGGCCAAAGCCACCGGCAAACATTTACATCAACAACCCCAGCGTTTGATTATTAACCAACAAAAGTCGGTGGTGTAAGACTGCAAATCCTGGCCAAACAAAAAACAGAAATTGAAATTCATTCCCATTTACGGGGGTTCTTACTATGCCTTTGTTACGGCCACGGGGCTTACGAGATGGAATATCTTGGGCTTGGTCTTAGGGGCCCCGCCCCAAAAAGCATTCTATTGACGAAATTATCATTTTTGTTGCTTCAATAAAACGACGACAGGGCCGAAACTAATATGGTTTCATCTTTACCCTCACCAAGCAGGCTTAGGCATGAAATTGAAAATGTAACAAAGGGAAGTTTTCCAGGGCGAAATGAGAGGGGAGGAATATGTTAGGCTGATTGGATGGAACACTGGCTGATGGTTGTGATGATGAGGTGACAGGGCGAAGAGATTCGCAAATGAATTTAAGGAATACTTTTCCGGCAACTTCTGGGTTTATCATGAATTTCATTTAACTTCACCCAACCACTTTCTTCACCTTTCACTCTAGGCTATTGAATGGCAATTATAGCCACCCGTATTTCAAATATTTGCCAGTATTTCACCAACAGAAAACCGAGAGTCGGATGCTCAAACCCCGAAACGATTATGCAAATTTGTTCGGGTTAACGATTTCATTAAATGCCAGAACCGGCCACGCCTTATCACCCAACTGCCCCTGTGGTCTGGCCAACTAATTTCAATATCATCCACCGACTCCAGGAGCTTGCATTAATTCTCACATTTAGCCCACAAGCCGCAGGAGGCGTGTCCTTGTTGATAAACCGCCATAGCAGAGCTTCCGTTTAGTCTGCCAACTCTCGCTCGACTCATAACAAATCCTCCCAACACACACAGGATGTCCTGGATAGGAGGTAAATTGGGTGGACACATGGGCGCAAAACTGAACGACATCCTAACAGTCAAGGGGTCAATTTGGAGCGTATCAAAAAGGGACAACAGTTTTATAAACTAGACTTTTGCAAGCTTAGACGAAAGAAAGGCCCAAGGGAGTGGGAGTTGCACGAAGGACTCTGTCTGGCTGGCTGGCATATTTATAAACACATTAAAAACGCTTCACCGGCATGCCCTGTCAGGATATGGGAACTTGATGAGTTATCAGTTGGGTGTACTGTGAAAAAGTAATAGGGTAACTATAAAAATGGATTTAAAAACCAAAATCAGTTATCAAAAATCGAAAAGAACTCAAAGACAAACATTCTCTTTAGTAACTCAACTAAGGTTAACCTTGATTAACATGCAAAAAAGATTTAAAAATGCTATAAATAAAAACAGAAACGTCTAAAACTTTCCCTCAGTGTTAAACTAACTCTTTCTGCCTCCCTGCCCCCAGAAATTAACAGAAAACAAGTCAAAGTCAATGTTTGTATATGTGATGTGCTGGTTGTGGGCGAAATCCCACAGCATGTTGAAAAATGTCAGTTGCACATGAGACTGGCAGGGACCTCAAACCTCAAGAACCTCAGCAGTCAAGCCACTGGAAGAGGAAGGAGTTGCAAGGGGCACCATCTCATCCGAGGAGGTGCTGTGCTATGTGTGTGATGAGGAATTGCTGCAACTTGCAGCTGACGGTTGTTAAGCTTGTCAACATGAAGCGACAGTAAGTCGCAATGGGACCAGGCAGGAGCCAGATAGATACAGCCAGGTTCTGGCATAACAATTGAGACTCCCCCATATGCGATATATATACCCAACTCTTAGCACATTCCAATTCCCCCGACTGCTTAACTTTTCCAGGTCAAGCCACATTTGACCCGGTTTTTATATGAAAGTCAACAGTTTAAATGCCATTTAACATTTTATGGCGCGGGGTAGATACTGAGAGAGCGGGGAATAGCGATTTGTAACCTTCATGTTAATACTCCAAGCCAAGTTATTTATGTAAATTACTGGCAACTGCAATGCCAACTGCTCCGAGGATGCTGGCCAGGCTAAGACCCCTTAACTCCCGGCGTTCATGTTTTATAATTAAGTCTGTAATTTAAGAGTGTCGGGCGAGGGAAACTTTTTTCGCTTGCAGCTTTACTTGACTGCATTCCTTGTGGCTTGCAATTTGGTTGCAAAACTTTTCGCTGTCCCTCCCTCGCATCTAAATATATATATATATATATATATATGTATGTTGGGGAAAACCGGGACAGAGAAAAGCCGTGCGAAAAAGCGGAAATGTTAACAACTACTTTGACATTTGCTATGGCTTGGCTCCGGGAGCGAGTATTCCGGGGTGTTTGTTTGCAAGTTGAAATTACTTAAGTGCCAGCGCGACGAGGCGTGTGAATGCTGCCGAATCGAGTCCTTAGCCCTCAGTCCTTAGTTTTCAGTTCTCAGTCTTCTCAGTCCCAAGTCCTGGCTGAATAAATGAGTTAGAGAGTGACTGAAATGGCTGAAACGGAGCTTAACTTCGACTCTGGCTCATAAATTAATGTCATTGCATTAAAGCGTATTGGGGCAGCTTTTGGCCCGCCCAGTTGCAGTTCCATTCAGAGTGTGTTTTTTCGAAAATAAAATAAAAACAAGAAACTGTGCTGCAGTGTCGAGAGTAACAAAAGTTACTCAGACCCAGATGCAGCCAAGTGTGAAGGACAACAGCAGCAATACGTAAAATGAAACAGGAGCAAAGGGTTTACTAGGGAAATGAGACTAAGGAATACCCTGTTCTTAGGGAAATATTAAACTCGTCTTTACAGATTTTCTGGAAATTTAAACTAAAACTTGGAAGAGGTTTTTACTTATGTTCTTTATAAACAATATTCTTTGTATTTTAAACTTTCTACTTCAGCCTGAATAATGCATGAGCATACTCTTGAGCTCTACGAGTACCGAGCAGGAAAAGGAAGCAGGCTTAAATTGCAGAAAAAAAAGAGTGGAACCTTTAACGAACTGCAAATACTCTCAAGCAGACTTCAGTCCTTGAAATCTTTATATCCTTAGTAGAAAAAAATATGTTTTCTTTCTCGGCAGTACTTCCTGTAAGAAGTAAGAAGCCTGAATGTCCTGCCATCACAGCAACAGAGCCTGCTTCCGCCTGCTGTGAAAAGAAAGCCGCTGTGCATGTCAGAGTACAAAAATGTTAGTTAAATTTCGTAGGAACATTTGTTTTGTACCAGCCTGGGAAAGGACCAGAGGTACTGACACACAGAGTAAAAGGCGGCAGGAGTTGGCAACTCGACTGCATGCATAGTGCATAAGTCAGTCAGTCAGTTGCCAAGGGGGAAAAATGCGAAGTCGGGGGCATTTCGTAGTCCTGGCATGACTTTAAGACTTATTGTTCGCTGACTTTTTGGCACTACTCGAGTTGGCTCTTTCATTTTCATGCTCACATTTGAAAATGAAAAGGCAAGCGCACACAGTTCTCTCTGCTTTCTATTTTACTTTGGGATAAAAAAATATTTCATAAACTGTTGCAAGTTATTAAAATGTCAGTCACACTGTTTTTGCGTACCTTGTTTTGATTTTCTTTGTTGCAGCTTCAGTTTCAGTTTATCTTTGGCAATTTTCTTTTAGCCAGACTGCAAGCAGACCATCGTCTCGTAATATATCCTTAAGGTATGCATTAATTACAAGGATCGTAAAAGGCACGGGCGAAGGAATCCTGCGTCTTGCAATGCCAGCAGACACGAACCAAAAACCCCGAGAGATGCCGAGACTTCTTTTTACTTTGTGTTACTTTCTGCATTTTACTGCCAGACAAACTGTAGGTCCTTGAGTGTATATGTATTCTCCCGGCTCGTTCCCTTTATGGCATTCCATTGTTTCGGGTCTGTAATCAGGCGGCAAATTTCGAGGAGTGCATAGTTTATATGCCTCCCCGCAGAAATATTTGTGTCTCCAGCTGCCAAAGGCTTTTCATAAATTGCTGCTTTAAAATTTCCCAAAGAGACGGCTGGCAAACAAATGACGAACTCATGTTGAAGGCTCATTTGTTTTACGGCCGACGCTTTGGCAGGCAGCTGATGTCCCCTATCTACTTTAGATCCTGCCTCCTTCGCGCCCTGGGTGTCCCAGTTATTTGACACGCTTTTTTGCAGCCTTAACAGAAAACGAAGGCAGACGGTTGAGGAGTTCGCCATTCATTACTGGGATGTAGGAGAAAAGGCGGATTTATTGTATGGACCCCCATCACACACTAGAACCGCCATAAACAGTCAGGCATCCTTAGCTTGAACTGCCACTTGGCAGTTACAAAATTCCTCTCAACTTTACTTCACAGCTAAGTGTTGGCTTTTCAGGAATAACTTTTAAATTGGCAGAAATATTTAAGAAAATCATTGCTGCTTGGTAATAATCTAAATAGTTCAGTAAGGACTAAAAAGTTCAATTTATTGAAGCTTGCCTGTTTGAATATGTATGCAAAATATAATTGCCTACTTTTCGGGGCTGCCCAAATACGAAATCTTTAAAGGCAGCATTGCGGTTGCTTTATCAACTTTATTATGCCAGCGCCAAAAGTGGCAAAATTAACAACAACATCGCTTGGTGGAAATGGAGAGAAAGGTCGGGGTAGGAATACCCATAAAGCAGCCTCTCTTTTGGTCCTTAAGACAGGACTCAACTGCAGGCCGCGACCGTTTTACGACTCACAAGCACACGTACAGACTCGGGAAAAGCCTGAAAACAGTTTCAATGTCTGTCGTTTCCTTCACTCCTTACGTGTGACTGTGTGGGTGTACTCCTTGTTTATCTCGCTTTTGTTTGGCCCCGTTCAACCAGTTTCCATCCCCCCGATTCCTACAGAAATGAGTGTCTTACTTTGCTCGGCTTTTTCGCTTTTTTCGCTGCTTTCGCAACTTCCAGGACGATTTTGTGTGCCTGTTTAGTGCGCGTCAGTGTATGTAGATGTGTACGTGAGAGAGTGTGTGTCTGCATTCTGTTTCTGAGTGTGAGAAAGTATCTGTGTGCGTGAAGTGCGTACACCAGCAATCGCTGCTGAGCGCCTGTTCCAAAATATTCTCTGTGTGTGGGTGTATCGCACACAGACATAAGCCCACAAAAAGAAGCTGATAGCATGCACATGTATGTGTGAGCCATGTTGCTGGCAACATTCAAATGGCAATTTCGGGTGCCGAAATGTTGCCGAAACGCTTGATGTGCTGCCGAGTTGCCGAGTGTTTTGATAGCGGGCCAACTACGCCCCAGAGATTTTACTCATATGCACACATCATCTCGGCAATTTTAAGCGGCTTACGACGACGATGATGCCGTCGCAGAATTTTCATTACTAAACCAAAGGTGAAATGCCTCATACTCATCTCCAAATCCTCATCCGAAACATTCTCCATTCTCCTCAAGTGCGCAGTCAACTTCAAAAGGCTGGCAAATTCTATGGCCCAGGCAAAGAGTCTCGGGGCAAACACAGATCAAATCTTATCGGGAATCATTTTATGAGCAAAATTAATACGCTTCAAGCCAACTCGAGCGGTAAGAGCGACTGGCAAATTTGTAGACGTTTTGTTGTTGCCCAGGCAACTTGAACCTTCTCATCCTTGTCGAAAGGGAACAATATAATGAGCCAGGGCAGGTGGCTGGAGTGGTATCAAAAGATATATTCAAGAAGATACTTTGGCACTCAAAGAAATTATTAAAGAGAAATCTAAAATTTGTGGGAAAATGACTTACCGCCTAAATATTTTTACCAATTTTATACTTTAAGCTTTAACAAGACTAAACTAAGAAACTTTTAGTTATTTGATAAATCACCTTCATTTTCTAAGCTCTTTTCCCGCTGTGTAATAACGGGCTCACGGGCAACGACATCGTCATGGAAATTCTTCATTAACTCAACTCGGGCGCTGAGAGAAAAGAAGTTTATGTTATTAAGAACATTGAGGCGTGGGCGGAGAATGATGGCAATGGTTACTATGCTCGGCGGTTGGGGGCTTGGCTAGGCATTGGAGGAGGCGGAGGCGGAGGCGGAGGCGGAGGCGGAGGCGGAGGCGGAGGCGGAGGCGGTAGCAGCTGTTGTTGTAGTAAAATGTGTGTTTTACTTGACAAGAAAGAGATAACGGTAAATGAATATGCAGCAATTTGCACGCCCACATAATGAGTAAGGCGAATTGTGAGGGAGAGGGGAGTTGAGGGGCAGAGAATACCGCCGACGGGCAGAGACTGAAATAATAACGGCAGCAGCAGAAAAGCAACAGCATCAGCCGCTAAACAAAAGTCGATAAACATAAACCAAGCACGGCAGACAAGCGCTGATAAGTGTGCTACACTTTCCACAGGAAACGGAAGGAGTGCGGCGTGCATGTGTATTTGTATTTGCCTGTGTGTGTGTATGTGTGAGGCAAAAGTAAATTAAAACGATTTTAATTACGGTTGCCAAGACGATGAATGAAAATGTCAACGATGCTGGGCGACAGCAGGTGGGCGTGGCGAAGGCGTTTGAGGAGTGAAAGAGTGCGGAAAAATGAGACAACTCCTAAAAGCCTTTCGTTGTACCGCTTGCTGAGCAGCAGTGTGAATTATAGCACATGTACGAGGAGCTTATGCACCGGAAAAAATAGGGAGGGTCCTTTGATGGGGTTAACATGTTATGGTGGTAATTGATTGCCTGTTTATATGACTAAAGGATATTCTTCAAAGGCAACCAAAATCTTTGAAGATTTCTTAACAACCATAAAAATATAAAATAATGTTTCTTATTAATAAGATATTCATTTATTCTGATTTAATGACCATTTGAAACTAAAATGTATTCCTTATCATTCATTTCAATATTATTTTGTAAAGCTAATCCCAAGAAAACTCCCCTATTTTCTCTTCATTTTCATTTCTTGTATGTTCAAGTATGTGCCAGTGAGTGAAATAAAAGCAGATTTTCATTTAGACTCTGTTTTGTTGTCTTTAGCTACTTGACAAGACCCAGAAGCCAAAGTCACTGCCAAGAGCAACACCAGCAAACTTTAACAAATAAACAAAAAAGGGGGAAAACTGGTGAAAAAGAAAAGTAGGAGCAGTAGCAGTCTCTTCTAACTTGAACAAACAAGCTCCATTTTTATGAGGCTCTTTTGTCTGTGGCTGCTTTTCCGCTTTCGGCCCCTTACGTTTTTTTTTATACCTTATTAACGCTCGCTCACTCGCTCGTTGAAAATGAAAAGTTTTCGTGGCGGGCGTGAAATTTTTTTTACCCACAACCAAAAAAAAAAAAACGATGAAATGCTGAAAAGCCACCGAAAAAAAAAGCGGTGAAACCATGGCTTGCTGATTAACTTGACACGAAAAAGAGCGGCGAGGGAAAAGCGGTTGGGAAAAGCGGGGCGGTGAAGGGGAAAATTCGCGGTTTGGATGCAGCTGACAGGCAGAGCACCTGTCGCCGCTGCGGAAGTGTCGACTGCGAATGCGACTGCTACTGCGAATGCGGCCAACAAACCGCCGCTTGACATTTCCTTGGCGACGCTTTCAAGGAAAACGCAGGGTGGGGATGGGAAAATATGGTGGGAGGAGGAAGGACATTGCGGTGTCCTTGTGTATCTTATTTTGCGACTGCATTTAAGTGCATTTTTATGCCACAGATTTAAGCGTAAGCCACTGGATAGCCAAAGTTTGTCCAGGGGCTTATCGTCATTAATTTTCGCAGTGCTTTTTAATGCAGTTTAACTCGGTATTAACCCCAAAAGTATGCTGCGGTCAAGTTATACGATTTTGTAAGGGAAAGGGATGTTCATTTTTACTGCAATCTCCAAAATAGGCAACAGTTTTTGCATTGAATGCGTTCTAATTGGAATTTTTCTTGTTTAAGGATTTTCTATTTATCTATTCTATTTTTTGCAACTAAATTATAAAATGCTTATGGTAGTAATAAATTGTAAAATTATCAGGAAATCCATAAAGTCCTTTTGTTCTTAAAAGGCAAAAAATAGATTTATCATTGGATATTATAAAGGGATTTGTTGCGTATAAAAATGAATGAAAACCCTTTGTATTCTCATAACAAATAACTCTATGCATTTATTATTTGACTTTCATTTTATTAAGTATTACTATTAAATTACTATTTATATCAATAAGCACCGAAATTTCCACACCTTGAAATATTAAAGTTTGCGGTAACTTTGATCACTCCCAACAACTATTTTTCTCAAGAGCGTTCGCATGCATTTCAACGCCCCAAAGAATTTAAACTTCTTCGTGGAAACTGAAACACTTCACTCCAAACATGTTGACAGCTTAACAGGAAGTCTGCCTCAAGAAGTACGACGACGCCCCGAAAAAAGTTGATTCCTATCCTTGGAGTCCCCGTGTTTTCCCCTCCAATACCCGCTGATAACTTTAAGCCGAACGAGGCCAAAAAGTGTAACAGCTTTCGTGGCAAAAGTTTGCAATGCATTTTGATGTGCAGCCAAAAGTGGCAAAAGGTGGCAAAATGCAGGGGGGGAAAACTCTCTGTGAATAATTATATAGAGAAGATGAAAGGCCCCCGAAGGCAACGAAGCGAAACAAGAGCCTATGCAATCCTTTCAAGTCAAGGCTACTGACCTTTTTAACACTGTTTGTCAAGGACTCAAAGGGCAGACTTTGATCCCTAACAAAGGGGATAAAATAAACCCAAATTGACCAACAAAACAGAATCGTAAATCCAAAAGGATATTCTTCGAATATCAAACAAATGCAATTTGTCGTATGTCCCACTCACCTTTTGGTATCAATTTTTGGCGGCAATTTTCTTTATGTTTGGCGACCTTTGTTTGCTTTTTGGTTTTATTGCCGACACAATAATCCGGAGTAAAACTGGCCAAAGTTTTCGCATAAAATTCAATTACGATTGTGAACTCATAAATCGCAACACTTGGCCGCCTTTTACGATTACGCCTTTTGATTTTGGTGGAGCACGGAAAGTGTGAAACTTTTTTGGTTAACGCGGCTACTTTGTTATCACTGTTATCGGGCCACGACTTCGGCAATAAAATTACCCCGTCGCGTCGTTAAAAGTTAAACGACCTTTTGTGCTAAACTGGCGGATTTGTTAAGTTTTTATGGCTTTCGTCGAAATTCAGACAATGTTTGGAGTTTTGGTTGAGTCTTCTGAGATAGATATAGATAGAGATTTGTAGGCGCCTTTTCGGGCCAACCTTTGCAGTTGAAAGCGCGCAAGGAACTGTTTATCCTGGCCCCATGTGCTGGCATTTTTGTCCTCGCCACGAAACTTGGCTTCCTGCCACGAAACTTGGCATCCACAAAAGCGCCTGCGCTGGATTTGTGTTTATGGAAGTGTATGGAGTTTGGGGCAGGACACTTTCCAGTCTGCATTCAACTGGTGGTTGGCTTGCCAATCCAATCCTCAAAGGACAGCCATATGTGAGTGGTTGTCGTGACAACTTGCTTGTCTCAAAAGATTTTTCATTTCTTGTATATCCTTGAATTTGATAACATTTTATTTCGCTTTTTGCCAATGGCAACCTTTGATTCCACCCAACAGCATCCATTAGTTCGGAAATCTGAGGCTGATCTAATTATACGACCGTTTAGCAGTGCATACTTTTCATGGATTTAAAAGAGGGTCGGTAAACATCAGTTAAAAGGGAGAAAGGACCGGCGAATGACATTACGGCAAATCCGCTTACAGATGCGGCGATGAAATGAAGATACCCAGGGTCGGACATTGTTTATGCAAGCGCATTAAGCTGAGGCTCAGCCAGAGATACGAATACGGATACACTGGCTGGCAGCTCGACATGCAGATGCAGATGTTTAGATATAGATACGGATTTAGATACAGTAGCCCAGCTCACACCCACAGGCTGCAGCAACATGTTGCGGTTTTGTGAGCAGTAGATTGACCTGGCCAAGAAACCCAAACAAAACCACATTTAGCAGGGCGTGGCGGCATCTTAAAGGCAGTCCAAACAGCTGCAACAGTTGTAACTGGAAACTAACAACTCAAAACTGAGGGATCACAAAGATATATTCGAGTGTATATATACATATATTGAAAAGTCAGCGAAGCGAGTTGAACTCATTAACGGCAAGGAGTCCAAGTCGTTGTCATGTAATCCAATGCCAGATACCAATTTGGTAGCTCGTATATCTCATAGATATGCGGCAATAGGTGCACACGTATAAAAGGGACTAATAAAAGGAGGAAAAATCGACTAAGGAAAATTGAAACTCGCGTAGATTTTTCGTGATTTTCCGTCTGTTTGGGCCAGGCATGCAATCTTCCTTTTATATGCCATCCATTTTATTGTTTATTTACAGCATTGTTTAGCAGCATATATCCCTGGGTATATATCTCTCTATCTATGTATATATATCCCCAGTCAGCGTTGATTTAATGGCTGTAAATTGAAATGGAATACGCGAAAAATGGGAAAAATGTTGGGCTAGGTGAGCTGAGTTGATTTGCCAAAAATATATTTATTGAAAACGTTGGCAAAAAAGAAAGGACTTTAAAAATAAAACTTTGCGGATTTGAATTTACATTTCACAGTTTGTAGGCCGGCTTACGTCATCTATTTTCTATCCCTTATGGATTTTATTATATTTTATGCAAGGACTGACAATCCTTTTTTTTTGGCTTTTCCATCGGAAAAAGCAAGGACAATGCAAAACAGCTGGTTAAGAATATTTTCCCTATAAATTTATCTATCTTCCTTTAGCCCTTCCCTAAATGTTTGAGAGGAAACCCAACTTCGTGCTGCCATTTTCTGTTTATCTTTCTTGTATCTTTCCCTCGCTTTGCTTACATTACAAGCGGAAATTTGATTTGTTTCTGATAAATGGCATTTATTTTACTTGTTTAAGTCCCCCGACTGGCTCGTCCCTAACTTTCCATGAAATTCAATTGCCAAATTGATTCAACTTTTCCACTCTCCCCTCTTCCATCCCGCGAAAAGCCATCAAGCCTAGCGTTGAGCCACAGATAATTGAATGATTTGAATTTTTATATTGAATTTGGCTTTATACATAGCTGAACACGCCCATTTTTCAGTGAACGCCTACCCTCATGCTTTCATCATATTTGGAAGTTGTGCAAAATTTTTTGTTCATCGTTTTGCGTGGGATTTTTCTATTAAAATGGAAATTGTAGGCGAATTGGAAAATTGCTTATCAATTGATGGGGGTCGGGGGGTGTCGGCCATATGCTTCAAGGATCAAACGGAGGCTAAAATTGATTTCCCTGGCAGCCCCCATCTTTTGTTGTTCCCCCCTCACGCCACCAATATTTATGCTGCAATTAAGTATTAAATTAAGTTTTTCACTTGCCAGCGAACTTAATTGAGTTGTATGTGTGGATTTCATTCCCATGGAATTGGGGGTGAATCCCCTTGGAATTTAATTTAATCCACTGAACCGTTACGCCGCCAGAAAATGCATGGCGAATTTCTCTCTTTTTTTCCCAATATTTCGCCTCCTTCTTTTAATTGTTTGTGCATGGGAATTAAAGACAACTGCCCGCATGATGATGTAACCATATAGATGAAGGAGGGTGTTCTTACTCTTACTTAATAATCTCCCCAAGCAGACGGAAAGTCTAAGAGTGGTCTTTTCTTTTGAGACATGAAAAGGAAACCCTTGGCTGGCTAATGGCAAGGTGCACTCGAGTTCCTTTGTTGCCAAAAAAAAGGAACAAAAAACGAAACTATTACTTATTGGTTCGTGGAAGGCAACTAGAACGGCGTAGAAACCCTCTCAAGTGCCACTCCACATTCCGACCTTTGTTTCGCAATCGAGTTTCGATTCAAAAGCAATACAAACACGCACTGCGGGTGCCACTTCACCAGCTCGAAATGAAAATGGGAATCGAAATGGAAATGGTATGGCATTGCCCTGGCTAGAATCGTTTGAGAAACTGCGTCACCATAAATTGTAATTACCCAGAATTCACGCGACCCAAAGTCTAGAAACGAAATATATAAAGTGTCAAGGGGCGTTTGCAGCGACACTTCGACGACCCAACCTCCTGTGAAACGCCCGCTGGCACCAGGTACCGCCCGTCGGTTAACGGTCTCTATCTATAGATATAAGGATGGACTCGTGAGTGGCGATAGGTTTTGGAACATGATACTTTTCCTAAATTTCCACTAAGAAGTCATATCGTTATCATAAAAACTGTAATACTTCTTCACGCTCCCATCTCTAACCTCCCCAACATATGTGTCGCATAACCTGAAGACGTTTACAAATGAATTAGGCCAGACCATCGACGGCTGCTCAGAGCGCAGGCGCACAGCTTGAGGTCATGGCAGAAATATTGAAAGGCGAAAACTTCATGCCAGACACAGTGACGCAAACCACATGCTGACTTTTTCCAATTTTCCACGGCTGCCCCCAACCCCCATTTAAAAATGAATTCAAAACGAAAAGAACTGAAGACCATGCGAAGGCATTCCTAATGCAAAACGTGTGGCTGAGACACTTGCCCACGTTCGCATGTGTTTGTCAGCTGTCTGTCTTCTGTTACAGAGCCCTCTCATATAGTATATTGGAACCCGCAACAAATGGTTTTGGATTAATAAGAAAATACAGTCGCTGACAGTAAGTGAAGTGTGACATACTTTTAATGTGATTACAAGTCAAAACTTGACTCGAATGCTGATGAGATTACAAAGCCACCAGCGCCACCGAAAAGCCAATTAGTTTTTTCCCCCATTTTACATGGATGACGGAATTACAATGTGTCAGAGAAGAGAAACAATTTCCCCTTTTCTCCAAACGAAAACCCATAAACGACAACCACTTTCAGTTCTCACATACTAAAATCCATTTAAATTCCACCTTTTGCGCTTTTACCTTGAGGCAAATCTCGGTTGGCAGAGTCCGTATCAATAGTTCCGAACTTGCGGCGGACATAAAAGTCAAGAACTTAATTTCCAGCTGCTGTCATTTTAAAAAACAATATTCGGTTTTATGACTTCTTCGCTTGGCAAGAGTACCAGGAACAACTTTTCGATATCCGTGGCTATATCCGGTCCCTCACCCACACACACACATGCAGAGTGGAAAACTGGAAAAACTCATACCGACAAACACAGATGGCTGCTGCCACTTTGTTGGCTTTGTGTAAAGTCGCAGCTTAAAACAAATAAAATGCGAATGAAAATGTATTTTATGCATGTTGATGCTGTCGAGTGCATTGTTTTTGCAGTGACAACAGAAAGACATATATACACACACACACACATAGAGTTTCACCTGCACACACAACCAAATATGTACTACTAACACGCATACACAGAACCCACAAGGATTGTAAGAGGCACACGTGATGTTTGCCCGCCTGCAACTGCAACAAAAAGCGAGCTGCTTCTGCTCTAAACTGCTTAGCTCTTAAAGAAGTAGCTGCAACCGTGTCTTCAAAGTGCCCAAACCCAAGGCGATTTGGCTTAGTTCGGAGAAGGGCTCAGCCGGGAAAGTAGTAAGTTAAATAGATTAGTTTAAGGCGAAAATAAACACACGAGTTACCTTTTAAAACAAAACTATTCAGCTACAAAAATATTGATTTTCAATCTTATTTTCCTAAGAATTTACATACCTTAAAATTCTAAAATGTCCCTTTTTTTCGTTTCATAAAATAAAAGTTTGTGTTAACATTTTTTTAGATTTTAAGACAGATTAAAATATACTCTAATTCCATCTCTGTAAACTTAGTAATCAACAATCCGGATCTTAACCACTATGCACATCTCGTATCTGAAGCTTATCAGGTATCCGTAAGATCTATTTGCGGTTTCTTGGGTTTGGTTTGGTTTAGTTTCTGTTTCTGTTTGGTTTCGTGTGCCTGAGTTTGTTTATTTGTTAGCTGGAGCATGGAGCATCGCAGACGTAGACGTTGTAGAACGGTTGCCTTTCCACAAACGGCTGCTGCAGCGTTTACATTTGCCCAAGTTGGGCAAATAAAGTCGTTAAGCGGAAGCTGGGAAAGATCATAGGGGAGAGATATGTACGAGGGGCATGGCAACCAAGTAGCAACTTGCATTATCTCGATGGTCATGGCCATGTGGCGATGTTGTCTCCTCCTTCGCCTGGCGCTTTTTCAGTTAATGCTGCCAATTCCGGGAGCGGCGTACAACTGACACGATAAACAAGCTAAACATGCCAAAAGATGTCCTAGCCAGTAGGACAACTACTACTGATGCACTGGAAAAAATTACAGAGGCCAGTAGCCCACAAAAAGGACAATAATGATCCGAATACGGAATGCCATATCTCGTTGAGTTTGATTTTTGATTTACAGTAAAACTGTATTCACAGCTTAAAATGTCAAATTTTCGGGATTTTTTTCAAAAAATGATGAATATGCGAAGTTTGGTTATCTCCGATTTTCCCCTCAAAGTCACAGGGCTATACCCATAACTTGGCCAATATTGGTCCGAATACGGAATGCCATATCTCGTTGAGTTTGTTTTTTAATTTGCAGTAAAACTGTATTCACAGCTTAAAATGTCAAATTTTTGGCATTTTTTCAAAAAATGATGATGTTACCCCTTATCGAATATGCGAAGATTGGTTATTTCAGTTTTTCCCCTCAAAGTCAGTGGGCTATACCCATAACTTGGCCAATATTGGTCCGAATACGGAATGCCATATCTCGTTGAGTTTGTTTTTTAATTTGCAGTAAAACTGTGTTCACAGCTTAAAATGTCAAATTTTTGGCATTTTTTCAAAAAATGATGATGTTACCCCTTATCGAATATGCGAAGATTGGTTATCTCAGATTTTCCCCTCAAAGTCAGTGGGCTATACCCGTAACTTGGCCAATATTGGTCCGAATACGGAATGTCATATCTCGTTGAGTTTCTTTTTTAATTTGCAGTAAAACTGTATTCACAGCTTTAAATGTCAAATTTTTGCGATTTTTTTCAAAAAATGATGATGTTACCCCTTATCGCAAATGCGAAAATTGACCATCTCCGATTTTCTCCTCAAAATGACAGTATTATGCCCATAACGTGGCCAATAATAGTCCGAATGTGGAATGCAATACCTCGTTGAGCTTGTATTTTAATTCATATTCGAACTGCATTCACAGTTTATAATATGAAATGTTGGCCATTTTTCGCAAAATAAGCTAATCGAAAAATGTTGGTCAAAAATTCGATTTTTTCAAAAATTCTAGACAAAATTTTTGCTCTGAGTAATAATAACCAATATCTCGATAAACTTAAGACTAATTCAATAATTTTTTCTCTAAATGAAAATCCAGGTTGTTCCTTTTTCCTTCGCCTGACAGCTCTTTTTTCCTGTCTGTCGCTGTTTTGCACATTTATCCTGTCCCTGTTAGTGACACCTTCTTTGTGCCCCCGTGTTTTGTCTGCATGTCACTCTTCATTCGCCGCCCCCTTTCCACTTTCTCCACCCTGCTTTCTCTAATGCTCCCTCCCATATGAAATTCAAAGGAACTGCTTGCATGAACCTCACAGAACTCATTCTCCAATATTTTCCACCCACACATTTGCTTAAAACGTGGAAATTGATTTTCTATTTTGTTGCTGGCGAGTTTTCCTTACGTTTTGCCTGCCTTTTTTCCCTCTGCAGCGATTGTCAGTGTCAGCTACACGTGATTGAGTCTTATCTTTAGTTTTGTCACTTCAACGCTGGCAGCTACTTTAAATGTCAGCACTCGATTGCAGACCAGGAGCTGTGGCAACCACCCCCCTTCAATCCCCTTAACTGAGTCCATTTACCAACACGTGCTGTTTGGCGAATTTTCCCATTCCCATTTCCCCGCTCACCCGATTTTGAGAAGGGGGTAAAGGGAAAACGAGGAGGTGCTATCCCTACTGCAGTGTCAAAAACGGCTTAAAGGGCGCGTGTGCTGCATTTGTGGAATCGAAAGGGTGAAAAGATTGGGTCCCCTCTCCGTTAAGTGTGTGCAACACATGTTGGCACTTTGTTTCGGGATTTGCTCTAGAGCTTGTCTTAACCATTCCAATGATTTCCTAAAGGAAGTGTCGCTACTGCATAAATTACCTTCAGCATTTCCGATGATAGGGTAATGGAATTATTAGGAGCACAAAGGGAGCTTTTGCTGGAAGTCTTTTTTATGCACCTTTTGCGGAAAGTGGTTTGCACTTAATATCTATATTTATTCGATAGACTTCATAGTGTATTTTTATAAGCTGTTTAAAGTTTGTCTACACTCTTGATGTTAATGTAATAACTTACGTTTTCAATTGTATTTTTTTCTAATAAAATATTAAAGCTTGACAAAGACTGTTTTCAATTTTTAAGATTAAAGAAGAAGGTCTTACATTCTCTTCAGTCTACAACTTTCATAAAGTACCTCAATATTACCTACCCCTCACCTTTGTTGATTGACTCCCCCTCTGGAAGAAATCACTTTCAAACAATTTGGCCAAAAATATTTGCTTACACATCAACAGGAAGTGCTTTTCCTCCCGTCCGGAAGAAACCACAGAATTTTTGCTTTGGCCACCACAAAGTTTGTTTTTGTAAGCCCGTGGAAAACCTGGCAAAGGACCCACCTCCTCAATGCAAATAACGTAAAGGACAACGCATAGAAGTTTTTGGTGGCCCCCTAACGCAATTTTTATGCCGCGTCCGTCGTTTCTGTCGCTTTGGGAGCCATTAGCGAGGAGCGACTGTCGGCCCACTCACGCACATTATGCTTTAAATTTATGTGATTAATAAATTTCCATAATTTCGGGATACAGCATTTTTTCTGCTTTTGCTTTGCTCCTGCAACGGACGAATGTCCTGTCTGTCAGCAATTTGGTGGGCTTCCTCTTTTGCTTAATGGCCGCCGAGATTGTCCCAGATGAAAATTAAAGATTTCTCTGTTGAATGTAGAGCATTTTCATCAGCTTTTTCTGCCCCCGATTTGGTTCGTGGGGGGTATTAAAATAAATTTGCGCGCTTAGTTTTGGTGGCTGAGCAAATGAATAAAAATTAGTTTGCAGGCCATAAAAAATTAGGCCAGCTTAAAGGAGGGATCGTCCTTACCCCAAGAGGCAGAGAGAGAGAGCTGGGAAAAGCTGGCACTCAGTGAAATTTATGACAGCTTACGCACAATGCATAAATCCTGGCAATTGTGTGCGATTTTTAATGCTAGTTAAATCGACTGAAAATGACAGTTTAATGATTGACATGCGCCGTTGCTGCCGCTGCTGTGGTCGCTGGCTGTGCCACTACTGTACAGTGAACCCCGTTCGGGGTATCCTTTTCTTTCTGTTGTTGTTGTTGTTGTTCTACCCATACAAACGTTTCAAATGAATGTCAACTGTCTATCCGTCCGTCCGGTCGAATGACGAATACACTCGTTAAAGGGCATACGCCGGAATGAGTCCGGCGATTCTACAATTTGTGGAGCGGAACGAAACGTGGCAAGAGGGGTTAGTCGGGTACTCGGTTTCCCGGGCACTTCGCATAGTTGGGCATCCCGTAGACCCCACCACGCCCACTTGTCAGTTGTCAGTGGCACAAACGCACCCGGGGATCTGGGAACTGGATGCCCAAGAACATCGTCATCATCATCATAGTCATCGTCATCGCCATCATCCACATCAATGTCAATGTTTATGACAGGCGCAGAGGATTAGCGGGTTACCCATTCGGAACCGTTTTCACCCTCCGTGCGGATGCTTTTGGGAGGGTGCGGAGCTATGCAAAATGCGCATTGCTCTAATATGTACACTTGGAGAAATTATCATATGATACGGTTCAGTGAGCCGACAGGGTTCAGTTGGGCCACATAAAGTGCTTGATGGATGGCTCAAGACATTGATATGTCGTAAATACTTGGAACAAAGGCATTCTCTTTCATCAGCATTTTGAATTAATTATAGTAAAAGTTTAAATTTAAACTTAAGAAAATCTATTAAAGTTACAAAAAGTTATTCTCTCTTATCATCACTAGTTTTTTTGAGCTAATATTAATTACAAAACAATGAACTAAGCATTTTGACTGCAGTGTGATTAATGATTCGTCTGCTACTTTTGTCCATCACCCAGATAAGGACTCATTGAAATCACATTTTAATGTATTTTTCTAGTGATTTATGATTTTTAGGAATTTTTTCTTTAACTGTAGCTATAAGGTTCGTCATTCACTGTCTCCATTTCGAGCTCCCGCGACTGCATTGCGCTTGTCAATCAGCGCCCCTTGTTGAGAATGACGAAAAGTGCATAATGTGGGGGTCATTCCAGTGGGAGTTGCGGAATTGGTTGGGGAAGGGGAGTGAACTGAGTTGGGGGCACAATGTATTCAAGTGGCCTGCGGAATAAATCATGCGTGCTGACCGAACGACCTCCCACCCATTGAATTCCAACTTCAGACTCCAGAATGCCGACGACAAATGCGACCACACTTGAAGTTGCATTAAGCGAGGAAGTAACGAGAGCTCAGTAAGTACACAGGAAATAATTTGCTAGTTAATTAAGATTATATTTCAAGTTTTCATAGAGAAAGGGAACTGAAAAGGTGTCAAAAGTGTATTTATTTCCAAGAGAAAATCACATAAAAATAATCCAAAACTTAGGCTTAAGTTTCATCCCAAAAAATCCAATGTAAGATATTTCTCTCTGTGTATCCCATTCCCCACTCCATCACCCCCGCCACAATCATTGCTGACTTATCTTATTGTTGATAAATGCTGCATTTCATTTTGGGTCCAACTGTGGTTGCTGCTCAATTGCTGTCTGTATGTGGCATAAAAATTCGACAAAAACTCACTTGAGACAAATTGTGAATTCGTTTGAGGAGCATCTACTTCGAGTGCGCTTAGCACAAATTTGTTTTGTTATGGAAAATGTTTTATTAGCACCCGGAGAGGGGGGTTATTTACTTCTTCTTGGGGATGTTGCTTGGAAACTGTCGTGTAGGCGTTTGATTCAACCGGCTAGATGAAGATTAATTGCGTTCTATAAAAAGAGGCCAACGGGGAGGTCACCCTCTCTATCTATAAATATATATATAATTTGTAACTATAGGAGCTATCATATCGTGTTGCAAAGCCTGTGTTAACTGGAGCGTAATAAGCTTAGAACATTTTTAGAGAGCTGCACATGGTTACCTTTGACATCCGCGATGACATAATCTCATCGCGATATGGTGACCGTGAGATAGACATCGCAAAGGTATCATTACAGGGTCCAACAGGAGATTTGCAGTCATGACAACCGCGGGGCGAAGGGGAGATATCGGGAAAATATATATTTATTTCGAGGGTTGCAAAGTCAGCCAAGTGAAAAACAAGCAGAGCACACGTGGACAGGACACACGCCAATTTGGGGGAGAGCCGCACTCTAACTATGCCATCCCAGCCAGCAGTCAACAGAAATTATAATAACAGTAATTACCAGCAAACCAACAGACCATCGGGGTCTAAGGAGCAAAAGGGGGGAAAGCGGTACTGAGGGAAAACTTACGTGTTTCCAACAATCAAATTTATAACTCAAGTGCAGGACAACACCCCACGACAGTAGAGCAACAGGAAGTGGCGGTGCGACCGCATTACACTGGAAAAAAACAGGGTTTTAATGTAGTCAAAAATTGTGGAAAGAAAAGAAAAGCTTGAGTTTTAGAATATCCCTTTGCTATTTTTTAGTCTTAGTCCCAAAAAAGTTTGTTAGGAGGAATCCGTAAACAACTTCCTACATATATCTTACAGGGATAAGATAACCTTACCATAACACCTTCTTGATAAAGAAAAACACTTTCTTTTAAGTGTAAGAATCCACCCCCAAAGAAAGGATTCGAACTAGGAATAGAAATCGGAGTCTATATAAAAGTTAGTTGCATGTCTCGCTTGTTGCAGTCGTTGCCGCTGATAAATGGGCCACGTGCCTTATCATCCGGGAATATAACAAGCAGCGGACGTAGGACATGTAAAAATAGAGCAGCCCTGGAAGGAGAGATCACGTCTAGTACGAGTATAGAGTGCGAGTATATCCCCTCGCTAACCAAACCCCTGATTATGCAGCCGGGCAAAATAGATGCGATCCAAACACGAAAACCAATTTGTAAACGACAAATGCAGACAGGCAGCCGCGAAGGGGAATTCCCGGCCAGGCCATACCAGGCCAGGCCACTAATGTGGCATGCAAACACACAAATGCATTCAAAATAACGCCAATAATAATAAACTCGAATTGAAAGTGCAAACAGCGAACTTTCGAAGGAGACAAATGACCAGGGGAAGCAGTAACCCTCGCCTTGAAGTGCACTGCGAAAAAACTTCTTATGATTTGTGATTCTCATTATATTTTCTATAAATTTCAGTTACTAAGTTTTTCAAATATCAAACTGTATTCCGAAAAAAGCAAAGAAAACTAATTTTCTTTCCAGTGAAACCCTTCAAGAATCCCCTCTAAGCCGCGGGCATCCCCAAGGACTTTGGTTACTGTTCAGAAGCCTTCCCCATCCCCAAGATATTCAATCCTGCCCATCCTCCTGCCACCGAATGAGCTCACCTTTTATCGGGCTTTCATCAATTTACGGTCTGTTTTTTTTTCATATTTTACCAATCAGACAAAGCGCGTGTCCCGAGAACGTTTTGAATTAATTTAATGCCCTGTGCCTGCTGCCAGATGATGGCCCAAAGACCATGTCGCGTCAACATCATAATTCAAAAACTTCATTCGAAAACATGACGTTTTCATTTCGGCACGCGTCTCACCCAAAACCAAAAAAAAAGTTCCTTTTATTCATTCACTTCCTCGGCCAGAGGGTTGGAAAAGTTGGCACGGTGTGAAACTCGCCAGCGGCGCTTTCATAATCATAATTTCATTCCGCCTTTAAGTGCTGAGAAATTGTGTTTATGTTTAGTTTAATTTGCAGTTTTCAGCTGAGACGAGGGTGAAGACCTGAATGTGGCCCTGTCATGCAAAAAAAAAAATATTACATAGCTAGGAATGCACTTGGAAAAAATGGTAAGCAAATTAATTAAGGTTTGATTCACTTTTGAGTGGCATGAAGTCATGCAGATCTACCACAAACTTAAGTCATTAGAAAATCGGGAAGTTTCAAAGAAGTTGCCTTAGTAATTCTGTAGATTTTTTCTTAATTATATAATACTCATAAAATGAAACAGATCTTAAAAATATATCTACAATTTTTCGAGTGCCCAAACTGCAACAAGAACTTCGAACCTGAGTCTGTGGCTTTTAGTGTCATTTGGCTTGGTCGTATGTCAGGCATGAAATTGCAGACTAAACCCCTCTCATATGGGGTTGAACTAGACAGAGTCCTGTCAGGCTTGGTGGTTTCTAATAGACCTGATTGATGACTCAGCCGGGTGGCATATGGTATGCTCTGCCAAAGTTTACGGCCAAGTTAAACCCGTGAGCAGCTGCTAAAAGCCAGCCAGGTCCCCTGAGGCACTAAGCTTTAAACTTAAAAAAAAGAAAAAAGTTAAAACTCTAATGCCACATAAGCTGCCATTAAGGCATTGCTGTCAGATCCACACCCAGCATTAAAAATGAATAAAAATCAATTTAATAATTCAAGCTAAAGACTTTTTCAATTAACGGCGGTGACAAGAGACCACAGACTAAGCCGCAGGACATCACAGGAGGCCTGGACTCCATTATCCTGGCCATTGGGGGTGTGGTCATTCGGCAGATGAGGCAATGGAGCGGAAATCGAAACCAATAAATTTCACAAGGCTGGGAAATTATGAAAATCCTAATTGAAGCGGAGAAAATAAACTCCCTCCATGCGGGTGAAGACAAGGCTCTTCTAGTCCTTCTTATCCTTCATTTTTTGTAGCAATTTACCTGGCCGGCGAACAGGATATCTTAAATGGAGGCGTTGGCTGCTAATAGCATTTCTAATTGGTGGGCAGGCAGTTGCTTTTCCTGGTACAATAATGCGGTTTCCCTTTGATGATGTTTAGTGGGGGACCTACATGATCGGTGTTCCTGATAAATGGTCAGAGTAATCAAAAGTATCTCAAATTTAAGGCGAAATATTTGTGTACAACTTTTAATGAAGTAATTAACTGTTACAAATATTTCTTTGATATAGAAAAATTATAACTTAAACAAGAACTCAAACTACTTGTGTCATAGATTTTTCCTTTAATTTTGTAAGTTCCAATAAATCAAAATAAAACTTTTATTAAAAAAGCAAAAACGAATCAAATATTTATTGAACCCTATTCAGAATTCTCAGATATGTCGCCCTGCCAATATATATTTGCCTAACCATTCGAATTGAAGCTGTCAATTTTTTAAACACCTAAATCTTGATAAAAAGCCCCAAAAACCCGAAAAAACTTTTATCGAAAACGAACGGAAAAAAATGAAATAAAAAGAAAGAGGAAAATCAGCAAATAATAAGCGAAGTGTCGCGCTTGATTTATGTGATTTGTTTGTCGGTTTTCCTGGGGCGTAGGTGCCCAGGACTCCAGGACTCGTGTGTGTGTGTGTGTAAATGTGCCTTTAATGGCGCTTTGTCATCATCAACATTTGTCCTTGTGCCGAGTGCGTAGCCAGCAGGCAACAGGATATGATTTATGCCCTCCATTTCTAGGCGCCCACATATGTGTAGTTTGCTGTTGGGTATTTTCTCTTTTTATACCCGTTACTCGTAGAGTAAAAGGGTATACTAGATTCGTTGAAAAGTATGTAACAGATAGAAGGAAGCTTTTGCGACCCTATAAAGTATATATATTCTTGATCAGGATCAATAGCGAAGTCGATTGAGCCATGTCCGTCTGTCCGTCCGTCCGTCCGTCCGTCCGTCCGTCCGTCCGTCCGTCCGTCCGTCCGTCCGTCCGTCCGTCCGTATGAACGCTGAGATCTCAGGAACTATAGCAGATACAAAGCTGAGATTAAGCGTGAAGATTCTTGAGGTCCCGGGACAGCGCAAGTTTATTACAGCATCCTGCCACGCCCACTCTAACGCCCACAAATCGTAAAAAACTAAAATTGCTGAAATCTCAGGAACTATTGTAGATAGAAAGATGAAATTCAGAAAGTATAATCTTTAGATGACAGCGCATTTTATAGTGCTACTACTATCCGGCCACACCTACCCATACGCCCACAAGGCTCAAAAGACGGTTTTCGGATTTTCTAGAAAAGCTGATATCTCGGTAACTATAAGAGATAGAAAGTTCGGATCAAGCATGTATGTTTCTATGATGCTCCCAATGCGAATTGTTTTTATCCGATCACGCCACGCCCACTCTAACGCCCACAAAACCCGAAAAACCAAAAATGCAAAAATCTCGAAAACTATAAAAGCTACACAATTTTGCATAGGAACACGTATTTAGGAGATGCCTCTGCAACTTGCCACGAAGTTGCATCCGGCCACGCCCACTCTAACGCCCACAAACCGAGGAAAACTGTGGAGTCTATAATATTATTATGAATGCCTTCGTTTGACCTTGTGTAACTTATTTCTGTTAATATCTATCGATTTACAAAAGATTTTTCAAATCGGAACATTATTTCGCTATTTATGAAGAAATTAAGGTTATAAGGCTCCACATGGGCAGAGACGTCACTATAAGCATACTCAACATACTTCCTCTGACAATAGGTGGCGCCTTGTGAATTTCCACTAGCAAAATTAATATTTTAAAATTGTGTAAAACAGTAACGGGTATCTTATAGTCGCGGCACTCGACTATAGCGTTTCCTCTTGTTTTTTTATTTGGTTCAGGAAAACCACAGAAAAGCCGCAGCTAACTTGGCTTAGTGCCGGGGATTTTTTTTTGGTTGGGTTCCGAACTTTTTTTGGTGGCTTTGTCGGCCTAATGACAATTTCTCATATGATTTGCTGGTGTAGGGAGTTGATAATAGGGGAAAAAGTCCAGGGACCTAATCATAATTTATATACATTTTTGCTTACGCCTTGTATTTTCTGGGCCTTGATTTATGTGAATGCCAAGTTGCTGTTCATCTGATGCGATTTTAATGTGGTCCGAATCGATAGAAAGTTTTCCTCAATTGATGGCCATTGATTTGAACCCTTGAGTACTGAGTACTAAGTATTGAGTGATTGATTCGATGGCATTTCTTCAATTGCAGTGGCAGTCGCAGTCGCGGTCGCTGTCCCAGCTTAGGAATGCATTTTTCTTGATTCTTTTCTCGTTTGGCATCTGTGTGGCAGGGGTCGTAAATCATATTTCTCTTGACATTTCAACTTGGTTTCAATTGAGAGTTTCTCTCCCTCTCTCTCTCTTTCTCTCCTTAAGATGCATTGTTTACATAAGCCAATTTGATTACGCTCCGCTGACAATTGAATGGCAAGCCAATCAATCACAACTATTCTCGACTTGGACCAGAAACAATGAGTGCATAAATCAGGGCCCAATGCAGTTTCAAATAGTTTTCGCAATTGAAACGCATTTAAGGGACGCCGATGCGGATGTGGATGCTCCGTCCGGGTCAATAAAGTAATTGAGACTGGCGCCGCGGAGGCGGTGGGCTAAAGGATAAACAAACAGAACCAGGAGACGCCGCCAGAGTGGCCGAAAGGGGTTGCAAATGGATGCGGGCTCTGCATTTATGCAAATGATATAGACCGGGGATCGACCAGATACTGTTACCCGCTCTATATTAAGTAGGGGATCATCCTAGAGATGACATCGTGAGAGAAACTTTTAATGTATATGTAAAGATACGTTTGATTTATTTTTTGAATAAATTCTATATCTAGCCATTAGTGTGGTAAATAAAATTAGGCATATAATTATTTAGTGGAATCTAGGGGTGAGTGATTATTATTATTATTATTTATTATTCAGATATTTATAAAATATAATGTGATCCGTCTCCATTATTAATCACTTAAGTCAAGAGATCATTCAAGCAACAGGTCACAGATTATAATAAAATCTTAACCAATTAATTTATTCAAAACCTCTATCACGCTACCATCTCTAACCCATTTTGGCTGCGGTGCCTTTGGCTGACTGAATGACAGCGAGGTAAACACAATATTTACACAGCGAGAAGCCCGGGACCAGCTCGCATTTAAAAGACATCAACACGAAAGGGTTAAAACGATGCATTTGAATTACCAAAATAAACACGAAATACAAAAATACAAAAATACGAAAATACTTTTGAGCCCTGTTCAGGGGGCGAGGCGTTCGTCTAAAGGGGTTAATTGGACCGCTTGCCTGGATCGCACATCGAAAAGATATAGACTGCGGACTGAGTGACTGACAAGTCCCTCGATGAAGGTCTCACTCTGCTTATGACAGCTGTCTGAAAGTTTTCTCGTGTATCTGACACTCTTGTTTTCTCCTTTTCTCGGCTCGGAAATTATGATTGGGGCGCGGTTCATTAAACATGAATTTTCGTATTTTCTTTTAATTTACTTGGCCTATTGTTTGGCTGCTTTTTTGGCCAAAAAAAGGACTGCCTGCTGACAAGAGCATTTAAATTGGCTATTATGCCAAAGGATATGGTAGATATATACGAATCGAAGTACAGGTAGTACACAGCCGAGAACAATCGAACAGCTGCCCCAGGAGAAGTACGGGAATTGACTTTGCTGACTCTGATTCTCTTTGTATGAGTATGAGTGTGTGTGAGTGTGTTGCATGTTGCGGTTGATAGACGGCGACACAGACACAAAGGGAAAACTCATTATTTCTCGTTTTGTTTTCCATTGCAACGTCATTAACTGTTCGGTGTTGCTTGCCTGCTGATTCTAGGCTATAAATTCTCCCTAGAGCTGTGCCAAAAATTTCATTTAGGTCTAGGTCTAGGCCTGGGTCCTAGGTCCTTGAAACACGACAATGGGCCAGGACTCACCCATCATCCTGACAGCGGCGCTCTCAAAACCATCCAGACAGTCAGGCACTTCTTTTTGTCTCGTCCTTTTCCTTTTTTTTTTTGCAATGGCTTTGTGCCAGTTTTTGGCATTGTTTCCGATTTTTTGTTCACTCACCATGCAGCCTTGAAAAATCGTAGAGAAAATAGTGTAGACGCAAGGACATTCTCATTGCTTTCCACTTGAAAATCGCATTAAGCGGATTCCGTTTCGCGCTTTTGTCTGGCTGCATCTTGCACTCATCAGATTTTCCCTTTTTAGGGCCCAAAAGGATGAGACTTATGGGATATATGTGACATTTTGCCGGGGATTAGGTCATAGGTGAGCCTGATGAGATAACAAGAGGCGTGTGTGGGATGTGCTACCGAAATCTGCAACAAAAGAATCCAAAAAACTTTCTTCTTTTATGGGTATTTAGCAAACAAAAACCTCTTGCAAATCTGGGAAAACTTTTCCTTCTGCTTGGCCAACAAATCAGAAACGTTTTGGCAAAAACTAAGTTAAAGATTATTTCATTTGACTAAAAGGGGCTTTCCTTCCACTTGATCCATATGTCCTTATAGATAACTCAATTTCCCCTGATTACCCTTATGAGTCACTTCAAACGAGAGTGTACTATCTCGGCCACCATCTCCTGTTTGTTTGCTTGTCTTCTCTGGAAATATATTTTTATGTCTAAATTTCATTAATTCCAAACAAACAGGAGGCGCCCATATCGAAAATTACAAGTCGCACTTCCTGCGAACGGAACGGGATTTTCGGTTTGGGAAAAATATCAAATTACATCCTCGCTCATATTCAAATGTTCGAAGAAGGAAAAGTCTGGGTCTGGCAGCTGCTGCAAGGGCGGGGCCATTAATTTCCACAGGAAAGGCGACGGCTAAGTAAAGGATAACAAGCCTAACGACTGCACATGTCTTCATCTTGATTATGCCACATCCTGGCGGCAAACGCACACGTACCAGGACCTCTCAACCTCCGAACCTCTCTATTTCACTTCACTCCCAAATGCACCTTTAAGGGTCGCGTCTGAATGTCGCGTCAGGAGTTGGAGGTAAAAAAGTGCCCTTAGTCGCAGGCGCAGTCTCCGGTTCGGGGACATATATTTTTTATGTCTAAGCTGCAAGTGTGACATTCTCACTTGGCCATGACACCTACTGCGTGGAGCACTCGCATCCTTTTTCCCTTTGAGAACAAATGGTTCTTCTTCTCGGGAAATATAACTCTGGGTCTCGTTGGCTCTCTCCAATTTCACATGATTTGTGTTCCCATCTTTTGTAGTTCATTAATCTTCGGTGGGTTTTTCCCCACTAGATGAAATTTCTACGCTGGTAGCCTATCATTCAGGAAAATTGGGTCACTAAGGCAGTCGTTAGTTGCTAGTGCAGGTCATTAGGGCCTTACAAATAAGAGTTTTGTTTCCACCCCGAGGGAATAAAAGTAGTTTAAGATAATGGAAAAAACCTTCTGAATATTAGAAACTTACATAACTAATACTCACTCCAAAAGAAGTATGTAGAAAAACTAAATGGTTAGCCATTTTGTTAAGAAGGAAGTGGATTTTATGACTTCAAGTAAAAGGACACTTTCCTTGAGTACCATAAAGTACTTTTTATTATATTTTCCAAAACTCCATTAATTATAAAATCTTATTCTGCGCCCCTTTGTTGCTGTGACATTCGAATAATGATTTGTAACCTTTAAGCGCTATCATCCCATTTCGAATCTGTTTTTCCTCGCTATCGTTCCGGAATAATCGCAAATATTCGGCAAACCCTCTAAGCAAACTTCGGGCAGCTGTTCGCACTCTCGGGATCCTATCTCCTACCGTATCTCTTGACGACCCAAAACAAAGGAAAACGGCACCTTCAGCAGCAGCACACTGCAGCTATCAGAGATTTTCCGATCGCGATAACACTTCAGTACTTCCGGGGCGATGGAAAAACGGGGAAGGGTCTCTAAACAAAGGTCTCTAACCGCAAAACGCCATATCGGAATTTTCTCTGGCCTGCTTTTCAGTTTTTCACGCTAGGCTGCGAGTTTTCTAGTTCAACATTTTAATGGGCATGAAAAAAAAAAGAACAGAACCACTCGATACGATGCGATGCGGTCCTTTTCCTATCAAGCGCTTACACATTATAAAAAAAATAATATATAATAAAAAAGAAACCCTCGTACGCCAATTACGATTTATTTGTCCGCTCTGAAGTATGGAGGTAAATAAAGCCCCTAACCCCGATCTACCTCTATCGGAAAATGCCGGGCATTAAATGCAACGATCTGTGGTCGTGTTCCACCTTATCGAGCACTCTTTTTTTTTGGTTTCGTGGTTGATTTTTCTGTGCATAAATTTGTTCGTTGCGCCTTTCGGGAAATACAGGGTCACACTTCGCTATCACAAACTGGCATTTTGTCACGTTTTTTTATGGTTCGTTTTCGGGTTTTCTGGTTCTCTTGCTTCCCTCCAGCATTTTTCCAGCGATTAAGTGTATCATGCATCCAAATATGCTCATTTAATGCGCACTTGGTCGCGGCCGTCTTGCTCATGCTCTTGGAATTGAAGTGGAATTCTGTTTTTTAGTAATTGCCGTACAGGAAATTAGTTATTCACATTGGGTTGCGCTTAATTTATGCATCGCTATAATTGTTTGTGCTGCTGGAAAATCGCTTTTCATTGTTCGTGTGCGAGACCAAACGGAAAGTTCTCGTTAATGTGGGCGTTATCGGAATCATTACGTAGAAGGAAAACAAGAAAACAAACATCTGCGAAGAGGGGGAGAAAACTCCATATTTGATATGTAACGAAAACGTGTGAGAAATTCCCAAAATCCAAGCGGGCTTTTTTTTATCAGAAGAAATATATGAATGGGCGGGGCCGGTGGGAAAAGTAAAGTGAAAGAAACTTTGATAAATGACTGATTGATCGGGAAGCGCTAACTAAGGAAAACTTCAAGTTTCCCGGGGCAGGCACTAAAACCATGTCAAACAAAATTATCGGCGGGACAAGTTAATGTCCTATAAAATATGAATAACGAAAGTTTACCGCTTCTCGGGAGCTAAATCAAAACAGAAATTAGCAACGAAAAATTTATTCAAAATGCTTTGGCCTGTCTCCCTCCCCCGAAAATGAAAAACCCAAAATGATTTATGACAAGGGGGGCGGGCGGCGAAAAAAAAAGGGGGAAAAACGAAACGAAAACCGAAACAAATAAAACGAGAACATTGAAAATCAACCAAAACGCAAAGCGCAGCAATTAAAAAATCCGTTGAACTTGCCGGCAGTCGTAAACCATAAACTGGGGAACAGACAGAAAACGACGAAAACTGAAAACCCATGCCAGAAAACCCAAGATCCAAGATCCAAAATCCATTGCCCTGGAGGCTTTGACAAGAGCAGAAAACAATTAAACTAAGATTTAATGGTTTTCACACATAATTCTGGCTGGCTTGTATAAAATAAAGGATTACCAGGGAACCCAAAAAACACTTCACTCCGATTTAGAGAACTCCAGACCACCCCTAACAAATCATTTATAAACATAATTGCTGGAGTCACTTCAGAATCGGGTTAAAGATAAAAGATAAATGTGGAAAATCTTAAAGAAAACAAAGACACCGCAGGCCAAATGTTTTTTCAATGGCAAAGCCCCATGATGGTAATTTTTTTGGCTTTTCCACAATGCCGCTTATACCATATAGGAAAATCTATAACTATGTTTTTAACACTTGCCATCGGGACCTCCTGTCGCGGCAGTGGGAAATAAAATCGGTCTTGTCTTTTGTCAATAAATATACGTTTATTTTCTTTACGCGCTGTGACTATAAATTAAATCACGAAAACCCAACGACCTGAACAACAATAACAAACAGAAATGCCGAGAGTTTTCTTGTAGGCCATTTATTGCTCTCAATAATGAAGCCATTACATTCCGTTGAGGGGGTGTTATTGCAGTCGACGCTTAAGTGCAAATGGCCATTAAAAACAATTTAAGGGGCGGATCACCATTCACAGCAAAAGCATTTAGAAATATTGCAAATTACTGCAAATAATTGACAAACATTAAGTGCCAAGAGCCCAGAGGAGGAAAACTCTGGCCGTGGAAAGGCAACAGCTGGCACAGAATTTACACAACATTCATTTGGAAAAATCAAATGTACTTGAACTCAAATTTCAGACTTGAAAATTGATGTTATTGTGATGACAAATCAACCTCAGAGTTGGAAAAGCTTTCTATCTAATGAAACTGCAATTCACACAGGAGTAAGAAGTGGGTTTTTCCCAGCTGCCGATGTCAGGGGGTTGCACTTGATTTATGTATTCTTTCCTTGAGACTCCCGAAAGTGCTTTCTCATCATCGATACCGATACAATGGGATATTTTATTAAATGCTGCAACCGAATTCAATTTCCGCAACTGTTGCCAAAATATCAGCTTAGCTAAGTGGAAGGTCGATTGAGGTCGGGTTGAGGGTGGGGCAGTGATTTGTGCAGGGCGGAAAATTTGAACATTTGTTAAAGCGACTTATTAATAGTATAATCTAATTGTGATTTCCTCCTCGCTCTGCCTTTGATATCCATTCATAAAAAATAATTTCTGCACCAGGGTAGAATATGCGGGTAGCATTTTTTCCTGTCCCTGAGTAAAATACATCCAAATATGGGATTAATAGTAAGCTGCTATGTGAGTCACAAAAAAAGGGATTTTAGTTTTTATACTTCTATGATTTATTAAGGTGGCCCATCAGGTATTAACTGCAGCTGGCCAAAAACTCCCCAAAACTCCAAAAAAAAAGAAAACTAACCAAAAAGAAGTTTCAATTATATTGAAATCCAACCTGATTTTGGTATAAACCACAAAACTCTTGACAACAGGGCCGTCTCCTGTCCACAAATAGAAGTTTCCTTCATCCTTCCGAAGCGCTAATTAAGTAAACAAAAGGGGAAAACCTCTGAAGCCAAACCGGAGCAGCTCAATTAATAATAAAATGCGAAAATGGGAAAATGGGAGCAAGCCAAGCGCAGCTCGTAAACAAGCCACAAAAAAACTTGAACTCATAATTTCCGGAGGTGCTAATAAGTTGCAAAATTATTTTCAATGAAAATAGCTGCGGGGAAATCGGGGGCGGGCGCAGTGGCATCAGTGCAGCAGGACGAAATGTTGCCGGGGCAGTCCGCAAAGTACAAAAAATTGACTTCAATTAAAGTGCCATAGTTGCCTGTATAAACAGCACACGGTAAAATGAAAAGCGCAAAACGAGAACCGAAAGGATAATGATAATTACGGCCAGCCATGAGGAGAGTGGGAGAGTTGGAGGATCTGGGAGAATAGGGGGCGAGGACTACGGTTCCAACTGCTGAATGAGACTGCAAAGTTTTTGTGTTTATTTTATGCTCGTGCAAAAAAAGGAGACCACAAAAAGACGATGAAAGTTTCAATGTAGTGCGGCTGATAAAGAGGAACAAAAAATAAGGAAAGCAGGCAGGAGGAAAGTGCATCCCAGTGGGTGGCTATAGAGCAGCTACATACGATTACGAGGACGTTAAACAAATAAGCAAAAGGCAATGTGTAAAACCGGCACAGGGAACACACAGAGGCAAATGAAGAAGCCAAATGTAGAGCGCGCATCATTGACACACACACAGTCGCACGCCTTTATGGGGAAGGACTCATTCAGGACACACGCCTAGGATCAAAATAATAGCATTGCAAGCCACAGAGGAGTTATTAGGCTTATTTAAAAATGTTAAAATGGGTCATAATAGTATCCCAACTTAATATAATGAAATATCTAATCTATATTACAACAATGCTAGAATTAAAGGAAATTTTGCAGCAATTGTTTTCTTAATGACTAACTATCCTTCTTTAACCATTTTTAGACGAGATATATGCATTTCTACAAATTTTTTATAATTTAAGAGGTATTACATTGACCTCAGCTATAAAAACGCCAGCCGTCAATAAAGAAATTAAAAGTCAAAACTTGGTTGGGCTTCTGTCGCTTTTTGCTGCCAATGCTACCGCTTCTGATTCGGAATCAGAATCTGCTAGTGATTCTGCTTCTGGTTCTTTGCTGTCCAAAATGAATGACTCGCCAGCGGGCCAAGTTCCCCGCTCTATCTTCCCTTCCTTCTTAACCCCATGGGGCAGTAGCGCCACCCCCCTGAAACCACCCAAAACCACCCACTGGGAAACTCAACTTGTTGAGGAGTGACAGACCCACTCACTCGCCCGCTTGTCCGCTCGTTCACCAACTCACTCACCGAATGAATGACTGACTGACTTTCCTACCCTCAAGGTTCATCGTCAGTCCGTCAGTCACTCAAACTCGCATTTCATTCCATTTCCATTTCATTCACTTTGCCTGCTGCCCAAAACAGCCATGTCTCGCCTTTCATTTCGCTGCTTCTTTTTGTTTCAGTGTAGTTTCCGTTGGTTGTAGTAAATTTTTCTCATTTCGCTTTTTGTTGGAGTGGTTTTTATACCCGGTATTCGTAGAAAGCAGGGGTATACTAGTTGTAAAGTGATGTAAGTGAGATAGAAATAACTTTTTGACATTTTAAGGAACTTAAAATTTTATTCATAATTGAATTTAAAATCAAAAGGCAAAAACGAATTTAGTATAAGGTATTATGTTACCCATGACTAAATTTTTTACTACTACTACTTTATTTGATTCAACAAGATCTATAAACATATTCATTATATTGAATAAATATTGAATTCTTTGAATGACAGGACCTTCGCCTTAAGATAGGCAAAAGTGTACTGGGTACCTCTCTGCCGACTAATCTCATTTCCTGTTTCTACTTCTATTTGCGTAGTTGCTGTTTTGAGTGTTCCACTGCTCGCGTGTGTATGTGTGTGTGAGTGCTTTGAGCACAGCAAATGAAGAAAAACCAACTCACACAAACCCTCCCATAGACAGAGTGAGAGAGGCATAGAATGAACTAGCGGTAAATGCATGAACAACGCCGGCTTGCCTGTCATGAAATTTGTATTTGTATCTCAGCGGCTGTTGCTGTTGCCCTCTTTTCCTCTCTCTCTCCCTTCAACACTCTCTCTTTGGCTCACCCCCGCCTTACCTCAGCTCACCGCACCGCTTCCACTTCTTCTTCTTCAACGCTCTGCGTCTCGTGCTCATTTTCCGTTGTATTTTTCGATGCAGTCGCCCCATGGACTTCATTCCCTCTGCGCACTTCGAACCGATCGCTCGTATCGCTCCCGTTACTCGACAACCGAAACCGAATTCGAATTCGAATCAAACTTAAAGAAGCCGAACCGAAACTCAACAATCGCGGGACTTCGATTCCGTTTCAAATTCCTTTTACGCGCTAATATATTAAACACTCTTAAAGGGCACATAAAGTTCTTGAAATTACGACTCTAGCGATTTGTGTGTTTGTGTTTAAAGAGCAAAGTGTAAACAATCGGGAAGAATTGTTCCCACAACTGACGAAAATGGGTCGCCTTTTCCAATACAACCGCTTTGGCGCCACGGATAACATCAACAAGAACATCAGCAAAAAGGATACCCAGCATAAGAACAAGATGGTAAGTTTTTAAGATCCTTTAAGATAGAAAGTTGAATATCCTTTATACGGACCTCTTGAGGGTAAATCCTTGAGTTCATAAGATAAGGGGCTCTCATATGATATAACCTTAAATTCAGTTACTCAATGTTATATTCGTACCCAAATCTCAATCCATCTCTGTATATATCCATGCCCTTGATGACTCAAGTTATTCTGGGCTTTGTAGATTCTAACAGTCTATGCACATTTCACACTCCCCACACATTATCCGAAATATCTATGTAGCCAACCCACGCGCACTTAACACTATCTACAGTGAACTCCCCACTAGGTCGAACAGCTGAGGGGCGAAAAAGCGGGGCATGGCCAAATTCAAAACACGAACGACAACAATTAAAATGATTTAGTGTCAGAGATAGCAGAGACAACAACAACAGACAACAACCACACAAAGAGCGCGCTGCATAATAAACTGAACTGTCGACGTAAATCAGTGGAACACTAAATCACATAGGGCCAAATAAATATGATTTGCATAAAAACTAAATCAAAAGTATATATGCAAACAGAGGGCGATAGTCGGGGAGCGAGCTAAGCTGAGCGTAAATCTGAATTCAAATAAATCAAATTGTAAATGCAGCCTGATTTCTGGCGATAAGTAGAGCAAACAAACGCCGGCCGAGTCGGGAATTGAAATCGAAACATATGTTGGGCCCATAAAGATAGTGATTGATTTTGACAAAATGCATTTCTTATATGCAAACAAAGCACATATGTTATTTGTTTTTGATTAGAGATAAGCACTAACTAGGCTCTATCGTCTAGCCGCGATGCCCGAAAGGTGATAGCTTAATTAAGACAAACTACCTTTGCCAGCTACCTGAAATGCCAAAGTCAACTTTCCTTAAGCCCTCAGCTACTTTGCTTTACTAATCCCCATATTTGACTTGGAATCCGTTGATGCTGCACATAAGATACAAAATGCAGAACAATGGCCTGACATCTGAGCGGCATTTATCAAAATATTTGTTTAAAAGAGCCACGACGAACAGTGGAAAAGTTTGTAATTTTAAACTGAATGACAGTTTGCGTTTGTGCCTCCGCCTTCTCTACTTTTATGCCGACCTTTGCATTTTCCATCCAGTCATTTTTCACTGGAATTGACACCCATCGCCTTCTGTATCTCGTGTCTCTTTGGATTCTTTTCTGTCTTGATCTATGAAAATCCATCTTCCTCTCCTTCTATTCAATTTTCGGTTGTAGGTGTAGATTGTAGGTGTTGGTTGTTTTGGCTCCCAAAAGGATTGTCTTTTGAAATTGGAAGTCTGGGTGTGGCCACAACGGGAGTTGTTTTACCAAGAAGACTACTACAAAGTCCTACAAAAGAGTTCTTCAAAAAAGAAAAGTTCTGCCTCTTATATATCCCTCAGATCTCCTGGGTATAAATCGCTTGACACCTCCCCAAAAGAAAAATCCCCCCCCGCTTCCGTTATCAAAATCTATTACCAGACACAGTCTGTTTACACAGCCAACTGGCTGTGCTGACAAACGATTTCAATTAGCCGGTTCGCAACAGATAAAAGGCATCACTCGTATCTCGCGGGTCAAAGATACAAAACGGAATCGTCACGAACTGCAGAACGTCGAGAGAGCAGAACTAATAAAATTGTCACACAACTGTTGGATCTGTCTGAAATGACCATATGCTGTTGGGCTGGTAGGGAAGGGGTCGGGACAGCAAGCATATTGCTAGATTAAAATCGGAGACAATTAAGACGGAAAAGATAGACTCGACGTTTATTAAAGTGAACTGGAGTTTATTCTGTCAAAGTGTTTATGGACAAGAGATTGCTCTTGGGATGAGCATTTGATTACATTTCATTAGGCAGGCACATTTTTAATTAATTAATCAAAGGGAAAACTTTTTTACAAACTCATTTAATATTCCGCTTGAAGTATAATCAGCATTTATCAGAGCAGTAATATGATCCAACTTCATCAAAGATAATTAAATTAGGCGCAAGGAATATCATAAATATTTAAATTATAAGAAACCAGTCATTTATCATACATTTAATAAGAAGACTTTTGATTAATTAAAAAGATATAAGTAGGCATCTAATATCTAAGACTAATGGTGCTTAAATAATTATCTATAAACTAACATCATTAGGGGAATTATTAAAATTTGTCCCACTTTTAAACTTTCTAATTAATATGAACATGCCAGCTCTCTGTTCATATCATGATTTCAGAACATAATCAAAAATCCAAAAATGAGTTTCCGCATAAACTTTGTTCAACAGACAATGGATTCGAGCGATTTGTGCTAGGGAAATCAGGCTGAAAGCATTTTCCTTCTCGTGTGGCTTATGATGCCATGCTCTGGTGCCTTCAACGCCCTGCCTAAGTGGATTTCTTCTTCGACTGCAGAGATCCCGTGATGGGCCTCATAATTCTCGATGAGATGCAGCTAAAATTAAATCAACTGCTGGCGACGATTAGCAGCAATGAGCTGAGGCATTTAAATTCTAAGGCATTTTAATGCACTTTTCTCCAACAACACTGCACTGGGATCTTTCTCCCTTTCAAGGCCAGTGATTAATGTCTATTTGGCTATTCGTGTTCTACACATGTATTTACATGCAGACTCTTTGATTTTTCGGGGGCCCCTAGAGGGCGAGGAAACTCTAAGGATAGAAAATTAATTGCACCGCTTTTAAGTGCATTTAATTAGGAATTTCCAAGCAGACGCCTTGTTCAGTAAGCTGAAGATTTATTGGGGAAAATGCAATCTGCAATCCACAATCTACAAACTGCAGGCTGCACAAATTGATGAGCATAATTAAATAGCCGGCGACTGACTGCAAGTATTCGACTTGCATGCATTGTAATTTATGCTCCATATTTTTGCCCAACTACCGAATGGCCCCGTCGCTTTGGGTAAACAACAATTTCACTTATTTTCATGCCGTCTGCCGCCTCGACCATCAACTGTCTGCATTGTTATTTTTACGCTCGACTCAATATAAATTTTCGCCCCTCTTCGTTTTGTTCGCCACATGCCACGCCATGAAAATGTAATGCAAATATGCAAAAAAGCTTTCAACGGGATCTAACCCTCTCCATTTTTCTACCTCTTCTCTTTTTTGTCTTATTTTGCCCCCATTCCCAACTAAACTCTTCTGACTACAAATAGTTTTTGGTTTTGGCTTAGTCTGGCCATCAACCGGGAACGTAGAACGTAGAACCTAGCCAACATCATCGTTATCACCAGCCCATGTTGTCCGTGTTTGAGTTTCATATGGCTTCCCACCAAGGATTTGTGTGCATTAGACGACGACTAGACTCGGGAAAAAACTATTTGCAAGCCCAGTTACTAGACTTTCCACACACACACACACACACACAAGCTGATGTACTGGAGTTGTTAGAGAAAAAGTTGTCAGAGTCTCTAATTAAATTGTTCGCCATCTCTCAAAGTGATAAATTCCAAAAGTTCATTGCCTGCTCTTCAAAAAATCGAGGGAAAGATAAATACTTGAGATTCATCTCTGGAACAGCCCACGTATCAAAAGAAGAAACCCCAAAGAGATATGCCCATAAAATGCAATTAAAATTTCAACAATTTTCATTTGCATTTAATAAACCCATCAAAATGGTTTTTTAAACACTCATAAAACAGACGCCTGGAAACGAACAACTCAATTCGTTTTACATTTCAATAATTTTTTATATGACCCAATTTTTTACACCTATAAAAATGCCACAGAAAGCCACACGAAAAAAGCAACAACAAAAAGACAATGGGAGACCATAAAAAAGCCAATGCCACACGCCACATGTGTCTAAACAAAGGATTTACCAGCCAAAGGCAAAGCTAATTGTAATAAAAAGAATATCTACAAAACATACCAAAAAGCTGAAACTATAAACATTTTTCCTGGCATATAAAACTAAATTAGTGAGAAAATCATTTTACGAGCCCCGAAAACGAACTCGTTTAACCAACTAAAAGAAAAACTGACTGAAAAACCGTATTTTTTTGATGAAGGGAGAAGGGGGGCGGGAGAAATGTGTGCGGGACGTGTTTTAAAAAATGTCATAAACTACTCGTAAGTCCATGTATCTCTGACATTTTGAAAGCCCCGACACGTGTGTCCGTGCTGGGATCACTTTGAGTTTCTTTTGCTGTGGCATAAAACTGTCAAATTAGCTGGAACTAAAAGCGAGATGCCTACAAAATATTCAAAAGCGCTCGACTAATGGCCCGGAGCCAAATGAAATATTACTAATTTCGATACGAAAATGTCCAAAGGAATTTTTAGAACAGAAACTTTTTTGGGAGTGGGTGGTAAATAATAGAGGGTGGCATAAAAAAGACAAAGGAAGTCTTGTTTTGGCAGCACAGCTGCTTTGGCAATTGGCCAATTTGCGAGCGGATAAGTAGCCAGTTAGTTTGATATTGCGGTTGCAATTTAAAAGCCACCAGTAAGCACTTACCAAGGTGGAAAGTTGTGGGTTGGCCGAGTGAATGTGTGTGTGTGGGGTGGTTTTGTTTTTCAAGACCCTTCAGCAGCTGCTTGATTTTCCAGAGCTGGCTCAAAAATTCAGGCATATGTCGGCTGGGACCTCAAGTGGTGTACAAAGGAAACATTTCAATAAATTCATCGACTCACTCCGGGCACTTCAACTAATTTCTCCCCCTCTCCCCATTCCCCTTCTAAATGCACAATAAATGAAAATTTAACAACTGTTTTTATAAGGCCAAAAGGAGGAGAAGGTAGAAGGGAGAAGGCCAAAGGGTCTACACCTACCTTCCTTCTTGTCTGTCAGCTGTCGAAGGTGCCTCGATTCGGTTACCTGAGTTTTTATTGTAACACATTTTGATTACGAAAATATGCTAACACCTCGCTGGCCAAACAAAAGAGCTCTTTGGCCAAGAATGGAAAACCCGGCCCGGGGGCGCTGTTTCATCATCAATTAGAGCTCAACCTTTCCGCAGGGCAGGATCGGAATATATAAACCAATTGGGATGGGGATAGACCTATGATTATTGCATTAGCACGAACACCATCAAAAGAATAGGGCCAACACGCCAACACCTTTGGGCCACTACTGTATGCTGGATTTTATTTCGTTCCCAATTTTCTTCTTGGGCTCTATTATCATTGAAATTACTGTTGTGTTCCTTTTCTTTGGCCTGACTTTGAGCTGGGCTTGCATAAATTAAAACTCATGTAACTGGCAAGAATCGTAGCCATTAAATGCTTGTTGCTTGGCCCATTGTGTTTGATTTAAGCCGATAAAAGGTACACTTTTGAGGCATTTCACGCCGCTTTTCCCCCCAGCCGAAAAATCAAATACTTTCAACAGATTTATGCGCTGCGTGGCCACATCAAAGAAAACTCTTTTGGCCATGGCTCGTTGGCCACGAATTAATGACCAACTGGCCAAGATGTAGCAACAACTTTTCGGAGCCTCCACCATGTTTGCTCACAAATAAACAAGATTCCCAATTCGAAATGCAAATCGTTGGGGATGGCCTGCAACGGAAGTTCTGCGTCTGCACTTCCTTTGTTTGCCTTTCCAAACCTCTAATTTATTGAATGTGTTGAATTATAAAGCCCCCCATCCTGTCCCGCCACTGGCAATCGAATTCAATTTTGTAATCCCACGGCGAGTAGTACCTGGTCTTCAGATTTCCTTTGTGGCCAGTACTCCTCTTCAATCGATTGCTCATTATTTTGCCATTTTTCCATCGAGTATGTGTGCGTGCTGAAGGGTGCCATGAATTTACGGATCACAATGCACAATACCGAGGGGTGTATGTGCACCATGGTAAGTGCAGTAGTCAGAAATACGGGGAAGATGCGGAACTCGAAGCAGGAGGTTGCATCCCAGTCTATATCCATTGGTTCAAGCCATTGCTCCCAATACGAGCAGTTTAGATTGTTCACGTTCTCCATTTTGTCTTTGTTCGGTTTGAAAATATATTTCTATTGATATTTTAAGCCCTCAGCTACTAAGTTTAAAGCATAAACCCTTCTCCATTAAGCAAACACCTAGCAGAGTGTTAAATTGTGCCACCTCAAAAAGTGAGAATTATTTAAATATTTTTAAAGTAAAAGTAGGTGTTGAATAAAAAACAAACCCACTGGCAACCCTCGACAGGAGCTGCATATGAATATTTTATAAGCGAAATGAAAGGCAAATACGAGCAGGGAAAACAACGGACTGGCAAATTGTACAACAATGAACAAGTAGAGCAAGCGCATTACAAGGATATCACAGCAGCAGTGACCCAAAAGCATTAGCAGAAGCAGTCCTGGTCGTTGGGTTTTTAGAAGGGAACTGTAATAGGAATGGGAATGGGAATGGGAATGGGAATGGGATTGGCCTAACAAAGGCGAAAGCAGAACAAAGCCAGGATAATGGGATGACAGTGTGTATGTGTGTGTGTGTGCTATCTTCGTGGCTGTTGCATAAGAAGGTCCTTCGAGTGAAATGGTAAACCCCGAGGTAGATAAGATTTATAGGGACACTCCATGACACTTTCTACAAATTTTCTGACCAAAACTAACAAAAAAAACCATCTTATTTTTGTTCATCCGACAGCTACGCAATGCCATCAAATGTCCTGGTTACTCGGACATCTATGGTCACTACAATACGGAGTCGGCATTCGAGAAATGCGAACAATGGAGCAACAAGCTGCAATTTCCAAATGCCGGAGATATGGATAAACAAGAGCCGATCCAGAGTCGCACTCACAAGGTCTACGACAGCATGAAGAATTTTCTGCACCGCAAACTCTTTGCCCAACCCTCGCAAAAGGAACAGATCTTGAACGAAGAACCCACCAGCGACTATGATGAGGTGTGTATGATATACGATAAGAAAATATCAAGAATTACATTTAACCCAAAATTAAGAATGTGAACTGGAACGCCTTTTTGATAATGGGGTTATGGTAATGACTATTTTGATATGTGGAACCATTTTGGGTTAAATATTGTGGTTAAACCCAAAAAGGTTTCTATAAGTGGCACCATGACTTTAAGAACCCTTTCTTTTTTGAATGGTAATTTAATTGGTTTTTCTCCTTTCTTTTTTAGCAGGACCTTCTCGACTCCTCGTACCATGCCGACGCGGAAGAAGAGGAGGAGGAACGCGATGCGGATTGCAGCTGCAGCTCCACCAGCAGTAGCACCACCAGCAGCAACCCAACCTCGCCCAAACGCTCGCCCCAGAAGTCTCTATTGTCCCTCAACTGCTGGCAGAGCAGTCAGCCGAGCAGTGACTCCAATCCTGAAGAGGAGGAGGAGGAAGATGCTGAGGAAGACTCCGATGCCGGGATCTCCGATTGCTGTCAACTGTTAGCTGAGAATTCACCCAATTCCATTAGCAAACGCCGAAGAGGAGCTCCTCTGTTTACCAGATACATCAGCGCCAACCAAAACTCCGATGATGATGATGATGAAGAACCAGAGCTGCTGGCGTGTCCTTGGTATCAGCCAAGGATCACGGCAAAGGCAGCAATGGAGCACCTGCAGCAGGCCACACCTGGAAGTTTTCTTCTGCGGCGCAGTACTCCACGACATTTCGAACTGGTCCTGCGACTGGAGAGGAGCAAAAAAGTCAAGACCTATCCCGTGCAGTCCACCAGGAATCAGATGTACCGCCTGAAGGGTGCCAAGAAGCAGTTCACCAGCCTGAAAGCCCTGATCACGCACCATTCCGTGATGTCCGAACAACTGCCATTGCCATTGGATATGCCCAGGGAGCGTCATGTGGCGAAACCTTCATCAGTGCGCTATGCAGATGACTTCGAGCCGTTGGAGTCCCTGCAGCTACTCGGCATCCTGAAGAGTCTGCAGGCCAAAAGCATCGAGATATAGAAAATAATCACTAAGCGGGGTTTCATGGGGCGGGACAAATAATATCGAACTGCAAAGGGAACGATAGGTGAAAGTAATTAAGGAAATTTGTTTGTTCTATGGTTAAGTACATGTGATATAGTTTACGGACCTTGCTGGCTGAGCAACCCTCGAATTTAGTTAAGACTACCAACTAATTGAAATATTTTGTATCCGATAAGTATGGGCTAAGTTTTCTATTGTGAAAGTGAAATATGAATAAAAATCAAACAATGGCATTCAGCAAAAACGCACAACCCTCGAGAGTTTAATGTGTCCACGCCCAGGCAATCGATGCGTTTCCTGTTTTGCCCCCCTCAACCTCGACCACGACCACCACACCGACCCTCAGGAAACCTCTTTGGAGGGTTGGCCAGAGGAACGATTCACTTACATGTGATTAGCGATTCGAGTGGCTCTCATTAATTTTTCAAGTGCGGCTCGTGGAGCTCTCCACGCAATTCGTTTGGCAACATGTTGCTAGCAACATTTTGGTGGCATGAATAATTACAGCGGCTATATTAGTTACAACATTCAAGGGGGTTTCTCGTTTGCACTGTCAAGTTGTGCAGTCGCACGCAACTGAATAAGTTATAGCTTTTTTCAGGTGAAATACCAGATTTTTTCCATGCTATTTTTTCCACTTGGAAAAGCATTTGAAATAAAGATGGAAATTTTTTGTTGTAAAAGAAAATGATACAACATCCAAGCGGAAAAATCTATTAAAGTATCATAGACCTTTATAATCAGATTAAGGATTTCTTGATTTTACAACTTTTGTTTTAAGAAAATAAGGTTACTCTAAGGGATTTTCCAATATGTTGACAACTATTTTACACATTTTTCTACATGAAAAGTTCTTTTTCTACATATATTTTTACATACGTTGTTTTCTTATGAGCGCATAAGAGTATGCAATCTTTTTATAAAGCCAGAAAAACCTGCAGGTCAGGGCTCTGACATAAATTTGACAAAATTTTTAAATTTTGATTCGAGCTGTAGATAAAACTATTAGTCTTAAGTAACAAAGCAAATTTTAAAATTATAAAAGTATTAGATAAAGTTGCCACTTGGTAGCCACTGCAGTGCACTGCTCATCATGACAATAAACTTCTTTTAAGTAAAATGAAATGTAATCCCAAAAGCAGGCAATAAAACAGAAAAATAAGGATAATCTGAAAAGACAAAAATGCGGTTTAATTCATAATTATCAAGGGCTTAATAAAAATATTAAAGAACATTCCCAATAATCCCCAAACGTCAGCAATTTCACTAAATCATTTTCAGTTTAGCCAGTGCACTGGCAGTGTGTGAAATACGACCTTTTTACGGCCTATGATTGATATTGGATAATATTTGCTTTCGCCAAATAAAGGCCATAATTCAGAGAGGTCAACAATTGGCAGGCAAGTGCATAAAATATTTAAATATAAACTACAAATATTCGCACTGACAGCAGCTGGACAAAGGCCGGACGGACTTTAACCCCAGAGGCCGTATAAACAAAAGGCCATTAACAATAACGAGACCCTGGGAAAGAAAAAACATTGGCAAACAAATTATAAATAAATGGAAATGCTGACAGCATTAATAACGTTACATCATTAATAAGCGAATCGAAATGAATACAATAACTGAAAATGGAAAATGTAATAATTATGACAATAAATTAAGTGAACGTGGTCTGGTCCTGGCTTTCTTTTAGTTTTATTTATTTATTTATTTATTTAACTGGCGCCAGTGCTTTACGATTTAAATCGAAGTCACCCAATCATTAATTGCCTGCCAATCAGACTGACCGCAAAATGGGAAAATTTTCAATGAAATTGTCTTCGAAATTGCCAGAGCAAACAGTAGTGGTTATTCCACTGACAACTGGATTAATGGAAAAGGATAATCTGAGGGTCTGGGATGGGCAATATGTATCTCAGTTGGCAGTTTTTGATTCAAATTTAAATCTACGAAGAACTCTTCCAAAGAAACCTTCTGATTCTCGAGTATCCTCAACCTAATGGAATTCGAATTGAAATTCATAAAAAGGGAAGCCGGAAGTGTATGTCCAGGCATTCCGGTATGTGGGAATAAACATTCAGCATTTTCGCTAATGAAGTGCTTTCATCTGCTATGTATGCTTGGCTTCTTTTCGTGTCCCTTTCACTTGAACTGTTTGCATAATTTTTGCACGAGTTTGTTTAGCTTTTCAATGCTGACAGCTGAAAAGGCAACCAAAACCGAGAGTGTCGTCCTGTAAATTTCATTTTCATTTCTGTATGCCTCACTAATTACGAAACGGTTGCAATAATTCCAGAGAAAGCAAGCCAAAATGCTCCCTTGGGAAAAAGTAAACACAAACAAAGGGTCATGCAAATGGTAAATTAATTAAATGGAAATTAGAAAGTGGTCGATTTATGAAATTAAAATGTTAAATGTTCTACTCTTTCCTAAGCCCACTTTTTATTAAGTGTTAATGTTTTTTGACAACACAGAATTATTGGCTATTAATAAAATTGCAATTAATTATTGCCATAAAACCTGATTAAAAGAAATATAAATCTGCGGAATGCTATTAAAATATTAACAAACCCGAAATGAGATTACCTGAATGGTTAAAGCTTCATTCAAATATATAGTTTATGTAGAAGTTATTGACAGATTTCCATTCTAAAATCACATTTCCTAGTCCCTAATATTTATGGAAATACCAATTATGGCTTGTTTATCAAACAAGACCAATAATTATTTCTTTGATACCTGCAATTTGATTATAGCTCGGGGTCTCTCATTAGGCAACGATTCATTTTCACTATATCCTTCTGTCTACTCACCTCACACCAGCCAGATTATAACCTGAACCATCCCACCACTGCTAATTACAAAAACAGTTCGTCTATTTGAATACCCCAACCAAGTCCCGGATCTCCATGTTCTGGGAAAATCAATAACTGACGACGAGTGCATCCATGAATGGTCAATCATTCAGGAGAGATTCTGGCTACCATTCATTCATCCGCATTACCAAAGGAGCTGAAACAGGAGCAACAGGAAAATCAGTGGGAGCAGGACCCCCAGCGATGAATGGTATTTGCCATGATGTTGCCAGGATTATCTTCTGTTTATATGGGATTTATTTGCCAGCAAGGAAAGATGTATGGGGGGAAAAGGAAATGCAGGAGCAGGAGCAGTAGCATGTGTTGCCATGACGGCCGCCGTTGCCTTTGTGAGCCTTTTGTTCCTGCGGATGCTGCCAGTCTGGCATTGCATAAATGTTTTGCCTTTTAATTAGCACGCATTTCACATTCGACATTTCAGCAGTGGCCCCTACGTTTGCCTCTTAATGCGCTTAAAGCAGATCCAGCAGCTTCGACGATAATGATGGAAAATACTGGCCAGCTGAGGAGAAAATTCAATCAGCCACAGCTTCGAACTTCCAGTCGAGTAATGCAATCCGAAGAAGGCAAGACGAAAGCAATGCACAGGGAATTTCTTTTTGGAATCTGTAAAATATGGAAATCAAATACTAAATTTATAACTTTCTTTTGTCTTAGGGTAATATTTCTCTTGATAACCTAGCTTTAATATTTAATGATTTATAATAATATATATTATATAAAAAATTTTATTTAAAGTGCACACAGCACTAGCCTGCAGCAGTATGGCGGAAATTATGTGCCACTCGAGTGTCCAACGAGCCGTGACCCGAGTATGATGTAAGTCTGAGAAAGAAGTGAAGGAAAAAAAAAATTGTGTCAGGAGGGGCACGCACAAGGATAACGGAGCTACCGCCCTGACTGACTGCCCGACTTATCCCTTAGCCATATCCTACGTGATCCTGCGACAACAGCAGCGCCAGAAAGTATGCAACAAGCAGTGCAAAGTGCACTCAATTGTTTAGCTGCCCCTGGGTTGTAAAGGGATATGGCAGAAGGGGGTGTGGCAGATTCCTTTGTGGCACACAATCTATATAAAACAGAAAATCAGTTGGCACTCGGCCAAGTGCATATTAAAACCAGTCAACACTCTGAGGTTGGCTAAACTCACTTTAAAGAAGCAAAATCAGATTTTAAAGGAATTTCCTTTCCTAGAATTTATTTCCTGTAATTGCACACTTTATCTTAAGTAAATATTGACTTTTAAGTAGTTGTTTCTCGTATCACATTAATTATCCTTTCCTCGCTCTATCCCGCAAAACAAACAAAGAAAATTAAAGAGATAATTGACCTAAATTGTAGGAAATTGTTTTAGATTGCTTTTGGAAATTTGTTGTTACAACCCTTCTGGGTTTTCTTTAATTTAATCTCTTAGTTTATGCCAGCATATAAGAATAAAACCCTTAATCTGTAGCTTTTCTGTTTCCTAGTTTGAATTTTGCAAAATGTATTCACTATAGACACCGCTTTTCCTTTATGAAAATATTAATCTAATTTCTCCCTTTTGATCCTTTGGTCGTTAAAGCTGTAAATGCTTTCAGGCATTTCTAAAGACTTTCCCAAAATTAATTAATAATAATTCCACCCTTAGATGGCGGCCAAAACTGTAATCATATACCGATAATGAGGCTTTCACGATTTGCATCCCTAAATCAAACTGATTGTCCGTTTCCTGTTGCTGAAAGTCAAAAGGAATAAATCAAAATCCCCATATGCTGCCTGCGCTCTAAACTTTTATCTTTTAATTTTGTTAATTAATCGATATGTTGGCTCCTTCCAGCGCTTTTGTCCCCCGTGGCCAGGCAAACAATTAGAGGAAAAGGAACATCTAGTGGAAAGAGCGAAAAAGGCAACAGTCTGTGTCCCTTACAGTAACAATAACACATGGCATTGACTCCTCACTACCACCCCCTTTGGTTGCTCACATGATTTACAGTCTCAAAACCCGGCGGCAAAAGTTAAGAAATGAAATTTCAAGAAAATTGCACAAACAACAGGAAGCTGGCAAAAGGCATGCGGAATGGAGGGCTTCGAGGGCATTGAGCCAAAAGGAAATATTGTAAAACTCTGGCTATAAAGCAAATACACGATACATATCATCCCGTGGGTAGTGGGTGGTTTGGGGGGTTGGGGCTAGCCAAAAATGTGAGCAGCACAAAAGTCGTTATCTTAATTACTTTTATAGCTTCGATTTGGGGCGAGTGGAGCAGTGGCAGCAACGCCGCCAAAAACGAAAAACAACAACAGAGACATGACAACTGAAAAGGAACAAGTTTGGGAGAGAACGTGGAAATCAAGGATACCCTAGAAGCTGTCATGGAAAGCAGTCCTTTTTGAATTTTTAAGGTAAAAATGATAGGTTGGCCTTGCAGGCTTAAAAATTCATAATTATTATATTTCTGTTGCTGAAAGGTTATTAAATAATGAATATCAATCATTTTTATCACAATTTGTCAACATAATAATATCTCACAAAAGCTTTTATGTAGAAATATGAAGGAGCTTCTTACTAATAAGTATCTCCACCCAATAGGATATAGAGCTAGCCATTTGTGAGCCACTGAAACCACTTAAAGCATTCGAGCATCCTTAAAGTAACCACAAGAAATGCGATACAAGGATATTACGAGTATGACATCAAGCATATCCACACAAACCGCACAGAAAGTAGATGCTGCCTCATTACCCCATAGAAATCTCCGCATATTTCGCACTTCATTAAGTCACATTTTTCAAACATTAACAGGGTGAGTGTGTGTAAGCCTAGTTAGCACACCAGTGTTAATTAACTGCTCGCGCACATATGCTGCTAGCTGGTTATATATATATAATACATACTTACTTATATATAGATGGTATTCAGGTTACTAGAGCCTGTCCTTGAGCTGAGGGAGAGATTTCTATGGGCCGCAGCACACACAGCCTGCTTAATATTTCATGGATGACTTTGGGGCTCGGCTCTTAAACTAGACACTTAATTAACATTTTGAACGATAGCAGCCTGCTCCTCCACCCTGCTATCCGAGAATGGCCAAAATCAATTTCCCTTTTGCGAGAAACGGAAGCGGGAATCCGGATATGAAAGACGAATGCCCGCGGGCGACAATCGCGGGAAATTCCGGGGCGGAGTATAACAACATCACGACCTTTTAGTTGAAATTATTTTACCATTTTCCATTTGCCTGCTGGAGGAGCTTTTCGCCTTTGATTATTTATGTCGCGCTTTGTGGCAGTGGCTGTGGCAGTGGCAACAGCTATGGCTGTGGCTGTGGCTGCCTCTCTAAAAAGCCAACATCAATAAACTGTTGACAACTTGGAAAATAACCGCGAAAGAACTGTCTGAAGGGGGTAAAACGGCGACGAGAGGTGACTGGCACTTTGTTTATTGAAGTGCGCTAAACTTTTTAGTCGCCATCACCTCCGTCGTGGCTTGTTAATATCGAGCAGCGCATTATTTATGGCCAACTTTCCACCAAAACACTTTTATTCCAACGCAGCGCCGCTATGGCAGCAGGAGTATAACTTTTAACGAGTTCTCTTCAGTTCGGTTGAGTTACTTTTCCATAACTCACCTGCAATTTTCTCACTTTCCCGTATATTGAATTTGCTACAAAAGTTTCCAGGCTCTTCTAGCCACTCAATGCCTTAAAGTCCTGGCAGGTAAGAGGTGTTAGGGTTGTGGGGTATAGGAAAAGGACTCTGACCATGGCTACGTCCTTGGCCACGAGCAAACCAACCATAAGCATTTCATTATTAGAACACAAAAATGTTTAAAATTTCATTAAATGGCTGCGTTGTCCGTTTCCATACAAACATGGCCAACATGCTCCCAGAGGGTGGCCAAGAAATAAAGGGGAGAAAGGTGCTTTAGGGTAGCAGAAACTCAGAATACCCTTTCGGGACAACGTTTAAAAATATAAAACTTAAGGCTTAAGGATACATTTTAGCTTCAGAATATAATTTATTAAGTATTTTACGAACATTTAATTTTATAAAATATAACTTTATGTCTTTCCGATTGACCCCACGCTAACATCTTTTCAAAAAGTGTATATCCGACCAGCTGCCAACGCGGTGCGGACCCCTCTCACTTCCCACCTTACTTGACCTTTGCCCCGTGGCTAGTTTTAGCCCCTAACCGCATCATAACAATAGCAGAAACAACAACAACAACAATAGGACCAGCAGACGGACAAAACAATTCATAAAAACGTTTAACAAAACGCAAAAGTGAAATTCGCCCCACAGTCAGGAACTGACCGAACCCAGAAATGAAATTCCCAGACAAGCAGGAGAGAACAACATCAGGGTAGATGGCTATAGGGGCTGGGATCTGGGGAGCCCCGGGATACTGACTGGGTTGCAATCATAATGAGCAGCAATTCCAATCCCCCCCATACCCAAAGCACCAACAACATACCACAGGAGCAACCACCGCCAAAGTGGTCAGCAGCAAACATTGCAATTTCATTTAATAACAAAATATTTGGACAGCGCCAACAAGAGAGCGAGTCCCAGTTCTGATGAGTTAGGGCTTTTCGCCATGGGGATGGCTATAGACTCCTGAAGGTATCAAAGAGTTGAGGCAAATTATTACGTCTTTATGCAGAAATTATTTATGATTGCTTTGTCTAGACTTGGCGGCGTCGATGGAAGCCACACAATGCACCGGAATTCCGGTCTCAGGGAGTCCTTGCAATGTTGGTCGGGTAATTTATGTGCCGATTGCTCATACGCCACGTGCAACGGCTGAGGTGAGAAGTGGCTTCAAATTAGGAAAGGTGGCTTTAAAGTATGGGCTTAGTAGGTTCTTAAAAAACTTTTAAGTTAATAAGAGAACGTAATACTGTTTATTTTCATTTTTAAATCAAAGGACAAAGCAGAACTACTTTAGTGCAACTTTAAAACACATCCCAGTGGGGGCAAAGCAGCGAAAAGAAGTGACTGCGAATTGCATTGGGTAAATTTAATTAACGTCGCATTGAATTTTAATCAAGTTCATTCAGCGAATGCGACACAACACAACACGTGACATTATTTGCATGCGAAATTAACCTGTGACAGGACACCCGCCACTGCCACCGCCACCGTCACCTCCGCCGCTGTTGCTTTTTCACACGTTATTCAACGGTTCGGGATGAGAGTGGGATTGAGGCATTTTTTAATCAAGCTCCGCGAGGTTTTTCATTTTTCTTTTTTTTCCATTTTCATTGGCCCGTCAGTCTGTCAGTGCGGTTCGACTCACTCGTTAATAGATTGGAAATGTGATATTGAAAGCGACTGAACCAACTATTTTCGAGGCTCTTTTAAACGCAGAAGAGACCGCCCCTGGTCAAGCCCATGTGCAGTTGCCAATCAGTTGCCAAATTGTTTGTTGGACTGCCGAATTTTGCTCACATTAGCCAACGAAAACAAATCCACAGGGAGAGAGTGTGGGTTTGCCAATGTAATAATTTCGTTTATTACGGGTGCATCGATGCTGTTTTCCGACATTAATTGAAATATGATTTGTGACTTTGTGTGTCCAGTCGAAACCAGTCAGCCAATCCAGACATCATGTTTAAAGAGTGGTTTAGGCCATCGAAATAGCACTGTGATGGCCAAAGCAAATTTGATCTCTGACTGGCAATATATGCTAAATGAATTCATGACACGTCCTCGCCTCATTTCCCTGCTCCACGTCTGATTTTATTCATATGCTAGCCATGCAAAACTGTCCGAAAACTGTCACTGAACGCACTCTTTCCACTCCAATACTGTTGCCACAGCAGAAAGTCAAAAAGTTTCCGACTCTCGGACCAATATGGAAAATATCAGGAATATGCAAAATGCTCAAGTCAACTCAAATCCTCACTCTGGCTCAGTGGTAAACATTTTTCGAAAACACTTGAAAACAAATTCGAAATAAAGTGAACATGGGCAGCAGTTTGTGGTGAAGTGGTTGTGAGGGAAAATGAGAAATACAAGGGCACTGAGAAAAAGGATTTAGTTAGATTAATATATTTTGTAATATAATCTTAAAGTAGAATTTTCAAATATTTTCTCTCTGTAAATGCGTGTAAAGTTTTGAGCTGTTGGCTGTGGCAAAATTCAATTAACTTGTCCGGCTTGATTGAAGTTTTAGCTTAGAATCTGACAGATTGCCAAAGTTGTATGTGTTAGGAACATTTTTCTCACACTTCTGAGGTGAAAATCTGCATAATTTTCCACACAATCCCGGCAGTTTGATATTTGCAAATTTAGCTGGGATTATTTTTCCTTTTAGTGAAAAGTTCTCCCTCTAATATCGTCTACTTCATCACTTTCCAGTCCAGTTAACCGCTTGACATATGACCGTCATCATTTAGCGCATATACATCTCCGGTGAAGCCTTTTAAGACTCGCTCTTAAAAACCATTCCAAATCACGCACTTTTCCCCCTTTCGTTTAACCCCTTCTTGCAACTCTGTGGCAATACTACCCCTTGAGTGGTCTCCGTTGGCAGCCCATTGAGGGGGCGTGTCAATAGCCCAATGCTGCATTTAAATTGTCCATTCCATTCCATCAGAACGTTTACGAGATGTGGACGATGTGCAGCAATGTCTGAGTTGACTTACAGTGGGTTAAAGATGGTTTAAAAATCTTAAAAAAAAAACAGATTTTTATAGCTTTTCCAAAGGAAAATGTGGCGCGAAAAGATATATGTCTAAAAGTATATACCTTAAAAATATTTGTTAAAAGTATTTAAAACTTTAACCACTGTCTTTCTACAGTCCTTCAGCCACCCTTTCCCACTTTTGTTGGCCACAAGCAAATGCACTTTTCTGGCCACGACTAATTTTATGGCCCCCATTCTCGACAGAAACTTTGTGTGCGTCTCCGGGCTGCTCATTTCTTTTTTTTTTTTAATGGTCTCAGCCTGGTCGGGATGGTGCAGAACGGGTCTGGACTGGCGGAGTAATTCCTCTTAGCTCTTAACTCATAATTGCCAGCTTGGCCAGCGCCGTCTCGGCCATTATGACAATTGGCAATGCACCAAAAAAACCAAAAGCCAACTCCTTTGATGCGTGGCCATGAGGCCATGAGAAGAACAATTAAATGACAAGCCAATTTAATGAGCAGACGGCGGATGGCGGATGGCGGATGGCGGAGATTCCCGACCAAGATGATGTCTTGTCTCAGTTCGCGGCTTAATGGCCAAATTATTGTCACTTTGAAGTTGGCGCCATTAAAGATAGGCGCTTAAAGGGTTTTCTGTTTGCAATTGAAAACCGCATTTTTACAGCTGAAATATTATGACGTTAATTTCCTTTTTTTTTTTTTGCGATTTATTCAACTGGCGAGGCGTCGCTAATTCCCCGCCAGCGAACCCCAAAAACCAAAAGCCACTCACGCGTGATTCGCCCAAAAACCCAAACTGGGCTTAAATTTTGACTTTAAAGCGAATGCAAATATGGCGAAATAATGTATAATTGGGTGGGCGTGGCAATGTTTGACTGTATCTATTTGGTTATTTTATTTACATAACACTTTGGCATTAATCGATTTATGCTGCCCTCTGGCGTTGACTTTTCGCACTGCCTCTATGCACACACACAAACCCATACACACAAACACACACACTTACACACACATACACTTACAGTTCATTGAGCCTTGTTGAAATTGTTTCAATTATTCGCTTTATTTGCCGTGCATTTTCAGTGGCCAGCCAATCATTCGCGATTGTTAGCCCTAGTTAATTGCAATTTGGTGAGGCCAAAAATTTAAATTAGTTATTTAATTAAGTTGCATAATATAGAAGAGCTAGAGAGAGATACCTCAAATCCAGTGGGACATGAAATAAGCCAGAATTTGATTAATTCAATGCCTAAACGGATCCCAATTATCAAATCATATGCTTCGTCTAGCGGTAATTTATTCAAATGATAACGATAACACAACTAACCAGCCAGCCGACATAAAAAAAAAAATATTTCACACAAGATTCCCAGTAACCCCAAAAAGAGGGGAAACCGGAAAAAATCTCGACCATAAAGCTCGGTAAATGCTGTTAACATGGTAACTGGGATAGTCAACACGCACACACTTTCAGTAACAGGATACAAAAACACACAGATACTCTTATACACACACACACGCGTTTTTAATTTGCGTATTTTAGTCACGTTCAGGTAAATCTCAATTGAATCGAATGTGACACCGGATGTGAAAATTGTGCACATTTTCCAAGCATTTTGCCATTGAGCGAGGCAGAGCAGGAAAATTGAGATGGCAATGGATGGAAATGGTCATGTTGCTGTTGTCATCGACGCGTTGTTGCTTTTGCTTTTTTCCTTTGCTTAGCTTTGCTTTGCTTTGGTTTTGCCTGTTCCTATTCCAATTGCTACTGGATGGAAGGCAAAGCACGAGGCACACACAAAGATCGCATCAGTAAGCATGCTGCGAAATGTTTCCTGCCGAACAGAGGGAAACACGTCGTCAAATCTATCTTACCGATTCCATGGGGCCAGCCAGGGACAGCCGTGGATGAATGACGGGCATGACTCTGGCCTTTGCTTTCTAAATACAGTACAAAAATTGGTGATATTTTAAGGATATTTAAATTTATTCAAAATACTAATTATAACACTAATCTTTATTCTAAAGAAAGTTTTAATAGTACTTTCTATATAAAGTACCAAAAGTCATCTTCAGTTTACTTACCAAAAACTCCTCTCAGTGTAAAGAGAAATCATGGCTATCGTTGTAAACAAAGCGTTTACAGGACATTGCAGACAACATTTCCCCCTGTCAGCACCTCTTTTTCTTCTCTCTAGATTTTGCCATTTTCAACATTTCCCATTGACGTGGGCCATGGCTACTTTGTGTTCATGTCCACAGAGCTGTCCCTAATATGCCGCACCTGATTTTTATGACGAACGAAGAGTGTCTGCCCGTAGGAATGTTGGGTTAACGATAGAGTGAGATGTGTGGAAAGGTGTTAAAAATGGAGCCGCTTTGAGGCACATACTTGGCAAGGATGTTGTTGACCCAGGCCAGGTGGCAAATGGAAGGATATACACACACATCCGTGTACCTCTTTTTGCTTTGATGTCGGAGTTGTGTTGGTAAATATTGACTCGGCACATTAACGCCAATTTGCCCTGAAGCAGATATGTAGATTTTGCTCCTTTTGTTGCCCAGCTTCCGTGGCATTAAAGTATTTCCTATCCAGTATCCTGACTACCAAAATCGAGTTAGCAACTCGCCCGGCTCAACATATAATTACATTGTTATTTATTGAATTTTCGCCCCGAAAAACTGCAGCAGCAACACATAAACAACATCAACTTTTGCCCGGGAACCCGAAAAATTGTTTAGCGACAAATTGTCACAGGCGCTGACAAGAGTTACCGGACCCAGTTCGAAACTCACATTTTGGCCAAAAAGGACAGGCAGGCAGGCAGTCAGGCAACCAGGCAGTCCGTCAGTTAGCCAGACAGCCAGACATGATGCGCTCTGCCACAAAATATTCCGCAAAGTCAACAGCGGCAACACAAAATGAGGTCAACCATGAAAATTGCACCGGCGGCAGCAATTTCTCATTTTGAGTTTAGCAGCCTGCTCTGGCAAAGAGCAACAAAAACCAAAGTACTTCATACGAAAAAAAGGAAAGAATTTCGCGATGCGGTCCACTGAGCTGCTGTTGCTGTTGCTGCAGTTGATGTTTCTGCTGTTGCTGTTGCTCCCGTTGCTGTTGCTTGTTCCTGCGGTCGATCAGTTGCTGTCGCTGCATGTTTTTGGTGTAGTTGCTGTTGCTGTTGCTGCTGCTGCTGGTGTCATGTCGTTCATCAGCGTAACAATTTTTATTGCCGGTCGGACCGCAACTTTGTTGTCGATAAAATTTTAATTCGCTTTGGCTTACATTTTTTTGTTTCGCTCCCTTTATGCGATTTCAATTTGAGCTTTAGCCAGAAAGAGCAGCAAAACAGGAAGGGGTTTTAAAAATATGGATAGTGTAAGTTGGCCCAAAAGATGATGGCCATTTAAGCAGGCCATACATACTTGGATATCAATAACAGAACTTAAGTAATTAAAAGGAATATTTTTGAATAAACTTTGATTCACTCTTTACTCATGTTTTTTATATTATTATCTTTTAATCAGAACTTTAAACTTTAAAATTTATCCACATTGTAAGAGCATTTCCTATTCGTTATTCACATTTTTTTTGGAATTTATGCATGCATCCTTCGACGGCCCTGCGCCAAATTGATTTATAGCGTTCAAACACGTTTCGCCCCAAAAAAAAAGAACCGAAAAAAAATGTGGCAACCACAAGAGGGGACATACAAAAAACTGAAGACACCACAGCAATCACGTCCCCAATTATAAACACAACTAATTGCCCCGGCAAATGTTCCATGAAAGCGTTGCGAATTCTTAATAACATGGCATACAAATTTTGTGCTAAATTGTCAACATTAGTAGGGGGAAGCAGATGCAACCCCAGATGCAACAACAGGAAAAGCAGCAGCAACAGCAGCAGCAGCAACACTTGACACAGCAACCACTTTTGACACCGGAGCAACAATGTAAGGCACAACCAGTCGCAGCTTCTATGGGGCACATTTATCATGGCTACCGTTTTTAGCTTTGCACGCTTTTGACCTGCTGCACAGCAGCAACGCGCGTGCCACCAGCAACACAAGCAACAGTCACAGCAGCAACACCAGCAGCAGCAGCACTAACAGCAACTCTTACAGCAGCAACACAATGGCAACACGAAACCTTCCAAGAGCTGAACTTGCTCAGTGATCTTTGATCTTATCTTGGCCAACAAGCGCAGGTAAAAGTGTTATACTGAAGATAAGTCCACAAAGAAAAAATGGTCGTCATTTAGTAGTAGAAACTTTTCAGATAAATTTAAAATAAATTGAAAATATTTTACATTTTAAACTGTTAATGCAGCTTGCCTAGGAATTAAAAAACAAACTCAACGAGGTCTGGCATTCCATATTCGGACCATTATTGGCCAAGTTATGGACATAATACTATAATTTTGAGGAGAAAATCTGGCATACCCAATTTTTGAATTTTCGATAAGGGGTAACATCGTCTTTTTTTGGAAAAATTTGACATTTTAAACGGTGAATACAGTTTTACTGCAAATTAAAAAACAAACTCAACGAGATATGGCATTCCGTATTCGGACCAATATTGGCCAAGTTATGGGTATAGCCCACTGACTTTAAGGGGAAAATCGGAGATAACCAATCTTCGCATATTCGATAAGGGGTAACATCATTATTTTTTGAAAAAATGCCAAAAATTTGTCATTTTAAGCTGTGAATACAGTTTTAGTGCAAATTAAAAAACAAACTCAACGAGATATGGCGTTCCGTATTCGGACCAATATTGGCCAAGTTATGGGTATAGCCCACTGACTTTGAGGGGAAAATCTGAGATAACCAATCTTCGCATATTCGATAAGGGGTAACATCATTATTTTTTGAAAAAATGCCAAAAATTTGTCATTTTAAGCTGTGAATACAGTTTTACTGCAAATTAAAAAACAAACTCAACGAGATATGGCGTTCCGTATTCGGACCAATATTGGCCAAGTTATGGGTATAGCCCACTGACTTTAAGGGGAAAATCGGAGATATCCAATCTTCGCATATTCGATAAGGGGTAACATCATTATTTTTTGAAAAAATGCCAAAAATTTGTCATTTTAAGCTGTGAATACAGTTTTACTGCAAATTAAAAAACAAACTCAACGAGATATGGCGTTCCGTATTCGGACCAATATTGGCCAAGTTATGGGTATAGCCCACTGACTTTAAGGGGAAAATCGGAGATATCCAATCTTCGCATATTCGATAAGGGGTAACATCATCATTTTTTGAAAAAAATCCCAAAAATTTGGCATTTTAAGCTGTGAATACAGTTTTACTGCAATTTAAAAAACAATTTCAAAGAGATATGACATTCTGTATTCTGACCATTTTTGGCTTTGTGATGGGCTTGGGAAAACCAGGATTGACCAAACTTCGAACATTTTTTATCAGGGCTTATATTTGTTAAAAATTTTATACCAAATATTTGTAATTTTAAATGCAACTTTGTTAAAGATAAAATTATAAGCTCATCGACGGTTTTGTTATGGTAAAATTATTTTTTTTTGCGAAGGAAAATTTTGGATTCCTTGCCAATATCTGGAATATTTTTTGACTTTCCCAGAATGACAATTAAGGAACTATATTTGCAAAATTCGTCCAAGTGCTTTAACTTATAAATTAGTCACCAGTCTTTAATAGGAGGGATCCATATGCTTTCTCTCTCTGCCTTAAACTGGTTAATTGAAATTTCACATTTTCCAAACTCTTTGTAGGGTTCATTAATCGCTTCCCGTTCTCCAGTCTTCTTCAGATGCATAATTTGGGCACGCCCCAAACATGTTGCAAGTGCCACTTTTGGGCTGTTTCCACCCAGATTCCCCCTTCATTTTACCCTTTACTTGCCACATTTGTTGTCGCTCCTTAATGCGTTTTTAAAGTGCACGAGCCCCGCCCACAGGGCGTATGCAACATTTGCAGTTATTCAGTGCCGGCAATTAGCCAGCGAATGTCATAAATGAACCACCACCAGCACCAGCAGGGCCACTCAGCTGAGCTGTCAAAAACTACGCCAACTAATGACAGTGCGATTGGAACTGGAATTGGAATGGGAATGGGAATGGGAATTGAAATGGGTCTTCGGATGGAAAACGGAAAACGAGCCATGGGATTGGTTTGTGGGATTGATGCTGGGCAAGATGTAAGCCAAGCGAGGCAATTACACATGCAAATTGCGGGCCACAAACCTCAAAACTGGAGTCTCGCCGCGAAGTGAACACCATAAATCAGTTGTCATTGCCAGATCTTGGTTTGTCTAAGCACACGTCAAATTGCACTCGGTGCGGGGAAAATGGTAACTCTGGGGGGGAACTTCATTAGCACGAAACATAAACGAGCCATCATTAACATTTTTTGATAATTAACAGTTTAGCTAGGAGCCCACATTCTAAGAGAACTGTGATGGAAACAAAAACAAGGCCTAAAACTAATTGGCAAAAAATGGGAATTGAATTTGGGGTTTAAGAACAGAAATAGTTTATGATAACTTTTTAAGATTCAACTCGAAAATTCTATTAAAAATCATGAGAACATTTGAAAATAGTAGTTATTATTTTACTTAAAACCACATCTTGGAACTAAAAATTTTATTACCTTAAACAGAAATTCCCCATCTTCTTGCTGAACTAGTTCTAAAAACCTAAGAGGAAACCTTTATTTCCATTCCATTTTCAATCTTCTCCCACAATAACTGGTTTGCCTCTACCACACCTGCCCCTTAACCCTGCACCCTCAGTAAACCACATCTTGGCAACACGCACAGAACTTCATCTGGAATTGCAGCTAGACCAGCGACATGTTGCCGATGTCGCCCAGCAGCAGCAATTGCTGCTGACGTCGACGCGGCGACAAAAAACACGCTGCCAAGTGATGCGGCGCACAGCAGCAGCAGCAACAGTAGCAACTGGCGACTTGTGGCGCGCTTAACCGCGTGGCAGCAGCAGCAACAGCAACAGCAACATCAGCAACAATAGCAGCAACATCAGCACCTAGAACCGAGCTTCGTATTCGGCTTCGGCTGCTCCTCGTGAGTTCTTCTTCTGAAGATGTTGCTGTCGCTGCTGACTTAGAAACCGCAATGGAAAACCCCTTCTAAACCAAAAAAATGGAGGAAAAAAAGAAAACCCCGTTTGCTCTCGTTAAAGTGCCAACATGTCCAGTTGCTTATCAGTCAACTCACTTTTTTCCGCTTGTCATAAATTATGAGAACTGTTGCAGTTTTATGGCCGCCTTTGTTTACACAGCAGGCAGCCAAGGCATACTCCCACACGCACACACTCGCGGCCACACTCATTCGCACTCACACACACATGTGCAGAGAGAAAATTGAATGCAAAAATTCATAATTTCAATCTTAATTGCCCTTAACTTCTACTATTAAATGATCAACATAAATTTTCTCATTCTTGTACCAACAAATTTTAATGCAAAAGTTTACAGCATTTTCTCTCTGTGTACGAATATTTAGTGCCCTTACGGAAGACTCACGCGTGGTCGCGACGATAACTCATCCAAGTCACGCCGTCTGCCGCGGTCTCCGGATCGGATCGTTCCGCTTGCCTGGTCCCTGGAGTTCATCTAACAGCGGGAGGAGCCATACCAAAAACCGCCTAGCACTTCCTGCCGCCAATCCCTGTGGCAAGGTCCCCACACCTCCTTTTAAGAATTCCCCCTCCCCAGCTTCATCTTTGCAAATCATTTTTGAAATGCAGCAACGCACGCTAGAAATGAGCTCGTTTGAAATCCAAACATTTTCACTTACCTCACCCCTTTTCCGCAGATTTTCCACCGTTTTCCCTTCAGCTCACTTATTCATTGGTGCGTGTTGGCAAATGCCAAACATTTTTAGATGCGACTGCCAACTGAAGCTTGTAAATACTTTGGAGTTGTGCAAGAAGTGGAGAAAAGATTTGCTGCCATTCGCGGTATTCACTGTTTGTTGTTGTTGCTCTTCTCGGGTATTTGCTGTATGCGCCTTTTACTAGCTGCGATTGGCATTTCAACGGCAATGGGTCTGAGTTCCTGGAGAGCAGCAGGGCTGGGGGAGTTTCCCTCCAAAGTTGGAAATGCGTGAGGCAAACATTTTTAATGCATTTTTAATTAATTTTTTGCTCCGTCAATGGGCTAAAGGGCGGGGCAAAGGGGGCGTGGTGAGTCGCGAAAGACAAAGTTGCCACTTTAGTTAACAGTTAAAAGCCGGAACTTTCCTCTACAGTGATTTTCTTTTAACTGCCTGTGAGGCAGAAGACAAAGGGAACTTTAAGTACATATTACTTAAACTTCATTTTGTTTAATTTTTAGTATAAGCTTTAATTGCCTATCTTTTAATTATAACTGCACTTCCTTAAACTCTACAAATCTCTTACTAATGCCTACCTCTTCAGTTGATTACTGCCAATTATTAACCACCAGTTAGTTCTTTCAACTCATCTTAACCCTCTTTGTGAGTGCCAACTTACCGCAAATGCTGAATGGCGTGGCAATAAAATGTTTGCCAAGAATCATAAAAATCAAGAGTCCATCTAAGAACAACTCCTAACTATCCGACCAGCACGAACCCTAATTGAGCCATCAATTAATTAGTTAGGAGAGGCAAACGTATTTGCAGAAATAGTGGAAATTATCAATTTCAGGCGGCAGAAGTGGGCATTAAAAATTATGAAGCTTGAGGTCGTAAAAAGCGGTTCTTGGTCTTATCATAAAAGATAACAAACCGCTGGCAAGTCGTAAACGGCTGGCTACAAATGTGGAAGCTGGAAAGTGGAACCTAAATGGCCCACTTGCGATCCACAAACAATGTCCGTGTGAATGGAAGGAAACTGGTTGCTGCTGCCGGCGTCGTCGTCGCTGTTGCTGTTGCTGTTTCTGTTGCTGGTGTATATGTTGCCGTTGCTGCCAGCTGAATGCCTGCCCTGGCCTGGCCTGGCCTATTGAATGTGCATCAAAATTTATGTGGCCTTTTTTAGTCGTTTGCGTTGAGTCAGCGGAAGCGAACGTCGTCGTCGGAGTAGCAGCAGCAACATCGCAGTAAATATCGCAGCAACATCAGCAGCATTCGTCGTATGTTGCTAGTTTTCGGTTGGAAAATTGCAAAGGCAAAGAGACAGGTTGCCAGGCGGATTAAAATTGCAGCCTATTTCGTAACAGTTAAAAAGTGTGTGTGTGTGTGTGTGTGCTTAGTTTAAGCCATTGCGAAACTAGTGTTGACAAAAAAGAAAAATAATAAAAAAAAAGATCAAAGAAACCAACAACTTTAGTGACCCCAAAAAAATTAACATAAATTAATTGATTTATGCCTGTGACCTTTGGAAGTGAACTGCTGTGAACACCTGTTGCTTTCGATGCTTCAGGATGGCTGGATGTTCGCTGGAAAAGTAATATTTATAAAAGGTAATTAAATAATTATGCAATCATCTCAATCTAAGCGCCCGAGTTAGTTGTTGGAAATTAATCAACTCGTGGGCAGGCATAAATATGCAAATTAAATTGAGGAAGCCGGAGATTGTTACACTTTGCTGGTCAGTCGAAGGAGAACATGTTCTGCGGTTGTCTTTTAGTTTTCCTCCATGTTCTTTTTTTCTTGGCCAAGCGTGAGAATATTCACTGGGCATTAATTAGCTGGAGAAATCAACATAAAGCCATCGGTTGTGGGATTTCTTTGTGAGCTGCTTGGCTTGCATGTGATTGTGGCCAACTAATTGGTGGCGATCGTAAAGGAAATAAACACGCTATGTGGGGGAGAGAAGGTATTCGAATTGCAATTGGTATTGGTATAGGTAGTATTGGGAGGTATTTCACAAATATCTAAGAACCTATTTAACTAGGTGTGTTTGCCTTAAAGTGCCCGTGAGCGGCATAAATCACACCCCTGCTCCGTTGGCTGTATTCTGGCCATGTTTGCACAGCGTGGCACTAAACGCAGAGACCCACTCCATAGACTCATTAAGGTTTTAATTTACAAGTTTAACTCGAGATTTAAACACCGAGATTTATATGCGTGCCACAAGAGGCAATAATCAACGGCAACAACCCGCAATCACGTACGGTAACAAACGAACCCACGAGCAACATCACAACAGCAACATCAACACCACCAACAGCAACAACAGACGTCGATGTCCACCTACGCAGATTGCTTAAACAAACCCTCAATGAGGAGGCCCGTGTCGGAATTGTGTCGGTCGGTAATCGAATATGCAACTCATGGGGGGAAACTTTAACTTTAAGACAAAACATGACAACAGCAACAACAAGCTGCAACAGCAACACAAACAACACAAGCAAGGAAAGATGAAGATTTGCGCAAGCAAACAGACATTTGGTAGGGAAAAAAGGATGTTCGCTATTAAGGGAAATATAGTCATGGCTGGAATCTTGTGAGATTTGAAATTCACTTTTCTTAGTCAAGATATTATTTAAGAACCATTTTTGCACATTTGATCCTTAATTGAAGCACTAATGCACTAACTATTGAGTTGGGTTATTAAATTAAATTTATTGCAACTTTGAATCATCTTTTAAAATGTCATTACCCCAAGTTAGAGTAGAACATAAACCTAAATTACAACGTTGATTAAGCTCGCCCAAAATGGGCTTTGGCTGAAGCCTGACCTTACACAACACCACTTTCGACAGCAGCAACATCGCCAGGAGTAGCAGCAACAGCAGAAGCAACTGCAGCTTACACGCACCTGCAACCTGCAACAGCCGCCAATCATTCGAGGATGCGGATGCAGCGACGACAGCAACTCTTGGGGACTAGAGCAACACGTGCATGTGATTTGGAAGACAAAAACCGTTCTAATTTCTCAACTGTCAGCTGAGAGAGGTCTCCACTTGTCCCCCGGCAAGTTGCAACTAGCAACTAGCAACTTGCAACCCCAACTCGTTAGCTGGCTGTTGCCATAGCAATTATGCAGCTGGGCCTCACAAAAGAAGGTCGACGTTGCTGTTGCTGTTGCTGCTGCTGTTGCTGCTGCTGTTGCTGGTGTGTTCCGGCTCTTTGGCTCTGGCTCATGTCTTCATTTTGGACTTTTTGCAGCAAGTACACATGTTGCTGGCGTGCTCGAGCAGCAGCAGCAGCAACGCTTTTTGTTTGTTTGTTTATTTGTTTGCATTGGCCAGCACTTTTGGCCTTTGGCGCTGGGATGTTAACCCTAAACCTGGCTGCCTTTATTAAGCCACCGCGACCAAGTCACTTGCACTGCACCAGCACCAGTACCAGCGACAACAACAACAACAACAAAAACAACTGCAATCTAGGCGCTTTTTTAATAGTTTTTAGCTGCAAACACGTTTTTGCTCCGACCCTCTGGTGTTGACGTCGCCTTTGGTTTTCCATCGTTTACCTCCGTTTTTCTCTTACCACCTCTAATTTGCACCGCTTTAATTTTTACTTTTTATTTGCAACACTTGTCGTTTAAATGCAGCAGTAGGAGCAGGAGCAGGGGCAGGAACAGCAGCGCAACAGCAAAGTGTGGCCAATAAATTAAGCGAAGCCAAAAAAAGGAGACACACCGACTCACAGAAATATCATCAAAAGCCCAAGTTGCTTGGGGAAATTATCTATCTATGTGTGGCAGCCAGAGGTTCTCCGAGTCCGAAAGACTCTTGGGTCCCCAGATCCGGCTCCTCGGTCTCCCTAGTCTACCAAAGACTCGGAGGTTCCGTGCACAATCGCAACAAATGGCATTTTTATTGATATTTCGCTCGGTTTGCTTGGCAGCCGCATGTTGAAATATGCGCGCCACCTGTTGATTTTGTTTTTCGATTGCAGGAGGAGTAGGTGAACCTACCTCCTCTAAATATATATATATAGAAAGATCGGTGGCTGGCGGGGTCTGCTCGTGATTTGCGCTGCAAATTAAAAGCGAGGGCGATGCATATAAATAGCAATTTGGACAGGCGAATTAAGGTAAACGACTGCAGCAACAACAAATCTCGCAAAATACCAACCAAGGAGTTGGTTGGAAAAAGAACTCGGATCGTCGAGTTGTCTTGTCACATAATGGAGTGGAATTATATCAACGGCGTGACTTTAATTTTCAAAAAATTAAACAGAGGTGGGCAGGAATGCCAAGCTAGCAGCAGGCAATCAAGTAACTCAAACAGAGGAATAATTTAGGATGGGTAGTTAAGCAAGGAAGAGGAAAAAATACACAAGCTATACTCTTTTTTCCTGTTTACCTTTTTACTCAGACTTGCAACCTTTTAATTAAGAAAGTATATTAACTAACTAATAGATAAAATTATGACATGAAATGGTTAAATAATAAAAATGTCTTTAATGCATTTTCCTTATAATTTTGATAACAAACAATCCACAACTCTGTTAACTAAATATGCCATTTCGACACCTATAAAAAGTCTCAAGATCACCCTTCGAAAATGTAAATGATTTCCCCGAATTAACCTTTGGAACAAGCTCTTAAAAAATTCAAGTGAACCATCAAAGTGCGACTGCAGTCCTCGAGAAGTGGAAACTTTTTAACTACCGAAACTCGCAACTAAGTAAATTCCAAGTTTATCAGCCAGCAGCTTGCCCACTCGAAAGTAACTTTATCAGACGGCCTGCATCCAATTAAAGGTTTTTCCGAGTATTTAGTGGATGCATTTTCGTTTGCTCCAATAAGATAAGCCAGGGGGAAATGCAACTTCAGGCCCAATAAACGCATGGCTATTGACAGAACGAAAACGACGACCACGACGATGACGACAGGTAGAGATGTAGATAAAGCGCCTGATAAGCAGCAAATTTGACAGCCATAAAGCAAATAACAACCGACCGACCGACAGGTAAGAGATATACAGCATGAGGGAACTTAAATTACACTGCACTGAAGGGGGGAACTATGCTATGAAAATTAATGAAACCAGTTTGGAGCATTTTTTATTGTTCGTCTGTCGTTTAATTAAAAGACAATCAAAGTCGGGACCGCAGCTGGATAGCTGGGTTAGCTTTGAACAAAGGCCTGGAATGGTAACGAATATCCAGCGGATGGCAAGCCAAGAGTTCATCAAAATCAGGAGCAACATCAAAACCTGCAAGATACCAACTGCAAGCTTCGTGATCTCAGCTCTCAGATTCAGATCCCCAATCCCAAAAATAAAAAAAGAAGGAATCGAAAAGCAAAGGGGAGCGGAAGACAGAACCTGCTCCGGGATTCTTTATCGACATGTTTATGCGTTCCGTTTGCCCCCGAACGAGAAGTCCGACAAATGTATAAATATTTACACGAAATATTTACGATTAGGAGATGGCCAGGCTAGCCTGGCAGCAGCGGGGGTAACCGCAATATAGCCGCCTCTTAATGAAATGCTAACGATATTCATTGGAAAAATCACAAGCGTAACGAGCCCGGGGAGGCACAAAAACCGCAGATGCCTGGCCAGAGATCTAGAGTTGAAAATTTCAGAGTTTTTAGAGAGAGAGAGCAACGTTGTTGCAGCAACAAAGGAAAATTATGTAAATGCTGGGAAATTGTTTGGGCCTCAACCCGCCAATTTTCACCGAACATTTTCGGCAAATCAATTTCAATTGCCTGCCTCAGCCCGGCTATAATGTCCGGAGGCGTATTTTGAAGCTATAGCCATGGATGTGGGGCGTGGCAGGGCATGGCTTATAATAATAATTGAATAAATTGAAGCTGCAATTGAATCGAGGTTGAGCCCGGTTGGGCAATACTGGCAGGTGTAATTTGGCCAAGTGGAAGCGCTTCGGTTTCGGTTTCCGTAATGAAAATGCCACTTTGTTGCTGGCAACAGCCTGAGGTTATTGCCAGGTAATAAATGTAAGTCGATCCCAAAAATGCAATTCAGTTTTTCAGCTTTAAGCCAAAAGATGACGGGCCTCGTAGTCATACTGGTATATAATTAAAGCAAATGTGTTTTATGATTGCTCTCGAATCAGGGTTAAGTACCTGTCCTCATTTGCATGCCGTGCAATTCTGCAAACTGGCAATCCTGCAATTATCCCATCGCCAGTCGCAAGCGACCACACAGCGGATCTCGGCAGCTCATCATCGGCCTCCTCCCATATCCCTCGGTTACCGGAGAAACCTCCCTTGAGACTCCCTCATGGCCACTGCCGTAATAACTGTAACTCTTCATCAAAATAATGTAATTATCCAAATTGTTTTCCTTGAAATTTGTTTACATCATTTCTGTAGTTCCCCGCGCGAGTTGGCAAAAAAAAAAAGAATCAAGGCAAGCCGAAACGAGTAGGCAAATTACCTATTCCCTATAACGAATAATAAAATACTCTGTTTTGTTGATAAATATCAGTAAATATAGATTAAAGAGAGCAGATGTGGGAAAGATATGGACTACAGTCAGAAATTAAGGATAATGGAAAGACCAAAAAATGGACTTCGGAACTTCTTAACTAGGATTGGCTGTGTTTTATCTTCCTCTAAATTTCCACCAACTCATCTTTAGGGTATTAAAAAGAAAAAAAACTACATCTCCATCATGCAATGCAAAGCGGTTCCCGTTAAGAGCCACTTGAAGAGGGGCTAACACACACTAGTGAACATAAGCCAACACACACAGAGGAGCAGAAGCTTCTGCTTTTTTACTTGGGCTTCTGGCTGATGGTGCTGCTGCTGCAGCAGCTTTGCACTTTTCCAAACCGACGCTTTGGCAACAATTTCATTATAGCGCCAGCAGCAACATTATCATCATGCAACTCCAACTCCCCAACACATCATCTGCATCCCGAGCACCATCCCCTTACCCTGTCACGTGTGGCATAATCTTCATTATCATTAAAGCAGAGCACAGGAAAGCACTGCTAAACTGTTTAACGTTTTCCCCCTTTTTCCGCAATTCCATTTTTTTTTTGTCGAAGCTTCCGCTTTTCGCTTTTTATCCCTTTTCTGGGCTAAGTACTTGGCAGGATCTGAATATATATGCATATATGTTTGCCATAATCCGCCTGGGTAGTTGCATTTTAATTGCATTCCGCGCTTTGCTTTATTTCTCTGGCTGGGGGAATAAAAAATTTTATTTTTCCCGCTTGGGTTAAACACCTCAAGCTGTCAAAATGAAAAGTGCCATTTCACGCTGCGTGGAAAATTGAGCCGGAAAAGCTCTTAAGTTTCAAGTGGATCTGAAGTATCTGCCGACGCCGCCGCCGTTTCGTTAAGAGATCCAATCGATTGGAACTCTCAGGGTTGCATTTTCCCATCACTTTTGCGGTCTAATTGCTTTGAACAATTTTCGGACGCCACTTTGGGGAATAGCATTTCCCATTTTCCAGCCAGCCAGACTTTGCCATCTACAACTCCTTCGAAGCGCCGCTAAATTGCCCGCTGTCAGCATGGAGCGGCATGTCAACAACAATAATAATTGTAATAACCAACCCCGGCGACGAGTATGAGTATAAGCCATATATACATGGCCGACTATTAAGGCCATGTTCTGCTGGCAACAGGCTGACAGGCCAAGTTAACAGAGGGTCGCCAGGTGGGGCAAGTGGGGCAGGTGAGGCAATCAAGGCACAAAACTTTCCTGCCAACGATTTACTTTGCGAAACGTCGTGTGGGGCGCCTTTGGCCGTGGACTCACTCGTCTCGGTTTAAACTGGATATTGTCCGCCAAGAATAGAGCCCAAAAGTGGCAAGAACGTTTTTGCTGGGCGGCAAGTTGTGGGGGTGTTATACGAACTGTAGGGTCATAAAAAGCTAGCTTCGTTGCCAGACTTTGGGAATATTAAACAGGAAAACTCTGGGTTAAAGTTTATCGAGCATAAAAAATTCAAATTAGTTGTTAGCCAAATTAATGCAGTTTTTTAAGATGCTGAAAAGCGTAGATTATGTTTTTTTATGATTTATTGGAAATAATTTCTAGAGAGAAGGGGAAACTTAAGCCAAGTCTTTTAAGGCAACTTCATAAGGCTCATTTTCTAGAAATATAGGAGCCTTTAGTATCAAAAGATACTTCCTTTAGTTTCATTCAACATCCTTTAAGGTTGTTTCCTCTCGATAACGAATCACTGATCTTGAAATTTGCTTCCACTTAACCCACTTAGTGCGATCAGACCAGCAAGGCAATATGAGCAGTGAGAATGAAAAGATATACATTGTAGCAGGAGCAATCGACCGAAAATTGCCCGACTTGATTAGCAATTCCAATTAGAAGTTTTCTCATTTCTGACAGGCTGAGCGACGGGCATGGCATCAGCCCCTGGAAGCAATCCTGGCAGCCAATCATCATTATGATGTTCATCTGGCATGCACAATAAAAATAAACAGATCATAAATAATATATGAATTCAATTCATATCTAAAAGGATTTGCGGTTAAGACGCCGCCACGCACAAATATGGCGTGGAAAACGAGTTTTTCTTCGCCGAATGATCAAGGGGTATATGGGAGGGGGGAGAATCTGAGAGAATCCAGCCAAGGAGATCGCGTAGATGCAACCAAAAAAAAAGAAGAAGAAAAAAAAATAAAGAAAATAAAAGAAAACAAGAAAAACACGTAGAGCGGCGAGGTGAACTCACTTTTTACCCCCTTGTTTCGTCTGCCGGCAATTTCCCAATGCCGGTTGTGAAATTTCTGGCCTGGCTGCGAATGTTTCATGGCCAAGTTAACAGGCGCACAGAGCAGTCAGTCGTACGATCTAGCCAAGTTGAAAGAAGAAGAGGAAGGCGTAGAAGAAGAAAATGGTAGACCGGAATGAAAACCATCATTAAGCTGTGTTTGCGGCAACATGCAACATGCAACTAGCAAGCAGCCAACAGCCAACAGCCACCAGCCACCAGCAACCGCTGAAGTTCAAGTTCAAAGCCAGGCAAGACAACGAGTTATTGTTTCTCGACAAGATTCTTTCCACTTATTACACAAGTCATCAGTCGTCGTCGTCATTTTCATTCCCATCCTGGTGCCCGTCATCATCTTGGCTGTCATCTTTGACATTAGCCAGGGATCTGGCCATATCCCTCTTAGCTCTCAGTTCTTAACTCTTAACTCTTTTCGCCCCATCTTAACGGTCCAAATTGCAGAAGGCGTTGCCGCATCATTATCAACTGATTGTGTGCACTGGGCACCGGCTACCGTATCCTGTTCTGTCCCGGTACCCAATTTCATCTCACCGGAAAGCAACGCGGCATTCCATAAAAAATTAAAAAAAAAAGAATATATGTATACAGAAAGAGGAAAGAAATCCAGGGAAGGCCCCCTCTTGACGGCACTAATTGTTAATTAATGGAATGCAGGCGTGCCTTGAGCCTGCCCCTGGCATTTCGGTTTTTCGTCTTGCCTGGAAATTATTGCCACACTTTGTCGGGGCTGCAAGTCATGTTTGGGGTTCAGATAACATAATTCCCTACTATCCGAGTTAAGAAAGAGGGAGAATATGAGTTTTTTAAAGGCAAAAGTGTAAGGAATTCCAGCCAATACCAATATCTCTTTCACAAGAATGCAAGTTGCAGCCTTCAGTTAGGTCTTCAAGTTTTCGTGACCCAAATGCAAATGTTAAATATCCTGACTGGAACATTTCTAAATTTTCCTTTTTTTTTGTGATTTTCATATGAAGCTTACAAGTAATTTGGAAAATCCCAGAACAATTTAAAAGTCACCTGCAGAAGCTTTTCCCTTTGGCCAACTATTGATACAGTTCTTTTTCCCCCTTTTCGTTGAGAATGAAGATGCATTCCTGAAATGCAGCCAAACATATTTCATTTTCACAGTCAACGAGGCAAAAGTTTTTCAATCTACCCGGAAAATGCATCACCTTGCCTCTGCCCACCTCAGGTTGCATCGTCTGCGGCAAACTGTGTCATCAGACTGGCATAACTTTTATTGAACTGTCGCCTGGGGGGGAGTTACAACTATCTTTCTCTCTCTATACTATATAGTTCAGGGAAGTCAAAGGTTGGGAAGCCCAAAGGTGACAAGTGCCGAGTCAAAAGCCGCAGACATTTGTATAAATTATTACAGTCGCCCCATGGCGGCGTTCAAAGCGTTTCTCGATATGCATTTATGATTGCATATGACATTTGCATGACGTTGCCACGCCTCCTTTCTCCTTTTCGCCACCGCCCACCATTTCAATTTTTCACTTGTTGAACAGCTGACTTTGGCTTATACGAAATGCAGTTTCCTTGAGGTCTCTTGAGTCGGAATTGGAATTGAAGTCAGACTTTTGGAGCGGAGAATGGAATGGAGGATGGTGGTTGGAGGATTTCTCCTGTGGCTTTTTGGTATTTGCACGACACAATCATTAAATAGCCATGGCCAAGTGCTGACAACCACAAGTACGGCAAAGAGGCCAAAAACAAAAACCAAAACAACAACAACAAATTACAAGCTCACATTGTCAGAGTTGCACTTTAGGCGACATAAATTTTATGTACGTCGCCCTGACAGAGCAAACAAAAAATACGGCGAAAAGGGGATCGATTTTGAAGAAACGAAGATAGAAATACCCTTTATTTGTGAGTCCCCCCAAAGAGGGTATTTTAATAAGTTAAATTAAATATTAACTATATTATTAACTTAAAGAAATAAGAGTCAAACAAAATGTTTTATTAGTTATTAAATAAAAACTAAAAAAAAAACATTTTTTAGTTTTCGATTGTTATGAAAAGTTGAATGACCTTTTGTTAGGGTATCAAAAAGAAGACCGAAGTCAACCAAAAGCAGCAGCGGCAGCCAGGAGGTGTCAATGTACAATTGCAGCAAAAACAACAACAATGGCATTGGCAGCAATGAGCTGCTGGCACAACAAAGAGCCCATTGTTGTTGTTGTGCTTTTTGTTGCTGCTGCTTTTGTTGCTGTTGGTGTTGGTGTTGGCCGTTGATGTTGCTGTTGCACATGCCAAATGCGGACAGAGACACGACGCCAAGGAGCCCCGCCGTATGGACACAAAGCTCATCCCACAAAACACTTGAAGAAATATAAAAAATAATTCATAATTTATATCAAATGGTATTGGCTAGATCTAACTCTAATATCCCAACATAAATATTGATTAGAAGGCATTAATTAGAAGTAATCTATGAAATTGAGAAATATAACTATTTCTTCCAGTGCACCTGCTTGGTCCTCCTTTCCTTTAAGCGGTTACAAAGCATTTCTCACTGTTCTATTGACACACGCAACGCTCGTCTTGGAATGTTGCCGCCGTTGTCGCCATCGCAGCGGCTTGTGTAATTACGCGAGTCGCATTAGCACAACAAATCGACCCCACAGAGCTGCATTTAATTAGTGGCTCAGCAGCTTGGACGACGCGACGACGACGACGACGACGACGACTACGACTATGGCAAACATGTCAGGCGAAATTGTTGGCATAATTCATAATTGAACTGCATTCGTGGCTGCCACACGCTCTCGCATCCTCAGCCGCATCCTTGGTGTATATCTTTGCCAATTTGGAGGCCCAGCTCTGTTTGCTTTGATGGCTACATAAATTTCCTGATAGGTTTGTGGCGCCCAACGTGAGGCCTTCTTGGCTGGTGTTTGTCGTGCCAGGTATGCAATATACCGCAGCCCCCCTCATCCTTCACTTTGACCGCTTTAAACTGCCGATTTATATACCCTATCAGAAGGGGGTATATGGGATTTATGAGCGGAAGTTGGCAGGTAACAGCATGTGGATTTTATAACTTATTTATTAGTTAATAAAAATTAAAAAGAAAGAAATTTGAAATGACTTTCCTTAAGTTGGAATCTATCTAAGGTCTTAAAGAGTATTTCAAATCCTTTAGCTAGCTTTTCCTAGACCTTAAACTCGTTAAGAGTCTTTTTAAATATTGTTACCTCCTGTGCACTGGGCGCACCTACAACATTTGTGGTTGTATAAGCGGCAGTACCGTTATTTCTCGCTCTTTGGGAGTTGTTAGTCGAGTATTCCATTACCACAATTCACATGTCGGCCCAAAAGACCACCCAGGTTATTGTTTTCCGCGACTGTATCTGTATCTGTTTCTGTAACTGTGACTATGTTTTCGCCGGGTTCAAAGACTGTTGACATTCGTGGGTTATTGTTATTGCGATTGTTGCGGCAACCACATCCGTTTTAGTTGCATGTTGCAGGCCATTGATTGACGTAAGCGCTTTAAAGACTTTGTCAAACGAGGTCCATAAAGAACCTCGACTCCGTCCGCCGTTGACTCTGGAGTGCAATTTGCCAAAGGGATTGGGTTCTGCACCGAAAAATATGAACAAGCCAAATGGGAAAATGGGAAACTGAGGACAGTGAACAAGCCCAAGCGGCAGACATGAGACACCACCAAACACTTCATATGACAATCAAACTTTGTCTGCAGGAAGCCAAAGGGGGTAAAACGAAAAAAGAATAACTATTCCGAACGATTTAACAATGAATTCTGCAGCAAAATCTCCATGAAAATAGATATAAAGCGAGACAGACGTCGAGAGGAAGAGATAATGGTGGGAAGTAGCATATAACCATAATATCAATTTCAATAAACTAACAAGCAAATGTGCGAGATGTGAGCGGAAGCGAACTAACACAGTCCGGAGTAGTACATAGGAACTTATGGAGCGCACGGAGGATGTGGCTTGGAAGGTTGTCATATGCCAGCAGACATACGGACAGGTGCCATCAAAGTAAATTTCAATTCCGCAGCAAAGCGAAAGAATAACAAACTGAAAGTAAGGATATTGAGAAGATTGGGTATATGAAAACACTTTGGCAACAAGAGCTGCCAAAACTCAAACCAATAAGTGTCCAAATGTTTGCCAGATGATTGCCAACTAGATAAAAATCACTAAGAAGTACTCCCGAAGAAGAAATCTAAAAATGTGAAACAATCAATGAAAGGATCTTTAATAAACTCCCAGCTCAGACTAATCAAAAAACACTTTCACTCACTAGATAAAGCTTGATATTCTTAAAAACATTTGTAGAAATATTAAACCTAAGCATACCTTCTTATCTGTTTGTAAATAAAACTTTCAAAGAGTAAAACTTTAACTTTTTTAACTTATTCCTGAAATAAAAGAACTGGAAGGAACTTTCCCTGGAGTTGTTTTTTTATTCACTAATGTTACAGTTTCCTTGAATAGATAAAAAGTCCTTTGCTTACCACCAACAGCAATAAAATCCCAACTTTTTTGCGAAATTTATTGAGCAAAACTTTAACTTGATTCGAGACAAAGCAAGGAACATAGAAACTAAGTCTCAGTCTTTGTCTTTTTCCCAACGAAGTAAGTAACTTCCCGGTTGAGGGAAACACAAGAGTATGCAATGCAAAATGTTGTTGCCACTCTGCAGTTTCTAGATATTTGTAGCTTATTATCCATGTAGCTACAACATGTGGATGCGTTTGCTGTATGACAAGTCAAATTAACATGTGCAACACAATCCTCACTCACTTTCCAAGCCAAAAGGATGGCAGATTTCGAGTTGCAGTCCTTGTTGTCATTCGACACTTTGTGAAAACTTTGCTCGGGGTGCCGGCAAATGTCAGCACATTTGTGACTCCTCATCCTTGGCCAAATTAATGCCCCGGCCAGCATGGCGTATACTTGTTAAATGCATAGCAGCATCACCGAGCATCCAAGAACATCTCAACAACTGTCGACATTTTCGCCTGCAGCTGCAGCTTTTCTTACACCAACCCCAGCGATTTTTTCCCCAACCTTTTTTGCATCCCCTTCAATGTTGCAAGCTCTTTTGTATGGCACAATCCTCCATTGTTCATTGTTTAAAAGTGGGTAAAGTGGTGCAGCACAGGCTGGAGAATAATAAAAACTGATGCAAGACGAGACCTTCGGGGCAAAGTTAAGGCCTTCCTTTCGGTCTATTCCATTTTTCTTTTCTTTCTCCAATTCAACCTTAACCCACATTCGGTTTCAATTATCGTGCACTCCAGTGGAAACCAGAAAAACCACAGCCGAAAAAGCTTTAAAAATTAATATGCTGAAAATCTTGAAACAATTTGCAAACTAATAGCAAAAGGCTTAAAATCGCATTAAAAGTTTCACCCAAGAACTATCGGCACAGGCCACCGGCACCCAAACACTCATGTAGAGTTTTATATGCTGAAAGATTCAATAAGCAGCAAGTTGTGGTGGGCACAAAGTTTGCAGTCAGAAAGGCTTAAAGCCTTTTCAAAGTGGCAGCACCAGCAGCAGCAGCAACAGCTTAAAGCCAAAACTTCGGGCTCGAGGCGAAAAATATTGCACTGGAAAAATAAGTCAAGAAATCATCAACGATGCCATTAGCATAGAGTCCAGAAGTGACCGAAGTTCTTGCCCTCAAGAGTGGCCAAAACTTTGGTGAGTTTTTCTTTTTTTGAAGGGGTTGCTGAAACTTTTAACAATCTCTTTACATTTTCCTTGCTTTATGCAGGAAAAATAGGAATACATAAATGGCTTATTTGATTCTTTGAAACAAAAAATATGCAGTCTGATTTTGATTAAAGACTTTTATTTAAATTTCTTATTACAGATGAACTCAATTTGAAGGAAAAGAAAACCTAATAGTACCTAAAAATCCATTATTAATGACCATGCAGGATATACGCTTACGCCTGGAACCACAGCACAGTACAGCCACATTCATATCCTCCTCCTCAGCCTCTTTGTCCTCATCCCAAACAGCTGAGACTACGCTGATTGAGACAGCTGAGAAGTCGCCAACCAGGTGAGCAAAAACACAAAAAAAACTCCCTTAATCTTTAACTCAAAGTTTCTTCCTCCCCCTTAATCCTTGGGCTCATTTGTTAACCGCAGTGAAGCAGCTGCCGGAACAGTGACAACGACATCTCCGCAGCATTATTTCCATCATCATCATCCGCCGGCGCTTCCGCATCCGCAGCCTCAGTCCCGCCAGCCGACGAATCCGCATAGTCACACGCATCCACATCCGCACCTTCAACGTCGTCCGGTGGAGCAATTGCATCTGCTGCACAGCCACCACGATGTCCAGGAGCTGTCCGGACAGGAGCATCTACATCCGCATCCGCACACCAGCTCCCACCCGCATCCACAACATCTGCGCTCGCCCAGCTCCGAGGAGGATAATTCGCCCACTGAAATGAATAATTGCCGTCGTTTGGTGGATAAGCCGCCGCTGGTAAGTCCCGCCAGGGTTCACTGTAAGAAAGAAATAAGCCTTATCTTGATTAAATATTTAATAATTAAGTAAGAAATCGTAAAGGAAAGTCTTTAATTTTTTTAATATTATTTAGAAATCCAAGTCTAGTTTACAAGATTTACCAGAAAAAGTTTTTGGTGTATTTTCACCGATTTTCTCTGCAGTAAGCTCCTTTTTCCTTCACCACTTCTTTCCAATTCTGTTGGTTAATATTAACTATTAGCCAAGGTATTTGAAAAAAAAAGACGGCAGTCGAGGGAGCAATCATTTTTTGCTTTGTTGCCAGGATCCTTTGTAGCCTATTTCTCAATGCTTGCAAATTACTTTGCTCGGAACATAAATCTGCTTACGCTGGTGATTGGCCAGGAAGCAAGGGGGAAATGAAGGGAATTACCTATTGGGATGCACTTAATGCCAAAGCAATGCCAAGTAGCGGCGGAAATGGAAAACTTCAAATCGAGACAGCATCAACAAAATTTCAAAGATGAGGAAATTGCAAAAAATGAGTGGAAATCCTTTGGCTGAGGATGAAGTGTAGTTCTGTAATGTACTTAATGTTTTTATTTTTGTTTTTTTTTGCAAATTTTAAATTTCCTGTACTTAGTTTAAGTCACCACTTTAAGTCACTTGGCTGAAATTGCGCTGCTTGAATCGAATTCAAAAGCAATTGGAATTGGAGTACGTACTCCAGGTGGAAAGTGTTTTTGCCACTAAACCTGCAGCCGAAAAAGTGTTCATTAAATTAATTTGCACAAATGCAAATTTTCGAGTAACGGCACTTTGGCACGCGCCACTAACAAAGGTGCACCAACTGCACACAACTAAAATGGGGCAAAAATGGGCGCACACTGAGATAAAATTCCAATGTTACAGGAAATTAAGCAAAAATTGCAAAGTGAAAGGTTTCTTATTACCAAGGAAAGGCGTTTAACTTAAATTAATAATAATTATAGTTAGCATTAAACTGCCTTTTAAAATTCACAATATTAAGCTCAATTTTAACCTCCAAATGCAAATTGAAATGATCATGAACTTGATAGCAGTCTATAATCCTTAAGAGCTCCACAAACTAATTACATTCTTCTGTTGGCAGCAACTCAAACAAAATCCCCGTTGCCATTTATAACTTGCTACTTAAACAATTTAATGGCAACGCGTTAAATGCTTCCCATTTTCCTCTAGTGCAGTTTGAAGTTGGAAAATGGAAAATAGAATATAGGAGTCCTTGGGAACAATGGGCTGGGATGCCTGGGAAATGGCAGGCAAATGCCGTTAACTTACTGACTTTATGACACATAAATCGCAGCAACAGCGATGCCAAATGCATCCGACAGCCAGTTGCCGTTGTCACGTGTTTGTAGGCCTAGGGAATGGTATGGCATGGCATGGAAATCCTTGCCGAAAGGACAATGGGACAACTTTTCTCTGGCGCCGCCTGAAAGTAGGCAACGTGAAAAGTTTTCCACAGATAACAAGGCAAGGAAAATGCGAGAAAATCAAATGGCAGAAGGAGTAGCAGCACTGCTGTGCTATGAATGCTGCTTAGACACGTCTATTGTGCCATTGTCTGGGAAAAATACCTTGGAAAAGTCCAACAGCCAACCGCCGCCCACTGCATTCTTTATAGTCAGGATTTGTCTGGCAGTTCTGGGAGTTCTAGTCCTCCGAGCTGAATTGCATAATGCGTTGGGCTTCCCTTCCGATGCCATTAGCATAATGGGGGCATTAGGTTGGCACGATGCTCTGATTGCATACTTAACGACAGCCAAGTGCTGCCAATGCGCCAATTTAATTAGCTGCAATTGAACAAAAAGAAAAACCAACAGCCTCAATCGAAGGAATCCTCCATTTAACTTAGAATACTGGCCAAGTTAATCGCCTTTCATCTTCATAAAATCAACATAATTATCGCAAATTACGAGGAAATAACCAAGTCCAATTTACGTTTAGGCTGCTAATTACGGAACGCAATGGGAAACAATTTAAAGAGCGGCAAAGGAAAACCCAAAGGCAGTTGTATCAGCCAACGTCAGAAACTTTCCATTCAGGCTCCAAACTCATTTCAAAGTAATTTGCCGCAAAATCCAATGGCTGGCGGTGGGTCGTCGTAGTGCGGCCAACAAGAGGCGTGGCAAGCCCTGTTTAACATTTTATTGGTAACCAAAAATTTTACACATCAATCTCGGTTGTTTTTTGGGGTGGGATAAAAGTGGTAAAATACGAAATGGGTGGCATGACGTTGTTGTTGTTGTGGCTCTGACTGTGAGAGCTAAAGTGTGTTTGATGTTTGTTGGATTCTCCGGGGGAAGGGAGTGCATGGGGATAAGCTGTAGGGGGAGGTACCACAAATCCCTGAACGAATGCACCTGCCCCGATACTGGTCAGACAACAGTAGTCCCAAATTCACCATTATAGCAATGCAAAAACTTTGCCAAATTGGCAGACAACATGCAACATGCAAAATGTACGACTAGAAGTTGCCACACTGAAAGTAAAATAGATGTGATAATTGTAAGAATTTTTAAAATAGTTTTACAAACAAATATACAATAACATATTAAAAATACTGGAGCTTTATTTTATCAATAATATAAAATATTGTATTTTTTCCAATTTTATTACCAATTTTCAACTAAAAAGTATTTCTCCCTGCTCATTGCCATCCGTTCACAGGTGAAACGCCTGACCATGGGTATCGGCCTGCTGCGGGGCACTGAGGATAGTCGCCCACTTGTGCACAGCACCTGCGGCTCCTCCCTGACCTCTGGATCCGGGTGTGGGTCCACTCAGACCATCTCCGATGGCTATGTGAACGAGGCCATCTGCGAGCCGGACAAGTACGTTGCCAGCAAATTTGGTGACTCCTGCCGGCAATCGCTGTCCGCTCTGGAGAGTGCCACCCAGCGATTGCAGGTTGAGCTGCCGGCCAGCAACAAGAAGTATCTAAGGGAGACGTGCAGCGGTAGGTGTTTGAATTAGTTGCACTTTAAGAAAATTTCATTTAAGTGATTAGTTTAATTATGAAAACATTAATATTTTATGGTATTTTCTAAACATTATAAATATTTATTTCATGATATTTTTTTCTATTTTGTTTAGCCAACTCCAGTCCAAAATTGTTTCCTGCCCACGGTTCCCTGCGCCTGGATAATCTCAGCCTATCAGAACAGCAGGAGCTAAAGGGGGCTGCATGGTTTCAAGCCGGAATTCCCCGGGAAATCTCGCTAGAGGTCTTATCCCGACAGAGTCCAGGTGCATTTCTAGTGCGCCAGAGCAGCACAAAGCCGGGCTGCTTTGCCCTATCCCTTCGAGTGCCTCCTCCTTCGCCAAGGGTTGCCCACTATCTGATCCTGAAAACCCAAAGAGGATATAAGATTAAGGTGGGAATTATAGTTATTTAAAATTCTATTAATACATTTATTAAATAAATATTTTTATCAAATTTCAGGGCTTTACCAAGGAGTTCAGTTCGTTGAAGGCGCTGATTACGCACCATTCGGTAATGCCGGAGCTTCTGCCTGTTCCACTGACCCTGCCACGACCACCGAACACCCGATCGCAGCGTTCCCAGGCCGCCTACGGAGGCGCAAGTGGGAATGGGGGAGCTGACTTTGAGATGTACGGCTCCCTGAACGACTTTCGCAAAATGATGGCCGATTTGAATGTGTGACCGCTGGGCGCACTTAATTAATTAAGTAATTATGTCACGTTGATTGAATTAAGCTGCCCGGCTTGTCACATTGTCCGGGTCGAGACAGGATAACAATCTGTTTAATTTGCGTAATTGGCTGTGCTGACGACGGTTGACGTGGCTACCGACAAATAGGGTCCATGTCCACGTGCATTTTGAACGGGCAATGGCCTACCACCTGTCCGCCAGGTGCTTCAAAAATTGCACAAATTTTTATTAAAATTGATAATAAAATCAGCTACGTGGGCGGCGTCTGTGGTTGCCACAAGGGGCGTGTGCATACACAAATATATGAAATACGCTCAAATCATTTTCTGCGAAACTGATTAAAAAAGTGCAAAAACATGCAATATGTATACGCAAACAGACATCAAGTGATTATTATTTTTCGCGTTTTTATCATTTTTTATTCGTTTTGTATGGTTTTTGCTGAGTGGCAGGTGCATCAGACAGACATCTGAATGGGGCAGTCGGATTAAATGTTAATGTTTGGGTAGGGAAATCGAGAGGAGGCTGCCGGGATTTGGAGTGCGGCAACGGTATGGGTACAATGGATTCTTTTTGTGGTGCATTTGATGCACTGATAATGCAGAGAACTAGATAGATAGACTTATACATGAACTAAATCAATAACCAATTATATTGTAACTATATGTATTTTGTGTAATAAAAATAATGGAATATATTTAACAGTTTAAATGGTTTTTGTGTTACATTCCGGTTATCTTAAATTAACGTTAATAAGAGAACTTTAGGATTATTCAAATTAATATAATTTGGTATCTATCTAATGATAATGATATAATTATAACTTAAATATATTGTTCAAAATATGTTCGAATTTCCCGCCAAGTAAGAGTAAATAGCGGCATGCATTCTCGGCTTCGAGGTTTGTGTATTTGGTGGTAAACCAGCATTGTGTTGACAAGGCTATCGATATTTATCCATACACTTCGAAAAATAATATATTTTCATAATAATCCTCCTTTCTTATTTATAAAATTAAACTAGTTTGACATACAGCTAAATATAAATATCTAGATTTGAGAACCTATATTATCATATTTATAAATAATACGAAATGGCAAACATAGATTTATCTAATGTATATACATAAATTGGTAGTGGAACATGCTATTACCAAGAGAGCACTGTACAAGAGCAGACTCTTCTTTATGACTGCTATCGATAGTTGACGCTCCTATCGGCTAATCGAATCCCACCCCAAGGCCAGCTGCCACCGCTTCCCGCGCATTTTCTGCAGCCCAGGTAGGTCAAAATCAGGATTGATTGCATACCGTGTTTTCACTCGTCTCAAAACCTCCGTAGCAACACCATCCAGACAACGTGGAATTCCCGCTGAACTAGAGACCGGCATTATTTCCATTGTGAGTGCAAGAAATTTCAGCGGCATCATCGGCGTCCCTAACCTTATATATTATATACACACATTTTTGCAGTTTCGGTGACCAAAATTGTGAAAATACAACTTAAAATGCCGCGCAGAAAGGCCCTGACGAACAACAACAATGCCGGCGAGTCGGAGCATCAGGCTCCCAAGGCGAAGCGCGCCAGGATCGCCTTCCATTTGGATCTCCCCCAGCGAAAATCCATATTGGGCAACGTGCTGGTTTGCGGCAATGGAGATATGGGACAACTTGGCCTCGGCGAGGACATATTGGAGCGCAAGCGTCTCAGCCCAGTGACTGGAATCCCTGATGCTGTGGATGTTGTTGCCGGAGGCATGCACAACTTAGTGCTAACAAAAACGGGGGACATCTACTCTTTTGGCTGCAATGATGAAGGAGCACTGGGTCGCGACACCAGCGAGGATGGCAGCGAATCCAAACCAGGACAGATCGATTTGCCCGGCAAGGCATTGTCCATTTCGGCGGGAGATTCGCACTCTGCCTGTCTGCTCGAGGATGGACGCGTCTTCGCTTGGGGTTCGTTCCGAGACTCGCACGGCAACATGGGCCTTACCATCGATGGAAACAAGCGGACACCCATTGATCTGATGGAAGGTACTGTCTGCTGCAGCATCGCCTCAGGTTCCGATCACTTGGTTATCCTAACCACCGCCGGCAAGATCTTCACCGTGGGTTGTGCCGAGCAAGGACAATTGGGCCGGCTATCGGAACGTTCCATTTCTGGAGAGGGTAAGTCTTCGACTATACACAGCCGAGATATCTTTATTAATCCATATAATCGCCTAGGTCGTCGTGGCAAGCGAGACTTGCTGCGGCCCACCCAGCTCATCATCACGCGGGCCAAACCCTTCGAAGCCATCTGGGCCACCAACTACTGCACATTCATGCGGGAATCGCAGACAGGGGTCATCTGGGCCACCGGGCTGAACAATTACAAGCAACTAGCCTTCGACACAAAGAACAGAGATTTCGCACTTACGCCTATTAAGACGGAACTCAAAGATATCCGACATATTTCCGGCGGTCAACATCACACACTCGTTCTGACCACGGACGATAAATGCTCGGTGGTGGGACGTCCAGAGTACGGACGCCTTGGTCTAGGTGATGTCAAGGATATTGTGGAGAAGCCGACGCTTGTAAAGAAACTGAGCGATAAGATTGTGTCCGTGGGCTGTGGCGAAGTCTGTTCCTATGCCATTTCGGAGGATGGCAAACTCTATTCCTGGGGCTCCGGCATTAACAATCAACTGGGTGTTGGCGATGGTGACGATGAACTCGAACCGGTAGTGGTTGTCAGTAAGAATACGCAAAACAAACAAATGCTGCTGGCATCCGGCGGTGGTCAGCATTCCATCTTTTTGGTCCAGGCGGATAAACAGGAGCAGAAGGAGAATTTGCCGGCGAAGCCGTCTGGTAGCAGCAGTAATAAGAAGGACAAGACACCGCAGCAGGAAAATGCCGAAAAGGAGACCGAAAAGTCGGATAAACAGGAGCAGAAAGAAAATGTCCCGGCGAAGGCATCCGCCAGCAGCAGCAGTAAGAAGAACAAGACGCCGCCGCAGGATGATGCCGACGAAGAGGCCAAAGAGGAGCCCGTTTCGGCTACCCCTCCCAAGAAGGCCAAGAAGCCGGCTGCCAAGCGAGGCGGAAAAAAGACATAAGATTGAGTATAAATACGCTGACTTTTCCCATTTTGTTTTTGGTCACATTAAGTGGCACCCCCGTACGCTTACTTAACGCTTAAGGAAAGTTTACTCATGGTCCGGATTCGTAAGATAGATCGCAAGTTTTTCTTATAATATGTTAAGATTTACGAACTGAGTCCTGTTAAGTTCTTATTATTTCGATAAATAGATGCCCCGCTCATATCTTACAAATCTGCCTTTCGAGGAAATCTTCTTTATCTACCCATTTAAATGTTTAACAATTACAAATACGAAACCGTAGTAAATTTGTATTTGAACGCAAAGTGAAACTAATTGAGATTTATTTACAAACTAATCAACTTGAATCCGACATAAATCTATGCGTTATTTGTTTATATAATTTACAAAGACATCTTACTCACAGTGTTCTATAATTTCTCGGCTCAGGCGGGGGAGGAATGGGAGATTACCAACAAAAAGCTACAACGGATAGGGGCAGTAAGCGTGGGACACCATTTACTTGAAACTCGAATAATATCAAGAAACACGAAATTGTTACTCTTAGCATAGATCTAGAGATGTATGTATAAATATGTATATATATTTTGGGTGGTTCGATTTGTAGTAAACGGAGTAAAAAGTATTGGCCTTCAAGAGCGAAGGTCTGTTTAGAAAATTCTGAGAACTAAAGGTATAATTTCAAGTTGACCCTTCAACCTTTTAAGAAATGCAAGCCAGGGAAATAGGTACACTGGATTTTATATTTGGCTGTCCTACTGACATTGTTATATAGATGGCAGGGATCGTTGACGTTCAAATTGCAATTTCTGGTAAACAAATCGAACCACCCTGTCTTATATAGGTCTGGGTTTTGGCTTGACTACGAGTAGTAACACGGCTGACGATTACCTCTGCCTGAGTCGACTGTGGCTAGGGAGGTGGTGATGGTGGTGGAATTTCCGCCGTAGTTGCTGCCCAGGTAGAAGCTTATAAACAAGATGCCGCACAGCAGAGATAGCGAAAGAACGACGCGCACTAGCTTCCTTGCAAAGGCGATGAGTCCAAGTAAATGACCGCCAGCCGCAACACCGCCCAGCTGCCTATCGCCGTTGCCTTGACAGCTGCGGCACAGCTGCATATACGTCTTGATCAGGGCATTCAGACACTCGCCGTCGAATTGGTCAAACATATCGGCACAGTCCAGACCCAAATCCATCAAGTCAAAAGCACATGCGCAGTTCTCTAGCTCCGTGCAGTTGCAGTCGTGGTCGTTATTGTGGCTATTGCGAACGGCATCGTTTAGCTCCTGCCTGGTCAGATTACACGGTGAAAGTAAATATTATTTGCGCCTGGCGCACGAATACGCCGTAGATTTGGGACAGGTTGAGGAATGTCCCATTTGCTGATACATCAGAAATCCGAAGCCGGCAAAGAGCAACAATAACAGTGCCAGCGTCACGTATTGCAGGTTCTGGGTAAACGCCAACTGACGTTCCATCGCCGATGCCGGATCATGACCCTGGTATGAAGATATATTAAAATTTATTTTCTTCGGTTTGTTGTTAGTAAGGAACTTACAATAGCCGACTTCTTGCTGTCCACGCAAGACTTGCTGGTCTTCGATGGACAATCCGGTGGCGCTTTAGGCTTACTTTCTTCGAAACGACATACCAAACGATGCTGCTCCACATCCACAGCAGTGGGAGATTTGTTCCGCCACATCTCTGCCACGTCAGAGCCACCGCATTCACCACCCGACGCCACCATGGCCATCACCAGGAACTTGTCTTTGCTCTCTTCACTTAGCTTGTGCTCTGACTTCAGCCATATATTAATAGAGGCCGACTGGTTAGGTTGGATAATGCCACAACGGGGTCGCACACGGAACTTTTCAGGCGATGTGGTTTGAATCTGAAAAGGTTTAGAATTTTGGTTTTGGTAAGAATTTGATATTTAGATGATTAACCCACCTTGTACGTCACAGCTGACTTGGCAATCGACTTGAGGTTCAGCGTGGCCTCTGCATTCTTGGCATTAAAGTTGACAAACTCCTTTGGATCGATGTTCAACATGCCTAATCAAGGAAAGCAATGTAAGGGTCCCCGCTTGGTATTAATAAGGGCTTTTTGAATATTTTCAATTTTGGTGGGGACCAAGAATTTTGTAAATGAAATAACGAACTAAAATGAGGCGACTTCGTTGCTCACAATGAGTTTGTATATTTATGACATAATGGGCAGTGCCGATTGATAGAAAGCCAAAATTATTCATTATGCAATGATACAGTAATTCTAAATTAAATCATGTTAATAGGTGACTTCTTACCCTCGGATGGAGTGTGCATCTCGTTGATGTTAGACTCCTTGAGCACCAGGGGAGCGGTATTGGCAAAGGTGACCTGTCGATTAAAAAGAACTCGTTCAAATGACCGTCTTTTATGGTTAGTAGGATTGTTCGGTGCCTCCCCCTTAATCAGCCCCTTTCGAACGTGCTTTTGTGTGTCATTTTTACAAGAGCCGGCGCACTATTCTAGGCACCCTTGAGCTGGCATTATTAGCGAAGGTTCCACTTGTACCGGAGGTCGCTAGGTGAATTGGTTCGATTTGGTTTTCTGTCGGATGTGGGTTGTCTGTGTGTCTTGTAAATCTTTTATGCATTGGAATAATAAGTTTGATCTGCCCTTATCGCTGCCCTGTGGATGCAATCTCCAACTCACGTAATTGAAACGCCCAGGGTCAGACATCGGTCACATATGTCAGTATCCACACCGCGCTTATATCAGTAATTGGACTACAGATATATAACATATAACGAAAGCCGGACTTTTAGACTCCTGCTTTGATTCGTTCTGCCCTTAATTTGCATTTACCCAAATAAAAACAGCTGGCAACCCTGAAACGGTGGATTTCCCGATTTCGCTTTAGGGATTTCTTAATACGCGTTAGCACATTGCAATATTTTTACTTTTTTAACGATATTTTGAATTTTATTTTTTTAAATTATCATAAAGCTCGGCATTAATGAAAAAAAAAAAAAAAAAAATTTGAAATAAAATTTAAATTGCCTCATAAGCCGGGCTTAGTGGTTCATTTCATTGGTTCTTTTTGCTCACAAATGGACAGTAATTTAAAACAATACCTTTTCCTGAATTTAAACTGAACAAACAACAGTTGTCATTTTAGCACAAAACAAGGAAAAATATGCAAGGTAAAATAATCGTCTTGAATGGCAAGACAATTCGATCCGTTTCGGGTTTGTTGTGCTTTTGTTTGGGCTTCCACGTAACGCACTCATGATCATGATGACAGGCAGGCCACATTCCTTATAATTAACCGGATAAATTCAGCTTGGGTAATAAATACTTTTGAATGTTCGATGGTTTATAAATGATTTATTGATTGTTTAAAGACTGACACATATTTCTTAAGCACAATTGAATGGACATGAACACTTAGCGAGAGGTCACCGTACTGCGCACACACACACACACATACCCTAGGCATTTTGTTGAAAACTTTGAAGAATGAATATCAATAGATGGTACAATAAAAATGCAGCTTCCGTCCTCCGATTTTTTCCTTTGTCTCGACGCTTTTTAGTTAATAACAATTATAGACAGGAAATATCCATGACGATTAGCACAAGTTTGGAATAAAAACGAACATAAAATGAGGTTGCTTAGTGGATTTTTGTGACTAGTTCGCGCGAATGTAGAAATACAAGTGAAATAAAAGCACACCCAATATGCGAGCTTTCGGTTCGCTCCGCCTCTCTCTCGCTCTCTTGGTCGATCAGCTTCTTCCAGCTGTTGTCGCCACTGCCGTTTTTTGTTGTTGCCGCAAAATGAACTGAAACTGTAAATGAAAGTGCCGTTGCAATGAGAGAATGATGACGTCGTGTGGGTGTGATAAGAAAATGTTTGCGTGGGTGTGTGCTGTTGTTTGAGTGTGAGTGAAATTCTCGAGTTGCCTCGCCGATTAATATTCGCTCTGGGAGTCATTAACACATCACGTATACGATATAAATACACACATACATATGTAGAACATGTTATAATCCCTGTGAAAATGTGTATGTGTTCTACTTTTTACGGGTCAACGCTTTGGGGCCTCGAACTGACCGGATAGCCACTGACCCAAGCCAGAAACCGAAAGTTTAGCAATATGTCAAATAAAAGACTATAAATAGCTGCTGTAATGTTCTGCCCACAGACTGCTGCTGGTGAAACGAGCAGCTACACTGGGAAAAATCTTCATTGGTAAATAAAATAGTAGTAATCTTAAATTTTACATTTATAATTTGTTGATAAAAATCGTAAGGGATATAGATTTTTAAGTTAAGCTGTTGATAACATATGAAAGTCTATATCATTATTTGTAACAATCACAAACAATCGAATATTAAATCCAGTTTCTATAGCTTTACTCTAATGTTCCCTCAGTGTACTGGGACAGACCCTCGCTTAGGTAAGCTTAGTGGTCAGTTGGGGACAGGCAACTCACGCAGGACACGCAAACAGCGCACCCTAAATCAATACGTCCCAAGAATGTGAATCAATTATGGAGAAAGCGCCGTGAGGAGGTTCGCGTGAGGTTTTGGAAAAAGCAATTAACCGACCGAGGGACCGTCTCCTTCCGGGTGCAGCCATGTCACAAGGAACACGCCCGACAGGCGAATACCGCTCGAGATTTTGTCTGTTGTTGGTTGTGTCTATTGATGGTACTACTATGTGTACCTGTATCTGCCACCCATCCCTGCTACTCACCTTCTTGTCCGCGAACTGCTCATCATCGCCGGCATTGGCGGCCACCGGTTTGGGTGAAACCTGTTTGGCCTCCGGCACGAAGCTAAATTCATAGTTATCCTCGCCACCCCAGCTGGCCAGGCTGTTGTCCTTGGTTATGTACTGGCTAATGTCCTTTTTCGATATCATTTTTAAAATCTCAACCGCTTTTGGTGGCAACAGGGCTTTGATGACCTTAAAAGCAGCTAGAAAAAAGGATTAACAAGAAGTCATGGTCACGGTTGATGTTTTGAGAGAAGTTCAAAGTTGAATATGAAAGGATTTTAGATTTATATCTAGATTGTCATCAATAATTGTTTATAGTACTTACCATTTAGTACCCAGGCCAGTTCATATACCAAAATATAATTCAGAGTATTAGGATAGTATTGCTTAAATGTCTCCACAATGCGTTTCACAAAGTCCAGATCCATGGTAGCCAATCCCGTGCCCGCCATGTCAAAGAATATGGTCAGTTGGGTCAAGTGCTGCTCTCTCTGAGTTCTTTCCACCCAATAAACCACGACGCGAATCAGCTCATCCAGATTCTTGGATTTACTATGCAGTTTAACACGGAATATCAACAAGGGCTTGCCATCGACATCTGTGCTGTGTACAAAGACCGATCCCTCTTTCAGGTACTCCTGGTTCAGCTGGCTCTCGTTGAGATCATTAGCCCCATATGACTGGCGCCAGACACAGGTGTCCCACAATTTGTTAAAGGACGCCTCTATGTCGAGATCATGCATTTCCAGGAATCTCTGTAGCCAAAGGTGATCATTACGAATGCGATCGATATCGGTTGGATGGAAGGGTGCTGACAGTGGATCATGTAAAGAAATAAAAAGATTATTGGAATCTTATCTGTGGATTATGCGATAGCGATAGAGCTTAAGAAAATGCTCTGTGGAGATAGTAAATTCCAATCGATTACACGGGCTTATCTCTGCTCTTTTATGGCACAACCCATAGTTTCACATTGAAGAGCATTAATCTATGCAATTCTGTTCGTAATCTTTGTTTACTTAAGAGGTGCCACCATTGAAATTTGGAGGAGATAAGGAACAGATTGATAACAACATAAGGTACAAGTGTTGGTTCGAGTGCTTTTTATTTTAGAAAAGAAATAAAAAAAACTCTTCATTTTCATTATAAACCATTCGGTTTGGTCTAATCTTTGGCCTCATGTACTTAACCTTTTGCCTTTGCTGATTATACGGAAGTCCGTATACTAAATGCCTTACCTTCCCCATTTCTATATACGAGTATAGGTGTTTAAGTACGAGTATCTATAGCTTAAGTCTCAAGTTCAAAGCTTTCGCTGGAGTGCACTTAAGCCAGCGTAATCGTTGAGCTAGGCAGGGCTGTTTAATTTATGCACTTACTAATTGGAGAATTTGCACTACAAATAAGCCAAGCAGAATGATTCATATAAACAAACTATTGTCAGAACACTGCTATATATATCTCTGGTAATTAACGATTAAAACCTGTCAACTGTGGGAATATACGAGACCATAAACCGAATTTATTAGTTTCGCTAGCTAACGAACGTTGCACTTTGTAGCGTTTAAGTGTTTTTTTCTTTTTTGCTGGATTATCTCACCTGCTGGAGGTGATGAGGCATATTTGTTGTTGAACTTTTCGCGCAGCTCCTCGATTTGTTCGGGGGTCGTCTCCTTGACCTTGATGCCCATGCTGCAAGCTATATTTCACACTCGATCAGAACGAAAACTGCGGGCCAACTAAACATTAGAGTTTAATTCCAATCGAAGGGGGGACTATGAAGTTCCTATCGGATGGCGCCTAATCAGAAATCCACTTTCACTGCGATTAGATTTGCTTGACTCGGAACACAGGTGAAGGTACAATAGGCAGGGTTATCATGTACAAGCGGGAATTATGCGAGCTATCCAAGTGCGTTCCACGAGCGTGTACGGCTAACTGAATAAACGACTAACGGTGTCGACACGATCGGTGGATTTAGATACATACGAACACATCGCCTCGATCGTTGGCAGTCGGGTGGCGTACGGATTGAATGTGGAGCACCTGGTTCTTCGCGGTACTATAATGGGCCTCCCAAAAGGGCAAACCCATCCACCCGCTCGCCCACTGCTGCAATGGAACGTGATCGTTTGGGGTGTATATCACTTGCATTACAATTACCTCCAAAATGCTTGAGTGGAAGTATAACCGAAAAGCTTTCGAAGCTTTTCGCTGGAGTAAATAAGCAAAGCCAAATCCGGTCAATAAATATCGTATTATTATTTACACTATCATACAAAGTTTAAGGCAATTTTAGGCAAATTTGTAAACATAATCGTCATTACCGCCCCAGAGTTTAAGACTGTTTTCCTTGTCCACATACTGGTCAAGATCCTTCTTCGTGGTAACCTTAAGAATCTTCAATGCTTCAGCGGGCAGGAAGGTCTTCACAACTTTAAAGGCAGCTAAATAAAATAAAATTATTATTTAGTTTTTAAATGAGAAAGTTAAAATCATACCATTCAACAGAAAAGGCAAGTCGTGGACAAGAATATAATTCGGCACATAGGGATATTTGGTCTCAATCATTCCAATAATACCCTTGGTGAAGTCCAGGTCCAAGTTACTCAGCCCCGTGCCAGTCATATCCATAAAAATGGTCATCTTATCCAGGTTAGTTTCGCGCTGCACCTTCTCAATCCAGAAGACAATGATTCGCAGGAGATCATCTAGATTCCGGCTCTTCGAGTGCATGTTAATGGTCAAGATCAGCAAAGGTTTTCCGTCCTTATCCTTGTTATGGACAAAGATGGAGCCATCGTTCAGATATTCCTGGTTTAAGTTCGTCTCGTTGATGTCATACACTCCGAAACTCTTACGCCAGGCAAGGTTATCCCACAATCTGGTGATGCACTTCTCTACATCGAAGTCGTACACCTGCAAAAGTTTGGTGATCCATAGGTCACTCTCGGTAATTCGCTTCAGATCGTTCGGATGGAAAGGTTCTATTTTGAGAATATATATAAACTTCAGATTAGATGCGACTAATTTTGTTGAAGTGGCTTACCTGCTGGTGGCTCTTTCTCCAGTTTCTGGAGAATGCTAGTCTTGACTTGGCTAATCTGCTCGGCAGTGGGATCCTGATCTGAAGGCATGTTGCTGCTTGGTTTTGCCTGAACTAACTGAAATATTCCCTGCAGTTGGCTTTTATATGAATTCCTTATCTACCCCTTTTTATAGGTATTTGAAAATGTTTCCCGAGCTCTAAGAGGAAGTATTCTTAATCTGAGAGCGTGATGACTGAGCAGTCAGCGGGCTAATCAACGACTGACAACTCTACCCCAAACGCTTGTCGGCTCGCTCGCCGAGAGCGTTTTCAGTTGTTCTCCAAACCAATTGTGCTCTGCTTTCCAGACGATCATGTAAATGACTCAATGCGGGTGGGGGGCCCGGCAATGGCAGAGGCAACCACACACCCGCCCGTTCTTTAATCAATATTGAGAAAATAAGACAATCTGGGGGGCAAAACGAAGGGGCCACCGTCAATTGCGATAAGCGGAACAAACTGGGGAACTGGTAATGTTTATGGTTCTTATGGAGGCGATTCTTAGGGAACTTTTATGGTTCTTGCTGTGGTTTTCTTTGCGATATATGACGTCTCCACTGGCTTCTTACTCGTATATCTATCTTTAATAGGGGGCGTAGAAATTCCTTGTGGCTTGCCTGGATTTTAAGTAGCAAGCTAGGTCTACTAAGCTGAACTATTCCCCTTCAAATAGCAGGCGGATATGATTGCGGTGGCTGTAATGGATATCTAACAGGCAGGGTTTGGCTAAAATTACAGTAATTTTTTTTGATTCGCATAACAAGATTGATTTATCAATTACATTCATGCATATACATGTATCATGTATGCACAAGTGTAGGTTTATTTCTGTGGGAAAATAGAAAAATGGTAATCTTATCAACCTTATGAACTTTGTTTTATAAGTTAGTGGGATTTCATATATACTAATTATAATTGTCATCGTTATTGTTTGACTTTTGTTCCGTTGTTTTAATGGCTCATGGTTATAAGTAAAAAATAGTCGGATATAAATTGGTTAACTAGGAACCAGTTTAAATGTTTATGAAACCTTATGGTTATAAATAACTAATTTAAGTGGACAATATACGTACTGGTTATAGTCATTCGTATTTTCATTGCTCTTCTTTATTTTTTTTATTATTAAGTTGTTGTTAGTTTTAAGGTATTATCGATAGATTTTTATTTAGAAAATCGATTTTTTGACTGTTCTAAGTAAAATAAGTAACTTATTTTATTTTAACTAGCAATTACTGTTTAATTGACTTTACTGGTTTTTAGGAAAATGGTTTGGTAATTATTTGTTAACTAGCTGTAGTTTGATATTTCGAATTCCAATAATTAACAATCATAACTAAAAAACTTTCGGCTAAAACATCAATTAAGTATTAATAAGTTATCCAATTCACAAATTCAAATAATTAATCAATCCTAATCAATTTAAAATCTAAATTCATTCATGTTGCGCTTTTGTTATTGTTGACATTGAAACCGAGTGAGGAGAGGAGAGGAGAAGAAAGAGCTGACAATAACAAAACCGATGCCATTTACATATCGAAAGCTCGATACCTCCTTAACCGTGTCCCCCGCCATTTGGACCATCATCCCATCCGTCAGCGGACATCCAAGAACTTTCGCTGTTGGCTGTTCTGGCCCAGTTGTGTTGTTTACGTGAAAACGTGCGTTTGGACTGCGACCACTTCCTCGCTATTTATCCGGATGCGGATGCATTTCAGCCAGTTTTGAGAGTCCCCTAAAATCCCCTGAGATGAAGTTCGCCGAGCACCTTACAGCCCACATAACGCCCGAGTGGCGAAAGCAGTATATTAACTATGAGGTGAGTGCCGATAAAATGTCACACCAATGTGCGGAAAAATCTGTATCCGTGTAGATACACGGACGAGTGTGCTTTTCCCGCTGTCATTCTGCCAGCTGTGACGTCACGTGCCACATCAGCTGCTTGGCCAACTGTCAAATTGTGGAGCTTTCAACGCGCATGCGCCCTGTTGAGCGCACATTCTGTGTTGTGCTCTCCTTAGACGTAAACAAATCGGAAAGGGATGGAGAGAAGGGCGGACGAGAGAAGAAGGCAAAGAAAACAAAGGCAAAGATGAGCGAGAGAGATATAAATACAATGATGACCAAAAATCTAGGTCCTAAGTCTGAAAGGAATTTATTACTTATTATTTTTTTTTTTTAATTAAAAAAGTATATACTAATGGGTTCTATTTTCATTCCTTTAGGAAATGAAAGCCATGCTATATGCAGCCATCGAACAATCACCATCCGCTGAGCTGGTAGAGCGCGAGATGGTGACCCGATACTTTGCCAAATTCGATGAGGAGTTCTTTCACTATTGCGATAAGGAGCTGGCCAAGATCAACACATTCTACTCGGAAAAGATGGCCGAGGCGACACGCAAATATGGCAGTCTGCGAAGCGAATTAACAGAGGCCCTGGAAATGGGTCATCCGAAGAAACAACCAGCATGGAAGAGGCGGACACCGCTTGGCAAGAAGAATGTGCCGGCGCGTAAGATACAGGATCTCAAGTTGGCATTTAGTGAATTTTATCTGGGACTCATTCTGCTCCAGAACTATCAGAACCTGAACTTCACGGGTTTCCGTAAGATACTTAAGAAGCACGACAAGCTGCTGAGCGTAGACTATGGTGCACGTTGGCGCACTGATCACGTGGAGGCAGCACATTTTTACACCAACAAAGACATCGATCGGTTGATCCAGGAAACGGAGCAGGCTGTTACCCAGGACATCGAGGGTGGTGATCGGCAAAGAGCCATGAAGCGGTTACGAGTGCCACCACTCGGTGAGCAGCAGAGTCCGTGGACCACCTTTAAAGTGGGTCTCTTCTCCGGCGCCTTTGTTGTCCTCTTCATTACGGTTGTGATCGCTGCCATGTTCTATGGATTTGGAGAGAATTGGCGGGCTGGTATGAGGATGTTCCGAGCTCCATTCCTCATTATCGAATGCCTTTTCCTTTGGGGCGTCAATGTCTACGGATGGAGATCGTCGGGTGTGAATCATGTACTTATCTTTGAATTGGATCCTCGCAATCACCTGTCCGAGCAGAATATCATGGAGGTGGCATCGGTGTTTGGCGTTATCTGGGCTTGCTGCGTGCTGAGTTACATCTTCTGCGATCCATTGGGCATCCCGCAGTATGCAGCTCCACTTTGCCTCTACACTTTAATGGGTGCCTTTTTGCTCAATCCCACAAAGACGTTTCATCACGAGGCCAGATATTGGGCCTTAAGGGTACTGCTAAGAGTTATCATGGCTCCATTCTGTTTTGTAAACTTTGCCGATTTCTGGCTGGCAGATCAGCTGAATAGTATGGTGCCAGCCTTTCTGGATATACCATTCTTGATTTGTTTCTTCGGTCGAAGTCCCACGTGGCACAAAGCTGGAAAGGGTGAGTTGACCTTGATATATATATATATACCTTGATAAGGGGAAAATGGCCCTTAATCTTTCTTACTTACTACTTCTACTACTTACTTACATCTTCTAGTAAAATCTGTTTCACATTTTTCCATTTTAGTTTGCATTACATTCATAAAGAGTGCTATTATTATTTTTCCATTTCCATCTCAAAAGTACTTAACACAAAATTTCCGGGAGCAATTTTATTACCACGAAAAGTAAACAATTCGGTTCGTACTTTTCTCCCCAATTCTGGTTAAAAACTTTTCGCATTTTAAATCAGTTTACAAATGAGAAAAGTGCAAAGCCAACAACATTCAACAGCATTTAAAATGTGAATTCAGTACCGAGAATTGTCGTCCTGATATAATTATAGAAGTACAAAGTGGTTAATTTACCGACATTGTTTTATTTATGCAACAGCTGCCAGTCACTGTGTGGAGTATGTGTCTCTGCTGCATCCCATTGTTGCCATTTTGCCTGCCTACTTCCGGTTCGCTCAGTGCATCCGCAGATACCGCGACACAAAGGAGTCGTTTCCGCATCTGGTCAACGCAGCCAAGTATGCAACATCCTTCTTTGTGGTGATATTTGCCCACAAATATCACACGACCACGGGTAAGTGGATTCATTATGCGGGCGTGAGTTCATTAGGGCACACCAACGTCACCGCAAGTACAAATATATATACATATATATACATTATGCGTGCTGTTTACGGTCCAGTGCCAATTAGTGCCATCTTCATGGCCGAAAATTCATGTAGATTGTATTTGGCAGGAGGGCACGTGCATCTCCAAGCCCACACTCACTCGATTGTTTCTTGATTTTCAGATACCTATCCACTGTCCAAAGAGAATCCCTGGTTCTACTGCTGGATTACGGCGGCCATCTTCTCATCCTGCTACGCCTACACATGGGACATTAAAATGGACTGGGGCCTGTTCGACTCGAAGGCCGGCGACAATCGATTCTTGCGTGAGGAAATCGTTTATTCATCGACGGTGAGTCCGGATGGGTAGTGTTTTTCTTCTTTTTTTTTTATTTGGAGGTATAGAGTGGCAGAGTAACCCCCACAAATAATGGCCACGATAAATATTTGGGCAAACGGCACGTAAAACAATCTTTCAAAGCGTTCATTATCTCTGTCTTTTGGGTTTCTCTTACTTTTTCGGTCCTCAGTGGTTCTACTATTTTGGCATAATTGAGGATTTAATACTGCGCTTCAGCTGGACCCTCTCCATGAGTCTAATTGAGGCCGGCTACATTGAGGGCGACGTGATGATGACCATTCTCAGTCCCCTTGAGGTTTTCCGTCGCTTCATTTGGAATTATTTTCGATTAGAGAACGAGCATCTCAACAACGTTGGCAAATTCAGGGCTGTAAGGGATATATCGGTGGCACCAATGGATTGCTCAGATCAGGTGGGTGAAAATAATTTGTCTAAAAATACCATTTATTTTATAAATAACTTATACGTTAACATAGTTTTCACAGAAAACATCAATTAAGTTTACCCCAACCTTGTTTACCTTGAATTTCAGACAACGATTCTACGCATGATGGACGAGACGGATGGCGTGTTGAATCGAAGGCGTGGAAAGGCCGCAGGCGGCAAATCCGCAACCAAGAAGAACAAACAGGAGCAGCGGCTGCTCCTTCAAGGGGAATCCATCGAGGACCTCTGTTCTTAGTTGGGAAACCAATTGGGTTACCCAATAAACATCTCTCTATGTGCACAAATTTTAAGTTCATGCTAATAAAGCACTGCAGTTGCATTTTCGGACAATGAACAAATGGTCCACAAAAATGTCATTGTTTTTGCCAAATGTGAGCAAGAAAGTTCGAGGAACTCTATTTTCCAGCGTCATCTACATATGATATGTGGGTGGAGTGGGTGTTGGAGGCAATGATGGCGATTGATGATAAACACAAGTTCAATTCTCGTGACTGTTGAACAATAAACTTTGGCCCAACTTCAGTTCTATTTGGGTCTGGCATTTTGGGTGCCTAAAAATACATTCGCCGAACCATGCTTTCCAGTGGCTTGTTGTGGTAGTCATGGCAAATTTACGTAAACGTTAGCATACGTAATTATTGATGACACAACAGCGTATGCATGACGTTTGATATGTTTTGATGATGTGTCCAAAATCATAAAAAGGAATGACCATCGATTAGAAAGCAACTGTCTCTTTGTTTATTTTTGGTTTCAGCTACGTTTCTTGGAATTTCTATTTGATTATTTTTCAATATATTAAAACGATTCCCATTTTGCATAATAAATTCTGATCAAAAATTTCAATGGTAGCTGATGTTGACAAACAAATTTGATGTATTTCACCGTGGGTTACCTCTGGGAGTTGGAAAGGTCCCGCTCGCAGCTGCACAAATAGTGATTGATTGATTGGTTTTTGTGAGGTTTTCCCCAGCTTCGACTCACTGTAATTATTTAATAAAACTTTGAAGGACTTCTGCTCCCTGCTGATTATGTTTTATCAGAAATCCTGCATTATGATAATTCTTTTTTGAGGTTGACAAACAAATATTTTTGTTAAATTCTCGATTAATTTTGTCTACAAACTGACCACTAAGAATTCAATGTGATTTACTCAACCACACTTTTGCGGTCTTTCGGGGACAAATGGCGATAATAAATGATTGTTGGATTTAATATGTTCTCAATTTAATAACGCGAAAGCAAAACTCAGCAAGTTGTGGGGAAAGGAAAGTTACACAAATTGTTTGAGAAACTTTTTGTGTTTCTTGTAGTCAGAAAAGTTTCCTTAGAGCCTTTCGCAGTTTTTGGAAGTCCTTTCCATGCTTCATATAAATATTCTTGACAGTTTTTTATGCATTTAATTGATTCAATTTTGCAATTTAAGAGTTGATAAAACTTATGTTTCCGGGATATTTATTTGACAAGCAAAATGCAAAATAACTGTCAAATAAATGTGAAAAGTCTGGGATGACGAAGAAAACGAAACATCTGGCAATCAGACTGGCAACTTGAACGTGATCAGCTTTGTGTTTTCATAAGGTAAATATGTTTTTAGCCTTTTCTCTTTTTCCACTTTAGCAAATACTGTGTGCTCAATTTGAAAGCGGATTATATCACGGCTTTGGGTCTTCAACAGTTGCTTATTTGTGTGAAGCCAAGGTTCAATTCAAATTGCACTTCTCTTTCAATTTTCCTATATTTTTAGAATTTTTTTTTTGCCCTTGGGAAAACATTTTTATGTGATTCCGTTGCCGGGCAACTCCCGGTTGCAAAGCGTCATTGGCCATTAGAAGCCATTTATGGCTTGCAGATAGGAATTTCCTTTTTGGCCACTCCTGGGATGGCGGATGTCACATTGATGAGAATCTCTTACGGGCAAATGCTTGTTTTTGAAGTCCTGCGATAAGTGGACCCTTTTTGGGGAGTGTTTTTATTAGCCTGAGGATTTTTAACCGCTCCTCTCATCTTCGGCATGAGAGCCCATATTTAGTCGGCATTTAATTTTTGCAACCTTCGAGATGAACCCATTGATAATGGAGTTGTGTGGTATCTTACTTTTACCTTGCGGTTGTAGCTTTTAAGCAGATGAGAATGTAAAATGTGCTTACCTTCTGGGAAATAATAAAACAGCTCCATGTTTTTCGTTTTCCTTTCTCTTGAGCGACAAGCAGCAGCGCTTACTTTCACATGTCAACGTGGTGGTGACACCTTTTTTTCCCAACCTCCAACCTACTTTGTTGGATATTTTTTTCATTCGGTTCGGTTCGCTTCCTTTACTGCTGTCAAAGCAGATTTTCTTTGATTTGGCAGGGGCGCCAACATAGGCTCACCAAAACCTGATGGCAAACACACAACACGTTATACAAACAACAATGGCGGCAATCTCTTATTTGTACGGATAGCCCACCGTGCGTATACGTGTTATTGTGTTGACATTTTCGGCTTGGCCTTGCATTTCCGACCATGTTGTTAAGGTTCCTGATTGCAATTGTTTTGCTTAGCTCACCCACTGCGTATATGCCATGTTACACGCATTGCAATTGCTTTAAGCAGCCGTGTTAGTTAATGTTTATCTTGGCCAAACATCTGCTCTTTGGGGGCTAATAAATGGGTAAACATTACGCTGGAGAAATGACAACGACAATAGCTGAATGCAATTCAGCTGTGCAGGAATGCAATCGGCATATGCAAATATTCAAGGATTAAGTGATTGAAAGGACTGAGTTGGTTCGGCATGTGCGAAATGGTTAAATTAAAGTTTATCCGCATGTATTGATTTTCCGTTTCCAATTTAAATTTTGCCAATGATTGGCTTTTTGATGCCAATCAAACGGTAGGTAAAATTGCCTTGTTGCAGAATACCTATATATTTATTTATATTTCTAATGATGACCTGAAATAGAATGCTTTGATTGCTGGTGCGTGCATAGACGATTTCGTTCATTAAAAACAAAAGTGATAGATTGCAGTTCAAAAGCCCACTTGGCGTATACGTTATTTTACACTGAGTTGGTTTAAATTTAACCATCAGTTTTACTGTGTAACTCACATTTCGGGGAACAGCCCTTATTATACGCTGGGCAGTGATTGAACAAATGTTTACATTGAAAGTTAATTAATTAATTTAAAGCATCTGACAATGGCCCATCACTGACAGGGACTGTCAGGAAGTGGCCGGGAATTTCCACTCAATATGCTAATCGAATGCTGCACGAGTTTTAATTAACCATGAAAAGCATTTTGACGGTTGGAAAATTGCGTAGTCTTTAATTAGGGTTTCGCCGAATTTAATGTCAGCAAATGTATGGCTAACCCGAAAAACGTGGGGGGCATAAATCGTATTTGCCACTGCCATTGTGGACCATCTGAGTGGGATGTGCTGAGTAATTCGAGGCGGATGCGAGGCCAAAGGCCTTTAGTCCCATTCGTTTGCCCGCCATTGATTGATGGCCAAACTGCTTGCAGAGGAAAAAGCTATTTATAATATGTTTATTATTTATCATGCATGCTAATGCCAGGATGTATAAACATATACATATATATACATTCGGTTATTGGTCCTTCTTGTTTGCTTATGAAATTTGATTGAAACTAATGGCCGACGACGCTGACGCCGAATGGCATCCGCAAATGTCACCCAAAGGACACGTAAAAGCCATTCAAATATGGGAAATAAGTCAAGACAAGGTTCCCGGGCAGCTAATTCGCCGGAAAGGAGATAATAAGGATAAGGGGCATCCCCTTTTAGTGAGTTTCATAACCAGTTTTAAGTCCTTAAAGCGCATTTCAAGGAGTCTAACTAAATAAGCTTATTTCTTCTGCTCACGTGCCATGAAAATTCCATTTGAAAGCATATCAATTGTCAACCCAGCTTAAGCTCAAGCACTTTGAGTCGATTTATCATTTATAGAAATTTCCCTCCGAAAGTCAAGACATTAAAAGAGGTCAACTTCAGTTGCCAAGTGACAGCCAAAAGTTTTGACAGCGAAATTCAAATGCAAACATACCAGTCGACAAAATAAACACCCGGAATAACTTAAATTTAATATTGAAGCTATTCGAAGGAAAGATCAACAATCAACAGTGCTTGGCGCCCAGTTAAAGTTGGTCTTTTGGGGAGGGCAGCTATAATAATAATAATAATTATTATTATTCCAGCAATTAGTTCACTTTTAACTAGTTTCGGAAATAATAGCCTTGTGCTCATTTGGCAAAACTTTAAAAGTTCATTGGCGTAATTTAATATAATTTAGTTTAGCTTTTTATATTATTTAATTGCACACTATTTTCATCTTGCTTTCAAGAGTAATTTAGTCGATTAGTGCTAATTGAATTAAATCCCTTAAAAGCCTCGCTAATTGAGTTAAATTATAAAGCTCAGGACTTAACTATCTCAAACTGTAGCCATTCTACTCAAATTTCCATATTTATTGCTGAAAAATTAATCGCGTTATACCCGACTTCTCTCTGCGGATTTATTTACCCGCGAAACGTTGTCATGACGACTCTTTGGATTGCGGTTTTTCTTATACCCTATATGGAAAATAGGGTATATTGGGTACTTTAAAAGTTTGCATTTAAGTTCTAAGAAAATCATTGAAATTTGTTCGATTTATGTATATGCTTGTAATATATTGAATTTAATTAACTTTGGCATTTAAAAAGGGTATCTGTACTGCCCTACCTTTGAATATTTACCAAACCTTTTTGTTTTCCTTCATGTCACACGGAAGGCGGGTGTATTGCCAATTAAAATATCTCGTAAAATGTGAGAAGAACACGAAAGGGCAAGTAAATAAATTGAATTTGGTATCATCTTAAAGCCCAAAGTAAAAGAGGGTAAAGAGTTACATTCACGATAAAAAAGTAAAGCAGTTCCTTCTTTGGGGTTTTGCAAATAAGAGAGGTCCCATTACTTATTTGCGAATTGGATTCTTTTTTTTTATGAAAAATAACTCAACCCTTTTGTATGCTAATACCGTGGCTCCTAAAAAAAGGTCAGATGTTTGCCTTTTGTTTTGAAGTGAGCGGTTTTCGCAGTAGCCTTTGAAACAGCGTATAAAAAAGCAGCTCAATTAAAAATGGCTTAATGTTTCTGGGAAGCAGACTCTAGAAGACCCCTCAACTCACACATGTGCGACATCTGCCTAATTTCCATCGAATCCCCACCATGCATTTTCACGCTGAGGTGTCACCTAAGCCCACAGCTTTTCGGGGGGGGTCATAAGATTGATGTCTGGGCCCTGTTCCACATAATTTACTTGCACGATTTATTGCTGACAAACGCTAATGCCAATGCTTTGCCGACTTATGTCCTAATTATTTCGGCTTCAATATGTGTCTGCCGAAATTCCTTTGAAATCCCTCAAAGGCGGAAGACCACTTGGGTACTTTTGTCTGTAGCAACGGCCAAGTGGCTTTAAGTCTTCATTATTCCAAAAGCTGTTTATAGTTTTCACTTGGCAGAGTTTTCTTATTAAAACAAGTCATTTGTGAATGCCCGCAAAATGACCATTAAGCTTTGGTACTTATGGCTTTTCCCATGGGAATTAAGTTGTGGAACAAATATGACTTCTTGAGGATAACGAATTTGATGTTTCAATTAAAGCACCTCATGAATAGGCTGAAGGAATTTGGTTCCTTAAATGGTTTTCATCATTTAATATTCATTAAGATGCTTACATCTTTTATGGCATCCCACTGGTGCGTGAATTAGCTTCATTTGAATGCTAATTTTGTAATTGAATGTATATGGACACGTATACATGACTGAATATGATAAGCTTAAAGCACACGCACATAAATCTACATAAAATTCCTTTCAACTGACGTTCATATCGACCCTTTCCCAGTCCACGATGCGTATACGCAATAAAGCGAGTGACAAACTGGCTGCCATTCTCGTCAAGCATCAAGTTGCCCAAAAAGTTTGTTTACTTTCTGCCTTTTAAAATACATCAGAACGAACACATATATAACAACAAGGAACCTTACCCACTTGTCATATGCTATAAATCAAGTGAAAGTCCAGAAAGTCTGCGTAAGGCAGAAAAAGTCCTTGGGCCTCAAGATGTCTCAAATCTGTCAATATTATTTGAGAGTAAGGGGAAAAGTTAACAAGCGGCTTTAAAATTTAACATTTAATTTAATCCGAGCGAAGCTCAATCTCCTGAGTTTGACACACACAGAAGTTTTGGGTTACCAGTCTGTTCGGGGAAACTTGGCTCGATGTGTGCTCAGAAAAGTTGGACATCCTTTGTTACACTTCCTGTTTCCTGTTGTTTCTGTGGTAAGATGATGGTGATTGTCAAAACTTTGCATTTTCTCAGGGTTTTCAGTGTCATCAAACATGCATGTTATACACTCGTTTATATAGCCGAATATATACGCCAAGTTCGATGGCCACCACTGCATGCCAGTCAATGTGTCTAAAGTTCCTGTGGTTGCTGAGAACGACAGGAATTTCATTTGATTTCACTTATACTTTAATTGAATTTTCACTTAAGCAGTCAAGACGCTTGGCAAATATTGCCACTGCCCGTCGCACTCAAGCGCTAATGGAAAACTCATTATCCTGGAATCGGGAGTCAGGGCGGGCAGGCATCTTAGCAATTAGATAGAAAGCGTGCGCGTTTCAGCCTCGTGAAAGTGAGCTTATTGTCAATTGTGTGTGCGGAGTAGGGATCTAGGATCCGAGATCTGGCACTGTGGTCTGTGCAACTGTATATCCCTTAAGTGCCCCATAATGGCGACTTTAAAGAGCCGCCAGCCAAATGGTGAATGTTGCTAAAGCCGAAAGTAATTCCAGGGCTTTTGCGCAGCGAACGTTGCATTTGTTTCTCTTCAAAACTGAAGGTAATTCCAAGAACGCAACGAATCAAAAGCTAAGCACATTGTCGGATAACAAAATGTTTATATTTTCTGTTGTTTTACTACTATACAAATTTCCCAGGTCTAATCCTGCTGCTCTTAATATTGCATTAAACGTGAAAACTAAAGTAATTACACCTGCATTCCATGGCTTCCAAATCAAGTACATGCTGGGTGAGAAATGCCTTCATCAAAGGCAAAAAAAGGCTGCCAAGCGGAAAGATTGCAATTTCAACAATTTATTTCATGGCCGTTGGTAAACGATTGCTTTTCTAAAAAATTTAATACCAACAAGAACAGAGATCTAACAGCGATTGCAAAGCATTTAAAGTTAACTTAATCATTTATGTTTACTCGGGAATTTTGTCAGAAATTCGATATTTATATAACGGACTTTACACTGCATTACGCCACTTAGGAATCCATTAGGTTTGGTTTTTCTAACTTTGTAGCTTTGACCAATGTCCAGATGTTTTTGCGTTGTGGACTTTTTTTAAGGGGCATGTCATAGAAATGTGCGGAATCTCGCTGCCTGTGGCTATGTCAATATTTGGGCGACTTTTCACAAAAGTAATAACAGTTCTGCTGACTCTTTATGTGGATGTTTCCATAGCGTCCATAGCTATCTGTGTGTACCGTACCCTGACCACTCATAACGTTAAATGTAAACTAAACTGATAAAAATATGTAAAAGAAAATAAACTTTAAAATGCTTTTAATGAGGTTTAGATTGAACGCATCCAAAGACTGTGGATTCTCAGTAAATCTTTGAATTTGATATAAAGTTAAATTTATAAACCCCTTAGGAAATGTGATTTTGATTTTCATATTCCAAGTAATAAAAATCACATAGGCTTTTTTCTCAGTGTGACACTAGCTAAAGCGCATTACAATCTGGAAGCTGGGCAACAGTTTGCGGATTGTGTGGCTTCTCCAGCAGCGACTCTTTGTCATCGACAGGATACCCAGCTCGTACCCTAAACCATGCATCCGCTCCAAGGCAGCGTACCGGTGTCATGTGTCCCTGCAACTTCACCTGGGGGTTTAATTAACAGGGCCAATTTAGCCCGATGATTAAGTGCCATTTAATGAAGCCACTGTTTGGGTCTGATGACGTCTGTAGTCATCTGAAGGTTGGCTGGGAGTTTTAATGGATTGCAATGGGTACAAGTTTGGATTGTCATTCGTAGGGATTTTTAATTAGGACCTTAAAACATAATTTGAATATTATTAGACGGCAACTAAAACCACTTAACCCGCGCTCAATCTCTGACCCTTTTAGGGTCTGTCAGCATTTTTCAAAAGCTAATTAAGTCTTAAAAGTCAATTTTTTTTCTCTTGGTCTCTTGTTGTTTTAGGGTTATTTTAACCTGCGGCTGTCTGCCCGAGTAAAGCTTAAGCATTTGAATAATTATTTCAAAATGTCTGACGTGGGGTCATCTGCTCGAGTTACTGAATAGTTTTGCTTGGCAAAGCACTCGAGCTTAAACGGAGCTCACATCCTGTTGTCATTGTGAAGCACCGGAATTTGCTGAAGAGCTACGGGCAACGTTCAATAAGTTAAACTTTTCTGTGACAAAAGGTCTCGAGTATGAGCGCTAAGGGGTGGAACTTCAATAATTGTGTAAAAACTGTTGCCTACTTATAAGAGTATTTCTAGTGGTCAAAAGTTTTTCCAAAGAAGCGCTTTTCTCTTTGTAAGTTTTTCAATTTTAGAGGGTATTACTTAGTTGGAAATCTGTAAACCTATTATTCCAATTCAGGAAAGAGAAATTTTCTTTAAGCCTCAAGATTTTGGTATGCAGAGAAATCCTTCCAAGAAATATTTCCCAGATTTTTTCACAGTAACGAGCTTTTACCGTACTTTACGGTTGAGCAGCCAAACTCTAGAAACCTTGGTCGTGCAGGCCAGTATTGTTTGGCTATGGAAAGGCAAAGGACATTTATCACTTCCTAAAATCTTGTTGCATCCCCCAGTTAGATTCAGTTGCCCCGTTACCATGGAACATGCGTAGGTGCTCAGCTGTAAAAGGGTTGTTGTCAAAGCCCAGTATGCCTCTTGAAAACCTTATTTGCATTTATTCTGCCATCTTGGGTCAATCAATTTGTAAAAATATCTGAACTCTTTCTTAAATTTCTGCAGGGATTCGTTTTGGGGGAACAAACACGTAACGTTGGCTTAGTGATGACTTGCACTTGCATCACTGCAATGAGCTGGGCTGGATGCCAGGGTAATAATTGGTATTCGGGCGAGTTGCTCTCCATTTGACTGCTCCGAAAGGTGGCCTAGATGAATATGTTGGCATTTTAAGTTAATTAAAAATGCCTTTGACAAGGACCCTCAGTTTCTTACCTGTTCTCGACTGTTGCTCCTCCTCCTCGGTGATGGTGGAGAAGTTAGTAAGACGCTGTGATGTTATTAGCGGGCTGGCTACTCCGAGCATACGCCGCCGCTTCCCATTTCCGTTTCCGGTCTCCAGCTGTTGCAGCATATTAGCCTGCTGCTGTTGTTGCTGCTGCTGCGTTTGTTGCAGTTGCTGCTGCGATTTGGTTAACTTCTCGGCCGCTGTGAAGACCACAATAGGCTTGGGTTTGGACGGAGGCAAAACGGTGTTCAAGGGGGGAGGGTAGGTAAGCATACATGGGAGTGGCACAACACATTCACCGAATACCTACCGATGCCGCAGATGCCGCCTGTTGCAGCTCCGCACGCTGGGAGCGGAACGTCTGGTATTGCGAGATGACGCACAGCAGACAGTAGAGCTGGTAATGGAAGTGAAATTGATCGGTTAGTAGCTGCTTTAAACTGCCTCCCATACACTTAACCAATTTAGGATTATAAAGTTATAGATTGTTTAAGATAAAATAGGCATAAATAATACAAATTCTAAACTCACATTTAGGCACAGAAGGAAGAAATCCATGGTAAAGATGAAACCCACAATAGGATCGAACCTAACGCGGCGGGATAGGGACAAGTGCACCAGGTGGCAGAGCTCGATGAGCAGGTCGCACAGCATGAAGAAAATCCAGGGTATCAGAAAGTGTCGTTTGCTCTGCAATTTCATGCGAAATCGAGGTGGGACGTCAATTGAGGCGGACAAAGTACAAGTACGCTCCAACACACTCACCTGCCGGAGACCCAATATCAACAGGACCGACGCCATAACCATCAGTATCGAGCAAAAGAGTAACAAAACGTTGAATATCACAGTCACTGCAAGAGGCATAAATCACACGTAATTGAGTCGCTTGCCAGGAAAACCAGAGGTCCTTTCTCACTACAGTATATTCCTTCAGAATCCTCACCTACAGTCACATCACCCTTCTCCAACAAGCTCTCACCCATCGGATGAGCACGGTTCCCCAGTAGAAAATCCTGCTCCTCGAACAGGTAGAACAAAAACATCAGCGTTGAGAAGCCAAAGTAAACCTGTGTGGAACAAATTGTGAAGAAAATACAAAAACCATTTAAGGCTACACAAGGAAATTATGGCACACATTTGTTGTGTATTGCGAAAGCCCCCAAAGTGCTTCCCCCTTTCCGAAAATCCCCTTCAAGTGACAATTGGATGCCGTAATTGCTGAAGGAGCATGCACCTCGACACGGTAATATGTTTTCTAAGGTATTTCCTACATTTTGCTTGTTAATCACTCCAATTTACTGTCTTTGACAGATATTAATTAGGTAAATGTAATATAACAGCACAAGAATGTTTGTAATAAGACTGTAAATTACTGAGTGACATTCGACTTGAAATTCATTACTCAGAAACAGATCAAATTATGGTATTGATTTCTAAACAAAGAAAATGATTTACTCAGTAATAATTTGTTATTAATAAGCATTTTGACTTCTTAAACTAAAGTCCACGGGCTTATAATAGCTTTTCGTAATTAATCGTTGAGAGTTGCTTTTTAATCCCTCATATAGGTACACAACTGGGTATTAAGAAGGTAAGTTTCGACTGCTTTTGCTTAAAAAGTTTGGAAAGGCCAAGAAACTTTGCTCAACTGTTTGCCGTTTGTCTAAAAAAGTTGAAGGGAATTTTGATATATATATCTGCTTTGCTTTAGGCCACATTTTATCTTAAGAAATTATTCATATATGAGGAGTAACCTACCAGCGTGTAGATGGCACAGGCAAAGCTGCCACTCCGCACATCCTTCCAAAAGCAACAAGACTCCAGGATGGCCATCTTTCAGTTGCTCACGCCTCGGAGATGAACATTCCCAGCACACGCTGACACGAAAAAGATTTTTTGATTTTCCTTTTTATTTTTCGGGAACGGCAGCCGCCACTTTCACTTGACTTTCTACACTTTTACCCGCAGGGATTTCACTTTATCTCGTTTCCCGCCAAACGGTTAATTTGCTTGTTTTAGTTGTTTTTCTTTAACCAAGTTTTTATTTGGCACTCTCCAGATAAATATCTAGGATATTTTGTGGCTGGTAGCGGGACACTGACACATAATTCCATACACAAGACGGGCAGATTTATGACACTGATTTATGTGGCATGACCGGGCATATTTATGTGGACCGAAGTGTGGGGTTGCCAAAACGAGAGACTCCGAAAAGAACCGCCGTCATTGAAAGTCACATCGGGACTGGCTTAGAGGTTCTTCGCAGGCGACCACATTGCTTTCAATTTCGAATGATTCGCACACATTTTATGAATGAAAGTTCGAAAGTTGTAGTGGAGAATGGGTATATGGGGTTCCACGCATGCGCCATCTGTGGACAAACAACAGCAACAGGCGGTTTTAGGAAACCTTGCATCCTGGCTGCGGCTGACCGAATTTTCATGCAATTAGCCACAAACTGTGTTGGCTTTGCCAATACCACAAATTACTGCTCCGGATTAGTTCTCGATTGGATTTGCCTGAGCCTTTAATTAACGTGGAAAATGCTCAGCGGGCTGCCTTTGAGATGAGCCAACCGCATAGGAGGAATGATGGCGTCGATGAGTCGGACTGAGTCCAATGACAATGCCCATTTCGTGCTCCAGTGGCTGCCACCGAATCGGAAATGAAAACTAATGTAGCCAAAGCACTGGCATGGAAAAGCATCAAGTCATCATGGTAAGAGATTGCCAAAAATTTAACAAGTCACATCTGATTAAATGGGGGATTAATGTTTGTGTAATGATAGTGATAATGATTTGATTTGTTTGAATGGAACGAATATTAAAACCTTCTAAGCTAAACATAATGCAGAAAAAGCACTTCTAGTTAAATGTATCCTTTTTCTCTAATTTTTTTTTATTCGTCAAGAAGCCAAGATTTGTTAGTCATATTTTTTTGTCTTTTAATATGGAAAATGATGAAAATCGAAATGGATCAATTAAAGGTGACGGCAGGCCTAATAGAAAAAAACAAAAGGATCAGGGTCAACAGTCGGATCCCAAGAAGCCGTAAGTATTGGCTATGTGTCTCGGAAAAAGGTTGAACCTTTTCATCCCCAGAGCTATTCACAATGAGCCGGAGAAAGTGGACATAGGGATTCAGGCTGGTGATTCGCTTGAAAAGTTTAAAGTGCAATATATTGAGCCGAGCGATGATAATAGTTCTTTTTATTTGGAAAAGAGAGAAAGATCGGAAAGCTCATTACCACGACGAGCATGGGAGACGGACGACTATATGGATTTCGATGATCTACTGCCGTTGATCGGCCAGTTTGGTGTGTTTCAGATTATGATGTTCCTATTCATGATTCCCTTCTGCTTCATCACGGCCTTTGTGTATCTGGGACAGATATTCATGTGCCTGACTCCTCCTAATTATTACTGTTTTGTACCGGAACTTTCAACCACAGGGAGTACAGAGCTGCGTAAGCAGTTGTCCATTCCAAAAGAGAAGGATGGATCTTGGAGTCGCTGCAGAATGTACGACACCAATTACACTAAGATTCACTTTGCATATGACCAGAGTTCTTATATCAACACATCCTTGCCAACGGTTCCTTGCCAGAAGGGATATGTCTTCGAACAGGAAACCAATCCCTTTGAATCGGCCACCATGGAGTTTGGTTGGTTGTGCGAGGATGACAAGTACGCCACCTATGCTCAGGTCATCTTTTTTTTGGGCTCAATTCTGGGAGGTATGGGCTATGGCCACTTTGCGGATCACTGCGGTCGGGTGGCAGCACTGGTCAGCAGCTGCTTCCTTGCCTTGCTCGGCAGTCTGGCCACCTCAATGTCATCAAACTTTTTCACTTTTGCAATATCGAGATTCATTGTTGGAGCCTCCTATGACACCTGCTTTACAATGGTATATATCTTGGGTAAGATATTGGGTACAGTTTTCAATATTTTGATTATTACGATTATGGTTTATTAAAGGCCAATGTTATTGTACTATTTATATTTTATATTTCATTCAAGAATACTTGAAATACTTTTTAATATTTTAAATATTTGCTCATCGATTTTGTTTTATTATTTTTATTTATATATACATATGTATATTAAAAAAATGAGGATAAAAATATGTAATTCTGTTTTTTCTAGTTCTTGAGTATGTTGGTCCCAAGTACCGCACTCTGGTGGCCAACTTATCCCTGGCAATGTTCTATTCCCCCTTCACCATGCTGATGCCGTGGATAGCTCTTGCGTCGGGAAACTGGCGGAGATTTTCCTCATATGCAGCCTTACCCATTGGACTAGCTCTATTTTCCTTCTGTTTGCTGCCCGAGTCTGCACGGTGGGTTTTCCATTTAGACATTAGACTATAATCCTAACAATCTAGGAATTTCATGATCACAGCTGGTTGGTGTCTGTGGGTAACATCGAAAAGGCAATGGAGATATTAAAGAAAGTGATTCGGGTAAATAAGAAGAAAGTTTCTCAGGAAATAATAGATCTTTTTGAAAAGAGTTGCAATCAGTTCTACAAAGAGGAGCTTTACGGTCGTGATTTTACCGTGTTTTCAATATTTAAACGGAAGCGCATGGCCCGTTATATGATCCTGCTGATTCTCATCTGGATGTCGATATCTTTGGTGTATGATGGACATGTGCGGGCGGCCAGTGTCCTGGACACGGGCAATATCTTTATATTCTTCACCATAGCTTGTGCAACAGAGCTGCCGGGTAATATCCTGGTTATCCTCACTCTGGATCGTTGTGGACGTCGCTGGTGCTCCTTTGCTTACACTTCGTTGAGTGGAATCTTTAGTCTAATTGGTGCTGGCCTCAAGAGTCCGTCATCTATGAGGATGTCAGCGCTAGCTGGAAGATTCTTTGCCAATATCTGTTACAATATTGGCCTGCAGTGGGCCGCTGAGATACTGCCCACAGTGGTAAGGGCTCAAGGGGTGGCGTTCATACACACGATGGGCTTTGTGGCGATGCTGATGTCACCACCAGTGGTGTATCTTTCCCAAGTCTCCTTTTCCCTCATGCTAGTTGTTCTGGGATGCCTTGGACTCTTGGGTGGACTGCTGGCCCTCTTCTTACCGGAAACCCTAAATCACGATCTTCCGCAAACTCTCGATGATGGAGCTGAGTTCGGAAGAAATCAGAGGATGTGGCATATGCCCTGCTGCGGTCCAGGATCAAGAAAATCCCATCCCAGGCACGAGTGGCATCAGGGCTCCAGCTTAAGGACCTTATCGAAGGAGGAGTTTCGCTCTAGCAGAATGTTTCGGAAAACGAAAAATAAGCCCCGGAACGAAAGTCCATCATCGAGTAAAAATATTAGCAACGACGAAAGAGAAATACAAACTTATAAATATGGAAGCGGATGAATTTAGCCCAAAGATAAGGGCTGTTCTTATCTTAGTCACTCACTGATTTAGTGTTTTGATAATTCACGTTTTATATAATTTTCATTTTAAGAATTAAGGAATTCGCTCTTTCTTGTGCTGATATCATACAAAGTACCCTAAGATTCCTTTGCATAAATATACGTTTTATAATGTTTTATAAGAATGTTTTTTAAGGTTTATTTAGAAAATACTTTTTAGAAAATCACAGCTTTTCAAGGGGAGCACTTGCAGTGTTGATTCTGGGAACGGTCGTTTTGTGAAACCTTTCTAATTAATAAACAGTGCCAATTTTCATGACGAATGCTTTAGTTACGGGGAAATTCTGAGAACATTTATGGCTAAGCCAGAAGTTCACTTATTTGCTTTAGCCAGTTGCTTTAGAAAACACCTCAGCCCAATGTTTGGCAGGATTGCTTTCTTCTTGACCGTGGTATATATGGTCTTTAATATAACGTTGTTGCGTTGGGCTGCTGAGAAGCAACCTTTTATTTTTTTCGAAGATGAAGAGTACTTTAATGAAACTTTATGGAAACTACTGAAGCCTCGATATGTAGGCAGTCAAGGACATTCCGAAGTTAGTGACTTTATCGAGAAGGAACTCCAGTATTTGGGTTTCAACACCATACGGTATGACTTTCATGAAGGCGCTAGCTTCACCAATTTGGTAGGCTTTTGGAATATGGAGGCAGAGCACTTTTTGGTGCTAACTTGCCACTACGATAGCAAAATGCCAAAGGATTTAAATAAGGAAAAGGAATTCCATTCAGCGACGGAAGGGGCGGTTTCTTGTGCCATTCTCCTAAACGTGGCCAAAAACTTACAACAGTATTTAGGGGAACAGGTGGCCAAAAAAAGTGATATGGGTCTCGCTGTAAGTATCTAAAATGTGAATATGTTTTAACAATGTAAGATTTTGAATGTTTTTTAAAGCTTATCTTCTTTGATGGTCATAATTCGGTTACTTCCAAAGACGAGGATCGACTCACTGGAGTTAGGCATTTTATAGAAACGGATGTTATACCTTTGCAGAATATAGTGAGTTTGTCAAAACTATAACTTTTATTCATAGATATAAATTTGTTTCTTTGTAGGGTGTTGTGTTAACCCTTAGCTATATCGGAGCTCCGAACCAAATTTTTATGAGCTACTTTGAAAGCACCAATGACCTGCACCATCTGCTAACCGACATAGAAAAGGAATTAAGAAAATCTGGACAATTGACCGACTGCCATGTGTTGTTCCACAACGAAAAACGATACGACCATGATATCCTTGATGATCATATTCTATTTAGTGAACTGGGTAACGTTACACGTTTGTTTAGCATTATCTTGCAAAATAATCTACATCTATATTTCCCCAGGCGTGGCAGTTTTACATCTGGCTCCACAAGAATTACCTAAGGTCCTTTACACGGCAGCTGATAATGTAGATAATTTACATTACCCTACAATTCGCAATATGATCAAAATAATACGCAAACTTGTGTACGACTTCTTGGAACAATGGGATTCCTATGCGAATATGAAGGATACTTTTAGTGCATATTATGATTTAGATGATTATTAAACCTTGTGTAAATATATTTAAAATATTAAGTCTTTTTATTTTTATGTTTATTATTTTATATTACATCTACATTTCTTTTGAATATGTTTAGCTTTCTACGGTTAAGAAGATTGAATCATTACTAAAACTGTAATAATTAAGTAATTATTTTTATCAGCTGCAATTAATCGAGATTGCACTGTGAACTTTTCCCTAACGACCGTAGTATCAAAAGCTGTACGAAAAACTCTCGCAACATGATCAGCTTAAAAAACCTCTCTTGACCCGAAGACCAAAGCTTTCGAAATGATTCTGCCCACCAAAGAGGCAACGGAAAACGAAAACAAAAGTCATGAGCATCGAAATCACAAAAACTACGGTATAGATCGATTTTTCTGGCGTCGATCGCGCTTCAGTGCGTTGCCAAGCTTCAAAGCGTATAGATGGGGATCGGTTCCGTGTTTTTTTTCGCAGCCGGCCTGCTGCTCTTCCTCCTCCCGCTTTCAAAACAACAAGCTCCAACGAGAAACGTAAGTTTCCCCCGCTAAAAACAATCAAAACCATTGTGACTCACTAGGGCAATAGCAGATAGTGGAGTTAAAAAAAAAACCCATCTTATGTCTACCACAACTTTTAGACTGGATCCCAGTGGCGCGACGATGAGGTCCATTTCAACCGCACCCTGGACTCCATTTTGGTGCCACGCGTCGTTGGTAGTCGGGGACACCAACAGGTGGGTGATAAAGTTTGGAATAAATAATTCGGTATTATAAAAATAAAATCACGAACAGGTGCGCGAGTACCTAGTTCAAGCGCTGAACGGCCTTGGCTTCCAAACGGAAGTGGATGAATTCAAGCAGCGAGTTCCAGTTCTCGGAGAGCTTACGTTCGCCAATGTTGTGGGTACTATAAATCCCCAAGCTCAGAATTTTCTAGCTCTAGCCTGTCATTACGACAGTAAGTACTTCCCCAATGATCCGGGATTTGTGGGAGCCACAGATTCCGCTGTGCCTTGTGCCATTCTGCTGAACACAGCCAAGACCTTGAGTGGGTATCTGCAGAAAGAGTTTCGCAATCGCAACGACGTGGGACTTATGGTAAGTTGTTTTCATTGTTAGACATGATATCAGACCTTGATGGCTCAAAAGTCATCCGTAAACCTCGAACTACAGCCATATGACTTACATAAAATTCTGATTTTCTACTTCTTTAGCTCATATTCTTCGATGGCGAGGAGGCTTTTAAGGACTGGACCGAGGCCGACTCCGTGTATGGTTCAAAGCATCTGGCCTCAAAGTTGGCCAAAACCCGCAGTGGTTCCCAATCTAGCGGCCAAGTTCAACTTGCTCCACGCAATATAGATCGAATCGTGAGTCAATGACCTTAGTTCGAATTATCAGCTTGCTAAGATTTAATTAATAACAGGAAGTGCTGGTGCTGCTGGATCTTATTGGGGCGCGGAATCCTAAGTTCTCGAGTTTTTATGAGAACACACATGGACTGCACTCCAGTCTTGTGCAGATTGAGAAGTCTTTGCGCACTGCTGGGCAGCTGGAGGGCAATAACAAAATGTTTTTAAGTCAAGTTAGCGGTGGTCTAGTCGATGACGATCATCGTCCGTTTTTAGATGAGAGTAAGTTTTGAGTTGCTTTAGGACTATTTATAATTACAAAATCTTATGTTTTCTCTTTCAGATGTTCCTGTGCTGCACTTGGTGGCCACTCCTTTCCCAGATGTTTGGCACACACCTCGAGATAATGCCGCCAATCTACACTGGCCGTCCATACGCAATTTTAACCGTATATTCCGAAATTTTGTCTACGAATATCTTAAAAGGCACACGTCACCAGTGGATTTACGTTTTTATCGAACTTAGTTTTTGGGTTGTCTTATGTATAAGATTTATTAAGCATAAGTGTAAAGTGTTTTTTTGTTAATTAAAAAATGTCCTAAGGCAATTGTAAATATTCCTAGCGACGTTTGCGCCCGGCCTGCGCCTTCTTGCCCGGAGCTCTCTGGCCACGATTGCCCTTCGACTTCTTGCCCACCGCCTTGCGACTGCCCTTACCCTTGGGCTTCTTGTTACCCTTTTTGCCTTCATTTTCACCCTCTGCCTCGCGTCTGTTGAAGAGAGAATTCAATTTAGTAAATTCAATTCCATAATAATCTGTGAATTAACTTACGCCAAGCGGTTATCGCGCTTTTCCATTGATATCGCCTTGCTGACATCCAACTTAGGTTTCTTGTTTAGTACGCTCTTGATGAGATCCAGATTGGCCTCCTTCTCGGGCGTTTGTGAAATATGCGATTGCTTTCGTTTGCCACCAGGGATCAATTCCTTGATGCCCAGACCTCGTGCCTCCTTCTCCTTGGGTAGTTTGTTTTGGAATTTACCGACAGAAGCTGTGGAGGATTTCGCCACGGTGACTGCGGTTAATAGCTGGCTGGAGGAAGCAGCCTCAGGTCCCAGGTAACCGCTGCGCGGCATATCGATCTTCTTGGCGCGCACAATGTTTTTCATGCGCTGAATCTCATTCTTGGCCACCTTCTCGTTGCGCAGATCAATCTTTTTCTGGAACATATCCGTATTGGGATCGACATTCTGTGGCACTTCCAGAACCCAATCCTTGGCCTTCTCGGCCTCGGCGCGCTTGAAGCCATATGTAGGTACCCATTTCTGTAGGTGAGGTAGGGATTAGTACGGTTACTGTGAGGTAAAAAGGAAAAAAACTTGCATCCATGGTCTCATCATAGGTCTTCTTATCCTTCTTCTTCTTGCTGATGCCCTTCTCCTTGGCGAACTTCTCCCATTTGGTAAGCGGGCGGGGACCTGGAGGTTTACGGAGGCGGGGTAGTACGGTTGTAGGTTCCGGAAGCTTGGCCACAATGCTCTCGTCCACTCGTTCGGTGGGTAGTTTCCAAATTTCATTAATAAGGAGTTGGGTATTCTCCCGTGTCAGTGCGGTCAGGTACTGCTCCTTGTTGTTCCTGAAAATAAGCATATTCAGTAAAAAAAAATCGGCAATCCGCCAGGAATCATTGCATACTTTAATTCCAGGTCATCGAAATCATTGGGATCTGTGATCAACATGGTTCCCACGTCCAGTCGACATTCTAGATGCTTTTCAACTGTTATCGGCTTGTATTTGTCCAACTCCTTTTGGTGTTTTGCTAATACTTCTTTAACAACATCCATTTTGTGGGAATAAACAGCGAAGCAAAATTCAATTCAATTCCCCGTACACGTGCTGTCTATTGTGACCGTACTTTAATAAACAAAATACTTTTAAAAATACCATAAGAAAATACTGAACGGCTACTCCACTCTCAAACCATGGTGTGAAACTTGGCTAAATGCTTATCGTATGGTGAGCGATATTTTTATTTTAAATTACAAGGTTCAACATTTTATTTTTTATTGATCTGTATTTATTCTACGATCTCTACATCGCAATGTCCAACGCTTTTCGGCTTCTTCCAGTGTATGAGGCATTACAGTTCCCTTGCTTTCGGGGAGAAATATCACTATTACTCCGTCAATCACCGAAAGTAATGCGACTATAAACATCGGCAAAGAATGGTAATAGTGGCGGGTGAAAAGGACTATAGGGGATAGAAGAGCACCGCAGCTACCCAAAACGTTAATGAGAGCTAGTCCCTGTCCACGTAAAATAGTCGGCAGGATTTCAGCGGCCCACTGTTGACCTATATTATAACCCATTGTTACGAAAAATCGAGCTATAATTGCCAATATCACTTTATCCCATTTTCTTTTCAGTAAGCCTACAGAAAGGCTGGATGCAGCACAGAACAACATAACGGCTGACATAATGGGCTTGCGACCGAATCGATCTATTGTAATCATTGGCAAAATTCCAGCAGGGATTTCGAAAAGAGAGCAAAGGGAAAAGGTAATAAAGACATCGGTGTCCAACAATGCAGCCACCCGCACATGAGCATCGTACACCAAAGCCACTATCATGCAATTAAAGATCAATATCGTCATGACAACCAACATGCGAAAGGTCTTGAAGAGATCCAGACAGGTGTATTGTTTGCGAGATTGCTCGGCGGCGAAATTGAGTTCAAAGCATTCCTTCATCTCAGACCATTCCTTATCGGAAACGGTTTTTCCATTCGTTTTGGCTGCTTCTTTTAGGACTTCAATTCCCCTATCAACTTTTCCCACCGATATAAGCCAACTGAAAATCAAAGGAATTTTAAAGAGATTTGTATTTTGGATGAGAATATAAAAAATAACTAACTTGGGCGACTCAGGAAGTAGTAAGCTAATCAAAATCATGAATACCATAGGAAGGGCGACGGTCATTGCGTAATACCTCCAATACTTGAAACCGTAAGCAACCCAGGGAAGAGTGCAGGCTCCCAAAGTAAAAGCAATTGTTAGTGCTAGATTCCCAACCAGAGTACGATATTTGCTGCCAACGTTCTCCAAAGCTGTTAACGAATAAATACTAGTAGTAGTTAAAATAAAGAAACTCACTTAGAATATAAATGGGAACGAAGCAGTTGTTCATTGCCAATCCAACTACAAATCTACTCGCAGCAAAGCAGTAAATGTCCTTGCACATTGCACTAATGCAACCGCCTGTCATGGCACAGGAATTGGCCAGGAATAAAGCCACCAAGCGACCGTAGTGATCGGCGACGTATCCAAAACAAAGACAACCCACAATAGAGCCCACGAAGAAGGAGACTACACTGTAAGTGCCAAAGACTTTGTCATCACACACCCAATCGTACTCAATAGCGATGGACTCGTAGGGCATTTCGTTGCGATCATAAATCCAACCATTGTTACAGGGAATCTTGGTCCTTATCATGTTGGTCTTATTTGAGTCGTAGGGACCTTTATACATAAAACATTTTTCAAAGCCGCCATCTTCCTTTTCTGGAATTCCTCGACTAATTTGCTCCTTTTTGGGTAAATCCTCCAGTTCTCTAATCCTGCACCAGTGATCTCTAGGCTCCAGTATCATGAATATTTCACCAAAGTAGGTAAAAGCAAAAAAAAAAGCGGCTGGCATCATACAAAGCAACATTCGCTTCTGAAAGGCACCAAACTCTCCGATGAACGGCAGAATGTCATCGTATTTATCACAGTCATTGGGAGGCATTTCTACACAAAATATTTTATAAAAAAAATGGAAACTCTAAAAACGCCAACTTATCATTAAAAAATAAACTCTCAAAATAAAAACCCATATTTTTAAAACCGAATTCATTTCCCGCCAGTAAACCGATCATATGCAGTATTTTTCCATTTCAGTGCGTTAATTTTTCTTTTCTCGTTCCCGGTCACACCAATTTATCGATAAGCATATAGACTTACCAAGTGTCATCACTAATTTGCGCGCGAAATACTTCAATAACAATGGATGCAGATTTACTGCCACTGAGGAAACGAATAACAAACACCTTTAAGCTATGTGGCTTTATGATTCGCTCCGAGAACAGTTCCTACCTGGCCGAGCAGCTGCTGCCCTTCGACTCCGCCGAACGGGACAAGTGGCTAACGGTGATCACCGAAAATTTGCAGAGCCAGAAGCTACTGACGCCTCATGTCGAACGAGCCGCTTTGGAAAAGGCCATCAATGAACTTAACAGGGTGGGATTGGATGAAGGCGAGACGGTTTTCACCTTAATAAATGCTTTTACAGTACCCCGTTTTCGGTACAATCAGCGGGTTAAGAAGTTCGAATTGGACACTCAGCCTCGCCAGTTGCTGACCGCTCCTCGCATGAAATCAGACTACATGCAGCAACGTTATGCCATGTTACTCCAGAAAACACTGCGGCATGATTTGTTTGCTCCCGCTGTTATCCAGGATGGTGTTGGAGCTGAGGCACAGGCCAAGAAATTCAAGCTTCAATTTGCGGAGAACCTTCTGGCCACCTCCACGATGAAGGAGGCCGTCGTCTTGGGGCTGCTTACCCAGCTGAAGGAAGGCAAGTTCTATGTAGAGGATCCCACTGGTTGTGTCCACTTGGATCTCACTGGAGCCCGTTTTCATGCAGGGTTCTTCTGCGAGGGGTGCTTTGTTTTAGCAGAGGGAAACTACAATAACGGTGTGCTTAAGGGTAATTATTTAAAAAAATGTAGCCGTTTTTACCTTTCATTTTCATTTTCATAATTTCATAATTCATATTCCCTCAGTTGATGGCTTAGGTTTTCCACCAGCAGAACCAGCGACCAGCAGTCGTGCCTTTTTCGGTACCGCCAACACCTGGGGCGGTGAGTCCGCCAAATTGCTGAAGTACTCTCCTCGCCTGCAAGAACTGGAGCGTACCAATACGGAAACTACTATAGTATTCCTATCCGATGTACGGTTGGATCTGCCCGTGGTTATGGACAAGCTGCGTCAGCTTTTTGTGGGCTACGACTCCTGCCCGCCACAGGCTATAGTGCTTATGGGTCCTTTCACGGCCAGCACAAGGAATCATCATGAGCTTAGGCATCACCTGGATGCGTTGGGTGGCTTGGCCGCTGGCTGCGAGCAGCTGAAGAAGCAAACAGATCTGATACTCGTTCCCTCATCCGAAGATCCTACGGCGCCGAATATTTTGCCACGTGCTCCTATTCCTGAGTGTCTGGCAGCTGGACTGCTGAAGACATGGCCACGCACGCAACTGGCCACGAATCCCTGTCGTCTGCAGTACTGCACCCAGCAAATAGTAGTTTGCCGACTGGACTTGATGGCCAAGTTTTGCCGAAATACGTTGCATTTCCCGGAGGACACATCACAGATCGAGCAGCATTTTGCCAGAACAATTGTGTGCCAGGGTCATTTGGTACCCATTCATCCGATTGCTATGCCCGTGCACTGGGATTACGATCCAGCATTGTGGCTGTATCCACTGCCAGATCTGATTGTCATGGGTGACTCCTGCCAGAGTTTCAGTAGCAGTCAACACGGCTGCACTGTCCTCAATACCGGATCCTTTGTCAAGTCAAAGTTTGCTTTCAAAGTGTATATACCTGCCACACGAACGATTGAGGACTCTGAGATACCGGATGACGTGGAGTAGTTATCATATAGGTAATTAACTATAACTTTATTATTAATTATTATTTGTATCTTTATTGCGCTTGTCGTGTATTATATTTTATTGGGTAATATGATAAAAAATTTTGACGTATGTGTTCTAAAAACGTGGCAGTCAAAATTTGTTTGAAGTAATTTCTTATTCAGATGTTTTTTATGACTTATAATTATATTGTGAAATGTTAGCGTAGAAACTACTCTTCCAGATTTATTCAAAAATTCGTATTGAGAAAGTCTCGCCCGGGACCATCTACAACTTAACATATTATATGATTTTAAGCCTACCGAATACTTTGTAAAAGCCTAGCTATTTAATGATTTGAATATAAACATGTTTCGGGGCTTATCATCCTACGGCTTCACATGTTGCGTGGCCAGAAAGCTCCTCTAGGATTTTCGCCAAACTTTGCGTGTGCCTGTTCCCTTGTGATAAGCGGCCCAGCCTCATCATCGCCGTCGTCAGTCATCATATGCGCACAGCATGTGTTCCACAATCGTCTCCTGGCTCTCTGGCTGACGCGTCTCGCAATCTGCTTTTTACGGCAACCGGGGGTTGTCTATTACTTTTCATGACTTAAAGCCGATTTGGAAAAATATTGTTACTCTGCCCGATGCTGTCCACTTAGGGTCGTGGAAATTCAATTTCCCAGGCTGGCACGCAGCTCCTCGGCAGCTGAAACGGCAATTTTGATAATGCGTTTGACCTGAGGACATCGATGGCCCCCATTTGCTGTCACATGACCGGTTGCCGAATCGTTTTTTAAGACATCATTAGCCGGGTCAATCGCAGAAGGGGGGAGGTTTTTTTCCTGCCTTGGAGGGTTTTTTCTCCTATTGATTTATGATTTATGAGTGCAACTTGGATAGTTGTGTGCCGCACGTCCCTGGGATCGATTTCCAAAATGTGTCCGCCATGAGTGTCAATTGGATTTGGTGGGCGTGGTCACAAATAAGTGCTAACTATATTTAGCCTGTCCCTTTGCAAGCTTAAATACTTGTACTTCCACTGTTATTTTATCTGTTTTTATGTTGACTTTTCAGCTTCTCAATGGAAGAACCCAGATTCAAAATGTTTTCTCTGTGACAACAATCTTGCTTCTGCTTCATTTAACTGGAACACTGGCAACTTTTGAAATTTAAATATTGTTTTGCGGTTCCTCTGCAGCTTGGTCGCAGTTCAAGGCAATAACATAAAAAAACATTTTATCTGTTATGGTCATCAGTTTTTATGGTGTCCTCCCCGCAAAGTTGACACCATTTAATTTGGAGCTGAAGCTTTTCCCTTCTTCCAAGCTCGGGACTCGATTAAAGCAATCGCTGATGCGGAATTTCGGAATCTGTGTCTTGGCCATCAATCATTCGACCAGATGCGCCCCCAAGTGGCCTGAGTCCAATCAAGGATCAAAGCAACTGGCCCATCGTATCCCACCTTTGGCTATCCTTTCGCACACACATGTTTGGCAATCAAACGGCTATGCACTCATGTGCATGTCCTGTGGTTATTTGACAATTGTTAACCCATCTTTTCGCTTTGTTTGGCTGATTCTTTGGTGTTGCCAAGTGGCCATATGCCAGACGTCCCTTGCAAATCCATCCAGTAATCCCCGACTTGGTGGTGTGATTTTGATTTGGATAAATATCCTTAACTGGGGTGGCTTTAATTGTTCGCTGTTTGATACCCTTTCGAGGGAATATGGAAATATGCTTATTTGTGGTTTACTCAAAGGGGTATAGACTCTACTAGTAAGATGAATTGTTAATATGAAGTTAGTGAGAGTATCAAGCAAGTCTTATTTAAATATTATAGAGTATTAAAGGGGAATACTTCCTATATTAAATGACTATATAATGCCATTTTAAAAGTCCCCTCTAGCGTAAAAATATAGCAATATTTTTAGCGCATATGGTCAAAGGTTTCGCTTGGCTCTTTGAAACCACAACGTCAACTGGAAAATCAAAAGCTCGCCTTTGTTTATGGACGCATTCTTTTGTTTTCAGCCATTGATACTTGAAGGGTTTATTAACTTTTTACGGACTCGACAATGAGCTGCATCCTTATAGCTGCTCCCGGCATTCAACATTTTGATAGGGTTATCATCAACATTGTGCGCTGTGGCAGGACACTAAAACACTGGGCGAAGTGCACTTCGGGAAAAGGAGTAAACGATGTTGGGATGGCGAATAAATCCGGTCCATAAACTCCATGAATATGACAACAATGTATCAACTTAAGCCCCGGACGAGCGGCGGTCTGGAATCCGGACGTGTGCCGACATTTACGCCTCAATTATCAGCCGCAGAGCAAACACTCTGGGGGTCACCACTAGGCATCATATAGAGGCGATAATTTGCTAGCCATAAGCTGCTCCCACACATGATGTAAAGTTAAGCCTTGGACCACCCATCGTGTCCAGACATTCCAATTCAATCTAAACCAATCCCAAAGCTCGACTCAATCCCAAAGCAGCAAGTGACACGTGCCGCCCATTAATTTACGCGTTGGCTTTATCTGCGATTTGCTTGCGCATTCTCAGCCGGGATTGTTAACTCTCCTGACTCTTCAGCAGAGGTCCTGCCACGTGCCAAAGTTGGCAAATCAAATGTTTTTATTATTTAAAGCGACAAACGCCGACGCTGACGCCGTTTTATTGTCTTCCTTAAGCCGATAACAACAACTGTCTATGGGAGTCTGCGGCGGCAGGACAAATTACAAGGCAGCCGCATCCTGACCGCCATTGTCCTTGGAATGGATAACGAATTGCACCTTGGGGACATGGCTGCCGGTTGCTTCTTTTGTGTCGTAATGAAGCTACTACTGCCATGTGATAAATTTTAATTGATTTCATTTACGTCTGCGTGGCTTTTGTCCCTTGGTGGCTCCTTGGCTCCCGATAAGGATCCGCGGCTAAGCGCGGCTCATTAGCCAAGGATAATGCATCTAGATAACACCACGATGTTTGACATAATTGAATTTCCCATTTTAAGCTCTCCTGCTAATGATCCTAATGATGATTTTTCTGGCAACAACCACTCACCTTGCCAGTTTTGGTTTATTAACTACTGTCCTTTCGGGATTTCTAAACGATTTCTTATGCTTCGCTTGCTTTGAGGTAGAATTTCAATTGAATTATAAAATTTGCACTACTAACTTTAATATAACTTTAGGTATTACTCTCTAAACTCTCAATTTTCTAAAGAATATAAATTGAATTCCCTACCTAAGCCTATCTCTTTTGCTGAGAACTATTTTCTGTTACATATTTAAAATTGATTGCTTTTAAATTAAAACTCAGCATAAATCACCTGGTTGGGCAGGACTCTCGACTCGAATTCACTGGCCATTGGGCGGCAAGACAAAAGCCCCACTTCTGCAGCCGTGTCAACACAATGGCACAGGCGACATAAGCCGATTTCAGGGATATATCTACCGGGTTCCAGCTCCCATTTCCCAGTCCTCCACCAAAAAAATGGTTCGAAAATTATCATCAACGCACAAGTGGCTTGTACTTGTCACACACACACAAAAAAGGAGATGGTGAGGGGGAGTTTCGGTTACCAAAGGATCCCCGTATTAAACCCCTTTCCCACCCCCAATGAACATGGCGAAATATTTTCATTGTGTTTCAGCAGATTTTCCGAACGAGTAGGGGGTTGGAAAAATGGGTAGCTGAAATTCGAAATGCGATTACCTGCGCTTGCCTATTTGTAGCTTGTTGTTTGGTCCTCCAAAAGCTGGGATGGGAACTGCCCGCCCTGCCCTGAATGCTAATCGACTTTTGATTGTGTGTTCTTTGCCGGAGGAGGATGAGGTTGGCTCGCACAAAAAGGTTCAAATGGTCGGGCCATAAATAGGAATTTATGCGTGATTGTTTTTTTTTTTTTTAGAACGAACGGGCACCAAGATTTATAGATGAGGGTGGTATATGTCCAGTGTGTTGATTGAATTTGGTTTGGATTTTTGGTTTGGGATGCGACCGGCACAGGTGACATATTCCTGGCGACCGAATGACAAGTGTTAGCGCCTGTTTTGTTTATCATTTTTACCCACCCGCGGACACTTCCTTGCCTCCCTGGATCTCTATTGTAATTGCTAAAAAACTTAAGCTGCGTAAAATCCCAAGTTTCAATTTAACGCTCTCATGATTTCTTGTTGGGATTTCCTGGACATGTGAGTTTGACAAGTGCAGCTTGCACTGGCAGCTCTATCTTATCTGGGCTTTTTTTGATTGAAAAAGCATCCGCCATCCGCTGGCTCTCCCATTTGACACTAAGCAGATGCGGTTGGGAATGCTCCATGTGTCAGATTTGGACTCTCTCTCTCTTCGAAATTCGAGCTCGACAGAATTTTAGGGCCAGAGAATACTTTATGGAAATTCCGGACATGCGCCTGAGAAACAAAGGGGCGGTCTTCGGCGTAGCGCCAATGGCAAATCCCAAAATGGAGTCGCCACAGAGCTGTTGAAACGAGACAGGAAATTGATTGGGGGGCTGAAGAGTCCGGAGAACGGGTGGCCTGCACATGATTGCACATATGTGCCGGCTGCGATTGCTGGCCAAGATTGCGAGTGAAAAAGGGAGCGGCAGCCAAAACAAAAAAAATGGCGACGTCCCGACGCTATCGCTTGCAGGCAACATACGTGTGTACTCGCAACAACATGTGTGATGTGTGCCCCGCCGTATGGAAGCCCCTTTCTCTGCGGATCCTCCAGCTCCTCGCTGCCCTCCAGGCACATCCATATGTAAGTTTCTACATACAATGCGGCGTAAATAAACAGACTGCCACCACAAAAGCGACTTCCTTGTTCCTTCTTCTTTTGCTCTAAGCATTTTGTTTTATTATTATTATAGAACTGGTTGTGTTTTGGGGCTTTGTGTATTTCGGTTATGGTATTTCCTGGAAGTGGCGCTTAAGCCGGATATCGGCGAATGGACCATCAAGCTGATGGGGAACTGCCTATCAATAGTTGCCCGGCGGCCAAGCCAGACCTCTTTCTTTGACTCTCAGCTTGATTTATGTTCTGTTGTCCAGATGATTGATGGGTTTCCTCTTAACTTGGCGTGTACTTTTTTGTCCACAAGTGGTATTTAGTTGTGGAAGTTGTTTGCTTGACAGCTTACAAGTTTGACAATGGAATGGTTTGATATTGGAAAAGTTTTTATACGATTTAGAAAGAGTTTCTTTCTTTTCTCTTTTCTTTTCTTTTCCATAAATTAAGAAATTGTTTTAAATTTTATCATTTTATTTTCTAAACTTTTATTAAGTACATTCCCGGTTTCTTGGTTAACCAATTGCCTTGTTTTTTTATGTTCCCTGAGCAATAAGCACGTTTTGGTAATTATTCAAACTGATTACAAGCCAGGACTCGTAAAACTTTATGCTCAAGCCTTATCTACTTTCTGGTTCTGGCTTTTCCTGGCGTTTTTTATCTGTGCCCAAATTTAAACTCATTTTCCGTGACTTCTGCGCGAGTAAGTCGTGTTTATCAATTAGGGAGTTCGAGGTGGAACGGCGTACTTCCAACGCAGCCATAAATGCACAGTGCCCCCCAAAAGTGCTGGCCCAGTCAAGCATAAATGATTTCAACAATATTTCACTTAAAAGATTCAAATCGCGCGAGAAGCGGGAAAGAGACAACAATGAATATAAAGCACAACAAGGGAAAATATAAATACGCATACGACAAGTGCGACAAAATGTGGCAAAAGGGGCAAAGGAAAAAACGTGCTGGGATGGGAAACGCACGCGACAGAAGGAAACGGATACGCTCGAAGAGGTCGCAAACAGATTCAAAATTTCCAACCACATATGACAATGCTCCACAGAGGCGCCCCACCATGCTCCTATACCCCCCTCGCATTTGCGGGCTCCTCTCGTTGAATCGCCGGCAAAAAATTCAAATTTACTCCAAGTAGTGGGTCAGAAGGGAAGGAGTGGCCAACTAACTGTCGCGTTTTCTTCTTTTTTATTCGCTTTTCCATGCTTTCAGCGGAAGTTCCAAACCCGCGATATGGTGAAGGGCTAAAAGCTGTAGAGTTGGGGGGCTATATTGTCGTCCTTATGCCAAGGGTCGTCAAGCGCGAACATTTGCATAATCAAATAATAAAAATTTGCATAATTTTATTTTTTACGATACGCATGCCACACTCTTTCGCTCGCCCTTACCCTATGAGAAGCAAGAAAAATAAAACTTTTCAGTTTCAATTTGTGTTTTGTCTGGGGAAAGACATTATAGCCACCGTTATCTGGCCAACTCCCCCACTCTTTTGGCCCTTCGATTCCAGTTCTATAAACACAAAATGGTGTCAATATTTATTGGCGAACCTGTTTCTTATCTCTCTGCCAGCGAAGCGATGTTTAAAAATTTGCAACTTTTAACTATTAAAAACAAAAACTTCTTCTCTTTTGGCTATATGTTTGTGGAAATTGCTTTCATCGTAAATTATTTAGATAGCCAAATAATGGTAGCCCATTAGCTGTCTGAAAGAGAATGCAACTGATAAATCAATTACTATCCTGATAAATCAATTACTGTCCTATTTTTCAACTAAGCGTTTCTTTTTATTGACTTTAACTTAAAGTCCCAAGAATGTAATCTGAATACTAAATAATCGATAACCAAAACAATTTCCTATTTTCATATTCCACAAGTCTTTACCTACATTAAAAGTCATAAATATTCAACCACAAATATAACCCTAACTTATATTCCAGTTGTCTTACTTGGCGTATACTCGATGTTGCTTTGCTGTGGGATTTTTTGCGACTTACCTTGTGTTGCTGAAGTCGCTGGCAAAATATTTAGCATGTCAAATGACATATTTGCGCGTTGGCTTTCGTGTTTTTTTCTGGGTAGAAGGGCGAACACGATTTGGCCAAGGATGTAAGTGACTTACTTGGTTTCTCCTACCAGTTTTTGCTCTTATTCCACAGTTTTTACCTGGCATATGTGTGTGCCCCTGTCGTTGCCTGTATCGCTGCCATTTTTGCCGTTTTGTGCTTCATTTATCACTTGGCGGCGACATTTCCATATACTCAGCATATTTGCCATGATATATGGGCTGGTGTGTGCTTAACCCAGCCAGAGATCGCGGCAAACGTTTATCCCCGGGCAGTGTGTCACTTGTTCGATGACAAGCAACCCCACGGTGCCATTGCCCATTCCACACATGGTGTAATTTAGATAAGTGGCCATTCTTCATTTTAATGCTCATAATTTCATAATGTATACACCCATATGCAGTCCAGTCCCAGACCCAGTCTCTGTCCCGGAGAATATTCCAAATTAAAATCGTGCATTAAGAGCTGGGAGCAAACAACATGGTCAGCGTCGTGCGTTGGTTATGCCATTTATTTTATTTGGCGAGAATTTTTGTTTTTGCTGGTCCAAACGCCACCTTGCCACCAATGGGGGCTTCAACACACTTGAATATGGAACAGGCGAATGTTGAATATGTGTTTTTTCCACGTTCTTTCTCTGATTTACGAGCCATAAAAGCTAACTTAATTAAATGGTTTTTGGGGTTCGTTGAGTATTTATGGTGCCAGGATTTCAATGTGTCGCAGAAAGTTATGGCAAACGATTTAGAAATGTGTCTATCTTCTAGGATGAGTTCTAATTTTAGCCATTGAATAATTTCAGCAAAAATCTATAATTTTATCCAACATCCCAAACTAGTTTTTAAACAAGTTTTAAGGTTGTAGCATTTATCATTAAAATTGCAAAGTTTTGAATGTTTCTAGTTAGCTTATACATCAGTTTCTGGATTATTTTCATCACGAAACATATAAAGAAAACTATTTAATTGAAACAATCAAGTGGGGAAATATCAAATACGCGTCAACTTATTGCGTATTTCCAGTTACTCAAACTTCACTGCGTTTCAAATGCGTTTCATGCTTCAATAAACCCGAGAAACCAAAACTAAAGAGGAAAGTGGATTGAGGAACAACCTTCGAGTGATAGAGAACAACACTTAAAGTCAGCTTAAATGGCAACCGCAGAAACATTCCCTCGTAAATCAATTAGCACCCACAACAAGTACCCAAAAACCCGCAAACCCAATGGGGATCTCCTGTTGCCTTGCGGCTTTTTGGAAAATTAACTACCTGCTAAGTTAATTGAGCAAACAACGCTCGCAGGATCCGTTGCCATAAAAGTTGTGCATCGGTCCAACTAAAAAGTCAGTGGCTGTGCTGCGGCTTACAACTATTAATTATGCGGGCCAAAAGTTATGACAGCAGAAAACAGCCGCAGAACTCGAACAGCGAAACTAAAAACTGCCAACTGCCAGCGAGCGAAAGGGAAGCGCACATCATAAATTACGGCCAGGACACGGCCATGGAGTGCAAGGACGTGGTAGCTCCTGCTCCAGCTCCTGGTTATATATATATCTGTGCGGTAAGCCGCCGCCTGTCTTTTGGCCATGGCAAACAGCTTCCATGCTTCCAAAAATATTCGAAAATTTCAATGGAACTGGATCAGGAGCTGGAGGAGCTGGAGATGGTGATGGAGCCTCCTGGGCAAAAGGTATCCTGCCACGGCACAAAATGGCCACCGCAGAGCGCACAAAAAGTGTCATGGCGCATGAAAAACTTCCTGCAACGGGAATGGCGTGGCCGTAAAGGCCTTCAGCCTGTCCTGTCCGTGGCCAAAACAATGGCTGAGCTCCTCCGCAGTTTCGGCAAATGAAAGTCGCATTGTCAGGCTCAATGTTTCCGGCTGGCTCATGGATGTCCTCGGCCCGAGTTTCAGTCTCATCCTCGTCCTCGTTCTCAGCTCAGTTCAGTTATCCAGCTACCCAGCATCCACCGTGTCTGTTTCTCCATTCCCCGTAGCTGTAGATGTGGATGTGGCCTGAAACAAAGCGCATCCGTTTGGCGAAAATTGAAATGACAAAGTTCAAAGTTTAAGCGGCTTGGCTGTCAGTTTTTCAGGGGCTCTTGTAGTGTCGCCTTTGCCGAAAACATTTCCAAATTGCTTCGATGATATTTTCGTTGATCAACTTTAAGATAAATAAAACTTCATACACTTTTGATACTCTCTGATAATATAGTTTGAGAAGAGCATATTTCATGTCGCAATTTTTCAAAATCAGAGATAAGAACATAGTAAATTCAAAATTTTGGGCTAATTTAACCCTTTTCAATTCATTCAGAACTTTCCAAAATGTTATCCAAAATGTTTTTATAACGAATTAGCATTTTGAAGCTTACTTAATTTGGTTAAGTCTCACCAAACCACAGTGCTAATCAGTAGTCAAACACTCCAAATGGGTTGCATTGGCTGCGGTGGAAATATAAACAACTGGGAGCAAGTGGAAATTAAATTGCCTGCAGTTAAAAACCACTTTGGCCAGGCACCCAGTTGTCGTAACAAAAATGTAATAAAAGTCATCTCCTGACACGCCCACTCCTCTCCGCCGGCAATGTTTCCAATCCCGGCAACTCCGTGCCATGGCATTTGCATACTTTTAAGCGCAGATGAGTGGAAATCACTCATACGCACGGGGAGCCATTAAGGGGGGATGATGGTGATGATGGGGCGGAGTCAAAGCCCAGGGCTCAGGCTTACTCCAGCTGTCGGATTTTGCTTGCTCCTGCTATTATAACGGTATTTGCATTGTGTTTAAACGTATTTGAACACGATTTTGAGCCAAGGGGATTGGACGGACGCTGGATGGTTAACTAAGGGGCCCGAACCACCGTTTATACGAAATGAGCAGGCAATTTATTTACGGTCAAATTGCGAGGCAAACAAAGCGGCGCAGGTCGCTGCGCAATGGGATTTCCCGTATCCCCGGATTGTACCAGCGTGGGCGTAAAAATGTGATAAATATGAAATGTGATTATGGCGGTTATTATGTAGCACCCAAGCAGTATGATGATGGGGCTTATTATGAAGTTGCCTTCGCTTTGGTAACTGCGGTTGCCTTGGGCGTCCTTTTGAGTGAGTGGCTGCCATAAGACTATCTGTCTGTAGTCCTTCCATCTTTACATCCTGGATGTGGCTGTGGCCTCTTGTAAATGAAATGAGGAAATGTGATTTTGACGATGTGTTCGCTTTACGGCAATGGTAGCTCATATGGGTGTCGCTTGTTTGTTTTCGTGGAAGTCGGAAGTTGTAATTGTTTTTTAAAGGAAGCTTGTATTGCTCATTGGGGAAATGCATGAAATAAATCATAGCGAATGACTTTAACGGGCTTTTATCTTAGTATGGGAAATGATATAAGACTAGATGTGTCTCTAACTTATATCCTACCAAGAAGATTGGAGAAGATGGGGATTTTATATCTTTTTAAACTCGAAATTGAATAGAAATCAGAATATATATGAAAGTAATAATAAAGGTGCATACCTTAAGCGTATATTGAGCATGAAAAGCCACCTTATCTGTATCTCTTTACCTTTAAGCACCCCACCAATTTGACTTCATTGAATTTCCCAGCAATTGTTTTCCCCCCACACTCCACCCATGTGAATGAAGCGAGGGAAAATGTCTTTATCAAGTGGCAAGCAGCGAACACAAAGCCATAAAATGCTAATCCCATCATGGGAACAATGAGCAGAGCGGATCGGAGCAGAACGTTTGCCGTTTAGCGATGCCATCAATTGATACATCAGTCGATAAGGCAGCAAGACATCCTGTGAGAATCCTGGATGTCTGCTTGGCTTTTGTGGCACGGGGCTAACAGGATTTGGCCACGCTAAATCAACGCAATTCGATGTGGCTCATTTGAGTGCAGCAACGAGCCAAGGAAAACTCTAGGGGCGAGCAGCCACCACCCAAGGAATTCGTTGCGCTTTGTAGGAATTCGCCATGCTACACAAATTCGAGGCTCATGGGAACTGAATTCAGGAGGGTTGGCAAGTGTGTGGAAATATTGAAATTCGAATTACATTTTCGCCAAAAACTGCACGAGCTCTCTATGATGATGGGTTATTCTAGATCTCGTCGTATTCGTCGCGGCATCTGGGCGAATGACTGCCTTTTGGCCTCCGGACAACCCCAGAGTATTCTTTCATCTTGTTACCATTTCGGTTCCCAGCTCATTTGCGTCGGCGTCGCAGTTTTTGTGGCCGCATCTAATTGCTGCATGCAGCCAAAATGAATCCTGCAACTAAGCTTGACTGCGCTAACAAGTTGAACATATTCTTCACTCTACTCTCATGGCGTATGTTAGTCTGGTGCCCGTGGATTTTTAGTGGTTTTTCTGGGCCTGGGAACCTATGTTTTTGCTCACCTTCATAATCGGAATGGTTGGTTGCTTGGTAAGGTTTCAAGAACTCCATATGTTGCTGAATCCGGAAGCCAAGGCTTCTTTTAAGATCTGGTTTCTGGTTTCTTAGTTGACTAAGTAGGTAATGAAAAATTTATGAAAACCAAACATTTAACCCAAAGTTCAGTTTCAAAATTCTTCATAATTTATGAAAACCAAACATTTAACCCAAAGTTCAGTAAAAAATTCTTCATAATTATTGGATTGGCATAACAATTAGATTTTTATTGAAACATTCAGCCACACATTGAATGCTAATATTAGCAGATCTGCAACTTATGATGACTATAATATCTTACAATGATCAAACTAGACACCCTTTCGGGTCTCCTGCATAAGACAGAGAATTTATTGAGATACAGGGAGATCGAGTTACATATTTAAGATACAAATTGCACTACATTTAAGGCTAAGGGAACTGAAATCGGAGCGTGGGGGAAACTAAAATTAATATCACAATCGAAAACGGGGTATTATGGGTTAAACCAACGGGTTCTTTGGGGAGATGATGCCTTAAAAATATCCGAAGAAATGCTTCGATCATTTGGACATGCCACCCATTCTGCGACCAGGTGGTGTTCCTCCGACCACGTTGATGATCTCGTTATCTCCGGCGGAAGAGGATGAGTCATCCAGCTGAGGCTGATGATCACTGGCCTTGTCCTGGTGGGCAGTCATATGCCTGGTTAGATGGTGACGCTCCCTGAAAGTCTCTTGGCACACGGGACATCTCAGTTTCTCCTCCCTTTTGCGGCGATTCGGATCGCAGGCCACCTCGCTTTTGTGATGGGATCGCATATGATACACCAGATCGCTGGTCATCCGGAAACTTATGTTGCACTTGGCGCATACGTTTTGAGCGGTCAGTGTAAAGGTGGATGCCAGAGTGGGTGGTATCAGCGTGGAGAGTATGGCAGCTGCAGCCGGATTTTGCAAAGGTTGAGACACTGCAAATGGATGTGGTGGCGGAGCAAATCCCGGATAGGCGTGAAGAAACTCCGACGGTGGTCCAGGTGGTGAATTTCCTGGCATAGGAGCTCCTCCAGCATTTGGATTCCCCGGTCCAGGAGGTCGAGTATAAAGCAGCTGTTGCTTGAGTCGCTGCTGCGCCTGCAAGGCCTGCATTGGATTGACCGCCTGGAAGGCGCCGTTGAACTGATACTCCGGCCGGAAGTTGTGGTACACAATGGGATTGGCTGGCAGGGGATTTGGATTCTGGCCACCACTGTTTGTTCTTGGCGGTGGCGTTACCAATGGCGGACTCATCGAGTGACAGCTTAGCTGATCGGGGCTCGAAGGTGGGGCTCCAACATCCACGGGTGATTCTATTCGGGAAGTTGTTGATGGAGAAGATGATGCAGTGGACAGCGACGAGGAGGCGACTTTGGTGAAAGCACTTCGCATGGGCGGTGGTGGAGAAGAAGTTGACGGGGCCTCCGGTGAATCCACAAGGGGTATAATCACACTGGGATCATCATAGACCCTCGGGGAACGAATGCTGATCTGAGGATATCGCTGGCGTGCCTCCAAAAGACTGATATACTCCAATGCCGCCGGGGATGGTGGTTGTGAAGGAGCTCCTCGAGGAGACAAATCTGTGGGATAGTGACTAATCTGCTGTTGGTGTTGCTGCTGCTGCTGTTGATGGTGATGATGATGCAGTGCCTCCTGGAGACGTGCCTGCTTCTCGGCCTGCTTCTGCTTGATCCGCTCATCGGGCATCATCAGAAAGGCGACATCAAAGGCTCGTTTCAGAGTGGTCTTTCCACCAGCTGGTGATGTGGGTGTCTCATTATTGTTGTTGTGATTTGTCGTTGAATTTTGCTGGGGAGATTGTTGTGGCGATGTGGAGATCCTAAGCTCGGCGTGCTGGGGCGGCGTAGAGCGACGCTGGCCGGGATTCGCATGCGACGGCAAGCTATCCATGAGTAGATTCATTTTCACTTTCAAACACTTTTCGACTTTCACTGGGCTTTTGGTGTGGCTTTTGCGTTCTTGGGTTAGTTCTTTGCGATTCGAAATTCCAGTTTCGACTGCTGGCCGCCCGCAATCTGTTCCTCTTTAAGTACCCGCTGCCAACCACCGCGTCCAGTTGGAATTCTCGTATTCTCATATTGTCCCATTCAAATGGGAAAAAGGCAACTCTCCGCACTCGCGGCACTTGGCCCATCTGTCCTGATTCTGCTCGGAGTCTGTTCAGATTCAGGTCCTGCAGAGAGCAGTCGTCACCACCCTTATGTTCCTGCTCTTTCTCTTTCTCGCTTGCCTTCTCTTTCATTAGCGGCTTTCCCTCTCTGTCTCTGGCCCATACTCCGCCTCTCCAGCGGTCCATCTGCTTTCCCAGTTGGCAAACATATTCTGTGGTTTTATTGTGCCAGCCTTGGCCAGGACGAGTCCTGGTTGGCTGGCATCCCCGGCCAGGTTGGCTTGCTCGAAAACCCTGAGGTATTGTATGTGATACAATGGTACAGTGGGTTCTATACATTTGTGTTAATTATGATTTATTTTTGAAAACAAATGGGCACCTCAATTAAAATCAATCAAAATTTAATTTATCAACTGCGACAAATACTTTGATTATTCATTTTTCGAAATAGGATTCCTCATCACATGATGAAACTTTAAATAAGTTTTAGTTTTTTCCAACAATTTTAAAAAATATTTGTCTCAAAATTACATTAATATTTGCCCCACAATTATAGTATTTTGCCCACTGTGCACTTTCACTGTGCTGATAACTTTTCCGAAAAGAGGCGGCGCTTGGTCCTGGCCGTACTCTCTTTCTCTGGCTCTCTCTCTGCCTCTCACACCCACCCCAAAAATATGGCAGGATACGGCCTCTCGTTCTAGCCTTTCTATCCCTGTCTCTGCTGGCGTTGATATCCTTGTTGCAAGTGTTTCCGAACAGGTTGTTTTTGTCGATTTTTTAGCAGCGCCAGCGAGATTGTGTGAATATGTGGCCATGTTTTGTGTCGCTGTGTTTGTTGCATTTGTTGTTGTTGCTGCTGCTGCTGCTGCTGGTGGTTTGGATTTTGAGTATATGCTGCGCGTAGCTTTTACATATTGCCAAACATACACACACATACACACACCCAATATAACGTTGGGGTTCCCCCGCTTTGCAGGCGACTGTTGAACGCCGAAAGATTTCAACGAAACGAAATATATTTATTTGTCAGTTAAGTTGGCTCTATGTGGAAAAAGTGGCAAATGTCCAGTTGTAAATATACACATGCAACAATAGCAAATTGTGCAATGTTTTCCGTTCGTTTTCCGTCTCGTTCTGCAACTCCCCGCTTATTTCCCCTTTTATTTTTTTTGCCCGGCTAGACCCTAGATCCTGGCAGACCGGATATGAGGATGTGGCCATTGCCAGGACAAAATATGTGTCTGTTATGGCCAGTCGTGAGCAAGGTTTGCTATACACGTTGCCCATGTATATTTTATTTAAATTGCACTTCTTTTGTTGCAGTTTTTGTTGCTGTTGTTTGTCTGCTGCTGCTGCTGCTGCTGTGGCAATTTAATGTTTGCATATTTTCAGGTGCTAATTGTTCCACTTGCCATATGAGTTGCATTTTTAATTAATATTTATGGCAACCAGCCAAGTGTGTGTGTGTGTGGGAGTGTGTGCTGGAGCCTATAATTCGCTTGGCCGCCATGTTGGCTGTCGGCGAAATTAATATTAAACACATGATTGCCTTCGTCCATGGCCATTTCATTAAAAATATTGTTTAGTTTGTGTTTAATTAATTACCGATCGAACAATCCAAGCTCAAACCATAAGCTGATGCGATTTTAAAGTGATAAATAATGGGGTTTTCGTATTTGATGATTTGTTAAAACTTTGGGAAAATTTAAGATTTGTTTATAATTTAAGAAGGAAACAAGTTGGTTGTTACTTTACTTAATTTTCCTATAAAAGCGAAGATAGCACTGTTCATTTCTTATCGTTCCTTATCACCTTATCTTAATATGAACCAATTTTCCCAATATATTTCGTATTGCCACCATGAATTACCCCTGCTTAGACTGCTTAGCCACATATGTGGCACGTGTCCACAATTGAAGTCAAGTGAAAATGCCAATCACATCCTTGGACCATTGACGCAAATATTTTCTGAAGAAATTAACGCAAATCTCCGCTATACAAATCGAGCACAAAATTTCCACTAAAACCCAAAGACTTATCTACCCCTGCTGATCTCTCTGGAAAGCTAACTAAAAGATTTTGGCTTGTCATTGAGGCAGGGGTTGGAATTTTAGGTGGGTTGGTTGTTTGGTTTAGCGACTGTCGATACATCAAACTGCCAACTGACAAAGTGATTCCCCCCTTGTCAGGCTGAGACAAAGCGCAAAAAGGCGTGAAATTGCCTTTTGTGTGATTAAGTCAAGCCCGATGGAAATGGAAGGAAGCAAGGAAATGGCCCAGGAAGCAAATTAAAAACTAAGATGACAATCTTCTGAATAGAGTTTAGACTACAGTTACGTGCTCCTTATGCCTTGCCATGGCATCCTCAGCGCGTTTCAATTATCCTTGCTAAGGAGATAGCAAAATGTAAATGCTAATTGCTTCAACTTTAGCGTAGAGCTGGGCTACGTTTATTCCGGAGACAGCAGACACCTTTTCTGTGGAGATTGTGGCCTAGGTTGATGTTAATGTGCTGCCTGTCTCTGGTAATCTTTGTGCTTTGTGTGGAAATCCTGGAGGAAACAGCTTCTTGCTGCCTGGAACTCTAATCTAACATTGCACTGGAAAAAATGGATAAACTAGGAATTGTTTTAACCTTTCAACCCTTTAGCCCTATCTTAAATGGGTTTTAAGACCATATTTAAATGTGTTGAAAGGTTTTGTAGATCTTAAATGATAATTATAGATATATCTACATATGAGTTTCACCTAAACTGGTTTTAAAAAATGAAATCCGATCTGCTGCAACACAATCTTGAATCCTTTTTGCTCAGTGCGATAGTGTTGTGCTGTCGCAGTGGAAGTTTCCTTAGAGTTTTGATACACAGATTGCATCCTGCAAGAGTCCTTCACTTGCCACCCCTCTGGAATGAGTCCCTGGAGTGCGGAGTAAACTAAAACTCGAGTCCTGCTCTGGATCCAATCAAGTGCTTTTCGCGCATTAAATAAAAATTCGAATTGGATTTCACGTGAGCAGGGCGAGAACCTAATTGTATGAGGGTTGGAGGACTATGGGCTTTGGAGGGCTGGATCTGGATCTGGAACTGGAGTATATGGAGGGTTGTTCCTAGCGTAGAACGCCCCTGTTGCTGTTTGTTTAAATACCGTGAATAACATGTGGTTTTTTCGAAGCATATGGCAAGGACTTTGTCACTATTAAGGAGCCGTCTGGCTCTGGGTTCGTCCTCCAGTTTTTCCAAATCCTCCAATTAGACTGTCATTCATTTAAACGGATTAAAAATGCGCGAATGAAGGGTCGTACGTTCTGGCTCTAACAAGGCCCGAGGGCCAACATCCATTGCATTGTGATGGTGGTGAATTCTTGCGGTTGCCTCCGGTTAGGTCTTAGTCGGATTAGAGCCCTTGTTTTGGTTAACAAATCGGCTGATGACGATGTCGATTCCGATTCGATTCCATCCGGGCTTGTTGTGCGTCGGTCCAATCAGTTTGAGACGCACATTCGCTCGCAATCAAGCCACAAAAACGATTTCTGCTGTCATATGCAAAATGCCAACGATGCTACAAATGCACCTGAGTGGGTGGCGGCGGCTGGGACTTTATCTAAAATGCTTACGCTTGAGAAGCTTTCAATCGAATGCGGCATAAATATTTATGTGTCCCGATGTGGCAATATTTTCCACAGCTCAAACACACAATTCGAACTCGTAAAACACAAACAGAACTCGCAACAGTTGCCAAGTGTTGGACTTGGTTGCTGGATAACCATAATGTCAAGAGCTCTTCAAGTGGGCCAGAAGGGTCGGCCGGAAGAGCTGGAACAGGAACATCCACTTGGGGTTCTTCAGATTTGCAGGGTGCTTATTAGAGCTTAATGGAATTGTGATTAAGTTGGGTCAGGGAATAAGGAAGATTTTAAATAATTAATAATAATAACAAAAAAGAAAATGTATTAAAATCGTATTAATCATGGAAACGTTTTTAAGATTTTTATGAAAGAAGCTTTTTAATTTACTTTTATTAATGTTTCAGAAAAAATAAATATATTTATATAAATATATTTCCTACAATACACAATTCTTTAAAGGCATATCAGTTTCGGACTTTAAAACCCATCTCAGTTCAACTTGTAAAACATATTCATAAGAAAAACATGAAACATTTGGCGGATTCTTCCGTTTTTAGGCGGATGTGCAGCGTATGCTCAGCGAAGCTGCACAAATAAAGCGACCACGAAGTCACCACCAGAGAACACCATCATTACCACCAGTTGCCACCACCTCAGAGCACAGAGTACCCCACATCCATGCTTTACAGGCTGAGATGACCCGCATTTAAAGTTGCTCAATACGTTTTCTGGTGCCATAAATTGTGACCCTGCCCTGGAACCTGTTTCACTGTCTGTCCTTCCAACTGACAGGGCGGAATCGGATTGCGAAATCAGATCTAATCAGCTAGGAATGCACAGAGTGCACAGTGGGTTAGATAGAGCCAAGTTCCAATTGCAGGAAGTCCCACTGTGTGAGCGGTACGAAAATGATGAAAACTACCCTTTAATGAGAAGGGTCGCTAGTTATCCCGGGCAACAAAATCGCATTCGCGTTGAGCCAAACATCTGTGCGATTTCGACAATGGTAACAAGGACTCTCCGAGGTCCTTTGCCCAGCCCCCGCTCAGCATTTAAAAAGTGTTTAGTTTATGGTCCATTGATGGCTTTGTTAACTCGCCGAAAACTCCTAGTCCCAATCCCAATTGCAACCACTCCTCATGAATCCCATTCGCAACCCCGTCCGGACGACACCTTACGTTTTTCGACGTTTACGATCTGTCCGGGGCGTTTGCCGGGGGTTCTCCGTCTGCCTTTAATTATGCTGAAAACCACAAAATGCTGTTAGTGCAGCATTTTTCGATTCCAATTTGGAAAAAATGCTGACATATGCGCGGAGAACATCGCTGCGCCGCGGGATTCTCCAGTTCCCAGTTCCCAGTTGTTAGTTATGAGTTGTGAGTTCCCGGTTTCCAGTTCCCCTGAGTGCTTTTCGCTCTTTGACTCTCTGATTGGAACTGGTCCATTGTCGGGTGATAACCATCACAAAACTGGTGCCATCCTACCCAACAGACTGACAAGTGAGTCGTCGATCTAATGTGGCATCAGCATATGCTGGTACCTTTGGGAAGATGTACCCACTCAACCGTCCTTCGATCAGTTGCGGTTTCAGCTAAATTCCCAATTGACTTTGCTTAAGATTGATCTATGTTTTGGATTTCTATGGAGTATGACCTGGGATGCCATTAATTTGATACGGATCTCGAAAAGCGCTTCATTTAGATCAGCTAATGATTTGGCTTATCTTTGATTAGTTTTTCTAGATTTATATTTTAACCCTTAAACAGATTATATCTTTCTTCAAACTTATTTTATAAACTGAAATTTGGGTAAATCATAGAATTTTCTTTCAGAATATAGACCCAAAGTTTGAGCCCTTAAATATTGTAATTCAACGCTTTTCCTTCGCTCCAATAAACAATCTATAATTTCTCTGCCCCGACTGCTCATCGAATTTTCATAACATTAGTTCTTTCTGCTGCCAATTCGTCTGCATTATCATATGTAATGACGTCGTTTCTTTGATTTCGTTTGCCAGCTCTTCGAGTTCAAACACCTTGAACAAATATTTTACTTTGTTCAGCTTTTAGTATTTTTGGGGCCACCCACCTTCCTTTTGCTGTTGATTTTCAAAATCGAATCTTGAATTAATCATGCGGAATAAATTTACTCTACATTTACTCTCGAAGTCTGCCTTAAACGAGGAATAATTGTTAAAAAGAAAAGAAATGGAAAAGAAATAAAATTGGTAATCATTTGTAGTATTCCTGCTCGGGCTAATTGAATTAAAATTGCGATTTCATGCGTATAAATAATATTCCATTCCATTCGAATCGAAAAACCAAAATCGAATGCGAAAACAAGGAAATTTATGACAGGCAGGCAAGATTTACGCTTGTGGCTTCGATTTCTGCCGGAGAGAGTTCAATAACTTTTCGGGGTGGATTAGAGCATAATTCCATTGTCATGGAAATTTATGAGCTTAGTTTTCATTGTTGTCACTATTTTCGGCCTGCTCTTCCAGCTTTGCAGATATATTTGCAACATTAGCGCGGAATTAATGCATCCATTACGAAGGATTCTCCCATATGTGCTTGGATCCTATAAAAGCATTCGCATATTCCTCATATGTCGAAATGTTTTTGCCGCAAATGGACCTTGGCAATTACATTAAGCGTTTGCCAAATCTTCTTTTAAAACTCCTTTTAAACTGGGTCACACTTTTCAATTGGGTGCTAAGTGGTTGATTCGTTTTTGGGTAGCTATTCATTGGTGCCAGTTTAGTGGTTTACTTATTACATATGCGCATATTTTAATAGCCTGAAGTTTTTCCTACAAGGGGTTGGTTGGGTGGAATGTAGGGGGAAGTTCATCTTGCTGTAAGTTGCTAGTGTAGATTTAATGAACGAATGTGTTCTGATTTAATATTTCTGTTCTAGGACACATTTGTAATAGGTAATAAATATTAGTTTATTATTTGCAGAACTGTTCCTGCTTTAGATACACACTAGTTTGCTCTCACATTCTAATTATTGTTAAAATTGTTTAAGAAGTGCTCTTTGGCTGCAGATCTGTTTATTTTTCTATCTTTACTTTCAGTGATGTGATCCACAATTAAAACTCCTCCATTTAGCTGTTTGTATTTGCTGGTTAGACGTTTCTTTACGAAGTCTACAACATCCTGGGCTTCTAATTGTGTGCCAGGTTTCCTGACCACTGAGGCTGCTGCCTCTTCGCCAACCTCTGGGTTCCAAATGCCAAAAACAACAGCTTCCACTACATTCGGCATTTCAGTGATGACCTTTTCAATCTCACTCGGGTAATACATTATGTTCTGGTACTTCAGCATATCCTTCAAACGATCGATAACAAATAAATATCCGTCCTCATCCATGTAGCCTAGGTCTCCAGAGTGAAACCAGTTATCGGAGTCCTGAATTATCTTACTTTCCTCAGGATTTCTATAGTAGCCAGACCATTTTTGATTATTTTTAAAGCAGATTTCCCCTACGTTATCGGGACCTTGAGCCTCGCCGTGTTCGTTGATGATTTTTACCTTGATACCACTAACAGGACGACCCACTGAATTGGGCTTCGCATCAAAGTTATAGTTTACGCATCCAGCGGAATTTAACTCTGATAGAGAATAACAAAAATGTAAACAATTGCAGTTTGAACGACTACGGACTCTTTGCTGAACTCCTAGAGAACAGTTTGATCCTCCATAAAAGAGGTACTTTAGTGAAGTTAGGTCAGCGGCTTCGAATTCTCGACAATTAGCAAACTTGGCCATGTTGGAAGTATTTAAAACCAACATCGAAATCTTATACTCCTTAATTATCTTGCACAAAAGTCCAGGATCGAAGTCACTGTCTGCAATAATGCTAGTTATACTATATACTCCTGTGACAATGGTTACCATTAGACCAGAGAGCCAATCCAGAGTGCTTGTGGTATATTGAACTATTGAGTTTTTCATGGGACTGAAAAATAAATATACAAATTAGATTTGGAAGCATAACTCAGATTAATATATTTACAAAGTGTTCAAAATAATCTGATGACTATTGCTGATGGTGACGGCTTTGGAACACCCAGTGGTGCCCGAAGAACTAAGTATGGCCAAGGTTTGATCATTACCACTTTTTAAACGGATTGGCTTAAAGTTCTCTACCACGGGAGTGGTCATAATATCCTGGATCCTCAGAGATCCCTTTGGATGATTCCGCATGGTAACTATCTTTACCTGAAGGTTTCTTGTAGCTACTTTAACCTTTTCATGCTCATCTCCATCGCAAAAGATCAGTCGTGGTTTGGTGATTCCGAAAAGATGCTCGATTGTTGACTCTTCGAAGGCATTGTGAAGGGCGTGAAAAGGTGTTCCATTGAAGAAACAGGCATATGCCACAGCTGTCAAGTGCGCGGTGTACCTGCCCATGATGCCCACGATATCATCCTGCGTCAATCCAATTTGCCTCATGTAACTTGCCACTCGCTTCGCGTTCATAAGAAGCTCTTCTCGTTTCAACTCAATATTCTCCGTAACAGAAATCTTAAGGTTTAAATGAAAATATATAAGTTTGACTTAAGGAGACCGCAAAAACGAACCTGGGCTATGTGTTTTGGGTGGCGTTCCATTTCCTGAAAGATAATCTCTCCGATGGACAAGTCTGGCGAGAATAAACTCTGCCTTTCGCCGCCACTCCAGATCTTGAGGTCATCATCATACGTGATTTCAGCCTTAAAAGGCTTATAACTGTCTATTACATCACACATATTTAAAAAATTAACAAAAACGAACTTAAAATGTTTTCAACCATACAATACGCAATTATATAATAATGCGCTTATCGGAAGATCAGCTGTAATTAATATTTTGTAATCGATACCTGCAAAAAATATTGCGAGTAGTTTTCTAAGTTGAAATGATTTATAGAACAATTTCTTAACAAATTTATTTTCAGCTTTTAAACAAATACATATTTAGTTACAATACATAAAATCATAAATTAATTTAGACATGCAAAACATTAAAATGGTCTACAAATTATTATTTTCCATAGTTTTTAAAAATTCAGCCTTGGTAGCTGCTCTATTTGCTTTTCTATTACCACTGTTAACTATGTGATCCACGATTAAAGCTCCTCCATTTAATTGCTTAAACTTCGCAGTGATACGTTTCTTTACGTAGTTTACAACGTCCTGGGCCTCGAGTAGGGTTCCAGGTTTCTTGACCACTGAAGCAGCTGCCTTGTCTCCATTCACTGGATCCCAAATGCCAAAGACACAAGCTTCAACTACATTTGGCATTTCAGCGATTACATTTTCTATCTCGCTGGGATAATACATAATTGTATGATACTTTAGCATGTCCTTTAGTCGATCAATAATAAAGAGATATCCGTCATCGTCCATGTAACCTAAATCTCCAGTGTGAAACCAATTCTCGGTGTCCTGCATCCTTCTAGTTTCCTCTGGATTCTTATAGTAACCGCACCATTTCCGGCCATGAGTTAAACAGATCTCACCAACAATATTAGGTCCTTGAGCCTTGCCCTGTTCGTCGATTATCTTTACTTTAATGCCCATAACCGGACGACCCACTGAGTTGGGTTTCTCATCGAAGTTAAAGTTTAAGCATCCGGGACCGTTTAACTCTGTTAGAGTATAACTAAAAATAAAGCAGTCGGGGCGAAGACGACTACGTACTTTGTGCTGGGCATCCAATGAACAGTTTGATCCACCGTAAAAGAAGTACTTTACAGAAGAAAAGTCAGCCAATTCGAATTCAGGACAGTTGGCCAGCATAGCCAACTGGCAAGAACTTATGAAGACTACGGAAATTTTATACTCTTTAATGAGGCCACACAAAAAACCAGGATCGAAGTCGGTGTCTGCAATAACGCTCGTCATGCTAAACACTGCACCATTGATGGTCATTTGGATTCCCGATGCCCAATCTAATGTGTTTGGGTTATAGCTAACCATTGAACTGTTCACGGGACTGAAAAGTGTCAAATTGTAAAAAGTTTGCCTAATTTTGATTATTATATTTACAGAAAGTTTCCAATAATCTGGTGACTATTGCTGGTGGTGACTGCCTTTGAAAGTCCCGAAGTCCCGGAAGAACTGAGAACGGCCAGTATTTGATCAGTGCCATCTTTCAAACGGACTGGTTTAAAGTTCTGGACCACGGATGTGTTCAAGATGTCATGGATCGTAAGTGATCCTTTTGGATGATTCCGCATGGTAACTATCCGTACCTGAAGGTTTTTTGAAGCTTCTTTGACCTTTTCATAGTCATCTCCATCGCAAAAGATCAGTCTTGGCGTAGTAATTCCGAATAGCCTTTCGATGCATGACTTTTCGTACGTAGTATGAAGCGCATGATATGGGGTTCCATTGAAGAAACAGGCATAAGCCAGAGCCGTCAAGTGAGTGGTTAGCCTGCCAACTATTCCAACAAAGTCACCTTGCTCCAAACCGAATTCCCGCATATAACTGGCAATTCGCATGGCGTTCATATGCAGTTCTTCCCAGGTCAGCACTGTGCCCTCCGTAACTGAGATCTGAAGTTCTCGTTTAAATTTAGAATTAATAATTTTTAATAAACTTAAGACATACCTGTGCAGTAAGATTCGGATGAAGTTCCATTTGCCGGAAGATAATCTCTCCGATGGACAGATCCGGGGAGAATAAGCTCCGCCCTTCGCCACCACTCCAGACCTTGAGATTATCATCATAAGTGTTTTTCGTCTTGAAAGGCGATACGCCTGCTTGAAGTTCACCCATATTTCTAAAGACTATTTTAATTTAAATTATTGTTGATGATTTTCTTAACTGTAGTAGCTTTTTTGAACTTTGGACTTAGAAACGAAAGGCAAGAGAGAAAAGCGAAAGAACTCTGCAAATATGGTCTTACTAAGTTCATCAGTGATGGCATCTTATCTCATTATTAAAAGTATTCCATAACAAATAAAAACATTTATCGCTTAGTCAACCCATCAATTTCGATAACACTGTTGCTGTACCTATCAAACTCACTATTTATGTTTACTTAAACAATGATTAATTGCCAAGACTGTACTCATCCCCCTGTAATAATCCTCTTTCGTGATTTCATCCCATAACAAAATACTCAAAAAGATATCGCAAATTGTTTTAGCAAATGGTCAGCTGTGCTATATGGAATACTCTGCCACCACCACCAATAAGATTATGATAATAAGCAGCAGTCAAAGAGAGGATTATGGGTTAGGGAAACAAGTGGATTAAGGGGTTGACGATTGGGGGAATGTCCTGTCACGAGTTTAGCTTCTGCGTTTTGAATTTGTTTTTATGATTATGACCGACATGGATGGATCGGCCGGCATGGGCATTGGAATCGTTCAGTTCTGCTCTGTACCATTATGATGTCTTCTGTCTGTCCTCCTCAAACAAAAGGGAACTAATAAGTAAAATGTGTTTTTCAAACATTGATTTTGGTTAGTGCGTGGTGGGTGCTTTTGGGAACAGCCCCTTTACGAGTCGACAACATTTGTCATACGGCCAAAGACAGCCTCAACAGTTGTTGGCGATTATCATTTTGACAGTTGCTTCTCGCTTCGCTTTTGTTTCAGTTCCCTTGGCTGCGTTTTGCGCCTTTGCCGCCTTTTGATTTATGCATTTTTAAGCGGTTCACTTATTGTTTCGGCGCACAAATATGGCCGAGTATCTTGCTATGTAAAAGATACAAAGGATAGGGCAACAGTAGCCCTTTACGCGTAACTTGTTGATTTATTGCAAGGCTGCCCCATTGCAGGCATCTTCATTAAGCACTGGTTTCCTCCATCTTTTATTTTTGTTTCCTGGCCACACCCACCGTCTTGAAGCGCCCATAATTCGGTTTCATTATCATTATCCTGCCGGCATTGTCCTTAACCTCGTTTGTCATGCTCGGTGCGTCTGCTTAAGTTTTCGCACGCTTCAACGCCTCAGCTTCCTTGGCGCTGCCTTCTAGATGTGGAAATTGAATTGAAAACGTGCTGAAGCGTTAAATGCTCTTGTGTCAACTCCTCGCCCGAAATGTCCTTGTGTCCATCACTTTTCGTCCTGTGTGTGGCGACATATGAGAATTTGTAACCTCAGCACAAGCTGGTTCCGAAGTCGTGGCTGTGTCGGCAATTCTCTGCTCTGCCCCAAAAAGTTTTCAGCCAAGTGGCAAGCAAGCCTCGCATAATTAATTCTAAATTGCATCCGCAAGGGATTGTGAAGTTTCGGTGCTCAAACTTACCTGATATTCTACTAAAATGTATGAGGCTTAAAGGATTTGCGGAAAATCTGTTTTCCAATACTAGATATTCGCTTTGTACAAAACTAGTTCTGCAGTTCGACTAGAAATGAGAAAACGAGCTGAACGAGATATGGCATTCCGTATTCGGACCAATATTGGCCAAGTTATGGGTATAGCCCACTGACTTTGAGGGGAAAATCTGACTAACCAATCTTCGCATATTCGATAAGGGGTAACATCATCATTTTTTGAAAAAAATCCCGAAAATTTGACATTTTAAGCTGTGAATACAGTTTTACTGCAAATTAAAAAACAAACTCAACGAGATATGGCATTCCGTATTCGGACCAATATTGGCCAAGTTATGGGTATAGCCCACTGACTTTGAGGGGAAAATCTGACTAACCAATCTTCGCATATTCGATAAGGGGTAACATCATCATTTTTTGAAAAAATGCCAAAAATTTGACATTTTAAGCTGTGAATACAGTTTTACTGCAAATTAAAAAACAAACTCAACGAGATATGGCATTCCGTATTCGGACCAATATTGGCCAAGTTATGGGTATAGCCCACTGACTTTGAGGGGAAAATCTGACTAACCAATCTTCGCATATTCGATAAGGGGTAACATCATCATTATTTTTTTGAAAAAAATCCCGAAAATTTGACATTTTAAGCTGTGAATACAGTTTTACTGCAAATTAAAAAACAAACTCAACGAGATATGGCATTCCGTATTCGGACCAATATTGGCCAAGTTATGGGTATAGCCCACTGACTTTGAGGGGAAAATCTGACTAACCAATCTTCGCATATTCGATAAGGGGTAACATCATCATTTTTTGAAAAAATGCCAAAAATTTGACATTTTAAGCTGTGAATACAGTTTTACTGCAAATTAAAAAACAAACTCAACGAGATATGGCATTCCGTATTCGGACCAATACTGGCTTTGTAATGGTGAGGGAACTCAGCCAAAAAGTATGTTAATAAAATTTTGCATTTTAAATGATGAATATAAGGATGGTTCCGGCAACAATGGAACTAGAAGTTGTTAAGCGCCTACATGCGGACATTGGCGTAACTTTCTCTTATATATTGGCGCCATCTGCTTTACATGTTATGTTTTGTATCTTTTAGTATCTGTCAGCTATGAAAGATATGTTAAGGACAGAAAGCGTGGTACAGTTATAATATATGTGTTTGTGCTGGGCGCCGCGAGTCATTCGTTGGTGCACTCATCTAGTGCGTCTGTTTACAAATTTAGTGGTCATGAGTTCAAATGCACCTTGGTGAATATTTAATTTTTTTATAATTTTTAGAAAAAATTACAAAATACATTTAATAGAAAACATTTTTAAATAATTTTGTTTGTTAAGTAATTTTAAATAAATGTTTGATATAAACATCATTTTATTTAAATATCGAGGAATAACCTTATGATTTTTATACATACAAACTTTCTTAGAATAAAACTAAATTTTCAAAATTTTCTTTTATTTTTCTTTTCTTTTAATATCTTTAAAATTATTTCACCTCGCTGAGGATAAAAATGTAGTTTTTCGGATTTACGCCAACTGCTGGGATCTAAAACAACCTGTCTTTATGGCAACTTGTATGTTTATGTTGCCGGCGGAAAGCGAGAAATGTCGCCAAAGTATGGGGACACGGGACTGGGACAAGGCGACAGGAAACAAATAGACAAAATGAAAACTTTTATTTTTAGTAGTTTTTGGCGCCGCGGTTCCTGTAAGTCGGCTACAAGTGCACAGACAATCCCACAAACGCAGTATTGTTATCCGTTATCCTTGCTGCTGCTGCTGCTGCTCCTCCTGCTGCTGATGATGATGATAATGATGATGTTGTATCCTTGCTGGTAGGGAGACAGTTTCAGTGATTTTTCTCTGCACTTTGGCTATGCTGGCATTTTTATGTGGTTAGGAGAAATGGATGGCACGGTTAAATGGAAGTGTCTTGGCAAAATATTTGCATCCGCCTCAATGGACAAATTTGCGTATTTATGAAAAGAACAGATTGAAAATGTTCCCTTGCCATCTTCTTTTCCTTCGATCCATGTCAGCAATTTCCTTCTTTTAAATTCAATTTTCAGTGCAGTTTGTGGCGCAATTAAAGCGGTCACATTACTTCACTTGTTCCTCTTTTTTATGAGCTGCCCTGTAAATATGCAGTAAATACGCTTGGCTCGCAGCCAGAAAGGCGACGTTGTCCTGCGAACTGTCCTTTGGCTGCCCGCCACTGGTCACTGCGCCATGACCGCTGCTCTTCATTCCTGGAATGTGCATTACAAATGCCTGTCAACGGCTCGCAGAATAGATTGCGCAGTCTGCCGAGGATGGATCCTGCACAATGTCCTTTGGCGAGGTGCGTGGGTGGAAGGCCTTAGCTCCTTTTCTACTAAAAAAGATGTCTTTGGAGTTCACTGACTTGGAAAATATGCAGCGGCACCTCGGCCTGAAATAGTTAAATACGGTTTCATGTGCAAGTTACTTCCTTATTAGAATGCATGAGAAATTGATGCAGTAATATTGGAGGGGAAGTCAAGTGGAAAAGTATCTACGGGATAGCAATATTAGATGTTATGAAATCAATTACACTTAGGCAGGAACTACGTGAAACTTTAACTAAAGTTAAAACACTGTAGATGCCTCTTTAATTATCCTTTTGATTAAAGCTTACTTCCAGCTTAAATAGCATCTTTATAATATTAAGAAACTAAACTTAAATCTCCTTTTTAAGAATTAATCACTTACTGCTAATAATTAGACAAATAATCTTCCTGTCCATATTTGTAATAAACCCATGACCGCCCAACTGCCCAGCTCGTATCCCTTTAACCCGAGCTAAAAGTAATACCGAATACACCTTTAATCTGTGAAGGCATCGGGCTTCTGCCTCCTTCCTCCTCCCCATCAAGTGGGCGTGCCTTGGGCGGGCCATAAACAACCTCTCACGGCCTCTGCTCCTCGTCGGTTCCCAGTAAACAACAATCCGCGGCTAATCGCCAGGCTACTACTTGAAGAAGCTGCCGCCGGAGCTGGCTGGCTGGTTGGCTGGCTGTCTGATGATGATGATGGTCGGAAACAAAGTCAGAGGTTAAGCACGTGCGCATCACTGTGGGCATAGGGCATCGGGCATTGGGCATCCTGGCCATCATCTCAGCTTGACTTAGGCCTGGTTTCTGGGTTTCTTTGCTGCTTGGTTGCTTGGCTGCTTGGATGCTTGTACGTTACCGCCTCCTCTCGCTGCTTTATGAGCTGCTCCTCTCGTTCGTTTTGGGCCCGCTTTGGGCCAATTATAACCTTGGCCTGCTGCCGCCATATCTCACATTTTTTAGTACGTGGCCGGGTCGGCAATGATGAAGATGATCATTTCTTTTGCTCTTGCTCTTTTGCCCAGAGTCTGTCTGTTCGGTCTGGGCCGAAAAAGAGTTGGCCTGGCGCTTGGCAAAATTTATAAACGCGCACAGCGAACACCTCGCCACACGTTGGGGCGTCTCTACTCCGATGTTGGCCCTCCTTCAACCCGCTTGCCACTCTATCCCTAACTTGACTTCTTGGCCAACTCAACGACCTGGTAATTTATGATTAATGTTGGGCAGCCGCTGTCGTCGAAGATGTTGCTGCCGCTGTTGTTGTTGTTATTGCTTTTTGGGGCCAAAATCGGAGCGTACCATTTTTGGCAACCCTCCTGTTGTGTCTTATTACGATTGGGCGATTGGCATGTCAGAAAGGTACTTGCTTGCAGGTCAACACTGGGAAAAAAGGAGTAGGAATGGTCCTAGTAAAAAGAAAAGATCTTGCTGTCAGATTTTTGGGAAACACTGGTTAAAGGTACTACCCTTTCTGAAACTGCAAGAAAGTCTTTAAGGGGCAGTGAAGTTTATTCAAATTTTATGCAAATGCTAACCAGGAAACATAGTTTCCAGTGTAGTTGTGGGCGGCAGGAGCAGCTACCCAGAGGTGAACTCATGTCAACGCTTCGCTGAGTTCGCCGGCCATTTCAGTTGTATTTCTTTTTTTTTTTAACATTTTTTTTTTTCTTTTTTGAAATGGGTTGGGGTGGGATGGATAAAATGCACTTCCTGCTGGCGGCCAAGTCGGTGCCGAGGAGCTTAATTAAAGAGCGGCGGCGCTCATTTGACTGGGCCCGAGAGGCTTCCTGGAAATCAAAGAAACAAACTCGCTAAATATTTCAGTTAACGCTTTGGTGGTCTTGGCCTATAATTTGCTGCTGCTTCTGCTGTTGCTGCTGTTGGTGTTGTTGTTGTTGTATTGCTGCTGGGATAGACATCATCGCATCTGATGCCGACGCTGACGGGTTTTGTATAAACAAGTCGAAGTCAGCTCTCAATCATAAATGAATCATGCGCAAATTATATGGCAAAGACTGGATGGATGGACCGATCTGATCTGGAGTCTGAACGATGGACAGATGGCAGGACACGCAGCTTTTGCTGGCGCTGCTTAATAAACAATCATCAGCAACAACAATAACGACAACAACATTGGACATTGGAGATCAAGTTGAAGATGAAGATGAGAGGTAAGTTAACAACGCCAACGCCAAACCGTCGGCCATGTGATAATGATGATTTCACAACCAATTAAGCGTTGAAAGCCAAACACCGCCAGCAGAAATTTGAGGTTAATCCTTTAGCTGCTGCAATTTTCGGGGCCAGCGAAACGTGAGCAACACCAAAAGGCACAGTCGCAGGCACACGGACTGCCACACCAGCAACAAACATCTACACACCGATGAAGATCTGAGATGGCGATGGAGATGGCGTTGATGTTGTTGATGCAGGCGGCTTCAATCAGCAGAAACTGCGGCGTCTGTCGGCTTGTTAAGTGGAGTGTTGGAGTTTGTCGGGTCGGCAAACGCCACGGGAAATTATGGTGGCCAAACTTCCCAGACCGCAACTAATTTAACCAAAGTGCGAATTGGAGGAGTCGTCGTCGGAGTCGTCGTCGTCGTAGTCGTCGCAATCGGAATCGCAGCGAGTGCTGTGTGCTGTTGCACAGTCGCATTCGCAGTTGGAGCTGATGTTGAGCCGAAAGCGAAGCGAAATGGCCAGACAAACCGAAAACAGACCGCAACAAAGCAGCCGCGAATCTGAGGATGTGGATGTGGATGTGGATGTGGGACCTGAGATCTGAGACCTAAAACCTGGCAAGGTTTTACCCCCCAAAGTCCCCGATCTTGTTAGGAGGCCCTGAGAATTATGAGCGTCTGCCCAAGCTGCGAATTTGTGAAGCGTGATGAGCGCATGGCTCTGGGATCCCAGCTGGATGGGCCAACGCAACATGCGGCAGTATCACAGCCAGGCTCTACTGTATGTGCAACACGCGATCTTCACGTTGCCAGCAAACAGGCAGCACTTGAAATTAACTCATAAAATATACATTATCATAGCTGAAACCGCGACTCTTGCTGTGACTGCCACAGTGCGGACTGTTTCATGTTGTGTCTGCCTGCAGTCTGGTTATAAGTCTGCAGATCTGGATGGTATGGGATCTACTTGGATGGGATCGACTGGTAGCTGGGAGCATGTCGTGTTCTAGTCTGCCTTTTTGGCGCTTTCGTGTGGCACCTGTCGCTGCCGTCGCTGATTGGCCCCGGCCAGTACCGATCATCATCAGCTGGTGGTACTGGAAGCGGCACACCTACCTATATATATATACCTGGCTTGCCAATTGCCTTAACAGATTTGTGTGCAATTAGCCAGGCAGTCGCCATGGGAGCACTGCATCTGTTGCCCAGGGGTATCAAAGGGTGGGAAATGGAGGAGATGGGGAGGGCACTTGGAACTCGGCAAATGACACGCCGTCCAAGTGCAGTCGAGCATAATGGCAAATAAAGATCGGGTGGACTGATAGTTCAGCCAGGCGGTGTCCATAAACTTGCAACTGATTTTGACGCCCCAAAAGAGACAACACAAGGGGAAGGGTAACAAAATCTAAAATGGAGAGTTATTCTTAGTAGGGGGAGTTGAAAGTAAAACTGCGAGGAATTTAATCAAGTTGTTTTTACTGAATAATTAATGATCGGTCTAAAGTTCTACAGTAAACTATCCCTACTACATTCTATTCATGTTAAGAAGACATTAAAAATATTTCATAGATATGTTTATTCAAGAATTTGGTTTATGTTTAACAAGTATTTAAGTTTTCCTTTTTCATTATCATTGAAAAATTTGTAAACAATTTTATAGCATACTTTTAAGAAGTATGTTTCTTTGGCCTTGCCTGCTTGCTAATATTTAAGGATTAGTATTTACTAGTTGGACTCAGTGCTTTAAAAATGAAAATCTTATTGCCAGTTAAGAGATTTTTGCATTTACAAATTTTTAAATTTGATTTTCCTTATTTATTTGGCGACTGTGGGAACCTTAACAAATTTGGCTGGCACCGCCATCCCTTTTGTTGTCCTCCCCCGAAGACAGTCGTCCTTTTCGCTCACGTCTACGTGTAGCGCACTTATGCACAATTATGGCTTTATTGTCTAAACTTGGGCACATCTATTTAAAGCCATGCTCGGCGGCAGCGGCCAACTGCGATCGAATCCATAGAGCGTTGCATTTTCGGTTTGGCTGAGGCCTTTAATGCGCCGCCATCGCCGCCTGCGCAGCTCCTGGCCATTCCACTCCTCCTTCTCTTCATCCACCTGGCTCCTTCCAATTCGTCCGTCTGTGTTGGCTTCATTGTTTTCTTGGCGGCCCTTCGTCATCGTCAGCAAGCCATGGTCCTTACACTGGAAAAAAGCTGAAGCTCTCCATTTTAAGCTTTAATCAGTTCATCTCTACAATATCTCTTCATTTTAAACACAAAGCATTTTCTCTATTCAAAAGCATATTTAAGTTATAAAAAAGATCACTTGCCTAAATGCAAATGCAAATCGTTATAGTTTTGAAGTTTTTTCCAAGTGCCCACTGCTTCCCAAGGCATCGTCTGTGTCTGTGACTGTTTCGGTTTCTGTTTCTGCAAATGCTTCCAAGTTCCAACTTGCAGCTCCCAGTGCCAACTTCCAAGCAAGCGGCTCCGACTCCCGGACGAATTAACTTGTTTTGGTATAAACGGCGGCTATTTTGTAAGTTCATAAAGGATAAATTGCCAATTTTGGGATTTGAACTGGCCAACGTTTTGCGTGTCTGTCCCTGGCGCGTCTCTCCCCCATTACCATTACCATTCCCATAGCCACAGCCATAGCCATAGCCGTAGCCATAGCCATACCCAAGCCCATATCCAAGACCATCCCAATACCCATACCCATATCCATCCCATCATTGGGCCTGCCCCATTCGTCGGTGCTATATTGAGTTTTCAATCTTTTGTTGACTTGATGTGGCCACCGATCGACTGGCAGTCGGAGTTCGAGTACGACCATCAGTCCGTGTTTGCGTGGAGTCTTCAGGGAAAACTGGCAGCCAACCTTGAGTTGCTTATTTAAGGCAGTTCGTCAATTTCTGCCGTCTGAGCCCCAAGTCTGAATCTGAGTTTTAGCCCGCGTGGAGAGAGACAATGGCCGGGCCGAAAACCCAGCAAAACGCTAGCCACTGTGGCGGGTCAGTCTGTCCGGGACTGTGGCGGCGCAAAATGAAACAAAACCAATTAAAAATGTTTCGTTGCACCCAAAAACGAAGATTCGCTGGCCACAAGCAGGGAGTTTGGTGGTGGGAGGAGGTGCAGTAGGCAGAACTCAATGCACTGAGAAAAAGATATTAAGATTTCTTATAGTGGAAACTGATATTTCTGCCATTTTCAGATCAGTAGTCATAAAAGTTTAAAATCCCTAAAAGCTTGGAGGTTTCCTTAGGATCAAAGGTAGTTTAACATATTTGTCAGTCAATTTTTTCTCTCAGTGCTTGGTAGTTGTTGTGACTGTGACTGGGACTGCGCTGGTGGCACTGCCAGAGGAGTATCTGTTTCTGTGGCCACTGAGCGCCACTGGGTGAGCTCCACTTGGAGTTGCTTCTGCTGTTGATTGTCTTGCAGATATGCAAGTTCAGGCTTCGGGAGGAATGGCATGGCACGAGAGAGGGGGTGGTGGCTCAACGCCGGCGCACTACCTACACGGTGGCAGGCTAACAAAAAGCGACAACAACTACATTTTTTGGTCTCAGCCTGCTGGGGCAAACACACTCTCACACACACACACACATATCATACACACTCGCACACCAAGTAAGAGGCATTCTTCTGGGTCTCAGGTCTTCATTTTTAATGAAATTCTTAACAAGGCGCACAAAATGCAGCGACGTCGACGTCGACCGCACCGCGTTGTCCAACTAACTAACCAAATCGCAGTCGCAGCAAGTTAAGTGAAGTGACCGCCCGCCCGCCTGCCCCTTTTTTGGGGCACAAAGGATGGGAGGCTGGAAGCTAAGAAACTGAAAACTGGGAGCTTGGGGAGCTGCAATTGGGTCCGCAACGCGCATCCATGAGAAGGCGACCGCACACCGCGATTTTGGCCAACGCCGCCGCCACCGCCGCCGCTGCCGCTGCTCTCATTGGAATTCATTAAAAATTCACCAGTGTGTGTGAGTCGTCTGCCCAAAAAGCCGGTTGAAAGCCATGGCCCAGCATCCAAGAACAGCACAAAAAAATACAAAAAATAAAAGCAACAAAAAGAAACATTGTCCATGGAATGAGAGCAGCTCGAAAAATTTACGAAATTAGTTCACAAGCTGGCAAGGATCGGGGGCCAACGGGGAGCTGGCTAACTTGGAGGCCCAGAGCATACCAGCGCCACTTTAATTTAGTCATCAGGTGATTTTTCGCGAGCTTCAAGTGAAATCTTTAACGTGACGTTGGAGATTGTTATGTGATCTTGGTCTGGCGAGCTCTCCAGCGAAGGAGCATTGGGTATCCAGACCGGTGGACATCGGGACAGGGCCTGAATAGTCAGCGCGTGTGTGGGCAATTGGGCTCCCAGCTTGACTGGCCTGTTACCAATATTGCTTTGCTGTTGATTTGCCTGGGGGATCGAAGGAAAGGAAAATGAAACGAAGTTTCTTTCTCTCTTTACTACCTACATATAAAAAAGAAACTGATTTTAAGAATTTTGGAATAATTATAAGAGATTTGTTAAGAGTTTTACCAACTTCTAACGTCTCTACGGCCAACCATTATTATTCCAGTTCTTGCTTGGCCAAATGATCTTGCTTTTAGCCACCAACTTTTCTGCAATGCAGAGCTGCAGAATGGCTTAGTAATTGCTCTGGCATTCGACTAATTCAAATAATTTCCACGGCAAACGTCAGATTCGGTGTATAAGCCGTACCATGGTGCAGCCTATAACCGATTTAGCGACATTTCTTGAGCCAAGTGAGATAAGCCAGCATCCAGATGCCAAAGAGGGCTGACTCGTAATGGGGGACGCCGTGCAGTCTAGAGCGTAATAACAAAGCCAGGCGACGAACTGCATCACGATGTACTCATACTCATACTGATACTTATACCCATACCAGTTTCATATTCCGCTGCCGGCTGTCTGGCATTTCAGTTTCAGGCCCAGTCCCAGTGTTACCAAGTTCCTCATACTCCACCAGACATCCTTGGTCAGCGAATGCTTATCAACAAATACCGCAGACAGATATTTAGTGAGTCCGAGTCAAAGCCAAGTCAAGTCGAGGCTTCCAGGCCTGTCAACTTGACTAAGCACTGGTACTGAAATATTCCACCATAACAAGTTATTTACTATGACGAGCTTTGATTGGATCGAATTGAACTAGGATACCTGCAGAGGGCTACCTGGCTGGCTACCTTGCTACCTTACTGACTGCCTCAAGGACGGAAAAATTGTGAACTATTTGATTTAGGAAATGCTAGGCAAAAACCAGTAGCCGACAGCTGCAATTTCAATAAAGCAACTTGCTGCGAACAGGTGGCAATCGGTCATGCAACTTGTGGCTCGAAGACCCGGCCAATCAGCCAAAGGCACCATCATTGCTAGCCACGTTTAATGACAAGATCAAGCTCAGTTCACTCCACTTCACTTTGGTTTACTTCAAAGCCTCACACCCAAGGCTAAACTAGAGAGTAGGATTCAAAGTCGCGAAAGTGTGCAGTAAATGTTGCTGTTGCTGGTGTTGCAGTTGCTGTTGCTAGTGTTGCTGTTGCTGTTGCTGCTGCTGATGATGACGATCGTAAACTAAAGTAAAGTAAAGTAGAAACAAAAACCAGCTTCGGTGGGGCAGCAAACAGCCAAGATCTCTCACCTGTTGTTAGCTGGCTTGTTGATGTTGATGTTGCTGTTGGTGGTGGTAATGTTGGTGCTGCTGTTGCTTTTGCTATTGCTATTGCTACTTCCAGTGATGTTGGTGCCTCCGTGGGTCTGGCTCTAGTAGACCACCGTCTTTGTTGTGCCCGAAGTCGACGCAGTGTCTGGGAAGTCGCTGTGTTCGTCTCGCCGAAGTGGCAGTCATGGGAATTATTGTTTATTGGCATTGGCCACGGTTCCCCACAGACGCAGACGTCGTCTTAACCCCACTCACTTGGACCCGGGCTAGGCAAATAGAAAGATGACTGGCCCGACGACGTTTCTGGGACAGATTTCGTTCTGACATTTCTATTAGACAATTTGTCGTCGGGTGAGGGGCATCTCCAGCTAAGGAATTCGAGGTGAGAGGTTGGTAAAAAGGAAAGGGAATGTTGGGGAAAGCTGAGGAATGTTGGGTAGGTTTTCTGTTTGGTAAATCTCTAGTGGATAAGGAAAGTATTAGATATTTTAGCTTTAAGATATGTATTCCATTAGAAAATATAATAAAATATAGAATTTATTTCACCAGCTAGATAATTTCCATATATTAAGTACTTTAATGAAGTTTAATGAATCTTTACAGAGTCTTTTAACTTTATGGATGTGTAATTGGTAAGAATACGTTGTCTTGGCCAAAACTTAATACAATTAGGGTTAACCCAACCCCTTGGCAATTGGATCCACCCTTAACAGCCGAACGGAATACCTTCAAATTAGTCAGCACTGCCTTTAACCCGATGCCGATTGCATGTCACTCCTTAAAGTTAAACCTGCCAGCTGTGCAACTGTTAAATGCAGTTAGTCCTGGAGAAGGAGGTGAAGCTCTTTCAAATTATAAAGCGGCTTTTTGAATGCGAATAAACAACAAGTTGGGGAGGACCGAGGACTAATGGGCAGGTGCATCTCTCTTATGCAGCTGCCATTTTCCAAAAGAGCTTAGCGACCCAAAAACCAAGCATTTAACCGGGGGTTTAACCACACATGACTCACTCTCACTCGATTGCATTTATTTATTAACTGGCCAAGGAAAATCAACCTGTCTCTCTGTGGGTTTCAGTTGTTTTTTTTTTTTATTTTTGGTTCTCTGTGTGTGGTCCTCGCTCGATAAGGCGGCTACCTTCATTAATTAGGGAACTTGGCCTGTTGCTCATTTGTTGCCAACTGCGGTGACATTCTGATTGAGCAGCTCCGCTTAGGCGACTACCATTCCAGCACCTCACTTAGCACGCCCCAAAAAACTAAAAAAAAAAAACGGAATACAGAAATACAGATACAGAAGCAGGTGCTACCAAACAAATACAGAAAGAGAAAAAAAAATGAGATCCCGAGCCGAGGCAGGTCCTGCCAAAAAGAGAGGGAGCGATCGAGTCGGGCCAGACGGTTCCTTTGTGTCCTCTTGTGCTCGATGGCAGCTGTTTTTCTGGGCAGGATCAACGACTTAGCACGTGGCGCATGTGGCGTTCGCTTCCCCAAATCCTCGGTGCAAAAGGGAAGCGAACGTCACTGGCTCCTGCCAAAAACCAACAAGCAACAGCCAAAAAAAAACCAAAAATTTATAAAAAAAAAGGTCACTCGGGAAGTGTGTCCCGGCTATTGAATCCCTATAGCAGCTGCTCCTTGGTTCCTCATATATATACTATACATACAGATCTATATATACATATATATATTCCCTATTTTGCCTGGCTTTGTATGCTCCTTCTGCAACTCCTGTTTTCCTTCTTCTGATTTCATTTACTTTGGCGAGGAGTTGTCATTATTTATTATTGTTCGGTCCTTTGTTTGACTGCGCTCTCCTTAGCGCTTTGTGCGTTTTAATTTAATTACGATTTATGTATGGAAATTTTCGAAAAAAAAAAACAAAAATCCCTTGGGGTTGCTTCGATCGTATTGAATCGTGTTTGGACAGCGCCGATAATGAATTGGCAAAATATTTTCCCAATAGTTTAGCAACGGGGTGGGAAATTGGAAAACGCAACCGAAAAAAAAAACACTCGAACCGAATCGAGTCTTTCACACGCAATTGCATCCAGATCCGGATTGAGGTTGATGATGAGCTAATTGAGACATTTCATCAAATCATCTCCACCTCGCTTTTCACTTATCGGTTTTCGGGGTGGGCAAGCTGAGATATATATATATATGTGTATACATACGAAATCGGTGGGATATGGCAACATAAGATAATTCGCGTCGTGGCTTAGCGCCTTTCGGAATCGCCCGGGAACATTGTCTGGGGCAATGTTTTCAGATACTTTATCGCCGGGATGCGTTAAAATGTTTCGCGCTTTTTATTGCGCTTAACGTGATTTCTGCCAGCTGTTTCTGTTTGCTGTTTTCTCGTCCTCTTGGCCCTTTTGCAGCCGTATAAATTGACAAACTTATGGCAACGTGTTGCCTCCCTCTCTCTCTGTCTTTCTTTTTAGCCAGCGTGTGCGGCATTCCCTTATTGATTTTATAATTAAGCGTTGTCATTAAATTTTATGGCCCTGCCACGGCGGCACCTACCTAATTGAGTTGTTGTTGCTGCTGCTGATGCTGCTGCAGCTGCGGCTAATTCACTTCTATTTTAACGATTAGTTGCGCCAAATCAGAGTTCAAGCTGCATTATACCGCACTCCCAGCTAATCGATATAATCCTTTGTTTCTAATTCGGCTTAATGCATAAATCATCTGCATAAATTCGCTTGGAATTTCTTTTGTTTTGGCCGGGTCAAGAAATGTGTTTTTGTTTCCCTGGCGGCAGTTCATCATGTCCCAGTCAGCGTTGATTGAATGTCTTTCGGTTTGTGCGGAAATTTCTGAAATTTCTGCGATCCTCTGGCCATATATTCTCAATATCCACTTATAAATCTCTGGGCTGCCCCATTGTCTCGGGCTTTTTGGGTCTTCGGTGGGAGCTTTGTCTCCCTTTTCGACTTTCCTCTGATTGCCGCTGACTGACTCAGGAATTCCTCGGTATCTCGGACCTAGACTGGGCTCAATTAATATCGAATGTGCCATAAGTGCCGCATCATTCAGTAGTCGCTAGCCACGCCCCCTTCTCTTTGTACTGCATTTCATCTGCCGCTGTTGCTGTCGGAGTTGCAATGATGTTGCTGCTGCAATCCCAGATCAGCTGACAACTTTATCTAGCTGATGGACATCATCAAACACTGTGTGTGTGGTGCCCGGTGTCTGCTTCCGTTGCCGGAAGGCGCATTGGGACACAGACCTCCGTCTCTTCCGTCTCCTCCGGCATCTCAATCTCATTGTGTCGCTAATTGTCCCTGGCCTGTGTGCGCGTCATAAGCCGCCGCTGCTGCTGCAACTTCTTGCCCCGTCCCCTGGCCCGGTCTCGGTCTTTCGTTCTTTTGTGTCTGTCTAAGCAGCAGGTCATTCTTCCTGTTTATCTCAGCTGCACAGGGAGAAAAGAAGGGGCCGTAAGAGATAATAACATGAAATAACTTTACCATGAAAAGTCTAACAAATCCTTAAACATATCTTAAAAGTTTTAATAGGTAAGGATTAAGATATGAAGAGGATATATCATCAGAAAACCATATTGCGAACCTTTTTTAGACCCTAATTTCTAACTCATATCTAGAATATTCTCAAAAACCTTTTCCTATATTTTCCCTCTGTGTAGCTGGCTGGCTTCCTCTGCCTGTGATATGCGTATTTTTTATGCCGCAACACGCACAATTTGCCTCGGCCAGCGAACACAAACAAAAACAAAGTCAGCTGACTCATGTAGAAATTGACGTCGACCTGGAACTTCTCGGATGTGAGAGACCTTCGGAAATGGGAACCTCTCGGATCGGACCTCTCTGGAGTCGACGGAGTCTGGGCGGTTCGTTTAATGAGCGGAACGGATTTCTGAACGCCCCAGCCGGCAGCCGTTATCCTGCCGTCCTTTTCTATCTACCATAAGATTTTCAATACCAAAGAGGAAGAGCACACAGAAGGCACAGTGGGAGCCAGAGCCACACAATGAGTCCATAGATCTGGTCGTCTGGCTGGAGAGTCTATGTGTGCGTGTGCACTTAAAATCCTATTAGGCTCAATTATCCGCTGATATTGCGTACACGATCTCATCTCAGTTGGCTTCCTCTTTTCATAGCATTTCGCTTCGTTTTTCATTCATTTTCATTCACTCAACTGCTAAGGCTTTCCCTTGCCATAGTTTATGTGTGTGTGTTTGTTCCAGGAATTAGTTGACTTGTTGTTTGCATTCAATTTGTCTTTCCTTCGTTTCGGTGTTTGGTGGTTCGGTAGCCTAAGACCCAAGGCGATAGATATCCTGACTGGCTGGCTGGCTGGCTGGCTGGCTGGCAGGACGTGCCGGTACCTTTGGCAAGCTGCTTCTTTGTCCAGCACACGCTTCGAACTGACATTGATTCATATTTAGTGGATGTGAATGGACGGACGGCTCGGTTCGGCTCTATTAGGACATCTTAGGATGTCGATGTGTGTTGGTGGTGGTCTCCCACTTGTAGGACACACAGGACCTCTTTCTTTTTGGTCAGCTGCTGCCAGCAGATGTATGTGAGTGTGTATGAGTGTGTTTGTGCGTGTCGTTTGTGTAAACGATCTGATTAACGCCGTTTTTCGGCTGGCCATCAAGGGGTTAAGCCAACAGACAGCTGCCCGAGGCAGCAGCTCCTTATATTAGGCATTCCAAAGGAGACTCCACCTAAAATCAAGACCAACATTCGATGCCACTTCAAAAGGCGCCTCGCCTAACCGTTAAATGAAATCACTTTTAATTTCAGTTCTCCCCTGGAGCAGATTCCCCCCCTGAAAAAGGCAACGAACACAATAAAAGCGCTATAAAAAAGTGTCGTATTTCAAATGTTTCATAAAGACATCAACTAAATCAAAAGCGACAACAGCACCTAAGGCCTCCTTGGCTTCCATGGCCATAATTTCTTGGCCCAAACAGCGCAACGAAAAGCAACAAAAAGTGTTGTCTGGCGATCGTTGAAAAATTAATAAAATTAGTAATCAGCGCTTTAAATCAACAGAAATCAAGAGGCAACCAAGGCAGGCACTCAGCCGCAACCCACGACGAGTTTCGTGGCTCTTTTGGGGGCAACTGTCGCCCCGAAACCGCAGATTAGATAGCGCCGCCGTTTGCTGCTAATGATTTCTATTGCCTCCGAGGCTGCCACTGTAGGAGCCAGGGTCCCACAACGTATCTCACATCCCCGAGATTCTGCTGGCCGGTTGCCGATTCACCGCTGTGTCTGCCGCCTGGCAAACCTATAATGAAGCAACAAACAGAGATGAGAGTGGAATTATGTTTAAAGATATTCACGAAGAAGTAATACCCTTTATGAACTTTAAGATGAATTCCTGGTTTGTTAAAATCGAAATATCGAATGTTAAGACTTTAAAATTAAAGTAAAACTTATATACTTTACCTTGACAAGAATCTTTGTTACAAATCTTAACTAGCATACTCTTCCCTATGTACCCTTAAAAAGAAATGCCCTGACCACCAAACAGAGAGGGGTAGAGAGTGAGACTGAGATTCTAAGACGTTCAAGGTCTGCCACCGAGGAAAACTGGAGGAAGCGGTCTGCCTCAGAGTCCCAACCAATTGGCTCACACTTTGGCGCTGGGCTTTTGGGACGGTGGCTCAAGATCCAAGCATGGAGATCGCGAGCGTTAGATAAACTTGCCACCAGCATCGAGGCATCGATGTGGTTGGCATGGTATGGTCTCCCTGGACACCCCTATACCCTCCCCAAGCTCCAGATCCTTTCTTTAGGGGCTCGTCATCATTATAAAACGAATTGATGTGCGATTATCGCTTGAGGTCTTAGCGCCAGCTTTAAGGATGCGACTGACTGGATGGGCAGCAGTTAAAGACGTCCAGATTCTGGGCCTGATTATGGCAGGCGCAACCTTACACAGCCTTCCGATCAAGCCCACTGCTTCTGTGTTGCCGATTTGCAGTGGTGTTGTTTCTTTTCTTTTTTGATTTTTCTTTTAAGTTTTGTGGCCAAAAGGAAGGCAGGACCAGTAGCTGTGGGAATGCGGCTGTGCTCCGGCTACTTTGCAATTTCTGGCTGGGCTTTTTGCGGTGCGCGACTGCCAAAAACAATTGAATTCGATTGAATGCACCGACCGGCAAAAGGGAGGCCGCGCATTCGGCCACATTCCACTGGTGGCAACCACAATGCTGAAGCGGCAGCAGCACCAGCAGCAGCAGCACAAACAACAAAACAATCACAACAACTGTCAACGCCCAGGCGACGGCGCCGCGGACCAGAAACTCTCTTAAAAGACAATCAGCGACACCTTTTTGGTCCAAAATACTCTCGCTGAAGTAGCAGTAGCTTTCTGGCCGAAAGAAGGAATTGGATGAGGATGGTGATGGCGATGGCGATGGCCAGAATGAAGAGCGGGCATAAAAAGATTGCCAAGTTCGTTGCTTAAGTCTTTTGTTTCGAATGCAGACACAAAAATTGAACTCTATCCCTTTGTGAAGTGCGAAAGCGACAGTGCAAAGAACAATGCTCCAGCTTCCATCTACCAGCTCCCGATTCGCCTGATTCCCCTGATTCCCGATTCCAACTCCATCTGCAGCTCCCGCTGCTGCTCCTGGACTAAACTCAGACTCTCAAACTGAACTGAACTGAGCTGCTCCCAAGGCTCCCCAGTTATGTCGCGCCATGTTTGGCGTATGATTTCAAAAATTGCCCTTTTTGGGGTTTCGACTTACAGCCCGAGACGTCGGAGGCCGCCAAATCCATGACATCATATTTGGGTGCTAAAAGCGAGCCGCCCTTCGGATTGTCCCCCATATCCCTGTAAATAGAGACGGTAAACGAGATTTTTCCACCATCGTCTCCCAGTAAAAAAAAGAAGTAAAGGAAGCAGAGATGGTGTCGAAGTTCGCACATCAATTGCACAATCCGCAAACAGCAATAATCACTGTCAGAAGAGATTAAAGCGATAAGCCGAGACAGAGGATGCCCAGGCAGATCAGAGGACCAGACTGGGAACGAGGCTGGGAAACGGACAAAAAAAAAAAGAACTGAGAAAACCAGGCAAAAGGGTCCAGAGACCAGAGCAGAGACCCAGACAGCCTCAATTGGGTGGCCAAAAATGAAATCATTAACACCTAAGATAATAAAAACGCAGTCCCAGCACCAGATAAACGCATTTCGAGTGCCACTGAACGCCAGGAATGCGTGTGTGTGTGTGTGAGTGTATGGGGGGCACTGAGGGGTTAAGGCAGGAAGAGGAGCAGACTGTAAGAGGATCTCTGTAAAGCCAAGTTGATTTCTATCTTTTCATGGGAGGTTGGCATTAACGAAAGCAACAGCAGCGGCTGCAATACTTGCAGGCAACTTGCGGATCGGTTCCCAAGCCTCCTTTTCCCCGCGCCCCTCCACGCCAACCGATCAAATGCTTCAGCCGACACAAAGCCAATTAATTTATTAAATTGAAGTATGATGCTGGGCCTCGGGGTTTTTTTTTGGGGTCTGCAGGGGATTGCATGAAAGGAATTTTGGCGACAGACGCCTAAAAGCAAAATGGGTTTCGTGTGCCTGTTTTTGGTCAAGAGCAAAGCAGCGTGTTAATTTTTACCAATTTGCGGTGCCAGCAATGGCCAAAAAAAGTCAAAAACAAAAAAATTACCAAAAATAAGAAAATACAACAACAAAAACCACAAGAAGAGACGAATCTTTGGCGATGACAACAACGTCGCTGCAACATGTTGCGAAGGTGCAAAACTAATGGATTTCGTCGTCGCCATTCGGTCGCATTTGCCTGCCCCCCAATAGCCCCCTTCGCCCCAACCCCTTCCAAAGTAACGAAGTCAACGTCCAGTCTCCTGGCTCAAAACCAAACCAGACCATGCCATGAATGTGCTTTGCTTCCCAGGCGCTCATGGACGCCTTTTTGGCCTCCCTCTCCCCACACCACCTCCCCTACCATTTTGGCCCCTGCTCTTCAGGCAGCTCCTCCGCCGCGTTTATATTGATATATTATGGCCACGGTTTCTTTGGGACAAAGATCTGCTTATTATATAAAAAAAGAGCAAAATACAGAGAAAAAAAGTTAACGAAAAACAACAACAAATCAGCCAGAAACCGAGTCAGAGTTTTCAGCGAGTCCAAGTCCGATGCCCGGCACCAGAAAGCAGGGACCAAAGCAGCAGACCCATCCACACATCCCCGAAACAACCACATCCACATCCACATCCACTCTACCCCATCCTTATAACCCCATACCATCCACATGGTATTCGCATAAAAGGCGCACAGCAGAAGGCATCGCTGCGGCAGATCTTGAGATCTGATAAGAAAATGATAAAAAGGTAGACGCCAGTTTTTAATTTGATTGGAATGGAATTTTCAGATGATTGCAATGTTGCTAAAACGGCAGCGCCGTAGAGTCCACCGCCGGACAGACGGACACGGGCTTGGCGGACGGAGATGGAGATGGAGATGGAGTCGGAACGGATCGGATCGGTTGGGTACGGAATGGAGAGTGAAGATGGAAATGGTGGCGGTGTGTGTGGAGATCCAACTGAGAACTGTGATGTTGCTGTTGTTGTTGTGGGAGGGGCGAACGAGGATCAGGTGGTCAAGAGGGGCGGGGCTCGAAAAGAGAGTGCTGGCCAGAACTGAACTCATTGGCAATGGGTCTGCTGCAGGGGCTAAAAGGTGTAGGTTGCATGGACTTGCTAAGTGCGCTACTTTAAGGCTAAGTTCGACCACTTAAGAAAGTTAATGTTTCTCCAATATACGAATAAAAATCACTAAAAATTTGATTAGAAAACAATAAGATATCGTTTTAAATTTTCTTGAATTTTCTAATTTTTAAGTATTTTTATAATTTTTTTTTATAATACTTATATCCCTTGTAGGGTATCGTCAAGATCGCCTTGGCCTGGCCAACATTCCATAGGTAAATTTGCATCTTGCGCCGCGTCTGTCATTTCATTTCACCGAAAGTACACACACACGAATGTACCGCCAGCAGCAACAACAAAGGCCAGCAGGCGATGGCCACATGGATGTAGATGAAGGGGGTGTGAGTGGAGTGAGGGGTTAAGGGGGCAAGGAGCAAGGAGAGTCGTCGTCGCCACTGGCGGCCTGAACGAACCGTCGCCATCGTCGCCGCCGCAAGGATGCGAGGAATAGGAAGCAGCGCGGATAGTTCGGTGGTGACGCTGATGGTAGTGGTAGTGGTGTTGATGGTGGTGGTGGTGGTGGCGGTGGTGCAGCCGGAGCGATGCCGATGCCGCCACCTTAATTTATTTCATCTCATGCAATAATTTTTGTGGTTAACAAGTTTTGGCGGCATCGTTAGCGTCTTCACACGCTTGGCGGGATATCAACACCATTTATTGCCGTTTTGGTATTTTCGCAGTCCCAACTCCTCTGTCCCTCTTAGCTCCCTTGAATAACGCCTCTGATCCTCTGTGTCTCTGCTCTTCATTTTGCACTGTTGTTGCTTTTCTTTCGCTTTTGTTGTTGCGGCTTCGGCCAGAGCGATTTTATTGCTTGATTTTTGCGGTTTATCTGCTCGCTCTCATATAAAAATCGATTGGATTCCCGTGAAATTGATAAGTCAAGTCAACGCCGTTTTCCTCCTCCTCCTACTCCTCCTCCTCCTGCTCCAGCTCCGGCTCATCCCACTGACTTTCCAATCCTGGCCATCGTAAATTATGCGCCTCGACTAGTTTTCTACATTAAAAGGCAGACGCCAGCGCCACAGATTTGCCACCGATCCCGATCGCTATCCCGATCCCGGTCCCGATCCCGAAGCTTTCCCACTGGTCAGACAGCTCCTACTTCTGCCACAACGGCCTGTGCCCGGTAGTGTTAAAATATTCGACCACCTAGGGTCCCATGGAATTTATTTAGCCCGAAGCCCGAAGGCACATTTCTGCCGCTTTTTATTAACTTTGGGCATGTCATCAACTCGGAGACTCACTCTCGTTGCTGCCGCTTCCATTTCTTCCATTTATTTTTTTATATTTGTCGCCTAATTGAAATATTAGTCGAGGATTTCACCATTCTGAGTCACGCGGGGCATGTGCGCTCGAGTTAGAGTTTTAGGCAGGAAGATGGATATGATCTGCGATCTATGGGCGATGGCGATGGCGATGGGATGCGATGCGATGCCGCTCTGTGACTTCCACTTACGGCCGGGAGTTCAGGAGTCTGCCACTCTTTATTTATAGCCCATCCATCGCCTCATTGTGACTCGTGTGGCTCGAGACGTTTTTGGTTATTTTTGCCACATTGCTGATGTCTGGAGTAGCAACTGGAAATTGGAAAGGGAAAGCGAAGAGTGATCTAACGAATATTAAATACCCTTAAGAGCGTATTAAGGTGTTGAAATGATTCTAAGAGTTGTTTTAAGCCAAGCTAATAGGTTTATGTATTTATTATATAGAAATCGAAAGTATATATCTTCATACTTCATTTTCTTTTCTTAACATGTTCTTAGTCAGGGTATTCATAGGACCATTTCGAATCTACCATCCCCACTTGGCGGGGCTAATTACATGGAGCATATTTTTAGGCCCAGACACGACGCTGATTATCTGCAATTCACGTGTCGCTGTCTCCGCTGTACCGCTCTGTTCTGTTCTGTTTCTGTCTGGTCGTTGTCTTCTGCTTGAGTTTGCCAAACAAAAAGTTGGCCAAAAAATGTCAAACGTCAGACGGTTTATTATCAGATCGCCCCGATGAGCTGTCACCTCCCCCTAGGCAGAATGGACACGCGAGTAAATTTTTGCATCACCACCGTTCATTGTCCTCTGGCGATCAAAGCGTTTCCCTATATTAACCCGCATGACTCATTCTGGGATACTCCCTATTAGAATTACCCATTGTAGATCGTTGTTTGAGCTTCGAGGGGAGCACTCCATAGCCCAGATAAGCCAAACATTCAATATTTGCTTAGCGTTATTTTTATTTCCTAAGGTACTTGTATCCAATCACTCTCGATGTTTGAACATGACTTTGATCCACTTGCGCACGGAAGTGACAGCTCATCGATTTGGGAAATCGTTTGAGGATATAGTATAGGGGAAAGTTAGCGGAGCCAATGGTCAAGATAAACCAAGCCGGAACAGCTCAGTGACACTGGTTGGTTCGAGGCTAATTAGACGGCAAGTCAACACTCGGCCCGAAGTGAAATTAAATAAATATAATCATTAATTTATCTTGCCCCTGCCCACAACCCTCAACTTAGAGTTTAAGTCGGCTGGGCTGGCTCAATGGCTCACTGGCTGGCTCACCGGTTCACCACAAATCATCAAAAGTCATTTAGCAAACATTTGAAGTTGAAAAATAGCCTTCAACTTGCTTCAATGCACTTGAAGAGAATCAACCGCAGAGCAGATGGACGGGGGTAAGGTTAGGGAATATGGTATATAGTATACCCATACCCATACCCATGCTCTAACCCATACCCATGGCCCTTCCATGGGAATTGGAAAGGGAAAGGGGAGCAGAAATGGGAACGGCAACGGGCAACGGCGGCAACTTTTTACGGAAGCGGCTCAGGTATAGAAGAGCCAAACCAAAGAGTCACGTCACGCGTGGGTGCCCCCCACACAGAAAGAAAAAGAAAAAAAAAAACTAAAAAGAGACTAAATAAAATAAAAGACACACGGATGGACAGTCAGTCAGAGAGAGAGAGAGAGAGACAGAGAGACAAACGGACAGACAGTCCAAGTCTCTGGGCGTACTTAGCGCTGTTGAATAATTTCCACAACCACGAAACCCAATTGAAATTAGAGCCCAGTCACAGAGAGCCCAGTTTCAGATACCCCTCTCTGGCCACATGTCGCTCTGCCACTGCGCTAACAACCTGCCCCGATCTGGTGTAAGCCAAGTGCATTTTCATTTCCATTTCCATTTCCACTTCCATTTCCTCGCCTTTTCTCTGCCAGCTACTCATAATGCGGAAGATTGCACCAAGTTCAGTTCGCTCCTTTACTTTCCGTTCCGTTCCGTTCTGTCTCATGTTGTTTATCTGGCCGCTCGGATCTTGAGGTTTCTACGTTCTGTACTTTGGCTAGAAGGTTTGGCTGGTGGGTTTTTAACACAATTTAGCGGCGTCTCAGTTGGTGGAGGGATATATGTATATATATATATAGGCTCGTCTAGATGGGGGAGGGGTGAAGATCGGATCGGAGTGCTATAACGGCTTTGTCTTCGGTTACCCAGACCTTGTTGCTTGAACATTCAACACCATCAGAGAACGCGGTGCAACAAGTGCATCGGCCAACAAATTTGAATCTCATTTACTTTCATTGCAATTACTCAACCTGCCAGAAACATATAGTTAAGTAATGAAAGATATATATAGCTTAAAAGACAATCAAACCTTATCGCACTGATCGAGTCATTATCAAATCGATTGCTCAATATAAAAGGTTTGTTGCCATAGTCTTGGAATTTACGACGACTTCTGTCATAACCTTATCAAAGAGCCGGTAAACCTCTTAACGATTCGGAAATCGAGGCGCTTTAGAATGGAATTTTGCACTTCAGTTTTATAGTCAATGATTGCGGAAATATAACTTAAATTGTTCCGGTGATAAGAAAATTAATAATAATCTTAACCCTATGCAATACCTTTAACCCTATGCAATATCATCAAAGAAAGAAGTGTTTGTTATAAATACCTTATCAGGATTTCAAATTTAAATCAATGTTAATTAAGCTAAAGAGATTCTTAGGTTTTAGATACCTCAAGTAACTGATTTTGCAATTCTAAGTAAAGTTCTTATTTTAAAATATTTCCAGAACTACCAGACTTAGTGGGAAATTCGATTTAATTTGTTTTCCTTGAGTTTGTTTTCCCAACTCTGTTCAACATTCAACATAGAACCGGCCTCCCCCATGACGACAAATAGGAATTGAATGTGTTTGCGCCTGCGCGCATTTTGAAATTGCTTTTGGAAAATTTTGATGTTTTCATGTTTGTTATTGTTGTGGGCTTGGCTCGCTGCTCTTGTTGTTCTTGTTGTACATTGTTTGTGTAGAATGTATGTGGATATTTGTTGATGATACAATGACGCTGCGCTTGGCAGCTGTTGTCTGTCGTCAGCCAGGTTCTAAAATCGAGTTTCAGGGGGATCCATGGATTCTGCAGCTTGCCCAACGTTTACTTCCCGCACTTCCTTCCGTACTAGACAATGGAGTCCCTCTCTTTCTCACTCATTTTTCAGCTTTACAAATATGTGCTTACCAGAAATTTAAGACAAACTACCTGCTCGAACTATGAACTCTAAAAAACTGACGACAGGTGCCGAGCTTTATATCCGCTTCCGGGCTAATTCATGTAGGAACTAGGTGAGGTAATCGATAAGGAACTAAACACTATCATTCGGTCGAGATATTTTTGCAGCCTTATCAGCTGCTTGCGGTTAGTAGGGTAAGTACCTGTTTCTTTCTTGCTTTTTCCATCAAAAACTGGTAACAACGTAGACCAAGTTGGCCCAGCTCCGTCACAAGTGGCCGACTTTGAACCCTTCTTTGCTTCTGGTTTTTCTTACAATTGTCGCACTTGTCACCAAGCCGCTGCTGCCCCACCTTAGTCCCCTCCTCTTATGTTTTTCCTCTGTTTTTTTTTTTTTTTGTCAGCTTCTTTTATTGTTATGCGCAGTGCGTAGAACAAGTGGAAGCTTTGTTTGACAACAACAACAGCAAGTGAAACATCAGCAGCTGGGGCAAGTAGAAAAAAAAAAAAAAAAAAAAAACAACAACGTTAAGTTTACACGACTCCCAAGCGCTGGAAGGAATCACCTGCTGTTGTTTCTGTAGTCGCTGTTGTGGGCTTGACATTTGACAATAAAGCAAATAATCATGGGAAAAAAGCTGAGCCACCGGCAGAACTGCGACTCACCGCCTAAGTCATCAAAAGAAAATATCAAAAAACGTTAGGAGATCCGGAACCAAAGTCAAAACAAACGAAAGCGACGAGTCAAAGATCTATTAGATGAAAGCAAAACGAAGTTAAGATTGAAGAGTTTTGTGAGGGATTTATATTTTGATTAATCGATTAGGAATTAAGTTTATTATATTATTAATATTGTTTAAATTAATAGTAATAACAATTACATATAAAGCATATGACTTTACATAGGCCATCCTTTCAGCAGCAACCAACCAACTTTTGGTAACGTCATCCTAAAAGTTAATGTAAATAAGAAAGAAGATAAACTTTCTTAGAAATAATTTTACAAATTCAACAACAGTAACTTTAATTTAGTCAACAGAAGCATAAACGAAAATGTTTCATGTTTTACTTTGCTTTTCTATTTAAAACTAATTCCGAATGACTCACTGATCTATGATTTCCACTCTATGCATATAAGCTAACACTATCAAACCCCTTTGACTGGAAAGCTTATCGGTAGCCTATCAGAAGTTTGTCGATTATGAGTAACTTATTGGAAATCAAAGCGAAACCCAATGGCAACTGTCTTCTTATCTATTATTATCTATTGAATGGGTAATATTGATATTAGAAACCTATAAATAAGCCAACACTATCGATTGAGTTCTTAGTTCTCTTTGAACCTTAAAGTGTAACGAAAGTATTGCAGTTTTCAGAAAAGTGCGAGGAATTTTAATAAGTATTAACTTAACATTTCTTACTACAAAGTGTCAAGTTAGCAAAGGTAAGATATTATCCCTACAGCAAGGCAAGAGAGAAAGGCAGAGAGTTTAATAATGAGAGAGAGGAGAAGTAATAAATAAATTAAAATCATGCAAATACGCTTAGGAGATATTTTAGACCAAGAAAGTGAGATTAGAAATCTCGTATTAAGGTCTCGAAATATATGCTGTGATCATTTGACCAACAAAAATAAAAGCTAGCATACTTTTAGAGACCTTTATAAGTGATTCCAAATCGCTAACAGCCTTGATAATAAATTATAAAGATCTCTATTGTTAACCGCAAATCGCCGTCAAGTAATTAATTTAAAGTAATGAAATGGATCAGTCATATTCGTTGAGAGAAAACTGCAGGGTTGAGAAAATGCCGGCGATGCTATGAGAAAATGTTGGAGAGAAAACTCGAAGTTCGAGCGAAATGAGTGTGCCGAAGACATTCGAACCCAGCCGAACGCAGTCGAACAATTTCCGACCAGTGAGATACGTTTGAGTCGTGAGATACGTTCGAGTCGTATCCGTGAGATACGCTGGCAATTTATTCAGCTCTGCTCTGCATCGGCGAGATACGTTTGAGTCGTTTTCGCGGCGTCAAATCGAGCAGACCTGTGTCGCTCCGTAGAGCGTGTTCCCCCAAATAAAAAAAGAATAATACGAAAATCCGCCTGTGTGTTAGGAGCTGAGAAAAAAAAAAAAACAGAATAATTTTAAACCAACATACACAATCAGTTAGTTTCAACCGACCAGTCCGCAGAAACCATTCGACGGCAACGGATCGGGCGCGCTATTGTCGGCAATCCGAGAAAGATAGCCAAATATTATTATTATTGTTCAGACACTCAGAGGGCGTTGATAAAAGATCACCCAGACAACTGCATATCGGAGTGGAGTGTTTTGAAATCAGTGAAATTCTGTGTGAAAAGTCGATTCAAATTCAAAACGAAAAATTAAAGTTACCAGCCAATTTCACCAGCTGGAGTAATCAAAAGTGACCCACCGAACAAATCGACTACAACCAACCAGCCAATCGATCGATCGGTCAATCGTGTTAAAGGACTTTCGGTTTCGTTACGAGTGCGCCGATAAAGTGCCGGATCAGTGATTTTCCCGGCAAAGAAGATTTTTTGCGGAAAAGATACAAAAAAAAAAAAAAAAAAAGAAGAAAAAAAATACAAAAGTGGAAAAACAACAACAGCCGGAGAATCGTCATAGATTTTACTCTCCTAAAGCAACAACTTCTGCAATCTGCAATTGGTATATGTACTAAAAGTATATATTAATACATATATACGCACAGATATATAAAACAAAAACGATCGATTCTCGTGCCCGCGCGTGTGACTGTGTGCGTTCCCATGTTGCATATACATATATGCACGAAAAATATATAGATATCTAGAGCCGACTGTTGCGACGACTTTTCTATATAATCGGCTAGTGAGCACGCAGACAACGAAAAGGTGCACAAATACACCAGCAGATGCGGGTATATATGTATATAAGCATATATACATAATATATATATCTAGCCAAAGCCAAAGTAGAAGATATATATGCGTATAAGCTGAACGCGGCGCACTCTGCTCTGTTTTTTCTTTTATAATTACTTTTGTCTAAAATTAGAAGACGTGTGTGTTGTGTGTGCCCCGTCCGTGTATCCGTATCCGTGAGATACGCGTGAGTGTCCGCGTCTGCTATATCGCACATCATCATCACCGTACACCATCCACATCATCATCATCATCATCATCATCGTCATCAGAGATCAGAGATCTGCGGCGGTGTGTGTGCCAGAAAAGACGACTCGTGAATCAGACTACGGCTGCGACTACGACTACGACTACGGCTACGGCTATATAGACGAGAGATCGCGTATACGGCCAGACCAGACAAACATTATCGTATATCTGGCGGCGAGGATTACAATTACAAGAGCAGCAGCACAGCAGCAGAAGCAGCAGCAACAGAACAGCGGCCGAAGATAAAGCCGAATACGAATACGAGTACGAATATCCGAGCCCCAAAACCGAATCCGAATCCGAATACGAACCCGAATCGCGACGATACGATACGAAACGATCGCGCGCGTGAAAAACCTCGTGAAGAAAAGCGCTACGAGAAAAAGTGGGAGAAAAATCAAACGCCACGCGACCTTAGGCCCGTCCGATTGGGGGGGCGTTCAGCGGGGCGTGGCCGTGCGTCGACTCCTAGCGATCGCTCAAGTGAAACGCGGCGAAATTCTGGGCAGATAACAAAAATGAGTCACCAAAATAAGCAACAGCAACAACAGCAGCAGCAGCAGCAGCAACATCAAAAGCAAAACCAACAGCAACTATCGAGTGCGGCCAAGTGTTCATAAATTAATGCTAGAAATACAGTGTGTTAGACCAGTCCGAAAGACACTATCCCCCTCTCTCTCCCTCTCGAACAGTCCGTCTCTCTCTTGCCCCTGCTGTCGCTCAAAATGCTACGAAACTATCGAAAGTATTTGCAGGATAAACGGAAATACGACAAGCCACAACGTCGAGGCAGTGAAGGTTACATTTGTCACGTTTAGGCAAATTTCAAGGACACAGGACACACCAAACACCCCAGCAGCAGCAGCCGCAGCAGCAGCAAACGCAGCAGCAATACGCAGCAGTAGCAACACGCAGCAGCAGCAGCAGCAGCAGCAACACTCGCTATCGAGATTTTGTACATAAAGTCGGGGCAATAGCAGCAACAACTTTGGAGGACGCCATGTATGCGCAACATTTGCGCAAATGGAGTCTAAAAAAAACAAAAAAGCAACTAATGCCATTGATATTGCTAATTATCAGCTACATGTTGCTACAAGACTCATGTGTGTTGTCGTCGGCGACGACGCAGCAGCAGCAGCAGCAACAGCCAACATTATGGGAAGGCAGCGCCGAAGAAAGCAGCTACTATATACCACTGAGTTCGGATAATGGCAGCGGGAGCAGTGAAAGCGCCGAGAGCAGTGGTAGTAGCAGCAGCAGCAGCAGCAGCAGCAGTAGCAGCAGCAACATCGACAACAATATCTTAAGTAGGCTGCTCAGCCTTACCAGCAATAGTCTTAGTAGCCGTAGCAATGTTAAGTTAAAGCCAGCAACAGTATTCGACGCCGGCAGCAGTTCACCCGCTCAGCAGGAGCAACATGTTGCTGCCGTGCCAGAGCAGCAGCAGCAGCAACAGCAGCAGCAGTCAATGCAAAAAGTTCCAAATACGTTAATCAATAGTCAAATATATAATTTATTATACAATGGCATGCCCAGCGAGGCGGCGAGCAGTAAAATGCGTCGTCATATTCAACCATCACAGCTGCAACATCAGCAAGAGAGTTTAGCGCGATTACCGAGCAACTATAGTAGTCGACCGGTACAGAGCTTTCTCATAGAGTCCTACGAAATGCAAGATGGCCAGTTGGAGGATCGCAGTCCGGAACAGGCGGCGCGAAGTCGTCGGGACGGCAGTAACACCAACAGCAACCGACAGCAACATCGCCCCGGCCATCGGAAACAGTCGCAGCAGGATAGGCGCGATCATCGCCGCCAGCGGCAGGAACAGCAGAAGGAGCAACGCCAGCGCAAAAGCAACAACAACCACCAGCAGCAGCAGCATCAGCAGAATAAGCAGCGCCGGAAGCACCAGCGGAAGCATTGGGGTCACCAGCGATCGGACCGCTACTGCTCTGCCCGGGATCCCGCCCAGTTGGCCTATGCGGCGCCCACCGTTTTCCAGGGCGTCTTCAAGTCAATGTCCGCCGATCGTCGGGTCAACTTTTCGGCTACGATGAAGGTGCAAAAGGTGTACAAGCAGCAACATGACCTGCAATTGCCCACCTTGGTGCGATTGCAGTTCGCGTTGAGCAACACCAGCGGCGAGTGCGACATCTACAGGGAGCGACTTTTGCCGAGGGGCCTGTTACGATCTGGAAACGATCTGCAGCAGGCCTCGGATATATCCTACATGATGTTCGTCCAGCAGACGAATCCCGGCAACTTCACCATTCTCGGCCAGCCCATCAGGGTCACCCACTCGGTGGTGAAATCGGTCCAAATGGCTGTGAGCGAAAATTATGGTGAGTGGATTTCGATTTTATTATTATAAATGGGTGGGTTTTCTAGGGTTTAGATATTATAAGGATATCTTGAAAGGGCTTAAAGGGCTTTGATTTTATCAGAGTTTTCTCCATAAGTTTTCATATTTTCTATTCGGGTAAAACCTTTAAGTAATAATGTTCGATCATTAAACTTATCTTTCTGTTTTGAAATCTGGGAGGTATAGCTTTCAGCTGTGAATGATATGAAAATCTCCTTGAAGTTGCAACCTTTCTCTCTCTCCCACAACCTTTCTTTCGGCTTCCTCCCATTACCTGGCTTTCCTTCTTTCTCTTTCTCTGTTGCAGCTGCCTCTTTCTCCTCTACTTGTTGTTGTTGCTTGATGAAATTTAGCTGCTTTTTGCAGCTGAATTTCTTATTTGCCAACTTCACGCTCTGCTAATATTCACCAGACCGAAATAATTTTATGCAATACACTTACACACACTCACTGGCACACACACACATACAGCCAAACGTTGCGCATGCGCCTGTGCGATTGCAGTTTTTATTTGTTGCAGGTCTAGGCCCTGGTCTTCTTTGGATTCTTCTGCTGGATTCTTTTCTTTGTGCCCGGCTCAATTTGGTTGCTGGGCAACAAAAATGCTCACATCTAGAATTTATTATTGCTGCTGCCGCTGCCGCTGCTTTTGCCGCTGCTGTTGCTAGTTGCACATTTTAATTAAATTCGCATTAACTTTGCTCGCTGTTCCCGGCTTCTCCCTCTCTCCCTTCCTTCCTTCCTCCCCCAAGAAGTGGGAAAAACTTTGAAAACTCATTTCTGTCCGACCGTCTTTTTAGCTCCAATGTGCAACTCACAACGTCATCGTCATCGTGGTTGTTTGTTATTGTTGTTGTTGTTGGTGTAGCTGCTGTTCTTCTTTTCATTGTTGTTGTTGTCTGCATTCGACCTTTGCGGTTGGCGGACTCAACCCAACCCTACGTTCTTCTCCCACTGCTGTTGTTGTAATTATTCTTGCGTCGCGGTTCATGGAGTTTTGCGTCTGTAATGCGACTAAGTGCGATCACCCGGCCCCGCCCCTCGCCGCCTCCCCCGCCTTTCTTTGCTCTTTGCTTTTTGGTTTGCTTTTGCCTTGCTTTTCTCTTCATACCCTTTAAGAAGGTATTCTAGTTTTTGATCAGATAAGATTTATAAGACCATGCCAGACATGGAAGTTATGAATATTTATAGCATATCATTATTTTGAGCTTTATTGACCTTTTATCTTAATAATATTTGATAATTTAAATTAACGAACAAACCAACATAAAAGAAGTAAAAGGAACTATATACATTAGAAAGGGTATTTAAACTTCGTCTACCTTTCAGTTAACTTCCTTTTCTCTTTATTTATTTGTTTTTGTTGCTGTTGTCTTTATTGTCTTCTCCCTCTTGGATTTTGTGCTTTGTTTCATCGCGGGCGCAATTAGATTTTTAATTCATTTTCTCTCTCCATCCACTTCGCTCCTTAGCTGCTGTTTCAGCTTCTGGCTCTTCCGTCATGGATCTCGAGCACGGGGAGAGTGGGAGAACAAGCGAGTATATCCCTCCCCCTTCGCTCTTGGAAGACCCAACCCTTTTCGTATATCCCACAGAAAGATTCGAAATCAGCTGCAATCAGCTGTTCTCTTTCGCTTTGTCTTTTTGGGTTTATTATCTGCTGTTTATTTACTTTTCGCCTTCGCTTCCTTCTCTTTCTCTCCTTCGACTTCACAGACCTCATCAATGAACACATATATATAGCATTAACAGGATATTTACTTTCTGCCCCGACTGATTTATTTTGACTGCGAACGCAGCAAATGCTTGGGAATCGATTCGCAATCCTACGGCTCTACATCTACTCGTACATATATGAAAAAGAAACGATTACTCATCGAAATGCATACTAATCAATCCACCCACACAGTCGCACTTATCGAAGTCTGTCAACTCCTTTCACTTTGCCAATTTCTTCGCTAGCCAAAAGCTGGACAATTTGCATATCAGGCCATAAAGCCTGAAGATCGTCAGCCGGATCGTTAAAATCTTCAGTCCAATCAAAGCCCCGAAATGGAATCAAATCGTGGAGATCAATCAAAATCTGACTCGGATCGGTTATTTTGCAACCTGAACTATTTCGGTGGCTGCAAAATGAAAGAGGGAATCAGAGAGAGGGGTAGAGACAGGGATTTATTATTCATACGCCCCATATGACGACGCAGCAGCTCTGCTTAAAACCAATTAAAATGCCTTCGAACCTGACTGAATCGGTAGTATCATGAATTAACTGGTCGCATTTTATGCCCAATTTACACCCACGCCGTGAACGTCAGTCTCGGCCAAGAGTGTGACTTGAATATGCGAAAAAAAAAGACAGGGGAAAAAACAAAGAAAAGGCCATGTGAAAAATAAATAAAAGTCACATCTTTTGTATTTAGCTGCTGCTGCGGGGCGGGCAGCTACTACGGTTTGTTCTTCAGCTGTGGTTGCTATTGTTGTTGCCGAGGTGTTAAGTAAATTAGCTGCTCATAAAACATGATTTGATCTGGCTGAAGTTCGGATCGGAACAGAATCATCTGCTTGGCAGCTACCGATGTTTGTTTGTTGGCTTTGGTTTGTTTGTCATCCCAAAAGCGGAGACAAACTGGCAGTGGCTAAGACAACATAATATTCATTATATGACATACTAAAAATATATATATACCATATATATTATATAATTATTTGTCACTTGTACTGCACGCAGCATTGAATATTAATTTTTCTGCGGTCCCTCGTTTTTAGTTTTATTTTTTGTCACCTTGCCAAAGCACTAATAATCTCGAAAAGATTTTTCATTGAGAAAAGCAATACACCTACCACCTACCTGGGGTGTGTGTGTTCTACAGTTGGAGGGGAAAAATAAGACCGCAGAGAACCTTGACTGCTGGGATTCCATTACTTGGCTCGACATGGATAACCCGCGACTCTGGTTTCGGTTTCTCTTCTGGGTTCTCCACTCCGGTTGCACTTGTTAGAAAATGGGAAATGTGTTGTGTTTGGCAAGCGATTACAAAACGACAAACAGAAAGAAAACGCCAGAGCGGAAAATGCTTTTCAGCAGCATAACAGTATAACAGCGACAGCACAGCGCAGTTCGCGTATTTAGGTCAACGCCTACGACTTGTAGAAGCGACAAACTTACCCAACGGCACCCACAATTCATCATTTCTCAGCTCATCTCATCTTCTTCTTCTATTATTTCGTTTTTGGGGGTGTCTGGTCTACCTGGTCATAAGATTTTCCACGTCGGTGGGTGGGGGGCGGTCTGCTCATTTAGCGTCACGCCAGAGAAGAGACAACTTTTCGTTAGTTTCTGTCTGTGATGGCTCTTGTTGATTTTTCCTCTATTTTTTTTTTTTATATTTTTTGGTAATTAAGTATGAGTGGCGGCGCTAGACGACGAACCTTGGTTCGTTTAGGTAGTAAGTGTAAAGGGGTTGACTCAGCTCTCTGACCAGCCCAGCCCCGCCCCCTTTTCAGCTCCTCGGTCTTGGTAGGCACTCAAAAAAATATTTTCTAGAAACATTTTAAGATCATACCATAGGGACCCTCATATCTAATAAATCAATGGCCTTCCAAAATAGGTTTCCCCACCTATAGATTTTCCCAAGACTCTTAACTATTTAGAACATTTTCCCACTATGAGGGCGATAATTGCCAGAGGCTCCTTATATACATATTTTTTAGGGCCACTTATGGGTATTTTCGCCGAGTGTAGGGGCCCCTTTGGGACTTGGCTGGCGGGCCGTTTGGCATGCGGGAAATAGAAAATTATAACGAAATGAAATTTTCAAATGGCATGCCATGTTTCCTTGCCTTGCCTCGCGACTCGACTCGCTTGCCTCGTTTATGAGTTTTATGCTATTTCTGGCCGCGCCGACAGCAGAGCAGCAACATCAACAGCAGCAGCAGCACCAGCAGCAGCAGCAACATCACGCAGCTGAAAGCCATTCGATGAGAGTAGGAAGACATCTTGGCCGCCATAGGCTTGCCAAAAAAACAAAACGCACAGAGCCAGCTAGCTGGCTATAGTAGCCCCTCTGAAAAAGTAAATTCGGAAAATAAACCAACGAGAAAATCTCCCTGCTTGTTAGCCCTGCCTGCAATTTGCATTTCAGTTGCAGCAGCAATTGGGTTTTTTTTTTCTATTTTTTGGGTCCATCCCCGAGTGGCGCTAATGGAGCAATCTTGGCCAGATAGAAATAATATTCAAAAGCAAAATAAAAAACGGAACCAGGCGATCAATGGAGGGGCTCTGTTCCGATCCATCTACATCCACTCGAGCACTCGCAGCGGATGTGACATAATCTGATTGCCGGCTGCATTTTATATGCAACGTACCGCCGAAATGGATAAACCGAATGGCATTCATAAGGTCTCGCTCATTTGGACCCATCAATGGGTTCAGATCTGTGTCGGCGCGATATCAAAGGCCCCCTCAGGTGGCGCTTCCTCAAGCATTTGATCTTTAGCCTAATTGGATCTAGTCGAATTTGGAATGCCCTGCCAAGAAGAAGCCATGATAAATTGTTTAAGAAGATAACTCACTGTCTCTGACTCATATAGCTTTGGTTTCTATTTTTAAGTTTCTATATTTAGTTAGTATAACCCCCCCCTTTATTTTGCCAAAAACTCAATTTAAGCTCAATTAGGCATTCAGGATTTGCGTTAATTTTCGCGGCACTTGCGGCACATTCCAAAATACCAAAAACAAAACGCCATTCGTTCGTAAAAAGATAAATGATAAGAGATGTTTTTCGGACGGACTAATTGTTTTGGCTGGCTGTTAATTTCTGCCCGCATAATCGCACTGCCCTCGGCCACCTTCTGATCTACAAAAACAAAAAAGCGCTTCAACAGTTGCGCACGCGGCCAAGATTAATGGCCAAAATGGTCGGCAATCTACTGACTGACCGACCAACCAGCCAGACGAACGACGCAAAGATAGATATTGAAATTGATTGATATTTGAAAAATCATTTCGGTGCGGCCGAGCTTGGACTCATTATTAGTTTCCCATGGATCATTTTCACAGCTAATGGTTGGCTTGGGAGCACGAGCTTCCCAGCAAGTCGCATACCAATTCCAAAATTTTTCTGATTTTTTTTCTTTTCGGCTGCGAAGTCAATTCAATTTGCGTTGGCGGCTCCGGTGCTTTGAACTCTGAACGAAAAACGAAAAACGGTGGGAGGAGTTTGGCCAAAATCGTTTAAGATTTCTACCCCAGAGAAACTAGGCTAGTCACTATTAACTGCTAACTAACCACTAGCCACTGAAACACGAGTTCAAGATCGCTGCCCTGACTGTCCTTTACTCGTCTGGCTATCTTAATTACGCATTAATTACATCAAACATTAATAATTCCGCATGCCAGCCGAGCTGGCTGCTCATCTATCTACTTCAGTGGCAGCAACACCTCCTCGATCCAGGGATAGGGATCGGGATCGGGTTCGGGTATCAAGGCGGTCTCCTTCTCTGTATCTGTATATTAAACTGTCTGTCACCCCCTGCCCATCTGGCCATCTCCAGCGCCCTGCATCAAATTGCAAGCCATCCTGGTCGTCGTCGAGTCGGATCTTTGGATCGTTGGATCGCTCTGTCTGCCTTCTGAATTCGCTTTTGCCAGCTCTGGCGATGGCAAGTTGAGAAATTTGCCTTTGATATCGACCACATGTGTGCACAGTGAGAAAAAACTAAGTAGAAAGTTGAAGTGATTTGTCCGAAGTAGTAAAAATCTTTAGGATTTAATCAGCTTTATCATTCATTCATTTTTGAAATCTAAATGAAGATGAAATGTAATTTTTCTGTGTGTAAGTACACAGCCAGTTGTGGATTGACTTCAGCCCCCCTGTTGCTGTGGGGCCATATTTTCTTTTTAGCTGACGATTTAGTCCATTTCCCGCTCATAATCGCATGAAGTTGTTTGCCTCCGCTGAATGGCTTAATCCGCCATCGATGCGACTGTGTGTTGACTCAATAATGCCCTAACAACTCTTTCAGGGAGTTTATTGGAAGAGCAGAAGTTATCATTTCACATACCTGTGTGGGAAAATCAACTAATCTGAGAGCAACCGCCCCGAGGAGTCAGGTTTTCATTTCGTTTTGGTGGGACAGGTAACGGGCCACATGTTTGGCCCGGAAATTCCCCTGTTGACCCCTGACCCCGTGTGTCCTTATGACGAATTCGTCACTTGGCGTGAGCAGTTCGGGATTTCCCACCGCTTAGCAACGGAAATTCCCGAACACATTTTGCCGCTGGCCCTTTAGAAATGATATATGCCTTCCCTAAAGAGAGAGAGAGAGAGGGGTAGAGAGAGATGTGTTATATTGACGGAAGCAGCCACCAAATTGCATCCAATCTGCAGTCGTTTGCTTCAGCCCCACCTCCCCTGTGAATTTCCGCCGGCCGGCAAGGTGACCGTGTGTGCTAAAACAAAATTTTTATATCGAAATTGCCGCCGGTGAACGCGCGCGCCTGCCCAATGGCCACTTTAACCACGTTTCAGCGCGTGTTGGCCTTTTTGGTTCCCAAGCTTTGTTTTGGCCCACACAGACACTCTACATATACGCTATACACTCACTTACTCACACACAAAAGCCATTTCGGACAAGTTGGAGTTGCATTTTTAGCAGCATTTTTGTGCGGCATTTTATTCGTCGCCGCTGGCTACAAATTTGTGGCTGCTGTGGCAGGCTTCTCGGATCTTAGATCTCGAACTCTCAAGCTCTCGAGTCGCAACTGCCACCGGTTGGCCACCAAACACCACCAGCAAACACCATACAACTCCAGCCTCTCGGCTCAGCTTCACCTTGTGCCCCAAAAGCTATTTAAATGGTATTTAAATGTGTCTAAAAGTAATTTTTTTGCGCATTTAATTCGCATTTTTTTGCCCGGCAAGTATTTGGCAAAGCACTTAACGACATTTATGAGTATATTTCATTAAAAATGAAAACAGCAGCGAGTGCCTGACATAATGCGTCATAATTGAGGCTTTTTTGTTCGCCTTTTTATGCATTGTTGATGGTCAAACGCGTTGCAAGAATTCGGTTGACAGGCAGTGTTGTTGCAAATGTTGCGAGCCTAAGCGAGTTTTTATTATTAAACAATTATAAGATTAGGAAGATTATATACCCTCTCTTTATAATATATATATCTTTATAATATCGTAAGATATTAAAGATAATAAACCCATTTCCTTAAGCAGCAGATCAAAAATATATACGAAAGACATCTTTCGACCTTATAACTAATATTGAATGTGCAACTACAGCATTCAAAATGTTCCTAGGCTGACGCAAAATATTTTCACACACACGAAAATGATTTCAACTTGCCACCAGCAACCATAATAACAACTAACAGCGGCAACAAGTGGCCAGGTAGTCGCTGCATGCCACACACAGCAAACAAACAGCAACTGTTTTTGCTGCTGCTGCCTCCTGCAACAAAGAAGGCAACTAGAAACTATCCAATGGCCACCAGCAGCAGCAGCAGCAGCAATAGCAACAGCAACATCAGCATCGCCACATGCTTGACCAGCCGACGAGACCAAAGCGAGCGCATAAAGCATAAAAAAGCGCAAAGCCACAAGAAGTTGCAAGTCGAAAAAGTCATTATATGCGACAACCAAGTCGTCGATATTGGCAGCGACGCTAGCAGTACACAGAGAGAAACTTATAGATTTTAATATTGTACATAAAACTAAATAACTTCATAAATTACTTACTTTTTCTCTCTGTGGAACAACAGCAAACGGCGACTTTGGCTTTGGCTGCGACACATTTGCTTAAATAGCAACAGCAACAGTTGCTGCCGCTGTTTGTTGCTTGTTTGGGTGCTGCTGCGGCAACAGCAGCAACAACAGCAACAGCAGTCCCCATTTTTTTATTGCCGCAGTTGGAAAATGCAAGGCGGACGCGAACGGGGGTATCTTGGATTTCCAGTTTTCGGTTCCCACAATGCAAAATTAGGTACGAAGCGTCGTCCCCATGACGTAATTAGCATAGAGCAGTCGTTGTTGTTGCCGTTGTCGGGAGCCCATAAAGCGTATTTACCGCACAACGCGCCAGACGCACTGCATCTGGAATGGGGAAACAGGGAGTGGGGGTTGGGGTGATGGTGGTTGGGGGTCAGGTGGTCAGGTTGGAGGCGGGGGAGCTACATACAGTCAGGTGAGAGCCATTGCCATTGCGCATGTGTGGCAGCGGGAGAAGGTGGAGCAGGCGAAGCAGCTGGACGAGGACGTTGCCATAACTCATATATGTGGCCTGCTCGCCGGCAATTGTCGTGGCAGTCGGGGCCAGAAATAAAAACATTTCGTTTAACGATCTTTATCGATGCGATTATTGATTGTGTGTTCATTGCCTGGCTGTTGTGGCGGCAACATTGCAGCTGCGGCAACATGTTGCTGGTGAAGCAGCAACATTGCGCTGTTAACAGGGAATTTGGTTAAAATTCTCAGCAGACTTTTCTCTCCTCTTCCATGAGATTTCCATGAAATATTATATTTCAAACTAAAAAGTAACCCAAGAGCAATGATTAGCTTTTAAGTGTTATTAGAGAAACGTTCTAACTTTCGATCAACTTTAGTTATTAGATAATTTCACCAACAATTTCTATCAGCAAGTTCATCTGAGGTAGCTGCAACAACATGGTTTATCTTCTCAGATACCCGATCTCCAAGTTCCTTTACTCCAGATCATTATTCTGGCAACCAGCTTTCAATTATTAGATTAACTGGAAGGCAGCTCAGTAAGCAGGTTGCAAGCTCATCTCAGTTCATTTTCACCTGGCCACATAGCACCGCTCCGCCGCTGTACCCCTCCTCTTTCCTCATTTGAAATTCTTGGCATACTTTGCCTGACAGCCGGGCAATTGTTGGCCATCCGTGTGCTCCTTCCTTGGCCGCTGTCCATGGACGGGCTGCCTCCTGCCAACCACTTATTACGTAATTATTTAGCCACATCGACCAGCAGCAGCAGCAGCAGCAGCAGCATCAGCAAAAGCAGAAGAGGCAGCAGCATTGCCCTGGGGCACGTGTTGCCAACTGACTTGGGCACCTGTTTCATCCGAGTCTCTCAGCTATTTATGCTATAATTTCTGGCATGCAGCCGACGAGCCTGATGCAGCAGCAACATCAATTCAATTTGCATGCAATGCCCTCCGGCTGGCTGGTCTTCCAAGTTAGGACCTGATAAGCCGTCGCCTTTGGTTGGGAATTCTGAAGGCTAAGACTAAGACTAAGTAAGGCAGCGATCTTAAGTACCAGCCAATTTAGTTGCAGTCGAGCGGACACGTGCCCATCGCCTAGTCTTTGCCTCCATATCCAGTCAGTTGGAGGAAATATGACGGCCGTAAACTGTTAACGGCATTTGATATCTGTTTCACGCTTTTGGGTTTGCAATTAAGCCGGATGGCATAGAAACTTTTGATCGTTTCATAGACCATAAAGTTAGCTCGACACGCTCTCACCCGTCAAAACAGACAAAACAGTCAAACGACGGCAATGACACCTTAGCAAGGGCAACAGTGCGTATGAGTAATGTAGATTATTTTAAGAAAATTTGAAATTAAAGTAAAACAAAATAAACTACGACTTAAAAGGATAGATCTACCATTGAAAAAAGTAGTTTTTTGTCATTAAAAGTTATTATCCGAGCTGACAACTTCTGAGCTTCTGAACCTGAACTTTAATTTTTGCTCACTCATTGATCGTTGGTCAAAGCCCAAGTCAAGATTTTCCAAACAATTTTCATTTGTTTATTTATTTCGACATTAGTTAATGCGTTTATAATGCCCAAAGGAAGCGAAGGCAACCAAAAAGGCAACAATGACCAAGGCATTTGAGTTGACTGTTGGCGCCTGCTGAACAACAATTGAGGGGCAATTCCCACGCTGCGTATGAAATAAATTCCCCAACTGAAATTGTGCGCACAACTCTTTACATTTTAATGATGCCACCGCGCACTGGGCGCAAAACTTTGAAGCAGCCGCGATTCGCTGCCGAGTCATTTACTTGTTGTCGAGCGCCCCATTATAAATCTGCTAGCCAGCCTATGACAGTTTTCGTTTCAGTTTTGTTTTTGTTTTTGTTTTTGTTTCTCTTTTTTTTTTTTGCCTTACTTTGGGTTGACATAAGAAATAAAATCAGAAAATCCGAAAATCACACCAAAATGTGGTTTCTGGGGGCCATTGCTCGACCGGCTGACGCCTGACATGACTGCAAATGAGCGGATCTGAAAAGTGGGAGACGAAATCGGAATCAGATAGCCAAGATATAGCCAGAGACCCAAATTGCGAGCCGTACGATACGATATGTGGGAAGATATCTTATCTAGACTATCGCTCCCAGATAAATTTCCAAGAAATGTGCGAACTTTACGCCCGTGACGTAGTTATGTTTCGGATGCTCCATCGATAAAGGCCACTGAGTAATGCCGACTAGTCATATGAGTTTTTTGGGAAGGAAAGTAGTTCCCCTATTGACAGAAAATATAAATAGATATTCACCAAGCACATCTAGTTATCAAAGTACGGAAGCGTTAACAAAATTTGGGGCAATTTAAAATCGTAAATTACTTAACTGGAAGTAGAAGTGTAGACAGCTTATGCTACTGTCTGAGATTAGAAATGCAAATAGTATAATAAAAAGATAAGTAGCTTAAAAAACTGCATATCGCAACTCAAAAAATCCCAGATTTTTCATTTTTATTGACATTAAGAAGATTTCACCAGCCTTTCCCCATAAGGAAACCTTTTTCAGTCATAAAATCAAAAAATTCAACTCTAATTATAATTTAGTTAAAACTATAGCAGTTGATTAGCCAGCCTCGTTATTTATTGACAACGAGTGTCGCGTAATGATCGTAATTTTTGATGATAACGAAAAGTGCCTTCTGTTCCCTCTTCCCTGGTTTGGCTTGCCCCTCCGAAAATAACTTACTTTTCCCTCCGTCAACGAACGGCAGTCGATGGCGGAACGATTACCCGATGTGAAGTGGCCACTTTCGAGCGGCGATTACCCAGGCAACAAACAGCAAGCAGCAACTACCGGGTTGAAGTTGCTCTTGTTGCAGTTGCAACTGCAGCTGCAGTTGATGTTGCCAGACGCATCGCATCTTTATTTAGACACAAAAATGTTGCATGTTTCGCGCTTTTCACCAAATGCGCTCGCCGATCCACATTATTATGCAAAGAGGGTTGCACTATTTACCCAAAAATGGCCGTGGCTAATGATGATGATTGGCCGGCAAAAGAAGAAGAGCTAAGCGGAGTTGCACTTGGCAGTGGCAGCAGCAACAACAACAACAACAACCGACAACGACAACTTGTTGCTGCCGTGCAGCAATCTTGGGGCTGCAAATGTTGCCAACTTTTGTTTATGTGTCATTGGCAATTAGTTATTGAAATTATTGTTTACGGCACCCAATGGGGCTCTGTTTAGCTTCCAGCTAATTCAAAAATAAGTCTAAATATTTTGGTAACTTTCAGGCCCCTCTGATAGTTCCAGAGAAATCTGTTTAGATCGATGATATATGCGCAGTGGAAAACTAAGAATTAATTAAATACTAACAGAGAGAGAGAGAGAGAGAGAAAGGGAGAGAACTTTTCACATGACGAAATATTTATTTGAAATCTTTCATGTTTCATAAATTTATGTGCAATTTATTTTTAAACAACAACCGTCGACGGCGCGACGACAACGTCTGACAAGTCGCAAAGGGGAGAAAGACCCTGATGGCGGCATTCCCTCGATTTGTGCCCCAAAAAAAAAAAAAACAACAAAAACAAAAACTGCTCCCTCTCTAGACACAAAAGTGTGCCTAATTAGAGCTGCAACAACCAGAGGAAGATCTTTCCGTGGCGCCATGTTTGTTGGTTAAGCACTAGAAAAGGAAAGCGAGACATATGGATGAGTATGAGAAGCGGGGAGCGAAGAGATCAAAGGGCCGCGATTTTACTTTGGCGCCCTGTCGGCCTCGATTGCGAAAAAACAAAACAAAGTCAGAAGACGTGGGGAAAAGAACCAAAAAAATAAATGTGTAAAATCAAAGGGCAGAGCCACCCACCCACTCACCTGGATTTTACCCCTTACTTCCAAATCAATCAGTGATTCAAACTTTTGGCCAGTGATACATAATTACAGGTGTTAAAAGCAAACAACCTTCTCTCGGGGGTGTCGTTATCAAAAGAAGAGATCTCTTTTCCTCTCTCACTTGGGGGGTTGTAAAGTCTGTGGAGTCTGGGGAACTGATATGAAAGCAATTAGCAGTAGCGACTTGGCAACCAGCTGGCTTTTTTCCACAGAATTTGTCAAGCTGTGACTTTGATCTGCGGAAATGTTCGGCAGCAACAACTTTGAATTTGATTTGAAAATGCAGCCGCACCTCCACCCAAAAAAAAAAAACCAAAGAAAAAAAATGAAGAAAAAAACGAAAAACAAGCAGCAACAGCATCAGCAGGGTCTTTTCTTATTTATAGCCACAATTTTTATGCTCCATTTCAATGGGCCTGCGGAGGAGGATGAGGTAGAGGGGATCGGTTGAGCAGGCCGTCGTCGCCCCTTTGAAGATTGTGTGCTGGCGTGCTACCCCCTCTAACCACTTGATTGCACTTTTCGCAGCATAAAATATACATTTATGTGCGTCTGCAATCGAAGAAACAAAACAAAAACAACAACAACAACCCAACGAGACTAGAAAACTATATAAAATTGATTTCCCCGCCCGCACAATGGCCCAGCCGACAATGAAGCGCCATTGAAGCGCAACCAAATTAATCTTTCAACGACAATTACAATTAATTATAAACGCCCCCGCCGGCTGATTCGGCTGCTTCCAGCAACAACAACAACAACGACAACAACAGCAACATATATGTACACTCGTCCAGCTCACAAAAGCCTTAGAATTTCCAAAATACAAAAAAAATCGAACAAAAAAAAAAGAAAGAATCCAATTGGCTTGCTGAAAGTGCGTCTGTGTGCCACCGAGTGTGTGTATCGACAGCTGGTGGCCAGCACGTCTGGCGTTTGAATTTGGTTCAAAGAGGCTAACTAGACGAAGCTTGAATGTTCTTACCAAGGTTTATCATGGGTGGGCTAACTTGAAACTGTACCAAACTGCACCTTTCATAGGAAATTAGCTAACTAACTAAAACCCTTCCAACATCTCAGTTCTCTCAAAAACTCTCCAAAATAAAGACATCTAACTAGATTGAATGCAAGCCCATAGATTGAATATTTTCCAAGCGTATATGTAAACATTTTCCTGCTGGTGTTTTAATTTTCATCTGTCTAGCGCTCTGCCCCATACACAAAGCACCATCCAAGTCGGATACGTATCTGTATCTGTATCTGTATCCATTCCATCCATCGGTCCATCTATCTTTCTATCTATCAGTCTCAGCGCTCGCCTAATTACGAAAAGATGAAAGCGCTGTTTGTGGGCCAGCGTCCGTCCATGTGGGCCCACCCACCCAACCATCCGAAGCATCCATCGAATAACCAAGGCATCCAAAATACAACACCTTTTGGTGGTTTCGAATGGAGCTGTGTAGATCGGCGGGATCCCTTGTCAGGGTGGGGGCTGACCCACCGACTGCGATGCTTGTTAACGGCAGCTACTTAATTTCGTATTAATAAACATCACAAATGTTGTAATAGTTTGGCACTTTATTTATTTATTTTCCATTTTATGGCCAGGGGGCGGCCATCGTATGGCGGCAAACATTCTGATTTCTGATTTCTGAAATCTCTTTTTATCGAACGCGGACGATTTCTTTTCGCAACAACAAAATTTACACACTCAAATGATTGACGGACGCCGTTCGACCAAAAGTTGTTTAAACAAATCTCGTTGATTCTCTTGGCTAGTTGTGCAATTTGGATGCTCGTTGAAATCGGGCAACAATGTTGATTCCGTTTCAGATTTGGATATTGACTTTGCTATGCTTCGGTTTTTTTTTTTTTTTTATTATTTTTTTGGGTGGGTGTGGAAACCTTTTGGGACTGAGATCTATTGAGGCGTAACTATTTCGAGTGGGGCAATGGGATCTACTTCAGTGTAAATTTGATTCAATTGAAAATCTCGTTTTTGGGTATCAAATTTTCAACACATCGTTAGCATGGGTTATGAAAATATATAAACGGCGGATGTTTCTCAATTCGGAGGAAGTTTTATTAAGGGAAAACGATTAGAAAATGTCGAGAAAAGAGTTTTTATAAATAAACACTTCGGAAACCTTCAAAAAAAAGTACAAAAAGGGGGTTAACCAGACTGAAAAGTGATCACTTGAAAATACAGAAAAGAAAGTAGGGGACTTCCAAATATAATTTCTTGGGATTTTAATTAAGAAAAATATACAAGGAGTTCCCCAGAAAACCTATATTCCCCGTTTAATCGCCTGCTAAAATCAAATCAGATAAGGCGGATCTAATCTAATAAGTTCTGATAACGAATGGCCTTGCCACCCACTTAACGCCTGCAGTTAAATGAACTGCAAATGGAAATTCGCAGAAAATATATAATCGAAAGTCAAGACAGAATATGCAGGGGAATACAAGGCTGTCAGGGCCATAAATACTTCGACAGCCAAAACAGAGCCAATGCGAGTGTAAACAAAAAGTATTTCGAGAGATGGATTTATTAAGAGCTCGATAAGTAAATAAAGTAAAAATGGAAAATGCAGCAGGGAGAATTGCGAATCGCATTTTCCGGGCACTGCAATAATAGGACACACCAAAGTACCTACATATACAAATTTGCGCTGATTTTTCACGCGTATATATATATACACCGATATATAGATACATATGTGGGATAAGTATAGATATTTGCACAGATTGTTGCCATCGGCCGAATGGTTTCCAAGAATTGTGGGCGTGGCATTTGCCGCTGCCCGTATGATGAGTGTTGATGTTTTAGCTGGAAGAGCTAGCGAATCATGGCCAACAGAGTGCCGCTGCCACAGTCGCCGACGGCTTGTTACGTCATCGCTGTTCAATGGTGCGTATGATTAATTTCGTTTTGTGGTCGGTTTTTCCATTTCTTATTTTTTTTTCGTTTTGCCAACTACTACTACTGGAAAAGTGCAAATGCTGCAGTCGAGAAGTTCCCACAAATAGCTGAAGTTCACTTTTGGTTGCTTTTGCCTTGCTTTTCTCCAGGCATTTTCACATTTTCCACTCCACCGAGTGCTGTTGTTGTTGTATACCACTTTTGGACATTTAAGCCGCTTTTGGCGTGCGTACAACTTCAAAAGCTGCCAACTCTGGTCTGCAGCAGTTGCTGTTGCAGTTGCAGTTGCTATTGCTGTTGCTGTTGCTGTTTTTTTTTTCCTGCTCAGCTGATTTATGCGCCCGCTTCACGAGTGTAGGCGCTTTTCATGTAATCTGGCGGGTAATCCAAGTGGCCAAAGCGTGAGAACTTTACACATACCAGTTGGCCCGGCCGACTTCCGTATCATTTGTGTTCAATCAGCGAACATGGACCAAATTTAACTGCCAGGTGCTGGATTGCCAGGCTTTTGGCCAGCTGACTGGTGAATAGTGGGTGTGAACCGTTAGGCCAGCTTGTTGAAGGTCGTCTTGGCGATTTCTTAACCAGCTGCAGTCCCACTCTTTCACTCTTTTTTTTTCTGTTTCTCCCCCCGAAAAACAATGCGAAATAAAAAATGATTCTGCAGAGATTTTCTCACGCTGATAAAGAAAAAAAGTCAGTGGAAAACTTTGAAGTTGTCGGCTCAGCAGATCAGCAAATCAGCAGCTCTTTGGCTGAAGGATTCACAGCGCTGACAAATGTCAGTCAGGCTCAAATCCCAGTACGTGTCCAAGATAAGCTCGTCATGAGGATGGGGATGAGGATGAGGATGAGGCTGTGTTGAGGAATCTCTAGCATCTGCAGTGGCAACTTTTCCTCCACTCTCGACACTCTACCTTTCTCTGTCATGTGGTAATGTGCTCATTTTCCTTTTGCGGCAATTCACCTGAAATTGGGTTAACTTCGGTTCGGTCAAGATTTTGCTCTAGATTCGGTTAGCTATCATAACCAGGATGATGATGCTAGCTTATTATTATTATTATTAAGTTAGCCATTGCCATTGCTTCAATAATTCTCCTGGCTATTTTTAGAGCCTGCAGGGCGCGTCCCCATCGCGATAAGCTGACAAAGACGAAGACATCCAGACAGAGAGGCCCACAGAACGCTTAGTCATTCCACTTGTTGGCCAAGCTCACCCACGTAACTCAAAATCCAGACGAGGCCACGACTACAACCTCGCGTTGCACAGGGAAAAATAGAGAGTTCTGTCCATATATTTGTAGATTTTGTGGACCATTGATTTGGAAATCTCTTGGTTGGGTTAGATTAGGATTAGTTTATATATTGGATACCTCATTGGGATCACACAAGAACATTCTCTTGCTCCCTTAATAGACTAGAACTCAACACTATTTCGCTCTGTGTAAGGATGGGCTGGCAGCATAACAAAAAAAATGTCGTTGGGGGAAATTGATCGATTTAAAAAGAATTAAGATCATCGGCCACGTTTTGCGTCCTCATCCTGACTCACTGACTTAGTGAACGACTAAGCCGCCAGCTCCATCTGCATCTGCATCTGCGGCGAGTGCAACTTAATTATGGTTTGTTTATTCTGCAGCTGGCTGAAACCCCCTTCTCCCCCACCTCTTTTTCGTCCCGCCGTCGTCTGGCAATCTTGGCCCGGCTGGGAGGTGCGCTTTGTCATTGCCAAACAATTGCAATCGTCGTCAGCGTCGTCGCGGTCTTGGCCCGATGACTTCGACTTGGCTTCGTTGTCGTCCGTGTCTCCGGTCTTTTGGGCCTTTCTGGTCTGCGGTCTGCCCTGATGGCTATCAGCAATCAGGCGCTTTGTGCGCCAACCAACCCAATCCAAAGGCCTGATGAGCAGAAGCCCAAGAAAAGTAATTTTGAAGTGAACTTCTGCAAGTTGCAATTCTCTCTTCGATTTGCATTAATCAAACAAAGTCGTAAAAATAATACGAACAAAAATGCTCGCTGCAGACGATAACAGATAAGGTTGGGATTTTGATGACAGTGAGCGTGACAAAGAGTCAGTGTGGGGGGGAACAAAGCAAACTATCTTAACCTTGGTCGCCGCTTGTAGACACCCACTGGATTGCATTCGGAAAATATCACACGCTGTCACCAAGGGCAGAAAAATCTACCCAAGCTGTTTGTGGAGAAGCACTGAAAGAAATAATATACAAATTTTCGATTTTAAAGACTTAAACTTCAGATTCTTAGAGCTCAACCAAGCCCATTTATCTCCTATTACTAGAAGTAAAAATTCCACAGCACCTAATCACTGATCATAAAAATATGTCTAGTTGACGATTTTGTTTGATTTGCAATCAAAGCATTTCCAAGATGTTAGTCATCTCAGATTGTCAAAGATATCACATGACAATACACTCTCTCAGCTGATATCACGTTTGGCTAATGGTAGTATTATGCCATTGATGAATCAAGTGACTCATTTGCCAAGAATGCACTATTAGCTCAAGTTGAAGAAACAAGCATAACAGCTATGTATGAGTATGTCCAACCCTGAAATCCGAAGGCAAACACCGACAGTTTTCCCTTTAGACCGCCCCTTTAGGCTTATCGGCTTTATCACTGCCGCATTGTTTGGATTCACACGCCCCCAACAAAAAAAAAAAGGGGGGAAAGCAACACAAACAACAACAACAACAACAATAGCAGCAGGCAAACAAACAAACAAACAAAACAACAAGCTGAATTATGCACAGCGAGAAATATTTGGTGAGAGCGCTAAATGACGATGGTATAGGCTACGTATAAATTTACATAGAATCGCCGGACAAATATTTGCATAACATTTTGACAGTTTCGTGAAAAACATGCCAAGAGGTGGTCTCAAACAATAACACCAACAAAAGCAGTAACAATAACAATAATAACAACAACAAGAAAGGCAGTAACAGGAGCGGGAAATGGCAGTGGGTAATAGAATAGAACCCAGTAGTGTCAACAACTCCCCCGGCTACGTCATTTGTCAGCCTCTGTTGACGCATCTTCATCACGTGCATCGTGGAAAGTTTGTTACGTTGTTGTTATCGAGATGAAGAATTTATCAGGAATGCCACCGGATTGTAAATCGGTTGTTAAGCGGCGAGTTTTTGGAATGGGAACAGATAAGGCGGAGGGAGAGTGAATGAGGTCGATCAGGTTACCCTTGAAAGATCATATATTGTTGGGTTGTTAGTGATAATAGAGAAGTAGAATCCAATAAATATATCATATTTTGTATGGAGGGAAATAAAATAAAATCACTATAAAACAAATATATAGTATATCTAAAATCAAGAAGATATATAAACGCTTAGACTATGTCTAGACTATTTATTTCGGGAAATCTTTTGTGTGAACGCCAAATATATATTTTTGTAAATTCGCGTAAGACGGCAAGCATGCGGCAATTATTGGGTGGTTTATTGTTCGCATAACGAATAAATATATTTAAGCTAATTTTGTAGCATTCATCTTGACAATTATTTACTTGAGTAGCCATAAAGATTCCAAACACATCTATAGATACCAAACTTCTCTCTTAAATCCGCTGCAGTAAACGATTCCTAATAAATCAGAGCTTTGTCTTATCTGCTAAAAAACAGCTGCAACATTAGCAGTGTCATTACCACCCGCATTAGCCAAAAAAATGAAGAAAAAACAGTGGCAACAGCTGACTTAGTGATAAGCTTTAATGATTTGGCATTAGTCAGAGGAACGTGAGAAAGTGCTAGCTGGTGATAAGAAAGATATGGCTAGATATGCCAATGTTAGGTTGGAGATCGCAGATGTGGTTTTGGCTCACAACAGCTGGGCGCCCAGAAACCAAAACGAGACTGGCAAAAAAAAAAAAGAAAATAAGGGAAAAGAAAAGAAAATAGAGCAGCGGCAAACAAAGACGACCAGCCGAATAAACAAAACAAATGCGCTAAAAAAAAGAGGCAGAGGCAGAGGCAAAGGCAGAATAGAACCGAGCAGATTGGATCAGAGCAGATCAGCGGAGCAGCAGCAGCCAAGTGAAGCGAATTTGTTGGCATTTAGCTGATGAAACTGAGGCAAAAGACAATTGATGCCGATGGCGATGCACTTCGCTCACTTGACTTAATTAAACGCTGCAGACAGCGGGTAAAAATACATGTGAAAGGGGAAGTTCAAATCGCCCCGAAAAGGGGCGTGTGAGATATAGATGCTATATAGAATGCTTATAGCTTTATCTCCAAAAACGAAAATTGCGCTTTAGTCTGGATTTTAGCAGTTTCCATCTGTTTGTTTGCTGTTGAAAATTTACCCCCTTTTTTCCTACACAATAGAGGCAGAAACTGCTTCTTGTTATTGCTGCTGTCTCTCTATTTGCTTGAGTTGTCAGCGCCAGCGACAAAAACGTGGAAAGTCAGCTCTTCAAAGGAAATCACATTGCGTATACGCAATGTGCAAATAAACAAGACGGCATACGAAAAAAAAAAAACACACATGAAAATCGCAAACAAACATGGAAAAATCGACATCGACCAAATGGCGACAACGTTGCTGCTATTTTCTTAGTTTTATTAGTTCTGCCAGCATTTTGGCCACACGTGCCAGCCATCCATTCAGCCATCTCCCATTTAGACCCATTCCCATCCATCTGCCTTTTTGCCCAACTCACAACTCGCGAAAATCTTTTCACACTGCCAACATATATATATATTCTTTGACTTTCCTGTCTTGTGTTTTGGTGAAAAGCAACGACATCATTCCACCGTTTGTTGCTGTTTTATTCGAAATGAATCGGTAAATGTTGCCGATGTTTGCTTGGCCATTCGAACTGTGGCTTACTTCCACATATCTGCTGGCATATCGAATTTCCTATTGGAATGTCTTCAAAAATGCTTTTAAGTTTGCTTAGATTTGCTGCTAAAGCCTATAGAAGTTTACATATGATAATTTAGTTTTCGGTATTGGATTCTTTTATAGGAATGATTTCACCTTTACTATCTCTGTGAAAGATAATTTAATAATTTTAAAATCCTTTAATAAACTTGACAATTTCGAAAAGCTTATTTAATTACCAAAAACTTATTAGCTCAGCGTGATATCAACTGACAGAATGAAAGTGAACAAACTGTTGTCGAACGATTATCCCACTGATAAGGGTCAATTGCATTGCACTTTAATGACAACGAGTCATTGTTGGCCATAGCCTAGGCCAACATGGCGTATGAGCGTATCCGCTGGCACTATTGACACTCAAAACCAACTTTTATTGGGCACAAGCACTTATCTGCCTAGAAGCGTAATCTTGCAAATATTATCAGAGCGTTGACTGAAGTGAATTGAAGTGTCACTCCGCGCCCCGAAAGAGACGCGTGCGCCGATTGTTCAGATTTATCCAGACAAATAAGATAAGTTGTAAGAGTATCATCTACATATCTACCCGGGCACTGGGCACTCGTTGTATTTGCTTATGGCCCGATAAATCACTAAGTTCGTGGAGGACTCTACACGCAATTGGATCCAGCAGTGACACAATGTCGCGAGCCAATAAAAATGAATCAAAAATAATCAAATAAATAACACTCGAACGCATCGAATGAAATCATAAATAACCAAGTCGGGAAATTTATATGAATTTTATTTTATTATTTTTTTTGGAAAAACTTCCGCTGACAGCGGCAGCATCTCGGCATCTTGGCAAATGTGGGTCACTCGCCGGGCTGCCAAAATAAATTGTCTCTTTCGTTCCCACTCGCATCCGAGTATTGGAAGATTATACAAATATCACATATATATACATATATATGCATATATATCCGCGACTTGACTTTTGAGGGAAAAATAATAAGCGAAAAGTGCAGTTCACATTGCACAATTGGGATAAACCCGAAGGGAACAATGAACGGCGGTGCAGTGGTAATGACTATGTAAATTGCCATCGGTTGAATGAATGAATATATATATATATATATATATATACAATTTAACCCGGCAGATGGCGCCAGTCGGCGTGTCGCATGCAATTCTGCTGATTAATTCAATGCAAAGCGACTTCATTTTCCAGCCGACAACCTGAGCGATAACCACATGTTCCCATCTGCCTTTTCCCCCTGATGTTTAACCGCTTTTCTTGATGGATTTGCATGAATCATTGACGGCAGCGTCACGCTCGAGAAGAAAAGCGCGCGTCGGCCCCGAAATGAAATGCAAAAATATTATTTGAAATATGAAAAGTTATTTTAATGCTCCCTGTCGCTGTGCTGTCTGTGTGCTAAATTGGGGAGCAGGCAACGAGGCGACAACGACGACGACAGTTTTCCTCCTCTCCATTCAGCCATCTTCCTCCTCCATCGTTTCCTTCTGCGTTTTCTTTGGCATCGCTTCCTATCCATAGTGGGCACTTGTACTTTTGCCAGACTTTTCCGGAAGCGCGTCGCGACATCAGCCTTTTTTGACGTAGGCACTGGCCCAAAAGTTGTTGACGCACTCGACCAAACGCACAACAACAGGGCCAACACAGAGAGGCCAATGAGCCCAGAATGGCTGGAGGATATCGGATTTCAGTTCGATTCCATTATCCTTTTGGCTCCAAAGCAATTGACATTGACAAATCAAATGGTTAAATGGTTACACTGGAAGAAGATTTAATGTGATTTTATATTTAAAAATCAAAAATTTCCTTACTAATACATTCAACTTAAGACTGAAAGAAGATTGAATAGTTTTTTCTCCATTTGATTGATTTTCCACATTAAGTTGTTATTTTTTTCTGTGCAACCAAAAAGACCAATGGCCCGAACAAAAATCACATATTTTGAAGCGCATAATTAAGTCATAATAAGTGCGGTGGAGGCGGCGGGGTTCTGGGCAATATGATATGCCAATTTTTTGGCTGAACCGAACACAAGCAGAAGGCAAATAAAAATGTTCATCTTATTATTCTGGCTGGGATTTCTGGTTAAATCAAAGCGGGAACCGCTGAGGGGCATTTACGAAGGTATGGAGGTAAGGCAGAGGGGTGCAGAAGGTGGTGAAGCGGGGGTTAAAGGGGGGCGAATATGAAGTAGGAGCTGTTCATGACAATTGTCAACTTGTTTTGCGTGTGCCCGTGTGTTGGGTGCCTTCAATTCTTAATCGCCTTGTGTGCCGTGGACACTTGTGAGTTGACGTTTCGTTTCGGATCTCTTCCACACACGCACACAGTTACATTCGCACACACACACCCAGGTACACCTCGAATACACAGATACACTCTCATACACAGAGAGCTCACAATTTGGGAGCGTGAGAAAGTGGCGCGCACAATTAAAATGCTGCTTTATGGCCCGACGCTGGGCCAAACATAAATTATAAACAATAATTTATCTTTAAATATACTCAAAATTTTATAGAATAAATACACCTATATAAATATTTACACTGCGAGCAAGCAGTATCTCTAAAAAGAAGCGACATTCAAAGCAATCTCTTAAATAAACAATTTAACTTACCTATTTAAGGTGGCTTAAAGTGTATAATCAAGTGGATTACTTAAGCTTACTTCTATAAATTGTGTTTCCTAACATTTCTATGTTTTCAATTACAAAGTTATTAGCTCATCCATCCAATTACCTTCAAACCTTCAAACCTTTTACTTTTATTTACATTTTGAATCCATAAAAATCCCCCGTTTGCATGTCACTTTCGCACAGTGTACTTTTTCGAATTTAAAATCGCAATATATATGTACATTATAAATTTATGTAGATATATCCATATGGACAGCTTCGTCTGGCCACGCGATCCTCATCGCATAAATTAACATTTGCCGGGCATTAAATCAGCGCAGACTTTGTAGACTGCTTGGAACTGCCTCACCCTCATCGGATAGATATAGTACATCTATATAAAGATATATATATATATATATATATATAATCGTATTCCCTGCCAATTGCATAACGATCTAGAGGGTGTTTTCGTGGACGTGCACTTTTTCCTGCCACCCACCTTCGCGACGGTCGAAGAACCGAAATAGACCCACCGATCGATGAATGATCATGATCACCGACGCTGGTGAATCACTTGGACAGCGCACGCAGGTCTCAATTAGCATGTGACGAGCACTTAGACAGCACCAGCCCCGCCCCCAAACCCCACGCAACCCGCCCCCGCCCATCAGACACGTGATATGCCGGCTAATTTTAAGCATTCACCGGCGGGGGAGTGGCAAATCGCCATTCGCCATTCGCAAGAAGAGACACAAGTTTCATTGCCAATTTGTCGGCATTGATGAGTCAGTCTGTTTTGTGACTCTTTTAATATGTAATTGGGTAACTTGTATATAGTGCAGGTGGGGTTAAATCTATTGATAACAAATGTAAGAAAAATGTCTCGTGATTAGAGTTGAGGAATGTTTATTGACAGGTGGTCTTCCTTAGGTAAGACTACCAATAAATCCATCGATCTTGTATAACTTCCTTAAAACATAAATGATGTTATTATTGGATTAATAATGATTGCTATAGTAAAGATAATGATAAGTACTAAAGAATTGATCAAACAAATACACATTGTTAAGACATTTTGCCATGTCATCGCAACTGCACCGATTTTCCGCCCATAAATCTTTTCATCTAAGAATATATTTTAACGATCTCCAGGCAACTTAAGACCTAAGCAAGACCAAACAAACGCGACGCGATCATAAAAAAACGCAAGTGAGGAAAATTCTCTAAAGAATGCGAATAATTTCTAATTTGCTATTTTGTTTATGGCTGTCTGGGAGAATCTTATAAAGTCCATTAAGGCAGGTGGAAAATTCCGCAATTATCTCTTCAGACAGTTTTTGTTTTGTTGATTTTTTCGATCGATTGAAGATGGGGGAAAATCGAAAGGTAACCGGAAAATGAAATGCATGGCCTAATGGTTTGCCTGGTCTTTCTTACAGCACAGAACGCATCGATCACGTCGATCACCTCGGTGCCGAATAACACCACCATCGAACATGGCCGGGAGTTGAGGATCGTCTGCAAGGTGTCGGGTCAGCCGCCACCGAAGGTCACCTGGTTTAAGGACGACAAGTCCATCAATCGCAAGCGCAACGTTTACCAATTCAAGCATCACAAGTGAGTATAAACGAAGGTGTTCAGATCAAAGTGTAAATATCTAAAATCTTGTTTGTATCTTTTTTTTTTTGTTGGATAAACCCCTTTGCAGAAGACGTTCCGAGCTGATCGTTCGCTCCTTCAATAGTTCCTCCGATGCGGGCAAGTACGAGTGCCGGGCCAAGAATAAAGCCAGCAAGGCGATCGTCAAGCGCCGCATCATGATCAAGGCCTCAGCAGGTGAGTCTTATGGCTTTTTGTATTCTTCAGCATCCGTGGGTGTTGCAACAAGCATCTGTTATGTTGCGAACCAATTTGGAATGCTCCAATTCATTTCAAATTTATGGTTGCTTGTTTAGATTTTATTTATCTTAAATATATTTGTATATTGGACATCCTTGTAAATCAAATTATTTCGTATGTATTTTCAGTTCTCTTTCCGTTGGACCAGTCGCGCAGCTCGGGCACCCCCTGTCACTTTGACACTTTCTGCTTCCATGGCGGCACCTGTATGATGATCGCGGATCTCAACGCGGTCTTCTGCAAGTGAGTATTACTGTACTATCTTTAGATATTATAAGGTTGCTTTACATAAGATTATTTCTAGAACTTAGAAGGTTTGGGTATCTTCAGTTTTCCCTGATTTTATCTCGATTTCCAACCAGAATGTTTAGAAACTATTTTAAAGTTTCAAAATCTGTAAATATCTATTAACTATATAATGACGAACGGCTAGTTTTTCGCTGTGCACTCTGTGCATCCTGCTAGACTCCTCGAAACCGATCCCAAAACTCAAGTGGTTCGCTTGATAAACCTCTCTCATGTGACAGCTGATAAGACTTCACTGGCGAGACCCCCATCTAAATATATATATAACATATATATCTTGTAATATTTTGGCATCGCATTACAGTGCCCGGGAACTGGGAAAATCCGGAGGGGGAGCGCAATTAAAAGGCCACAAATTTCGTGGCCGGAGAAGAGAACTCCACAAAGGCCCACTTGCAGGCGTGTGTGTATGCAATGTGAATAATGTCTTTCAGCGCCTCGTTTTATCTGGCGGTACGAGTGTGCACACGCAAACCGATTCGATTCGATCCAATCGGATCCCAAAAAAAGCGCATTTCACTCGCTACCCTTGCGATGATCCCGAACATTTTCTTTGGAGGAGGAGGCATTGAAGGAGTGGTGGAGGAGAGGGTTATATTCAATTTCCATTTCGTTACCATAAACTGGTCAATCGATCGACCCCTGCCGCACTTTCCCTAGCCACTTTCCCTTTTCGCTAAAAATCTCTTGATGCCAAACACTTAATTTGTTTGTTCTTTTGTTTATTTTTGACCGGATCTGCGAGTGGTCAAGCAAATGTTGCACCGCAGTTCATGGCCATTTCGATTTCCCCTACTTGTGTATATATACCTTATAATATATATATTGAATATTTGTATGAAACGAAAAAACGATTTATGCATACTAATTGAACGGCGTTCAACCATTCTTGTCTATCTTTTCAGTTGCCCATCCGAATACTACGGCGAACGTTGCGAGAACAATAGGCTCAGTAGTAGTAGTAGGTACAGCAATAGTAATCCTGCCGAACCATGCAAGACATATCATGGAGGTTATTACTGCTAAAATAGGCACTTCTATAGCATCGATTGTTTTACGTCGAGTCAAACGCGAGTTATGCACACAAAACCGAAACAGAAACCTAAACCGAAATCGATAACGAAATCAAATCAAGCAAACCGAACTCAGTGCCCATACCAAAATAATGAATAATACAACATACAAAATAAAATAAAGTAACTAAACAGAACTATCTACAAAGTAATACAAACTGAAATAGATAAAATCAAGAACCAACGAAATTCCCATTGCACATTTCACAGCTATCCCTCCACATAGAAGCTTTCTGCAAAATATGGAAAGTGAAATAAACCAAATATAGTTGATAAAGCGACCCATAACACACAGCCCATACAACCCAATCAATTACACAGACAGAAAGTACAAATACAGTATGCAGAATCGGACCCAAAACTTAAATCCAGACACCTCTCAACCTACCCAATCACACTCCACACTATCCTCCCTGCTATCAGTCACTTTGCAAACGACGAACTAAAAGTTTTATTAGAGAACACATTCCAAAAAGAAACAACGTAAAGTCTTAATAACGAAAACAAAGAGTAAACAAAATAAATAACTAACCAAGTTGTTCATAATATTTATTATTTTGTAAACTAAAAACCATATTAAGAGCAATCATTGAAAAACGAGAAAAAAAATCAAATAAATACGAATAAAAACAAAGGGTGCTATAGAAGGTTTATTTTAAATAGTGTTTATATAGGAACTTAATTTAATTTCAATTCACTCATCACACAAACCACACCAACCAACACCACAAGTAAATGTAAAAAGAAAAAAACAGCAAAACAAAACAAAATTATCAAGCAACTCGGACGGACGGATAAACGGACAGGAGAGATCAGGCGGACGCATAACCGGACATTTGAACATTAGGACAAAAGGGACATTTTCCCCACAAAGTACTGAGAAACTTGTCGAATCCTTTGGCTCAGCCCACATTTACGCACCCCAAATACACACAATATGAATATCCAGATTAACGATAACAATCAACAGAGGCTCTCTTAAGTTAGATACACGAATATCCACACGCATAAACGATGGCAAGTTGGCCAAACAAAAACAAAAAAAATGAAACACTCACCCACAAAAGGCAACGTACTGACTTAACATTTGAAACGGGAACTGAATTTTGTTTTGTTTTCAATGTAATTTTTTGTAGTTTGCAAATATTAAATACGAACCGCATTCAATAACCCATACTTCTTAATGATCTGCAATTAATTTTAGTTACTACTCGTTATTAGATATTAACACTTGGCTGTAGATTTTGACAAACCAAACAAACAAACAAAAAAAAAACACCGGAAAGAACCCAATTCGAATCAAACAAACCAACAATTTCATTTTGCTCCTTGTTTACTTTTATTTGGTGATTGTTTTTTTTTTTTTGTGTTTTTTCTATTGACTAATCTCCTGCGTTTCCGATTTGGGTAACTATGTTCACTATTACTTCCTTAGTTTTGTGCTCGTCTCCTCTATAAAAATAAAATTCCACGGCAAAGAGAGATCTTAGGCTCGAATGAACCAGAAGAAAAACATATTTCCAAGTTGTTCTTGCTAAAGACCTTCTCATCAATATCCTCTGCATGGAATTCTTTACTTCGAGAGCGCAATTTGATGCTTGTAGTTGCTGCCCCTATTTGTGGAAATGGTGTTAGCCAGCTTTTAGTTAACAGTAAATGAAGAACTGAAAGATTAATTTTTAATTTTATTTATAATTTAATCTCTTCACAGATTGTTGCAATCTACGGCCAAATACATACCTTAAATAACGACTATTAATGCATAGAATTTTGTTTCATTAATTTATGATTTTATAAACAAAACGAAAAACAAAAAATCGAACTCCCTGCACTCCAAATAAAACGTCGACAATTGTAATTTTTACGTTTTTTAAAAATTAGTAAATTTGTTGCACCAGCAGATCAAGCTCAAAAAATATAAGTAAAAAAAAAATTCAACTACAAAAAAAAAAAACATATCCGAAACAGAAACATCTGAAAACATTTCAAAATTCGTACGATTCCCCCAGCCCAGAGTTCCTTCTTCCCGAGCGAAAAGTTCCAGATCCAGACTGACTTTAGCTACGTTTGTTTTTGTGCACGGTGACAGAATATTTTTTAAATGTATAAATTTGATGTATGAAATCTGAACAGAATTTTTATTTATTTATTGTACGAATGATTTAATCGATAATCGAAATTTGAAGTTCAAAGTTCGAGAGGAAAGCATTACCGATTCGACCCTGACTCTGACACTGTTGCGCTTTTGTTGTTGTATCATAGACAATACTTTTAAAATGAGAACAAAGGTTGACGTTGCCGAGAACTTTGTAATAAATCCTGTAAATAGCTCTCGTTTTAACTAACGATAAGTTTTGTGTACATTTCAAACTAAGTTAATGCAAGCCCTTCTTTAACCATAATTTATTGTATTTAATTACACCTAAATTAAAAGTAACGCTAGCTTTAAGCTCACACACACACACACACACACCCCAAACACAAACACTATAAAGCTACTTAATTTCGAAATACTATTTTATTTGTCCTCGTTTTTGATTTGCGTAATTTTAACACCGAAATATGTAAAATGGCAAATTAGTTATTTTTTTCGCAATGTGTATGTTGACATCAGTTTGTATGACTAGGCGTAATGGCAAGAAAGTGCGTAGAGATTATTTTTAGTTATTTTAAGTGGCAAATTTTTTATATATTTAATTATTGAAAGATTTATACCAAAAATACCATGTAAAGTTTAATTTTAATTTAAAACAAAACATTAAACAAACAAAAACGAAAAAAAAAAACAAACAAAACGATGCGTAAGAAAAAAATTTAATTAAAAACTTGCAAATAATTCACATTTTACAAAAACCGATTGCTTTTTGATTTGGTCTGATTTCCTGTTCTTGTTCTTCTGTGGCTTCTCCTTCTTTGTTTACAATTGGTTTTAATTTGACTCAAGGTTTCCCTACTTTCCATCTGCTTTTGCTGCTATTTTCCCTACACAAACAAAACATCTGACGGCAGCTACCAAAGCTCTGACAAACCGAGCCAGGTTTTGGATCACCTTAATTTACAACGTCCTCGATTGTTTTTGGCTAAATCATAGTCTCGTTTTGGTCTTTTAACAGGCGACCTCTACAAAATACGATGAACCGGAAGGATCTTATTTAGCCGAACCAGGCGGAAGTACTTTTGCACGAAGAAATGGATCTCATGCTTAGTTTTAGTTTTCACGACGCTGGCCAATAAAATTTTAAATTTGTTGCTACCACGAGCATGGGTCTTTTATTTCGGAATTAATGTGTTCCTGCAAGTGAACGCCCTGGCTTAAAGTTCCCGCCTTCCTAGGGATTACTTGGCTACACACATATCTGCCATCCCTTATTACTGTTAAAATTTAACATGGTAGCTCTTTACATTTCTCCTCATATAGCAGGGACTCCACAGTTAGCGAATACTGCCACCATATAAAGAGTTTCAAATTCTAAAATCGATAACAATCGATGTAAGAATTATGGTATTAAAAGTATATTTTTCAGAGAATTAGGTATAGTTTTAACTCTGGTAACATAGCCACAAAGACTTTAAAAATAGCGGCAATTCAGGACGCATTTTAATATTATTTATAATAAAGACTACTATAATCAACATGTCAACAGCTCAAGCTACCAAGAATTGTATCACGCTTAAGGGTTCCGCTCAGATTATTGTGGAATATCTTAGTAAGTAGCGCTCGATAGTTTGAAAGCGTCAAGAAGCCCGCCTTCAATGGCGTCTCCTTTATTTTTTTTGCAAAATAGAATATGGAATCAATTCTATACTATTTCAACGCGGAATTTACCCGGCGGAAAATTTCGATAGTACACAAAAATATGGACTTACCATTCTTATGTCCAAGGATCCGAAGATCCAGGCTTTCCTAGAGAATGTGCTTAGTCAAACGGAAGGTGAGTGACAATTAAGCAACTTAGATCCCGTAATCTTTACCATATATTAACTCATCAGAATGGCTCTCGAAGAACATGATCAATAAAATATCTATGGTCATCACCAATGCCCACACCAAGGAGGTTCTCGAATGCTGGGACTTTAAAATGCAGGCCGAAATGGGCGACGGCGATACCAGTGATCCCACCAAGCTTACGGCTAGCAAGGAATTATCTCGCATCCAGAACGAAATACGCGACGTCATGCGCCAGATATCGGCCACGGTGAGCTATCTTCCACTGCTTGACTGCATCTGTACTTTCGACGTGATGATCCACACGCTGCAGAACACCGAACTACCGGCCGAATGGGACGAAACGGGTGCGATTGTCATCCAAAATGCCCAGGCCGTCCAGCTGCGTTCCTTCTCTACGGGCCTCCACAAGGTGGACACCGTGGTCAACTACAAAATGACCACCTAGTTGCCAAAATTTTTAAATATTTATTCCTTTTCTATATTTACAATAGTGCGTAACGAACGTAACGTATTTGAGAGTTGCATTAAAAGCCAGTTGTGAAAAGCTAACAGTTCCTAAGTAGTAGGTTGATAGACCGCAGGGCGTCGCCGGTTTGTCATTTCAAATGCCATCTGGAGGACGAAACAGAGAGAGGATCACTCGTTAGATGGGAGAAACCGAAAGGCATTTGTCTGGGAGACATCTACCTATCCTAAGCAGCGCTTAGTCGTCAAGTCTGCATGACAGTCCCAAATCTTTAATCTGTACCGAAGTATTTCTGCCCAAAGTGGTTGGGGGCCACGGGATGCAGTTCTGAGGTGAGAATCTTCAACTTGGGAAAGGCATTCACCACGGTCCGAGCAGCCATCGGGGTGCAAAACAGGTTGGACAGGATGATACAGCTCTCGGGAACTCCATGCTCCCGCAGCACATTCACAGCCTGCAGTACAGTATTTCCAGTTGACATGATGGGATACATCAGCAAGACCTGCCTGCTGCCTATGTCATCCGGAAAACGAGCATAGACTACTCGAGCCTCATGGGTGTTGGCATCAGACTCGACCAATATTTTGCCTATGCGAATGGAGCGACAGCAGTCACGTAGTCCCTGCTCCATGGCCTCCCCGGATCGGATGATGGACACACCGCAGTTACCGGAGCGGTACTTTAGGCCCTCGTAAATAGCTCCTGTAGGCGTCTCCACATTGCAGTCCGTGTAGGGCAGCTGGTTGAGAGACTCCTCGATGACCAGGCGGATCAGTCGGTCGGCATAAAACTTGAAGTCGCTGCGGGTGGTGTTTCTGGGGGTAGAATTTTGTAGTAGCCACGACGGTTGACCCACTTTTGAGTGCCACCTACTTGTCGCGAAGTATTGTCAACAGTTCGGCTACCTGAGAATTGCACTCGAGGAGCTTGAGGTTGCTCCCGTATTCGGCCAGGATTTCATCCGATGTGGCAGCAGGCACAACTGCATGTGTGGGAGTGCGCAGCTGTTGCTCCGGCTCGTGGACATCCTGTTGGGGCTGCTGATCAGAGGAGCTGCTGCCCTCCTCCGATTGCGATCCATTGCTACTAGGGGAACCGGTGCACATGATTTAGATATCTAGTTTCTATGACTTGCTATATAAATTAATAAATTAAAAAGTTCTACGTTTTTGTTGTTGTAACGCGTGCCTGATTCAGTGTGACCATTTTTATGGCTCAAAGGCATTGCCATTCATTAGCTCCTTCTCGATTTGCCACGGTATTTTGTAGTGCTTCAAGACACGTGAGCAACTGGCCACACTAAGCCCATCACCTCGTGTTTCACTCGCAAACAAAGAAAAAAGTGCATTTTAATTACTGATTACTGCATTGCGATTAAACATTCGCGAACAATTGCGTATTTTTGTGGATCAGCGGAATCAAAGGGCGCGCGTGGGCAGGGCATAAATCGCAGTGTCTGTGTGCGTGAGTGTGGGTGCGTGGTGCGTGCGTCGCAGTGTTGGTGCGTGTGCCCATGTGTGTGTATTTGTATTGCCATTAACTAATAAACAATAACCTTCGGGCCACGAAAGCTACGAAATCAGCACGGCACTGCTGTTCTGTTCCATTTGAACCAGCTGAAAAAAGAAGACTAACAGCAAGAGACTAAAATAAAACACTTCCGCCCCGCGAGAGGAGCGCCCAGTTCAGGAGCGAACCAGCGGCGATCCATATCCCTTATATCCGCATACACACACACATACAATGGCTGACGTGAGCGATCCCAGCGAGCTCTTCGATTTGGAACTTCACGACCTGGAGCTGCAGGATGACAAGGCCAGGGATTCCGATGACGACAGGATCGAACTGGACGACGTAAGATAACTCCCCATGCCTCTTCACAAACTGCGCAGCAACAATTTCCCTTTTTGTTTACCTTTTCTGCTTTGTCTGCGAGTTTTCCTTTTGGTTGTCTGGGCATCCCTTATCCCCATCCCAAATCCACACCCCCTTCTCATATACAATATATAGCATATCCCATTTATCCACACACCCTGCAAACTCAGCTTATCTGCTGCGCAAATGTCTGGCGTCATCCATCCAGTCGCAGATTATTCAGCACGTACACTCATTATACGGAAAGTTCCCCACGATCCGAAAACCTCCTTATGAAACCACCATCGATTGATATTGCCCAATCGAAGCCAGTTGGTCGTCCTTCAAAATAATCAGCACCAATTACCCGCCACACTTCGTTGATACCCCTCCACCTTTTCACTCCCCCGATCAGCCGCCACTGTCTAAACTGAAAATGCAACAACGGCAAAGGTAGCGGGGAAAAGAGAAGGGTATCTTAAAATGATCGCTCGACTCACTCACACCCTCGGAAGAATCTAAACTTCCACTTAGAAAACGAAATTCCTTATCAGCGGACAATATAAAATTAGAAAATGAGAAAAACCTCACCGTACTGATAAGGGAGCAAAACAAAATGAAGGAAAGCAACCAGGCGATCGAGCGATCGTGCCGAACTGTAATATTTAGGGTGCCCCGCGGAACCAGATGTAACTGCACTTTAGATCAACGTACACCGAAATGATATACGATATCGTTAGGTTTATTCATTAAGAAAATTTCGTTTTTGATGTTAAAATGTCTAGTATGTGATCATTAGTTATGGGCTTTATTTATGGCTACATGTACATGCCTTATTAAGTAATTTTAATGCTAAATGATTCAACTACTTTATAAGTTGTTGTATTGATGAACATTTCTAAAATTACGTAGTGTTTTAGTCATTTTTGTTAAGTATAGGTTATACAGGAACACTGGTTAGTTAGATTCCCTCAATTCTACATCATTTTACAACATTCTAATTCAAAATTGCAGAATAATAGATCGATTTTTATTTCATTCCTTAATTTATTTATAAACTAATATTTAATTTAAATGTCAAATATATAAGTTATTCAATCATTTAATAATGATCTTTGTATCTTTGATCTTTCCGTCACCTGCTAAACATTTTTAAGGAAATGAACTTCAGTATATTGATTTTTGTTTGAAGTATAATTGTTATTTTTTAGTGTGTTCATAAAGCCCCTTGTAACTTTGAAATATCTGGGAGAATCAAACAACTGAAAACCCCGTTTTGAGAATTGATAAGAACTTATCAATATTATATCTCCCCCTTTCGACAGCCTGTCGAATGTAATTTACGCAAGCGCGCACACCCCTTCCTTTGCCTATCTATCGAATTTGTGTGAGCGCTATAAATTATGATGGATTCGTTAATTGGAATTCACCGCCAACGCTGACGAGGTGAACCAGTTTTTAATGTGCTGTGCGACGAGATGTCGAGATGCCCATTCCGATTCCGATGCCGCCATTCAATTGAACTTTAGTCAAAAATGTTCTATACAAATTTTAAGCATGACGAGAGCGGCGGCTGCTACCGATTCTTCTGATTCTGCCGCCCCTAACTGTGGCCTTCCCCCAGTTGGAGCAGCCGCATCCGGGGGGTTCAGAAGATGGATCCGGAGGGGCCGAGGAACAACGCGAGCATCGCCGGCAGATTATTTGGCATTGTTCCGAGTTCTAAATTTAGTTTGTCATTAAAGAAAAGGTGTGTGTGCGTGCGGAAAGTGTATCTCTGTATGTATCCTCGTCCCTCTCTTTCTCTCTGTGTAAATCTAAATACCTCCGTGTGAGTGGGCAGATCGAATGGGGGAGAAATTCACTGGCGTTACAGACTCCAACAGCCGATAGCATTCGAGTTCCAAGACCCAAGATCGAGCCCCTGACTGTCCCGATGCGATCTCTCCATTCAACAGAATCTCAATATGCTTAAAATATATGCTAAAAGTTGGATAACATCGAATGGGGATTAGGATTGTAAAAACATTTTATCTTAAAACTTTTTAGGTTACTCTTTGTTCTGATTTGTTGCGATGTTGATTAACTAAAATTTTTCGCTAATACGCATAAGCATAATATTAACCACAAACTTCTCTCTCAAGTCAAACTTTTGAATACCATTTCCAAGTTCCCTAAACATTAATTACCCAAGAGCATTAAGTATTCGTTGATGCCTGCTGCTGTGTAACTTTCCCTTCTGGTGTTTGGTCTCAAGTTCGCAATAACTATGATTAATTGTTGCTTTTTTCGCATGTATTCCGCTGGCATTTATGCTCGCAAGTAATCGCCATCTCACTCACACCCCCTCTGTCTCTTTTTCTCGTTTTGCAGGTTGACCTAGAACCGGAATTGTGTATTAATCTGCACCAAGAGTGAGTAATGCCATTGCTATTTCGCCACTTTGGAGGACGTGACTGTGATTTTCCGAGAATGTCGAGAAGATAAGGGGTCAGATCTGATCAAACTTCCTCTCCAGCCAGCTGAGCAGATAAAAAAGAATAAAGCCGGGCAAATGAGCAGCCTAATTGCCAATTATTAGTACGGACTTGTTTACACACTGGGAACGCCGACAATGTTAACAGCTGATTGATTGGCTTAAAGCTTGATCCCGGCCAGACGCACTCCATCTGTTTGACTCTGGACGATGATAAGGGACCAATAGACGGACTAACGGGCGGACATAGAAGTGTTTACAACCGCTATTGACTACCAACAAGCTGTCACTCGGCCCCTGGCCGCCTCTTCAATGAGCCAGCTAGTTCGGTGTGTAAACAAGACTCACGGCAAACACTCGACAGTAATAATGCGAGAGCTGGTTGGGAGTGCAAGTGATAAAGAGGGAGGGGGCCGGACCGGGATGGAGGTGACGATTGGCGCGTGCACGCCATGGGATTTATTTATAGCACGTGGGCTGCTCTTTCCCACGCTAGACGGCACAGACGCAAACACCATTGAACAGAAGACAACAATTAAATCTGTCCCCTAAACCCAATATACAATTCTCTATTCCCAATTAATAGCACTGAGGGCCAGGAGACCATACAGCTCTGCGAGGAGAATGTCAATCCCGGCCAAAAGCTTGGACCCAAGGACTTTGAGCTCAAGAAAGTCCTCGGCAAAGGTGGTTATGGCAAAGTATTTCAGGTTCGTAAAATATTATCTCATCTCATGTCCGATCTTTAATAATTTGACCATTATAGGTGCGCAAGACCGCTGGACGTGATGCCAACAAATACTTTGCCATGAAGGTGCTCAAAAAAGCATCCATAGTGACCAATCAAAAGGACACAGCGCACACTCGCGCTGAGCGCAATATACTCGAGGCAGTCAAGGTGAGATCGGTGTAAAGTTTATTCTCTTAAATTCCTCTAATTCGTATTTATTTTTTTCTTTAGCATCCCTTCATAGTGGAGCTGGTCTATGCCTTCCAGACAGACGGAAAATTATACCTTATACTTGAATATCTGAGCGGCGGAGAGCTGTTCATGCATTTGGAACGCGAGGGCATCTTCTTAGAGGATACCACATGGTAGCTATTAATTGCATAAACAATATCAAGCCAATTACTTATACTTCCTCTTGCCTTGCAGCTTCTATCTAAGCGAAATCATTTTGGCCTTGGGTCATCTACACAAACTGGGCATCATCTATCGCGACCTGAAGCCCGAGAACATATTGCTCGATGCTCAGGGTCACGTGAAGCTCACCGACTTCGGTCTGTGCAAGGAGCACATACAAGGGGGTATTGTCACCCACACCTTCTGCGGCACAATTGAGTACATGTGCGTGCCCCGCAAGCTTTCCATTCAGTTAAACTGTGATTAGTGAATTTGAAATTAATTTATGATCTTTTTGCTTACAGGGCACCGGAAATCTTGACCAGAAGTGGCCATGGCAAAGCAGTCGACTGGTGGTCACTGGGCGCTTTGATGTTCGACATGCTCACAGGAGTCGTAAGTCAACAGCCTAAGAGTTTTGGAAATCCGTGTATATAATTGGTAAATTTGAATAGCCACCATTCACCGCCGAAAATCGTAAGAAGACCATCGAGACCATTCTTAAAGCCAAGCTCAATCTGCCAGCCTACCTCACACCCGAAGCCAGGGATCTGGTGCGACGCCTGATGAAACGCCAGGAACCTCAGCGCCTTGGCAGCGGTCCCGAGGATGCGGCAGCAGTTCAAATACACCCATTCTTCAAGCACGTTAACTGGGACGATGTTCTCGCCAGACGCCTTGAACCTCCTATAAAGCCGCTTTTGGTAAGTAGCTCTATATTGATTAAAGGCTAAACCTGGTTAACTGATTATCCTTGATCTTTAATAAAAACAGAGAAGCGAGGACGATGTCTCACAGTTTGATACGAGATTCACAAGACAAATTCCAGTGGATTCACCCGATGATACGACGCTGAGCGAAAGTGCCAATTTAATTTTCCAAGTGAGTAGAGCAAATATCGCGGGGAAAAAGGAATATAAGGGTGTCCCATAGAATTATCATTAGTTTCAAGAAGAAATCCAGGTTGTTTGTTCACTTCTAATCATATTTAATTTGTATGGGATCTTTTTGGGTGGTTTTCATAATAAATACTTTACTACACATTAGTCTACGCCTTGGCAAGGAACTCTTTATCCGATCAAGTCCTCAGCGATAATCTGCACCACATTGAAAGTGGGGTTCCTTGAGCGGTATTCCAGTGGGTCCGTCCGTAAACTCACAGAAATTCAGACCAATCCGCCGGAAAGGATGGCAATTGCTCTTCGGATTTCCCCACTTGCCACGATACGTAAGCCAATCGGGAACTAGTGACCGACCTTTGAGTGATACAAAAAGATAAGTTCCCAGATCAGAAAATATGAGTCTTTACTTACCATAAGATCTGAGGTTCTCGTAGCTTATATCAACATCCTTCCAAGTGTTCCACGGCGTACCGAATCCATTGATATCATACAGACGTGCCACTTTAACAAAGCGATGTTTTCCTGGCGCTGTCCATAGACCATGTGAACCCTTGGCGGCAAACAAAACCGGATGGTTCTTAAATGTTGTCACCGTTTTGGGAAAGTTTGGCCGCTGTAAAATGCCTTTGCGGGTCTCCTGGCGGCGGAACTCAAAGGATCCTGTCAGCCGATTATAGCTGTAATAGGCACCCGCATCGTGGGCTGACACATACATAGCTTGGGGCTCGGCATCCCCGTTAAAGTAAAGGCTCATGTGCTCCCAGTCTCCCACATGGCTGCCAATATCCTTGCGGTTCCCCAGACAATATCCGTACACAGCGGGAAACGGTATTCTACCAAGGGGACCCAAGCTAACGGTACACATGGTCTTACCCTGGCTGTAGGGATAAAACATCCAGTAGGTGACATGAAAGCCTGGTAGCTTGCCTTTCCCGAGATTCGCATCCTGTTCGGGAGCCTTGCCAATACTGTTATCCTCCAGATTGTCATCGGAATCGGTGCCACCGCTGAACTTCACATTATCCGCCAAGTTGGCAATAAAATTATTTACTGGAACACCGTTATCCGGCTCTGGTTCAAGATCCGGTTGCTTTTGTGGCTTCTGAGTAGGTTCCATAACAAGTTCTTCGTATTCATTGAGTGGATTGTACTGGGGAACAGACGTCGCCTCTCGTTTAACTCTCTGAAAAAGTGGAAAAAGTCGAGAAGATCTCCGAACAGTGTCATTACGTTCCTCGAGGGGATCGATGGAGACGGGAATGTAAGCACCTCGTGTGCTTACAGGTGGTGAAGTAGGAACTATAGGCATAACTGGTTCCCTCCTAGAAGGACACATGGTGACAACCCCATAGATGGGCACCGGCTTCTCATTAGGATTTCGTCCATACAAAAATGATTTCTCATCCTCTAGTAGCTCCTGGATTTCATTGTTTGTGACCAAGTGGGATTTGGTTGAATACTCTCTGAATGGAACTCCTGGCCGGAAACTGCTATCCTTGTCCATGGGATGCACATACTGCAGAAATTCCTCCACACCCAAAGGCATGAATTTCTCCTCCGGCGCCAGCCATACTATCGGTGCCCACTGTTTGATCAGGCGCTCGACTGCAATGAGTTGGAAAATCCCCAGATAGGCTCGGTTAGCACGGTTAGCTTCGTTTTTAATTAGCACTCCCCGAACCCCATGGAATTACCCAACATGTTCGGTTATCGCCCCTCTAGACTAGCGCTCTGATTTTCGTTTTTCAAATTCAAGTGTAATAAATTTCACTTTCACACTTGAAGCTCGACCATTAAGTTGACTTGGCTAGGTGCTCCACCTCCCCATACCGTCACACTGCCCTTACTGCCAGTCCGAAAAAATCAACTCGGTAGCGGTAATTTTTGTTATGGCTAATTCGCAAAATTTAACGCTACCCGAAGTGAGCTGACTGTTCGTCCGACTACCGCTGTTCCATATAAATACGCACTTGGAGACCTGCCTGATGAGGTGCCGCCCGGCTATAAGCGAGGGCCAAACGATGAAGTCGTTCAACTAAGTCGTGACGGAAATTTCTCTTAGCCACACTTATAAAGAAATGATTAGTGGGATGGGCAAAATAGGGAAAGAAAGTGACATTAGGGTGCCCTAAATTATATCATAATTGTTCTAAATGACTAAAACAGATGGGGAATATAAAAGTATTTTTAAGTATATAGGAAATTATCATCTTTGAATGATCATATCAAAACTAAAGTATTATTTTAAGTAAACCAATCACAAAGGGTTTCAATGATTCGTTATGACTCCGGGCGCAGTAGTGTATCGATTTGCTATATCCATTGTTGTTTTTGATGCTGCTGCTCTTTGTTGTTTTGGTTGATGCATACCTACTTCTTTATCTAATGGCGATATATGTGCATATTGCACTGTTGGTTGTTGTGGCTGCTGCTCAAAAGAGGCTGCAGATGCAGCTTCATTGTTTTGGACGACGTGGATATTACTGTTGGCATTGCTGCTGCTGGTGTTGTCGATGAAAGTGGTGGCGACACCATCTGAAGTTGCGTTCAAGAGTCTGATGTTGCTGCTGGGAGGCGATGTTGCTGCTGTTGTCGGAGCAACGCTTGCTGGCAGCTGCTGTTGCTGCATTAGCAACTGCTGTTGCTGTTGCTGCTGCAATATTTGCTGTGGCTGTTGTGCCTGCAGCGCTGTCGCACAAAGCAACGCTGCCAGGCAATGCAGCAATGAAAGTGAATTTATTTTCAACTGCTTGGACATTTTTTGATTTTTGCACACTATGATTTTCTTTTATATGTTTTTGCTTTTTGGTTGTTGCTGTTGTGGTCTGTCTTGGTTAATGTTTATTTATTGGCTCGCTTGGTTGTTTGGTTTTCGGTTTTTACACACGATTCACGAACAAAGCGTGGCTTTTGTGTTATCGGCTCGACCGTGTTGTTATTATTTTCACAAAGCTCGAACGTTTGCCAATTTGGCTCATAGATTTCTTACACATTTTTTATTTGTTTATTGTGGTAAGTTAGCTCATTTATATTTCATTTATTTAGGTGTTTATGTTATGCAATGTCATGTATTTAACCAATTTATCACTTCCGCACAACGACAGTTTGAGCAGCATGTGGCGAAGTCTCGTTCTTGTCCCACTTTTATAGACACACAAAAATAACTCAAAACGCTTTTGAGTGACTTATGCACGTGCACGCATGCGCGATGAGTTTCTCTCGTTTTTCAGCTGGTCTCGTTGCCCTTCAACTGGTTTTTGGGTCCACCAACTGGTAATCCCGATAGCCCTGAACCACCGATGACAATGCACGTTGGCCCAGAATCAATGTCAACGCATTATGGTCGGTGAAATGTGGCAATTTTGGGTATCAGTTGGACTTCGGCTGGCTTGCAAAAAAAAATGCTTATGAGCTGCGGTAGTCTAGGCCTTTCTCCAGTTTGAATTTTCTACCATGAGGCACGAAAGTTACTCCATGTTGCCTTGTCTTGGGTTTGTTTTCTTTCTTATTTCGCTTTTTGGCTTATACTCCGCTTTGCTGGGGTGTCCGAACGCTTTGAGCGTTTCTGTGAGACTGGCGATGAGTGCAGCCAAGTGGCCAAGTCGGTGGATTTGGTTGTAGTAGCTTCATGTTTTGGTTTACTCGCTCTCTTTGCTGTGCTGCATTTAAGCCAATTGCGCACAGAGCAAGTGGTCTTTATTCCCACCTTCTCTCTTGCCCGCCTTTTGTTTTATTTGTTTACAAACATCTGAGTTGGTTTAGACCAGGTGAGTCGAACGACCCTTGAGCTGCTTTCGTTTGGTGTTTTGGGGCTCACTAAGCTGTGTAAAGTTTGTTTTGCCTAAGGCCTTATGGGATTAGTGGGCTAAATGAGATGTTAAATATTGCCTAATTAAGGTTTTGGAGTCTTTGGATATCAGGAAAATGCAAGTATCTCAGCTCAGGGCTTATAAACAAGTTGTGTAATGAGTGTAAGCAAATGTAGAAGCTTTCTAGGAACCGATAAACAGGAAAATCACGAATAATTAATGCTAAATAGTTAAACAAATAAATTGGTTGTCAACTATTAACAAAGGGTTTATCGTAGATGAGTTGTAAATCAACAAAGTACGCTAAAGCATCTATTTATTATTCAAAAACCAGTTTTTTTTTTAATCCGTGAGCTTTGTACAGATTAAAGAAAGTGGTTCTTACTAATATGAATATCTATATCAGACTTTGCATAAAAAGAAACTGGTTACAAGTTGGCAAACTTTGGTACAAATAGTTTGAGAACAGCTTCTTTTCTGTTATCTCATCATAATTTTGCTAATTACCTAATGATGCTTAGCCAATCCTCGCATGAGAGATCAAGCTCAGAGTTTCTAAAACCGTACCGAGAAGCGGATTTATTTCGCACCTGATCACGGCCCGAACTGGGATTCAATTAGAACTTTATTATGGCTAATTGAAAACTTTCTCATTGCTCGCTCGGCGCACCTCAAATTATTATTATGCCTTAGTGGGTCAGCGCTCGATCACAGTTCCAATTAACGCGGCGGCACTCTCACGTACATTTCACCTGGTAGCGACAGGTGCCGCAGTCCCCTCCTGCAGCTCCATGCTCCGCGCAACTCCTCCTCCTCCCAATCTGGCGTCACGCATTTGTGTCCAGCCTCCGTGCCGCGGGAATTTACACAAGCGCACACGGCAGCCGGCGGCTTTTAATTATTTTATTGCATTTGCCGGTGAATTTCGTCAAGGTATATATGTATATATATTTAATTAATGTCTCTCTTCGGCGGGTCTGGAAAATTATGTAAAATGTATGTTACATGGAGCACAGCTTAGCCGGCCGACTTGCATAATCCCTGCTCCGGCCGCCAGTGGGGGCATTATTAGTATTCAAGACGGGAATCGGATCGAATCGAGCTGGACTACCGAGTTTTGCAGTAGTTGCCCGATCCGATTCCAATTGCGTACACACACGACCGATCAAGTGGGTCAGGGATTTGGGGGGATAGAGTCACACTCTAAATGGCAAGTAACTCAAGGTTTTCGTTATTTTTTCGCCACAGGGTTTCACCTACGTAGCGCCCTCGATACTGGAGGAAATGCCACATGGACATGCTAATCGGATGCCAGCGCGGTCCCCACGACGTACACCTCGCCAGCTGGCGGAAAGCAGCTTCCGACAACAGTTCCCATCGGCCAATGTGGGTGCAAATGCTCCATTGGCCATGCACGGTCATCCGCAGCGATCCGGGATGTTTGCACGAGCCACGCCGCCGCACCATATGCAGACATTTGCGCCACGACCCTCACCGGCGCAGGACGAAATGATGGACGTGCAGCAGGGTCTGCCGATGGTCTAAAGGCTGGAGCGGTCGCTCCCCAACCATCCCATCCCGTCCCATCCCACCACCAGCACCACGAAAACCATCTTCCTTCCCTAAAAAAGATGAAATCGAAATTGACAGTTACTATTATGACGTATGTGGAGAGTGGACTTGGTTAAGGATACGGAAAGAGCATGACGATCACCGGAATGAGAAGGCAAGGCACCCGGAGGAGCACATGACCTCAGTGTGCAAAGTTGTTTTTGTTAAAGAGAAAAGCACGGATCGTGCTGTTGGATGATTATGATTATAATAATGAGAATGCCGAGGCAGAATAAGGAGATGATTGTGCTACGCCAAGGAGGGCGTTCGTTTTTGGATACACCTAGATACTACAGTTGGAGACATCCACATAAACATATGCTATAGCAATTACTATATACAACTAGAGAGATGGTAGGCAAGATCGCAACCCGACCCATATCCATCCCCCCAACCCCCAAAAATGATCCGTGTTTATGTATAAATATTATACTTACACTTATGTTTTATATAGGCAAAAAGGTTTACACAATTTAGTTCAAATGTACACGCAACACATTAATTTCTTTTTACACTTATTTAACTCTCCAACATCGAAACAGACAGCAGACCGTTTATATTGTGAAGAAAGTTCTGTATTTGCGAGATAGTTCTATATATATAAATATACATATGGATCGTGTGAGTTGATGGTTCAGACATATAGTTTCAACCACAACAACCATAATCAAGTATAATTACTCTGGCTAGAAACGTTCTTTGAAGCTTACTTTTTAATGTTGTCGAACAGTTTTCCAATTGTTTTTGTCATTTCGAACACCTTCGGTAGACATAGAGTGACGTTAGTTTTTAGGGACAACTGCAGCGTAGCCAACAACACAAACTTAAATGAAATGTAAATTATAAACTAAACTAGAACATTACAGAATAAAACTACAAAATAAAATATATATATAACGTAAAGTAAAGGTTTCCCAGCTCGATTATAAAAAGTGACCCACACACTTGGGCCTAACTTGCTCGCATAGCCAATTTGTATTCAACAACAATCCCCAGAAGAATTCTCCCTCTTTTGTAGTCAGCCCCAAAGAATTGGTCTAATTCGATTATTTCGGTTGCATTTCTTGATTCAAGCTAGTAAAAAGGAACAAATTAATACCGCGTACTGAGAAGCTAAACGCTGCCACAACAATAAATCCAAAAAGATATATAAAAAAAAAACAGAATGTATACAATCGATTAATGTATTTTGATTATATTCCGTTTCAGTTTTCAATCTGAATCATATTTTTTGTATTTGCCTAAGGAATGAGAAATGAGAAAATCTCTACAGAAATAAAAAAAAAATGCAAAGAAATTAGGATGTCAAATATAATCAAAAGGTGCTTTGAATTGTTTAAAAAGACAAGACAACTACAGAATAAAAAAAGAAAATAAAACGGAATAGAAAACATGAAAAACTATGGAAAACGAAAGCGACTAAAACCTAAAACTTATAACGGTTATGTGTATAAAGAATATTTATATAAACAAAAAATAAATACCTCAGAAGCAATTATTTTTGTTACAAGCAGCTAAAAAAAAGAGTGTGCGATGCAAATAAAGAACTTAACGAAATGATAAACTACCAACTAAAGTACAGAAACAAAAAAAAAAACAAAAAACAACTATTAACAAAATAAATCGAGAAATTAGGAAACAGAATATATAAATACATATATTTTTTTCATTGTACACTTATTTCTTTGTGTTTTGGTTTTGTTTACTGCTAAATGTATTTTGTATTTAATTAAACAATCATTTTTTTATATGTAAGAAAAAGAAAAAGAAAAAGAAAAACCCAAACAAAAACCAAAAATGAAACTGTTTTCATTTGTGGAAGGAAATGTATTATTTTTATTGTTAGTAGACATAACAGAGCAATGTGCTAAAGCCAAGAAATATGTAAAATACAAATAGAATGAAAGCGATGCGGAAACGGAAGAGAATAACTAACGAACAAATACCCCATAATGATGAAACACTGCCTACACAGAAGAGGAAACAAGAAACAAGAAGTAACAAAACATAAAAACATAAAAACTAGCAACAAATTATTACCAACTACAATAAACAAAACAAATCGCAAGTAAATGAATTTAAACCAGACCCAAGATCAAGGGCGAAACCAAACAGAAGAAACACTAAATGCAGAGAGAGTTACAGAATTTCGTAGATAGCCAAGTTAACCAATTGAAACAGATCCTCCAGCACTGATCATCGATCGACCGATCAGGGGTTTTCTTACCAAGGTTCAGCACCAATAACTACGTTCAGGCCAAGTGCCCCAAAACTGTACAGTCCAGCTAATTGAACCAAGTAATTAACCGAATCCGCAATGTACTTAACCCCTTGGGTGGGGTGACTAGGAAGTAGCGATAAAAGCCAGAATAGAATTTCAAAGTTCACTGTTAATAAACCATACAAACAAAAAAGAAAAATACAAAGACAGCGAGACAACACAAGGCTTAATTATAGTTATTTTGTAGGAAGCACTGTCCTAAGTGGGCGCCGCCACATTTGTTGACAGCCCATTAAGCCGGGCCTAATTGCATACCAAAATAACCAAGTCGATAAAGAGTTCTGGATGAGTTGCCATAATCCATAAGATCGTTGAAGCCAAACGAAACCCGAAACACGGAAATCCAAAAACAAAGAGCGAAACATAACGTCGACACATCCAGAGATCCTAGTTAATTAAATTGTACATTTCTATCATTTAGCTGTAAGCGCAGTGCGTATATATGTGGATATAAAAGATGTATATGGCAAAACTGTATCGTAAATATATTAAAACTTAATTTTACAAAAAAAAAAAAAACAAATTTGAATTCGTATTGAAAGCTTTGAGAGCTTTTAAGCGGTCTTGCAATGTGGGAATTTCTTGACTAAAGGCATCAACAAATGGGGGCTTGTCAATGGTTCTAAAACTGTATTTATGAGACTGTTCGTTGACAGTTTGGAAGGTGTGTGAACCTTATTTCTTTATACTTTCTTGTAATTTTTATTTGTAAAATTGGCATATAATAATTGTTTATTAATATTTTTAACTTGAATAATGAAAATATATATTATCATGTATCATATGTATCGTATTACCATTAAAGCTATTTGTTTTTTTATTCTCTCTCGTTTAAAATTTAATTATTAAATTCTAGTTTTTTTCTAGTTGCCATTAAAACCTTTCAGATCCCCTCAAACTGCTAGTCCAAATGGCAAAACCAATCATCGACAGTTCTTTATTTTTAGTCTTTCCCACTTGGACACGCAAATGTCATTGATTAGCATAATTAATGCCAAAAACTTTGCAATAAAGTAAAAAGTATGAAGGAGCAGCTCAAGTCAAAAAAAAGGAAGGCGCAAAAGCGAAAGTATGTTAGCATAAATCGATCAAGGAGCAGGCGCTGAATCAGAGGGGATTCCCCCCGCGGCATAAAGCTATTTATAGACATGCCGTAAGACGGGACCGCAAGGTGCAGGAGCAGCTGACGGAACCGCCGGCGGCTCCTTCGGCGGATTTGAGCTCCGTGTGCCCAATTGGACTGACTGCCAGGTGACACACGGCACAAGCGCATTGGACAAGTACATGCACACAGTCGGATGGAACTAATACACAGAAAAAAAAAGTGTAAGTAAAGAATCAATTTAATTCGGTTTCTTTTGATCTTTGTCTTTCTTCTTTAAAGATATTAAATTTCTTTTTGGAAATTATGATGATGATGAGAAGCGAATCCTATTAGATCGATGTAATTTGTTTTTTGTTACAGTTAGATAAAAACTATTATGGATAATAGGTTAAATACTATAATTTTGTACAGTGTATGTTTAACGGTATTTAAGGGGGGGATAAGCAACATAACAATAAATACCGCTAGGCAACCGTAAATTCCCTAGCATGAATCGATTTAACATACCTGTGGGAGAGGAGGGTAGGCCACTCAGGTCGCCAGCGACTCTCCTCCGACTCCGGTTGAGATTCCGAGCCAGGCAGCCAGCCAGCCAGGTACATATAATTTCCTGCCCGGTCTCGAGAAGTGTGCCAGGTGGGGACAATCGAGTGTAGAGATTTTCCTGTGACAGTTACACTTTTTACCAAGAGCTTCTTGTATATTTTGTTGCTTACGCAATCTTAAACCCAATCTCATCCAGAAAGATGTTGCCCAATCTGAAGTCACGCCGTGTAAGCGGCCTACAGCTGGCCGGAAAGCATTTGGGTCCAGTGGCCAAGTGCCCGCCGAGATATTCCGAGGAAGACTGGGATTACAACAACAAGATTAAGTTTCGGATCACCTGCGACCAGGAGAAACTGGCGGAACGGATCGTGGAGTGAGTATATCGGGCGGGTGGATTTTTCATTGGGAGCGGATTCAAGTTGGTGACCCTATTTTTTAACAGGGAGTCCCGTCGCGTCGTTGATGAAACGAAGGACACTACCAAGAACTGGCAAAGAGAGGTTGAGCATCATATGCGCGAGAGGACCAGTGGTCAGTATATATTTCAAAATCAAAAATGGGTAAAACATTTCATTAACCCTTTTTTATTCCTTTTCACTTTTTCCAAGAAATCCGTTTCCTGGTTGACGAGTTGAATCGTCAAAAAAAGACCGCCGCCCTGGAGGACGAAGCCTTGAACACCTATCGCAATCGGGTGCTGAACTGCATTGAGTTTCTGAAGGATAAGTCCTTGGCCATTTGCAAGCAGTGTCTGATCCTTCGTGAGGGCAGGATCGGGGTTGACCTCTGCGATGATGAGGTGGACCGCTCCCTGCGCCGTGAACTGAAGGTAATCAAAGGTTGTCAGGGATTGGCCGATGCTGCCCTTAAGGAGGCTGAAGAGCAAATCCGTAAGCTCCGCGCCGCCATATATCTTTTGGATCAGGATCTGGCTGCAAAGGATAAATCGTTGGCCATTGACGAGAAGAATTTGAAACTTAAGGAGTTCCAGCATGACTTAGCTAAAGGGCAGGACTTGTCCAAACAGCATTGGTAGGTTTTTACTAAATGGATTTAATTTCATCAGAAAGGTAAAAAAATATTATTGGGATGATAAATAATTTTTATCGTTTCCAAAGTCTAAAGAAAATCTTATCAGTCAGTTTAATATTATTTTAAAGTACTCAGAATTATGATAGATAGTCATTTTGTTTTAAATCCTTTATCAAACTATTTACCATCCGAAGTCCGAAAACTTTTTATGATTTCCTTTTAAGAATAGGAAAGGACCTAATGTAAAGAAACTCTGTCCTTTTGGTCCTTTTTTAGATTATGGATAGTATTGAGGAAGGTCAAACCTAACAATTAACCGCAGTTTCCTTGGTGATATTGGATATAAGTGTCCAAAGACTACATTATTGAAGTGAAATTTAGTGATTTATTTGCACATATATAAATCGACCTGATAGTTGCCATGACTCCTTAACTTTCGCTCTTCTTCCCCTCCTCCCCGTTATAGCCAATTTTCTCTGACCGAGTGGCAGGCGCAGACGTACGAGAATCTGGAGGCCAACGCCAAGGCTTTGGTGTCCGCCGGTCAACTTCGGGCTTACATTGATCTGCTGTTGAAGCAGGTTTGCGAGGATATGCAGAACCAGACGGACAGGACCAACGAGGCCTTCGAGCGAAGGATCGCGGAGACGAAGCACGTAAAGCAGTGCTTGGAGAACAAGCACAAAGACACCATGGATCACATCCATCAGGTGCAACGCAATATGACCGAGCTGGAAAAGGAGATGATGGACAAGCAGAGGGCGATTACCCTGTGCCAGACGAGGCTCAGCAATCGTGCCCACCGTCCTGGTTTGGAGCTGACCTGCGATATGGTTCAGGATGCACTCTACAACGAACTACAGGCCCTAAAAGCTTCCGTCTGTAAGCTAAACCAGAAGCTTAACGAGAACAAGGCATCCATGCGGTACCTGATGCATGTCCAGGTGATGCAGGAGGAGGAGATCAATATTAAGGCGAACACCTGCAAAATCGATGAGGTCGACTGCATGACTCTGCGACAAGCCCTGAAATATCAAACCTTTTAGTCGGGCAGCAATACTTCCAGTACCGCACACCCAGTAGTCGCCACCAGCCACCATTAATCAAATTAGATGCATGTGCATTTCGTGTTCGATCCCAAATTACTTAATAAATTGAAATTCACTTTCGATTTCCAGTTACCAAGAATGAGGTTTTTGATATTGGGTTTTTTTTGGCGGGAAAGTTTGTTTAGCTAAAAATCATGATAAGATCTTAGAAAATATGTAGATAGTTTTAAAAAACCTTTATTGCATGACCCGACTATTTCAATTTCCCGCGAGAAATTTAGTATTTTTAGTATTTCATTCACTCCACCGATAATTGATCGATAACCGATAAATGTATACATCGATAACAATAGCGCAAATGCGAGGGAAAAGAGTTACCGTATATCCGTATGTGAAAATCCCAAGTATGACCGCAACCCACAAGCGATATTTATGAAGCCTGACAAAACGTAGAAAAGCAAAAGAAAACCTTAATTAATGTTAAGTTAAAAGTGTACAAACCGGAGATTAAGGTGAGTGCCATGCCATCTTCTAGATTTTGAGTACCCAAAAGGCCAGGTACACTAGCCAATGACGGGACCATTACTGCTGCCGCCACCGCACACGATAAAAAATGGAGTACAGCCACGAATGGCAAATCAATAATTTTGGCACACCGATGGTTTTCGCAACTGCAATAAATCCTTTTCGTCCCCTCTATCCCCTTTTGCAGTGCAAGGATGTCGAAACGGAGCGCCGACGACGCCAGCGGGAGCAGCTGCTTGGTGGCTGCTGCAGCCGCCGGCCAACCGCCTATCAAGAAGGTGCACTTCGAGCCTCATCTAATTGGGCCGGTGTCCACACTGGAGGAGATGGACATCAAGGTGCTGGAGTTCCAAAATAAAAAGCTCGCCCAGCGCATTGAGCAACGGATGCGATCAGAGGCAGAGCTGCGACATCGCATAGAACAGCTGGAGAAGAGGCAAACGCAGGACGACGCCGTTCTAAACGTGGTCAATCGGTATTGGAATCAGTTGAACGAGGACATCCGTGTTCTGCTGCAGCGATTCGATGCCGAAACGGCCGACGAACTGGAGAACCGGAATGAAAACGAGGTCACTACCTCGTTCCTCGCCCAACTGTCCACCTGGGACAAGGAGGAGCTGGACGAAAAGCTGGCTAATCGCGTCCAAGTGTCCAAGAGGGCGGTGGCCAAGATCGTACAGGTTATTGATAGGTTAATGCAACGCAATGAAAAAATTACTCATGTATTGAAAGGTGATAGTCTGGCTTCAGCTGGATCGGGCGCCGGCGACGAGGAGCAGCAATCCGGTGCCGATGCGGAAGCCACTCCATCCGCGGCCGGAGTCCATGCTTTGGAAGAAACTCTGAAGCAAACGCATATCGAGATAATGAGCGAGAACCACAAACTGCAGAATCTGAACACCTCTCTGCACGAGAAGTTCCACACTATGTCGCTGAAAATGAAGGAGTACCAGGACGCCCACACCGCCAAGGAAACCGAGAACGCCGAGCTGAAGAACCAGATCGACGAGCTGCAATACGACCTGGAGAAAATCCATTGCCGGAATGATAAGCTGGAGAACCACCTGGCGGAGGCCATTGAGAAACTAAAGGCCTACCACCAGATCTACGGCGATCCCAATAAGAGCACTAATAGTGCCAAGACACCCACTACTACGGGCACTGGCAGCGCCACCACCAGCGTTAATAGCCAGCTCTTAGAAGAGTTGCAAAAGGAGCTGGAGGAGTACCGCGAGTTAGCCAACAACCGACTGCAAGAGCTAGATAAGCTCCATGCCACACATCGCGAAACCCTCAAGGAGGTCGAGAAGCTCAAAATGGATGTACGTTAAAGATTGATACTTAATATTTCTACATGAACCTTTGTTCGCTAGCTCCCACTTGATTAATCTAAACACCTTTATCTTTTCAGATACGACAGCTACCCGAATCTGTAATTGTGGAGACAACGGAGTACAAGTGCCTGCAGAGCCAGTTTTCCGTGCTCTACAACGAGTCCATGCAGATTAAGACTATGTTGGATGAAACCCGTAACCAGCTGCAGACGAGCAAGAACCAGCACCTGCGACAGATCGAGGTAATGGAGAGCGAGGAGCTTATTGCCCAAAAGAAGGTTCGCAGTGAGATGATTCAGATGGAGGACGTGCTGGCTCTTATCCGAAAAGAGTACGAGGCTCTGCGAATCGAGTTCGAACAAAATATGGCGGCTAACGAGCAGACGGCACCCATCAATCGCGAGATGCGTCATCTGATCACCTCTCTGCAAAACCATAATGGCCAGCTGAAGGGTGAAGTGCAGCGTTACAAGCGAAAGTACAAGGACACATCCACAGACAACTTAAAGCTACGCAAGGAACTGGACGAGGCTTTAGCCACGCTTGAAGGCAATAAGATGCAGGCGGCGACAGGTGCCGCAGGCGAAGATATTAAGCAGGAGAACTCTACTAATGTCAAGGAGGAGAACTCTAATAACGCTTCAGCCTGTAGCCAATCAAACCAAACTAACTCTGGAAACGATACCAACTCAATCATTAAGGAGGAGAATCACACTTCGACCGAAGATGATGCTGATGACGATGCCAGTGGAAAGGATGTCAAAGACGGCATCAAACAGGAAAAACAGAGTTGTGGGGATGCGTCGGCATCCGAAAAGAAAGATTCCCCTGGACCTGGAAACTCCACGACTTCTGCTACAAATTCCATTCCGGTTAAAGCCGAAAAGGATTCCAAGGATGGTGTAAAAGGCAAGGATGTCAAAGCAGTAGAAAGCGAAACGGTGCGGGATCTGAAGGCGCAATTAAAGTAGGTTTTTAAATCAAATGCAAAAATATTAATAACATTATTGTTTTTCCACAGAAAAGCGCTGAACGACCAAAAGGAAATGAAGTTGCTACTAGACATGTACAAAGGCGTCTCGAAGGATCAGCGTGACAAGGTCCAGCTGATGGCCACCGAGAAAAAGTTGCGTTCTGAAATCGAAGAGCTGCGTCAACAGTTAAAGAAGCTGCAGGAGAGCAAGCGCGAGGAACGGAAGAAACTGGCTGATGAGGAGGCGTTACGGAAGATAAAGCAATTAGAGGAGCAGAAGTATGAGCTGCAAAAGCAGATGGCCAACCACAAGCCCTCGGATAATTCGTGGGGTAGTGGTGCACCTGGCACAGCCAACTATACGCGACCCTTTGTTGGCTCCCATGAAGAAGAGGCGTTGCTCAACGAGATGGAGGTGACTGGGCAGGCCTTCGAAGACATGCAGGAGCAGAACTCACGGCTTATACAGCAGCTGCGCGAAAAGGATGATGCCAACTTCAAGCTTATGTCGGAGCGCATTAAGGCCAACCAGCTGCACAAGCTTTTGCGAGAGGAGAAGACTGTGCTGGAAGATCAGATGGCGACGGCAACCACCCAGATCGAGGCTATGCACATCGTTCTTCGAAAGCTTGAGGAAAAGGAGCGCAGTCTACAGGCCACCGTTGCGTCCATTGAGAAGGAGTTGATGCTCCGCCAGCAGGCCATGGAAATGCACAAACGCAAGGCGATCGAATCGGCGCAGTCGGCTGCTGACCTAAAGCTGCATCTCGAAAAGTATCACGCGCAAATGAAGGAGGCCCAACAGGTAGTTGCCGAGAAGACCAGCTCGCTGGAGGCAGAGGCCTATAAGACCAAACGGCTGCAGGAGGAGCTGGCGCAGTTTAAACGCAAGGCGGAACGCATGAAGAAGATGGAAATGTCAGGCACCACAATCGACGAGGTGATGATCGAGGAGATTCGTGAGTATAAGGAAACGCTCACATGTCCCTCGTGCAAGGTGAAACGGAAGGATGCGGTGCTGTCAAAGTGTTTCCACGTCTTCTGCTACGACTGCCTGCGAACACGGTATGAAACGCGGCAGCGGAAGTGTCCCAAATGCAACTGCGCTTTTGGCGCCAACGATTATCATAGGCTATATCTGCAGTAGATAAGCGATAAACCCCGTAACGATAATTTAGATACGTTCCGGTTATGTCCTATTCACACAAAAAACACACACCACTCCCATACACCCAAGCAGAGACAGTCGCACACATTCATGCCGGATTATTCATTATGCATATATTACCTACGTACTAATATTTGGTTAAGTAGTCTCCGAATAACTCCCCCCAGATTCCCCATGGCAATTATTTGAATTTGTTCATTCTTGCGTCAAGCAAAAGCATCTCATTATGAGTGCCGCGAGACCATGTCGCGGTTTTTTATGTAGCTTCTAGTTTTTGTAAATCAAACTCTATTTCTAAATGATTTAATTTGAAAACTAATTGTACGATCACTAATAAATGGCTAAAATCTATATGTTTAGCGTACCGAATGTTATTCTGATCCAGTGTCTGTCCTTTGTATTGCATTAATTTACATTTATGTTATTTATACTAGCCCCTATAATACTTAAGTAATCTACTCCTATTGTAATGATCAAACGTAGCTTAGAAGTCAATTGTATAAACTTGTCAATGAATCCGTTTAAATGACGCGCTTTTCTTAAAAGCGCTGCTAACTTGGTTATAATTTATGTATAATTGTAATAGTGTATGATCGGTAATTGTTGTTCAGCGGAACAGAATATTTTCATGTTTTTTTTTTGTGTATAAGTGTATGTTTTATTCTGTATAACTGCTTAACTGTTTCATAAATAAAGAAACTTTTGATCAGAAATCGTTCCTTTGATCCTATGGTGTTTATCTACATGAAATCCACCTGTTGATGCTTTCAGCGCCTACGTAGTAATGTTAATAACATTGCTGTTTATCTTAACTCTGTTATTTTTGGCGCCCACAAGCCTATCGGATTTTAAAAACCTGTTGATTTTTCCTTTTCCTTGAGTTTCATAACATGTTTTCAAAATACTTTAAAATAAAAACTTTTCGTATGTATGAACACTTGTTCTTGTTGTCTAAAATAAAATAAAGTTATTATTTACATTTTATTATTAAAAACTATTTTCATTTTATATTAACTCTGAAAATATGTCCTAATAAGTCCTGCAAAAGTGTAATTCAAGCTTTTTTAACTTAATTAAACTTAATTTTAGGAACGTTTTTTGAACTATTTCTTTAAGCTTAAACGTTTTCCAATTATTTTGCATCACAGGCTCACTCGTATTGGAACGCAAGTCAACGGATGTATGATATTTGGAGGTATCTAATTTAAGCTACCCAAGTTAGGTTCAAATTGGCCAGAACAGCCCATTTGGCCATTCGCCTATAATTTCCTACCTAGCATTTATTACAATGGCTCAAGAGCAGCGACATTGTCTTGTGCAATTATAATTAACCATTGACGCAATTTCGCGACCGAAAAGTAAGCCAAGAAGTTATTTACCTTGGGCAGGTGCTCGTGGTAGCTGCGCAAGTATCAACCAAAAGTTTTATTGCGTATTGGGCCAAAAGCCCCCTCAACGATGCCCTAAAATGGCAAAGATGATAAATTATTGTTCTGTAAATCACCTAAAATGATATGCAAATTTACGAACACGACCCCAAACCATTTTCGGTGGATCAAGAGGGATTTAAAAACAGCCAACAGCCAGCAGCCAGAAAGAGAATGTATGGATAGATAATGTGGACGCTAGGGTCATTTTCGAAAACCATAATTAAGCCGTGCTGCTGATTTTCTTCCATGTTAATTATGGTTAAGACCAAATTCAAAAAGCTCCGTAAAATCTTGTGGGCAGTCATGTGTTTTTGATTGTATTTCGAAAAAGGTTTACCCCTGCCATCTCAAAAAATTTACCCAATCCAACGAAATGTACAGGTTACCCCCTCCGTTTCACAGAAATTGCAAATTGTTTCGTCTGCCTTTGCGCCATGTAATGTGTTTATTAAAAATTATTATTATTGTTCGCATCAAGAGGTGGCGGCATCTTTATAAACAGGCTACCTACCAGCTGATGTGGAGCAATTGGACGGGTTGTCGGGCTGTTGGGGCATCTTTGCCATAAACTCGTTATGCGGCAAGCCAAGTACATACATATACAAAAAAAAAACGAAAACGAAAAATATAAATGTGAAAAGACTAAGAAATTAAAATCGTGCCAGCGATGAGTGAGCACATTACACCAAGCACTTGGCAAAGCGAGTACGGTTATTACCAACATAACGAATCTGTTTAAAATGTGCCTGAGCCGGTGGAGTAGGTCAATCCGGGCTGGTCAGGGACAATGGCGAAGGTTATCGGTGTAATAGGGGAATAACCCGATCGTGTGACAGACAGGAACCCACAACTCGGAAGTCTCCGTTGAGGTAGAGGGTAATTTAAGTTTAAATTAATTGATTTAATCTAAAAGATATCTGTACCCTGTTACCCTAAATTTAATGAAGTAAGAAGCGGGAAGAAAAACAGTAAGATTCGTTAAGCTCGAAAATCCAATAAGTTTCCAACTTATACATTACAAGATTCTTTCTACAGAGCTTAATGTTTACCGGATGCATGTCATCATCAATTTCAAAGGGACTCACTCTCACAAGTGACCTTCTTTCAGCCATCAATTAAGCAAATTGTCATTGAGACAGGGCTCATAACAAGATCAACATTAATTATCATCGAACAAAGGCATTTTCACACTGCAGTTTAATGATTGTTTAGCACTCTGGGCGTGCCTACCTATCCAATCAACTCGCCCACGGGCAAACGGAAACTAATCATTATATTAGCATGCTGATGATCGTAACTCAATGAATGCTACGATCACTGGACCTACGCCCTTCGCAGTTGGGAAATGTCCAAAATGCCAGAGATACTCAAATTTCCAAGCCCACGTCACGGCCCTGGGTTCAAAAAACAATAATATCAAAGGGCCAACGCATTTCCCAGCAGTAAACTGCAGTCGCAATTCGAATTGGAAATGGAGAGCTGGGTAAATATCACCATCGTTCGAGATGACGTATCCGCCGGGTGATCATTAGGTGTTTGGCTATTAGCAACAGCGACAGCATCATTACCAACGGGGGGATTGCATTTTCAAGGTTGGTCACCATTCTTGCTTCACTGCCAAACCAAAGTCGGTCCATGAAAATGCAAATTTTTTTTACCAGTCCCCCAGTGAGCAATATTTTTCAATAAACCTAATGAATCAAATGGGCATGAAAAGGGGGGCGGACTTTATGCACGGTGAAGAGTAAGTGTAGGAGCTGAGGAGAAAAGTCGAAAATAAACCGCTATAGCGAACCTGATCTACAGCCACTGACCAAGTGACCAACTGACTGAATGACTGAATGCCATTACTTAACAACAGCAACTCTTTAATACTTTATGGCTACCTTTGATGGCTGGGATCAGGCTATGGCTATGGCTCTCCTCTCCTCAATCCCAACATATGGCTAAAAGGTTCGTGTACTTCGTACTTTCAGTTTCGGCTGCCCAAAAACTTGTTCCCTCCAACTCTATCCCATGCAGCAGCCGCAGCAGCAGCAGAAGCATTTACCAACCAACGAACAAACCGATCAGATTGCATTCGAATCCCGCTCAGACGCTCGGCTATAGACCATAGCTATGCTTATGTTTGTGTGGGCATTATATAATCCAGTTAATTTCTTTAACAATTTTTGTTTCTCCTCGGGCTTTTTCGTTGTTTTGCTAGACGAGGCCTCTCCAGTCAGCGTCATTCGTTGTTTGGACCTCGCGTTGTTTGGACGTATTTTTCAATCGGCGCGTCGTCTCTCGAAGATCGTCTGACATTGCCATATCTCGTAGAGATATAACTCAAAGCCCAAGACCCCGTATCAAGGATTGCAAAACGGGAGTTTGGCATTGCTCATACGCAGCGTGCTATATTTAGCGATAAAAAGGAATCGAAACAGAGGGTGTAAGTGAAAAAGTGTTTGTGTTTGTGATAGCATCAAGTAGCCCAAAAAGGATTTATTTTGATTTTAAACAAAAGAGGATTTTACTTACTTTAGGTTTTTATCTAACAGGATAACTCAAGTGATAAAATTCAGTAGAGAAGAAAGAAATAAAAACCGAAGAAGCTTAAAAAAAATCACATTCTATAATTTCAGATTACAAAATTATAAAAAATTCCTAATGTCAAACCCACCTGTTAGTTAATTTTTTTGTAAATCACCTCGAAAAAAATTGTTTTTCATATAGAATTCAATCAAGAAGCAATCAAAGCCCAACAGATAATTCAAAACCTAATTAACCTCTTGGCCATAATCGATCCAAAGCAAACAAAATCAACTTGCAACCTTCCTTAAAGTCAATCAGCCAAGAGAATATGAGGCTGTGGAATAACAATTACCAAATAAGCCACGATTGCACCGCCTGTTGCATTATTGGCCAGTTAGCCACACAAAAGCCACGCAAGCCGCAACGAGCTCCTAATAAACATGTTGAAACTGCAGGTGAAAGAGAGGGCTAGATGCTGTGCGAAGGAGATGGCGAGAGGGATCCAACGGGCGCATTGCCCAATGACATTTTGAAATCGCATTTCCAGTTGGGGGAAAACCGACAAAACGAAAATTGAAAAACCGACAAAAAATTAAAACAACAAGAAAAAAACAACCAAAAAAAATCGAATGCAAATTTTTAACCAAAAATGAAATCAATTAAATGGCACAGAGTTCGCAACGAATCAAAGGCATATACAGATGTATGCAAATGGGTCGATGTCATGGGAAAACGGATTTTGATTATCGATGTCTTAAATTCCCCAAAGACAAAGGGCAAGCCATAAAACAATCAAATCGAGCCGAAGTTCGGATCACAAATTGTGTGCAAATATTGGGATTAAGATGAGCGTGTTGGTGCATCCCATGATCGCACTTTGTTTATCTGTAAAGTCAAACACAGTGACTCCAAAAATGGGGGCCATTGATTTGCGTAGCCGCTTTCCTCTTATTTTTCTTTGCTTTCCTGCCTCTTTATTGTGTTATGCAACAAACTCAAAACCGGGCAAACAGTAAAACTCTTTCTTGTACTGACTAATTGATAACACTTTTTGTTGTATTTTGTATGTTTCATATCCATTTTTTTTTTGACCCGCTTTCTGTAAACAGTTTTGAACTTGAACCAAATCTCTGTGGTTTTTTGCCATATTTTATATGTGGCCATAATGCCATTTTGTCGGTTTATGGGTCTCCTAACAACAAAGAAGTGAATAAATTATACATTTTTTCATTTCGTCGGATTTGAGTTCGGTGAAAAAACGTATTGTCCATTTGCATTTGGTGGATGTTTTAACAAATACGAGTCTCTTGTGAGTTTTAATTAACAAATATTTGCAAATTACAGCGACCCGTGGTCCGGTGGCGTTTGCCTTGAGATCACAGAGACCTTGAACCAATTTCGATGGGAAGACCATTAATAAATCTTATAGATTAACCATATTAAACAATAAGTTTATTTGTTATAAGTCATGGTTGAAAGAATGTAAGGAACTTTTCTTGTTAATAATGATTAATGAATTTTTAAAAATTACCTACAGTTAAGAACAAATACAGGCTGCTATTAAATCAGCCATTATTAATCATAAGAATTCATCATGGAACATCCCAACTAATGCTTGAACTTCTTATCTTCCTTTGTAGTGGAAGCAATTCATGCTCATCGGTTAACCGCAGAGTAGCAACGACATACATACCCTAGCTCTACCAGTGATGAAGGAGACCAAGATGGTGCAGGATCAGGGTGAAACCACAATCTTGACAGAGGCACTCCTAAAAATTGCCAAGAGGGAACTTCGGGAGGATCGATGCACTCGGGAGCAGAGTCTGGAGCAACTGCGGAATTGGGTGGCCAAGAATGAGGATCTGCAGAATGTCCGATGCGACGATACCTTCCTCCTGCGATTCCTGCGCGCCAAGAAGTTCAGTGTCCCGATGGCTGAGCAAACGCTTCTCAAGTATCTGAACATTCGTCGCACATTTCCACACATGAGCACTCAGTTGGACTACCTGGAACCGCGACTTGGCGACCTCATCGATCAGGGATATATTTTTGCAGTGCCAAAGAGGGATAAGCACGGTCGCCGGGTAGTGGTCATCAATGCCAAGGGCTTGAATCCAAAAATTCACACCAGTTGCGATCAGGCCAAGGCGCATTTCCTTACTTATGAGTGCCTTATGGAGGATCAGGAGACCCAAATCACTGGGCTAACACATGTGGGTGACTTTGCTGGCGTTTCCACAGCGCACGTGACCAACTGGAATCCTACTGAGTTCGCCCGCATCTTCAAATGGGGTGAGCAATCGTTGCCAATGCGACACAAGGAGATCCACCTTATCAATGTACCCTCCACGCTGAAGTGGCTCATTGATTTCGTCAAGAACCGCGTCAGTTCCAAGATGAAGAACCGTCTAATCATCTATGGCAGCGAAAAGGAGCTAATGAAATGTGTGGATCAAGGTTGTCTCCCTCTGGAAATGGGTGGCACCATACCCATGCGCGAGATGATCGAACTGTGGAAACATGAGCTAGCAACCAAGAGGGATTTGATACTCGGTTTGGATAAGAGTGTTCTACTCTCCGATCGTGGCATCCAGCGGAGGAGTAGCTTTAATGCAGAAAAGGCCTCTACCGGCGGACCCAACTTCGTTTCACAAATCGAGTCCATTGAGGGCAGCTTTCGGAAATTGGAGTTCGACTAGCCGACCCACATCTAGTTGTAGTTTTTAGTCCATAGTTTTAGGCATCATCCGTTAATCCAATGCGCAACGCTTCGCTGGTCCCCCGATCCTCGCCAGAGCCGATCCTGGGGATCCTTGATTTGCTTATCGGTGGCACCCGCTTTACTCATCCTGCGCTTCTTTGTATACTGTTTGTGTTTGGCGTACAATAAACGAGAGGAATAATTTGGAAAGTTATACATTGGATTCACTTTGTCCTTCGGTGGCTAACATAATGTGGCCAGTATTTTAGCTCCCCCTCCACTGCCTCCAAATTGCTGCCCACCACATATAGTTGGTAGTCCGATTGCAATTTTCTGCGTTTCAGCGATTCTAAGATAAGAGCTTGGGCTGATTTCAATTGACACTTTATAGGTGTCCTCCGGCTAAAGTTTCCCACGAAGGCCATAACTAGGGAACTATTTCCTGGCAGATCTCTTGTGAAGTTGTTTTCATACTGCCACCCTCGGGCCACAAAAACTTGACAGTCCCCGGCGACTAGGAAGTTGTAGGGTAGCTCCTCCGAATGAGACTTCTAAGGATTTAAATAGGTTACATATTTTAAATTTCTTAATTCCAATGAACTTACCTGCATCTTGTGTAATACTTCCGTGCAGTCGTCTACACACTCGTTACCCTCCGTGTGAGTAAAAATCACATTAAAGACATTAACCGGATCCAATACAGCTCCCTGACCATGAAGATTGACATCCGACCATACATCATGCTCTATGAGACTGAGTCGGTAGCCAAAGTCCGGCATTTGGGCTGCAAGCAATGCAAAGTGATTCAGACATTAAAATACATTTTTTTTTTTTTAATTTACCCATTAATCACAAAGAGCTTTAATATTCTTTATCAAAAATGTTTTGAAATATTTTGAAGTATTCTTTGGGTTTATTAACATTTATAGAATATTTTTTGATAAGAAAGCTGTAATTTAAATACTTCTCATTGAATACTTCCGCCTTCCCACAAAAACTCACATGTTATGTTCAGCTTATCATAACTCACAGCTAATTCAGATTTATTTATACAAACAGAAACGAATTGAGCACGTACTCATGCACCCAACAGTTTCCATCAGCTGGAAAACTCACTTTGTCTCCATAGTAAATACATGGCCAGTCCCAATGCGGAGGCACACATGACCAATAGTCCCACCGAGCGCCAATTAAAGCAGTCTTTATAGAGGCTCGGATTTCCGGAGGATGGCGACGACGAGGAGGTGGTGGCTATGGAGCCTGAGGGTGATTTGTTGGATCTCTGGGTAGCTACGAGCAAGGGGGTGGATTCGCTGACACCGCAATCCTCGTCGACTCGAATGCGGATATCGTCTGTTGATCGAAAACTACCATAAGAAGACTGGGAGACCCCAGCTGGTGATGGACTTCGGCGTGCTATCGTAGCGAAATATAGGACAAAAAACATACAATAGAGCTTAGCCAAGATAAAAGTTCGTAGATGATTGGTCAAGTGGCACACTTTGTCCAGTCCACTTTGATCTTGGTGAGCATAATACTTGCTGATCGCTCGTAGATTATAAGCGCTTACAAAGATTGGCATCTTGCCACAAACTGAGATGTGATAGCCGACCATGATGCTGATATATCTTACCCTTTTGACTATCTTATCAAGCCCCATTCTTATCTGTCGTCGGTCTTACCCATTCTCACGGCTATGTGACTGGAGTCCATGGTAAAACTGCTTTGGCTGCAGCCTCGGCATCAAGGTGGTGCTGTGGAGTGGGTCAGCCCCTTACCGGATCGCACTGGAACGCACCACTTGATCGATCAATTGGCGCTAGCGACTACTGCCAGCAAAATGCACAAAACGACTGAGACGAGAACAACGGAGAGAGCCCGCATGAAGCGCAACATTTCCATAAATCATCAGCTGGCGAGTTTTAAGGGATCTCTTATTAAACATTCTCTTACACTCTCTTTGTTAAAGAATAACTTAAAAGCCTGGAAATAACATTCGCATTGCGTTTATTTGCCTTTCGCTTTCTGATATCTTTAACTAGACTCTAATAACAATTATAAATGGGTTTTGCTTTATACACAGAAGTTGGCTTTGCTTAATTTACAGTGCAGAGGCTGCTCTTTCCTTATGACTAACTTAGGCCTGGGAACCGTAATAAGTTATGAGCATACTAGCGATAGTTCACATGGCAGCCACAAAAACAATAAAACTGGGCACTGGACAGATACGGTTTGGGACTTGAAAACATTTCAAAATTTCACGAAGGACAGGACATTAAGTTAAAATCGTTCGAATATCTAAAAGAAATGCATTCGCTTAGGTGCCTAAACTAAACTTATTAGGTATTACTCCTCCGCAGGGGAGTGGCCCAATCCAGAAGCTGCCCATTTTATGGGTTCATTTTCATCCTCTACTTGTAGGACCTCCAAATTTGCCAGGCGCACAATGCAGCAGAGAGGAAGGATACGCCACGGTGCAAGTATTTGGTTTTTGAATTGGGCGAGTAGCCCAGAATCACAGGCGAGGATACATCTGTCAGTGGTAGTTTCTCCAGCACGGTGTCGTTGTTTTCCACCTATGAAAGTTCCAAAAATTAGTCGGTTAATCTAGGATATAAAAGGTATTCAATTTCTAACCTGATATTGACAACAAGGATCATAGTTCCAAGAGACTGTGTAGAGTCCCGTGCAAAAAAGGGAAAGGGCACAGGCGGGAGCTGCAATGATGGGGCGATCGCGCCATAACAGACTGGCCACTAGAGAGACCACTCCAGTGGCAACTGCTGTTTTGTGTAGACAGTTGCCCACCCAAATCCAACGACCTATGATGACAAGTAATGTATTAGATTTGATTAATCATTTTAACAATACTTAAAAATACTATTTAAATAAAAAAGGCGTCAAGAATATAATAATTTATAAAAGGAAAGATTTCGGCTGGACTCACCAGTTTCGTCTCCCAAACGAGGTGGCTCTATGATGATGAAGTCAACCTTGGCCTCCAGCGCCTTGTCCAGTTCCGCCTCAAATCTTTCGTGGGCATTGGAACTGTCGTAGACTTCTCGGATGACATGGAAAGTCGGAACTTTACTCGTGCTGCGAAAGTAGACGAAAAACATATAAATCAATCATGGCTATCTTGATCAGAAACATAAGGTTAAGGTCGAGATTAAGCCCCAAACCGCAGAAGCCATTGTCCGGGGGGGAGATAAATAAAGAAGCCGCCTGGTAAATTGCATAATCAGAACAGGTGCACTTTAAGATCTGGGATACGCCCGAAACTAGGCAGAATTCGTTGCGTAATACCCACTACACCAACGTCACTCCGAGTCTTATTTACCTTTCTAAGTTTCTGCTAACCATTTTGCTAATAAATTTGTTGTTTTTTATGTTAATAAACTCAGTGCGGCCGCAGCTGGACCGTTAAAATATACCAATTACCTACGAAAATAATACTACATCTTAGATTTCAGTGTGTGCAATATACTAAATAAACACCGCTTTTAGGCGGCATACTCTACAATATTTGAATTATATCGTATGTTATGTAATCTAGGCTTAGAACACTTTTATAGCATGTCCCATCACATTAATACTAAATAAATTAGCAACATATTCTCAAAAAATAATATTAAGATTATGACACCATTGTTCTCCTGCCTGCCCATATCTATTTTACGATTTCTACGATTTGATAAGAAACCAAGTTAATTGTTTTTTATTACTATATATAAACTTAAATTATAATAAAACATATAAACATAAAATAGTTAAGATATTTAAAAGTAATGTAAATAAAGCCGGCTCTTATTGTCCCTAGCGAGCCAAGATTTTCCCCGTTGTCGGATATGGTCACACTCATTCACTCATTAAAAAAATTAAAAAAATGAAAATGGAAAAGCATCATCGACTACCGCTCCCAGAATTGCACGACGATAAGCACAGACACAAACAGTGCAATGGCGAGAACAGCAATCGCTTCCGGCCGCCGAAGTACAAGACTCGCGGATACATCACCGTGGACAACAACAATCTAAACAGGAGCCAATCGCTGGGCTCCTGCAGCGCCAATAGTTCCCAGATCGCCCACGCTATCTCCTTCCGGGACGCCGGATGTTCGGATTCGAGTATTTTGCCATCGTCGCCATTCCAAGCGGAGCTAAGCTCCCTTTCACTATCACACTTTGAGCAGTGCTTCGAGCGGCTTGCCAAATTGGGCGAAGGATCCTTCGGCGAGGTCTTTCAGGTACGCGATCGGTCCGACGGCCAACTGTACGCCGTGAAGATCTCAAAGCAATTATTCCGTGGCGAGCAGTATCGCGCCGAGCGTCTGGAAGAGGTTCGACGGTACGAAGAATTCTCCGGTCACGAGAACTGCATTCGGTTTATTCGCGCTTGGGAGCAATACGACCGTCTGTATATGCAAATGGAACTGTGCCGCGAAAGCTTGGAACAGTATTTGCTACGCTGCCAAAGAATTCCCGAAGAACGTATCTGGCACATCCTATTGGATCTGCTAAGGGGCCTTAAGTCGCTGCACGACAGGAATCTCATTCATCTGGATATTAAGTTGGACAATGTCCTGATCGGCGAGGACGACGAAACGTGCAAGTTGGCAGACTTTGGTCTAGTCATCGATGTAGACAAAGCTAATAGCCACCATGCCACAGAGGGAGATTCCAGGTACATGGCTCCGGAGATACTACAGGGACACTTCTCCAAAGCGGCTGATATCTTCAGTCTAGGTATAGCCATGTTGGAACTAGCTTGCTACATGGATCTTCCCTCAAACGGTCCACTTTGGCACGAGCTTAGGCATGGAATTCTGCCCGAGGAGTTTATCAACAGTGAGTTCCAATGGAATAACTTTTTAGATAGCTAATTAATCATTTGTGCTATAACAGAAATATCTCTGGAGCTACAATTGGTGATCAAGTCCATGATGATGCCTGATCCAGCGCAAAGACCAACAGCAGATCAACTACTCTCACACCCCAAATTGCAGCACCTGCAAAATAAGCGCAAGTCGCTTATGAATCTCAGTATGCTGGTAAGAGTTCGCTAGTGTATCCATGAAATATTTTCTTATCTTTAAAACATTTGCAGTCGCGTAGTTTTAGGCGATCTCGACGCGCCGTCTGGGGAAGAATGTGCAATTGGAAAACGGCCGCTTTCCGTTATTTCCTTTACTTCCTGGAAGTTCTTCATCTATGCAAGCCCATAGCTCCCTCACAGCCAAAAATCAACGTAGTTCCCTCTTCTCCCACGTCCAAAGGAGTGCCTCTTTTGCCCCGGGTGGAGTTCCAGCTGATAGGATCTACACCCATTGCCAATCGCGACTGTTATGCCTCTGACTTTCTTTCCGGCGAAGACGCACTGGACTTGTCTAATCAGGATACCCCCAACGTAATAAATTCCACACCACTTAACAGCAACCAGGGTAAATCTCGCATGGATTTGCTAAAGAATAAGTGAGTACCCTTGTGTCCTTAGCAACGACTAGCCTATAACCTATACCCTTTCAGTGTTGATTCGCTCGGAAGGTTTGTCCATGTTCAAGATTTCGAAAGTCCGTGCTCTGCCCTGTCTTCCGCTAAGGTCCTCGACACATCTTCATTCCGACGCAAAAAGCTCTTCGTCTTAGAATATGACGACGAGTGAGTACGGAGGTACAGATAAATGGAAACCCAATGAATTTATGATGCAAACTATATATATCAGTTTCGAAACATATACCAGATACATATGGCAACAGAATATATCGTTAATTGTATTTAGCTTAGTTATAGACTGTAGAGTTGTACGAAGTTCCCTAGATTTAGTCTTACAATTGTGTAATGTTAATGCTTCTTTAGAAGAACTTGTTGAACTTGAACATATAATCATGTGATATATATACGAAAAGCGATTTGAAAAGTTTAAAAATAAAAACTGCTAACTGAAATTGCATCTGGCGTCTTGCGATTATTAACACTTATTTTGCTTCAGTTATGATCCGAGATAATAAATCAAGAAATTAGGAAAAATTCGCAAGAATTTAAATAAAACAAATGGATTATAAATCATTGCATTTAACAAATTTGAAATTTTTAAAATACATGTTTTGATATTTTGGGGAAAAAATCTTTAAGCAACCTGGTAACACTAAAGCAGGCTTGCACATGTTGAAAACGTAAACAAAAGAAGTTTTTAAAATGACCAGAAAAAAAACCCCCAAGAAGAAAACAGAAGTTGTATTTGACAACAAGAAGCGCATGTAAGTGAGAACAATAATTGATATCCAGATTGTACTAACGTCCACTTCTCATCCTACAGTGAGTTCCTCAGTGGCTTCCGGAAGAGAAAAAACGAAAGGCGATCGCGTGCAAAAGCGGAGCTGGAGAAAAACCTCAAGAATGAGCGCAAGCGCATTCGGCAAGAAGTAAAAGATGGCTTTAACCATCTGAAGAAGACATTTGAGCCATTGCGCGAACTCACCGAAGAGGACAAGGCAGAGGAGGAGCAGAAGCAGGAAACTTACGAAGATGATGAAGTGCAGGTTAAGATCGTAGAGCTAACTACCAATGATCTAGCAGCTAAAAGAAATATGTTGGGGGCCAATACGGCGGAGGAAAGCGAACCGGAGGAGCAAGACTCTCATAGCGAAGAAGACGATCCCACCGAACCAAACAGGATTCCAGGTATGGATTTCGATCCAAACGCTCGTAAACGAAAAACCAAGCCTGAAGATGAAGAGCATTCAAAGCCCAAGAAAGCAAACACATCTCAGCCAGATATCAAGAGCAAAAAGGATCTCGATCGTCTGATGAAAACCAAAACGTTAAAGAAGATGCATCAGAGTAAACTTTTTAAGCAAAAGGAGCGCCTCGATAAGAAAAACAACCAAAAGAAGGCCAAGCGGGATCGAAATAACACCATTAAGAGCGTTCCAAAGCACCAGCGGAAACAGCTCAAGTATGGAAAGGGCCAACAGACAAAATACCGAAAGGGCCGGATGGTCAACAAGAAGGAACTGCGGCGCAAGCGCAACGCCGACTAAGTTTAGCTTTAAGCATAGTTTGTTTTACGGTTTATTTACTATTACTCTAGTTGATCAAATAAACTGTTTAATTCCTGGCTTGTACAATAATTTTGCTAATACGCCGATCGATTATCTCTCGCTTGCGCACATATTCTCGTTCATATTCATAGTACATATACATCCAACATGCTTTATTTTTTTTTTTTTTGGGGGTTATTAACATTGGCAATATCGCTGCTCGCCGCTGTTCGGTTATGCTCTCTATAAATAAAAGGGGGTCGCCGCTAAAATTACACTCGATTTTTCATGGGTCTAGGTCTATTCTCAAAATCTATATACAAAGTTTTCTTGCATGGTTTTTAGGTTTAATCTCTTAAAATATTGGGTTGCTCTTTATTTCCATTATGCGCAGCTATTTAGCATATTAAGTGTTTTCTTCTGTGGGGGTAACATTTTTTAAAAATGAAACATCAGAGCGGTAACCTTGCTGTGTTGTGAGTGGCGGCATCAGAGCAGTAACCTTAGTTCCTCACGGACGGCCGGCTACCACTCTAATGTATAGACACGAATTCCAGCCAAACACAATAAATATAAAATGCCAAACACAATCTCGCAATCATCTATACCTCTTAATGATAGTCTTAGTCTTAGGTTCTAATGGGCCGTTCTCGGGTTAGGGCTTGGGATTATTTTGGGGCAACAGTTACGTTCTAGCTTATAGCTTACAGTCCTACGGCTACTCCTACTTCTAATATGTTCATCAGCAGTTAAAAAACGTTTACAAAACTCATGCGTAATTGAAATCCAATAACAAATGCACACGCCGCAGTCGCATCGACGTCTCCTTCTCGTGATCCTCGTGTATCCGCATCCAGTTAGGATTGCTGCTGTTGCTGTGCCGATGGCTGCCGCCGATTAAAGCCACCGCCGGCGGCCAAATGACGCTGAAGAGCTCGCTGCTTCTGGAACTTGGCGCTGCCAGGTCCCCCAAAACGGTTGAACTTGAACTTGTTGCGCTGTTGGAAGTTCTGGCGAAAGTTCTGGTTGTAGAAGCGTGGAAATCCTCCTCCTCCGCCGTTCTTGTTCCAGCGTTTTTGGCCCTCGTACTCCTGGAATGGATTGTAACCGGGCGTGCTGTTGCTAGCATTGCTGCTATTGTTTCCCTTGGCAGACTTCACCTTGCGCTGACGCCCGCGATCCATCTCATTCTCCTCGTCGTCATCAAGGTCTCGCTGTCGCTGCTCTCGCGCATCGACCAGTAGCTGCAGAAAACAGAATATTCAACAATTAAGCTGGAGTTTAAAACTTGTCAATAATAAGGCTGACATGCGCTTGGAAATGAAGCTTATGCAGATGAGGTACGGAACGCTCACGAAAAACAACACTGGGATGCATATTGTAATGTTATCGAAATGGGTGAGTGGCTTACGGTTTACGGTTCACGGTGACAGGTTATCAGGCAAAACGGTAACGGCACGGTTGAACTTATGGCGTATCAGGCGGGGACAAAAGATATAACGTGCCGGCCAGCAATCAACTCATAAGCTTCATTGCACTGGGATACGAATGCGGAGTCGTCGGGTTAATTACCTAGGCTCCGCTGCAGTCACTCCCTCCCGCAATGACTTTTGCAACTCTCTATAACACTTTTAACGCTTGGCGAACGGGGGCCGCGTTGAGGAGTCCGTCCGGTTGGGCACGGAATCCGTCAACGCAATCACAGACTATTCGGGGTAATCGTATTGTATTGTATAGTATTATGTGTGCTTTGTGAGGAATAACACAAGGGCCCTCGCTTCCGCATCCACTTCTGCCTCCTACCGGCCGTCCGTGAGACGATCCGGATCGGATGCGTCAGCGCCTGCATCTGATACCGCTACTGCATTTACGACCACGTCGTTACTGTCACTGCCACTGGCCGCCGCGTTGACTGCTACCGAGCTCTCGACGATATCGCTGCCATCCACACTGCCGTGACCAGCTATCCGTTTAGCACAAACCAACTCAAAAGGCTAAATGAATGGGGATAATGTGGAAACAAATGCAAATTACAAACAAGTTCGTTTAGTAAATCAACACAATCCAATTGCATTTCATGCAGCAAATATGTGGACGATATAGATCGAAAGGGAAATAAAGAAAACCAAACAACCAGTCAAATAATAAATTTTTAGTTAAAGGTGTCAAAGCATTTACGAATAGAATAAGGTTATTTTAAACTTGAATTTGGATAATATAAAATTAATAGATATTTTGTGTTATTGAAACCGAAACTTTATTTTAAAACAATTTATATAGGTAAGCCATTAACGCAAGTGTCAGTGTAGAAAAAAAGCCGGTGAAGAGTTACTTTTGAAATTTATTCCTAAACTTACCTCTTTTTCAAGCTCCGCGGGCTTGTTATTCCAACCGAGAACCGAGGAGCCATATCCCCGATGGGATTGCTTGAGTAACTCGTTAATGGTGTTTCCATTTGAGGTGGCTTCGCTCTGGTAACCGTTGCCCACTCTTTGCTGCGGATGCGACTTGACCGCGCTTCCGTTGAGCAGCTTTTGGCGCTTGGCACCAGGCGTTGTGGGCGAGTCTGTGGAGGGTTTGCTACTGGCGAACGGATTTCGATGAGTCTTGCTGGGCGACTGAATTTTGGCTGTCGGCGCTTCCTCTTCTTCATCGTCGTCATCGTCGATTTCTTCAACGTCATCGTTTCGAGTAACTTTCCAGATACCCGTCTTCGATTTGATAACTGCAGGCGATGGTGGCGTTTTGGGCGAGGATGGTGCTTTGCTTTGAGACGATTGCTTCTGTGGGTGCCAGCCATTAGACAACTGGATGCTCGGTTCCTCCTCATCATCGTCGTCCTCACTGTCGGCAGACTTTTTTAGGCTCTTGAATATCTCGTCTATGGCATCAGTCTTTTGTTTGCTGTTGTTAACGTGAACCGATGACGTGGAGGCGCCGTTGGTGAGACCGCCATTAGTCTTGCTGTGACCATTGGTCTGTCCAGACTCCTGCTCCGACTCACTAGAGTCGTCTCCACTTCGACGCTTTCGGGGATTGGGCAGTGGCGCCTCCTCCTCCTCCGAGGCGGATTCGTAGGGCACTAAACTTTTTAGTGGTGTTTTGACCGGGGTCTTAACTTGTATCTTCACGGGCGATTTTGGCTTCTCCGTATGATCTTCCGTCATCTTGGGCATGCTCGGCAGCTGTGCTGTCGTTAGTCTGGGCTCATCATCACTATCTTCATCGTCCGATGATATTGGCAGATATTGTTGCTGGTTTATTGATTTGTGGTTGCTGCTGTTGCTGTTGGTGGAGGAACTTTTGTTACCATTTGCAGTGGGACTTGTAGTAGCTTCGCCTTTAGCGTGTGCGCCAACCAGTTGAGGTTTCGCAGAGTCCTGAAACTTTCCGGTCCCCAACTGGAGACCGTTCTGCTGACTTGGCTGGTGATGCTGCTTGAATTGGATGGCCGTTTTTTGGGCATTGCCATTGCTGTAGCCGTTTATCCCACCAGGCGGCAGCTGGGGACCGATGAAACGGGTTGGTGAAGGCGAAGACACAGTTGTAGTCGCTACTGGTAGTGTGCTATGTCCATTGGTTAGACGCACTCCATTGGGCCTGGTGGCCGCTGGACTAGCAGCCTGTGAGAGGTCCAGTTCGTAGAACATAATGTAGGCATTGGTGTTGCAGACGCTCTGCATTGCAATTGGTCGCACGTAGCTGTCGTCGAAGTTGTAATAGCTACCCGTATCTGTGGATCCAATGGCCGTATAGTGACCGCAGTGCTGGGACACTCCCAGATGTGTGACCATCGAGACCAGGCGATAGGTTAGTGGCTGAGCCTGAGCCGCTGGAGAGCGAGCAGCATATTTGCTCAAATCAATGCGTGGCTTAAAGGAGATCTGCTTTGTCAGTTTGTTGCCGATCATGGAGAATCGCTTTAGCTGGATGCACAGAGTAATTGGGGCCCGTTCCAAAGAGAACTGCTTAGTGGCTGATACCTGAAAGGGATATGTTTTAGATACATAAACGATATAGAGGACGAAAACCTTACCTTCTTCTTGCAGCCCTCGCACTTGTAACCCATATCCTCCAAACGTTCGCGCGAAAAATGTCCCTCAAATGCGTCCTCCAGAGAGTCAGCTTTGCGAATGTCAAGCAACAAATCCTGAAAGTGCTGGAACGTGATGGACACGTGGTTGCAGCTCAGACAGCGCACCTCACTACGCAAGTAACCGCCGAAAATCTGTCCCAAAGGCGTTGTCTCCTTAACCAGCTGGTCCAACTCCTTAAAGTTTCGGAATCGCATCAGATACGCTCGCTCCATGGCTTCAACCAAGAAGCGAAGAAACTCGTGAGCATCCTCTTGCCTACCGACGACCATGTGCTTGCAGATTTGCTTTAGCTTTGAGTAGATAAGGAATGGCCTGACGGCCGACTGATTGCTTTGTGTGGCCAACAAGGTTTTGGCCATGGCGCAGACGATGCAACAGCCACCGGATTCGGCCACATTGCAGTTCTCCAGATGCGCCTGCTCAGAGACGAGCCAATTTGCCAGTGCAGGGATATGCAAGAGGGCTTGCAGCGTAGAGTTGAGGTAGCAGGTGTTGCCCACATTTATCATACCCGTTCCCACCTGCCATTTGCGCTCTGACTGCTTCCAGCCGATGCGTATGTTCTCTCGAGGATATAGAACCCTCTTCGGCTTGGGCAGCTCATTGGGATTGTTAGAGGGATGTGAATTATTGTGGTTGTTGTGATGCGACTGATTGTTGGGATGCTCTGATTGTTTGCGAGCGCCGTTATTGTCTGCAAAGGGAAAAAGGACGGTAGCCAATTTAAGCACGTGCCACAAGAGAAGGCAGAAGGGCAACAGGAACAGTTTGTAGATCAGCCATAGTGCCAACCCGTCCACTATTATCACAGTCATAATGCATTTATTGGAAAAATCCTTTCTTTTGGGTTTTGTCGCTCGTTCCCTGCCTGTGTTCCGTTCTACTAAAATAAAAATAAAACGAGCTGAGCTCGCTGTAGAAACTGCTGACACACTCGCACACACTCCCACAATCACCTGTGCGCAGTGTTGAGAAGGGTACACGGTTTATGTACCAACGAGGGTACATAAGTTTGCTGACCTTTGTTTACACATCTTCTTACAAAAAGCTAAGCTAACATTAAATTTAAATAACAATTTTTAAAACGGCTTATGTATTTTGTATACAAATTGAATATAAATTTTAGTATTATTATTTATTATATTTTTATAAAGATTGTGAGATAATCAAAGTATCTAAAAAATTATTTTGATAACCCAAGAAGTACCAATCATTTTTATCTAGGTACGCAACGAGATACAAATATCTTCGCCTTTTCCCAACACTGCCGTGTCTTTGATAACAGCAAGCAAGAGTGAGTAAGATAGCAATTAACAAAAGAAAATTTATGCTGATAACAGAAAGCGAGTGAAAGGGATAGAGCGAACAGAACCAGACACAGTGTCTGCTTGAACACCTATGGTTTTCCCGCTCTAACACAGGGTTTTGGGCAGAACAGTGTTGCCAACTGAATTTTTGGCGCGACCTAACAGTGGTTGTTGTAGGCCCTCTGCTCCCCCCATTTTTGCCTTTGTAACTGTGTTCAAGGCATTGACCAGGCCAAAAAAAGAAGAAACATCTTGTAACAGATCCTGCTTCTTGGCGTTGTGTCCACTTCCTGCTTCGTGTGAATCACTTTTGCAATCTTGCCTTTGTTTTCGTTTTTTATCACTCTCTAGAGCAGATTGCGACGCATTTACCGCATCAAAAACAATAAAGAAAAAAAACAAAGCCAATAATGGTACCGCTGGCGCTGGCCATGTGTGCGGGGAAAAGAGACAGAACTAGCGAGGGGGGCCCTCGTGCTTTTGACTTGTTTTTTTTTGCCGCTGGAAAGGCAGCACGTTTTTTTCCGCCACAACCTCTGTGAATCAGAAGTTAAGAAGAGGCGTTGTGTGTTGTTGGTGCCTTTCCAGCTCACTCTTTGCGGCGTTGTACTTGTTTTGCTTTTTCCGCGTATTCCTTTGAATTCTGTTTACACGTACACGTACACCACCCAAGCGCCGTCACACACGCATACATAGAAGCGCCTAAAAAGTACAGGTATGCTGCTCTGCCGACGCCGACTGCGCAGCCGGTAGAATGCAAGCAGAGCAATAAAAAAAAAATGTTAGCGGAAAAACAACACACGTGATTTGTGGAGGGATATTCCCAAAAGATCTTGCAATAACAAACGGAAAACTACATATATGTTTATATATAATATAATACATCTCATATATATAGATATAGCACATGGAAAATTGCGCAAATTGCCACACAAAGAAAAACACAGACGAAGGTGGAGACGAAGAAAAGCCACTTTTACAGGCAACTTTTCGTTTCTTTTTTATGCTTTACTCACCATGCCCATTTGCGCCCACAACTTTGCCTGTGTTGTTTTTTCCACCAAAGCCATTGATGGCGCCTGGATTTCCTCCTGGCTTAATGACAATATACTTGGACTTGAGGTTCTCCAAAACCGATTCGTGGTAGTTTGGCACCTCCTCGTACTCTATTTTGGCCATCAGGATGCGTTTGGCATTGGCCACGATGTGATTTTGCAGGTTGCCAGAGGAATCCTCGCCGGTTTTGGCTTGGTCGGCTGAGGAACCGGAGGTGTTCCCGCTGAGGGATTCTCGAAGAGCAGCGTTGACGACATTCGCCGTTTCGCACACGGCCATCGAAACGGGCATGTCGATGCTCCGGCTGGGGGTTTGAGGTGGAATTTTGAATTTGGGGTGGAGGTGTTTGCCACCCAGTTAGCTAATGTACATCGGCGATCCGCGGTGATCCTATAGATCCTTCTCTGCTCGCACGTCCTTCAAAACTCTCCTCCTCTCTCTTTGCACGCTCTTTACTCCTCTCACTCTCAAACTGCTTCTTGCTTCACACACCGACTGCAACACCGACACACGCACACTAACGCACTCGGGAACACTTTTTTTCTGGCTTTTTCGCGCTGCGATTTGTTGGCCAACTTAACATTACGAATTAGGAATATCCGCTTACAAATCGCAATTTAAAATAAAATTGATTTTAAAACGAAAAGTCTGCGTTCGAATGTAATGACAATTCCTTCCCTCGTGTTTCTTCCGACTGCGGATTCTCTTTTTGCTTCATATTCGTCGTTTGGGGCTGTCAACTCGGTACAAATGGCCGAGTGACGCGATAGGCAGTGTGGGTGGGTGAAATTTCCTAACGCCTTTTATGAAAAATACTAAAATATATTTTTACACGATAGTTTAATCATTTTAAATTACATTTAATTTTAATAATCATCATATTTATATATTTTATATATATGCAAATGCTAGAATGTACTTATATAGACATATTTGTAAAAGTATTTTTACAATGACTATAAGTGGCAACCCTACCCTACGTGATAATGTCGATGCAACCGTTGAACTAGAATTTAATTAATCCCAATCAGCCGAGCAGAATGGCCTCCTCCACAGGTCTCTTGGTGGTGTCTAACATCAAACACCTAGGAAAATCCCTCCGCGCCATTGAGAAGTACGTTAATTCCCTGTACATTCATTTAAATGTAGCGGGGTCAACGTCCACGACGTCAGCAGTTCCACCTCCTCCGGTTTGGGGACGTCTAATCTCGCAGCTTTACGCGAACAGTAGTAGTTATGTGGGAAACCAGTTAGATTTGCGAGTCCTTGTCTCGCCCCTCAAACCAGGGGCCTGTGGATCCTTGAAATTGCGCCAACCTGTGGACTTGATCTTCTCGGATGCACATCATCCGGAGCTTTGTGACCGTCTTCGGGCGGATCTTAACATCAGCAAACCCACCATATTCTTAGAGGACTCGGCCATCTCTGATTTGAGTGCCCAGCAGGATGATTCCCAGGCTTCGAAGATATATCCCTCAGTTGTCCTCGGTGGAACCTTCGATCGCATACATCTGGGTCACAAAATATTCCTCACTCAAGCTGTACTGCGAAGCAGCAAACGCCTTGTAGTAGGCGTAACAACCTCCGCCATGACGAAGGGTAAGCACTGATGGTGATATGGCAAAAAGATTCTTATCTTAATGGCCTTTGATATCGCTGTATGTAGGAAAGACGCTGCCGGACTTGATTTTGCCCGTGGAAGAGCGTATATCCCGGTTACGGGAGTTCCTAACAGATATAGATAATACACTGCAGTACGAGATTGTGCCTATCGACGATCCCTTTGGACCAACACAGGTGGATCCCGATCTGGACATGATTGTGGTCAGTGCGGAAACACTTCGAGGAGGTCAGAAAGTCAACGAGATACGTTCCGCCAGACAGCTTCGGGAGCTTGAGATCTTTGTCATCGACATTGTGGAGAGCAACGTCCATGACGGCATCCATGAGACGAAGATCAGTTCTAGTAATACCCGGATAGACTTGCTGGGATCCCGATGGAGAAGGCCGGAGCTACGACCACAGCTCCCAGCACGTCCGCACATTATAGGACTGACCGGTGGTATTGCCTCCGGCAAGAGCAAGATGGCACAGAGATTGGGCCAAATGGGCGCCCATGTAATCGACTGTGATAAGGTGGCCCACGATGTGTATGAGCCCGGTCAGGTGTGCTACGACCGGATTGTAAAGCATTTTGGCCAAGGCATTATTTCCGCCGACGGCCGTATTGATCGCTCCAAGTTAGGTCCTTTAGTCTTTGCTGATCCCAAGGAACTGCAGGCACTTAACGGAATCGTCTGGCCGGAACTCATCGCTGAAGTAAATAGGCGGTTGGATGTACTACGCTCCCAGGCTGAGGTTCCCCGTGTGGTGGTCCTGGAGGCAGCAATACTTCTTCGAGCTGGTTGGGAGACGTACTGCCATGAGGTGTGGTCCATGATTGTACCGCCTGAGGAGGCTGTCAGGCGAATTATTGAGCGCAACAACCTGAGTGAGGAGGAGGCCAAGAAGCGCTTGGCTAGCCAAGTGCCAAACAAGGAGATCATAGCTAAGTCGCAGGTGATTTTCAGTTCGCAGTGGGACCACGATTTCACTCAAAAACAGGCGGAAAAAGCCTGGCAAATGCTCACCAAGGAACTGGATTCGCACCAGAGCAGCCTTTAACACTAATGGATATTCAAATTACCTGCTATCGATTGTTAAACCTTGTTTTGTATGATTTTTTATGCATTTGTTGTACATTGCTTAGTTGTAAGTCGAAAGTTGAATAGAAGTACCGGGACGTCAATTGGGAAAACGTAGAAATTTTCATTGGAATCCAAGTGGGTAACCTAGTGACTTTCACCCTTCTTGCCGGCCACTCGCTTAAAGTCATTCATCTTGGTAGTCATGATGGGAGAGCCAATGAAGCCAATATAATCGATCTGCGTCACATCGCCACCCGACTGATTGTTCTTGACGAAGATTTGAATGTTCTGAACGTTCTGGAACTTGACATAACGCAGATTAACGGGAACTCCGTTTTCCAGCTCCTTTTCAGCCAGGCTGCAAAATGATTTGACCATTTAGTAAATAAATTAGGTTATGAATTAGACAATAAGCACCTTAGATCCTGCACACTGGTCATAGACTCGGCCATGTCGAAGTCTATGGTACGTGGCTGGTTGATGAACAACTTGACATCCTTGGGACCTAGCTGCGCGGGTGCCTTGAACTTCAGAGAGTGTATCTTTACGGCCTGATTGAAGGTGATAGACAGGATTAACTGCTCGTCGCAATCCGACTGCAGGTAACCACCGGCGGAGGCCAGAGCGTGCTTTAAATTATGGTCATCGGCTTCGTTGAGGCATTCGCACTCCTGCTTCGAGATGAAGGTGTTCAGCTCCATCTGTAAGATAAAATAGGGATTAGCTTTGGAAGTTTTGGCCCTAAAAGTACCATACCAATCCCTGGCCGTAGTCCTCGCCAGACTCTTCACCGGCGCCGGTGCCGATGTGCTCTTGAATCTTGGCCTCCAGTCCATTGACGTCCGCTCCCTGGATGCGGTCAATTTTGGTCCTGTTTCTGTAGAAGATAAACGTGGGCATGGCCGAAACGCCCTGTCCGGCGGCTGTATCCTGGCACTTATCCACGTCGACCTTCAAAAAGATCGCCTTGGGGTACTTGTTGGGAAACATCTCAAAGATGGGCGCTATTCGCTGGCAGGGTCCGCACCATGTGGCTGTAAAGTCCACAACGACTAAGCGCACACCCGCCTGAGCCAACTCCGCTTGAAAATGGGACTCGTCGTTAATCACGCGCACAGACATGGCGACTTAATATTATTGGCTCTATTTTATAGAACTTTTGTTGCCGCAGAGAATAGCGCTTTGGTGGCCACAGAATAGTAAGCAGCAGGGGAAAGACACTGACTTCTGATATTTTTGCCGTTAAATGCGATTTATTGTTTTTACAATAAGTTACTTTCTGCCCATAAATTTATAAGAAAGATTTTTGAAAGATGATGATGAGGCGTTATTTGGTACTTCGATATTAGGAGGCTATAGTATTTAGCGATGGCAACAGATCGATAACGGCGATAGGAAATATATCTGTTTCCGAAAACATACTTAGCGCTTCCTTTCTTAGGGTTGCCAAGGCTATGACTTATTGGAATACGTTCACACTGGGGACGTTACTTACAACGCTTGGCCACACTTTCCTTACCTCGTGGTGTTTCAGTCGGGTCGCATTTTCATTAAAGTCGCCATTTTAAAATTATTTGAGTCGAGTGTGCACAATGGCAGAAGTGGAAAAGGAACCCGAGAAGACCATCGCCGAGGATTTGGTGGTGACCAAGTACAAGTTGGCCGGCGAGATCGTCAATAGTAAGTATTCGGATCCCGGGATCCACAAAGGGAAAGCGATTCCAGGAGGCACTGCTACGTGGCGCTTACACAATATACAAACTGCCGCTTTCCCTTTTTCGCCACGCGTTGATAAATACGCCTATTTCTGGACTCCGTCTGCTCGTTTAATTTTAGAAACTCTCAAGGCGGTAATTGGACTCTGCGTAGTTGATGCATCCGTTCGGGAGATCTGCAACCAGGGCGACAATCAGCTCACCGAGGAGACCGGCAAAGTAAGTGGTGGCCGCCTGGACGCCTAAACGACTAATCGGAATGTCCAATGATTAAGAATTACGCCGTTGAGGGTTCCCGATGACGATCCATGTGCTGTGTGGGCTGGTAATCGCCTCGTGGTCACCAGGCGCACGCGGGGCTTTACATACCCCACGTGCCCGGCTTATGTGTTCGCCATTTGGTCCCAGGGATTTACAGATTATGAGATCTGAGGACACACCAGACAAAATCTCATAATTCTGGTCTGAAGAACTGTCATATAAATATCCCATATCTTTTATATATCAGGTATACAAAAAGGAGAAGGACCTGAAGAAAGGCATCGCCTTTCCCACATGTCTGTCCGTCAATAACTGTGTCTGCCACTTCTCGCCAGCCAAAAATGATACTGACTACACGTTAAAGGCCGGCGATGTAGTCAAAATGTAAGTTAAACATTATATTTTGTTTATTTAGAGTTTAATCTTTGTATTTTCCATACACAGTGATCTGGGAGCCCACATCGATGGTTTCATTGCTGTGGCAGCTCACACAATTGTCGTGGGCGCTGGAGCGGATCAGAAGATCAGTGGTCGCCAGGCTGATGTCATCCTCGCCGCATACTGGGCTGTCCAGGCTGCCTTGCGTCTGCTCAAGTCCGGCGCCAACGTAAGTCCTCCTCGTAATGTTGTGAAATCTGGTAATTGCTCTGGTCTATTTTTCTGGATTGGAGGCAACTTGCCAGTTGTTTATATGGTTACTTCTTCTGCAGGCAACGGATTGACTGCTGCTGTAACTCTAGCACAGTTCAGCTCAACGCCTGCAGATAGAAAACGTGTCAATTTCGTGAACTGAGCAAGTTTATTCTTTAGAAATGTTTGGTCTTTAAAGTTGTCCACATTCATAAAGCTTATAGTCTGGAATTGTAATATGCAGTCAACGGATTGGCTGCGGCTTAATATGGCTCAGTACAGCTCAATGTCTGCACAGAAAATCAGTGTCGGTTTCGTGAACTGAACAAGTTTACATTTCAGAAATGTTCGGTCTTTAAAGTTGTCCACAATCTCATTAACAATTCCGATTAGGTTTTTTGTTTAATCTCTCAGGGCTCTTAAAAGTTTACATATTAGTTGCTGTTTAACTTGAGCTTATGTTTTTTACAGAACTACACCCTCACCGATGCCGTGCAACAAATCAGCGAGTCGTACAAATGCAAGCCCATCGAGGGCATGCTTAGTCACGAACTGAAGCAATTCAAAATTGACGGCGAAAAGACGATCATACAGAATCCCAGCGAGGCGCAGCGCAAGGAGCACGAGAAGTGCACTTTTGAAACATACGAGGTCTATGCAATCGATGTCATTGTTAGCAGCGGAGAAGGAATGGTTAGTAATTACCCATAAAAAGTTATTTTTATCCTTTTTTATTGTTCAATGATTAAAAACACGCGCTTGAGGCTGACTTGGCCGGAGTGCAGAGTTTGTAGCGAGAGCGCCTTGTACGCTCTGCGGGTTTTGTTATTTAAACCTGGCACGTACAGACACCAAAGTCTAGCCAGCTGTTGTCCGAAGATTGCAAGATTATGAGATCTGAGAACGCTATAAAAAAGATGGATCCCTGTTTAATGCGAATAGAACACAATTGCTAATTCTTTGTATTCGTTGCAGGGACGCGAGAAGGATACCAAGGTCTCCATCTACAAGAAGTCGGAGGAGAATTATATGCTTAAGCTGAAGGCTTCCCGTGCCCTGCTGGCAGAGGTGAAAACCAAGTACGGAAACATGCCATTCAACATCCGCAGCTTTGAGGAGGAGACCAAAGCCCGCATGGGAGTCGTCGAGTGTGTCTCGCACAAGATGATTGAGCCCTTCCAAGTGCTTTACGAGAAGCCCTGTAAGTGTGATATATGCTATTATTTCTTTGGCAAAACTTAATTCCGAATTTGGTACACCTTCGGGTGCTAAGTACGGCCAGACATTTTGCTAGAACAAACCCCAGGCTTTGACGTCTTCAGTAGTTGCCCCAGTGTGGCCTCTGTCTGAACATGCCATTGCCACAAATTTAAAAAACCCTAATTCAGGTGTTATTTGCTAATTATATTCTATACCGGAACTCACCAAAATTTAAACATTTTTTTGCTTTTTAATTACAGCCGAAGTTGTGGCGCAGTTTAAGCACACTGTTCTGCTCATGCCCAACGGCGTTAACCTGGTCACCGGCATCCCATTCGAGGCAGAAAACTACGTGAGCGAGTACAGCATTGCGCAGGAGGAGCTGAAGGTATTTATTACTATCACATATGATGTCATGATAGATATTAATTATAATCGGAATCTTTCAGACTTTGCTAACGCAGCCTTTGGGTCCAGTGAAGGGCAAGGGCAAGGGCAAGAAGGCATCAGGAGGAGCGGCGACAAAGGTGGAAACGGCGCCGGCCGTCGAGACCAAGGCATAGACCACCACTCGCTGATAAAGATCCGCACCACCTCCCCAACAACGGAAACCACAATGTGAACAATTGCGCTGCCTACCGCTGCCGCTCCACAGATTTTTACTATCGAATTCGTTGCGTATTAAATCCTTTTTGACAACAGATCACGGCAACAATTTGAGAATTCCTTGTACCTCCAGCAGGGAATTACGCAAAACCATTTCCCCAAAAATCCTCCATCCATCAGCAGGGCGGTCGGCCCAGCGTGAAATTTACCTCTTTATTTCCTTTACTATAAGCTGCCTTCGTTTATCGGTTTGTTCAATATCATCGCAACGAAAAAGCAAAGCAAAGCAAGAAGTGTCGTCAAATTGTAACAATTTTAACGCTAAATGATCTTAAAGTATAATTCAAGAAAAACGTTATTAACGCTGCGTAGTAGGTATTAAATAAAATTAACATTTTCTATAAAACAGCCGATAAATGCCAATCGTCTTTTTATTTAATAAAAACGTTCATGGTCCCCCGAGGTCCAATCGAATTTGACACGCTTTTGATTACAATAAATGCACTTGAGAGTTGTGTTTATTTTATTCTTTTAATTTAGTTTTGATGTTCACATTCACATTATACAATTTGTAATTTAGATTTCTTGCATATTTAGTTTAAATTTTACAGTCTCATCTTTGAACTCTTGTATTACGAAAGTTGCAAGAATAACTTCGTTATGGTTAACGTCGCATAGTGCTGTGCCACGCAGCTCAGCCGTATATCCCAGATCCATTCCAATTTAGTACAGACCAATGACTATGCTCTTGCCCATCACGCCGACATCTTCCCCTTGCGCCAAACAAAATAAACAACAACAAAATACGCAATTGCTGCGGGTAAAGTATAGAAAACACGACCGGCACTTGGAGCCGCCAAAGATATATGACCGTTGATTAAAACAGGATCTGGGATTTAATGGTCTGCCGTCGCTACATACATGTTTAGGTGTACTTTTTGTTTTGGGTCGCGACCGTTTTATACTCGTCACCAAACTAATTATTGACATGCACATCCATTGGTGCTGAGGCGGTCACGTTACTTGACTTCTCAGGCGAGTCCAGGTAGATCTTCAGGGCGCGTTCCCGACGCTGGGAGAATCGGGTGGTAGACACACAACCCACCCGATCAAGGCGAGCCTTCTCCCTGGCGTTCATCTGACGTCGCTCCTCTAGCGTCAGCTCACGCGCAGGTACGGTCTTATCTCTGTTGGGAACACATATTAGTCTATGCTCTAGTTATTTCACTCCCCCATAGCTGAAATCTTACTTGTACAAGTAGATGTTGGCCGTCTGTGTGGTATTCAGCGGATATTTGTCCAGACTTGCTGGTACGGCGTACCAACTACTGGATTCGTTGACGCTTAACGCTGATATGCTTGTGCAGGGGAAGTTGCTGTTAACCTGCGAGGAACACGATTTTTATTAATATGGGAGTTATATTAAAACAATGATTTACTATGTACCTTCATATAGCTCAGTTTGTCTGTTGGGAGGTTGCTGATCTGTGATAATGACTGTCTGATTTCGCTGTCCTCTGCGGAATAATAAATCATTTTTGTATTAACATCTATTTTTAATTGCCTTTTGATTCTTCACTTACGGTCCAAAGTAATTTCTTGGAACTTTCCAAACTCCATTTTATAAGGACACCAACTCCTAACAAATATAGTTAGTGAATCGTCCTTGGGTTGTGGGTTCACACCTTCTTCACACTCCTGCACAATGAACTGTAAAGCAACGAAAGGCAAACCAGGTTAAGTTGTTATCATAGTCTAAGGGTCGTATAAACACACCTCTGCCGCTATGGTGGAGCGCATGTCGCAGTAGAGTGTTTCATCGTTGGCCAGGATCTTAATGGGAATACGCCCACCCTTCAGCCAGATGCGACAGTTCTCTACAGTGAGTGTGGCATACTTAGCGTCCATACGGTGCAGTTTCGCCACTAAGTCTTGTTTGGCCTGCTCCGCCGTTGTGTTGGCATTGTAGACCCACTCGCAGACGCAGGGCAACTTCGACGTTTCGTTATCAATGTCCGCAAGTCGCATAAAGTGAATTTTGGCCTTAAACTCATCCGGCTCCAGATTCTTGCCCAATTCCACAGTTAGTGTTTCGCCTTCGGTGAGAAGAACCAACGAGTTGTTCTGGTTACTGGACAGGTTGTTATCGTGCTTGCGCTGTAATTTAAAATAGGCGCTCGGCACTTGGATCAACTGTTCAATATGGCGCTTGAAGGCGCCCATGCGCATATGCGTGCCCACCAGTAGTTTGTAGGCACGCGTAGGTCTTCGCAACTGAGCTTCCTCGTCGGACTGGTGACCCGAACTGGAACTGGTGCCCACCACATCCACGCAGTCAATTTTTGTTGCGTAGAAAAAGTGATTGGTGCTGGTGGGCAGGAGTAAGGGTTCTACGACATCAGCTGCCGCATAACTGCCGTTTCCATTGCAGTATGCATGAACCCGCAACATGGCATCGTGTGAAGCTGCTTCGTCCTCGGGGCTAGATAGCTGTGGCGAATGACTGGTGGAACTGACTTGGCTGTCGCCACCACCGCGATGTGCTAGGTTTTCCGTCTCCACCAGAGTGCGGTCTCCGTCGCTTAAACTGCTGTCCTCCGAGTTGGACTCGTGGCCGAGACTGGGACTAGGTTGTGACAGCGTGTCCAGCGGTTCCCGCTTGTAGCGCCTCCAATCACAGTCACTGTTGGACGGCTCGTGGCCGGGTGCCACGCCATTCATCATGGCGGCATCAACCACATCACCACCACTGGCCGTCTGAATAAAGTAGCGAATTAAATTCAATTACTTCATAACGACGATGTCGTAAAACTTACCTCGATGGACTCGATGCTGGGCACACCCAACATCTCAAGGCTGGCGGAATCCGTATTGGGGACATTTAAGTAGAAGTAGGTTATGGATTTGAACTGGGTGTTGGCCAGGTTTTGTAGGTGCTGCAGCGCATCGGGCGACGGGTGTGGATCGTAAGCCACGAAAGCCTTCGGAATTGTGCCGCGCACCGTGGCGAGTAGGAACTGCTGCTCGCTAATGTGTAAACGGAGGGCGATGGAGCGGCGAAGGGCGTCGCTGGCTTCCCGCTCCCGCGCTGCTGAGTAAACCAGGAAGGGACCGTCCATCGCCATGCTCGATAGATCTACCTTAAACACATACCATGTGATGCCGTCCGGAGGATAGTTTTCGAACTGTTGGTCCTCGGCCCGGTACTCCAGCAGAAAGTCTAGACTATAGTTCTGTGCTGCGCGCAGTTCGGTCAGAGCTGGATCTGTGAAACCCTCTAGGGACTGGATGATAGTGTCCATCGCAGAATTGTAAGCCACCAAACGACATCGTGAAAGCGGTGCGAATAGTTCCACATTTAAAGTATCATAGGCCGAACTGAGCACCCTGTTAATGTCGAAACTTTGTGATACGTAAACCCTGGTGAATTTCATCTTTTTCAGTGAGGGATTATAAAAGTATACGCGCGGTTTGTATAGGTCCGGAAGAGCCAAATCCGTTACTGTATTGTGCCTGCCCAATCGAGTTACGCGGTTCTCCTCCTCCGAGTGAAGTTTCGGAAGTAGTGATTTGATGTGCTCAGGAAAGTCGGCCACCTTGGCGACGAGTTCGTTGCGTTTTGCGTCCACCTGCCGGTACATCAACATGTACGCGTTGGTGCTGGAGGTGTAAGCACTGGAGTAGTAGCTGCCATTAGGTCCTCCAAACGAACGTTGGATGTCTTCCTGAGTGATCTGTGGGTAGAGGGTTTGTGAATTTTCGAACATAGTGAATTGAGATAAACACCTACCGCGGACACATTTTGATCGTTAAAGCAGAACCAGCTGTTGTTATCGAAGTCCTTTATATAAGCATAGTAGTGGCCACCAGAAGCGCTGCCCGAATGGATCATGATGGCAAATAGTTCGTACAGGTAAGGCCCGGATCCCTGTTTTGCGCTCTTGCTAGTGCTGCTGCTCATGTCGATGCCTTCATCCTCGTCATTAAGATCGTTCTCGTGCTGACTGGAGCTAGCTGTGGTCACCACGCCGCTGCTCAGGTTGTCGTCCTCCATAGCCGAGCCACTATCAGCAGTGCTGCAATCGTCCACAGTGCCATTCAGCTGAGAGTTTTGCTCGCCGCTGTTGCCGCTTCGGTTAATAATCGTGCTGAGGTTTAGCGTGTGGGGGAAGGTTACTCTAAAAAGCAGAGCAGATTTAATATAAAATAGTTTCATTTTAGGTTAAAGACTTACCTGTCATTTAACTTAATGCGGTGCATGGTCTGGTAGTCAAAGTCAAAACGCTTTAGGTGAAGTGTCAAAATGTAGGGGAAGGACTTAAAATGCAGACCCTTGTGGGCGTCGCATTTCTTTTTACACTTCTCGCACAGATATTGGTTATTTCCATCGAGTGTCTCCGGCTGGACGAAGGCGCGCAGTGCCTCTTCAATGCTGCCGTAGGCTGAGCTGCTTCCAAATGGACGCACAGGTAACGGAATATCTAAAAAGGTGTCCTCGCGCGTCTTCTCAGTATTGCACTCCAAACACTTAACATAATCATTCATTTTGCCCTCATACAGATTGGAGATAAGATTTGCCTGCTTTGTGTTCTTGAATTTCTGCTCTAGAGCGTCGAACATAACCCGACAAAGCTCCTGGATGTCATGCTGCTGCCAGGCCTCTGTCGAGTCCCACCCAAAGCTGCGGGTAAGGTCTGTGGTCTCCACTGCCGCCTTTGGCGACGTCTGCAAGTTGAGGAATAACTTTTGCAGTTGGTAGGGTATGTTTTTAGCTTCGTTATCGTTGTCGAACTCCCAGCGATACAGAGCATTCCTAAACTCGGGCGTCATAAAGAGTGCCTGAAGCAAGCTGTTTAGGTAGCAAGTCATGGCTTGATTCACCAAGCCAACATATCCCCTGGGTCCACCGTTCGTCTGTCGTGCCTCCGTCTCCGTTTCCGTGGTGGCTGACGACACAAAGTCCTCTGCCGTAGTATTTACTCTCTTCCATGCTGGCAATTCGTCACCGCCATACTTTCGACGATAGAAGTTCGACAGCGCTGGGTCCGTACCATCGTCTGGTCCAATCGTAGATGGATCCGCCACTCCGGTCACACCCTCCACGTCTGAGTCCCCAGTCGGAGCTCCGAAATCATAGCCCGGTCCCAACATAGTTGGACTTGCAGATGCGCCCAGTGCCAGGTCGTCATCCGACAACTGTTCAGCATCCGAAATGAATAGGTCTGAAGGAGCAAACTCAACCGGTGAGATTAGGTTTCTACCTTGAGGATAAAGTTGCAGTTGTTCAGAGATCCGTTGCTTGTTCAGTACGTCTATCGACTCGCAATCTAGAGTTGGTTTTGAAAAGACCTTTGCTGGTTTCTTGGCAACTGGACTCTCCAGAGACGTGATTTTGGAGCTTGCCTCTGCAGATAGGTCGGGACTTTCTTCAGGGCTAGCCTTAGGAGCTTCTAAAACTGGCTTGGGGCCGTTTTCTTCAGTTGTCGTGATTTTGGAACTTTTTTCTGGGCTTGATTCTGAACTGACGCTGGTTTTCGCCAACGAGTCTTCACTTGTTGTTTTTGACTTGCTAGGAGAAGAGGAACCGGATGCAGTCTTCTTCTTGGTTTTCTCACCAACCACGCGTTTCTTTTTCTCGCCAGTGGCAGGGCTCTTGGACTTCTCGCCATCTGCTTTTATGACCTTTTTTACTACCACTTTTTTGATGGGAAACTCGAAGCGTTTGCTAACGTCTCCGTCCCAACTGCCGGAAGGAAGCAGCGCCAAGTGGTTTTTCAACTGGCGCTCAAAACCAGGAACATCGTAGAAAAGCTGGGATTCTAGGGCATTCAGGTTAACCTAAGCAGGAAATATTCATCATAGTGTTACATTACAGCAGTTAAAATAGTAATCCTTACCAAATCCTTGTTTTCGTGTGGTTGCAAAAGAAGCTCAAACTTCCCGTAGTGGAACTGAGTATCGATCAGGTCCATTACTCGCTTTACTGTGAAGTGGGAGCGGACCACCACATTGATCTTCTTCTGCTCTGAGCCGGGTGTCTGGTCAAAGACCGAGACGGTGCACTGCTCGCTATCCTTGTCCGTCATTTCTTGGCTGCGGATTGTTCAAATGATGGTGAAGGAAATCCTACGGATAAATTGAAATGATTTACTCATAAATTTTGTTTAGGTTTTTTCCTATTCTTTAATTGTAAAACAATGGTGGTGTCATGACACCTTTGACGTCTCCGTCGTGGCCAAGTTCCTGGCCATGACGAAGCTTCTTTTGGGCGGCTAAGGCCAGTAGTAAATAAGGAAGAGCTGGCCAGTCCCAAATTACTGGGAAATCTTCTTGTTTTCGACCTCATTCGCGAATAAAGCGGCAGAAACCAAAAAGAGTCCGTCGCGCCTCCCTAGCCATAGATATTGACGTGCTCCGGGTACGCTTTTCGCGCCTTATTTGTACGGGCCAGCGCCAGTTGCCGTCTATATATATCTACATATAGCACGTACACCCAATCGAGCATCGACTGCCCCCGAAATCGACGTCGTGACTAACAGGCAGCGGAATTTCGTAAACAACCGACCATCAGTTGGCTCAGGAGGATGCTACGGGAATTATTATTCTCCTCCATTTGGAGACCAACGTCATCATCATGGGGCATACTGAATGCATAAATTTCAGTGCAAATGTCGCTCCATGTTGGTTGGGTTTCTTTGTAAGACCCTGCTCGACACTGTAACGGAAGTTGTGGCGATTATACGGCCGAATATCTGGCGCCTCCAATCCGGCAGTGCGCAAATTGCAAGTGGGCGTCCCACATATCCATATGAACAAATTAATACTTATTGGGCATAAGCGAATTATTCTAGAAGTATTTGTAAAACTTGACAGATTTAAGCAAAACAGATGGTCTATATATAAAATTCGAAATTTATAGATTTATTCAAATATCATTAAGGTCATTGTTCATGATCTCTTCCAGAAAATATTCTAGATTACAGGTTGAATTACAGTTTTAGTTCAGAAATATTATAAACGATGTTCTGCTTATATAGGTCTCATTAATACATTTTACGCAAATCGACCACATTTTGAATTTTAATAAATTCCTGTCAACTGATTCTAAAATTATTTTTTTTGAATGTCTATTTTTGCTCTAATTTAAAGAGACTTGAGTTGCACAGCATTTAATTGAATGTCGCAAGCAATTGGGGATTGGGTACTTGCAATGTTTTTCCAATTTGATGACCCAAAATAACCACAAAACATACAAATGGCTGGCTGGCTACCCAAGATATTTTGGTTCTCCTCCGAATGGAGGATGCACATCCACAACATGATGTGAATTCGCTGCAGTTGCCGTTCAAACACATGTTGGAGAGTCCAAACACAACCCCATATTGCCCGGCAAGGGAGCGAGCGAGATGGGGATTCAAAAATGCTAATACACGTCGGCCAGCAGAAATCAAAATAAGAAACCCGTGCTGCTAAAAATAAAAACAGGCGGCGACAGCGACCGCGACACATCTGAGCGGTCTGAAAAAAAGCACACAAAAATCGAGAGGAGCAAGATATAAGACAGCTTTGGGAGCGTTTTGAATACGCGTATATCTGGCTATTTGTAAATGCGAAGGTTTTCAGAGATTTAGAGAAGCACACAGACTCATAGAATATGTCGATCCATCAGAATGGTATGGCACTTTCAACACATAGGGATCCCACTCAATATTTACATGATCACGATGATGATCTTTCGGTCAATGTTTGTGTTGGTCGGGTATTACAGAAACCGATATCGCGAGTTATCTATGCCATATAGACATATCTAAGGGGGACGTAGGAGGTGGAGGGGAACTCATTCTCGCATATATCTGTGCTATTTTTGAACTATTTCGGTACTGCGAAATTTATGTGATCTACAAAAACCATGAGATGACTGAGATATGACTGCTGACTGCCGGAAATTGCAGGATTCCCGGTCATATAATGCACATTCTTGTACGAAAATCTCCATTACGAAATGGTTTCTATTCTTAGATCTCGTACAACTTCAATTGGAGCTTCCAATGCGGTGTGAATAAGTGTGTATATATCCGTGCTCTATATGCTTTACCGTCCGATCTGAGTATTCCGAAATCTTTCCGAACTAGAAGACCGCGCCGTCAACGCACGACATAGTTCACGCGTGTACTGGCCGATCGAGATACCGATTCTTAAGATATCCCACACGATCTGGCGCCCGATCGTTCGCGAATAGTCACACAGCTACGATTTAAGTTCATTGGTGGATGCACTATAATATTTGGAAATGTGTTTTTCTTAATTTATGATTTAATTAATTTGTTTATTATTTAATAAAGAGTTTAGTCAACATTAGACTTAATTAAATAAGAGATATGGCTTTAAGGTTTAAGGATTGTTAAAGTCCTCAAACTATAAGGACTAATTATGTACGTTTTCAGTTAAAGAGTTCACTGTATATGTAAATAATTTTTTTAAAGGAATAATGTGGATATGAATGTAATAGCCTCAATTGACTCTCATAAAATCAGGTGTCTAAGAGATTCAGTACCCCTTTTGCTATTTGTAATGACCACTCACGAACTGTAACTGATAACAATTATCGCCGGACAAAGCAGTGGGTGGGTAGTTCGTTTTGTAGGGGAACTTAAAGGCCCCGAGAACCCAGGCGGATTACTCAATGAATATAGGCGATGTGTTTGGGTTTATAGCGAAAGTGCTATTAATGTCTGTCGTTTGCTCTCTTTTAAATTTTCTAGCTCTCTATTTGCGGGAATGAATGACTATTTTTATGAGGCTGCCGTCGCAACTGCAATTGCAGTTGCTGCAATGAGACATCCTTTTAAACAGGCGCCATGCCAAAGAATTTTTTCGGATGGGGTTAAGGGTCACAGGCTGAATTCGTTTGCGCAACACCTCGGGGGGCGGTGGTAAGGTGGGGCGGGGCGATCGGTCAAGGCTTTAACTGTGCGACGTGACACGCATATGTTGGCATGGGTTGGCTCAAAAAAAAGTGGCCCCATTGGGTGTCCTTCGGGCTGGCAAATTAGTCCTTAGTGAGGCGCGTCCATATGTCGCAAAAATTTGAGGGGCGCCTTGTTTTCTTCTCTGTATGCGAGTGTGTGTACCTTCATCTCACTCACCTCAAGTGTGTGTGAAAATACTGCGGTATACGGCTGTGTGGGTGTGTGCGAGTGTGGATTGCGGGGGGAAATGCGGCTGTTTGGCCGATGATCCAACTGATCCTCTGATGATGATCCTGTTCTGCTGCTCTGCTCCTTCGTCCTGGCTTTGAATCCGCTTAAAACGAGGTTCTACGGGTCATTTTTTCGAATGTTTTTTGTTCCGCTGCGGCTGTTTTCTTGCTCGAGTGTGACTGCCGCTCGCTGATTCCAAAATACCAAACGGGTTAAAATAAATGATTTGGCCTTTTGGATTGTGTTTTAAGGTCACACTGGCAGCTGTAAAGAACTTATAGTAAATAAGAATAAGAAATTTTAATTTTAAGAAATTACAGAGTTAAAAATATTTTTCATAATATTTTACAACGTAATGTTTCATCAAATGTTAAACTTTACAGTCAATTGTCTACCATAAAATATTATTTTGTTGTTCCCGCTAAATATAGCTATAATTCGCCAGATTTTACTAGTCATCTCCAACAATCTAGACTTATCGTCGCCAATCGCCATTCGCACAATTTCGAGATACAACCCTAAAAGACTAGAAACATCGAGAAATTTCGACGCAGACGAAAAAAGTCTATATAAGCAGCGCACTCAGTGACAGCCGCACATTATCAAAAAAAAATTCAAAGCGAAAAGAGGGTGTTTTTAGTGCGCAAGCCACATTTTGTGGATAAAGAAAACGAAAAGAACAATTGAATAAATTGCGAAAGCAACGTAACAAATATTTCAAGAACATCGGACCCGTGACATTATAGTGTGAATAGTGAAAGCCAGCAATTATTGCACTTTGCCACTGCATTTTGCATATTCGAATTGATATACATACGGATTTCAAGTGATTTTTAAGGTGAGTTAGGATTAGCATATTGTGTGTGTTGGGTCTTTTACATGAGGCGTTTTGTGTGTGGGCAGAAGCATCGATCTGATCAACCCTAACGCATTTGGGGGAAGCGGAATAGTCGGAATTCGCAGACTACTGCGACTACGTCACTCGCATGACAACACGACAGTTGCACAACTTGTGCTTCTAGCAATTTCCATCGCCCCAGCAAGCAATCAGTTTTCATTCTAATCTACAGCGTTTCCCCTTTACAATATTTCAGCTTTAAAATGGCCAAGGACTTCTACAAAATTCTGGGCATTGATCGTAAGGCCTCTGACGATGAGATCAAGAAGGCTTACCGTAAACTGGCTCTTAAATACCATCCCGATAAAAACAAGAGCCCGCAGGCTGAGGAGCGTTTCAAGGAGATTGCCGAGGCCTATGAAGTTCTGTCTGACAAGAAGAAACGTGACATCTTCGACACATACGGAGAGGATGGCTTGAAGGGCGGCACGCCCGGACCAGATGGCAACAGTCAGCCGGGAGCCTACAACTACCAGTTCCACGGTGATCCAAGAGCCACCTTTGCTCAGTTCTTTGGCTCGTCGGATCCATTTGGCGTTTTCTTTGGCGGCGGTGACATGTTTGGTGGCGGCCAAGGCGGTAATACCAATGAGATCTTCATGAACATTGGCGGGGAGGACATGTTTGGAGGCGGGGGCTTTGCTGCTAATCCCATGGCTGGTGCTTTCCGCTCGCAGTCTTTCAATGCCCAAGCTCCCAGCCGAAAGCGCCAACAGCAGCAGGATCCTCCTATCGAACATGATCTGTATGTGACTCTGGAGGAAGTGGACAAGGGCTGCACCAAGAAAATGAAGATCTCACGCATGGCCACTGGAAATACTGGGCCGTATAAGGAGGAGAAAGTGCTGAGCATCACAGTAAAACCGGGGTGGAAGGCTGGGACCAAGATCACATTCCCCAAGGAGGGCGATGCGGCACCCAACAAGATACCGGCTGACATCATCTTCATCATTCGCGATAAACCACATTCACAGTTCAAGCGCGAGGGCATCGATCTGAAGTACACAGCCCAGGTTAGTCTGAAGCAGGCCTTATGTGGAGCACCAGTCAGTGTGCCCACGCTGCAGGGTGATAGGATACCAGTGAATACAAATAACGAGATCATCAAGCCCACCACAACGCGGAGAATCAGTGGACGAGGTCTGCCCGTGCCCAAGGAGCCATCAAGGCGCGGCGATTTGATCGTATCCTTCGACATCAAGTTCCCCGACTCACTGCCGCCAAGCCTGCGAAATCAGCTGGCCGAACTGCTGCCCAACTAAGCGGGTGGGAATGTGCCAGCTACACACTATTGTTATCACTTTAGTTAAGGCCTATATTTAGTTTTATCGTATGTATTCGTAAGACGCCTAAACCCAACCAATTGTAGCCCGAAGCTAGTGAGTGTGCCAAGCGAACAGCTGTAGATATTGGCCGAGGATGAAGACGTTAGATAAGATAGGGAGGAGAACACACAGAGAGCCTGTATTGTGTTGGAGACTGATTGACTATTGATTATTATACCCTAGTAAACACCATTTCCATAATTTGTTTTGCCGGTATTCTGTCGGCGCTAAAATATCTTAAATTTAGTTATCTCAATCAAGTTAAGAATAAATGAAAGGTATTACAAATTGAAAGTAACTCACGATTTTTAAAGCATGGCACACCTTCGGCATTCCAATTCCAACACGGGAAGGTTACTTATATTAGTAAAAACAAAACAATTATAGTTTTATAAACAGTAGGTCCTAGTACGTTTTAGTACCAATTTTATTATGTTTAACAATAAAGTAATTTATACAAATTCAAGTGTTTTGCGGTTCGGTGGGTTAAATAACGGGTGAATAAATGTGAACTATGGATATTAATGTGGTTTGAAGTGATTAAGAAGGAAAATACGAAACTAATATTTGTTTGGATTTTTATGTATCTAAAACCAAATACCTTGAAAGTCTACATCTATATGTAAAATTAATGAAGAATGCGCCACCTGGTGTGTAGAAAGCAATGCTAGGTATGGTAAATTATAATAACCATCTGGCAGCACCGGAAACGAATTATTTTTCAACTTCAGAAAAGCGTTACAACTTTTAAATGTAAGATGATAAGTGAAGCCATCAATTGTTAATTTTAAAACAAAAATATCTCGCCTTATAGAGAAGAACATCTGCTGAATCTGAAACCCCAAAAAGTTCTGTAATAAAAGTCACAAAGTATTATTTTCTTTTTTAAATTTCACATTTTATTTTCTTTTGTTTTCACTTCAAAAGGATTTCGTAATTTAATCATTTGTCACACATTTTCACTATCCTTATGTTGAGTGTTAAGTTGCATTTGCAATTGTATAATCATTGTGTATTTCTTTTTTTCTTTACTGTTGCATATTTTGTTTTTTTTTCTTGTTCTCAAAAAGTATTAACATCCATTGCATGTTCATTTTGTTTCGTTTTTTATATATTTTGTTGTTGTTGTTCTTGTTGCAGCTGCTAATTAGGTTTTACAATAAAAATTGAATTTTAATGTTTGTTTCTTTGCTGTTTGTCCATTGTAATTGGCTGCTGCAGTTTGCTATTGATTTATTCTTTTTTTAGTGTGTTTCGAATTTAGATTTCGTGTGGCAGAGTTATAAATTGTATTTAATATGCAATTGTTACCCTCGTGTATCCTGCTGCTCTGCTGGTCTGGCCAAAAAGGAAAGTGTGATAAGAGATATAACTAACAATACGCTCAAACAAATCAAATATCCGATAACAATTTGTTAAAAGAGATTCCAGTGCATTTGTGTGCACGTGAACTTAATTAAATGAGTACATTGTTTGGCTCACAAACATTCGTATAATAGTGACTATGTATATATATTTAATAAAAATGCTTTAAAAATAGTCAAATGCGTACAAAAAGTTTCACGTTTTCGCCACGTTCATCATTTCGCCATCAAATGAGTTTCATAATTTAACTATTTCATTTCGCTAAAGTCTTCCAACTTGACTGCCTCTGCCTCTCTCTGCTTGAGGAGTTTTTATTATTAATTATTAATTATTATTATTATTATTAAATATTTACTTTGCCTCTGTCAAACTTATACAAACTGTAAAAATTATGTTAAAATGTTGTGATTTGGTATTTTGGTAAATTTCTCCTTGTTTTGTCCCGTGTTTGATTAGCTTTCATCTTCGAGGATGAAGATCTATCATTAGACTGTTGTATACATTTAGAATTTCTATTTACTTCACTTCTTATAGCCTTCTATGGTCTGTAGTTTCAATTATTTCTCTTTCTCTTTGTTTTTGTTTAATATTTCCCTTCATCGTTTAATTAAAGTTTACTTTTGTATATTTAATTCAATTTGATTGGAAACCTAAAAAATGTTTTGATTATGTTTCGATTTGTTGCTACAATGGGTTCAATGGATTCTTTTTTATCGGGGTTTTTTAAAAAAAATGAATGAGTTATCCTGTGAATGTGAGTGTGGACAATGCCTGCAAGTACACTGAAAAGAAAAACCATTGACAATCGCCACTAGCACGGACAGTGTACGGCCGGAAGAATAAAGAAATGTTCAGCAATTGGGGATTTCATTGTTCCTGAATCGAATTAACATCCAAGCTGCATTCACAACCAATTAATTATTATTTCCCATTTTGTTTTTGGTAGAATTTTCATTGTATTCGACTATATACGGTATTTTGGTTTTTGTCTTTGCTAAAAATTCGTTCTACAAAAATTGAAAACCATAGGGTATTGAGACGTAGGAAAATCAAAACTATCTTTTCAATTGAGTTCTCTCAAAACTTGTGCCTTTGTCTATGGGATTTTCTGGGGCTTGGTTTTTCGGGGATCGCTTTTCCTTTGTTTAACTATAATTCTGTTGTCATCGTTTCTCGATTCTTAAAGTGTTCAAAGTGAAGTTCTTAATTATTATTGTAATTCTGCTAGAAGGTGTCGTCTTTTTTTGGTTTGTGTTCGTTTTTTTCTTTTTATGCTTATATATTTTTTTTCATTTACTTTTATTTTTCTTTTGCATAGTTTTATAATTTAATTTTTAATGTTTGCCCGCTTTAACGTGTTGAGTTTGCTTTGCTTTGAGTTAATTTTTGGTTTCTTGTGTTTTTTTTTGTTTTTGCTGATTGGATTCTTTGTGAAGGCTCGGAGCCCAATTTAATTGCATGGAATCATTTTTATTATTTGGTTTTCCTTTTTTAGTTTACCATTTAACATTTTGACTAAATTTTTGCTATTTTTCGTTTATGTGTATGTGGATTTTGTATGGTATCTTTATGTATTTTTTTCAGTGTACTTCCTACGAACTAAACATTTTCATTGCTGCTTTTTCATTTTAATTTTCTCATTACGATTACGAGTGTGTGTGTGTTGATTTGCTTCAGTGTTTGTGTGGCTTAATTGGCTAAAATGTTTTTCATTTAACCCTTTTTGGTTTTCTTACTTTGCATTTGACTTTGTTTTTCTTGTTTGTTTTGTTTTTTGTTTTTTTTTTTTTTTGCAATTCTCTGGGTTTTTTTTTCTTTTATAATTTAAATTCTCTAAGCCTAAATACAATTGTTTGCAATTTGTTTACGGGTTTCCCTTCTCATCGCCTTGACAGCTTCGTCATCGGTTTTACTCCTCAATAAATGTATTTAAATCGAAATTTACTTTCAAGTCTTTTCAGCGACAAATGCATTTGAATTTGTTCTCGTATTTCTTAATCATGTTAAATCTTTTGCCTTAGTTCATATTAAATCTGCTCAAAATCCTTCGCTTTAATTATGCTTTTATTATATGTTTTGCACTTTAAATACAATCAATATAAATCAAAGTCTTCTTTTTTGGGTTTTTAATTTATGTTTTTAGGTTTTGTTTTTTTTTTTGTTTCTTTCTAAAAAGGATCTTCTCGAGTGTGTCCTTTTTGTGGTGCTTCTCTCGTTTAAAAACGTAAACGTAAATGTAAAAATGACAAAAACTCTTCGATGTTTTATCCATTTAAAAAAGAGAGGAAACAAACCGAAGCCAAGCATTTTTCAATAGCCAACCACATCCACATTCATCGATGCATCTTCATTTCGCAGCATTGAGCTTGAAAAATGCTTTTGGGTTCGCTTCGCCTGCTTTGAACTTTGAACTGTTGCTGTTGCTTACTGCTTACTGCTTTTGGTTACTGCTTTTAGCTGTTTCTGTTGCCGTTGCCTTACACTTGATTAGTTAAAATTGAGAATTCGAACAGAGGAATTGAAGTTGTGGGTTAAGAGTTCTTATGCTTGCTTAGCTTGATACTAAATGTTTTGCTTTGCTTTTTCTGATTTAATTTTTCACATCGTCTTTGCGGGTTGTTGACTGTGGATCTGTGCCTAAATTTATCATGTCTCGTGGTTTCCACACCGGGGACCCTACAATTAAATGAAAGAAAAGAAAAGATACAATGGAAACCATATATGAAAAAATATGAAATATTTTCGTTTCGGTTTTTGCAGAACTTAATTTGTAGTTTTTCGTTTTCAGTTTTCTTTTTTTAAATATAGATTTTAGAGAGCGAAAGAGTTAGAAAGAGCAAGTGGGGACCGAACGGAGGGTAGCATCTCCATTTGGTTATATACAATTGTGTTGGAACAGATTTTCATAAGTAATTTGTGGCCAATTCGGATTCGTTAAGTTAAAAAATAGCATGCAAGCAAAGTGCCCAAAGCGCCCATGCACTTTGGACACTTTTTGTTGGTTAAAAAATATAAGCAAAACTAATTATTGTTTAATGTAATGAGCACTACTTCAAGCTGGGTCGGCTACTTGATATAGTTTGGGGGGGAAAACTGGGACGGGATAGTGGGAGTGATTAACAGCTAATTCAACAACTAATATTGGTGATTAGGGTAGATTTGGTTAGAGAGTTGTGTTGGCTAAAATGTTGACATCGCTTGGTTCATTTATTCATTTTCTATTTAACAAATAGTTTAGTTAGCTTTAGCCTTGGCAAATTTTCGAATTTCTGATCAAAGGTTTTGCATTTTATGCCAACATTTTCCGTTCTGCCTCTTCTGTTTTTTTTTCGTGTATGTGTGTGTTTTTTTTTTTCTTGATAAAAAGGGCTCCAATTCCAATTATAGAAAAAATGAAAGAGAGAAATTTATGTACATACATATATATATATATGGGATGGAAATTGGGGTGTTTATAATTTCGAAAATTGTGGTCGAGTGAGTGGTGAAATTGAAATTGAAATTGTTTCGCATTTCAGTTAACCCACTTGCTAATTTCGAAATTAGTTTTCCAGATGCAAAAGTCAAAGAGCGTGATTCAAAAAACGATGGATAAAGTTGTGCATAGATGAGAGTTTCATAAAAGTCAATTCAGTTTTAATTTTATTTCAGTTTTTCAGTTTTTCAGTTTTTAGTTTTTGGCACACGAAAAAGTTGTACGGAAAACAGAAAATTAAATTTCTGGTAAATAATTGAAGTGAAAAAATGCCGAATAAATTCTGGTTTCTGGATACTGGAGTTGGTGGTGGTGGTGAGGAGGAGAAGTGGAATTGTGGGGCACGTGTGTGTAACCATAAGACATATATAGTTAGATAAATATATATATATATATTATCGATTATAATGGACTTGGCATTAGCATTGCTGTCTAGTACAAGATTTATGGCTTAGATCTTCGGCACACTCCGTCATATTTTTTTTTTTCGTGATATTTTGATTGAGAAAATGCAAAACGTTCAAAATTGAAAGGGAAAACTTGCAAAGTTCATCGATATTGATTTGAATTTCGGTTGTTCTTTAGTTAGTTAGTTGTTAGTTTGTTAATCAAGCGATGCCAACTAATAATATCAAGTGTTTGTAACAGACACAACAGATACACAGATATACGCTATATAAGAAGATACACACAAATGCATCGAATGGGCGGGAAAAAATACCTAGAAACTTAACATGCCTAATATAGCTCCGAGTCCGTCTCCGACTCCGACTTCGATTTAAGACTTACGACTATATATATAGCTAACTGAATTCAACATTATTCGAGTTTTGGGATTTTAGTTATCTTTGAGATAATCGTGTGTGTGTGTGTTAGTGTGTTTAGACAAAATGAAATATCACCCGTTAAATTGTTTAATTACTAATTCAATTCAAGTACTCATCACCGACAACAAGCTCCGTTTGCCTAATTACAAATGAATATTGCACTTACCTGCTAAGCAACTACCAAACAAATTTAAATGCATAACTAATCGAGGGGGGTTTTCAGGGGAGTTGTGTTTGATGTTTCGAGAGATTTGGGGATGGGCCAGGAAATCGGTGCATAAACTTTATAAATATATTTATTCGGTTTATTAGTTTCCCATTCTTGTCGCTGTCCTTTGATATTTAACTGTTTGTATACTTTATGTGTTTACTTTTATCTCGTTTGCCATTTGGTTAATTGCATTTCAATTGCTTTAGATTAGTTTTCAGTTTTAGTTTTTCGCATTTAGTTCGGAGTTTCCATTATTAGTTATTGTGTGTGCTCGCTTTAGTTTTCGATTTTTACGCTTTTGATTTTGAAGTTTGCAGTTAGTTTGTTGATTTTTCGGTTATTTGTTTAGTGGATTTCAGTGTTTGTATGTGTGTGTTTGGTTGTGGGTGTGTGCACACACACAAGAATTACCGTTTAAATTTGATATTTGTTTTCGTTCGCCGTCTGCGGCCTCCGCTTATCTCTATTTAGTTTGCCTTTATGTTCGTATATTTTTTTGAGATTTTGTTTTCAGTGTAACATTTATGTTGTATATATGCTGCTGTTGCTGCTGTATATATATATATATATATATATGCCGTATTTACGATGTATATTTTGATTTTTGAGAATGTTTGTTTTCTTATCTTGTTTTGATTTTGCTGCTGTGAAGCCCAGTGTAAACTGTAAACTGTAAACGTTCTTGAAGCTTAAACTTATTTATTTTGACTATGTTTTCCTTTGTCTTATTTTCTTTTTATACTGCTTTGAATTCTCGTTACAACAACCTGAAATTTGTTTGACCTTAATCATTTTCTATATATATTTTGATTTAGTCGAGCGTTTTTGCGGCTTGGGGCCAGAGAATCGAATGGAAATTCCCGACCTTCGACCCGAAAAGATGAGGAGGAGTAGGATGGTTATATACGCGTAGCTACACTTAACACATATTTATATAATATAATGATTACCCATTACTGAACATTGAGGTACGACTTACGATTATCATTCTCTGAATACATCGCCATTTCTCTTTTTGATTTGTATTCGTTTTATTGTATTTCGTGTTACGCTGATTTAATTGGAATGTGAAACGGAAAAGTTTGGAAAACCCATGCGGAAAATGTTTCATTTGATTTGCCCATCGACTTGTTGTATATTTTATGCATGTATATTTGTTTATATCTATAAAAAACCTATAAAAATCATACAAAAAACCATATGCAATATATGCAAATTATTTGTCACAACATTATTGGTACACACACTGATGCCCGTTAGCACAAACGTGCAAATTGGCAAAATTTTCTAACTAACTAATGTTTGTTTTTCCTTCTTTTCTTTGTTTTTTTTTTTCGCTAGTTTTCTTTTTGTCCTTTATGTAAATAATCCCCATATCGATAGGTATACTCTTGTTAGGTATATGTTATGTTAACCCCTGGAATATTGGCGCTCGACCCAAAAGCCCAGCTCAGTTGCAGATTCATTTCGACAGATGGGTAATTAAAAATTTTTGATTTCATTTGCGGAAATGGCATAGTTTCCACTTTGCCGCTTTTCCTGGCTTTACCGCCCTCTGCTAATAGTTAGTTAGCGACTTTTCCCGAACTTTTTACCTATCTGCATGTGTGTGTTTGTGTTTGAAGTGCATATAGTTTTCTTTCTTCTGTGTGTGTGTTTTTTTTATTATCTGCTTCTGGCTGTCTTATTTTTCCCATCTATGTTTCAAGTTGAGTTTGCCATTTGTTTGTCTGCCTGTCTCTTAGTACGTAGTTTACTTGAGTGCGAGTATGAATTTCAACTTTAGTTTTAGTTGCTGTTGCTGCTGATGCTGCAGCTACTTTTGCTGCTCTTTTCTGTTGTTTGCCCTCGTAATTACGGCACTTGAGTATTGTGTGTGCAACGCGGCGTATACGTAATATTTCTACTTGCCACCCGAGGCGAACGGAACTTCCGCCATTTTGTTTGTTAATGTGTGTGGGTGTGGGTGTGGGTGTGAGCGAGTATGTGTTTGTGTCTGAGTGTGTAAATCACGGCGAAATGTTCGCGCTCAACTCGGTTGCAACTTAAATAATTAACTGGAAAACGATGGGGTGGCACACAGCCACACACCCATTATGCAACCTTTCCCACCCGGGATTAGTAACCCCCATTCTTTGATTAGTTTTCGGTATGAACTACATATGCTGCGCTAAAAGAGCTAACTACGCTCAGGTTCGGTGACTTACGGCTAACACTTATATGGTTTTTTGGTACGAGTATGTATGTATGTATTGGGGTATGGTAACATTTCTGCTAGTTCTTCTATTTTTATAAAGAGTGCCTTGCTTTCTTACTTATCCTTGTGAGTTTCTTTGTTGAAGTAGTAGTAGTAGTAGTAGTAGATTGTATATAGGCTAGGTCTTTTTGATTTCAATCCCTTGTGTTGGAAGTTCGTGTTCGGTTTTGATTACTTTCATTATAGTTTGCATATTGTGAGTTCTTTACGTATATCTGAGCTGAGTTCGGTTAAAATTAGTTTTGTTGAGGCATTTTGGGTTGTTCGGCTGTTATCTTTGGTTTCAAAATAGTGGAGGTCTTTAGTGGAGGTCCTTTAGTTGGAAGTTCCTTTTTGATGGAGTATTCCATTAAACATGGATCTCGAAGTAGTCGTGACAGTCAACACAACCGCCGGGTGCCTCGGAGGAGCCCATCTCGGGCACAAATCCTATTCCCCCAGTGGCCGTGGGCTGGGCACTGACCACCACCATTCCACGTTGCGTCTTCTTCCGCGTGCGACTTTGCCGCACGCGGGACTTATGCTAGGAGGGTCTCTTCTGATACAGACAGTCGATGCATGTGGTGTACTCCGGTGCCGAGGAGCTCAGTTGATAGCCACCCTGCGGATCATGCTGGCAGCCAGTATATCCTCCCATATCAGGGGCATAGTTCATATATTGATGTTGATGCTGCTGCTGTTGCTGTTGGTGGTGCATCGGTGGCTGATGCAGTGGTTGTGGTGGATGTCGTGGCAGAGGATCGTATATGGGTTGCGATGAGAAGGTATTCTCAGCGGACTGGGATCGCAGGGGTCCCGAGCTGTAGACCACATAATTGCGTTCTGGGGAAACCCCATAAGTCCTATGTCCGTAGGAGCTACTAGTGGTAGTACTATCCCTGGAAGTTGAGCGCTCCAGGGATTTGCTTAGCCTGTTCCTACTGCTTGAACCTCCACCATAACGTCCTGTTGGAGCAGCAGCCACATAGTGATCACTGCAAGTCTGGTTGTCATACACCGGATAATACTGATAGGTTTCCTGGGGCCTTGGTCGAGTGCCGGTTTCAAAGCTTCCATGGGCGGACATGCTCCGCTTACGACTGCCATGTGGCACATCCAAGTTATGATCAGATTCACCGTGACTATCAAAGCTGCTGCGTGGTGAGTGGCGAAGACAGGAGCTACCTGTCATTCCCCTGTCTGGAGACAAATGATCCATACTGCCTCTGGGAGAAACCCTGGGCGAAAGAGTCTCCACACTACACACATGTGATGGTCCGCCTTTCTTTAGACAGCTTCTATCAGGACTCTTTGACTTGGATGGACTGGAAGGCGGCTTTAGGATGCCAGGAGCCGGTCCACTGGTATGCTTCAATATGCCACCACCTTCAGAGGAGCGACGTGGACTGGGTGTCCTGCGACCACCAGAAAGGCGGTCTTGTGAATTATCCCTTGAGGAGCACACACTTAATCGCTTGCCTTGATCACTCAAACTAGTCCTAGGGGACTTAATCTTAATAATTCTCACTGGAGAGCTACCCTGTGACTTGCAGCGATCTGGGGAGATATATATCTGCCGCCTGCCACCCTTTGCCTTGGTGGAAGCAGGTCGTTCCGGTGACTTGGCCTTAAAGATCTTGTCCACCTTTTTGTCAATGACCACGATGTGCGAGGCCAGCGAACTGGTGGTGGCTTCTTCCTCTGTTTCATCACCTGACCTCTCAGAAGGACCCGTAGTGGTGCCAGTGCTATCTGATTCTGTGGCTGGCCTAGAGGGTGATTCAATGTCCACCACCACTGTTTGTTGGGTATTCTCAACTATAGTTTGTGGTTCCGGCGAGAGACTGGAGTCATTCTGCTGCTGATCTCCAGGATCTTCGGTCATATCCTGCGGATCAAAGGCCTTCTCGCGCAGACTCTCCATGTAGGCCACTATGTCACAGGTGCCATCGGCTAGGTTCTCCTGCTCGAGATCACTCAAATGCTTGTCCATAAAACGAGCTGTGGCGTCCGTTTCGGTTGGGATACGGTCACGGTCACGTCGCTGCTTATGCCCGGATTCCCTGGCCTGGCCCGACGGATGCTGGTGGACGACGGCCACCTGCTGTGAGGCGGCCAGTCGTTCCGCCTCGCTCTCGAAGATCTCGATCACTTCGATATCCTGCTTGGGGGATTGACGCGGCGATTGACGCGGCGACTGACGGGGAGAGGGATGTAGGGTATGGGATTGGGTCTCTCGGGGATCGGAGGCAAACAAGCTACCACTACTGCCTAAACTTAAGTTAAAAGAGGTCGCCATCTGGATGGCATGCGCCTCTGACTCCGACTCGAGCTCCGATTCATCCGGGCTGGGCTTACCTAGGTCCTTCATCAGCACCGGCTGGTAACTGGCCGGCGGATGCGACGATTGTATGAGGCGCGCCTGGCTGCCGGTGCTGCCCACCGATAGCGTCGATGTGGTGCTGTCAGGTTACGGATTTCACAATTCAGATGTCAAGATGCGGGTCGAGCAGTAAGAGAAAGGGATAAAAACACAGGGTCAAGCAATAGTCGAGCTTACTTCGCGAGCTATAAACCGGGTTGGAAATCTCCTGACTGACTGGATTAAAGGTTATAAATATTCTAACTCCTTAATCTTTTTTCTCACTGCAATGTTTGTATGTTAACTTAAGCTGCATGTTATTTAGATAGTTAGCTGATTAACTATTTTAATACCTACATAGCAGTAAGGATTAGTTTTATTGGATCAATCCAGTTAGTCAGCAGAGAACCAGTTAGCAATGGGTTAAAATCAGGAGTAACCAAACTTACCTCAGCGTCAGGTGATTGGGCGTCCGACCCAGTGTGGCCTTGGGCCTGATTGTGCCCTGCTGCGAGTCCTCCTCGCCCTCCGATTTCGTTCCAGGATCGATCCTTTCGATGTCCGAGCTATGGTGATGCAGATGTGGCTGCCGAATGGGTGGTGGCGGTGGCTCCCTGGGATGCGGATGAGGATGTGGGTGGGCATGGGCATGTCCTTGCTGCATCTGCTGTTGCTGTTGTTGCTGTAACTGCTGATGCTGCTGCTGATTGGGATCTGGGGAAGAGCACGTGATTTCTTTATGGTACGGCGTGTGATGATGCGGGATGCATTTGTTACGGGAATTGTTAGCGATCTTCTCGACAGAATTGGAATCATCTGAACTGGGCTTCAACTTACCTGTAACATCGCCCACTGTCTTGCTGCGTCCACGGAAGCCAGTTGGTTGCATCTGCTGGCCGTGAGTGTGGCCAGAGGCATAGTGGACAACGCCCACACTTGGGGGCAGGTCGTCCGCTTCCTGGCTGCCTGACAAATTGTCGTAGTCAATGTTACCAGCCGAGTGGCGCTGGGATCCAGACTTCTTCTTTGGTTTGCCCAGGGTGTGAGAGCCATGAACAATAGTGATCTGGAAAGATAAGTAAATATAAAGTATGTAAGTATAGGTACAAGATAATATTTAAATATATGTGGCGGTCCAGCCTAAGACGCCACACAGCGGAGTTGAGCGAAAGCTAAACCAGGCTAATTAAGAAACGGTCGGCTGGTAACACTGTTCTTGTCGCCGTCAGTTTAAGCTAAGATTTTTGGCGTGTGTGCTTCGAAATATATTTTTAGTATATTGTGTTTACCTGCTGCTTGGGACGTTCCAGCGTCTGAGAATTACCCGCATAACCCATGCTGCCCATGCCCTGCGAAGAGTGTCCAGAGACGGAGCCGGAGCTGCCGCCAAAGTTCTTCATCGGAATTGACATGTTCCGGACGCTCTCCCGAATGATCTGACGAATGGTCTTCAGGAAGGCATTGCGGAAGTCTGCGGTGCTGTTGGACAGCACATAGACCTTCTCGGAGCGACGTTGCAATTGGGAACGCAAATGGATGAGCTCCCACAGGAAGTGCGAGTCCATATCCTTGGCCGAACTGGCGCGCACTTGCACCTCGGTTACGGGTATAAGCACCTGGTAGCGAATGATCTCCACCTCATTGGTGGCATTCTTGCTGGATACGCCCTGGGAATAGGATAAATATGAAAGAGGTTAATACTTTCTTAAGGTATTGTATAAATTCAACTAACCATTAACTTCTTCTTTTGACGCAGCCGCTCCTTGCAGAGGAACACTACTGCCGACTTGAACACAAAGCACATGGCATGTAGCTCTAGTCCCTTCTTGATCTTGCCCAGAAAGTCCGAAATGTTAAGCCATTCCACTCCGCCATAGTACAGGAGATCTCCTAAGTTTAAAGAATTTTCAACTATTTAGAGGAGTTCCAAATAGGCTTTAAGAATATTTTTTCTAACTCTAATCTATGTTTATGTTGTCTCACCTGGACTTAGATCAATGGGCTGTTTGCACGACTTTTGATGCTGCCGGAACAGGTGATCAAAGATGGCCCCGTACTCTTCATGGATGCGCTGCATCTCATTGATGTGCTCGGCTACCTTTTCCATGCCCTTAAGTGCCTCTGTTTGGTGTTTAATTAATTAATATAAATCAGGAATTGTTATATCTTCCATATACATACCGCAAAGATGCACATGCTCATCGGCCCGGGTGTCTGTAAGGTTGCGCATTTGCTGCAGGAGCAAAGGATATTTAAGGATACGCTGAATGGGCTTGATCAGATACGATTCCAGGGTGCTGCTGTGCTGCTGCTTGGGATTCCGGGCGGCCAGGAACTCTTGCAGGGCGTGATTGCCCTCGTCTGGATGAATGAGGAGGGGACACGGATAAGAATTGAAATGCAAATTGAGACATTTGCCAAATGATTCGATTTCAATGGACGCTCGTTCGAGTCGGTGTAATTAATTGCAACGTTGCCCCATTAGAGCCAATGGGAATGGTTATGCGGGGGGAATGGTGGGGTAACAGGGGAAGGTACACAAGGATATGCAGTTACAGCGGCTATGACAGCGTCACAACGTCGACAAGAAAATGTCATTAACTTGTTCTTATTGTCAGCCGAGCAGCTTTTGATAAAGGCAAAGTCAAAGCCTGTCTGCAGCAGGAAAGGCAGCTGGAGATGGAGCTTCAGCTGGTGCAGATTTACGTCTAATAGCGTCTGCCGTTGGCTGCTTGTCCTTCTGCCAGTCAGCCAGCCAGCCAGCCACGCTCCCTTCTTCCCCATCTCCATCTCCATCTCCAGCCTCATCCTCATCGTCAACCCCTCAATATCCCTCCGATCCGCAACAGGATTCTCCTGCTCTTGCACGTAACGAAGGCACTTAAGTGCACTTCTTGCTATAATTAATTATCCTTTCAACTTTTTGCATAAAATTTCATGCAACAGCCGGGTGCAGTGCCACCACCCATCCTCGAGTGGATACTGCTTCCAAACTCCCCCTTTCAGTTACCTTGACTACGCTTTTGCATCATTGATTGTAAATATTGCGCATACATTTTTTACCTTCAACGCTTTTGATTAGCTGCAAATCCCATTCTATCAACCCATCAACCCATCATTTCATCCATGGACGCATCAATCACTGTGGCATGATAAAGGCGGGTAGTGGTTGGGCTTTATAGCAGCCAGCTGTTTGCTGGAGTGTTTTTAAGCTTAGACTAAGTCTAATTTAATTATGACATGTTGTCACGCGGCAGTTTGCCTTTTATCCGGCTCACTACTGCAAGGCAAGCTTAGTGGAGAAGAGCACCCAAGTTCCAACCCCGCATCCCCTGCCTTTCCACACCCCTTTAAGCCCCACCCAAAGAACAGAAGTTCTGAAGCCCTGGCATAGTTTTGGGTCGCCATTTGTAAGCGTGTCATAATTCTACAAGTTTAATTAACAAAAGATACTTGACAGTTGCCGCTGCTGCTGCCACTGCTACTGCTGCTGCTGCCTTGGCATGAATATGAATATGCTGCTCTGGGAAGGAACCCCATGCCACCAAATCCCATCCCATGCCACATCACACCCCCCTTTTTTGGTTGGGAGTTTGCCTTCAGTTTGCGGTTTCCACTTTGGGGGTGTCGTCGACGTCGGCATTTGCGGTTGTAATTATTCATTTAACTTGCAAATCATTTTAAAGTGGGCGCAACGCGGCCAAAAACGGGGCGTGGCACAATTGAAGCGAATAGTTTGCCAATTGTTCGCTCTGTGGATTCGGATGGGTTCGGTTCGGTTATTTGACTTTTACAAGTTTCTTGCTCAACTGAAACTCAAATAGACTTTGACGCTTGACGCTGATTGCAATAGTTGCTATATTGTATGCTCTCAAAGAGGCTATATATATACACACACACACACAAACACATGTACAGTGCGTTTCATAAGGGTAAATGCTAATTGGGTTGGGAAAAAACTTAAAGTTTTAACCTTTTCCTGATAGGTAATTCTCTCTTCTTGCATTAATTAGTGCTATGTTTGCATTAGGAAGTTCACTAATCAAGTTGAAATGTAAAATTACTTCATTTTCCTTTAAGTTGTTTCAATTTTGAACTGCAAATAAGTTCCCTTGTGTCTAATATTGTTATCCCCGATGTACATGCAAATACATTCCTTGTAATGTGCCTAATCAAAGTTCTAATTTAATTTTTTCCAAGATTTCTAGTTTTCCATTTACATATATTGTTACCAACTGTCTTACTGCTGATGTATGTAAATTTGTCTGGGGGATTGCTTGTAATTCTGTAAAGGAATACTCACTTGGATGCAGGACTTTCTGGGCCTTGCTGTGACTGGCACAGAACGAGGAATACAGCTTGAAGTGGTTGACGTAATACAAGAAGGCCGAGCCAATTGCAAAGAGAACATTCTGCGAATCGCAATGATATGGAATTACTAATGTGCAACACATAAATTACCATTGACAAAACGCACCCTAAACTGGCCACAGTGCTCGAACTTGTTAAACTCTGGCTCCAGATCCAAGGACTCTTCCAGATTCTGCAGGAACTGTCGCTGGAATGTGACGATCTCGTGGATGTTGCCAAATAGAGCGTTGATCTCGGCATTGGAGAGGAATGTCTCGCGTTTCATGGGCTCCAGATAGTGCTCCAGCAGATTGTTCAGGTGCTGAAAAAGTTAATAGAGAGGCGGCGGATGGTTCAATAAAGCTCAAACGATAATACAAATTAAGGGGAAGTACTTTTTTTTTAGTTTAAGGGACAGTAGCGAAAATGCATAAATTAAATTAAAAAATCAACGACCGACGATGCCGCGGTACCGTCCCTTTTCTGGCCACAACAATTCCCGGCGGAGTTGCCCAGCAGTTATGCTTGGTTGGAGGAAACTTTTTAGTTTTGCCAACTGGCACAAAACATGAAACAAAAAAGAGTGGAGAAATACTGTAGCATAGCCACAGGCGCGCGCTTTCATTTGGAACAATACTTCCGGGCAGCGGGGGCGTTGGGTGACGGGCAGAGCGGGCAATAGGCGGGCCATGGCAGGTTGGCCACACAGCGCTCCACAGATAAGACCCGGAGCCATCGCCCGTCGCCGCAGCGGCGCTTTACATAATTTCTAAATTATAATAATTATTTGTATGCTTCCTGGGCCAGACCAACCCAAAAACCAGACTTGAAGTTGGCTTAAAGCAAACAACTGGCAAGGAGATGCCGAATCGGTAGAAACAGAAATATGGCAGTAGGAGAAGACCAAACAAAAGCATAGCGACACAGTTAAAGGATTAAAATTTGCATTTTTAATTGCAGGCGGACTTTTTGCCGCCCAACTCTAATGAACACAAGTCAGTGGTCGATGCTGGGATTCGTATTAAAGTTGGAACACTGACCATAAAATTATGGGTTAGTAATATTTTACTAAGATTTATGAAAAGAAATTTTAATCAGGTAGAAATAAATATACAAAGTTATTCACTGGGTCTTTAGGCAGCTATACATTTTACAAAGCATACTTTTAGGCACTCGTTTTTATAAAAGAGAGTTTAAATCTCCAATGATTTTCTCTCTGTAGACTTACCTTCACATAGGTGCGTTCCGTATCCACCAGCTCCATGACGACTTTGCGCAGCTTCTCCGCATCGGTCAGTTGGCGCGATGGGGTTAATGCCGTGGTCGACACCGACGAGGTGACCGAGCCAGTTGGGCTCGATTTGCGTGTTTCCTGGGGTGAACGACAAAATCCGGTAACCTTAACACGGTTCACAGGTCAGGTTCAAGTTGTTGTAGTTGTTGTTTACAGTGGTGTTGTGTGGTTGTTGTTGTAGTTGTTATTGTTGTTGTTTTGTTGGTGTTGTGTTGATTATTGTTGCATGATGAGGAGGAACAAACCCAAAGGAAGAACAGAACGAAAAGAGATGCGAGCGCGTGAAAAGGAGAGACACCAAATAAATGACAATAAACAAAAATGAAGTTAGCCATGACAGAGATAGATAAGAACAGCGATAGTTTATAACACCTAGGTGGGGAGGGTAGGTAGCTCTCTTTGGGATCTAGATGCCGTTGGGTGGTGCTAAATGTGGGTTGGGGGAGGGGTTATTCAAAAAGGATTGGAATGAGTTTTGGGCGTGGCCAAAAGCCCGCGGCCACTTTAAGGAGACACGGAGACAGCTGCGGTTCTAAATGACTGTCACGTCCTTGTCCGAGTTGTTGGTGTTGTGCTTTGTCCTCCGTGGGTGTTGGTGTTGCGGCCAAAGTGTTTGTGGGTCTCAATCTCAAGCTCCCACCATTGCCATCCTTCCCGGGAAACTAACTATCTTGTATTCGTACCACCCACAACCTTTCTGTTCTGCTTTCTCTTTGTGTGTGTGTGTGTGAGTGTGTGTGGTTACAAGCACATTTGGCACTGACAGTTGACGCTTGACGGTTGACATACACAAAATACATACGAACATGTCGTTGCCCCATCCTAGATATGCTTTATCCACCACCCCTCCTCACCGTTTCCTTTAAACCCCCTATTTTTGCATTAAGACTTAGTGGCGTCAGAGGTTTTCTCCTTCAGCCATCTTGGTGGCTCGTTCTCTTGACTTTTCTCCTATTTGCCTAGCTCTTCGGCTTCACCTACATGTCTCTATGTCACAAAAAAGAAATATAGCAAAAAACACTGGCAAAAAGTGTTAAATGGAGCATTCCTGATAAATTGACTTAACAAAAGGAACGGCAAATGAATTTGCATTGTAAATGCCTAAACAAACAGAACTCAAACCACAAATAAGGTCTTGAACTTGCCGAAGAAAGGGGTATGAAGTGCTTGAGAATTCCACAAATTACATAGATTAGAATAGAGGAAGTAGGATAAGTCTAAGGGTACACTGAGATAAACTAATTGTGTCTTAAACTTAATTTAAACTACCTTTAACCTTGAGATTACCAGAGTCTGATATATTTTTAAAATTGTAAACATTATCGAATCATATCAAACGCTTTATATGAAGATTATGGCAAACTATCGATGGATTTTGGAGGTCTTTTATCTAGCTACATGATCCCTTATCACGTTGCCATCACTAGACAGCAGCTCCATCTCTTTCTTTACCCCCTTAGCCCCTCTCTTTCTGCACTGCTGCAATTGCAGTTGTCATTGTTTGGCACTGTTGTTGCCCGGCATTGTGGAGACATTTCACTTTTATGCAGTTGCACTTTGTGTATTGTTACTGCCCTCTCTTTCTTCAGCACTATACCCCTCTCTCTCTCTCCCTCTCGTCCACTCAGCAGTTCCCTTGGTTGTTGCAGCTTGTTCTTGTCTACTTTTAACTGTTTTATTGTTCTGCATTCTAGGGTCTGAGCTGAGCTGCGCTTCTGATTTGCATAAGCGACGCCGACCCAAAAGCCAAAACCAGCAGACAGGGGGGCCAAAGAAAAAAGAAGGTGGCAAGATGGGGGCTTCCACCAGGTGAGACAGGTGCAACATCTGTGGCAACGGTAGCGGCAGCTTCTGGCTTTTGGCGCTGAGTGCCCACATTGTTGCCGCTGGCCTGGCCCAAAGATGAAAAATTTGAAAATGTCTTGAATTTTGCGCCCAGCCTCTTCGTTTCGTCCTGTGTGAAATGTCAACTTGAATTAAAAGGATTCCTTATATAACACAACACCCCTTTTCCCTCTTCTGGCTCCCCTCAGTGTGTTTGTGTGTCACAGTGTTCAAGTATCATTAAATGAAGTGGGTTTCTGCCAGTTTCGAGCACACTTGGGGAAAGCATATCCAGAAAACAAAGTGCATTCTGTGGCATCTTTGCTTGTTGTTCTATCTGTCCCGTCACCCCCTATTCTCAACCCGTCTGGTCATTCACTGAGAAAAAGTGTTCCTAATATCTAAAGTTATTAACTTAATCAGCTTGACTTGTTATCAAATATTTATGTTACATCTTTGTAAAGATATGAAACTTTCTGATAGGCCTTCTAATAAGAGAAGTATTAAGTATTTTCCAACTTTTCTTTCATGTTTTTTTTGAATACTTTTTCTCTCTCTGTAGGCATATCTGTTGTCCTGTGTATATATATATAGATATCCTTGATATTTTTATGCCAGGCACATTGCTATCCGTGACGTTTATTGTTTGCTGCCTAGAGGAGAAGGAAGCGGCGGCGCCGCGACGAAGCATCTTCTCTGTCTTCCTCTTGGCGGCCGTGGCGACCCAATAGGCCAAATTTGCCATGACATCTTGAGATGTGTCGAGACACGCCTTGGGGCCTAGAGCTCTCGGAGATCTCGCTTCCTGCTATGCCACTGCGAGCATTTCTTGCCACATCTTTTTGTGCAAATTTCAATTTGTGCACATTTCAATCACAAGTGCTCATTGGGGAATGGAGGAAGTCGGCCTTCCGAAAACCACACCACATCTACGACAACGACTAGTGTACAACAACCCATTCATTCCTTATAAACATCCACCCACCAGCTGCCACCCACTGAATGTCGTGTTTGGCGCTCGTTTTAATAGTTTCCGTTTCCGCTTTGCGAGTTCAAAGCAATTTGATTTGCCTTCCAAGTGGCAGGTTCCTGTGGGACGATGGGGTTAAAATACATACCAAAAGAAGGGGGTGGGATTGTGGGTCGGTGCTGGGGGTCATGGGGGGAGAGGGGTCGATAGAGTTGTGTTTGCGTTTGGTTTTTGCCCCCATTCCCAGTTTCAGGAGGTCACCCGCCGCCCTACTCCTCTTTCTACTCCTTCCATCTCCTCCTGATCATCATCACAACGATTTTCGGGCACTGCACTTACTTGCTCCGCGGTCTTTAGCAGATTCTCAATCTCAAAGCTGCTCGTACGCGATGTTGGCTTGGTCACGCCCAGTCCGCCCACGACCACGCCTCCACCGCCCACAGCCAGCTGGGCGGCCATGGCAGCGGGATCCACAAAGGAGGTGGCCGGTGAGCTTTCCGCCTCCGGCGAGTACAAATCCTTGCTAGTGCCATCTGGAAATTGGAGGGGAGATAAGCGAATGTTGTGATTAAGTATTATTATTATTACTACTTTTATTATTATTAGTTTTGGCCTGCCTCGTAATTAGTTGTATGTGTGTTTGTGGGCGGGTGTGTGTATGTGTGGGTGTGTAAGAGGCGCCTGGAGAATATCGATTAAATGCTCGTTTTTTCGGTTATTTGTTGCTTGTTAATTTTAAATTCCATGTTTGTGCAGTAAAAAAGCCAACGAAGGAATTTTAATACTGGTGAAAATGGCACGCCTTCACCCTCCATCCTTCCCAGTTCACCATGCCCCTTTTTTTTTGTGTTTTTTTTTGCTCTGGCTGCCTCAAAGCTGAAAGTAATAACGACAAAAAACAGCCAGCAGCAACAACAAGCTGTAATGATTATTGCTGCAATGTGTTTGCCACAACGTCCACACACTCTAAGGGCAAAAGGAGAAGGATACATCCAGCGGGAAAGGGACAGAGACACACACGCTCTTAACCAAAAAAAATTTATGGCCCATACATATGAGGCCAACTCACAGACAAACTCACTTGCACTTACCAAAAAAAAAAAGAAGAAACAGAAGAAGAAATGATACCGAAACTATTTTAGGAATTTTTAATCTTGAAACATAGTCACAGCAATATCTTCAAGGAAGCTTTTATCGGGCTAAAAAACTAGCAAAGAGTTATCCAAAACCGCAGATACTATATAGTTTTGGGAGCAAAAAGTTCTACAAACTTTTTAAATATTAACTTGGCTTGCAATAAGTGGCTAAAAACAAAGTTTACAATCTAAAAGAGTTCAAAAAGTTTACATCCTAATATCCACATTCTTAGCAGTTTGTGGTGCTAGGAAAGTGAAGGCAAGATGTTAAAAGTTTGCAAGTTAAGATATTAAAATGAAGAGTTAAGAATAAGTTAGTTTGAATTTATAGTTAATAGATGTATTAAAGAGCTATTTCTATTTTTTAATAATTATTAAATATTTCGAACTTTTCTGGCTAAAGATTAAATTCCCTAATTTGAAGTAAAAATTATAAAATAATTTCACAGTGTACTTGGTATATATTTTTTCAAGTCCTTGTGTGTGTTTTTGTGGCTTGTTGTAGAAGTAGTTTTCCAAGCGCCTAGGAACCATTTAAAAATCATGTCCTTGAAGACCGCCTTGGTGTCCTGGCGTCGTGCCTTCTTTCCCCCCAGACCCAAGATCTTTTGTCTTCTGTTGTCTTGGCCCTTCTGCATGCAAATTTGCTGGCAACAAATTTTATGAACATTTTCCCTAAAATTTGACACCACACGCAGACACACACACACACAGAGAAGCATAGTGAGTGTGTGTAGTTATTGGAAATTGCCGTCTTATAAATTTCAGTTTGCGGTCTCCCTGTGCAAATTGCACGTAGTCCTGGTCCTGTTAGGGCTTTCCTAGGGTCCTGGCAGAAGCCTGAGCTAATAACTCGTGGACGTGCCAAGCCGAATTTGTCGATGGCAAATAACTTGGCCAGTTTTAGTGGCTTTAAATAAAGTAAGACTTGCAGTTGTTTATGGCAGGAAGATACGCTCGAGGAGCTCTCAACTTTTGGGCCACTTTTTTGTTTTTGCTTGTGTTTTATTTGGCTTTTTTATGCCAGGATACTAAACAACTTGGCACAAGTCCTGCATAGTTTCTTGGGGGTTAATGATCCCTTGAATGTTTGCAAAGTTTTCCAAGGAAATCCGACTCTCTTTTTTCGGTAGGTTAACTTGGTTGGCTTAACTTTGGCGAATGCATTTCCGTAATTTAATACAACTAATTGGCAAGATTTCAGGTGAGCTATGGTATCAATAAGCTCGTTTTTTTGCTGGCCAAATTTAATTGAAAATTGGTTTTGGCTCCCTGTAATCAGTTACTCTGCTTTTGTCTGCTTTTTTCATTGTCGTTTTAACTACCCTTCTCTTTGCTGGCCAACTTTTTGAGCCACCAGGATGTGTGTCAAAAAAGAATACATATACAAATTTATATGTATTAAAATGGAGAAATAAATATTAATACACACACACACACACACACTCTCAGAGGCGACTTTCACACATATGCGTGCATATATAGAGAGTCGTTTAATTTCTGCTACAATTTTTGTTTTGTTGTTATATTTTTTATTTTAATTCTTTTTTTAGTGTTCGTTCTGTGCCTTTTAATTGTTTGCCGCAACAAAAAAGTTTCATTTTGTGGAATGCTGTTGTTGTTGCTGTTTGCCGCTGTTGCGTTTGTTGGCTTTAATTGTTTTGTGTTCTTAGCCACTTCGGCTTTTTGAGTGCAGTGCAGCGTGTGTGGGTGTGTGCGCTCATATGTATGCTGCAGTTTGTAATCCTGTAATTATGTAGTTGGTTGTTGCGAAACGACACACATACACACATATACACACACGCCTCTCTTTCCCTCTTTACTTATTGATGTAATTGTTGTTGTACACGTTGTACACCCACATTCAATGCCTCGCTCTCTTTCGCACACTCTGTTGCCATCTCTCTCGCTGGCCGTTGTCTAGAGCCAGCATTTAATGCAAAAAAAAAAAAATATAAATTACTTTAATGAACTTTACAAATTCGCATGCATGCCCGGAAATGCGCTTTTTCGTTTCCTGCCACACACACACACACATTCATACATATATACATATTCGCATTCAGGGATAAAGGATACTGCGAGGCAAGAGAGGTATAGGGACGCACCTCAACGTCAAGGCTCGTATAACCGGACCCCAAGCCATATATACGGATACGGACACGGAACCGTAACCATAGCCGTGATTAGTATGCTTTTGTTGTACGAGTGGCTGATGAATGCTGCCTGTGGTTTTATCCTCCTCTTGTTTTCCCCTTTTTACACCCACTTTTCCAGCTTAAATGTTTAAAAACGGCCGAATTCGCATACAACAATTTCGAGGTTACCCCGGTAGAGAATTCTTTCGGTTTTGCCTGGCTGCATTTTGCATTTTGGGCAATCTGTATTCGGCATTTTATATTCTGGCATTGGGTGGTACTTACTCCAACCGGGGGCCGGAACAATCAGTCCAGTTATCATCTCCTCGCTCATCACTGGCGGATCTGTGGGTGGCGGCGGGCAAACGAGCGAGTCAATCATATCGTCCGTTACCCTCATGATCCCCACTAGATCTGGTGGCTCTGTGCGCGAAGACCTGCGGATTGAGTAAAGGAAACAGGGTTGAAAAAGAGATTATAACCAGGTATTAGCATAATTTTTATGGCTGACCCACTTAGTAAAGGAAAAGTATTAATGCCGAACAACATCTGTATGTATTCCCATGAAATCGATATTAATTAAGATTTAAATTTTGTGATTTTTTTATACAGCTTGAAAAGAGGAAAAAGTTTATTAAACTAGCTAAAGCAACTATTAAAACTATTAAAAGCCTGGAAAATAATAAAGAAATCATAAGTGCTCATGGTAAAGAAAGTTTAATTAATGATTTTATCTAAAGTTCTAAAGTTCTCCTACAATTTCCCAGCATCTTTGTTTATTTAACAAAATATTTAAACAGATTTCGCACGGTGTAATATTTGCATAATTTACGTTTGTGACCCTCCTCCTGACAAATCCAAACAAATGAACGTATAGCGACACCTGGAATGGATTCCGGACTACCGACTGCGGACTGCCGTGACCTTTTTCTGTGTCAGTGCGCGAAATTAGCAAAAGATGCGGAAAATGCTCCCAACGTGCATAATTTGAATGGACGACTGGCGGCTGGCAAGGATGTTTTTTGGGGGTTGGGGGTTGGGGGTCACGGAATGAGCAGAGTTGAAGCTGGGCAGGAACGGGCGCATTTGGCTCTACAAACGCTTAGCACAAAAGCTTTTCTGTTTTCGTTTGCCATAAAGAGAAGCTAATTAGGCTATCAAAATGCCGTTCGGCTCGCCCCGAAAGGTGATGTAGGAGGGAAAGAGGAGGTTGGGAAAATGGGGTTGAGGATGGGGGATTGGCTGGTCAACGAAACGGAACCAAGTGAACCCACCGACCACGTTCTAACTGCATGGCAAGCGAGAGAACGTGAAGTGGCAACGTGTTTGGGTTACGGCTTGTCTCCCCATTGCCCCTTCCACGTTTTCCAAACGTTTTCCTTTCCCCCCACTCTAACATTTTCCAGCTGCGGCTTGAACTTGTTGTTGACTTTGCTGAAAAACTATAAACCAAAAATGGTTCGAGAATGTACATGGAACATTTTTCGGTTCAAACATCTTTTTTTTTTTGTTGCCACTCGCCTTCCTTTTTTTTTTTGGGGGTTTTTTCCGATTTGTTGCGAAACAATTTCTGCCATTGGTTTAGTTTTCAGATATTTTTTTTTTGGCTCTGCTGGTTGCTGGGAAACTTCTTATGGTGTAACATCATCAAAAATTGGCAAAGCTTGTCGATTGTTGACATTCTGGGGTGTGTGCGAACTTGATGTGGCTTGTGGGCCAGTCGGTTGAGTGATGTCAGAGTTAGAAAGCTCTGCACAGAATGTTTTTAATTAACAACATCAGCAGCTGCAGGTTGCGGTTTTATTTTCCAGCTTTATGTTTTTTTTCTTCCTTCTTTTATTTTAAAGCTGGAAATTGCTATTAATGAAGATCTCTTTGCTGATGTGGCTGCCAGCAGTGTTATTGGAATGAAATCAGCTGAAAAACTGTCAGTCAGCCGTTTTGCCTTCAACTTTATGAGCCATATAAAACGTGGGGAAATGGACACAAATTTCCACACAATGGTAGAACAATGGCCGAGATATTGCATTACGCTGTCACGGAGAGCCCTAAAGCTAATTGACAGCCTGGCCTGGGCGAGGCCAGGGTGACTAAAATAGTTAATTAATCCGTGTAACTGAAATTTAAACAATGGCCATCGTATGCGCGCCCACATGGTGAGTGAACGGACGTAGAGCTAGCCCAGCGGACACATGGCGTATACTTTATCGCCATTCAAGCCAGTCGAACGAAACAAAACAAGGAAACATCGAAACAGATGTTAAGCAGGGCATAAACAAGAACAATGATGATGGTCTGTGGCTGTCATAACTTACCGCATCATCATGCTGAGCGATTGTTCCTCCTGCAGGACGCTCTCCAAGTACATCATATCTAGATCGGACACAATTGCACCATTGATGACCATTATTTCGTCTCCTTTGATAATGCCTGCAATTGGTGGAATATGGGAAGAGCGTTAGTTGTGGATACTATACAAAACACATGCTCGTATATAAATGTTGCATATACATATGTAGGTTGAGTTTCTGCCACGGTCATTGTTACTTTTCAGTCCACCGTTCCTAGCTAGCTCTTTACCATCATTCCCCGATAGCCTTAGACAATGGTTTATGGTTCTGTTCGGGGCGGGATCTAATGCTGCCTAGCAATCAAGGTGGTTCTATGCGGCTGGAATCAATGTCTGACAATTGTGCGGCTGCTGTGGACCACTGACATCTTTTATGTAACAAACGATAAGCGGAATGTCTTCAGCTGCTGCTGCTGCTGCTGTTGCAACTGCTATTGCTATTGCTAGTGCAGCTTCTATGGTCGTAAAACAATAACAACAAGAGCATTGTGGTTTTTTGCATTGTTCATACGCCACGTTATCCCAGCGCCATCGGTGCACTGAGAGAAGAAGCAAGATTAAAAACAGAAACTGCTTTAAGACTGACTTCATTTCATGATCTCAAGCCCACAAAAACATAGCTTAAACTAGAGATCTTAAATCTCTTTGTTGGCAAGCCTTGATTAAAGAAATAATTGGTTGCATTTTCTTGATATTATATAGCCTTTTCCCTCTGTGTCTCTCTTTCTATATCTGCACTGCGTTCGTTAGCATTTTCTACTTTGTCTGCATGACTCGTCTATCATGTGTGTGTTTGTCCAAGTCGCTGCCAGTGTTTTCTACAGCATTTATTCTAGCCATGATGTTGGTTATTCCTTGTTGCCTGCTTCGACCTGTCTTAGCCCTCTCCTTTCCCCTCCCTACCATTCTTCCTGTTGACGACATGCATTTCAGTTGCCTGCAGTTCGGTTGCTGCAAGTTGCCAGTGCCGCTTATCATTGTTGGTGCAGCAGGAGCAACATTTTCTTAGGGCAAAAGTTCGATAGGTAGATAGACAGATATATATATATATATGTATATAGCCCGCCTTGTGGCAATATTTTACCCATGTTACACCTTCGTTTCTGCTCCTGTTTTTCGAAGGGAGCTTGCCCCCTGCATTTGTTACAATTTAAACGGATTTTTACATCTTAATGCTGGCAAGGCATGACACATGCGATTTACCATATAAAATGCACATACCCCGGATATACATATATATATATATATCTATCCAGATATATGGTATATGCAAGTGTCGTTCTGTACTTTATCCGGGGGATTATTTCTGGCTCTGGGAGAAAGACAAATTTTATTTATATTGCGGTGGCTCCGATGCCTTATCCCCTTATATCCACTTTTTGCTCCGATTTTGGCCCCGACATATGCGTTGTCAACACGTTCGCTTTGCTGCTTTCCTGCTTCACTGTTTTCCAGTTGGCCTGGCCCAAAAAAAAAAAGATGAAGCTCGAGCAAATTGTTATTCCATGTTTGCCAAATGCTTTGCCACGCTTGTTTCAGCGCTAAAGTTCTGGCACTCCAATGAGAAGTGCCGAACTTTCTGCACTTGCAGCCAACGAATAAGATGCAGTTTTAAATCAGCTAGAGGTTGAAGGGGTTTTTTGGCCAAACAAAACCCCGAAGACTTTAAGACTTATGCTTAAGGAAGCCAAGGGTTTTTGCCTTGAGTTTGAGCATCTTCATCAGAACCACAGAGCATTTCCTCGCAGTTCGTTACCATTCCACAATTAGCCAAGCAAAAGTGGCCAGAATTTTCCGCTCCCCAGCCACATTTGCATTTGAAAGCTGCGGTCAGGATTTGTTTTTGTTTGCCACGCTCCCCGGTCTTCATTGGGCGAACTTTCTGTGCAATTCGGTCGTAAATGTTGTCTTCCAGCCTGTCCGAGCTTTGTTTTGCGGTTGCTGCTTAAGAGTTGCGTCTTTCGACATGCTAATAGCCATTAAATTCAATTGTGCCCGGACTTCCATTCATTTTCCCCTGCTGCCCCTGCTTTCCCTGCACCCCTTCTCTTCCCTTCAATCATCTCCGGTTAGTGGCGAAAAAGGGAGCGAACTTGGATGAGATCCTGGGTGGGGACAGAAAGTTTCCTATTGCGTTCTGCGTTTTGCAAATGTAAATGCGAGTCCTGAGTCCTTAATTTATGCATACACACGCCACTACAATGAGTGGGGGATATTCTCGCCGAGAGCTGCCCAGATAACGCTAACGGTAGAGGGCTTAAAGCCGCACTTAAAGCCCAATACAATGTATTCGCAATATTTGTGGCCAAATGCTGCCAAAGCCAGGCAATCAGCATAGATATGGTTAAGTATCGATACTAAGGAATCAGAGTACAATGAAAGCTTTTTCATGCTACTGGTATCTCTAAAACTTCTTAGTTAATAGAATGTTTTCTTTTCAATATATGTTTTACTTGTTAATATTGATATGAATATGTTGTCAAACTATCTAAAAATGGTCAATATCACCCATAGTCTGCATTCCATTAGTCCATCCCCTCGTATACGTAATATTTCTAGGTAATTATGTTAAAAAAAGTTACCTAATTGACCTGTTAACTCAGGCTGATGCAATAAGATCAATTTTATAACCACTTCAGTGCCAATTTGCCGTAATTTAATTAAGCTAAGGCTTCCTGCATTTCCCTGCCGACGAATGCAACATTTGCTCAATCGTAAAACTCATTAGCACAACTTCTCATCACTCTCCTGTTCATTTTTTTTTCACTCTTCCCGGTTTTCTTTCATTTTTGTTGGCAGTCCAACTTTTTGCCTCCCCCCTGTGTGGTTGGTTTTTCTTCTTGTTTTTTCTTTTTTTTATTTACGGAGTAAGGAGAAGGCACTCCTTCCGGAGAATTTCGTGCGCATTGTTTCATGGATTTTTGATTCGTTGTCGCCTTCAAAAACCAACCAAATGAGCGCCACTCGCACTCGACGTGCTTAATGAGTTTTCTGCTGTTACTGCAGCATGAAATGTTCTTTCGGTTCATCACTTTGCCAAGTGCAGCACTGCAGTTTTCCCTCACCTGAAGGGAAATTTGTGGGAAAATGGCATGTCAGGTGGAGGGGAGGGGAGATGTCAGTTCCATAATTTAAGGCGCTGTTCTAGTGGCATTTCGACTACATCCACTTGACTCCATGGCGTTGTCGTTGCCGTCGTACCCGGCAAATGCAAATGCCAACTTAAGTTGATTTTAAGTGATAGAAAAACAACAGCGGAGGGCGGTTGAGGTGGGATCTCGGATGCTGAGACGGCTCACTCTCGAGGAAAACCCCTTTAAGGACCTGGAAGCCGCCGTTGCCGCAGCCGAAGTAAACCGTCGCCCACACCTGGCAAACATTTCGAGTGCGCTGCTCATCACCATCATCGTCATCGTTGTCGTCGTCGTCGTCGTCGTCGCAAAACCACCTGGCCACCACCCATTTACCAGGTGGAACAAGCGCTGACAGTTGACTTTTCGCATTGCACGCCCTGAGGTGCTTCTCCTCCTGCTCCTCCTGTTCCTTCTCCTCTTTTCGGGCTCAAACTCCACTTGACTCGACTCGGTCTCCCTTGTAGACCAAAGTGAGTTTGCTCAAGTTTCGTCTTGTGCTCTCCTCATTTTTTTTTCGTTTTTTTTTTTTGTGACATAAAAGTGAAAAGCATTTAAATATAAAAGCAGCAGCTCACACAACTACAGAAAAGAGCAGGCGGCAGTGGGCGGGGGCTACTACCTGGGCACTTTATAATTTTGCTCGGCAACATTGGGCCACATTGTTTCGCCCGGGGCGCCAGGTGAATGGAGTTGAGTAAAGTGGACTGGAGACTGAAGACTGGAAGAGAGTGGAGCCTTCAATCCTTAGAGGCGAAGACAAAGACTCTATTTCATTTCCTTGCGTTCCGCTGCGTCACCTCAATGGCATAAATTAAATGCACGATTTCATCGCCTGAATACGATTTGTGTCAAAACCCATTTTCGTCCTGTCATGTCTGTCTTGGATGGACTCAAAGGCAAAAGGGAAATCGTCCTTTGTACTCACCATTGTGCATGGCCACACTCTTGTCTTCCACGCGGCTCACATAGCAGCATAGCTCGTCCTGGCGTTCAGCGTTCTCGATCAGCTCCGCTTCCACAGAGAAGCCCCACATCTGCTCGAGAGTGGTGCGATGCAGCTCCACCTGGTACAGGATCTTCATGCAGACCTCCACAAACTCATGATTATGTAGCTGCAATGAAGAGAAACATTAAAAATTGGAAAATCTTTAAAATTTAAACATAATTTTGGTAACATTTCCCACCCATGTGGAAGGACAGATCGATGGAAAGTGAGTTTGAGTGGGAGTTAAGTGCCAAATTAGCCGAGTTACGCAACCAATCATTGGTTGGGGTAAGGGCCGAAATTGATTGAGTGGAGTTACTGGGAGTTGGCTCAAGTTGTTGTCGAAATTTATTGAACTGCCACCGGCGAAAGAAACTTTTTATCAAGCCCACTGAAACGCCCATGGCCCATCGGCACTCTCATTCCCAACTCCATTTGCAGTTGCAGTTGCACATTTTTGCCATTTGCCAATTGGCCTGGCCGGGCTAATATTTACTAGCTTGTTGTTGAGGTCGGAGTTCGGTTAGTTAGGTAGAGGGGTTAAGGAAGAGGGGGGCTCCCCATCCAGAGGTTCGAAAGTTTTCAGCTAGCGGCTGACTTGGCAGCTGGCTAAAGTCTCACCTAGACTAATCGTGTGCCAACTGAAGGGGAAAAGGGAAATGGCCAACGGGAAAGTTCATAATTTATGGCATTATGTTTTTGGAAATCGAAGAGTAATGTGCCGAGTGGGTGTGGAGATGAGCTAATTGTGGAATTGGGTACTTTGTTGCAAGTAGTTTCTGCAGGAGGTAAAGGGACTTATCTGAAAATCTCAAACAGCATAGTAGTTTTTGGTGTGTGAAAAATATTAAGAGTACTTTTGGAAAAAGTTCTTTGTTTTAAAGTGAAATCTGAGCGGTGCTTTGGAGATTAGGTAATAGAAAGTGTTAGCTTTTGTAATCCAATTTGTAAAGTTATTAAATTTAAGCTAAAATGGGTTTTAGTGGCTCACTTTACAGGTCATTCAGGGCCAACAGAGCTCTCTTTAAGCTAAACAGTGTGTAAATAATATGCTTGTTTTTCCTGTTCATTTTCCCTGAATGTGAGTAGCAAACCATGAAAAGTCCAAGAACTCACTTCATGCTTGATTATAAATTCTTTACATAAATTTAATAATTTAATTGGAAGTAAGCTCGTGCAAGGAACTCTCATTAAATTTGCAGTAACTCAAAGGCATCTTGCACCCAACTCCTTGAACTTCTTCACCCTTGCCACGTTTTCAAATTCCATTTCCACAGCTACACACGCAATTTCCAAGTTAAATTCGATAAGTTGAATTGAACTTGAAGTTGGCAACCCCCTCGTAAGCACCCAACCTCCAAGGAATTTAGTTAGTTTAAGGTGGTAGGGGTTCTGTCTTTGATTATGTACTTACATAATTTTCAATCAGATCGTTGCGATGCGGCACAAAGTAATTGTGATCCTCCATGTCACGTCGCTTCTTGACGCGCACAAAGTGCTCCATGGGATTGAGGTTGCGACGGGCGCAGGCGCTGGCGAGGAATTCCTCCACAGACATCGCATCACGTAGATAAACTGTCGAGTAAGCATTGTCGGGCATTGCAACTTTGAAAGTTTTTTCCGGTTCGTCACGTGAATTCATCTGGAAAAAGGCAGAAAATTCGATTGGATAAACAGGCATATACACACACGCTCAGATATATATGTACACGTACAATGTCATTAAGCAGTCAGGCACAGACATTTGCGAGGCTTTCACACACACACATAGATACATTTAAAGATATACATATATATACACCCCAAACCCATACCCTGGCAGATTCTCGAATATGGCCACACGGAAGTGAAAATTGAAAAATAGCAAACACACACATTTGTACCCGCAGTCGTTGCCCCTCGACCCCCTGAAATGTAATGAAAAATGTCGCCAGCAGTAGCTCAGGCATCGGTAAAAGCCACACAGAGAAAAAAATCCGGTTAAAATCTAAATAATTGGCTGGAAATCAAGGTTCTATTAGCTGAGTTAACTTTTATTTAAAGGCGGCCAAAAAGTTCAACAGAAAATTCAAAATTTAAGGTCAATCAAAGTTACGGTAACGATTCTTATACTCAGAATTTCCTTCTTGTTCTTATTTTATTAGCACTTATTTTCTCTCAGTGCACATGCTGCACCAAAAGCAGTCGCGGATCCGGACATGCAGCAGGATCTGCTGCCGCACCGAGTTGAGTTTGAAGAAAACTCAGTTAAAATGCTTAACCGTTTCCACAACGTCATCGTCATCCAATGTTAACTCCGTGATGAGGCTTCCTGCTGCTCCTAGGCTACAGCATCACCATCTCTCCTCTTCATCCTGCTGGCCATGCTCCTTGCCAACTGCAACTGTAAACGAATCAGGTGGCCCAGCTGCCAGTTGTCGGCTGCTGGAAATTGCATTTGTATTGGCAGCCATTGGCAATGGGTTCGTTCGTTCGTTTAAGTTGGCAGCAGCAGTTCCACACTGCAAGAGGTCCTGGCCAGGTAATACAGTCACACACACACACACACCCATACACCCATGCACAGGCAGGACAATTGAATTAGTTTGGCAGTTGGCAAAGGCAAAGGCTGCTTCTCACTCGTATCCCAGCTACAAGAACTGACGGTGAAGCTCCGTTTGCATTTGCATTGCATAACAATTTTGCATATCGATTACGAGATCATTATGCCAGGGCAAATATATCAACTTTATATTCATGGAAATATATGTGAAGTTTTCCCTTTCATATCGGAAAAGTGGATTTTACGAAAAAGCTGAAGAAAAAGAGGGTAGAATCAGAAATAAAAAACCAGTTTTCACTTTTAAATTTTGTGGCTTGAGAAGGAAATATTTATATTTGGAAAAGAAATATTTGATGTGCATTTTTCTGATCAAAAACTTAAACAAAACTTTAAAGTTTTTGGTAAATTAACAGCTTAAAAATGAATTTTTCGACTTCCATTGTCAAGATGGGTAAATGTTAATCTATCTGTTCCTGATTTCGAGTACCACAATTGTCCTCACATTTGTACTGTTTGGTAGATTGAAGGCCCTGAAAAGACGATTAATTCTGCACGAACGCCTCTCGCCCACTTAACTCCACTGACTAATTAACTTTTGATTGTTCCTGACTGAGTCCCCTTAAGGCCAGGAAAATTTCAGCTTACTGCCGTTCTCGATGGACAGCTTAATTAAATTTTAGCCAGGGATATTTCAACTTTTGCGTGATGGTTATTCCAGCTTGCCATATACTGGTAACTGGCCAACTGGCAATTGATAATTTGCTTTGGAAAGCTTTAATTTTATTTGCCATTTCTGAATTGCAGTTGCAATTTCTGCTGCATTGCAGTTGACATGTACGAAAAATGGCCAAGTGAAATGCAGTTACACGGCAGCGTTAGTAAGGTTTTATTTTTTTTTGGGGGGAGTAGGAGGAGAGAGTAGGGGATGGCAGGGGTGAAAATATATGAACCAAATCAAATGCACATTTTTCAAATTCATTGAATTTGCAGCGCATTTACAATAGCAACAGCAATGCAGTGCAGTGAAGCTTTGGGTCTCTCATTTATGTTATTTCATTTCATTTGTTTTTCCATGGCAATACGAATGCGAATGCATTTTGATTTTTATTTTTTATTTTTTTTTTTTGTCAAACCCAATGGCAGCGTGACTGCTGATAGAAGGTGAAAACTGAAAACTCTATGTGTGGGTGGGGTGGAGGCAATTGTGCTGCGTTGGCGAATTTAATTGAAAATGAAGTGTGCGCTGGGCATGGCCAAGCGGACGAGCGGACGAGATTGAGCCCCATGAAATCCGAGCTGTGCACAAGATTATTTTGTCAATAATCGAAATAAATTGAATTTATGAAATGAATTTCATTACAAACACGAGATATGCACAAATTGGTTATACTAATTGAAGCTTAACGAACAGTCCAAGTGAGTCTTGCTAATCGACATTGTCCACAGTGAGGTGGATATATCTGTATATAATAATGCCTTCGAGCTATTTGCTGGAATTTAAAACATCTCTTTATTCCTTGCGGACGGAGCGGACTTCTCGACTTGATTTAGATTTGATTGTGTGTTGAGGTCATTAGCAAGGGGCAGGGGCGGCATCTGATCACCATTTGAAATGGACTCCTGCATTATTCACTTAAAATATGCAAATATTTTCTTTTGCCAAGTCAACTTTGGGTATTTTTCCTCTCTTTCCATTCCGCGGCTTTTCTTTTGCCTTTCTTTCTTGTGAAAGGCAACTAGAGAGAGAGAGGAGGAGACCGAGGACCCTTCATAAATTTCATTATTCTTTTTGTAATTTTTGATGGCCATTAAATGCAAATTATAAAAGCCAAAATATACAAAAAGAAAAAAATCAGAAAATCTAATGGACAGGGGCGTGGTTGGTCGACATATTTTTTGGTGGCCATCCATTTAAGCATTAGCGCTCAATTTAGCTTTTAATGCCGTTTCCGTTGCCTTAAATAAAAATTCAATTACTCAGACACACACACACACACAGAGAAACACATATACACGTACATTAAGAGAGCAAGCGAGCCATAAACACACAAACAGTCACGAGCTGCGCCGTAAATGCGTTTAAAATTGATATAATTTTATTACCCATACGCCCCGTGGCCGCACATAAATGCACACATTGATGCGGGGACAACCATGAACGCACATAAATGTTTATATATACATACACTCAGCGAAAAGTAACCCTCAGTTTGATAAATTTGATATAAATTCATGTATATATTCATTGGTTCGTCTTCTTAGATAATTTGTTCAGCTTTCAGGTTACCTTTCCCCAGTGTACACACCTTTAGTATTTGTGGAATTGGACTCACCTGCATGGAGCGACGACTGGAGCCGCTGTTGGACCGCGACAGCATTGGCGGTCGCCGTTTGGTAGCCCCGCGACCAGCTAGCAGGTTGTTGAGCAGCGACGGCGACCGGGCGCAGATGAAGGCGTGGAACGAGGAGACCGTGAACACGCCCAGTTTGTTAAGCGTGTTCTTCGTGGGACGCGACACGTGAGTGAGCAGCGACTGTTGAATAAATGACGAATGTAAAAAGTTTCAAATTAAATGTGAATACAAGTTATTTTTGGGGACATGGTCCCAAGACTCCGACCCCCACCCTGTGCCCCGCAACTAATTTCGTTATATTTACGATCCTTTCAAAGAGACAGACAGAGAGAGAGAGAGAGAGAGCAGTCAGAGTACACTCCTACACCTATGCAAATAAGCCTTTGGCATCCTGCAGTCGACTGAAGTTGTTCTCTTCACAGGTGCTGAAGTTGTTTGCATTTTGTGGTTATTAATAATAAATAATGTTGCTTTTCAGGCACACAACTGCACTTACCCTCCCCCCGAACTACCTACTCCTACCCAACCCTTATTTATACCAGCCTGCCATTAAAAGCGCAATCAACTTTCAACCCTTTCAGTCAGTCAGCCAGTCAGTCAGTTGGAGCTCGCAAATCCTTCTAAGGTTGCCAACAGTTGGCGCCAGCGATGGTTGCCTTTAAGCCCATTTAAGATGCTTAAACTTTTGTTATGGAGATTAATTGTGCATGTTTGGGTTTTGATTTTCTAAGAGCGTACCACTGAATTGCCCTTGCCACGGCCATTGTGCAAATAGGTAGAGGTAATTATAGACTACTCGAACCCGTAAAGGGTTCTAAACGGAATTGTAAACGGGTTTTGGGGCTATATTGTTGTTAGGCGGGATTTTGGTCCAATGCCATTGTGCCAGTCTTAAGCTCTCGACCAGGTTGTGAATCTGCTTTTGATGTTTCTCTGAAGCGTAGTAAATTTAAGCCTTGTGGTGGCTTTACGTTGGCATTGTTCTGGCATTGAGCAGTGATTAGAGGAAGTGGTTCATCAAGTTTTGTTCTGTAGTGAATTTTATGATTAATCTTCAATTTTTAGAGCCTCCATGAAAACAACAATGGAAGGCTTTAAGCTAAATCAAAATTTGCAAAGGAAATCTATTTACCTTTAGTAATTGATTTTTTATAGTTAAGCATAATGCCTAAGCATTCTGGCATAATTGTAATTTAAGTTTTAGCTTTTAATACTATTTAATTTTCACTAATTAAAGTTTTGCCTTTTAATAGGATTAGCTCACATCATGTAGAAAAAGTATTTTAGGGCAAAAGTTTTTTCATTGTGGTTGCTCACATATTAGAATAAGAGCGGACTACTTTTTATGACTTTTTAACAGCCTGGAAAATAAATTAAATCATTGTAATCGGACACGTTGTACCAGCTTTTTAAATTTTAAACATTTTTGGTGTTGTCAAAAAATTTTTCTAATTTCAGACTGACAGATTTTGTTTATTTTGATGACGCACGTAGCTAGTCACATAATTGGGACATAAAGAATAAAGCATTAAGCGTATCTATTATTTAAATTAATTTGTGAATAGTCTGCAAAGAGCACTATTCAATAATATACCAAAGTTTCCGATTTCCCTCAGATGCCCCAAAATGTAGGCAATACTTTTTGCCCTAACTACTGTCCTCGTTCAGGATGAATTATAAAGCCGCCAGAACGTAGTGCATCCGCCATTAATTGCATTTGACTTATCTCCCTGACAGTTCGAATTTGGGGGCACTGGTCGAGAGTCGTTTTTGGGGCCATAACTCACCTTCGGATTGGGCAGCTCGCCACTTTGCAGCGAGGCCATGTAGCAACGCAGACGGAACTGCTCACAATGGAGCCGCTCCAGGTTCTCCTCCCACTGCAGTATCTGAGTCTGGATCTGATGACGCGTCTCCTGATCGGTGACAACTGATTGCTGCAGTTCGGCCATGTGCTTCAGCTTGTGATCCTGCGGTGCGAAAGGACATAAAACAGGGTTAGTACTGCCATATGCATATATGTATGTATGTATGTATGTCTGGTATATGTGTAAAGATGTGTGTGTGTATGTTCGTTTGCTGTTCGTGTGCAGTGCGTCACTCGTTGGTGGGTTATGAAAGCATCCGAGGCATGGCATCATTAGCATTTCATGGCAGCTTTGTCCCACTACTGCTGCTGCTGCTGCGGTGGCTGCCATTTGACGAAAATACATAAATCACGCGTCATGTGCAGCTAAAATTTTCCAGCTTTCCCCTCTCTCTCTCTGTTTTTCCCTGCACAATTCAAATATCTCTTGCCTGCTCTGGCCCCATGTCCCTGATACTGAAGTGCGTTGGCAATGCACCAAAAAAAACAAAAACTGGAAAAAAAAAAGAGAAAAATCCCTTTTCCAACGTGGAGCAAAAGGGAGCTGCAGCATATACATGCCCCTGTTTTCATTACAAATACCGTTTGACTTCCGCCGCAGCAGCCTCCCCTTGATTTTATTTTTTTTTTTGGGGGGCCAGACCAGAATTCAGCATTTGAAATCCCACTTTGGATCCCACTTTCACGTGCATTTATAGCACGCTTGCATAGATCTCACGGAGCACGTGATTGTTTCATTTTGGTTGCTGCTACAATGCAGCTGCATTTTGACTGCTGCATTGAATGCGAGTCAGTAAGCTGACAATTATTTGCAGATACAGATGCAGTTGCAGGTTGCATGTTGCAGTTGCAGGTTGCCATTGCAACAGTGTGCGAGTGAGTATGCATGTGTGTGTGTGTGTGCGCTAGTGTATGCCGTGGGCGTGGCAACAACCTGAATAGGCACTTTCGATGTTCGACATTTTAATGAATGTGTACACATAAACAGGCAGCGGCAAAAGGACGAAATCGTCGGATTGTGGATGGGAGTTGGTTTTGGGTTGGGTACTCGTATGTAGGTAGGTCCTACCTGGGATTACGTACGGCATCCCCATCTGTGTATTTGAACTGTGCGACGTTGAGCCTTTTCAATGTTTGTTTTACGTGGAAATAAATCAAAGTTTTGTGCATTTTATTTGCACATTTCGCATACGTATGCTCGATATGACAATGTGTGCGTTGTGGTGGCAATCGATATATCTGTGATTGGGTGCGTTTATATATATATATGTGTGTGTGTGTGTGGCAACCTCACTTAATTCAATTCCACTAAAGATGGCAATGATACCTAGTTGTGGTCCAAGCTGTCTTGGTCGTGTGCTCTCTATTTGGCAGGCATAAAGTTGGTTAATTAATAAACCAAAATCCCATTATGCACTGCGACCGCACACACAGACACACACTGGCAGCAGTTTCGGGAGGTGAGATCCATGTTCCTCCTTCTCGAAGGAGTTCTCCGGGTTGCTGTCAATGGTACTTGGCACTTGAGGAAAGCTGCTTATTTGACAAACACAAACCGGAAGGATACGAGGGGGTGGGTGCCACCCGAAGAGACACTATCTTGGGGAGCGACTGAGTTTTGTGATTATTTACAACACAAAACTGTGTGTGTGTGTGTGGGAGGGAGTTGGTAAAGGTTGAAGTATGGGTGAAGATTTCCAAAGAGGCAGGCAACAGTTTGTCCTTGTCAAAGTAATATGGGTTCTTCCTGGGCCATAAATAGCTCTCGCCTGCTTGACCATTAATCGCCACTGGCCATTGTATCCATTGTGCTGCACTCCATCTCTTACTCTGTGTTCTTCTCTCTGTTGGAGGAGGGCACTCGAAGGGTTAATGGCAATGTTAATGGACTTGTAATTGCCATGCAATTGGGAGTGTAAATCACGCAAACGATAACTCCCCGCTAGCGATCCTTGAACTGCGAATCCCTTCAGGATATTTGAACTCCATGTGGTTGGGTGTCCAATTCGAGAGAGAGCCAGAGAAATGTTTGCTGCACATGCAATGGAAATATTTAACAAACAAGGAACGCTATCTCCTCCACTCAGGAGCGGCAGCTTTTAAAGCTATTGCATAAATGAATAACTAGTTTTGTTCTCTCAACTTTGTTCTATACTAACGTTGAAAAAATAACGAACCTATAGTGCCTTTTAGAACGAAACAATGGTGAGCAAAGAGGATTTGATTTGGTGACTGTTTTAAAAGAGTTGGAAAATTGAATGACATCCTGGAAAGCTAAATTGAAAAACCAATATGAAAATATTCCTTTCAAAATGCATTCAGGAATATTATTTCTCCTTTTTCCATGACAAGTTTTTAAGGATTAGTTTTTGAAGCTCCTTCATTCTTCAAGGCTCTTGTTTTCCTACGAGTATTGGCCTGTTTTCTAATTTTAAAGTCAATCTCCTTTTGGTTTAGGCTTCTTCCGCTCGGGCAACTCCCACACTGAGTGCGCCACCGCCTCGATTTTCAGGCTTTCTCCCGCCCCCAAAATCCATTTCACTACTCCTGTGGGAGGATATTAACAGCACTCCCAGAACACAGCCAGAGATGCACTTGTGCAGCAGGCTCAGAGCTTCTGGTCACGGTCTCGCTGTGGTTGCCGCTTGTTTTGACACATGTCACGCGCTAAGTGACAGCCCCAGCCACAGTTCGAGCGGCTCCTTTTCCGGAGGACACAGAACGGCGGACGAAGGTCTGTGTACGGATCCGAATCCGGCATCGGCTTGAGGTCCTTCTACGGACTGTGCTAGCTCGGTGCTTTCATCTCAATTCCCGTGAATTTTATTATTGCTGCATAGTTGGATTCCCCATCTATTTTTCCCCCATTTTGTCCCGCTGGCCGTATCTTTCGCTCCTTGACGATGAGTTTTTGCGGTTCGCCTATTTAGTTGTCCTGCCTCTTCTCGTCTCTGTTCCTCCTGCTTGTCCCCCTAGATTCCTAGCTCCGCCCCCCCCAGATCCTGTCCCGCTCAGTTGTCGTGTGGTCGTGTTCCTGTGGTCCTGCCGTTGTCTGTTGCGCTTTCATTAAGCGCCACTTGAGGCTGCCTCTGCCCCTGACGATGCCTCCGTTCCCAGAGCTCACATTTGTGAGGCAGCTACATGGGGAGAAAAACTAGGGGTGTCTTCGGGTTTTTAACCAAAAATATGCACATGACACTGATCGGATTGGCATGATTGATGGCTGTGAAGTTATCTTTATTGTCTTCATTATTTTGGTTGGCATATCTCCCAGGGAATAATTATTTTCTATTTTTAGAAAACAAATTTTAATAAAGAAAAGGTTTCTTTTCCGTGATTTTGGGACATACCTCAAGGGATCTATCAATAAAATATTGGCAGTAAGCTGAAGTCTGTCATTAAAGGCAAATATATTTTTAAAGATTTAAAAGACGTTTTATTCCCACTTAAGTCCACCCACTTTTCTCTTAGTGTATCTGAAGCTGGTCGGGAGCTGCCATTGCCATTGCTAGATGTACTTGTTATTATTATTGCTATTCTTGTTGTTGTCTTTGGTCTGCCATTTCCGCTTGAGAGTCGAGAGTTTGGAGAGTTCATGGTTCTTGTTTTGTTTTTGTTTTTTTTTTGTTTTTTGTTGTTTTCATCCTGTAGCTGCTGTGTTTTGGTTTGATATATGTTTTTACTCGGGAGTACAATTAAAAAATACATTTTACCATTGTTATGTCCCCGTTGTCAGCATTCAGCATTCAGCATTCAGCATTCAACTTTCTACGTATCTCGCATGACAAGCCAAAGATGCTTGAAATGGCAAAACCACTAGTACAATAACAATAATAACCAAAACGTTGGTGGAGTGAGTACGGGGACAAAAAACAATGGACTGAAATAATAATCATCATGCGCCGGCAGTCAGGCAAAAGGACTCGTGACCCGGTATCAGTTTATTTTGTTTGCCACTGCTAATGGCCCCTGTCCTTGCTACCACTCCACCTGTACATCACTTCATTCCATTCCACTCGACTCCACCACGATAACAATCAATTAAAGTGGGCAAAGTGCAAAGTGGGAAGGGGGAGTGGGGGGGGAGAACCTGCGCCCAAAAGGATATTGAGTTGTTCAATGGCAGGAGCTCTCCTCCTCCTTTGAGCCACCTGCTCAGATGACTTTTGACATGGCTTGTGCATTAAATGGCTGCTCCATTGCAGTCAAAAGTCAGAGGCGGGTTCACTCTACATAAACCGCAAAAACGAGGCGGGATGTTCAGGGGTTGGGTGAGGGCGGTTCTGGTGGCGAAAAGCAGCCATGTCAACAAAAGGCCTGAAAAATTGTATATGGTCTGCATAAATGCTGACCACAAAATGATGCCACATTATATAACGTGTGAGTGCTGCAGTTGAGCGGTGCTGGAACATGCCTCATGGCCCATCATGCCCTTTGCCTACCTAACCAGGAAAGATGCTAAACCCGTAACCCCCAAACTCAAACCTCTAAACTGGCGCCTAGGTCTGTGGCCACAGGATGAGCTGGGTGTTGGGTGATTTGGTGCTTTGGGTGTTTTGGGTGTTCGGTGTTCGTTGCTGGTTGCTGTTGACAATTGAATTGAATTTTCCGCCCCTGACCACAGCCACGCCCACTGTGTCAGCGCCTACATAAAGCATATTTTCGCATCTGCATGCAGCAGCAGGCTCGTTCGAATAGAGGCAACCCTTTCTCTCTTTCTCGTACTCTTTCCAGCCTAGGCCAACAAAAACAAATCAAAAACCAAAGCAAACGCATTCTGCGCAGAGGGTTAGAGGGTAGGGTTGGTGGGATTAAGGGCCGGGGTTCCTATTCTGCTATCCTAATGTCCTCCTGTCCTCCTAGCCCGGTGGCAACCATATGCCAGACCCATTTCCTGTGCAACTTTGGACCAAAAGTTGCAAAAATATTCGCACGTTTGGCCAAAAACAAAGCCGAACTAGAGAGGGGTCACCACATATGGCCATGTGTGTGCCTTTTGTGCCGGACTTTCGAGTTCAACTCGTTTCTCATATTTCTTGCCATAAATTTTTACCATTTTGGCATTAGTTTATGAAATGCCACGCCCACCCACACACATACACACTCTCAGCTATATACATTAAATATTGCGAGTGTGTGCCAGGTCAAACTAAAGTTTTTTTTTTCTTTTTTGCCATCATGAAGAAACCTCAGGACAAAAACGAACCGAACAAGTAAATTTTATGGTAATTATAAACTTTATGGTTTCATTAAAAAATATTGAAGAGAGAGAAAAGAGCGGCAAAAAGTGAAAAAAAGAACCAAAAATATGCACAATACCAGTGGAAAAAAGGGGGGCTTTTCGGTGGAAAGGGGAGGAACATTGTTTTTCTCCCTTTTCATCCTCTTCGCTGCCCATCGAAGTTTCTTCACATTTTGTGCGGCTTTAAGTTGGTCTAATTAAGTAAAGTTTTCGGTGTAAGTTAAAATTAACTAAATATGCATTTCATTATAGTTTTGGTTTACAAATTTTCGGTTTATGGTCATGCCAAGCCCAGCTAGCCAGCGAAAAGCCAAAACGGATATATGTATATATACTCTATATAAATGTGTGTGCGGTTGAGTTTCACTTTAATTATTATAAAATTAATTGCACACTTTAGGGCTTCCCCCGAAGTGTATGTGTGTATCTGTTTGGTTGCTTGTGTAAGTAGAGGAGTAAATTTCCCAAAAGGAATTTAAATCTTCAATGCTAGGGGGAAGATCTGAAATGATTGCCTACTTTCCGGCTGAGCAGTCAAGAAAAACAATTTTCATTTACTAAATGTTTTTCATAAAGCGCAATTAAAATATTTTATTGCCACTACCCTAGAATGGCACGGAAAATGCATTAAGCTTGCCGCTCACGACTGTTGCATCATTTAATTAGTGCAATTATTTAAAATCGATGGCAGCCGCAACAAAATCATTTTGGCCGCAATAAAAACTGCGGTTAAGGTTTTTTCATCCAAAAAATACAACAACAACAATTAAATGTGTAAAATAACTGAACAACTCTGTGAAAAGTGAAAAGTTTAAAAGAATGAAAAACTTCACTCGACAAGGTGGGCAGTCAGTGTATGAAAATGTTAAAGATTTAAAGGCGATTCAAGTGGTTTTCATGAAAGGAGGCCCTTAAAAATTGAAAAGTTTTAATTGTGAAACTCAAGCTTTATGGGATTGGATTTTTAATTCAAAGATGAAGATAATTTTCCTATAAATAAATTCTTTGATTTACCAAAAAAAGCGTGTTAAGCTGAAAGCTCCTAAAGAATTATGAATAATTTTCATATTTTTAAGACCCTTGATGTCTATTTTTCATCACTACGTGCGGAAAGCAAATACCTTTGAATTACGCAATATTCTTTATAAGTAAATATAACTATTTTTGATCATAACATATGTGCTAAAATATGTGAAATAGTTGAGCCTTTGAACCTACGTTGGCTACCAAATGTTTTTGTTGAGGGATAAAAATGTGAAAAAAAATGTTAAAGCAAACAACAATTTAAAACCGAATGGTTGGATAGCTGCTGGAATGGCGGCGGAATTGGTAGGCGTGACGGGCAGAGGGTGGCGGGGTGAAGGCGTTAGCGAAATGTGGGCAGGGCAGGTGAGCTGCTATTGAGCTGAAATGACAGCAGCCATTGCAAATTGAAAGCATCCAGAGGGGGAAAGCTAGAGGTTGGAGGTAGAAAAAAAGCAGTAGGAGTAGCAAGTGAGCCTTGTTTAGACAGCGCCGCCGCCATGGCAATTGCACATCAGGTGCTAGGGGGTGTATGGGTTGCTAAGGGGGGATGGGGGATTACAGGTTTTGCGAGGTGTGGGGCATTACAGGGGCTGTAGGAGGTGTAGGTATGCTGGTGAAGCTGGTGTCGTAGGAGTCGTAATTAGAGCGTAAAAACCAGAGCGTACGAAAAACCAAACGCGCTCGGGCAGCTACTACTATTTTTTTACGGCCCTGCATTGTGTGTCCGTATGTGCGGGTGTGTGTGTGTGTGTGTGTTTGGGAGCTTATGTATGTATGAGTGTGCGTGTGAGTGCTTTATGCGAAAAGAAAAATAGATAGCTAGAAAAAGAAGCAGCTGGAGGAGAAGTATACCCGTACATATATACATATATATAAGGCAAAAAACTAGAAAAGCTAAAGCAAACGAAGCGAAGTGCTGCCGAAACCGCCCACTCGACCTGCCACGCCTCTGTCCACCTCCTCCGCCCGCTGACACATATATGATTATTTCCGAAAGGTGACAGCTATAAAAAACAACAACAACAACAACAACGGCAACAGCAAGCTGCCAGCGTAGGCGTCACACAAAAGTAGAAGGCAAGACAACAACAAAAAGTGTTAGAAAGAAGAAAAAAAAGGACAACACTGTTGCTCTTTTCACAGAAAAGAGGGGGAGGAGGGTGGTTGGTGACCCGCCTACTAGCAAACACTCACACACAGTCACAAAAGGAGCAACTAGAATGATGCGTTGGTGTGACACCTTTTTCTGCTGCTGTTGTTGTTGTTGTTGTTGTTACTGTTGCCCTACTGTCGTGCCTACTGTATCATCTTTCTTTTAATTTCATTCAAGTCATGGCAACCCTTCTGGTATTTTTCTAGGAAATTAATTAACAACAAATGCATCAAGGCAGTAATGCTAACTACTAAATGCAAAATGCAAACTGCATTTATGGCCACTCCTTAAGCTCATTTAATTAATATTCATCCAACAAGTTTGTTTTCTTTTGGCCAAGTGCGCTGCTCAAGCATTGGGTGGGGGTGGAAATGAGGAAAAGCGGAAGCAATAGGACCCAGAGCACTCTTATGGCAATCTCGGACTTCCGCTCAATGGTTTTTGTTTTCTTTCTCTACTATTTTCTTCACTTCTTTTCTCTCTCTACTTTTTTTTTTTTTGGCTAGCGAAGTAAACACAAACAGGCCGAGGAATACAGAGAGAGAGAGAGAGAGAGAGAGAGCAAACGGAGCAAAAACGCAGCAGTTCAAGGAAGTAATTATGGTTTATCCAAAGGGACAGATAGTGGAAGATGGATGAAGGAGCACGGCAGGCGCAGGCCAGCTCGCTCTGGTCATAACATCAAACTACAACTTTGTGGAGCAAATGAGAAAAAAAATGAAAAACTAAATTAAAAAAGGGCGCCAAGAAAAAATCGAGGTGGGCGGGAATAACTCACAGAAAGTGGGGCACACAGAAAGAATTAAGTTCCGATTATGGTTAAGTTTTAATTTAAGTTTTGTTTTTTAACATATTTTGATGTCAAATTGATAAATTACTTTTCCTTCTCAAAATTGTACAAAAAAAGGTTGATAAAACTATTTTTTTAATAAATTTAAATTATTTTTAACTTCTTTTTTAATTTCTAAAAAATGTCTGAATAGATCTTTAGAAGTTAGATAGTTTTTAAACACAAATTAGAATTCATCTTCCACATTTCCCTGACAACAGTTTACAAATCCTTCAAACTTCCCTGCCATCTATTAATTATTGTTCTAAGCAAACTTCCACAAGTCACTTCTTATAATAATTTCAAAACTTTCTTTTTGCAGAATTTCCCATAACCGGAAGTTGTAATTTTCCGGCAAACACTGTAGCAGCTGAGGCAGCAGAAGCTGAAGTAATAGCGGGAGCTGGAAAAACATCAGCGATGCCGACGACAGAGACGAATGAATCAAGTTGTTGAGGATAGGACAGGACAGACAGCATAATTGTCTTTTGGAGTCCTTTAACTAACTAACAAACAACAACAACAACAGCAAAAACGCCAGAGTGGCGGGTAAAAATTGGTTGAAAGAAAGAGAATTGCACAGGCCAGAGAGAAAGGCAACTGAAAATGACATGATGGAAAATAAATAAACAAATAAAGTTTACTTTCTTCTTCCGCGGGGGGAAGTGGCGGTGGGAGTGCTCTTTGAAAGGGGTCTCCATATCTCTCTGCCTCGATTTCCAGTTGCCTGGTTTATCCAGAGCATTTATCGTTTGGGCCAAGTGCAATTTCTTGTAGCTTCAGCTTGAGTTCAATTCTGTTTGCTTTTGCCTCGCTCGTTCTTCCATCTTTCCTCCTTTTGCTTTGTCTTGCGATTTGAGCCGCGCGCAAAAATGTTCCTCACTTTGATTTGGTTTCGCCAACCATCTTGCAACCCCACCATCTTCTACCCTCTTTTCTTTTTGCAAAAAACTTTTGCGCTGGAGAGGAAAATAAATTGCAGTGCAAGGAATTTTACGCTGTTTGCCGCGAAATTGATGGGGAATTGATTTGAAAGCAAATACATAAATAGTTGCAAGTAGAAGCAGTTTCCCTATCACCCCCAACCCGCACTTTTCGTTTCGACAATGGCATAAATCTTTGGGGAATCGTCCCGAGACTGAGAAATTGGTTGGGAATGCGGAAAATGCGGGCGGAAAATGCGATTGTTGTGTTCCGTTGCCTGTTGTTCCGTTGACTTCTGAGTTGACAGCGTGATATTGAGAAATTGTTGTCCTGCCGTGAATATATATTTGTGGGAATTTGTTTTTCTAGTCGATTACATTAGTCACGGGGAAGCAGGTAGTGGAGATTTATGGAGCTCTCGATTTGGTAAGGAGGTTGCTTTATAACCTTTATGCCTAATAAAAACTTTAAAACTTAATCCATTCATGTCCTAACTTCCTCAATGCGATTATAATTATCTTCACTAGTGATTGGATAAGTTGCTCTTAAATTTATGGGTCAAGTCACAGGCATTTCTCAGCTTGGCTCATCAAAATTCAAAACATTTACGATGGCTAACGACATGTTTTCCCTGCTCTAGGAAAATGCAAGCACAAAACACATAACGGCAGTGATGTGGAGTTAATCCCCCATTCGATGGGTTTCCTAATTTAATTCGCTTTTCATCTGCCATTCAATTCCGTGCCGCATTCAGTACAGTGCGATTCATAATAGTTCAAATCCTATTTGCTATTTCCACAAATGTTATGATCGATGATGCATTCGTAAGCGATACCAATTGATATGTGCAGGCAGGGGTGGTGGTATTTGTTGCCTTTGCTATTCAGTGGGGCTTAGTCGGCCTTACGGCGACGAAACGCAGTTTTATCCCTTTGACATGACTGACTGTGTGCGCCATTCATTTTGCATTGCACAGCAGCAGCAGCCACTTGGTAAAATTGACTCTCGAGCAGCAGCAACAATTTCCTGAGCCAACAAAGCTGCTCGAGACTCTTACTGTGCTACGAAATGTGAAATGCAACCGCAATCCAAACCGTGCCGTGCTCCTTGGATTTCATCCTGGAATTCTCCAGGTGCTCGGTGCACCCAAAAACCGCAACGAATACTTTTGCACGCTCCCAAGCCCACATTGAATGTATAGTGAAATGTATTTTGGTTTTGCGTTTTTGCGGCATGCATACTCTCAGATATATATACGAGTATATATATTCCGCAGTTAATGCCAACATATTTACTCACCGATTCAATGGCCTTCTCCAGCCGGAAGATCTCCTCCTGAAGGAGGTGTAGGGTTCCAGTTTTTCCGCGATGCCTGGCGAAGGCGGCGGCACAGGCGCTATGAATGCTATTCACCCAGTTCTCCAGCTCCACCTGCGGGTAGTAAAATGGGATGTTAAAGAGGAAACATTGTAACAAATTGCAGACCAAATGCACCGCAAGCAATTTGACGTGGCTCCCCAGCGCCAAACGTCGAACTTGTCCCCCAAACCGAATGGCATCCACTCGGTACACTCGTACACCAAGCAACCAACTATCCAGCCATCCAGCATCCAACCAGTTGGCCACCCCAAAACCCATTTCATCCCCGCTCATCGCTGGCTATCAGTTATGCAAATTTAATGACAAATCACGTTGGGCCATGGCGAGAGTTGGCAACCCCCCAACAGGATGAGCAAGATGAGGAGGATGAAGGATGAGGGCCATGCTGAACGTATGCCTTTGAGACATGTAACAGTTTAGGGCTGCCACAAGGATGCTGCTGCCACTGCAGCTGTTCAAGGCAATCTGCCAGTTGGCAGTCAGTCAACGCCACCTCAATCATGGCTCACACTTTAAGCCGCCCCCGGCCTTCCTCTGTCCTCTCTTTCTATCTCCATCTCTTTTTCTCAGTATATATCTCACTCTTTTTCACTTTGGGAGACTTTTTGCGGGTTGCGTCAGTCAGCGCCTTGCCAGCGTCCTCGTCTATGTCCATGTCCTCGTCCTCGTCCTGTATCTGCATCTGCATCTATGCGCACTCGCAAAAATATGATTTGAATTCTTTTTTTTTTTTTTCTCGAAAATTTCTGCTATTTATGGCTTTAAGGGGAATATAAATTCTTAAATATTTAGGAAACTATAGGCTTTGAACATTAGAAAATCCAAATGAAAAGCTTAAAGGAAAGCATATATTTTATAATAAATATTTAAAAGTCTTATTTAGATTCCCTTTTAAGGCCAAGGCTGTATATTTTTCAGAGTGCAACGCCATCTGTGGTTTCTTTATGGCATACATTTCAACCAGCCTGGCGATTATAAGATAGATAGAGAGAGAGAGGAAGGAAGAGAGAGAGAGAAGGAGGTAACTCGGACCCGCGAGCGGTGAACTCGCCCTCGCCTGCCGTGCATATCCTTGTGCAAACAAATTTGCGCTGCCATCTTTCTATGCTCCGACTTCGGACGCGGCAAGGCCAGTCTTTCAAAGCTTCCTTGAAGGACTTCCCTTGGATATTGACTGCTCGAAATGAGAGCGAGCATAACCTAAGGCACTTTTATCCACCAGGCCTCAACCCAATCCAATCCAATCCTAACCCAACCCAACACCCAACACATCTAACCGCAGTGTAATAAAGATACTCACCTGACAGGGCGCCTGGAAGAGATAGGCATCGCCGAACGCCGTGCTCAGACAGAAGATATAGTCGCGTTTGGGATGCTCGGGTATCGGTTGCATAATTGCACCATCCACGATAATCAAGTGCTTGGGCGCCGCCTCCACGCTCCTGCCCTCCCGGGAATCGCACGGATAGAAGAGCAGCGTTGTGCCCTTCAGGCACACCCAGTAGCCCTTCCAGCCCCGCTTTCTTGCCAGCTCGATCTGGTGCTTCTTGCGTAGTAACCATTTTTTTACCGAAAGGAAGCTGCAAGCAAACATTTCGATGTGGTTTCGTTTATATAGGGGGTTAAATCATATGATGAAGGGGCAGGGGCAGGGGCAGGGGCAGGGCACTCGTAATCCCTGGGAGAACTTCAACAGCTTCGCCATCAACCCATTAACCTTCGGAGCTAATCAAGATAAGGCAAATGGGATGGGGCATGTCCTGCGTACATAAGTCTTCAAGCGGTTTATCATAACAGCGTAGGGGAAATTAAGAAAAGTAGTCGAAGTTTGAGGTACCCTAGGAAACTGGTTTAATATCAGATGTAAGTTACTTCTAACTATGAAGTTCTACTTTCTAGTCATAGAAATGGGAGTTACACAAATAAAACCAAAGGATAATCCAACTGTCTAGTCACGTTCAGAACGACATTACTATATTAACCTGACTGTTAATACGAATCAAGATTATATAAAAGTTATGGAGCTTACCATATAATCTGCTATGCTACACTACTTAGCACACTCTGATACCCTCCTATACGGACATAATAAGGTTAATCCCCAGCCACTGCTTTCTCCACCTCTGACCAACCCTTAATCACTGTGAAATTATGTTCCCCAAAGAGGCTCCCCATAGACTCACTCCGGTACTGGTGTTATTTATGATGACTTGTTGGACGTGAGCAGGTTTTTGGCCACAAGAACAAGGAATACCCAAACCATGGCTAGCTGCCAGATTACATCTACCGAAGGCATAAATTCCCAGATTCCCAAAAGGAGATTTGGGGGCAACTAGACTCCTATTCCGGAAGACCTACTCAAATTTGAACTTACCCGGCTTTGCGAACAGCTCCCGTGCAATTGAAGGAAGATGCAGCGGTGCCAGTGGCCTTTGCTTTGTATGGTGACGCCATGACACTTTCCCCATCATCTTCATCCGAAACGGCGGTAGTTAGGCTCATTCGATCATCGTCCGAAATCTGCAACAAGAAATAAAAGTACGTGGCATGAGAATCAAGTAGTGAGAAGAGGGAGAGGTAGAGAGACAATTTAATTAAGGCGCCTGGGCAACACGTACGAGGTTTCGGTTGCCGGCGATAAAATTCAATAAATCGAAGAGAAAATAATTGAAATAATTAAGTCATAATTAGCTGGCAGGCAGGGCTGGATGGTATCCACTGGTAAGCCCCGTTCGACGAAGCCATTTGAAACCAATAATGGCCAGGTTGCTGCTGTTGCTGTTGCTGTTGCTGTTGTCAGTGCCGACAGCAACATTTGTTACGTATGTCGTCGATAAAGCAATTTGTCTTCTCTTCTCGCCTGCATTTTTAGCGTAGTCAGAGGGTTGGGGTAGAAAAGGGCCGACAGATAGAGATAGGGCAGGCCCAGACAACAATTGACAAAATGGCTGGGAGAGGCACCCCCCACACACAGTGAGGGGGGAGGGAAATAAATGGCGAAAGGCAAACTGTTACTTGGCAATGTTATTTCATCAAAAGCCGGGTCGTCCGACTGACTCACTAACTGACTGACTGCCTGACTGCCTGACTGACTGGCTGACTGAATGCTGTTTGCCTTTGGCCCGCCTGGCCATCTCCCATCTCTTAGCTTCCTTCCGTTCGAACCTCACAGCCATTTTTGCCATCTTCTCTGCAGGAAGAGAACTGCGAGGCCAAAAAGGATGAGAAGGAGGAGTTGGAGACTTTTGGTCCATGTGGGAATTCAAGCCAAGACCAAAGTCGATGGCTCTGTTCGGGCTACGTGTCCCGCGTGGCAATAAAAATTGGTTTGCCCATTCATTCGTTTCAATCGAGGTGGGCGTAGCGACTGGTTCGACCACGCCCAACTCACCCATTTGCCCACTAGCCCGCCCAACTGTCGCTCACTTGCTTTTCATGCCATTTTTATTTGAGTTCCCAAGGAAATCAATTTACAATGTGTTTATTCGTTTCGTCTCTCCTTCCTGTGATGGGGTCCTTGGTCCAGGACTTGTCCTGACCCTCCCCCCACCCTTGGTTACTACGATACTCCAGCCTGTCAGTCAGTCACCCCTGCTTACGTTTTGGCAATTTTCAAACATTTTTGCTCATATGCATGTTTTACAAGTTATTTATTTGACTGCCTCCTCGTTTTGTATTTTTTTTTTTTTTTTTTGGGTGGAATGGGAATGGGTTGGTTGGTCGTGATGTTTGCTTGCTGGCGGGGAAGTCCCACCCGTGGTGCAGAGTCACCGTCTTTTGCCAGCCTGGGTCATGTGTACTTAACCCACAACAGCATCGAAAGGAGCGACCAAGTTTAATCAAATTTTATATTAATCGAAGAGCAGTGCAAAGGCATGCAAATAACCAAAGGAACCCAACCTGAGACGTGGCTTGCTTAGCGACTGAAGAGGGGTTGTACATCGCAGATGATGATGATGATAATGATGATGATGATGGCCAGGAAACGGAGGACTCAGCCTCAGACTCAGATCAAAGCGGTTACAAGCTGTGAGGAGAAGGGGATGAGAGATGGGCACACCACCCCAATCGATATCTGTGCGTGTCACTTTAAGTGGCTCCAAGAGTTGGGCGAAAATTTAAAAGGAAACTTCAAAAACACACCCGCACCTGCACTCCACCAAAACGAAATAGTTTCCGCTTGCTCAATGAAGTTTTCCATGAAATCATCAAGCCGAGCGGAAGCTGTCGAGTGGAACTGTTTCAGGATGATGGGTCGGGCAATTGAAATGTGTGGGCTGTGTGGGTCGCCTTCAGTTTATATACCATTCGAAATATTAAAGACTGACCCAAAAAGCAAGGCTCTCTCTTCTTTTAATCAAATTTAAAGATTTTAAGAGGCTCCTCTATCTAATTTAAAGACTGGACTCGACTACAATCAAGGCAACCCTTTTTGGCTAATCAAATTTGGTGATTTAAAGACGGTACGTATTTTGGGTACCCCTTTTACAGCAGATTACAACGCATTTGGCATTCCTGCTGGTCATCCCAGGAGAGATTGGCCCAAAGAGTCCAAAGAGTTTGTCAAATGATTCATGAATTTTTAATTGGCCCAAAAGTGGCAGAAGGTAGTACATCGTACCTGTCGAGAGGCGACTTGTTTCTTGAATTTCATCAGGCGAACGAAGTCCCTGATACTGACAATGGGATTTCACCTCTGGGCGGGCAGTCAGTCAGACCATCCTTCATCGTCTCCCTTCCGGCAAACTCATACGAATGGCTGAAAACGTTCACATGGGTGTAAGCCTAAATGGGCAACCCAAAACACGAACACGAATGCGAACACGGCCAAACAACAATCACACAAAAGATTAAATGCCAGCCAGTCGGGGCTTTCCCCAGTTTGCTCCTACTCCTCCTCCTTCCTCACACTTTACCCACCTGATTACTTTGGGGGCCTAATATGCCATATCTCAGCATCGGTGCAAAATCAAAATTCAATTTACGCACAGACGAACCCGCCCACTTAGGCACAGTGATGGGTCTCCCTGCCCTATATCCCTATATATACGAGTATATCCCCTCATATAGAGACCAATCTGGCCCATTCCAAGGCAAAACTTATCCGCACAGGTGAGCCAGGTGCTTTCGTTACGATTTCTAATCAAGAATTGATTGTGATCCCTCGATGCGGCTGTCGTTCACGTTTCAGCCATAATTATCAATGACTTTTGAATGTCAAATGTGGACGAGATGAGCTGGGGATGCCATTGCCATGTCATTGGCACAGCCATTGTCACCTCTCCCTAACTTCATCTCCTTCGATTTGATGGCGAAAATCTTTTCATATGTCGCTGTCAAAAATTACAATATTTGATAGAGTGTTTATGCAGGGGTTCGACCTCGACGGTACCTATATAGACATCGCTATATATATATATATTGAGTTGGGTGGCAAGGTTAACCTGGTTGGGGAAAAGTTATTTGGTGGCTGTGGCACGTTTCTGGCATTGCTGCGATTAAGTGAGGCATTAAAGAAGTTTTCGTTGCCTGCGCAAATGTTGTTAGCCAAACGAAATTGATTCAAAGACGAAATCTGCAAGGGGGAGAGATAGATGAGGTTGGGGCTAAAATGGAAAGATACATCAGCTACGTTTCGTTGCTGACTTGTAAAGTTTCCTTCCTTCCTTCCTTTTTTTCTGCCTTTTTTCCCACAGTCAAATTGCTGCATTGCAATGCGAAAATCAATTTGGAATTATCCCTCAGCTCATTTCATTTTGGCGTGGGAGAGGCGGTTAGTAGGTTGGGTGGTAAACCTGCAATGTCATTCCGATTTGATTAAATATTCCAGCCAACGCTGAGCGGCCCACCTAATTGGCTGAAGGTGAAACTGTTTAGCATTGAATCAATCAAAATTAACAAGCGACTCGGACAACCTTGGGAATGGTTGGGCTGTGGATGGTGGTGTGTGCAGTAATCACAGGACATGGAGGAGCATTTAGGTATTCAGATCATGTGGACGGGTAACAAGCGTTAATTAGAGCAATGGCGGGGAATGACAAAACTCACAGATATCCAGATGCTGCCACCTTTAATCCAGGTAAATCCAATTCATGCTTTCGCTCTCTCTCTCTCTCTCTGTGTGTGCTTTTCATTCAGGACAATCTCTTTTAGCGCTGATCTGGCCATTAATTAATATGCAAACCCATTCAGTTGATAAGCCAACTGAAGACCCTCCATTCAGGCTACTGGCTAACTCATTTGAATATATCTACTATATACGTAGATTCTCTAGTATCTTTGTGGCGATTCAAGGACTGCATGTAAAACCCTTGACCAATGTATCTATTTGCTTGTTAAGTTAACCAAACGAAGCTGGGAGAGGATGCAAAGTAAACACAGGCAACATGCGATGTGCGTGTTGTGTTTCCAATGAATTCTGAAGTTGTTACTCACATTTAGAAGCTATATATCAGTGCATGGCATTCTTTATCTACCTATTTTCAAATGCTCCTCTGCAATGCTTTTCATTTTCACTAGCCACGCCCACAGCTTTCCATCCTCTCTCTCTCACTCTCTCTCTTTCTCTCTCTCGCTCTATGTTTTTTCCATCAGCTTTCTCGGACAAATGGCCTTTTATCACTTTGAAGCCGTTTGATTCATGCGTATTGCAATCAATGCCATTCATTACCGAAAAACTAAATACAAGTACCAGTTTTTCCCATCCCCAATTTCCCATTTACACTGCCTCTACCCTCCTATAAACGCTATTTGTCCGTGTGTTAAGAGCTTTTCTCTCGAATGGCATTTGAGGGCTAGGGTTGGCGTTCAGGGTAAGGAGGGGGAGTGGGTGGCTAATGCTCTAATTTATTGCTCCTTTGTGGAGCCAGAAAAGGAGCCCAGGAGCAGCTCGAGCGTGAAAAGGATGCTTTGGCTTTGATCAACGTTTTGTTAGGCAGCCCAAAATGAATTTCTACCAGACAGACAATACACTTAACTGGAGGAATTCGCGGTGCTAAGGGTAAGGGTAAGGTAAGGGTATGAGTACGAGTTCGAGGGGAAATTGGTCTGTGCTTTCTGCCAAGGCGACATTTTCTCACGCGATTTTCATTTATTTCCACGGGAGTAAAAGTTCAAAGCAGCGCTGACAAATGTAGCCAACGACAGCGATTAGGATAAGGTTCTTGCAAAGCTTGCAAAGATTATTCGAGTAAGTAAGCCGTTCTAAATCAGGAGCCTTGATTTATGGAACTTATTAACTAGTTAGTATCTTAAGTATGAACTAGTATCAAGGACTCTCAGATGAACTAAATCCAAGTTATAGACCCTCTACTGGACCCTCCCTTCCTACCTTGCGAAGGAACATTTCGTTGCACTGCTTGGCGGTGCTGCGCCAATGGCGATGGCGATAGCGGGAGTTGCCCAACTTGAGGGTGCCCTGGAGATCGGCTGCCTCCTCGACGACCCGACGGATGCACTGGTAACGCAATCGGTTGCATCTATGGATCGGTTGCATGGGTACCACTCCATGCTCTGGTTCCGATTCAGCACCAGAACGCACCTGATCCTCATCGTCATCCACCCAGGCACTCAACACACCCTCCACGAAGTTGTACAGCATCTGGATGTTGGCCTTCATGGGCGCCGAACCGGATGGCACTTGGGCCTCAGTTTTGATGAGTTTCCTATTCTGGCAAACCTCCCGCAGGAGATTCTCTCCAAAGTGCACTGTTTTATGGCGTCGTCTTCGGGAATTTAGAGAGGCAGCTGAGGCGGACTTCATTAGCTTGCCATTTGAATGGTGCACATAGGCGGGCAGTGGTTGCACTAGCGTGGTTGTGGGCTCCAGCCAAGCCAGTCCAGATCCTGGTCCTCCCAATCCACCTGATCCCGCTCCTGCTAAGCCTCCTCCTCCTGCGGAACTGGCGGAATCTCCACGTTGGAGCGTATTTGGCTGGGAATTGCTGCGATAGTGATGGTGCGGATGCTGATGCGGTGGCGAGGGCAGTGGCTGCATCTCCAGGTCATCCAGCGGCGCCGGCTCAATGTCATCCAATGTGGTGGGCGGCTGGGCCAGCTGGGTGCGCAGGCGATTAAAGTCGGCGGCACAGCGAGGCAGTGAGTTGCACTTGGCGGCATTGAGGCATTTGCGATTCCGGCAGCTGAGGAGCGGGGCACAGGATCGGCAATCGTGGCAGATGACCAGGCGGCGTTCGGTTACCGGGATTCCACCACCTCCTCCTCCTGTTCCGGCAGTTCCCACTCCAGCTGATCCTAAGATCCCTCCACCTGTTGGAGGTGGAGGCGTTGCGGTTGTGGAAGGTGTTGTTGGCACATCGGAACCAATGGCTCCAACCAGATGAGCTGGCACAGCATGGAGTTGCACCTGGGCCAACTGTTGATGCCTGGCCAGATTCACCGAACTGACCGACGAGGTGATGCACTGCCTCGCCTGGCATTCTTGGTATCTGCAATGTGGATCCGTACAGATAGGCAGTAGTGGACAATCGGGATCCGTACAGGGTCCTGGGGATGGTGACCTTGGTGCTCGCTCCGCACTCGAGGACTTGCGCTTGTGGCCACCGGAACGCTGGGCGGACATGTCGGAGACCGTGGCGGATCTTTGGGTCTGATGGCGGCGTGAACGCTCTTTCCTGCCTCCCGATTCCTTGGCTTTCGGTACATATTGATAGCGTTCTTTGTGTGGCTTGGCATACAATCGTTCCAGGTGGGCAGTGCTTGGAGTGGAGGTCGTAGCTCCTCCACCGCTCCCCACCACCTCGCTGGCCGAGTGACGCAGTCTTCGTTCCCGGGAACGCTCCTCCCTCCGTTGGCATAGGGGAGTGTGTGAAAGGGCACTGGGCACCGCATAGCCACTGGGAATGGTCACCCTTTCCGGCGCTTGACTTGGCGGTGGCTGTTTGCCCAGGGACTGCAGCTTGTGCAGAGGATAGGCTATCCAATCGGCAGTGATCTGTTGCTGCTCCTCTTCACTGACTGCTCCACTGTGACCCAGCGAGTGTCTCTTTCGATGGCTGGTCTTCGACTGATCCTGGGCATCTTCTTGGGAATTGGAACGGGGTTGAGCATCGCCCCCACTGCCGTTTCGGCGGTGATGCGATCGACGGGACTTGCCTCTCTCCGTTCCACTGCTGCCCTGCATCTTGGTGAGCCATTCCACAATGTCTGTTTTCAGCAAAGAGAACTCACAAGGTCCGGAACTCTGTCGGGAAAGTGGTTTCTTGAGCAGCTCCGAGAGAGCTTTGGCATAGGCAGAACCCACTGCCTTATCAGCATCCGAAGGCAATCGATCTCGTTCCCTCTCCTTCTTTCGTGGCAGATGATCCAGTAGCCAGTCCGGCAGTTCGTCTTTCAGGACTGTTATCTCACTGGGACCCGAAGAGGTGCGCACTGGCTGGATGGGACTGGCAGTTTTCTGAAGCTTCAACCATTCCATGGTCTCCTCGCGCACCTGACCACCTTCAGCGGATCGGGCGGAGTGACGCTGCTGGGCACGACGATCGAACCATTCCAATTGCTCGGATGGCTGACGCAGAGCACTCTTTGGCATGGTGGCCACTTCCTCGGCACTTTTCTGCCGTCTTGGTGGCAACTGAGGCCTCTGCTCGATCCGGACATGGGCATGGCCAGTGGGTTCTGTCAGTCTGACGGAACCCTTCCGCCTAATGCACTTCTGTTCCATGGTCTCCTCATCGCGAGCTCGCACCCTCCTTGTGATTTCGAAGATATCGCCGTTGATCTGGTGATAGAACTTCTCCACCTCAACGCCTCGATCGAATTCCTCTTTGGCCGTAGGCTTGGCATGTGACCGCGAAGGTGGGCGTGGCGGGGGCGGCAATTGGTTACTCTCATCTAATTTCTTTTTCTTATCATCACTTTCGTCGGAGGAGGCGTTGAGCAGGGCACCAGATCCTGCCGCCCCACCATCTACCACCCAACTTATCGAACGTTCACCACTAGTTGCAGTTCCATCTCCCTTCTGCAGCAATCTGTCCAGGCTGCCATGATGGGTCTTAATGGTGGTGGCTCCCAGGCTGCCTTGGGTCTCGCCCAGCGATTGCAGCCGGCACTGGGCATTGCAGATGCAAACGCCGGGACGCTTTTTGCTTCCGAAGCGAAACAGTTGGCTTGCCAACTGGGAGACATTCTCGCCGAGGCCAAGACCCAAGCCGCCGCCGCTGCCACCACCACTGGTACCTCCTCCAGCGGCGGCTCCACCCGCATCCCTTCCCGAGGCCGTTGTTGCCGATGTCAGGCGTCCTCCTGGATGCGCCACTGGTGTGATGTCGACGATCACGCAACAGCAGTGCAGCGAGAAGGTCTTCTTGGGATCGCCGTCGCTGCTGCAGTCCGCCCCGCCAGCACTTCCGTTACCGCTACCGGTTCCGGTTCCTCCCTGCAGCCCCGCCACCACCACCACCTCCTCCCTCCTCCTCCCTCCTCCGCCTCCAGTAGGATCACCCGGAGGACCAACCGCTCCCGCACCGGCACCACCACAACCACTAAGTGTTGGCGGTGCACCACCGATCGCACCACTATTGCCGCTGTGATCGCCGCGCTCGCTGTTGTTGCCTTGTTGGGCGGCCAGAATGAATCTGAATCACAGCGGCAGCAACGGGGCGAGGTCCTTGTCGTCGTTGACGATGATCTCCCTTCCTCAGTATCCCATTCATTCGGCGCCACTACGCCATCTGTTGTTGGTTTTTCCGTTTGGGGCGTTGCACTTTTATGTTGTATTTTAGCACTCTCTCTGCACTTTGTATTTCTGGCCTCAACTATTTAGTGCGCTGATTATTATTCATTTGATTAATTAAACTAAAAGCTCATTTTGCGGCACAGTCATTTATTACATCGACGGCAGGGGTTGTTTTTCGGTTCTGTTGCTTTGGCAATTTATCTCACACGCGTCGCACACATTTATCTATAATTAATTATTTTTACTTGTTGCCAGCAAAGCGAGCGGCAAAAAAGAAATCACTTGGCTTGTTTGAATGTTGTAATGTGTGTGTGTGTGTGGAATGGGATTCTGTGTGTGTGTGTGTGTGTGTGTGTGGAGTGTGTACATATTTATTCGAGGATTTATTTAATTATATTTGTTTTGCTCTATAAATCACAAAGCAGTTTGCAGTCTGCCGAATGACTTTCCCCTAACTTTTTGCTATTTATTCTGGTTTTTGCGAATTGCGAGTTTTATTATTATTATTTTGCAGTGGCAGTGGCCGAGTTTAATTTGTATTTGGCTTAAAGTGTTGCGGTTTCAATTTATTGACTACAATTGTTAGCAATCTTTAACTTTGCCACCACTTATAGGGCACATTTATTTTGTGTGTGTGTGTTCTGGCATTAGCATATATAATCTGCCTGAATTTCCATGCAACAAAATCTAGTAAATTTTATAATTAAATAGTTTTTGATCTGGTTATTAATTAAACTAAGCTGTGTTACGCCAGCTTTGGGTAGTGAAAAGTTTAAATGGCCATGGAAACAATTTACCCAAAAATTAATTGAGCCACGTAGAAGGCAGAAAGGATTTACTGAATTTAAAAATAAAGGCTAAGCCTTCTTTAGACTTTTGAACTTAATTTGCTTTATATTTGACACATGCCATATATTCGCAAAGATTACCAAAAACAGACGAGAGATGCTTTTTAGAAGCTCTCATACTGGATACGAAAATAATCCCTGACAAATACCCACATACGTATGTACAGAGTACGTGTATGTGTCTAGGCGTAGGCGCTTTAATTAGCATATCTAAAGCCAAAAAAAAAAAAAAAAAAAAAAGAAATAGGAAAAACAATGTTGCATGAAGGCCCTTTTTTACTTTAGGCCAAATTCTCGGAGCTTTTTTGGTGTTATTTTTAAAGTTGCTCTGAAAAGTTTTTGCAACTCGTGCGCAAATATTTTGTTTGTTATATTGCTAGCATAAATTTGTTGGCTATCTGCACAGACACTCGGAAAGTGTGTGAGGCAAGAGGGTTGGTAAGAGGGCATATATATATATATATTTATAAGCGCATACATAAATACTTTTGTCGGGCTGGCAGCAAATGCATAAATTTCATGTCTACATCTACACGGAGATATGACTCGGGAACTGCTGCTCCGTTGCTCTACGGTCATGTTTGTGTTTATGCAAAGGAGTTTGCCAAAGTTTTTTCGTTTCGTTTCGTTTCGTTTTGGCTGCTGCCAAAAAGTTTGCTTGTTAAGTGAAAGGATTATATGATCCAGTGGCAGGAGGTTTTTTGGTGGCGAAAAGGGGGAAGAAAAAAAAAAAACAAAACTTAAAAATACACAGCCGAATAGAACAACAAAACTTTTCCGATTTTTATGTTGTGAGCTGCTGCTGCTGCTGCTTCTCCTACTGCACCTAAGAAGAAATCCCATACACAACAACTTGCCACAAAACTTGAGTTGTGTTGATAGTTTTTATAGCCTACTTTTCTGGGCCGCACATGAACAATGGGGGTTTTTGGGTTTTGAGTTGCGAGTTGGGAGTTGCGAATTAGTGTCTTAGGCAGGGGCGGGGCAAAAGTTTTCGGCCAGCTTGTCCCGTTTAGATTAGAGCCGTCGATAAGTTTCCAAGTTTGCCACATTTGCCATGTGTTTAGTTGCCAACTGTGTGTGTGTGCTGAAGATTCTGTGTGTGTGTGTGTGTGTTGCAAGGCTCAACTAGTTGGCAACTTGGGAAATGAGAAAATAAGGAAGGCCCAGGATTTCTCAACCTACTGCCCTCATCCGAAAAGTCGTATCTTAAGCCACCACTTGAAAAGGTGCTTGGGCGCATTTGTTTAGCGATTTTCGCTTGATTCGGCCAATAAAGTTAATTTCTTTCTACCCCAAAAGAGGAAAACTTTTTCCCACCCGCCGCACCAGTAGCGTGCTAAATGACATTTTTATATCGTTTCGATTGTTGTTTCTTTGCCAAAACAAACTTTTCTCCGAAAATTTTCCCAAGGACCAAGAGGTCCCAACTCAAAAATTTCCCCACGCGCGGAAATCTCTGTGGGAATGAATAAGTAAAGATGGGATCAGTGAGATAGTAAATTTGGCTTATCCAAACAGGTAGTAAAGCCCTTTTCTCAACTTAAATGGCTGGGCTCTTTTAAACAAAAAACGAAACGAAAAGTTACTTTTTTGCTTTTAGGGCTTATGAAGAATGAGAAAATGTGGCAGTAAATCCACTGACTTTATGGCAGGATGTGGCTTAGATAAATTAGATTTCCCCACGTGCTGGCCAGCCACAGGCTTTTCTGACCCTATCAAGATATCTATCCTCTCCCTTGCTCACTATCTCTTCTGAGTGAGTTATTTACTTTTAGTTGAAATTATTTTAATAGATTTATCCACATCAACTGGGGCTTTAATGTGTTTAACACACACACACACACTGAGGCACAGACAGACGCCTAGCAGGACGAAGGACCCCTGTATCCATAAATATAAATACGTTTAATGGTTGGGGACAAACAACAACAAAATGTGCCACACCAAATGCACCAGCTATCTCGCACTCTCTTTCTCTCTTTAAGCTATCCATCTCTCTTTTATCTGAGTTTGTATATGTGTATGTGTGTGTTTGTGTGAACTTCGACAGGTGCACGTTGATAATATCCTTGCACATGTATGACGTTGCTGCTGCTGCTTCTTCGCTCGGTTATCCTTGCAACAGAAGGCGCAGCCTTTTCAATATGCCACCAACACCAATGCACCGACTATTATTATTGTTTTTTCTTTGTTTTTTGTTCGCATCTTGTTGATATTTTATTAGCTCTGACTTTTTGTGGGCTAAAACAGCACGCAAAAAACAAAACACACACACACACCTGTAGAGACAGTTTCTCGCTGGTTGTGGAAAACTTTTCTTCCTTTGCTTTAGGGCATTTATGTTTTTTTCTTTTTTCTGTTCAATGGCGATTTAAATTTTCGCCCGTGTGCTAAAAATATCTGGCCAATGTACATACATATATATGTATAAAGGGACAAAGGCGAGAGTGAAGCAAAACAAGTCCGCAAATATAACATGGAATCTCGACACGACTCGAATCTCAGGCGCGTTTCAAGTTTTTCCACTTTTTTCGCATTTTTTTTTTTACTTTTTCAGCGAGTTTTTCTTTCTTTTTTTTTGTGCCTTGTTTTTTGTTGTGCTCCAAATGTCTGTGTGTGTGTGTGTGTGTTTAAGTGCTGCCGCTGTGTTGGTAAATAGTGTTAAGTGCGTTGGTATTTGCCTGTACCCCTTTGTAACCGCCCACCTCCACCAGCACCCTGCCAGCGAATCCTTCACAGCTGCCCTGGCATTTTTCAACACTTTTTTTCTGTTATTGTTGTTGGGGGGATTTTCATTTTCTTGTGCGCCGCCAGGTTTTGCAACTTGTTAATTTGACTTTAATGCTTGGCCTGACAATCGAAATTGTTTGATTTTCCCCTCACACACACACACACATTTAGCGAGCCATACTTTGCTCTCTATTTGCTTTCCTATATATTTTTTTTTATATATATTTGCTTTTCCTTGGATTTTTTGTTGGTTTTTTTCTGCGTTTAACTTTGTGCTAAATTATATGGTCTATGGTCTCCGTCAATTTCAGAGCTGCGTGTGTTAGTCCTTCTGTCGACATGAGTGTTGGTGTATCTATGTGTTCTTGATTCGTTGTATGAGGAGGTGATTGTGTGTGTGTGTGTTGCTGTTTTGTAATTTGATTTCTTTTTTGCCGCCCGCCTCCCGCTGAGGCATCAGCATCCAAGCATCAGGACTATAGCTTCAGCTTGAGCTTCAGCTTCAGTTTCAGTTTCACTGCCTCTACTTTTCGACGACGAGGACGACGATGCGTGAGATGATGATGCGATGAGGCTCGACACTACGGCTGCTGACGCACTTTTCTCGATTTTTCCTGCTTTCCTGACCCGTTTCGATTTGATTTTATTTCGATTCTCTGCGATTCGATTGGCGGCGGCACACACACGCGCTGATATTTATGATTTATTTTTTATTTTTTTTGCGTTTCGTGACGAAGGACGAGAAGACTTGTGGCCTTTGTGTGTTTTTGGGGGAAACTTGTAGTTGTGGCCCAAAAACAGTCTGACTATTGCGTTCGCGTTACAAAAATGGCGTTACACACAGAGCTGGCAGGAGAGAGCGCTACCAAGCACAGCTCGCGACGACGTTCCCGTTCTGACTGACCCCTCACCACAAAGGATATGGATGTGGCTCCAGCCGGAGCAGCAGGACTCTCCCCAGTTCACTCTCTCTTTCCTCTCCTCTCTCTCTCTCTGCAGCTTCGTCTCTTGTCCGCTCTTTTGGGTGAGCTTCCAGCAGCGCAGCAACTGCTCTGCTCGCCCTATTTCGTGTGAGACACACATATGGCCAGCAAAGGATTTGGGTCGTGAAAAAGCTTCGCTCGGTGTACTTCGGCCAACGATTGCAGCTTAGGCTGTTCCAGTGAAATTGTTGATAACAGTTCTTGCACAAGACATTCCGTTGGTGGTTGTGTTTTTGCTCTGGTCGCAGGCTTCGCCTTTATTTACGTAATCAGCGAAAATCAGCAAAGCTCCATGACCAGCATCCATGCTCTCTTTGGCCCTCACGCCAGTCACATGGTAGTAGCAAGGTGAAAAGCTACGGCCATAAAGCTTGTGCCTTTGGAAGGTCTTAAGAGAGCATATTTCTCTGAAAATAAAGAAAGCTAAGAGATTTCTACGAGAAATCTCAGAACCCAGCATAATTTATTTACAAATCAGACGACGACGTTGGTGACGACGTCATCAAACCAAATGCAGTTATAATGCACTCAGTGAGTGAGAGAGAGAAAGAGAGGTCGCTAAAGAGCGAGCGAGCGAGAGAGTATGGTTGGAGCTGGGGGAAATATAACGTACACAACCTGTGACAGCTGCCAGAGGGCGAGGCACAAACTCAAAGGTGTTTAGTCAACATGAACAACGACAGGGGCAACAACGGCAACAACTGGAGTTATGTGCGGTAGGTCGGCCCGCAGCTAAAATTAAATTTATTCCATTGTTGTCTTTGGAGCCAAGCAAACGCAAGTCAAACCACAGCAGCTGCTCTACAGGAGCAAGAAAATATGTCTCCTCCATGTAATGAGGACGTTATAAACAGCCATTAGGAATTATATAGTTCAGCAGCATCAGCATTAATTTGCAAAGTATAGGAGTTAGAAGATAAAGTTTTCCTTTGAGCTTTAAATAAGGTTTTTATCTATAAATATCCTTCGCATATCTCATCTTCCTGCTAAGTCTGCAACTTAAGATCTTAGCTAGCAACTTTAAAGCCATTTTTTTCCAAGTGCAATAGCTTCTGATGCCGCTCCAGCTGGCTGCTCTTGCTGTGTGCACTCAGGATTTGGCTCTGGGGCGATTAAAGCTTTTACAAATCGTAAGCATAATTTATTTTTGCTACAACTTTGCCTCGTCGCGGCAAAAGAAGAGACATTTTGTTGGTCCATTGTTGGTTGCTGGGGGGATAATGGATAATGGAATGGCCGCAGAGACTGAGAGAAACGGCAAGTTTTTGGATTAATTTGTAACAGCTTTGTGTTGTCAACTCGTTGTGTCTCGTGTATGCTTGTGCATTTTGCAGTTGATTGAATGCGTCTAAATATTTGATTATCACCGGTGCAAACTTAATTATGTTATTATACTCTGGCAACCTTAATTATGTGGCTGTGTGGGTGCTATAAAGCGATCTAGTTGCCAGCATATTTTTGTTCCGAAGGGAGAAACTCTGTTGCTTGAGTCATAAATCCAGACAGGCGTTAAATCTGCGCCTCAAATGGCCCCATAAAGTCAACACCTCAAAAAACTCAAATGTCATGGGCAGCCAAACACACACACACACACACACACATACAACAGTAAAACAGTCTCCCCCTCCTGTACTACATAGGCAATCACAACAGCACAAATGCTTAAACACGCTCAAATAAGTCACATGGCGGGCCACGCCCACACACACACACACACACAAACAGTCATACGCACCGATACACTGACACACGACATAGACACGAAGGAATCGTAAAATATAACGCATACGCAGCATTGGCCCAGTCCCAGTCCCATGGCAGCCATAAGAAAATAGCTCGAAATATGTTAATAATGAGATGTGAGCGGGCGCTGACTGCTAAATATTATACAAATACTTGCATATATATTCAAATATAAATATATATATATGTATTTATAAATGTATGAAGGGGGGCAGCGGAGGGGGAGGATGCAGAGGCAGAAGAAGACACAAACACACGCAGTGTAAAAGCCTTGCAAATCTACATAAACTCGGTCAAGGACACTGCAGCTGATGCTGAAGCGCTGAAACGGAATCCGAGGCTTCGAGGCGATGAGGATGTGGATGTGGATGTGGATGCAGATGAGGCTGCGGCTGCGGTAACAGCAACCAACAATGCCACCCAAATTGCCTTTAAATATAATTATTTTCCTTTATGCCAGTGAAGGATTGCCGCTCTGCCAGCGATTTTTAAATTTAGACCACAGCATCCTGCTTGTTCCATTTCGCTTGCAGATACGCTGCCAGATAAGAAAAAGTCACTTTTATGACGTCAGTAAAGCATTTGAGGCCGTTTTTCTTTCGTTCATCCGTTTGTGGCGCCCCTCTGCTTTTCCGCTTTCCCTCCTCCACCCCCCACCACGGCCCCTTTCTTACTCTGGTTTTTCCTTGTGTTTCAGAGCGCGCGCAAATGGCAGGAACAACAACAACAACAACAACAACAATAGTAACAACTATAGCATCAAACTACAATAACAGAGCGAACGAAGGTCCTTCTCTTTTGGTTTTCAAAGAGAACACGATGAAAAGCTCTTCCACATCCTCACTCTCCAGCCATCCTGTCTGTCTCTGCATTTCATCCTATTACATAAAATCAAATCACAACAATAACCATAACCATATAGCAAAGATTTAATAACTGCGATTGGGATTTGAAAAATGAATTTTCTTTCTCTCGCTGGTCTCGCCCCTGCTGGTTTTTCCTTTGCGCTGTAGGTGAGATTTATTTAATGGCTTTTGCCGTTCCTTTTGCTTTTTTGTATCCAAAGCATTTGGCATTGAATTCCACAAAACAAAAACCCAGGCGCTCTTGTAAATGTAATTGAAGTAGTCATCAGGGGTGGAAAAAAAATATTGGAATTGTTTTCGGAGGCAACTCAAATGATTTGGAAAATGATAACCAGCCCCAGGAGCAACACAAATATTTCGATTAAATCCAAAAGCAACTTGACTTGGCCAATCGATTTGAATCCTCCGATGTTACCAGCCTCGGAAATCTGCATTTGAACATTTTTATAATTTCCGGTCTTGGGTCTCTGGCGTTTGTTGCTTAATTTCCGTCACCTGGTCCATAAAACAAAATCCCTGCCGATTTTCTTTTCTTGGCCATTTCCCACACCTCTTGTAATTATCAAACTGTTGACATTGCTGCTTCAATTTGGTTTTATGTCAGTTCATTTTGTTTACTTGATGCGCCGCCCTTGCTTGTTTTTTGTTTTCGTTTTTCTTTATCCAACTCGGACTCTCTGTTTCTAGGCCAAAGCTCGACCGAAAATTCCCGCCAACTCCCAGACTCCTGGCTAAAAAAGCTTCCCTTGCGGCTGTTGGCGGCATTAAATACAGCCATCACACTGAGATTCTGTGTCTGGACAGGGCGAAGTATTTCAAATCAATTACCAGCGCAAATTTAATTTGTTGCTGCACTCGAGGAAAAGTTGCCAACACCACATTGATAGCTTCTGAAAATCTTTTAGCTGCAATAAAGCTATGTCCCGTCGTTGGGCTAGAGTGGTAGAGGGGGGGAAAGAAGAGGAAAAGCGAGTACCGTTTGGCTCTATCAGTGTTTGCCGAGTTTGTATTTTCCGGCTGAACCGAGGGCGGCATCATCAAGTGGTCACGAGAGATGGTAAGAGAGAGGGAAAAAGAGAGAAAAGCGAGGGCTGGCAAAAGTTTAATTTGAAAAAGGTTTTCTCGTTTCGTTGTACTTTTGCTTTTTCTCCCCCCTTTTTTCTTTTTGTTTTTTTTATTTTTTTATTAATTTTGTTTGGTCTGGTCTGCTGCTGGAGGTGTTGAATTATGAGCAAAGTTCAAGAGCCTGGGAACCGGGACTGCTAACAATCTATAAGCCAAATAAAGCCATGTTATGGCCAAAGGCGGTTTTTACAGTCGTGAAAGGGCGGAGCAGGTTAGATTTTCTAGCCTTTGTGGGCAGGAAAAACCCCAGCTAATTGCCTAGAAATTGCCTGAATGATGGTGCAAAAGCAGAAATCACAAAATAAGACTGGCAACAATTGGTTAAAAGTTCCTTTTGTTGTACTTGCCATTCCCTCTTTCATATTTTTTTGATTAACCTTTTAATGCGGGGTCATGGAGCTCTTCATTCGCATCAATATTCATAAAAAGGTCGCAATTTCATTTCGATAAATTCTTCTGAGGGCCCAACAGGCCAATCAAACTTGGCATTCCGTTTCCATTTCCATTTCCTTAGCATTGCCAACAATATTGGCCTCCTATTTGCTTTTTTCTGTTTCTGTTTTTTATTGTTGTCGATTATTGTTGAGTTTGCCAGCGTTGTCATTGTTGATGTTATATTGGGGCATATTCCGTATTTGAACTATGCCTGGACTCTGTTAGTTTTCCACTTCTTTTACTGGCCTGGCCTGGTCTACAAAAGGATTTTACACTCTGCAAAATCTGGCTATTGATCATCAAGCTGTTGGCCTTAAATCATTGGGATAGTGCGGAATTTTTCCCTTCAGTGTTGGCCTCCAGCTGCTGCCACCTAATTGTTGGCATTGCGAAAACTGAGAACTTGTCCATGAAACTGAAGCTGGAAGCTGTTACCCCCCTCCCGTCCACACTTCACTTTGCAGGCAAACAATTGCTCCACTGACAGGCCTTCTGGGCAGGATTCGTCCTTCTGCCCCATTCTCACTTACCACTGATGGCTGGCCCACCCATGGCTGATTCCCCGCCGCTTTGACCAGCACGAAATGCCCTGTGCAACTTGAAACTAAACCAAGGGGGAGTGGGGAGAAGCTAGATCAGAGGCGTGTGTTAAGGGGGACAGGCAGGGGGAGGCGCAGACAGAGGGCGTGACTGCTGGCCAGTTCACAATGGGGCCATAATTTCAGAGCGAGACAGCTATGGCGAGTGGCAGAGCGAGAGAGAGAGAGAGGAGAGAGGCCAGCAAACCGAATGCGAAACCGAATGGGAATCTGAATCTGAGACTGGACGCTTAAGCACAATGTCCCACTAAATTACAGTTAATGTTTATTTCTTTGCTACCCCGCTGACTGGCCTCCTTCGAAGTTCTCAGCTAGGTATAGGACCCCTGCCCTTCCTCCTCTTTCTGAAGTGGAGAAGTGTGGTGGAGAATTGTCGATGGCTCTCTTGGCTTTGTTTACATTTCTAATCCCGCGCCCAGTGGCAGTTTAGCCTCCCATCCCACCCTTTGACTGACTGCTAGTTACGCATTTCGATTGTATCTTTGGAACCTCTCTCCCCTCCCCCTTCTACACTGTACAACCGTTTTAGCTAGCTTTGGTTTTAGTTTTGCCTTTGTTTTATATTCTTTTTGCGTCTTCCTTTTGGCTGTGGACAATGGTTTATTGAGTTATGGCTTGCATGCGGATATCCGCCTCTCTCAAAAACACACAGACAGTCGTCCAACAGGACATAGATATACCCTCCTCACACACACACATACAGGCAAGCTGGCACATTTATATAACTTTTGTTATTGGCTCCCATTGAGGTGCGGCCAGAGTTTTCTCTCTCATCCCTCTGCGCCTGCTGAGATTGCCAACTATAAATTAGCAACATTTTCATGTTCTCCTCATAAAATGTATGCAATTTTCTTTGTACTAGTTTTGTTCTATAAATTTATCGTTTACTTACCACCGCCACATAAGGCAAAGGATGTTGGGAAAATGTTGAATATTAGCTTACCTGCAAATGGCAAAATCAAAAGAAGAAATTGAGAATGGTTATGGTGTTTGTGTATATATAGAGAGATATTGATATCAATATTTTAGTTGAAATGTCACAGACAAATAAACATACACACAAACACACATACACACAAGCACACCGAAAAGGTGAAACCACACACACACACACACACATAAAGTTAACAATCTCCAGTGCAGATAAATTGGCATTTGATGTCGGCCAAAAGTTATGCAAATTGATTTTTCAAAAAGCTTGTTTACAGAGCGACCATCGAGGGCGAAATATTAATTGCCCCAGAAAAGTAGGCAAATCGAATTCTGCCATTTCATTGACACATCCTTATAGCGATATCAAATTGCATTTACTGACTTGTTCAGCGGCATTAAATAGATTTATCCACTGCAAATCAAAATCAAAATATAAAAAATATATTCAGTAGTAACTTTTTCCATGGCCCATAAAGTTGCTCGGATCAAAAGTTCGATTTTCCTTCTTTTTTTAAATATGTCAAATATATTTATCAAGAGAGAGAGGGGAGTTGGTAAAACCTTCGAGAAGTTCTGCATATAATCTCTCTTTTCACTAGCTATGGGACCGCATTGGGAGTTTTTTTACGACACAATAAAAAGTTGAAAAGTTATTAACTTGGAATCATTTCAAATTTACATTTAGTATATCATTAGACTTAATAAAACTTCCTATTCTCATTCTACTTCATCTTTTTCTCGTTTTCCTTCTACACAATCAGCCAGCAAATGAAGTTGCTCGTTTAACATTTTTTTTCCTATAGTTTTTATTTGAGTTTTCTTTAGTGTTGGCTCCTGCAATTTTCCGCTTTTCGCGCTCGCTCTCTCCTCATTAAGAACTTTTGGGGTAACTCAATCTCGGGCATTTCAATTTCAACTTAATTTCTCAACTTAAGGACCTAATCTGCCGCTGTCATTGTCCTTAATTGTTGACCAACAACAATAAGAGCCCTGGCTAAATGGAATTCAAGTTTTAGGCATTGCTCTTCCCCACTTTTCTTGAGCAGAAGACCCAACCAATTTAGTTGATGGCTTTATTCGTTCTCGCCTCCTTGGCCTAAACACCTCAAAGGACATTTTCTGGCCCCCAAAAATTCTCAGACGAGAGAACACATCGCTTTATAAGAGATGCAATATGTAGTTGTAACATTTAATTATATTCATTATCTTTAGCCCCATTGCCCTGGCCAAGTAATCTGAGCGGGACGCGGGGCGTGGGTTTGTGCGAACTGTGCGAAAAAGTGTACAAAATGCTGAACACATGCCAATTACGGGGGCAACAGTCAGCCAGGCGGCCAAAAAAGGAGCAAAACCGTCGAGGTGCCAAAATGAGGTCTGAGAAACTGCCATTGCCGCTGCCGCTGCCGCTGCCGAAGCTGGTCGAGGTGAAGAAGGTCGTGTTCCCAAAAACCTCCCTTTCCTTTTTGGCTTACCCCCGCTTCTGCTGTTTGCACCCGCTCAGGTGGGTGGTCGGCGAGGTGAGTTGTGAGAGGTGCTGAGCAGGTTGCGGGATGGCAGCTTAAAATGCGCGAATGCCGAAACGACATTTACATGTTACACACAAAGAAATGCGTATGAGGCATGGCAGGAGGGGTGTAGGTGTGGTGGAGACCCATGTGTGCGCTCATGTGAACCTTGGCAAGTTTACCACCTCCACCTCCCCCATCAACCAGCCCCCTGTAGTTGTGCGTTTTTGCACATTTTATTATTTTTTATGACTGCGCGAGTATAATCTTTTGACATGGGAAGCAAAGGCAATGGCAACGGCAACGGCAACGACAACGGCAAAGGCAGAGGCTGAGGCTGAGGCAACGCCAAACGAAACGAAAACGAAACGGAACGACATCGTTTGCCATTTCAGGACCTGTTCTCCAGCAGGAAGGAAGAAATCAAGAGGCGAAATGGAGGAAGGAATGGCCTCCCAGGCAGCCGAAACAAGCCAAATGGCAGCCAGGAAGCGGCTTTTTATTCAGTTAACTTGATTTGCACTTGAGAGCGTGTGTGTAAAAGTGCTATTTCCTTCAGCCCAATTTCAGGAGCTCTTCCTGGCAACCATCTACCATCTTCTCCCATCCTTGATTTCCACACCCTCACACTCAATTGTTCATTGATGTTTCTTTTTAACTTCCCTCTGTATGATATCATCTTACGTGGTTTTCATTTCTCTTTCAGTTTACTCGTGTGTATATATGCATTTCTCGATTAAAGTGCTGAAATGAAAATCTCCTCGGTTTCATTCCCCATCATTTGCTTTCATTTAAGTCAACTCTTCGATATGGCAGTTATGCATATAGTAAATATATATCTTTATATATATATTTTTCTGTGAAATTTGCAAATGGACAAACGGAGAGAAAGCGGAGAAAGTTGTACTCAACTTCAACTCCTTGTGAAGCATGTGCAAAGTTTACTTTTTTTCTGCACTCGGGGCAGTTTTTTCTTTCATTCGGCAGGGCTTGAAACTTCGCGGGCATACTTAAGGCGAGGACTGTGAGTGAAAAGTTGTGTAAGTGTTTTTAAATCCCTTTCAGAGGGCGCCCGAGCGTCGAGTGCATCTCATCGAGTTGTTGAAAGACCCTAAATTATGCCAAAGTAGCCAAGGACATTCAGGTATACCTCGCATTCGTATCCCTGGGCAATTAATGGGCTATCCCCGCCCTACCTCTACCCTTACAACTTTAACCGATCCATTTTATTATTTGGGTTGCCCGGCAAATGCGCTTAAATTTCATAAGCCAGCATTGGGATGCTCTCTGAGCTGCTTTTGGCCACCGCAAAGGGAAATAAAGGGGGCCACTCCCTCGGCACTTGGCCATGTGTTACCCACAAACACACACATACTAGTCTATCTACCACATGCGGCCAGCAGCCAAAAGAATTATCGAGAAATGAAAATGAATTCCAGGCAGCTCATCCTCCCACTCTCTTTGAACTCGGCCATCCTCATCCGCTAAACCGAACCCACACCAGCGGCTTTGGTACTTGGACAACTTTTGGCTCAAGGCTTTTAGCATTTCATAATGTCATTTGGCAAAGAAGATGGCAGCAGCAGCAGTGGCAGCACCCAGCAGCACCAGCGGTTGCAGAAAAAATGAAATGGAATTGAACACAAGCTGGCTGCAGTTTATGTCCATATATGTATATATATGTCCATATGGCATATAGCAGGCAGCTAAGGATCCACCAATGCAATTTCGGGAATGGTTCTTAAAAGGCAAAAGGTTCCGAAAGCACTTTTAAAAGATGTTTATTAAATGAAATAAAAGTTAAACCCCCCAAATGACTAATCCTAATATCCTTCCTTTGACATAATCTGTTGTCCAAAACCATTTGTCAAGTTAGAAATACTTCTATCCCAGCACTTTTCAAATTACAATAAATAATAAGATAATGTTTCCATTTTACACCCAACCAGATATCGGTGCATATATATAATAGCCCATATGTTCCCGTTGCGTGCGTGAGTGGTGCAAACTTCTGCTGACAGCTCTCTTTTGCCGTTGGCCTGGGTATCAAAGCTGCTGTCTAACTAACCGGTGGCAAAGAGGATGGTGGACGAAAAAAAACAGAAGAGGATGGAACTTAGTTCCAAACTTTGCACCAGAAATACGTGGCAAAAACTAAAATATAAAAAAGGAAAAACTAGAAAAGAAAATGGGAAAAAACTCAGTTCGTTGGTCAGCGGCAAAATAAGAAAACTGTTATTTTTGTGTCAAATAGTTTGGCCAACTGTCCACGTCCAACTTTCGCTGACAGCAGCAGAAGACTTTCAACCCCCTTTTCACCTTCCTTGCCTTGCCACCAAACCTCGCCCACTTCCCCCGCCCGCCTTAATGCACTCGCTGCAAATTAATATTGCAGTTTTTCTTAGCCTTCCTCCTTCCGCCTGCCTGCCTGCCTGCCTTGGCAATAGTTTGAAGATGAGAAACTTTTTCCTCCGAGAAGCTTGTAATACAAAAATTAGTTTCTTCACTTATTGAAATGTCAATGGAATGTCAAGCGTGCGGGGATGGGAAAACGGGGGGAAAAAGAGGGTACGTCTCTAGCCAAATTGTAATTTCCACGTCTGAACATCTCTCTCTTGACTGGGCCCTTTTTTACCCGAGCAGCTTTTCCTCGCTTTTTGCCATGGTTTTTTCTTCTTTTGCCTGCTCTACGTCAATTTGCTTGAAATGCTCTGTGCCAAATGATTTAGCGTTGCAAGGGATTCCCCCTATTTTACCCACACTCCTACACACACCTGCTCAATGTTTTCAGCTTTTGTTTTTTGCTTGGCCTCAGCTGTTTGGCAGCGCGCTCATCAATTTGCCCTAATGATATCAGCGGGTGGAAATGGAGGCAGCGAGTTCGGAAAAAAGGTGCGAAAATGAAAATTAAACAAAATTAAAAAGGGGAATTCCCTTCCCGATAAGGACATAAAGCTAATGAGCAAAGCCATCCCACAAACAAGAAGGAAAAGTGGTTTGAGCTGGATGAATCCTAAACTGGTCCAAAGTGGCTTATGTGTTTACACAGTTTTTTTCTTTCTTCTTCCGAAATCGCCCTCAGGTCCTTTTCTCGATAGCTGTTCTTAGCCTAATGAATGTCATCCTCCCTAACTTCTTTTCCAGTTTTTTTTTCTGTTTTGCTCCTTTTTGGGGCAGCTCCTTTTTGGTGTCAGTCAGAAAAACCACAAAGTCGCATAAATTAATGTCTTGCCACGCATTTAAAATGTGTTCAATTTGGTGTTGTTTGCGTTGTCGCTTCATGGGGGGTAATTAATCAATTTGATTGATCATTCCGTTGGCCGCGAACTGCCCGGGGAATCGTCCTTTTTTCTTCCTTTTTTTTTGGATTTTATTTCAGGGTGGGCAAATGCAAATAAAGCGAATGTCAATATTGTAAATATTTAAGTACTTTAAATTATGCAAGCTCATTAAGCCAATCGAGCTGAATGCCAAATGCAAAAGTTGTAATCAATACGCAGGGCTGTGGGTTGCAAAACTTTATCATTCAATTTTCTCCCAAAAAAAAAAATACATAGGGAAAAAAGGGGGCGAAAAAAGTTTGACCTGCCAAAGTGTCATAAAAACTTTCTGCTGCTGTTGGCGTGAAAAAAAAATGTTGAATGCACACAATGAGCTGACAGTTTAGTCAAATTATATTATCAGCAGAAATTTTCGAGGGCCACAAAAAACTATTTTCAGCCAAACGGAAAATATGTCAACAAAAGGCACCTATCCATTGGGCTTAATATTTCAGCTACTAATGATGTCCATGCAAGTGATGAAGTGGAGACACACATTGGGAACAGAGAGAAATTGTATCGAAAATTCACAATTAAAAGGGGAACGTCTCTTGAAAGTTCATCAACTGGCAGGAACACTTGCCCACACCATTGGACAGGAGTCTCCCATTACAGGGGCTCATAAGGAGCTTAACAGCAGCCCGGTTTCGGTGTTCCCCTTTTGGCTTGCTTGGTCCGCTTTCCACATTGCCACATCCTGTGGACAGCGCAAAGCTTTTTAAATCCCCCTCAAAGGACAGCCTCCCATTTTTTACTCCACCCCCGCCCCTAACCCGCATTTTCCCTTACTACACAACTCTACTCGCTTACTTAACAGAAAAGCTTTCACAAAGCTTTCAGCGGCATGTTAAGGTTGCCAGCAGGCGATTTACATTATTCAAACATTGCCCAGCACTTTTAGCTGTGTTTGTTCAGAGTACAAATACAGTGATCTCTGGCTAGTGATGAAATAACCAGTCTGAAACGTGCCTGGGAGCTAAGGCCACTAATGGTTGGGCTTAGCCTGCGAATCAATTGGGAATTGTAAGCCTTTTTCGCCATCGCTTCCTCTTCATTTCCATTCAATTTATCTAATGGCTAGAACATTATCATTATCAACATACTTATTTATCAATGGTTTGCTCGTTTTTCGGGCAGCCATAGAAAGACACACACATCGCCGGCGGTCACAAACACATTTGCAATAGAAAACTTGGCTGTCTTATCAAAACACAACATCTACGCACACAAACACAAACATGGAGAAGACACACACACACGCATACACGTGACGGAGGAAAACGTGGTTTCTTCTTAATCGCATTTGGCCAAGTTTTTGGTCTATTTTGCAAAGAGTATTTTCTTGGGGCTTAGTTTTGCAGTTTGTCGATTTGCGGCCGGAGAACTAATTGAAAGCTGGGCCTGAGCTGCATTAGGCTGAGATTTGTGCTCGCATCACGCATACGCCACGATGGTTCCCTCTCCTCCTCCTCCGCCCAACCAAAGTTCCTATCAACATTACGCATACGCACTGTGTGCGTTAGTATGACTGGTGTGTTTGTGGCAGTTTTACTTTTATTATCATGTGAATGGAGGGATCCCATAGCCTTTTTCGGTTAACTGAACAACTTGAGCGGGGTCTTTGGGAGGGATTAACCAAGCGTTTAATCGCAGCTTGACACACAAAAACACATAAAACACTCACTCACACTCGTCAGACATTATTGGGCCGCTTTTATTTTTTATTGACATTTACTTGCTTAACGTGCTTGTAGCTCTCCTTTTATTGTTATTATTATTGTCGCGTTCAGTTCTGTTAGCTGATGCTGCTTGATTGTTGTTGCTAGTTGCTGGTTTCTGCTATTTGATATTTGATGTTTGCTGTCTGTCTTTCACGTTCAACAAAATTGCAATAAAGCGAATTTTTCCACGTTGCATACTTTCGAGCGCCGCACACACACACACATACACACACACAGTTACAAAGGTATAGTTGTATATGAGAGAAAATTGCAGTTACTGCCGCTCGATGGCTGAATTTTAAAACAATTTTTTATACACAATTTTCCATTGTGTGTGGCGGCTCTTTCACATATGTGTGTGACAACGACAAAACTGTTAAACCGTTAAACTGTGAAAACTCGCACAGGAAAGTTTTGTGGCTCTGGGTAGCCCAAAAACGGAAACTTTATTTATTGCAATATTTTCGTAAGTTGCAAATCTGGCACGCGCACGCACACAAACGTACGCATACGCAGACACAAACACACACACACGCTACGGAATTTCGGTTGATTATAAAACGACAGAGCAAAAGTTAGCGCATCGCCAGCAAAACAGCAAAACAGCAGAGCAGCAATGACAGCGGCAAGCGGAGCGGAGCGCGAACGGCACTGGGAAAATCGCAGCAGCGGGAAAAGCGGCAGAGCAGCAGCAGTAAAAGCAGCGGCCAAAGAGAAGCTTTCGCAGCTGGAAATGGAAATGCCTGGAAAAGCAAACCGACTAAATTTGCCGACCAAAAAATCAGAGAGAGAGAGAGAGAAAGCGGTTAAAGCGCATGCGCCGCTGCAGAAAAGCTGGAAAAGCCTTTTGGGGGAAGAGAGATTTTAGATTGGGGAAACTCGTAGGAAAGCCTTAGGAAAATCCAGTTCTCCCTTTTATGTGTCAGTGTAACAATGGAATCTCCCTCTCCCTCCCCCGTGCTTCGTCCACAAAATGCAAGTAGAGTTGCAGGGCTGGCTCATTAGTGTCAAGGCGACATATAAATTTGGCACTAACTAGACAAATTCCTTGAGTGGCCAATTAATATGCATATGCTCGAGCCACGCCCACTTGGCGAAGGCGTAGCCGGCTATGGGATATAGTATATCATCATCATCATCATCATCAGACCCATCTATCTTCCCAGGAGTTTGCAATATGACTACAAAAAAAATGTATGAAGAGAAAGTATTTCGGGGCTTTACATCCTGTTGTTGGCTTGGGAGTCCTGCGCCTGTCGTCCTGCTCTCTAGGTGTTCAAGTGTATGTGTGTGTGTGTGTGTGCATGTGTCGGTGTGTGCCTGTATGGCAGTTTGTTTTTAATCAACGTAAACTGGGTCAGCTTTGGGGCTGCAACTAAAAATATCATTTATGCTGCATTTGACTTTCCCTTCTCATTTGCCTCGCCGTTTTTTCGGCTTTGAATAAGCAAATACATATAAAATATATACCTATATGTATATATATATATATCTTCAGCATATATATCATATCATCAAAAGAAATAACAGCGGCTTGAGCTCTGCCGGGCTTAACATTTGAAGGTAGAGGAGTCGGTGCTGTTAGTGTTACAGCTTCTGTTGCTACTGTTGACCCAGTTGGCTCTCTATAAATAGCACAGCCCACAAATGGGCGGGTCGAAGGGGTCAAAGGGTGGATCTGGGAGCATGGAGCATGGAGCAGAAGTCCTCCACCCGCCAACGAGAATTTGAATTTGAGCAATTGATGTCGGATGCTGGCTTATGACGAATGCTCAACGTTCGGTTAAAGAAATTGCATTCTCTGGGAATGGGAAATTACATTTCGTGGCAGTCCATTTGGACCTGGGTAATGCAATATTGAGGAGGGGATTTTCTTGTTCTGTCTTCTTCTTGCTGAGGACGTTTACTTAAGGTGAATAATGTAATATTTATGTGGGTGAGGTCAAGGCAGTGGCATCGTGGAGATACTTTTTCTTAGGTTAAATTGTCATGGTCGGTAATTTCTAACTTTTATTGCTTATTTTATGTATGTTCTTTACAGTCTTGAAGGTGAGATTTTAGTTTCTTAACATTTCAATTCCATTCATTCATTAAAAAACGTACTCTCTTATATAATCACAAAAGGAATCAAAGCATTCATTCACCCATTAAGACATTTCCATGGAAAAGTATCTTCCAAAGAGCTGTACTCACCTCTGACGAAGTTAGATAGCACATCCTCGAATCGGTGCTCTCTATGGAAGCCTGTTGTACAATTCCGTAGCGTGACTCGCGATCGCTCAAATACTCTGATCGCAAACTATCCTGTCTTATGAACTCGGCACTAAAAAGTATTATTAAATTTAATATTGAAAATATTAAAAATAAAAATAAAAACTCACCGTTGCTCTAGTGAATCGGCACGAGCACTTTTGTATCCCGAATCATTGAGACTGCTGTCCTGCCTCAAAGAAGGCAGTGAGTCCCAGGGCGAACGTTTGTGCCCAGAGCCAGGAACCTGTTGGGTCATCATGCCATGTCCCGATCCAGAACCAATTGTAGAGCTGCCAGAACGCCAACCATCTGAGTGACGGAACCACTGGGCGCGAGCTGATTCGCCAATGCAAGAGGCGCAGCGTGAGTTGGAAAAACTAAAGGGGAAATTCCGAAATTAGCTTGGTTTTTCTCTAATATTATGTTTAGTTCACCTGGAATTATGATCTGATAGATAGCCGCGATCACGTTCACGTTCTCTTTCCCTAATCAACTCATTGCGATCACTGTAGTAGCCATCACGATCGCGATCCCTTTCCTTATCGCGAATAGTAGACAATGGTCGATGTGGTGGCAATGGCAACGTTGAAGATTTAGCATTGGCTGTGGATAAGATATGGCATAAAATTAGATTAGTTAGCTTCAATATGAAATATAAAAAGAAATTCAATCCTAAATTGAAGGCATTCCAAAATCTATGTCAGGCAAATGCAATCGACTTATGGCTTCAATTCGCATCGAATGGAGATTGGGTGGGAATAAGCTAGAGAGGATTGAATCTGGAAGAGATCGTGCGAATACGGAATGGAACTACTTACGCCTACGTAGTGGATATGGGCTGCGCTGGTTCGATCCGGGTAGGCTTTCAGCGAATTCTGATGATGGTTGTTGTTGTTGTGGTTGTTATTGTAGTTGTTCGTGGTGTAATTGGTTGTTGTTGTTGTTGTTCATGTGTCGGTGGGCAATGCGAGGAGAGTAATGGATGAGCATTTTATGAAGTGATATGGATAGCAATTATGGAATATTGTTAAGTAACAGAGTAATAAATTTTTGCCAAATTTACAATACATATTAGGACAAACGAAAGATCAAGTTAAAAAGTTAAAGTAAATTTGAAAGTTTTAGTTAGGCATTTTCTAAACGAATTGCTTCATGGAAAACCTATAATCCTGTCTATTACTTCTTTAACTTTCTTCTACAGTTTAAAGGGCACTAGCATACCGCTTTGTAAAGGATAAGTTATGTGATTTTAGAGGCTTTTTTCGTTTCTTGGAAAACAATACTAGTTATAAATTCTTTTTTTTCCAAACCTATCCCAATCCCTCTCAATTACAACATTGAACATTCCTCTTCCGCTGAGCATTCTCATTCCCATTTAATCAGATTACCAAGCCATTCCGTGGCAAATCCACCTGCACCCCAACACAAAGACCAGACTTTATTAGGCCGTCGACATGGGTTCGATTGGCTTCCGTGGACTGACTAGCTGACTGAGTGAATGAATGCCTGACAGGTTGATACGTTGCCCAGTGAATTTCGCTACCCAAAAGCTAATTAAGAAAGAAATTCAATTAAGCGAAGTGAAAAAAAAATGGAATAACAAAACGTTTAGCTACCACAACAACGAGAACAAAAGTGAATAGAAAAGAGAGCTAACCGAAAAAAGTTAACAGAAACATGGTCTAATCTCGAGCATATCGAGGTGGCTCACCCAGATTCTCCATGCTCTGCGAGAGCAGGGCCTCAAAAGTGTGCAAACTATAGGATTCGGCATCCATGCCCTTGGCCAGAGTGTTCCTCAGATGCATTTCGTACTCGAGTAGTAGCCGTGAAGTTGGTGAACCCGGAGTGGGGGTCACATTCGGAGCCTGCTGATGATGATGCTGATGGCGCGAGGATCGCTGCGGTGGTCCTTGCTGCTGCTGGGGATGTTGACCACCCGATGATTGTTGCTGTCCATAGGATTGATCCTGATCGGAGTTGCCATTGCTGGAGCTCGGAGTAGTAGCATAGCACTGGTTGTCGAACATAACATTATCCGAGGGCGGTGAACCCTCGATGCAGCTGCGTTCCCGCTCCAGCTCCAAGTACAGGTTACGTGGCGGATAGCCACGTCCGATTTCATGCGAGGATCTAGTGGGATAAGCAAATCCGTAAGTTAGGCAATGAACGAGGTTAAATCCAAACAAACAAAGAAGAAACACCCACCTCGAACCGGAGAAGCGCGACGACTGACTGCTGGCACGGCCCATTGTGTTGTTGTTCATGATGTGGTGACCACCGCCACCCATTCCCATTGCCATTCCATGCTGGTGCATGTGCGGCGGGTGGCCCAATGTCTGGGCCGCATTCGCATTGTAGTAGTTATAGCGCCGACGCCCCATCTCCGGCGAAGTCACTGGTGACTCGGTGCTAGGCATCGGCTTCAGCATGCGCTTCAGGGTGCTGGTGTCCACGTTCATGTCCTCGGTGCTCTTGGTCTTCCGTCGGGTGTTGTTGTTGATAACATTATGCTGGTGCATGTCGTGCGAGTGCCCGTCGCGTGTCTATGGATGAGAAGAGTGGGAGTGTTAGGTGGTATGTTGGTGGAAAAGCTCGTTTGGTCATCACTGCTTGTGTTTTTCAATTGACAGTTAACTAACCATATCATCGCCAAAGTCTTTGTTGCGAGTGCCGGTTCCCTTGGAGGAGGAGGTGCATGTGCCTACGCTCTGGTGCAGTCCACCACCGGCCTGAGTGCCCTCGCTCTTCGAAAGATCCATGTCCATTTGGCACGCGGCCGGGTCATCGTTGCCCACCTGTGAGCCAACATGATTCTGGCCACACATATCGGAGCCAACGTTGCCCACTCCGGTGACAATTACGCCGGGAGTATTAGTATTGACTCCGGCATTGGCCACATCCTGCCTATCCTGCTGACCGCCCTTCATTTGTCGTGGCAAAGTATCTGAAAGGAGGTTTAGATAGAAGTTAGATGATTTTTGTAGTAGATTTTGTGCCAGGACTCACCTGCTCCCTGGGCTGTGCCAGGACCACCGCTGGCCACGTTGTCGTACAGCGAGGTGCTGCTAACCGCACTGACCACCTTTCCGGAACCAACCTGCTGCTGGCCGTCTACGTCGGTGATTCGGTGCGAACCAACGTTTCGCGGCAAAGTGGATGAACCTGCAATGAGGATGGCGGTGAGTTTTGATGGGTGGGGATGCGGTGGATCTTGTCGCCTAGTCGCTAAGCACTGAGTTCGCAAATGTTCGAGTTACAAACTGAAGGGAGCTTGGGTGTCGGAAAAACCAAATCAAATTAAGAAATTAAAAAAGAAAAAACGTTGGTATGGCCAACCGGGCTCTAACTTATATTCCGGCTTTTGGTAGTTTGTTTAGGGGAAATTCTCATTTTTTTTTTCTGTTTATTTGTCTTGACTCGGGGCTTATGGAGTAGTAATCTCACCTCTAACACGGGGATCGGTTCGCAGGCGCGCATACTGCTCGGCGGACATGCAGGTGCACTGGGGCTCCTGGCGGACGCGCGACGGCGACGCCGGAGTGCTGAGCGGCTTTCGTTTGGCCTTCACCTTGCCCTTGCCGGGGGGGTCCAATTTCAGCGAGTACGACGACGAGGCCTTTCGTGAAAATTTGAAAGAAGGCGACTGTAAAACGTCGCACTATCATTAGGTTAGTTGATTGGGATTACAAGGTTCTGTGTGTGCGGTTTCTCCTCTTTTTTTTTCTACTCTGTCTCACTAACTAACTTTTGGTGAGAACACCCATGTATCTGTACACTTTGGGGTGCAAGTCTCCTCTCTTTTCTGGAGGAGATCTGTGGCACGAGTTGCCTTTGGCAGCTCGGCGAAAGCTTTGAGTGTCTGTGTGTTTATTTTTTTGAAAAAAGGTGTTCTGAAATATCTTAAAGAACGTCTACGAGTAGTAGTAGTAGAGGGTGCAGGAAGAAAAGTTTGAAGCTTGACTTTGGGTGCTGAAAGCCTTGATCTACTTTAGTACAATAACTAGATAGTGAAAGCAGTTTTCATTAGGTAGTAGAGTGTGTGTTGGGGACACAAACGGGCTTTTGATTTTGGCTTAAACTTTTGGGATCTTGTATCTCTCTTTCGGCGCTAAGCGCAATTATATAACTCACAACTTTGATTGTTCTATATAGCGATAAAGCTTAGTTTCAGCTGAACATTGACTTAGCCTAACGTTAACATTTCTTTTGATTATACAACTTTGATCTTTGGGTTAACTTTAACAATTTATTGTAAGCATGTGCGTTTGCTTGAATATATATATATAGAGATATATAGATATATCTAAGTTCCATTCATTTGGATTCGTTTTGTGGTTTCAGAAACCTCCATGGAAGCCGCCTTCGAGGCGATAAATGATGCTCCAAGAATATATATGCGCTATATCTTCAACTATTCAGTAGCTGAACATCCTAACTATCAAATCTAGCTCTCACTGGAGTGATACTGATTTTGATTTTTGAAAATATCTTCGATTCGTAAACCGCCCACTTGCATGGGATTTTGGAGTGGGAGAGGATAGATCGGGATATCAGGGATGGGGGGATCGGATTAGGGCTCGTCGGAAACGGATTGTAGGGGATAGGTAACGGTATTGTAGTAGAGGATACGTGCGATTGTTTTAAAGCGTTTTGCGTTTTTCTTTTGCATTTTCATTTGTAGGTTTCCACAGTTATTTACATCGTTAACATCGATCATCATTGCGGTCGAATTTTCAATATTTTAATTTAATTAACATACATTTTTCATTCAGTTATCAACGGAAATTTAATATTTGGTTTTTCAGTTTTAATTTTAGTTTTTTTTTTATTTTTTGTGGCACACGTGAAATGCAAACGAATCGAGATTTATACATAAATATATATTTAGAGTAGTTAAATAAAATTATTGTTAGATAATAAAAGCATTTCGAAGGGGGGGAAACGAGAGGGGTTTCATATATAAAATAGATTTCAGATAGAATCGTGGTGTACATTTAGAATGTTGTTTTTTTAAATCGAGGGTTTTTTTTGAGGTATTGTAGTATTGTTGTTGAGTTGTTGTTGAGTTTTGTTTGTTGTTTGTTTGGAGTTGCGTGTTATTCATTCATAAATTTCGAAAGAAATATCCGTCGGTTTTTATTTTCGTATTGGTTGTTTTTGAAAATGTTTTCGAATTGAAGTACGAAATGAAATGCATTTAAAAATGAAATATTTCGAAGGATTTATAGTTTTTTTTGGAGTTTGGCGTGTTTCGACAATGATTTCGAAAAATGATTAGAAGAGAGAAAAAGAAATGAAAGAATATATAATATAAATACATTTAACAAATTTTAGTGTGTGTGTCTGTGTGTGTGTAGGTGTATGTGTGGGGCTTTTGTCTGTCTGCGTTCAGTGTTATCGGATAGTTTTCGCTGTTCATCTTTGCACTTGGATGAATCACATTTACAAATGAATCCCCAAAACGGGCAACTTCAGATGAACACTGAGGGTGAAGACGAGAGTGTGTGGGGTGGAGAAATCGGGTCTGGTGGTTGGTGGATTGGGTGGTTCTGTGGTTGGGTGGACACATAGAGCAGAAAACTTTACAACAATTACGACACTCAGTATGTGGTTGTTGTGATGTGAAACACTTATGGAAGGATCTTACTCATGCCCAACATTTCAGATTGAAACGAGGTATTCATTTAATTAAGAGGGGGTGAACTTTTACATGGATATTGTTATTATTATTATTATAATCTTTCTTTTGGCGATCATAACGACACTTAGGTGAAACAATAAATATTCAGTGGTTGTGTGTGACGGCTATGTGTGATGTACACTGTACACAGTGGGAAAGAAACAATATGAAGCGATACTAACGTATTTTTTTACAATGTAAGACACCTGCAACAAATGATGCGCAAAGTAAGAAAAGAAAATGAAACAATTATTAGACTTGGCTAGTCCAGATAGTTAATGTCTGACTACAATATATTAGAGTCTATATATTAAATAGGCGTATGATAAGTGTTCTATATAGATGGATTCTAGTTTCAGTTTCGAAATGTTTCTGTTGAGATGATAGCTCAATGGATGATTTGGTCAGAAATTAAGTAGTATAGAGGGTGAAGTTTGACTGAACTTATTATCAGTTTTTGATTATAATATTATTTGGGGTTTTGGCAATGTCTAATTGGGTTAATAAGTATATTTTATTTACATTATCAAAGTTTTTAGTTTTATGTTTTTTGATTAGTTTTATAAAACGGACCAAATGTCTTTTTGGTTCTTTAAAGTTTCTTACTTTTCTCTCTCAATTTCTGACTATGAAGTAAGTAATCATTTTTTCAGGTGCATGTCTCTGTATGTGTGCTTGTGTTTGCATGTGTGTGAGTGTTTTTCTATTAATTCTACGATTATACTTTACTTGGCCAAATTTGTCAATGGCTAAAACTAGAAAACAATAAACGCAAATTTCTACAACTTATTAGGAATTTTGGAAACCAAATAAAAATGAACGAAAAAATTGTCTTAAATTTCCAGCGAACCAATTTGTTTAAATCGTCAAGTTTTCTAACTAATTAGCGAGTTCGAGAAGGAGTTATGTTTCGGTGAGTGTTTTTGAGAGTTTCGTTTATGCGGGGATATTGATTGTGACGATGATTGAAACTGTGCTTATGCGAAGCCAAAATTTGCGGATTTAGTTAATGAAAATTTACATATCAGGTTTAAGCTATAAAATATACAATTGCATACTTTTAGACACCTTCTTACGATATTTGAAAGAGAGATATTAAATCTTTTTTGGATAATTTAAGCAAATTAAACAAAGTTATTGATCATATTTTTTATCACTTTTAGCTTATATTTTTCCTTGTTGTGGTATTGAAAAATATGATATAAATCTTTCTAACATGGTTTGAAAAAAGACAAGGTTAATTTCAACTTTTTGCAAAATAAAAATTTCGCACTTGGCATAAACTTTGAGTGTGACTGTGACTATGACAGTGACCGTGACTCTGCGGTGATAGTGAGCGAATGAAGAGCTTAATTATGATTTCATCTTGAGATTGTTCGAGTGTTTGGCGGCACTGAACCTTGAGATTGATTGTGGATATTTAAAGTACATAGCTAGGGAGATGTGTTTTATATGCAAAGCAAACATCAACTGGCTCATAGCCATTATTATTATTAGCATTATCATTATAATCATCGTCAGCGGCAGCATCAACATCATAATCATAATCGTTATCATTTTAATCGTCACCATCTTTATCGGCACCTTGGTTCTCTCAGTGTTTTAAGTCTGTTCTGTGTGTGTGTGTGTGTCATGAGTGTTTTGTGGGTGGGTAGTACGGTTTTTTTGGCTTTGACTTGGTACGGTGGTCTTGGTGGTTCTGGTTTTTGGTAGTGGTTCGGGGATGGTGGCTCAGCTGAGTGCTCCAGCTGGCGGGCATGATTACAGCTCGCCGGCAGACCTCTGTTGTTAGTGTTGCTGTATTAGTGGTGGGGTGGCTGAGGTTTTTCTTATTCTTTTTTTTCGGTATCGGTATCGGTTGAGGTTGGTTTTGAATTAATTTTCATATATTTTTTTTATGTTTTTTCTTTGGCTGTTTTTGTTTTTCAATTTTTTTTGTATATATATATTTTTGATTTATTTTTTTTTTTTGGTTTTTCTTTGGTTGGCATTGTTGTTGTCGTCGCTATGCGAAAATGTTTGCTTTGCCAGACCGTAAGAGAATACTTACACAGCACTCGCGGAACTGTTTGGCATCGATGGGCGATGTGAAGTTGAGGCCCCAGGTGTCGTTGGTCATGGGATCCTTCCAGTAAACGAAGCACTCCGATGCCTGGCCAATGCGTGTACCTGTAAGAAAGGGGGTTTATGATAGAGATTGTCATGAGGGAACTCCATTAAGTTGACCACCCCCCCAACGAATGTGCACTCACCTGGCTGCACAAGTCTCACATCGAGTATCTTGTCCACCTGACTGTTGTACGCGGTGATGTGAAAGATGCACTCGGGCGAGTCCTGAATGCAGGTGATGTTCACAGGAACCAAATCCTCGGACACTTGTTGCCATTTTACGGTGCCGGCTCCGCTGGCTGATACATGGAAGACCTCTGCCCACAACCTGAACGAACTATCGTTGGTTAATTAAGTTTGAACATTGAATGGTAGTAGTTTGATTTTGTTTAGGTTTTAGGTTTAGTTGGAGATTCGATTTCCGGATTCGAATTTTTGGATTTGGTGCACAATTGTTAGATTTTTAGTTTCATTGGATTGGAGAGGAAAATTGGATAAACAAAGAAACACATTTTGTTGTTGTTATAGTTGTAGTTGTAGTTGCAGTCGTAGTAGGTAGGAAGGAAAAGTTGAAGCAGGATACATTTGTAGTTGTTGTGGTGGTTTTGGTAGTTTTTTAGCCGCATCAAATTGTGTTTATTTGTGGTTTTTATGTGTATTTTTGTTTCGATTTGTTTTTGTCATTAGTTGTAGTTTGTAAATTGTATCATATACATATATATATATATATTTTTTTTTTGTGAAAGAAAGAAAAACCAGAAGAAGAACACAATTAGTTGGATTGAAAAAAGTTATCGAAAGAGCGAATTCAATTGTGGTTCAGTTGTTGGTAGTGGCGGTGGTTGGTTGGAGGCCCCCCGAAGTTTTTCGGCAGTCAGAGAACATAAACAGAGTCGGGCTAAAAGAGTAGTTCAGTACGGAATGTTAAGACCATGACCCACCTCAATAGATGGCCATCGCGACGACGGGAACTTTGCCAAGGTGAATCCTCATAGCGATAGGCCTTGCGCATCAGCGGGGCACAGGAGCAGCTCAGTTTGTTACCCATGGCGCAGTTGGCGCAGCTTGCCGCAGATCCTATGGGAAGTTTCGATTATTTTCTGGGTGTGATTATAGGGGAAGATTAAGAGCTTACCTTTACCAGAGGCACCCCGATGTCACCACATGCCGCTCACGTCCGCCTGCGAGAGCGCCTGTCCGCGATTCAGCGACTGTGAGCGCTGGTTGTGCCGATGGTTGTGGTAGCGACTCGATCGCTGTAAGTAAATCAATTTGGAGTAATTATTAATTTAAATATATTATATTTTATGGCACATACACTTTATATATGTTAAAATATATCTTATATTTATTTTAAACAAAAAATTATAGCAAACTTCCTAACAACCTTCCTTCCTAAGCATCAAAATTATTTTTCAGGCTGGAACATAATATTCTAAATCAAGCTTAAACACTTAAAACCTTTGAACATTTTTAATAAAATCTTAAAAAAAAGACTATCACTTCTTCGTCTTTGCATTTTGCTAGACAATACCTCTTTTTTAGATATTACCTTAAGGCTATTAGTAAAAATCAAGTGGGTAGTGGAAGAAGCATATTAAACACCGTCTTTAAGCTGCAATAAATTTTGACAAAAAAAAACATTCAAAAAATATGTGCAACGAAGGCAGCCCAGCCTAGATTCAGATCTCCAGCTGCTAGACTCTGTGAGATTAAAGCGTTGAAGCAACCCACGCCACAGTTTATTATCATCAAGCCAGAAAAGAGCAAGAGGTGCGAATGCTGGTGCAGCAATATTTTCCCCTTCACCCCCGCCACGCAAAACTTGTGTAGGTGTCAAAAACAAAAGCGATGCATAACTCAAGCCAAACACGATGAAAAGCGGAAAATGTGCTTTGAAGTTTTTCCCGTTTGATTTTCTTGGACACCTCATTCATTGCACTCCCAAATGGATGCAAAACAAACTCTGAGGTGAGGTGAGATATGGAACAGAGTTTATTTTTAATGTGGATTAAATTTTTAAAAATATTCACAGTCTAGCCCATCCATATGTTGGCCACATTTGTTGTTTGTTCATTCGAATAGAAGCACATTTCGATCGCTATAATAGCGCCAAATATATATATATACATATATTTATATATAGCTATTTTTGTTTACATCGGTTGACCCAGAGGGCGACACACACAGACACCTGTTTTATGAATCGGTTTTGGCCATTCAGTGGTTGTTGCCGGCTTCTAAACGGTTCGAATTGCGGTTTACGGATCGGGGCTGACGAGATCTTGAAAAAGCCAAAACAACATCACAAATGCACGCCGCAGACTCAACTGAACTGGCAAACTGACTCGCAAGAAAATCTCTGAAACGTATTTTCATCTCTCAGATTTGAGGTCTCTTTTTTTTTTTTGGATCTCTTGGCGTCTCGAGAGAGCGCCACACATACCGCCCACATAGCTCTCCATTCACTCAAGAGATCAGATCTCTGGCAAGATATGACCGAGCAGCATATGCACATGCGATCATCAAGTGGACCACACCATGACAATGGGCCATGGGAATATGGTTCCGGAGTGGTTATGGGAATGGAAATGATAAAAGGGAAAATGGGAAATTGGGGGAAATGGGACTGCTCTCTATTCGCGTGCTAGTTGCACGTGTTTTCGTTGAAACTTATTTTTAAAATCAATCTACTCTTGGCCCTCTCCATTCTCATTAGAATTGCAATTGGGATCGTCGGTCTGACACAGTTTAAGGCGATGAGCGACAGATCGAAATGGATCATCAAGTTGTTGACAAGATTAGGGGGATTTCTATAGATACTTTAGGGGAAGAGAACACAAGAAGCGGATTTTGTTAAAATAAACATTTGTGGTGGCGACCTTTGGCTGCTGAAGAATTATGTTTGGCGACTATAAGTTTTCATTAAGTAGTTGACATTCTTTAATTAGCTTTATCTATGATATCGAGTAAGAGAAAGTTGTGCTGTTTTTTATAGTATGATTATCTTTTTAATTTCTTAATTTACTGACAGGAAAATAAAATATGCTTGACCTACATTTTTCTTTGATTAGAATAATTAGTAACATTTAAAGCTTCTTTTCAGAAACTTTTGAAGAAAAATGATCTCAGATCTGTTTTTATTGACGCCTCATAAACATACAAAGCTAATATTATGACTTTCCAAATAGTTTTTCATTTTAAGGCCCTAATTTTCCATGACAACATATTTGGAAAAAACATTTGGTAGTTCGGGAATTCATGGAATAGATTTTATGAATAGGTTTTAGTTTGTTTTCTTTTCTTTGTATATGTGTTTATTGTTTTTTTTTTATAAATAATACACACCTCCACATGGCCCCAACCATCGGCGTTCATTTTGGCGGCTGCCTCGACACTTTCTTTGGCGCCCATTGTTTTGTTTGTGTTTTAAGATCGCGTTCAGTTTGGTTGATGTTTTCCTATGGAAATTGTATCTTTCCGCTTCTGTTTCCCCTTTGCCCGTTAAGTGCTTTTAAGGATTCAGGATTCAGGACTCAGGGCAGCTGTCAGATGTTATTTATTTTGGGCCCAAGCGGAGGACCAGGAGCGTCTGCGTTGTGAGGGCCGCGAGACTCGTGGACCAGGAGACTCGGTTCAATGTATAAATATTGAGCGGATTGACGTGGACGTCGCTCCTGCTGTCCAACACACACACAGTCACACAAAGGATATGCTCTCTCTTTTTTCCTTTTTTTTTTAGTGAGAGAGGGATGCTGGGATGCCGTTGAAGGCGGCTTTCAATCGACTTTCGTCGGGTTGAACGTGGTGCTGACGTTGAAAGCAGTTAAATAATAGAACAGGAGCACGTCCTGCCCGTTCGTCTATATATGTGTGAGTGTGTGTTTGTGTGGAATCCTGCTGGTATGTCCTGGCCTATATGGCGTATACGTATGCGTGTGTCGAGTGTATTATTTATGCAGCTGAATGTTCTTTGCTGATGCTGCTGCCTTTGCTCCTTCTCTGGAGAGTCTTATTCCTTTGTTTGTCCTTTATTTTTGCTTTGCGTTTTCCTTGTGGTTTTCCCTTTTAGTCAGTTTTTCATTTGGTGCTTTTTAAACGGTGCGTATGATTAATTTTTGTATATATTAAATGGATTTTATCTTTTAGTTGGTTATAGTTTTCTTCTCGCCTGCGATTTAGGATTTAGTTTTCGATTTTAGTTAAAGATTTGTTGTTTTATCCTGTGGCCTTTTGATTTGGCAACGCCTTTCGCGGCCCACCGAAAAAGAGTTCGTTTTGGCCTGCTTTTTTTGGGGTATTTCAGAAACCAATTTCGTTAATTATTAAAAGATCACTTTTCACTTTATTTTATATATTTTAGAGGAATTTTCGGTATGATTTTGGGCTGGAAATATTGAGATTTTCCTTTTTTCGCCACGAAAACGAGCAGGATGATGGAGCTGTGTATTTTCGTGTGGCCAAAATACCTACAAAACTTGACGAAGCCCAAACGAAATGTTTTCACTTGACGAAACAGGAGAGGAGCAGAGCAAAGATGAGATGAGAAGAGAAAGCGAGCAATGAAGAGCGGGAAAAGAGAGCAAAGTTGAGCAGGAGATGAGCGTCGAATTACAGCGACAGCCGAAAATTGCTATGCCCCCCTTCTTCTTTCCTCTACGCTTTTCCCACAGGCTTATATTTTAATTTCGATTTCTTTCTTGGTTTTCCGTCGTTATCCTTTATTTTGTATGCCTCTGCTTCTTCTCAGTCTTCTTCTTCTTCTGCTGCTCCTCTTGCTGTGAGAGTGAGTGTGTGTGTGTGTGTGGGCTTAGCTTAGAGGTATGTGCAGTGGCTTTGACCCCCCTTCTTCACCATCACCATTGCCATCCCCCTCACCACCCCTCACTTTTCGCTGCGTGTGTGCCTCAAAAAAGTTGCATAAATCACCACACCTTAATTTACTTAAATGTCGTTTCTTGGTTGGTTTATGTTTATAATTTGAATTTGACTTGATTAATTCATTTTCGTCTGCCTCGTGGGCGTTTTTTCCACCACGGCACAAAAGTATGCTACACCTTTTCCGCTTCTTTGCCAATGGCTTTTCTTAGGAATTCTCTTTATTTTTTCTATTTCGCTTTTATTATTTTGATTTTTTTATTTTAAATTTTAGTTAAACGCTTTATTTTGTTTAGTTGAGTATTTTATTTGAAGCAAGAAAAAAGCGACACAACCGTCGACGTCGACTTCGAAATTCGTTTTGAGTCGCTCAAATGCAGAGGGATGCTGCGACGCCAACTGCGCAGCTGGCAGCGACGTCGCTGCAACTGTTGGAATGTGTGCCACACACACACACCCGCACACACACACACACACATCCTCTCTTATTATGTTCGTTGTTGTTTTTCTTTTATTGGGGTGGCTCTGGTCCTGTTGTTTTTGGCCCTTCGTTACATGTGCTGCTGCTGTGTGTGCGAAAGTTTTAATGTCTCCCCAATGCATATGTGTGTGTGTGAGTGTGAGTGTACGTGTGTGTTAATGTAATATTAATGTTATAATTTGCTAGGCGGAAAGGACAACGAACGTGCCGAGTTAGCGACATCAATAATGCAGCCAAAAAAAAAAAAACAACAAGAAAACATAAAGGATAAAGGGAAGTGAATTAAAAGGGGGTGGGTGGTTGGTTAAGGGGGTTTCACTGTGGGATTAAAGGATGTGCCTTTTTCGAACATGCCAATCAAGCGAGAATTTCCCAATTAAAGCCTGGTCTGCCTCTATTTGCCAACACTGGCCCACCAGGCAAAAGTTTCAAACAGCACGTTCCCCACAAAGTAAAAGTGAAAAGCAACATCAAAATTAATAAGTAGAAAGGATGCTAACGTCGGCGTCGCAGTTGCAGTCGGCAGTGGCAGTGGCGGTGGCGGTGGCTGCGAGAGAGAGTGAGTGAAAGAGCCTTTCTGCCTCTGCGCTATTTCAATATTTAACGAAGCTTTCGTTGAGTTAAGACAGCGACCAGCTGCAACTTCCTTAACGGTAATTATTCGCTCTAGCCGCCTGCATTTCAAAGTTTTTAATTTAAAAAAATGTTTTTTTATAAAAATTTTAAAATATTTTTATATTAAAAATCGTTAACTAAAGTTTTATAATATCAAAAAGAGGCGTGGCAGCTTATAGTATAAGTGAAACCACCCACTCACTTCGGTTAAATGCCGTTATCTCTTGCTGCCTCCAAAAGACGTCATTAGAAAACTGCAGCTTGCAGCTGACGTTAGCAGAAGCAGCGGCAGCTTTCAGAAAGCGCGTCACAAAAATTACAAAAATATAAATTAACAAATAACAAAAAGTGACAGCTAAAAAGTTTTTTAGATTTAAGAAAAGGACTAAGTTTTTATTGATGACTGCAATTATTGATAAACTTTATACAAATGCATGTGTGTGCTTGGCTTTTGTTGTTGCGTAAGGCTTTTTAGGGCAACTGGAGGGTGTGGTTTAGGGTTGCCAAAAACCAGAAGGTATTAAGGATAAAGTCCTGCCTTTACTTTCTTAAAAGGTATTTTTAAATAAAAATAACCAGTATATTTTTTAAATTTACCAAAAATCTAGTGTTTAAAAAATGTAATAATTTTTGGCCACATATTTGGAGGGTGTGGTTGCTGCGCAGTTCCACCGCTCATCCTTATTTAGGAAGCGTGGCAACCCTATCATCTGTTTTTCGGCCAACCTGCAATCTCGTGCACCTTTTCATCTCGATTCATGTTTTTATGAATGAACGGCCATAAGCACCAACTGGGAAAGCTTTTTCTAACTACAACCACCAAAAATGGGTTGTACTAAAAGCTGTAATGCCCCAAATTACTAAGTAATTATTAAAACACACAAACATTTTTAAATAATATTTATTAAAAAAATAAATAAAATATTAGAGAAAATTTTTGAGTTTTATAAAAACCATATAACTTCAACGAAAGATTACAAGATTAATTTATTATTATGTATTAATTATCAGCTTATAATGAACTAATAAAATAAAAATTATATTTTATTTTTCGAATGGTTTTCAAAATTACCGCGAAATCCAAAGAAAGTACTAAAAAACACCACATAAATTGAACCAGTTCTCTATCGTGAATCTACTATCGATAGTTCAGTGTTGGTTAAGATTGCAGCGCAGCTATGGTTATCGGTATGAGAAGAAGGCAACTTGTGGATTAATAAGCGGCGACGCCGCCAGAGTTTAAAAATAAACAATTAAAAATATAAGATAAGCGTGGAAATGTTAGAAACCGGGGGTGAGGCCAAGATGCTGTCCCGTTTCACCAGTGCTGATGTAGGCCCCGAGGCGAAGGGTAAGTATAAAAAACCAAGCTAAATTGGTAAATTTTATTATTTACCATGTTATTGCAGAATATAATTTACTACGCGCCGATGAGGAATATCGCAATGACAATGTAGAGCACTCGATTTATTACCAGGTTAAGGCCCAATTTCAGTCAACAGATCTTCGTTATCTTACCGAAGCGGCGGAACTGGAAAATCAGAGGCCGACAACGGAGGAGCTGATCAAATCAGCCTCTAGCCAGGAGAAAAAAGACTACAAAAAGTGGGTTAACAAGATTGAAATCCGACTAAATATAATATTTATAATATTCAATATCTGCAGAAACAAATTCCTGCAGAACATCATTAAATATCTCAAGCAGAAAGAGCTGGATAAACCACCAGAGAAGCCAACGAAAGAAACTTTAGAGTACCTGGATTTTCTAGAGGATATACAGGATCCCGAAGCAGGTCTAACCCGCATCTCGGACGTATGCCATAGCCTTCCCCAAGAATGGTGTGTCCTGCAGCTCTGCAAAAGCTTTAATCCCGCCACCACATACTCTGTTTTCAACGAAATTATCGCCAGCAATGGAGCCATATATCTCACCTTGCTTCGGCACTGTAGAAGTCCCGAGCTTGGACCCATTTGCCTAAGATTTTCCGGCGATGAACTGGCCAATCTCTTTCGGGAGTACAGCACTTTGGTGGAGCGGTTCAGGCGAGTGGTCACCGTAGATCCCCTAAATATGAAGGGCAAGGAGGCCAAACAAAAGTATTGGGAGGAGCTGAATGCCTTTGACACCTTTCTGCAAGTGAGTTTGTCGTCCTACACTTATAAAATCTAAAATCACTTCCTCATCTTCCCCAGAAACTGCTCTCCGACTTTCGTAACATAATCTCTCCGTATTGCTATCTATTCTTTGGCAAACGATATGACTGCACTGCTGTCCAGCAGCAGATCAAAATCATAAATACCCAAGTTGATGATTTCTGCTTGGTCAATCAATGGAGCAGTCACCAGCGTGTTTTGCTATCCCAAGCGGCTTTGCATGCCAATCGACTGAATGCTGCAGATCTCAAGCTTATATGCTATGAACTGACCAGAAATGAAAACGAGATCCAGTCGGTGTACGATATGCTCAAGGGATTGGCCAACGACTGGACGCAGGTGGAGGAACGCCAGCCCCTGGCGGGCAGAAGATTTCCCACTATCTTGGTGGTTGATGAGGTAGTATAACATATAAAAACGAAAAAAAACAACAGATTTAAACTATATTTGTTTTTAGCGCCTGGACCACCTCCATTGGGAGCAACTAGTCACCGTCCAGGAGTTCTCTCGCGTCAAATCACTACATTGCCTGTGGCGTTTGTACCAGAATAACAAATCAAGCATAAAGCATGGCTATTACACTACGAATATAAAGCAAGGCATGTGTATAATCAATCCGGATGCCGATTTGGTCAACTCCGGCCGCAGGATGCGAAGTTTTTTTGAGTACTGGCTCTCCCAGTGGCAGCATCTCTTCCAAACTGTGCCCACAGAGGAGGTGATGGTGAAACAGGCCCTTCAAGCGGATTGCTTTGTGTAAGATGAAATTTTAATTGAAGTAATGCTTGGTGAATTCCTATAATATATTTTGTAGCTATGCAGGTCACGGCTCTGGGCTGCAGTACGTCAATGGACGAGTGATTTGTCGGGCACGGGTCCGCAGCGTAGTCTTCCTATTTGGTTGCGATTCCACACGTATGCTAGGCACGGGCCTCTACAGTGCATTGTATGGAGCACATGATTACTACCACGGAGCTCTCTGTCCCTCCATAGTAGGCACTCTGATGCCCGCCCTAGATGGGAATATGGACACAGTTTCGGTAACAATCTTGAGCCTTTGGCTGGCTCCGGGAGATAAAAAAGTAATGCCCTGGACGCATATTGATCGTGTGTCTTGGCTTAAAACTGGCATTATAAAAGGTGGGCGCTTACTTAGGCTCTTTTCTTAGACATTAGTATATTATATAATATGTTTCCTAAATTTCTAACCACCCTCCATGACCTACATTTTAAATATATATTCCAGGAAAGGAAGAAAAAACGCCCACCATGGACGATCAGCCCAACTATCACATTGGCAGCCTGTGCTCCATACTTTCGCTGGTGCAGCAAGGCAAGGTGGAGCCAAATATCTATAACTGCTGCATATACGTGTGCCGCGGTCTACCCGCATGGAACATGGCCGTGGAAAAGATGCCCTTGTAGCTAAAATGGTGTTTTGTGTCATGGAGTTAATCTCCCTAATACAATTGTTTAGCAAAAAGAAACCATGTACAAAAATCGGATTTAATTGAACTAATTCATTCAAGTGGAAAGTGGTGCTCGTAAGATTGCATTAAAAGTTAATAATAACACTGAGAATCGTAGGAAAAAACCAGTACAATAATATATATTAAAAAAGTATTCTACATAACTTACCTTTTAGAATTTATTTGGAAGATATAGTGATGTTTTTTTGTTTATAGATTTAGCACTTTAACAGCAATTTCCTTGGTTTCGGTTTAGTTTGTTGTTTAAGTAGGAGTTTTAAACATGTTTAGACTTTGTACATTGTGTTTTTGGAACTTTTAACCGTTTATGGATTTGTTAGATTAGTTTATTTAGGTTAGAGGTTTTGTTATCTTTAATTCGAGTCATGCCAGAGACAGAGAGTAGAAGAGATTCATTCTTACGTTGCCTGTGCAAGAATATAGGGAGTGAAAAACATTAATTTGAGTACATTTTGTAATGTGGGTGATGTAAAAGTAAAAAAAAAGTGAAAGTGAGGTGCAAACGACAGTCAGAGAGAAAGATTTTATAGTGTGGGAACGAACATTGAGAGTTTATAAAATTGCAAAATAATTGAAATACAAAGAGGACACGAGAGATTATCCCACACCCAGGGCCACGGGGCGAATGTGTAATATTGTCTGAATGGCCAGAAACGCCCATCTATTTATTTACTCGCACTCGTTTGTCGCCCAGTTTTGCTCTCCAAAAACGCGACTCATCTCATCTCACCTCGTTCCCGTTCCCATCCTTCGTCCTCGTCCTCGGGTTGCCCTTTTGGCCAAAGCTTTTCCCCCCGCTGAACCTGCGGCGACCTCCAACCGCCCAGAATCGCATCTACTTGACCTACTAACGCCTGTCGCATTATGACACACATTCGTTAATTAGGCCCAACCCAATAACTCCTTTTTTTGTTTGGTTGGATGGTCTTTTGTGAAAATTCAGTCAAATCATCATCGAGCACGCGGCGTATGCGTAATATGTTTGTTTGTTATGGCCCCGATTTGCATGCCATAAAAAACAAAGAACCTCGCAGCAGACACACCTTGGCGCGTCCCTATTTTTATGAGTTACCAATAGATGGGATGGGCGGCCAGTGTCCTTCGTCCTTCGGCCTGATGTCTCAATGCCGTGCCCATGCAGCGTATTAAATCAAATTAGCACCCGTAGGGGCAGCAAATCCGAGGTGCATGGCATATGCCACACCCCCAAGAACACGCACACACACAGATAGGATAATCGGGAAAACGAGAAATGGGGACAGGGAACAAGGAACAAGGAACAAGGACTTGGAACATGACAGGAGACAGCGTCAGAAGGAGGATATTACATAACAGGCGCTCCCCATGTAAATCTGGTTGTAAATTCTCTCTGTGTGTTTGTGTGCCCTTAAGTGTGTTAGTGTGTTTGTGCTTTCGTTTATATGTGTATGTGAGTGTGTGTGGTTTGGCCCAAATGAATATGCGATGACGTTGACGTTGCTATTGTTATTGGTATTGTCAGTTGATGCTGGCGTTATTATTGTTTTCCCAGTTAAAAAAGGTATTTTTTTTGCATTTTCTCTTAACCTTGAACTCTTAATTTTCGCCAGCATTTTTTGTTTGCATATCTTTCATTTTTTTAAGATTTTTATGCGTTGAAAAACTTTTACTTTTTATGCAAAAAAATTGTACAAATGTTTTGGGTTTTGTTTTGTAATTTTAATTTTTAAATTGTATTTTATTGGTTTGAAAATTTGTTGCTGAAACGCTTTGTTAACTTTGTTGAAATTCTTTTAGTTGTCTAAGTTATTGTTTTTGTTTAAGGTTGCTGATTTGATTTGACTGTCCTTAATATTTTGTTTTTTTTTTTTTTATAATTTGTGTTAAAATGTTGTAAATGTAAATTCCGCCGCGTTGCACACAACAATTCTCTGGCAGAGATCAACTGAGACTGAGCTCGATTCAGGCCTTAGTTGCATCCTTTTGGGTATCCTGCCACTGCTTCCTTGGCGAAGGACAAAAAACGCGAGAGCGAATCGGCAAGCGAGCGAGCCCGAACAAAATGTTGCAAACTGATGGCGAACCATACAAACCACAACAAAAACGGCCAAAGGGCCAAGAACCAAAAAGAGAGCGAACAAAAAAGGCAGGACTTTCTCCTCTCCTCCTGGCCATGTCCTCGCCCAATCCGTTTGTTGTTGCTGCTGCTGCTGTTTCACTTTCAGGGGGTGGTGGCTTCAGCACCAAGAGGGTGGGTTTCAGGTTTCCAGCTTACAATGATTCTGCGTTTTCATGGTGATTCTGTTTTGTGTTGTTGCCCCAAGGAAAGCTTCAATGTTGTGAGCAGCCACGTGACTGCCGAACAGGACTTTCTTATCATCACGAAGCTTTAAGTTCCACCCCAGGGGTGGAAAAGCTTTCAATTTAGATAGCAGACCAAAAGATACTCTTTCTAACTTAATTCATTTACTCGTACTGTAGTCAAAAACCTTAGTATCTATGGTTCTTAGAAAGTAATATTAAAATAGGGGATAAACTTAGTATATGTTGATTTTTGGGGTTAAGTTTAATATCCCCTCTAATATCTAAAAGTAGTAGCTAGTTTTGTTGTACGTGGGTTTCTTTGATTTGATGCGTGTTTTTTCTTAGATTTCCATTTTGTACTTGTCAAAGAAGTTTTTAACTTCCAACTACCAATCCTGTGTCCCAGGATCATTCCCCTAGCATTTCCTAGGTAGCCTCTTCGCTTTTCTCTTGGGTTCCACTGCTACTACTATTGTTGCTGTGGTTTTGGTTCTGCATAAGAAAGGAAGTTTGTTAAATCCTTAATTGGAATATAAGATTTGCTTATCAGTACTCACCGCACTGCGATGCGGGCAGTCGGCATGCAGATGGTCCTCTCCGCGGCAGCGATGACAACGTTTCGGCTGAGGACCCAAGGCGCATTCGGAGGCAATGTGGTTGGCGAATTCGCCGCAGTTGTAGCAGCGCATGCGGCGAGTTCGGCGATTTCTAGGGGGTGGAAGTAAGTGTTAGAATTAGGGAAATTTAGTGGGGGTGTGTGGGTTGAATTTTTGGACGAGGCTCTCACATGCGTGGCCTGTAGGTGCTGCCGTGGCAGCTCTCGCCCTGCCTTCCAGACACTCTGGTGGCCTCCAGACCGCGCTCGGTACGCTGGCACTCGAACTCCACTTCTTCCTGCTCGCCTAGTGACCGGAAACCGGACATCTTGATGACGCTCTAAAGGGGGTAAATATTTAATAAGCATAAATAACTCGATTGTGGAGTTTGAAGTAGCCACCTGATGGACGAACACTTCCTGGCCGCCGTCGTTGGGGGTAAGGAAGCCCCATCCTTTGGCCACGTTGAACCATTTGCATTTGCCCAGCCGTACACAGCCGCATTCCTGGCCAGGACTTGCAGGATTCGCCTGATTCGCTGTTTGGAATAAAAAAAGGAAATTTGAGTTAGGAACTCAATTCGATATCCTGTCTGGGAATCCCTTCAAGGTTTTGTTATTCAAATGAGAGGCAGCTGAACAAGAACTCAGGAACTGTGTTGTTGTTGTTTTGTTTTTGTTCAACATCATCGTGTCCTTGCCCCATTTGCCGCGAGGCAAGTTCAACTTGGGTTAGGTTCTCTTCGTCTACCCTTCCCGCCCATCAAATTCTTTAGACCTCCAGAAAACCCCCCTCCCATCGCAACTCCCATTGAGGGCAGAAAACAGGTTTCGTTGTTATTATAAGACATATTTGGAAATAACAGAGAAGAGCGGCGGAGTGGATTCATTCCATTATCTAAGCAGTAAGCAGGGGCTCATCTCACTCACACACGCCCATCGATGTAGATGGTTCATTCATTCATAAATTGTTTTCACTTCGCTCGTTTCCATTTCACTGCTGGGCTGGCTTATCTTTCTGAAATGAGGTACTTGTACTTGTACTCGCAGTCGTAGTATCGCCCAGATACAAAGATACTCTGACTGCATTCTCATGGTTGCTTATCTCAAATCAAGTATTTTCATTTTCGGGGGTTGTTGGCATTTCTAGGTCGCCCCCTCCCCCTCTTACTCACTCACTCACATTTCCCCGACAACGTGAATGGAATGCTAAGATCTTTGGAAATTCTTTTGCGTCTGATAAGAAAAAACTATAATTGAATGAAAATCTTGGTCAAACCACCACCGCTAGTGTGATTATCCTTTTGGATTGTCCCCTTCTGTTTTCCTTTCTTATAGGTATAAGTCGCAAACTGGTTTCCCTGTACAATTAGCCTTGTAAATCTTTAAGATCTATTGCCTGAAATGCATTGAGGCGAGGATAATCCCTAACTGGACAGTTGTGTGTCCTTGATCGTCGAAGGGGTGGGGTATAGCTTGTGGAAAGAATGTCGGTCAATGATTTCGGGGGTTGATGACACCTCTTTATATAGGAACACCACCACCTCCTCCCCTCAAACGATTTGCCAATAAAAATCAAATCAACGAATAGCAAAAACACAACAGAAACCGTAAAAAACACACGCCAGCGAATAAAGAACTGCGCAGTATATAAAAAAAAACAGACAAAAACAGAAACCAAATATTAGGGCGATCGCACAACCAATCAGCTTCGACTTTGATAAGATTTCATATTTCGATTTTGTTGTCGCTTTTTTTGGAACACAAAACAAGTTTGTCGAAGGGGAGAGGAACGGAGGGAGTGTTGTGTTGTCTGACGTTAATGCATTAGTTAAAAATTAGTTTCACTCTACTCTACACGCTAAACAAACCTGATGAAGTCGAGCTCTGGCTGGTCCTCCTTTCCAAACCATTTTCCAATTGCAAGTTTTCCATTTCACTTCCTTGCTTCCTAATAGATTTTTTTCCACTTTAATTGGTTTATTTTTCGCTTTAAAACTCGCTCTATTTTCTTTTTCAAAACTTCACTGCGAATGCATGGTTTTCCTGCCAACGAACACACATGTGTGGCCAAAGATGTAACTGTATCTGTATCTTTCACTGCCCGCACGCATTCACATGCAGATACAATAATTTCTCGAATTTCTTGGGGTTTCTAAGAGAAGGGGAAAAACGAGGAAAAACGCTGCCGCTGCGCACGACGCACTTCGTCACACTGACTCCGCATTGCGTTTGACTATTTCTAGGAAGGTCGCAGTAGGCCCGAAAAATGTTTAGCTCAGTATCTTGAAAACAATATTCGACCCTGCTCTGTATATATATGTGTGTGTGTGTGTGTGCGAGTGAGCGTGGAAAACATCGAGCTGAGTTGAGTGGTTTTGAGTTGAGCGCGTTTAGACCGCGTAAATGTATCTGACAGATACTCTACATGACGATCACGGGGGGAGAATAGCCGAAAAACATAGAGAGAGAGCGCGCTAGAAAGAGCATTATTGGATTGGAGAGCGGCAAATTTATCTATGTCGAGCCATAGACCATGCCATGCTATACCATAGAATAGACCCTGCATGCCTAGCACACTTTCCTATTCGGATGTATCTGTATCTTTATCTGGCACTCAATAGGTGCGTGAGCCGAGCGTACTTCAGGATACTTGACAGTCTAAACTGTTATACAGTCAAGCTTTAATAACTCCTAATTATGTTTTTTATTTATGTATCTATACAAGGAAATAATTGTGTTGCAAATGTAAGTTGAATGTAATGACTTTTTGTAAGAAAAGATCTATCGCGCTTTTTAGGTGATGTAACCTCAAAATTTAAATATCAAAGTTAAGTTTATGATTCTTATATGATAACCTAAAATAAAATAACTAACAGAGTGTCATGTTCATGCCCTCAAAGTATCTCAAAGTATCTCCCAACAATCATGATATAACATTCCTTCATTTTCTCACTCAATAAATAATTATCTCCGATTTATAAAATGAAATATTAGCACACCCCGAAATCTTGCGTATTTCTGATAGGCAGAGCCTTTGCTCAAAAAATGATTTCCATAAAAAACAAACTCTTCTGATTGGTGAGTGCCAAAAAATTGCACTAAAAAACTGCACAACAACTGGCGGCCTGCAACCCTCACTTCAGTCGCGTGCCGGGCAGCTGTATCTTCTGGATGCATTTCAACCCCTCGTTGGGGTGCAAACTGCATTGTGCAACATATTTGCGAACGCTCGTCCTGCCTCTTTCCACTCATCCTCCCTTTTCGTCCTCTGACTCCGGCTTGTGTGCAATTAATTTCGGCACGTGCCTTGCTGGCGTGCCCAATCGATGACCAATGCGATTGATGACAGCGGATCCGAGGGCGGAAACTGTAACTGAAAAATCGAGATCACAAGGGAGGTATCAAATGAACATTTTGTGGTTCGTAAATTTGGCAAGAACTGGCACGATTATGAGTGAAAGTGACTTGCAAATATAGAATTTCTAGAAATTATGTTGTAAAATCAACAGAAATTAGTAATTGAAAAGTTTTAAGTTGCAGTTTATTAATAAATATTTATTATAAAGAAGGAGAAGCATCAGAGAAAGCATTCAGAAATAGGCGTGAAAATAGTTTTAAATTTTAGAAACATGTGATCCCTATTCTAGCTTCACTTTAATACCTCTAGACTTCTTTAAAAATCATTTTAAAAATAATTAACAATGTTTTTCCCTCTCTAAAAACTGAGCTAAAAAATTGTAATTTGAAGACTCAATCGATGACAAAAGTAAATAGATGAAAGGCATGGGAAAGCCCAGAGGGCGAGTGCTGTTAATGTTTTGAGGGGTCACTAAGGGTCAGTCTTATTTTTTATCAACAATAAATAAATGCTAAAGAACCCAAAACAAAGCAGCTTGTGCCAGCCGTCGCACAGTTGTCTGTAATCAATATTTTGGCTGCACTGAGCCGGTCTGAATCCTGATGGCCAGTGGTCGATGGACAAAGCCGGCCAAAGGGACAAAAGAACGGGACGAGAGCGAAAGTACCCATTAGGGATGCGATGGGATGAAATGGCAGGCACTTACATGCGCGTAATTGGAACAGGATTAACAAGGCGTCCTAGCATTCACACACACACACACACACACAAGCAAAGAGAGAGTACAATTGCAGTTGGGGAAGTGCAGCCAGGCATTGTCCGAGGGTCCGAGGATCCGTTTAGTTCGGTTTGGTACGAGGCATTTCCGGACATTCGATGGACGGGGAGCGCCGACACAATGGCCATGAAAATAATCCGCTTTAACTATAAAACGTTACCAAACAGAAAATCAAGGCTGACATGAAAATGAGGAAAATTCCTGCTCGGAAAAATCTATGCAAAAATCGCAAATTAAAGAGCACGGAGGGAGGGAGGGTTTAATAGTGGGGGATGCATTCACTCCATTTAGCCATCCATGTGGCATATCCGCACAGCACGCGTTTGACCCGAACTGGCACCTTGTTTCCCTCTGGTTTTTCCATCAGGATAATAATCAGGATACGCGATTTTTTTTTGTTTGCCCTCTTTTTATGCGTAAAACGCACACAATTTGCATGTCCAGGGGGGGTTAGCATGTAAGAGTAAGCACTGAAGTGCCCTACTTTCATTGTTGATTGACATGTGATTGATGTTTCCATTTGCATCGACAGACCGTCACAGAGCTCTTGGTGACGATAAGCTGCCTTTTTCTCAGAGCAACTGAATTTAATCAGATGTAGTTGCAAATATCTCAGCGAAACAAATATACTTTTTTCTTATTTTGATTTTTAAAATTGATTAAGGTTGTGCTTAAGATTAATAATAAATAAAAGCCAGAAAAGAAAATAATAAAAACTTTCCTTAAGAAACATAGCCCCTAAAAGTATGCCATAGCTTTCGTCCAAGTAAAAATTCAAAAATCATTTTTAATATGAAATATTTTTGTATTTATTCATTCTTTTCGTACTGTTATTAATTGTGATTCTTTAGAGATATTTTATAGAGATATTTCATATATAATTAATAGGAATTTAAGTTGCATTCAAATAATTAGATAATTCTTGTTTTCTGCTCGATTTTGGTTTTTCAATGCCTTTGCTTTTTGCTTTTTTTGTTTTAGATGTTTCGCATGTAATTGGCGTATAAATATGCATATAGTCAATTATTTCGTTTATTGTGGTATAAGAGGTGAGTGATATATAAGCGTGTATATACCTTGAGGCTCGTACAAATCAACATGTTTAGTTTTTCGTTTTTTTTTTCAAGAGGGTTCAAACAGAAACTCAATCTCCATCTCGAATATTAAAATGATTTTGTTTTAATTGCAATTTGAATTGGGCTTAGCTTCGATTGCAAATGAAATTCGCTGCGTTTTTGTTGTTTCTTTTTTCTAATTTTTAATTATTTATGAGAACCAATTTTGTACATTTTGTGTTTATATGAAAGAGTTAGGTAGGTAGAGATAGAGATAGTGGGGTAAACAATTTGATAGGACATAAATACGTATAACAAAGGCTCTACATGATCTATATAGGGCTGAATTATAGATAATTGTAATTATATAGATTCATACATTTGAAATATTGATTGCAATAAAGGTATACGATAGACTTATTGAATATATAATGGAATATATATTTGGATTTGATTTCTAGAATTGATCCTTGAATCATTTGTGTGTGTGTGTGAGTGTACGGGTGTGTAAGTGTTTGGATGTGTGTGAGTGTGTTCGACCTAAATCAGAGTCACTTATAACACTAAGAAGCAGTCATTTATTCTCCATTTAAATTTACGTTGTGTCGTCACGTTCCTTGAATCCTGAAACAGATTTCAATTACTGTACAAAGTTGGGCGCTTTAACCATAGGCCATAGGTTGTTCGTATGTATAAATCGCTATAGCTATAGCTCTCTACGACTACGTATTTATGTATGTGTGCCTTGTATAAATATATATCTATATATTTATATATATACCTAGATGTATCCATATATTCGTATCGTAATATATTACAATGCTTGCTCAAACAAAAGGTTCGGTAAAATATATATCGAAATGTCTGGGGTTCATCGTCAAGCCAACACAGTAGACCCTCTATAAGAGGGATCTGCTAGAGCTGGAGCTTGGGTGTCTTTTCTATGAGTTACGAGTATTGTATATATAGTAATTCATTCAGTCTCACAAATAGGAAAGTATTATGTATGTCGCTTATTTTAGTAGATTTTTCTGTCTAACTTTTTCAAAAATGCAAAAGTTAATCAAATTGATGGCAAAAATAAATACAAAAATTTAATTTCGCTTAATATTGCACAAAATAAAAATATAAAAAATAAATAAATAGATGATTGCACAACCAACAAATGTGAGATTAAAACCAAACAAGAAATAAAAAATCAATTTTTTTTTTTTTTTTTTTTGTATAATTTTGATTATCTTCTTTTATATTTTCCATGTATGTAGGCTTGTCTCATCTTTTCTGCGTTTTGCTTTTCTTTAGAAATATTATGCGTATATATATATATATAAATATTGCATATGCTTAGAAATCTTAATGGTAGCTTAGTCTAGACCTTACTTAACTAAAAACATCTCGACGTCACTCATTTCCTAGCTCCTGCTTGCTTTGTATCAAATACAAAAATACAAAAACTTTTGCATAGTCTTAGTCTCAATTAGCGGGATTCTTAAGAATTTTCCCCGGAACTCCCCAACCCCCCGTATCTCGTACTTAACAAGACAAATACTTAAACATTACGAATTGGTGTTGTGTCTTACAGATCGAAGCCTAGCATTAAGCTTAGCTTTTAATATACAGACCTTAATGGCTAGTTTTATTAATATGCGTTAATATATAGATTTATATTAATGGTTACTTAAAGCTAGTCAGCCTCATTAAGATTATAAGCTTAAGTTTAGCTAAAGATTTTATATATAATATATATATATATATAATATTCAGACGAAAACGAAGACTAATTGAGAGCGTAATTTTGGTAAAGTACAATACGAGCAAATTTTTTGGATTCGGTTTGTTTTGTTTTTGTGGTTAAGGGGGTGTTTGGAGTTAAAGGTTAAAGGTTGAATGATTAAGGCGCAAAAGTAGTTTCTTTAGGGGGTAGGATAGGGTAGGGTTGGGTAGGGGAAATATCCTAGAGTGTTATACTAAAGTGTATATATTTTATGTGTATATATATTTAGTGTGGTTTACAATATAATTCATATGTTTCAAAATACAAATACAATCGTAAATGTAAATGTGGACAAATGGAAACAGTCAAAAGCACCGATTTTTCAGCTAAGTTTTTCTTTACTTGTTTTTTTTTTGTTTTTGTTGTTTTTCGTTTCTTGCTTAGTTTTTTATACGTTTTTCTTTTCATAATAATCATAGTAATCATAATAATGATAATGGTAATGGTAATCCCTAGTGGTCTAAGTAATTATATATAGCTAGGGCGATACTAGTTCAACAGATGCCGAAATAAGGTTTCCTTCTATTTACACTTTTGCTATCATTTGTTTGTTGCTGCTGTTCCGATTGTGTATATTTAATAAAATACATATAAATATATATATATATTCGTATGTATAATAATGATATATTCATATATAAAATACGTATATAAGCTTTTCAGATCTGTTCTAACTGTACAGAGATGATCGACTCTAAGCAAATGTTTTCGGTTACTAATTTCTGATTTTATATTCCGCGGGTTTCACTGCTAACGAAATTCAAATAAGGCAACTTGAATCTATGTATTGTATGTATTTATGTTAATGTATCCTTATGTAATCCTTTAACTTTTCTTTTTAACTGTGTTATCTACGTCTAAAGGTGCGCGCCTCAACAAACAAACAAACAAACAAACAAACAGAGAGAGAGAGAGAGAGGGAGGGTGAGAGAACAAATCAGAACTGGAAAATCACCGAAAGTCAAATCTAAATGCATTTTCTTTCTCGTTCTCAGTTTTCCGCAAAATTCTCTTCTGCTGCCGGCTTCATTTATTCTCCCATTAACAATCGCTTCCTGTTAACCAATTTTCACTTTTCATTTATATGTACGGTGTATATATATAAAATATTTATCAAAAATAATATGCCTTTAGTGCTCTCCTGCCATGCTGATAATGATGAGAAGAAGAATTCATGGGATTGCCAATTGGTGAGATCTAGTTTTCATAGCGCGAAAATGAGTTTTCAATTTCAGGGTAAGGGGGGGATCAAAAATTTACGAGGGGAGTTCATTAACTATATACAACTATATAATAATACCGTTACGTTTACTTGTGCTGCGTTTTTGTTAGTTTTTCTTCGTTTTGTTTTTCTTGGGGGGATAAGGTCTGTCTGTAAGCCTGTCTGTTCTTAACTCTATTTGATTTTATTGCACTTGGATTCCATCACTTCCTCTGGTCTGCAGCTCCTCTTGCCTCCTTTTCCCATACCATCTCACATATATCCTACGTACATTCAATGATCATGGGCTGGTTGGAGGACTCGATGACCGATGGCCTGCTCTCCTGCGCCTGCACATGCTGACCATGCAGATAGACACCCGATTCTGGCAGGGATTTCAAACCCTTGGGCGAGTGCTGCTGCTGCTGCTGTTGCATCTGCATCTGCAATGGGTGGCCATGTTGCAGCAGCCGGCTGGGTGAGTTCTGTTGGTGGTGCGGCGGTGGTGGTGGCAACTGACTGGCGGTGGTCAGCAGCATTGGTGCCGGACCCACTGAATGTTGGGCCATAAGCAAATGGGGCGGTGGCACGCCCTGTTGTGGATGTTGTTGCTGCTGCTGATGCTGCTGTTGTTGCTGCTGTGGCATAATGTGATTGCCCAGAGGTATCAAACGTGGTGGGGATTGACCTCCGTTCGAGAGATGCCTCAATCCCGGATGCACTGAAGGATGCATATGCTGAGTCAGTTGCTCATAGGCTTCCCGGGAGTCAGGTTCGGGATGATCTTTATCTGAGGGAATAAGAAAATAAAATCATAAGTTAAGAATTACTTTAAGATGGTTCCAGTAAAACTTACCCAAACACTCCGATGTAGCTGCTGCTGCCATGGCCAGCTCCTCCTCTAGATTATTGGGCTTGCAGCTGGTGGTCTTCCAGTGGGTCCTCAACCCTGATGCACTGATGTACTTCTTGTCGCATCCCTGGCACACATAAGGCCTATCATTCGTGTGCAGTCTCTTGTGCAGCTTCAAATGCACAAACTGTGTGAACTTCTGGGGGCAGAGATCACAGGCATATGGTTTCTGACCACTGTGAAGCCTCAAGTGAGTCTTCAGGTTGGAGGTGCTCGAGAATCGCTTCTTGCAAATGTCGCATTGATGCGGTTTCTCGCCCGTGTGCACCAGGTGATGTTTCTGGAGGTGCGCCAATTGGGTGAAGCTCTTCGTGCAAACATTGCACTTGAAGGGCCTTTCGCCGGAATGGGTTCTCAAGTGCACCTTCAAGTTGCTCAACTGGCCAAAGGTCTTGCAGCACACATTGCACTCGTAGTGCATTTTGCCATCTTTTTTCTTCAGTGGATACGGCAACGATCGGTAGCCTCTGGAGGCCAGGGAGTTAGGACTCAGAGGACTGCCACTGCGGGGACAGGAGTTTCCATCGGGACTCAGGCTGCTGGGTGGTGAAATCCTTAGGGGCGACAAACGCTGCAGGGGAGTGAGCGGCTGCATCAGCGGGTGGTTCAACATCTGAGTGCTGGTTTGCAGTAAATGCAAATTTGATGCGGAGCCCGCTCCACTGGAGGCATTCGACTGGCGGTCGAAGGGGGAATGGGAACTGTGCGGTGGTGAGTGGAAGGTCGAGGTGGCTGCTGCACCATAGTGCGGATATCCAGGATAACCGTTACTCGGCGAGTGTCCACCCGTCTCTCCAGCTCCCAGGTAAGCGGCATGCCTCGAGGGTGAGAAGATGACATTGTGATGATGGTGGCTGGGCGGTGGTGGTGAGCATTCTCCCTTGATCAAAGTGGCCCTGGTCATTTCCTGTTCACTGACCACCACTGCCGACGAGGAGAGCTGCTCGGGATTCTGCCCGAGATTGGAACTGCTATCGGGACTCACGGCATTACCATAACGCTGGGACTTCTTGTAGCTGTAGGCCATCTCCGTGGGCGATGTGGGTGGTGGTGTGGCAGCATTGGCCTGCCGACAGGCATTTGCTGCAGCTGCCGCTGCCTCCAAGCGATGTTTGCTGGTGAGGATGTTCTCCAGAATGCTCGAAGAGGGCTGGCCAAATCGCATGTACCGTTCACCTGGTGGATCTGGCTCATAGTACGGTTTACTTAGTGGGACAATGGTGCGGGCTTGACCGCCGGAATTGTGTTCCAGTACAATGACCGTGGAAGAGGCGGGTTGCTGGTTGGATTGTTCTCGTTCCTGAATCCTCTCGCGCTCCCTCTCTCGTTCCCGTTCCATGATCATCATATGCTCATCGCCCAGGTGGGTGGTGGTCGAGGGGCAAATGGAATCGGGTTCCGGGTGCATCACCTGTTCCTCCTCTTCCTCCTGCGGCATGGACATTTCCTGATCCATTTCCTTAAGGATCGGCTCCTGTTTCACGCAGCTCTTGTTCTTGAACTCGTACTTCAGCGGCATCTTCACCTTGAACTTCCTGTATTCATTCTTGTCCGTTTCACAAATGGGCGTGGCTGTGGGTGAACTATGGCTATTCATCGAGTTGGTAATCGTGTTGGCCATAACCACTGCCGGTGGTGAACTGCTGGGCTTTATCGCCTGGGCAATCACTGTCTCCTTGGGAGCAATGGCCTTCTTCGAGCAGTCCAGCACATAGTTATGCTCACTCTCGCTGTCGCTGGAGTCCTCCGGCGGTGTGAGTCCATCCTCGTGGCACTCGTTGCTGTGATAGCCCTCATCCGATCTCACAGATCGTACGCTGCCATCTTGCGGTGTCATCTGGTGATCCAAGCCGGACAGGGGAGATCCTGCCGTATCCTTGTCGCTGCTGGCCAAAGGTGATCGATCTTGGCCAATGATCACGGAAGCATGACGACCATGTTGGATATGCGGGAGGTGGGAGTTGCAGGTGGAGGTGGTACTAACGTGGGCGGGTGGACTGGAGCGGCGGCAGCATTGAGTGGCAGTCGGTGGCGGAGGCGTGGCTCCAGATACGGAACCCGAACCATTCGTCGGACCACTTCCGGCACCCACAGGCAGATGGAGACCCATGACGTAGGTGATGTGACTTACAGCCACATCAGCGGGTATTTCCGGAGCTGGCATCGAGTATCTTGGCTTCCTATCCTCTCCCTCATCCTCTTCGTCAGCCTCCTCTTCCGCTTCTACTGCCTGCTTGCAGGCCCCAAAGATCGTCGTCTCGGGATCCACATCGTAGCCCAGACGACTGGCAAAGTCCTTGCAGTACCACACCATCAGCTCCTCGTTGGGCAGAATGTCGCGGGTGGTATAGAAATAGATATTTTCCTGGTGCTGGCAGGCCACCAGATTCATTACGGACAAACTGTACGCGGACGCCACATAGCGCATCCAATTAGATTGCGAGCGATCCGAGCCATCCAGATAATAATAGTCATCGTCCTTGAAGATCTACAGAAGGAAAGAAAGAGCGGGAAAAGGGGGAAATTTAGACAAATTCTGGAGAATAAAAGTCAGAATAGATAACGAGCCACAAGACGAACAACAAGGAAGAACAAACATAGATCATACTACAAGGAAAAGAGAGTTTAGGGATGTGTTTGTTAAATATTTTAAAATGTAAATCTAAATTTAATCTTTAAAATACTTAAAAACACATCGTTTACAAATCAGTAAAGCAGTGCAAGGATAGTTAGAGAAAGAGTTGGTGCTGATTTGGAGGATTAGTTGGGAAAGCTGGTGTAGAGTCTAAGGGTTAAAGACAACAAATAGAAATCAAGGAAAGCATAAATCGTGAGTGGTACCTTAATATTCCCGTAGGTAATGTGGCGTGTTCCCTGCACCTGATTAACCACAATCGAATTTTGTTCCAAAATGCAAAATTTAATTTTGAATTTATGTTTGATTTTTTTTTTTTATACATATTTGTGTACATTTTGGTTGGGTTTTTGTGGGATGGTTTAAGATTAGATCACATGAAATAAAAATTGAAGAAAAACGAGTTGGTTAGTTGCATTGTTTTGATTTCTTTTTCAGCTGGATGATGATTGGATGGGGGAAGCATGTTCTTAGGTGATTTCTTATGACACTTAACCCTCGATTCGGTAGAGGTGTTGTGACCAAAAACAAAGGCAAACGAAAGATGCAAATGAATTGAAAGCCCACAACAGATGCTTAACCCTTCAGTATGTGAAGATAAAAACAGATGAAGATGCTTACCCGCCAGAAATAGCGCGCCTTATTCTTATCATTGGGATAGTTTGAGGTTGGAATGCCTTCGAATGGGCCAAAGCGTGTGCCACGTGGTATGACCCCGCTGCTCCAAACTCCTTCAGTCTAAAAGTAGTTAAAATAAAAAAGGATCAAAGGTTAATTTCCGATTTTTCTAAAATTTATTTAAAGGTTTTCAAGGAACTTCTATCTGAGAAACTGCTTCCTTACCTTAACATTTGGCGTTGAGTAGACCATGGATGACTTAAGCGTCAGGCTGCGCGGCAGCGTCTTGTCCGCCCTATTGGGAAGTCCCCGCTCCGCCTGGACATCCGGCACCAGATAGACCGCCAGCCGCTGGAAATCCTCTTCCCGCATAATGGTCACATCGTAGTCCTGATTGCCATCCGGCGTCGGACTGCGACTTCGACTGCGACTGCGCGCCCTTCTCGCCAGCAGCTTGTGGTGCGGATGTGGATGCGGATGTGTCTGGGCATGGGGATGCTGGTGCGGATGTGAATGGTTGTGGGCGGGATGGTGGGGCTGGTTTTCTGCCTTCATGATGGCTCCGGGCTGCTGCTCCTGCGGATTTTGTGGCTGCTGCTGCTGCAGATGATTGTGATTGTGATGTCCATGCATGGCGACTATAGCTAGATTGTTGCTCAGCTAACGCTATATATATGCTGATTGATATATATATATATATGGATATATATATAAAGGGGGTTCAGTGGTTGCTGCTTATTCTGCTAGTTGTTTGTGGTTGAAGTTTTACTTGATCTGGAATGGGACAAAGAAGGTGGGAAAATAAGTTTTAAATATAGACATAATTTGGCGCTATAAATAGAGGCGCCTATCACCCTCAGCACCTGTACCCTCCCTACTCCTGCCACCCCATGGAAAAGCTCTTCTACATTTTCACAGTGTTGCATCGTCGCGTTATCGTCACTGCAAAAAGCTAACTACAGAAACTGCAGCGAGTAGCGAGTGGAGGGGTCATCCAGTAAAAGGGGGTTGGTTGGGCTGGTGGTGCAGTTCAAGATTACGGCCTTAGTGGAGGTTACACGTTCACGTTCAGGGGCATAACCACCTAGCCGCCCCCCTAACACCATCTCCTCACCGCATCATAGGTAGGGGAAAATGAAATGAAAATTCCTCGAAGACAACTCACTTGAATTATTCTCCTTCATTTGGCTGCCGTTTGCTGCGCTTTGTACTCTCGTTTTGCATTTGCATTTGGATTTTCCCTACATTGCTTTCAAACTTATTTCAAATTTGGTTTCCTTTTTCTTTCTTTTGTTTTGGTTTCTTAATTATTATAGAGCTGCTAATTGATTGTGGGTTTTATACTTTGCTGTTGTTCCACCTTGCACTGATTTCGATATTTTTTTGCTTATTATTTGTATTGGTTGGGCCCGCAAATTACGCATCACTTTCTGTTTCGTTCTCTCGTTACGCATACGCCGTGTGTCGTGCCGCCCGCCCCGGAATTATTTTCCGGCTCTGGCTGTCCGGCTGCTTGGCTCGACAATCTACGGCTACAACGGACCTCCTGCTGCTCCTCAGCCAGCACATCTTATTCGCACTGCGACATTCGAATTTTTCGTCTAAATTTGATAGGCGGAAATGAAAATCAAACGCATCTGCGAAAATGCGGCAAACGACGACGAAAATACGAACAAAGACTGAAGAAAATATTTATTTGATTTATTTATATATGTTTTGGTTTTTTTTTTTGGTTGCAGTTTTGATTTATTTTATTTTTGTGAAGAAGAGCTAGGGAAACGTTGACGCCGCCAACCGAGAGTTCCTACTACTGACCCACATCCAACCGGCATAGACCCCAAAAAAGCTCAAAATTGCAATATATACAGACACCATGACAGCAGCACTAATACTTAGACAGCAACCGGCATTGCACCAATACGACATGCACTGCAATACGAACGCATCCCGTTAAAGATTCTCAAATTCTCACTCGGAAAGTTCTCAGCCAGAGAGGGTTGTGAAAACGCTTTCTGGCGAAAGCTTCTCGCTCGGTGGTGCGGCTAGTGGTTGCAGCGGTGGTTCATTCGTGGTTGCTTGTCGATTATTTAAAAATGTTAGTTTTCCTTTTTGCTCTCTTTTTCATTTTTTTTTTCCTTTTCGGACATTTTCAGCTGCGCAATCATGAATTTATTGTGCAAGGCTGGCCATTCCATTCCTTCCCAGAAATAGGGAAGTAACGATGGGTTGGGTTTGTGGTGTTGCGATGGGGGGTCTAGTGCAGCTTATTGAGTGGCAGAAAATTGTGTGATCACTTTATCTTGATTACATAAATTAATGGAGAGGACTTAAGGGTTAAGAACTGCTATGTTAAAGATAAAAATTTACAAAAATGAAAGAGATTTCAGCTAAAATCTAAGCAGTTAGAAACCTATTTATGAGAATTCTCTTTGATGGAAATGATCCCCAGAGAAATCAAAAACTTTCAAAGGATGTTTGCTTAATAAAATATCTTCAACAAATATTATAAAACTGCCAACTTCCGTATGCAGGAGATTATTTAGGAAAATAGGATAGGGATTTCCCCCATAAGATACCCAAGCTATTTTCAGCAGGAAATACCAGGAACTCTCGTTCTTATCAGCCCACTAAGCTCTGGCCATTAAATCCAAATGTTATCGCGCCCCCCAATCAAGAGTTGAGTGCAATCGCATAACCAGGAAGTTCACTTTGATGGCCATTCGCTGGGGGCGGAGGGATTGTTGTGGACTCACCCAATCTGTACAGATATATGAACAATAAATACGGCTATATATATATGATATAAACCATATATAAGGTGTTCAACTCCCCCGGTAAGCCTCTCAAGTGGCCAAAAGGAGCTATTAAGTGGCTCTGATTCTGATCCCGTCCGCTCGATGAACTGCACGCACGTAGAATGCGAAATGCGAAATACGAATACGAATTTTCCGAGCCCCGGCGATCAAATGCGACACGGATGCAAAATTGCAACACTACCGACTATGTGAATCTTTATGTCGGTATGTGATTCTCTCTATGTGTGTATGTTTTTGAATGATGCCTAATGCACTTGCACTTGCACTTGCGAATTGCATTTTGATTCTGTTCTGCGAGTGCGGAAATGTGCGAAAACGATCTGCAGAAAGTGATTTTCTGGCTGCTCGTGATTTTCCCATCCCTTGTCTAATTTTTTGTGTGTGGGTTTTCTTTGCCAGCTGGCGCCGTCAGCCAAAAATATGCAGACGAAATGAGGAAGAGGCAGGCAGTTTAGGTTTTTACGAAAGATACTTTCGATTTTAAACAAGTAGAGAGAGAGAGAGAGAGAGGGAGGCGAACCTTTGCGCAATTTACAGATGCGTTCGACACACTAGGAAGTCGAAAGTCTTGTCATGCATACCGTCCGTACAAAAATCAACAATATTCTAGTTAAATCAACAAACTGCATTCGTGAGCGTAGAACGGCAAGATAGCGCGCCAAAAAAGCTTTTCGCTATCGCTGTGAAAATGAAAATAAACAGCTGTACATTCGTTTGTACTTACATACATTAGAAACAAAAAGTAAAAATCGGTTGCGCCTTTGCGTTTCTAATCATCGCACAATTGCATTTGAAGGACACACACTCGACGCGAGCGAAATTAAAAATAAATAATTTACGAGTACACTCACTCAGACCAAGACATAATCATAAAAATGCAATAAAACTGAACACTGTGAGAGGGAATTGGTCAGTAGTATGCAGCTACATTCAACATTTAACATTCAACTTGAACGCTGACGACCCGTGATAAGAGCTCAGCCACATTGCGCATACGCCATGTATGCCATGGCAAAAGAAAAATAAAAACTTCCGCGAAGCTCCTATGCTCTCGCCACTGCATCGATCTTTATCAAATTGCAATGCGGAAAGCGATTCTAACCAGAATAGAACCCCAAATGGGGTCTCATACCGCTTGGAATCGTTCTCTCAAGGACAAAGTGAACTGTACTAACCGCACTACCTATATATATATAGAAATATATATAAGAATATAGTACTATATGTATGTGCACGTTCAGCTGATAACTGCACTCTGCCTTAGCGCCGCAGTCATAAAGTATTACCCATCTCTTTCTATCTAAGTAGGAAATCAGCGAAGCTAAGTAGTTTCAATGAATAAACAAATTTAACGATGTATTTTTTCAAGTGTAATGTAAATATTTATTATTAAGCCAAATGCAAGGCATGGAAGTGCCTGGAAAAGGGGGGTTTCCTTATTTTGGAAAATGTTAATATGTCAGTTTATATTTTAACCCTAATTTATGACTCTTTACATTAAGTGGCTTACTTCTGTTGACCATGAATTAGTTTTCCTTATTTGTAGTTAAACTCTTGTTTATTTATTATGGTTTTTCTGGTAATCTAAGCAATAATTCCTATCAAAGGCGGAACCAGGAATTGTAGAATTCCTATTTACACATTCTTAGATCTTTTTTCCCAAGGCCCGATCTATTATGACATCGAATTCGCTACACTTTCGAGACTTTAGTACCTTGCATATATAGCACTCAATATTACTAGCAGTTAATCCATATTTTCCATTGTTGGCCAATGATGATTTGCAGTCATTCAGAGCCAAATACAGAGTGCATTAGGTGTACGAGTATGTGTGCGGTGGAGAGGGCACAACCCGGAAATGTAAAATGTAAAGGGGTGGAAAACTAAGGGGGGGAGAGTTCGCATTTAGTTTTATGTGCATGCAAAACGAAACGAAAAGCGAAAAACGAAACGAAGGGGGCTGATGGTGAGGTGGGGCAGCTGATAAAATAAAATTGCGAGCTATTTGCTTGTGTCTGTCTATCTTGCTCTCTTTCTCTCTCATTCTGACTGTCTGTGTAATAATAATTTGTGTGAGCTTTTCAGCGAATAAAGGGTACAAAGGGGGGCGGCGGAGAGGTGGTAAGGGGTTGGGCGTTCAGCTAGAGCATCATCATCATCATAACCTTGAGTCACAAGTCGAGAATGTGCATGCGAATTGAATGCGAAAACAACAAAAATTGCCGCATTCGTCTCACTCATCCGCATTGCACAAAAAAAATGAAAATAAAAATAACAAAAACAAAAGCAAACACAAATGCAGGGTGCACAGTGGGTGTGTGCAGGTGATTATCTAATCAGAGTGTCGGGAAATTAATATCAACATTTCAAGGACATTGAACAAAAGGTATGCCAGTTATTTTTATGCTGATGATTCTCTGATTCAGACAGCCACCCAGCCAACTACCACCACCACCACCCACTCATAATCCACCCCCAGTTAGGTATTGTGTTGCGGTTTCGTTGCACTTTAACCTTGAAAATATATATACTGTGCATTCTTTTGTTTTTGTTGCTGCTATTACTTTGATTTGCGCATGTGCAAAAACGAATGCAATCTCCACCCCATAAGCGAGAGTGAGAAGAGGCGATTGAGCTGCTCCCACTCTCTAAAACAAAACCGAAGAACACTTAACCGATTCTCACTGTACAGTCAAGTCGTTTGCCATTTCGACAGTTAATAAACGTAAATTTTAAATTCATTACAAATTCACTCGACCGCAAAGAAAACAACAAAAATAAAAGCGAAAGTATATTAACAAAAACGAAAAAGAAAAACAAAAAAAAACAAAAAACAAATTATAAATGCAAAACAATTACATTTTTTGTGCCACATTCAATGCAAATTCTCCAAAGACACATTGCAAAAACGAAAGTATTTAATTAAACAAAAACAATTCTTAAGAATTACGTTCATTCATTTTATTGTTGTTTTTGCAAATAATTGAAACAAATAGCTTTTTGTTAACATATCAAGATCTTCGAATAACATACTTTCCAGATCTTGTTTCATTGACTTGGCTTAAATAAAATGGCAAATTGTAACAAATTGAAAGTTTTTCTCATTCATTTGTTATACAACTTGACTCCGTGCTGCTCTAGAGCATTATCTTTTTGTGTTTGACTAATTGTTTTTTCAACTTTTACTGCTGCCTTTGTTAATGATTATAAATCAATAGGATTTTTTATTGCTTTTCTATTACTTCTGTTGACTTAGGGTTTGCCCTTGAGCTGGTTGCTTTTTAGCCATATATATATTTATTTGCTTTGACGTAGGTCAAATAACCATAAATTAAGTGTTTTTTCCAAGGTGGTTCTTCCCCTTTTGGCCCTTTTTCTCTATGCAGTCTTCTTATCAATGCAGTTTTCGCTTCGAGTGTTTATTTTTTTAGCTTCGCTAAGCTTTTGGCTTGCACTTTGCTTCCTTATCAGCTTGTAAACTATTCGCCCTATTGCGCAGTGAAAGTTTTCCATTTGCATGCTGTTGCTATTGCTGTTGCTGTTCTTGATATAATAAATGTAAATACGTTTGTTTGCCGTTTAATTAGAAATGATTAAACTTTGAAATTTTAGATTGGCGATGGAACAACAATGGAACTCAGGTGAAGGGCATTTCCGGAGATACACTAAGTAAATTCTAAATATTTATTTTCAACTTCTATAGTAAGTCCCGTTCCGAGCAATGTTTCATGGCTTACATCATCTAGTGCACAAAAGGGTTAACGAACCCAAAGGTCAAATGCTTTTTACCCAGACTCAGACGTCTGCGTCGACGTCGTGGCCGGCAGAGGCGCAGGAACGATGAGGCAATGCAAATTCAACTGCAGCCAAATGATGATGATGATGTCATGGCTACCAGGCAAAGTCAAGAAAGAAAGAACAATAAAAAAAAATGTCCATTTATCCTGTGGCAAAAATCAATAAGCCACATTCCGAGCAACAATTAAAAGTAGACAACTTTTAAGTAGAAAACCCAAGGGAGTGCAGGAAGCTAGAAAAAGATGTCTTTGAGTACTTTGAGGACAACTCATTGTGGCAAAAGGATCAGGACACGTCGAAAGGAAGCGGCTTAAATCCATAATCCTGTGGCCGACACATTACCTTGACGACAGTTCTGAGCGAAACGACAACAAACACGACCTACGACAAAGCGATTGAAAATGCGCATAAATTCGACAAAGGAGCAGCCACTGTCTGCCTCCCGTTGGCAGAAAGGGGGCGGGGTCGAGAGATTGGTTGCCAGACCATGAGAACAACAAAAAAGTCAAAGTAAAAAAACACACACACTCACAGAGGGCAAAGAAAAAAAAAACAACTACAAATACAACAAAAATAAGGGCCAGACAACAGAAAAGGCGAACGACCCTTTTCAGGCATTTTCAGACGCCAGACGACGCCATCAATGTGGATGTGACTACACTGGGAGGAAAATCAGTGCAGTTTGTTATTTTGGAACTCTTCTAAGTTTTGACTATTTTGTTTTATATTTCTTTAAGGGTTCTAGTTTATGGGAATTTGAATATTTAAACCTACAAGTAAACCTAAGTGATATCTTTCAAGTTTGGTAATGAGGAAATCCCAAAATCCTAACACCTTTTTTTGCCCAGTGCAGTTCCGTTATGTTGGGGCAGGGCCCTGGCTTCGAGCTCAGTCGACTTCGGCTCATTATCCTTTTCGCTTTCCATACATAAATCGCTGGCGCTGCGGTTGGCGTTCAATGAACTCCGCCGGGCACGTACGGTCGTCGTACCCGGGCAAACGGATACACACCCAATACGGAAAGCGAAACACACACAGGACGACGACCACGTCGACAGTGGCAGAATCTGTGGCAGTGGCAGAGAAGTGGACTTCGACAGAGGCAGCAACGCAGCAGACAGACGCGAAGGTCCTGCGAAACTTGGGTTGGGTTCGCAGCTCCTTTTTGGTCTTCTCGTGAACGTGGACTTGACAGTGTGCAGCATGAAAAACTCTGTTCTGCCGATGGGAGTGCTTTTGCTTCTGCCTCTGCTGGCGAGGAAAACTCCAGTCGTGGCAGCGCTGCCGCTGAGGGCAAGGACCTGCAGACTGCAGACTGCAATTGAGCCGAGCTTCTGCGCCGACGTCATCGTCTGCCCAGGCAGGCGCAGCAAAGTTTCACTTTTAATTTTTTCCACCCATTCAGCAAAAGCCCCGAACGACCAAGGCCATGCGAGCGAAAGAGACAACGGCTGGTGTTTGTGTCTGGGATATAAGGATATAAGGTTTGGGGTTCGCATTGGGTTGGGTTCCTCGGGGCGGAGTGCATTACTGAACTGAACTGAACCGAACCAAAGCTGAACTGAACTGAACTGTGTGTAGAGAAAGGTTGTTGAACTGCGTCGGCAGAGGCGAACTTTCACAACGAAAGGCGAAACAAGGAGCCAGTGCGCTAGGACATGGTCAGCACAAAAGCAAAAGTAGATTTTATGCTAAAAAAGGTCCTAACCTGTGGTTACCTCTAACTGATTGATTGAACAATCATCCTTATCGAGAGGTGACTTTATCTAATTATAATTACTTCTTCTTAGTTATTGCACAATATGCTATCCCTTGGTTAACTGTTAAAGATTACTTAACCCAAAGCCAACCCTTAGTTACCTCTTTTTGTTTGGTTATTGCACAATTCGAACTCAGTCTCTCTGTGTTATGGCCTCAGTCTTAATGGCTCTGTTTCAGGTGTTGGCCAGCTTTTGATAGCATTTTAAGCGCGACTTGAAGAAACTGATGTTGGCGAAGGTGTCGCGAAAGTAGATGCGATCGAAGTATAATGGTCTGCGCTGATCGACGTATGAACACATTGCACCAATTGGTGGTATCTCGGGATACTTAATTAGATACATTGACTTAGGGCGAGCTTAACACTTAACTAACGCACTTAAGCACTCTATGTACTATTCTTAACGCTTTTCGTTTGCTGATTGAACACATTTGTGGTTGTGGCTTTAGCTTTTAGCTACTATATATATATTTGTGTATATTTATATATCAGAGCACGGGTGGTCCTGCTGATTTTCTCTGCCGTTTTTGGTCCACGCAACGCGGCTGTGCCATGAGACATGACCTGCCCAACGCGTTAACATCCCGAGTCAGGACTGAAATAACGAGCAGCTGCAAAAGCTGCCAGCTCCCTTCGATTTCAGCCAAAAAGCAGCAGCGAAGTTGACTGCAACGCCGGCTTCTCTGCCCGCCGACTGCAGACAGTAAACAAGGTGGTTCTAAAAACGGGGGGGCCCGGTTGAAGGGTGTGGAGGCCATTGCTATTGGCACTTGCACTTGGCATCAACTGAACTCGCCCAGTGCGAAACAATAACAACAACACGGGCAGTACAAAGGCGGCAGCAGCGCAGCAAGGGCGGCACTTTTCACCAGAGCTTCGTCTCGGTTTCGGCCAACATCGGGTTGTATTTTTAAGTTCGGAACTCTACAACTTATAGGGTGGATCTCTGGCACAGTGCAGCTCTCTGTCTGGGCAGAAAAAGCTACGACCAGAGTTTATTTCAAAACATAAAACATATTGTGTGAGGTCAGGCTAAGGATTTTCGTAAGCAGACTAGTTAGCTGGCTAATCAAATGTAAGAGAAATGTAAGATCTTATAGTTTGTAGATTAATATATGGATTTGTTACATTTAAGATGTTAATCTCTCTGTAATCTATCTTTTAAGGAAACAATAAACAATTTGTCAAACAGATCCATAACTTTTATCTTTTTATTGAAATATCAGCTATTATTTCCATTTAAAGCACCAATTTCTTCAAGTGCATTGCAGACATTGCAAAGCTCTCATTTGCTGCACTCTCTTCTAACCCAAATTCAATCTCTTTTTTGTGCAACGCATGCCCGGTTTATGGGGGTTGCATTGCATTCGATGGCAAATTGACCGTTGACAATGAACTAGAGTTAAAGCCGGAAGTCTCGCTGCCAGGGACATTATGCAAAACTATTCGACAGAGCTTTAGAATAAGACCTCTTCAGAGTTCATTCCATGCGGTGTCTTTTGTGAACTTAACCGCCAGGCGAAATAATCATAAAGTACGCCAAGCACGTTTTTTAATGGCCAGCTCCGGCTACATAAAACTGTAAAACCGAAAAGTAATAGGTGGAGTACAGCCGGTGAATGTACCGTTAGGTTAATAAAAAGCCATTTTGTCATAGTCAAATTACGAGGGGCCGGTAAATTGGGGGATTACGTATTCATGGCGCGTAAATGAGCATAATTTGATTTCTGGTTTTATAGAGGGTAAGAAGGGGGGACTCTAGTTGGGCAACTTCAACGCCCCCTTTCCTATTATTTATTCTAACCTCTCACTCACTCTTTGATCTGATGATCAATGATCGGTTGGTTCTGCTATCAAAGCACTGAGAGAAATAGTTAAGGATTTCAGATCTTTAAGCTTACTAGATCTTTGGTAAAATAATTGTTAATAAATCATTATTAGTTATTAATAATTCTTTAAGAACATATTGTATAAGGAGTCTTTTTACATTCCTTTATGATACTCTTTTCTCTTAGTGCTCAATGTCACAGTCGTTGCACAGAAACAAAAACAAAGCCGACAACGACACCAACAACAATGTAGGCATTTACAGCTAAACACGATAGTGTCAAAGCAGCAACAACAAAGGCGACAAAGGCAACAAAACAACAACATTGACACAGAACCTGTCGCAGCAAAGTTCAACGTCAAGTGAGGTTCGGCTTAACTCGGCTTCGGCTTTTTAACTTCGGCTATTGCCTCGGCTTCGGCTTCGGCTCTGCGCATGCGCATGTGCTCTCTCCTCTCTCCACAGTGCGTATGTATGTGTGCTTCGGTTATAACGCGCTTGAGTAGGTCGGTCATTGAACTTGTTTTCTTTTCATCTGCTGCTGCGCTGCCACTTCTTTCGCTCCATTCTTTTGCTTGGCCACACTTTCTTCCTGGTTCGCTCTTTCTTTCTACCTGTATGTCCCACCTGTGCGTCGGCGTTCTCTTTATCGGCTCTCTTAAGCCTGTGTGTTTTTTTTTTGTTTTGTTACCTGGGAAGCTGCCGCGGATGACTTGGCATCGCCTCCTCTTTCTCATCCCCTTCCTTAGCCTCTTGTGCGTGGCAAGTGGCCAAGGTAGCAACAATTTCAACCGAAGATGCAGCTCCCGCAGAAAGCAAAAGGCAAGAAGAACCGCCCAAGGTAAGACCACGAGCGAGTCAATAACCCTGGCCAAGCAACAACAACAAAAAAGCTGGCCAAGAGTAAGAGTGATTTGATTCCCTTTTCATCAGGCCTTAGAAGTGGCCAAAAGAAGAACAGGCATAACAACACCGTACGAAAAACTTCTTTAGGATATTTGTATATATTTTGTATGTCACTACAGGTCATACTTCCAAATTATTATTAGTTAACTAGCTAATATTTTCTACTAATTATTATGTTAGTTAATTGATCCGTTTTTAAGCAAGTTGTGTTTAAAAGACAGGAAGGATTTCAAGTTATAGAAACTTCTAAGTTGAATTCTAATCTATTTTTTAAGAATATTTTTTAATAGATCACTTTTATAATCTCTTATTTCCAGTGGAATGGCAGAAGAACTCGCTGAGTGCAAGAACCTTTGGCTTGCTTCAGTTGAGCACGCCATGTGCCCATGAGCATTTGCCAGTTGAACGCCCTTTTCACGGCAAATGATTCCCGATGTACGATGCCTGTACCATTGGGGGAGCAATCCGGGAATCCAGAGGAAGAGGTGGTTGAGATAGAGGAGCTGGCTGTTAGCAACCTGCCCCAAACTCAAACCGAGCCCCTGGCCCAAGGATGAACCGATCTGAACTGGTTTCCCCTCCTGGTCATTGGCTTCTTCTTCTGCTGTTGCTGCTGCTGCTTCTGGTGCTAGCTGAAGCGGCAGATTCACTTTTCGAGGGGAGCTTGGGGAGGGGAATCTCTAATTCTTAGCCTAGGTCCTTGGCCTCTGCCTATCGCTCTGTCTCGCTTTAGCACGCAGCTTCCTCTTGGACTTGAAATGAAAACGAAAACCGAACGAAGGCAAGTTTGTTGCCTAAGTCATTTGTTTTGTGGGGTGGGGCAAAAAAGTGTTTGCTAGCGCTTGTGTGTGTGAGTGTGGCTGACAGTCAATGAACTCTCGGCATGCGTGCCAAAAAAAGAAAGAACAACAACAATAAATGAAAAGAAGAAGCTAAAACCGTTGAAGAATCAAAAAGAATTGCTTTCATACACAAACTTAGATGGAATCTCATTTAAATTGCAAAATAAAGCAAGCTGTTTCCAAGCCATACCAGCTATATATGGGTGGATAGAGATATAACTCATTTCGTATGCCATTTGGAATCAAGTCAGGAGGAGATTGACGGACGTCTCTGTGGGAGCAGGTGGCCAACGACAGAGCATGGATAGCTACAGCTGCAGCTGCTAATGACCTTGATATTGAAATGATATTCGTGTGATTTCGAATCGCAATACAAATTCGTAATGAGTTTTGATTTGATACGTTCAGTTTCGTTCTGTTCATTCATCTCGTTTCGATTTCGATTTCAATTTATTTGTTTATACAATATTTTATAGCTGCTGTTGGTGCTGTCGTTGGTGTTGTTGGTTTTATCACCCGCCTGTTGGAGCGTGTTAGCGTGCGATCAGTTGTCGAGTCATTTAAAGTCAAAGTCAAGGTTTTTCTGCCTTACGTCGCCAATTATCTGTCCCCATCTCGCTTCATCGCTCGTCCAGCCTATAATACGCTCTCTGTCCCTCTGCCGGCGTGTTTACCCCCATTTTGTTGTTTGTGCGATTTGTTTAAGCCCAAACTGGTTTTGTCTAATTATTTGTGTTGTGAGTGCTACATTGTTGTTTTTGCTGATGTGATTATTAAAAATATATATATATATGTACAAATGTGTATATACAAGTATAGGGGTCAGGAGAGAGGGGTAGACTTTTTATATGATTTTTCTAATGAAATGCCAGTCCCCATCATTCTGCCATCTCCCATTTGTGGCCAAGAAATTTTAGCTGCTTATGCCATTTTTCTAGCCTGTCTGTAATTAATCATCATGCCTCTTTTTTTGTTCACTTTTTTTGGGCTTTTTAGCTGGAAACTTGTTCTCGCCCAGTGCGACGTACTATTATATAACCTTTCTATCGAAAATTTTCGATTAGCATAAATTGTATGTGAAAGTCTTCTTCGTGGTCGTAAGAATAATAAGATGTTGCTGGCTGCTGTGTAACATCATGGTTAAAATTAAACGCTGGCCATAAATTATGATGGCTGGAGTGCGAGATTTAGTGGAGAATAAGTTGAAAATCAAGAATAGAACTCAGGCAATTAAGATGTCAATAAAAAAGTTGAAATAAAGAAAAATTATCCAAGAATAAATTAAAGGAGAAGTTATATAAAAAAAAGTTCTAACTGGAAATTAGAAATTAACTAAGCATCAATGTCAATGAAAAGACTTAATGAGAGGTGACTAAAATGATTTGTTATGCAATTTTGTGGGAAAAGAACAATAAGTTTTTATTCTTAAATCTTAAGCTGTCTTTCAAAAATCCCGCCCAAAAAAATTTCCTGAAGCTTCTCCAGCAGACAAACTCCACCGAAGAAAGCTTTCTTTACAGAACTTTCGGGAACCGCTTCTATATATCTCAAACTGAATCGTTGGCTTGTCAACTATATAATTGACTAAGGGCCATAAAAACTAGAAGATAAATCATTTGCAAGTACTCACCATGTTCAGTGTTTAAATGCATATCCGTTCCGTGTTGTTGAGGTTGCTGCTAATGTTGCGGCTAAATTTAAATCCATTACGCAATAAATCCAATCCGAAGCCGAAAAGTGCTTGCTGGCTGTTTAAGTTTCAATTATAATAGACACTTTGTTATTCTCAAACTTTTCGAATGTATAGTTAACCGAACTATAATTCTGATACACAAATGCACACTGGTTGGGGGAATTGAACTAATTTGCTTAGGTCTAGTGGAATTTCATTTGCATAACACTAAGGGCAGTCTTATATGGATGTCACTTTTTGTCAATTTTTATCTTTCTTTTGTTTTAATTAGACACAAATCACAATTTTATGAGAATTGAGGGGGTATATAGCTTCTAGATATTCTTCAGATTTCCGAACTTTTTGTTATTGGGTGGGTGTAGTATTTTGTAAAGTCTGGTGGTGGATCAGTGGTCTTTTTTTTTTTTGCTGTCTTGAAGCAAGTAGAAGCGTAACGCGTGCGTCTTACGAAATCATGTCTCGATCGTTTTGTTGCTTACGGGAAACTGAAACTACGGATGAGTCGCGGTGCGACTTCAATGTCGATGTCGTTAGAGGCTTCTGAAGGCAGAGCAGCGGCAGAGCGGCGACCGCGCAGACAGATAGACTTTTCAGCATTTCATTACACGGCCTTACGCACACACTAGCACGCCCAGCACTCTCTTCTTTCTCTTCAAACACAGAAGCATACACAAACATTCAAACACCCAAACGCACACACACACATACAGGTAGAGAGCAGCTCAGGTGTCTCAGGTTCTTGATCGCAATGCCATTTACACTGATCACATCTCAGCGCTCTCTCAGCTCTCTCCCCTTCTCTTTCTCTTTCTCCCTAACTATCTCTTGCTCCCTCACTCACACGACGAGCGCAACAGGCCAGAACTTTCATTCAAGGTGAGCGCGCGGGCGCAGGTATCTCTTTGGCAGCACTAATACCTCGGCAAATACCGCCACTCTTTTTCGCACAAAATATTTTTTAATAAGTTGAAGACAAGTTTTATAAACCAATAAATCTTCTTTTGGAATATTGAAAAATATTTATATATTATAAATATTTATAAATAAAAATAAGAAATTAGAATGACAAGAATAGGATTTTAACCCCAGATTCAACTTTTAAGACCCCCATTCGTTTTCAGTGCACTCACAGGTTGGCCAGCGAGCGTAAATTGAGCATGCGAGCGTAAAATTACAACACCACTCTTCTAACAAGTTTAGAATCCGCGCAAGCCAAGCGCAACAAAAAGCCGTCCGCGGGCCACTTGTTCTCAATTCTCTTAACCCGTTTATAGGGGCCTCTCTCTCTCTCTCTCTCTTGGCCAGAAGTTTGGCATGGCATGTAATTGGTTTGCTCATGATTTGTTTCTGTTTCAGTTTTATTTCTGTTTTACTTTTTGTTCTTCCTTTTTGGATATCAAATTTCATGATGCTATAATTGCATCCGAACAATTGGCAAACAAGTGTCGCGTTCACGAAAAAGGGAAGTGACATGGCCAGAGAGAGCTTTTTCGCTAACACTTTACAAGGTTGTTTATCACTGTGATGGATTACTTAATTCCAGTATTTAAATTTATGTAATACTGTTAAGGAGTATGCCATTTAAGGGTAAGACAACTATGAGTTTGTTAGGTAGAATCGGATTATTTAGATGTCTTAAAAAGAAATTACATAGGATTTGTTTCAAATATATTGAATTTTTTATACATTAATTAAATGTGGCCAATAGAATTAAACCAAATTTGGTTAATCCTGATTTTTGTACCAAAAACGGTATTCTTCCTGTAGCTAAGCCAAAAATGGTCTAAATTTAGAATGTGATACTTCGTTGAGCTTGTTTCCGAATTCCTATTCAAACTGTCTTCACAGCTTAAAATGTAAAATTTTTGGAATTTTTTTCAAAAAAATATGAAAAATTGGGTATCTCAGATTTTCTCCTCAACAGTATTATGGCGATAACTTAGCCACTAATCGTCGGAATATGGAATGTCATACCTCGTTGAGCTTGTATTTTAATCCATATTCATAATATTCAAGTGCCACTAAAATCTAAGCCAAAAAATATTTTTCCAATTTTTCGAAAAATGATGATGGTACCCCCTTACAAAAAATTCAAAATTTGAGAAAAAATAAATTTTTGATTATCAGCATCATAATGATACAAAAAGTTTGTAAGGGTCGTTAGCTGCACAAAACAATCCTCCTTATAGCTCTACCTCTTGTTTCGACAGAGTTATGAGCTAATATCGGCTGAATACATCGCGAATTCTACTCAAAAGCCATCATTTTGATTTTGTGCTTAATATATCAGTAAATTTCCCACAGCAACGCCAAAAATGGCATCCAAATCTAAGAATAATTTTTTTTTTAATTTATTTACCCAAAAATTACCCTAAGTCTCATTCTGAGATTTGGTCATAGCTGATTTTGCCATCAAAAATACAGCTTTTTGTCCTTAATATAAAGCAAAAAATGTCCCAAATATGTAATGTAATACCTCATTGAGCTTGTAATGTAACTCTCATAAAACTGGCATTCAAATCTAAAATTCTGGTCGAGGTAGTTTAAGCTGAAGTTGTGGAATTTCAACTACATTTTGCTATAGACTTAAGCCAAGTTAAAAGTAAAAGTTAAACATCAAAAAGCTACTTTAGATCAAAAGGTCTCTTTGCATAAGCACTAGTCATTCCATGACTCAAACTCTGAACCATTAATGATCTAATCGAAGTCAATAAAATCGCACTATAAATAATGTGTAAAGCACTTACCCGGCGACCACATTTTGACTAGATTCAAGCTTCCTACCAGCGTTCATAGGCATGGTTAGCAACAGTCGTAAGAATTTGTGGGCATATCGTCAAGCCTACAAAGGAAATAAATAAATAATCAGTGGGGAGAACAGTGGATAATGCCAAGTCATTATAGTAGTCCAGCACAAAAGACTCTAACGAAAACTAATTGAAAAACGGGCATTTACATAATTTAAGTGTAATTAACCACGGGGAGTAATCAATATTTTTAGCCCAAGCCCAAGCCCAAGCCCAACCTTGAACTTAACGCTCGATGGTAAGACAAAAGCCCGAGGATTGTGCGAATCAAAAGGCAAATCCGCATCCGTTTGTGGCCGGGTGGAAAAGGCCTAACTCATTAGTTTTGGCCACACTCGGCTGGCTGCTGCCATCATTCTCTATAAATAACAATTGAAGCATTCAAAGTTGGCTTAGGGAAAAAAGCGAAAGACTCTGTGCGGCGGCAACAACTGGGATTAGAACCTTTTTTTTTCTCTCGTCTGGCCATTAGAACTCTTTTGGCTGAAAGCAAAAACCCAACGCGATGGGGTCAATAAATTCTTAAACACCACACGAGCATGAACATAATTTTAATAGTTAATACATCATCACTCATTTGGCCCTGACCGTCGAGGGAAAGATTTTTCAAGCGAACGAAAAGGAAAAAAAAATAAAAGTGTTTTATGTAGTTGGCTTAAATATTCCATAAATCATTCCCATTTTAGTTGGATGTGTAAATAAATTTGTTCTAAGCACTTGGAATAAGCTTCATTAGGAAAATATTGGCGAACATTAAAAAATATTATTAGCTTTGGGAGTAAAAATTATTAATGTGGTGATAAATTTATACCCAAGACGACTAATTGCTTGATGCATTTATTAAGAAAATAATAAAAGTGTCTTTAAATGCTTTATGATTAGTTCGGGGAAAGAAAGAGCTTTCAAGTTCAGCAAGTAATTTAAATAATTATTTATTTATGGCTATGGCTTCCCCTCCTTAATCGTGCATCATTAATTTTCGATCTGTTCAGAAAAGGAAAGAACTTTCAACTAAGCAGAATAAACAAAAGTGTTTTTGGCCTAAGATTTTAGCATAAAACTATTGCGTCTTACGGAATGGAATGGAATCCCGATCGACAACAAATACCGCCTGATCCATAATTGAAAGTAAAGAAATGAAAGAGGAGGCATTCTCCGCTTTAAAATAAATACATATATGAATTCGTTAAGGCTAAAAGCAAAAGCCTCTAGGCCAGAACAACAACAAGTGCGTTTTAGGCGGGACCAAGAAAAAAAATGAAAAATTTGTTTGTATTATTTAACACCCGAAAAACACACACACACACTGACACACATGGGGGTAACCCTCACATAGTTAATGTGAGCGGTATACGGGCATGCGTAGGCCCAAAAAGCCGGCACATCTACAGCTGGCTTGCTGGCCCGGCTTCTTGGCCAACTCATCATCGTTTTGCCCGCTTTTGATGGCTCTTTTTCTGGCCGCTCCCGCTCTTCCCGCTCTCTTATATTTTTTTTTTTTTGGGCGCAACAATCATTTCATTTCTTTTCTTTACATTTCATTTCGTTTTGGGTAAGCCAAGTTTATTTCAAGCTCACGCACACCACGCAGTTGGCCAGGTTCATTGACTTCTTACCAAAAAAAAAAAACGAAATAAAAGGGGGGAAAGGAAGAACGATTTTTGTATCTTTCGGTTTCTGTTTCGGACTCTGCCGCGTTTTTTGGTTCTTCTTCGTGGCCGCTTTGTGTTCTTGTTGTTTTCGTTTTTTATACATTTCGTTTTCATTGCTGGAGTTCATTGGCCACCAGCTTGAGCTCCATCCAAGCCAAAGAAGCTGCCGGCCGCACTTCAATAAATTAATGATGGCTGAAATGAAAAGGCCCAGGAAAGTTCCCGCTGGAACTTACGCATACATACATTCATTATTTATTACATTGGCTTTTGGGTTTTGCTTTATTTTTTTTTTTGGCAAGAAAAAGAAATTTTTCCACTTGCCTTTTTTTCTTCGATTTTTCGGTTTTGCATATCTCTCTTTGCCCCGTTTCGAGTTTGTCGCCTGAGTCTTTTGTTTTTTTCGGGTGCTGTGATTGATTACCGGGATTAGGACATAATAATTCGTAAATTATTTCGCATGACACAACATCAAAAACTAGTTAATTTATTGTATTCGATTTGCACGCAATGGCGGTGCAGAAATATTGGAAAAAAAAGCCTGAGGTAGTTAAGAATAATTGGACACTGAGCTGCGGTTGCGCAACTCAATTCGATTTGCATTTCAAGATTGTTTTTTATTTTGGTAATTAATTCCTTCTAATTGTTGGTAATTATGTTTTAGTCATGGTGGAGATAATGAAGGATATTGGCTGTCATTTATTTTTAAATGCTAGTTTGTTCATAGAAGCTTAGAATAGACCTGAGCTGTAAGAAAGGATTCGATTAACTTCTAATTAGAAGTTAAAGTTCAAAGAAAATAAGTCAGCAATCAATCAGAGTCCGACAAGGACTCAAGTTACCAATCAATCTTAACCCAAATCTCTTAAAGACCTCTGATTGTTTGTTTGTTCGCTGTTTGGTCGGTTTGTTTGCTTGGTCACTCAACAAATTAAGGAGTTCGCCACAGTTTGCCACTTGTTGTCAGCTGCCCCAACAGCAACAACAATCTCAGATCTTGCCATCAATTACGACTCTGCTGGCGAGAAAAAAAAACTTTTTTTGGCCTTCCCAGTGGGTAAGTAGTTCAACTGCTGCTGGTGTTGTTGCTGCTGGTAATGTTGCAGCTGCTGCTGTTGCTATTTCTATTGCTATTGCTAATGCCAATGCTGTTGCTATTGCTGCTGTGAGAACTTGACTTTGGGCCCACGCCAATAGAACACCAGAATACGCCAACTGAAGCTCGCCTATTTAACTGTTCCTCAGACTCTACAGCAGCCAAATGGTGGCCAACAAGGGCACTGAGAAAAATCAAGTGTAATATATATTTTAGACGACAAATCTTTACCTTTAGCTTAAGATATAAAATCAGTTATGTTACTAGTTAAGGGAATATGGAACTCACTTTACATAAAGTTAAGATCTTTACTCCTTTTTTTTTTGTAAGTGTAAGGGGGCGCGAAAGGTGTTAAACACACGCGCGAATTTTGCGGTAAAAGCTCTCACCACACACACACTCGCACAGATGGAAATGGAGATAGAATTAGAGATGTAGAGACGTAGACTCATTGATAGCCCGCCACTTGGCGGAGTCTCAGCTCAAGTCTTCGGTCTCCAGTCTTCAGTCTCCAGTCTTCGGTCTTGAGCTGGCTGTTGTTGTTATCTATGTGCCAAACCTGATTTACTTCATGATTATGTTTGAAAAATTAGGTTAGGAGCAATGAACTTGCCATTCGTCAGAGGCTGGAATGGCAACAGAATCGCGACTGAAGACTGAGGGAGGAGCACCTGGGAGAATCGGGCGGAGAAAGACGGGTAGACAAAGTGAATGCTTTTCTCTGTTTGCCTGTCAGTCTGCGTTCGCCTGTCCGTCTGTTTGTCTTAGTAATAGACACCTGTACAGGTCAAATTGGTCGGCTGTCTAAGAATCATTCCGCTGAACGGACTCAGCTGGACTTTGATTGGTCCGCCAGTGAATGCCTGGGCACAGGATGGAAAGGCTGTGCCAGCAGAAGTGGAGGTGAATTACTATTTGAACTTAGCCGAGGCTGCCATTTCATATGGTCCCATTTGAAGTTCAACCAGCAGAAGTGAGGTGGGGGGAAACAGGAATCTAAAAGGTTCGAAAGACTGCCATTAAATGAAATTTAGAATGACGAGTTTGAAAAATGCTTGTAAGTTGTTAGCTAAGGCAGCTTGAAGTAAAAATATTTAGGCTAAAATCTGTGTCGATTTAAAGCAGCGACATTATGTATTTATTGGAAAAATACACTTTGCAATTATAATTAAGCCCACTTTTTCCTTTATAAGATCATAAACTTAAATCTTCTAACACCCAAAAGACGCGGTAAAAATGCTTAAAGAACGCTTTTTAATCACTTAATTTTGCGCCTTTATGGCGAATAAAAGAAGATTGGAAAATTCCTGTCCATTAACACTATGGATGATTAAATCGAAACCGCAATTACGAGCGCCAATAAATGCCTTGAACTCCAGCCAAAAAACAAGAAAAAAAAGTATCTCAAGGTGCGCATTGCCATCCGAAGACTGTGAGAATCAATAAGCGATCTCCCGATCTGCCGATCCCAACTCGCTGCAGGAATTCACTCTTTTTTCCGCAACGAAATGAAAAATGTGTGCTAAGCCAATGACCGACAGAAGCGGTACACCAACAGCAACAACAACTGAGCCAACAAACAACAGCCACAACAACAGCAACAACAGTGCAAACAGAGCGCACACAAAGGCAGAGCTAACTGTTAACACGAATACGTGTATATGGCATATTCGCAAATCGCGAAGAGGTGAAAGAGACGGAGGTAAGGAGGAAGAAAGAGGTGGCGGAGTGTGTGTATGTGGTTGTGTTAAGAATCGTGAATCGGCCAAAAGCCCCCCTAAACCCCTACCCCCTCGAATCGACTTCAAGTGTTTGTGTCAATCTGCGCTGCCTACGTCGCTGCCAACGCCACTGCCGCAGCGGCACTTTATGCTTATGATTACTCCACCAACACTCAAAGCTGCAAAAAAAGACGAGGAAAAAACTAGAGAAAAAATTCTAGAAAATCCAAAGAGCAGTTGTGGAAATGTTCTACATTTTACTTAATACCAATTAAATGCGATTTGCCAGGCCAACGGTAAATGATAATGCCAGGTAAGAGTGTTTGGGAATTTTATATGGGAAATCAAGAATCTAGGGAATCAGCACTTGCTGGCTCTTATGAAGATTCCATTTTACTTTATTATTACCTTGTTGATCAATGGCTGTGATAAATACTGAACTCACTGCCCTTCACAAAACTAAGTTCATTTTAAGATCACCTCATATCCTACTTACAAGTTCACCTTCCAGGCTTGTCCTTTCAAAATCTCCTCCCTCATAGGTGACCCACAAAGCAGTTCTAGAATTATTCATGTCCCATTGACTTAGGATCCTCATCTGCTTACCGATCGCTTTGTTGGCCATTGTCATAGGGTATAATTTGCTCTGCTTTGTCTGGCCATTGTATCTTTGTATCTTTCTATCTTTTTCAGAGTTGTTTACTGACCAATTCTGCAGCCGCCAACGCCGCCGACGCTGCCGAAGGCATCGAAAAAGTTTTTATAAATTGTAACAATGAACTCTTAAGCTGTTGTCGCTCTTGTTTTCGGTTTTTTCTTTCGGCTAATGCTGATTGATGATCGAACACATGCGAAATCGGATATAAATCGGAGTTTCAACATAATATATGGGTGATATTAGCGTGACAAGGCACTTGCATAATTATGAACCGTTAGAGCGGTGCTTAAGCGCGGCTGTATCCTGTAAGAGGAGCGCTCCCACGATTCAGGATACCCGAACGTAATTGCCACGGTGCATCAGCGTGCAGTAACTGTAAACATGCAACAAAAGGATTTCCTTTTTTTTTTCACGTTCTTACCACCGGCAACAGCAGTGGCATCCTCGTCGGCGGGATCAGCGGGATCACACCTGACGAAATCAAAAGCGTTCACAGTTATAAGGACGAGATCCCATGATGATAATCAGTGAATCGGTATCCCAGCATCTGTCGAGGTTTTCCATTTCGATGTGTTTTTTCACCGCTTTTTTGGGGTTGGGAACAATAGTCGAATGGGAAAATTTCCCATTCCGCGCGAAAATTCTCGAGTTTTTTATGGGTTTCCCTGTCTTCGTTTTTTAAGGGTTCCTCCCTTTGATCTGCGTTTGTGTGTGTTTGTGTTCTGGTAACCAATAATTATGTAATTTTAGATTCGTGATAATAGAGGAAAATAGCAAAGGAAAATAAGGAAGTGTCAGTCGAGGATATGTGTGCTCATTTCATTGAGAGATCACTTCGATTGCCATTTGAACGGAAACGATGACCTGGAAAAGCGCAGGACGTGGAAAAGGATGTGCTGACCCAGTTAGTTGAAGAACGGAACGGAACCACTTCTCTGGGAAATGGGAACAGCACTTATCCCTATTCCCTTAGCTTTATTCCATTTCCTTTGCTCATTTCCTTAAGTGCAGAAAATCTGTTTATGATCCTGTCAGAAACGAAGAATTCCCGATAAAGAAAACATTTTTTATGTCGGCCTCATAAATTTGATGGACGGCTGGCTGGCTTAGCAGCAAAAGGGACAATTTCCACGGATCACAGTTTGCCACAAATGATGCAACATCTCGTCACGCCGTCTCAGGTAACACAACCCTGACCAGACCCAAATACTTAAAAAAAAAAAAACACTGTGACCCATTGTCCAAAAAGGAGCGAGACAGACACGCGCAAATTTGCCAGGGATAAACAACGCATAAAGAACACAGTTCAAGGACTTTGACTTGCCATAACTTTCTCCCTCTCCGCTCGATTTTTTGTCTTAAAGAAGGTTGCGGTCATCATTTTTGGCAAACTCAGGTAGAGAACACCTCAGAATATTAGCCATCATGTATGGGTCTCGTCTGTAAAGAAAATCTTCTCAAATTTACCGAAAATATACGTTTGTAATCTTCAAAAATAAACAAGATTATAATGGCTAATTGTGTGCGTAACTCGGGCTTCTTAAATATTTCATTGGGTATTTTAAAAATTATGAATAACCATACTTTGTGACGTTCATGGCTTACTCATCCTGCGAATGGAGGCTTAGTAAGATGTCAACAGGCCCAACACCCACTCCCTCATTTTTCGGACCCAAGTTCCGCATGCGCATTGATAATTAAAAAACGATTTTAATTCAAAATGAAGCACAAAAGAAAGCAATACCGGGAGTAATTCTGAGCTCAGAACTTTTGACAAACACACACACAAACAGCACCCGATTTGAACACACCTTCTCAGGCAACGCTGGTGGGTGGTGGAATGGCGGCAGGTGTGGCGGGGTTCGGGGCCAGTGTGGGTTTTGTTCAAAGCATTTTGTGAGCGCCAACTCTGTTTGCCCAACTCATTCGACATAATTTAACGAATGCGAAAATACACAATTTGTAGCCTCATTGCTGCCGGGTTTTGGCTGACAATCGTCGGCTGTTGATCGACGTCTGTCTCGGTTTCTCGTTTCGCTTTTCTTTCTTCCCGAAATTCTTTTCGCTATCGCTGATTTTTTTCTAAAAAAAAAAGGTTGTACTTTTTAATGGAACATTAATCAGTATTTGTGGGTTTGGTAAAGTATTATCTCAATCTTTAGCTAGAGAACATCTCTTAGATGTTCTTGACTTAGTTAAGAAACCATTTCTAGTCACTTTCAATGTTTGGCCATAGAAACCCTCCATTTCAAATCATAAAAGATAAAACATTTTTCCCTTTTATGAATCCACCTTTATACACTATATCCTTTATCCCATTTCTCTTAAATCCAATTCTTTGATCCCAGTTTCTCCATCCCAAATCCTATCCCCTTTGGCCAAAATCTCTTCCTTCTTTCATCCCAATATTTTTCGCTCTCATCGTTTCACATAATTTCAGCTACTGTGCGTGTAAACTGGGGGAATCGAAGTGATTCACTTCACTTTTTAACAAAAACAAAATACCCAAAGAACCAAGTCAAGAGCGACAGAGAAAGAGTTATATACATAGAGATATATACTTGCGCTCCCGCTGTCCAAAAATCTTGACAGAGGAGCATAAAAAAGCGCGTGTTCGGGGCGAGAGTGTTTCGTGTAAAATTCGGTGGGTTTTGGGCCACCTCGCTCTTTTCCATTTCATTTTCGTCTCTGGCCCGAAATGTATTTAACGTATAAAACCGAGAAGGTCAACAAACTGAGAGCCACGTTAAAATGTAAAGGGAGGGGTGGGGAGACGGGTGGTGGGGGGAAGACGACTGACTGACTGACTGTTGGTAACAGAGCATGCATTGTTGTTATTTTCATTATATATATTTTGTGCGTTCGTTGAACTTCGGCGTTTTTATATTTTTCGGCAGTTGAGCAATCATTTTTGAGTTTTTTTTTCTTTCAGTATTTTTATTTTTGTTTTTCTTGATTTTTCGTGCTCGTCTTCGTTACAAAAACGAAAGACTTAAGCGACGAACTTCGGGAAGTGGGCGCGCCACAGCGATGTTGCCCTAAATTTTTCGCAGGAAACGAAACTGATTTGCCTACCGTGCAAGGACGAGAATGGGTTGAAAGGATTCCCTTGAAAGGAGAAAGCCAGTTAATGGCCAAGAATCGAAACGAACCCTTTGACGGCTGATTTTATGGCTTTACAACCGTGTCCTTGCCATAATTAGTGAATTGTTTTCGGACAGTAGCCGAACTGCTGCTATTTCCGCTTAGGAAAAGACGGCGAAGAGTGAGTTATCCTTTCACATCCTGTACACGCAACATGTGCGTTACAGTCGATTGTCTGGAGTTTGTGTAAACACTCAATTTCTCTATCCTTTCTTTCATGTTTTTTGGTGGGTAAAATATCATTTTTCTCCATTTCACGCAATCAAATTGATTGAGGATCCTGCATCCTATCCCTTTTCATTAGCGAGAGAGGAAAAGGAGCACCTGACGCCGCTGAACCTTTTTCCCCTTGGCGGGCCCTTAGCGGTACCTGTAGAACGAAATTCCGCTGATGATATTCAAATAACAGCAGACTCATGTCCTGACCCAGGTAGCGCAACATTCCTTAATCCTTCCTCAATCTCGTTTTCGAACGAATGAAAATAGCTCTAGGATATGTGCGCGTGTGTGTGTGTGTTTGTGCGCTTCTCAAGCGGATCAAAACGAAAGGATTACGGTAAAAATGTTGTTTTCCAAACCATTCTGCGCCTGTTTATTGTTCTATTGTTCCCAAAGGAACACAGAACAGGGAGAGTTGTGGTGTGCGGAGAGGTGGGGTAGGAGAATTCCATACCCATGGCCCAATGCCGTATTTTGTAGGCGTCAGAGGCGGATCCGAACGTCGTTCCTTTGGATTGCTTCATTTCGTTGTAGTTTTATTTTCCAAGTGAGAATTGCGAGAAATGGAAAGGAGCAGCCTCGGCAACATAGCGGGTTTTTCTTTCTTTCTTTACATTTTTTCTTTCCTTTTTGGCTTTGCACTGCCGCTGTTCATTATTTAAATTTTAGCGGCACAGGAAACTCGTTTCTGGGTTCTCGAACGTGGGCATTATGTCAAAAAGGATGCATTGTCGCCGCTGCCATTGCATAACTGTAAATGCAAAGCGAGTGGGTTAACAGTTGTCTAAGAGGATGTCAAGTTGGGCAACTGATCCAGGCGGATATCAATTATGACAGCATGTTGAATGAGTTCTACCTTCGGGGAGGAAAGATCATGGAAAAAGGAGAGAAGTTGGGGTACTAAGCAGCTGACGCGAAAAGGATTCATTTTTGGGGGAACCGTTAGGTTACGTCTTAGATTTTGTTTTGGTAATTAGGGAATTTTCGTAGGGCAACAGGAAATATGGATTCCCCTCTTCCTTGGTAATCAAAATTGTTATGTTGGGGTTATGTAAATGCCAGGACATCTGTTTGATGAGAGGGTTAAGAAACTATATGATATCAAAGTAACTGTAAAATACTATTATGGAGGGATCTTTTTACCTTAAGTAAGTTTCTGTGGTAGGAAACTCTTTGGAGATGATCATATAAAATATTCTTCTTGTTGAAAGTCATTCACTCATTTTCATTTAAAAACCAAAACTGCATAGAACCCACTTACCAGTTATCCTTAACCCATATCTGAGAACTTTATTTTTATCTCAATCAAAACTTAATAACTTCCATTAATGAATAATGCAAATCTTAATATATAAAACAAAGGTGCGAATAATTTTATGCGAGAAATCAAAGTTATAGCCAACGACACTAAAACTGGAAATGATAACTCAATTTTATGTGAACCTAAAGATGTGGAGGAAATTGGCAGAATTGCCCACCAAGCAATCAAAGATCATTTCCCTTTAAACGATAAAAAAATGCAAATTAAATTCAGCGCAAGTTGCCCCAACGATCAGTGATTAATGATTTCGATCTTTGCTAATTTCGTAGGATTTTTATGATATGTTTTATGCTTTGAAATTTCCATAAATCAAAATGTCCATATCTAATGACCGATTCCCCTTCCATTATACCCAGCTATATATAGGAATATATATAGATATATATATATATGTTGAGAACGCGTGTTATCCAAATTTATGCACGAATTCTCACAATAGACTCGCACACGAAGTCAGAGAGTTCTTTGAACTTTGGCTGCGACTATAACGATTATGTCTTCATAGGTTCAAAAAGCTAAGCTAGGGCTTTGAGCTGAGCTGAAGAAACGAAAACGAAATAACATCATCATGACATAAAGGCAAGCTACCAAAAAAAAGAACTAGAGACCGACAAAAGTTCATTCGCCTCACGGTTAGACAAATTAGAAAAATTAATACGCCGCTGAGTTTTCAAAAAGACCCCCGAAGAACTCTCCCCTGCCACTCTTCTAACCACCCCACCCACCGCAAAAGTGCGTTTAAAAAATTTGTTTTTCTGCTTTTCTTTCGTACCTTTTTCTTTTATGTAAGCGAGAATGTAACAAAGTTTGCTGGGACTGAACTTTTTGATTTGCTTTCGAGGTGTATATGTATATAGTTCTGTTTTTTGGGCAGTTCATTGACCAGCAGACAAAAGAAAGACAAGACAAAGCCAGCCCCGAACCAAGAATGGCAATCTAACCAAATGAACTTTAACACAAAAGCCAGGTTTCAAGATGGAGTTGGGAGTTAGAATCCCAGCCAAAATTACTCAATGTCTTAGAAGGCGGAAACGAGATGGCAGCTGTGTTAAACAGAGACAGAGAACGCGACTCAGTCGGTCATACTTTCAAATTGCAATAAAGACGGCAGGAAAAAACTGCAATCGCTGAATGCAGTCAGAAGAAAGAAACAAAACGCAAAGAAGAAAGACTAAAAGAAAGCCTTTCTTTTTGCATTGGAAAAACTGGTTGGCTGCTGCGGAAGACAGAGAAAGAGAGTGAGAGAGATGGCTGAAGAGACACGGAGATTGGCAATGAAAGTATCTGGGCAGAAAGAATTCTTCTACTTAGATTTTTGCGGAAATGTTCCCTCTCTTTTCAATCCAACCAGCGCCATCTCACTCTTCTCTGCAGTTCAAACGAGTGCGTTGAACTTGGTTTCTGCACTCACACAGCTACCCACTCACTCACACAAACACACAGAAGTGGAGTAGCAAAAGAGATGACAAATAATTAAATGGCTGAATTCACCAGCAGGTTTCATTACAGATTTCGGCTAACTGATAAAATGTTAAGGAGATCATCAAAATGCTATTACGATTGCAACCGATGCATCCGATGATGATAATGATGGTTGTAGATGATGCACAATGCGTTGAGAATTCTAATGTGGGTCTTTCTTTCTGCTGTCTCTTTCCCGCAGTCTTTCTTCAAACGACAGCAGGTTGAACCCGATGTCTTAGAGGATAAGAGCTGGCAAGCATTCTTCGAATGACTGTTTTGAAGTAGAACAAAACTGTGCAGAAATTATAGTGAGATAATCTATAAAGTCAAAAGGAAAGTCTAACTAGTTGAGACAATTGTGGGTCTCGGGGAGTCATGATAATTGTTTGTTCTTAGCCTCTGGAGGGATCTCAGGCGGCTGCCTTTTAAGTTTTTATTGCCACAAGATCAGATATCCATAAGGAAATGAAGTTCTAGCCATAAAAGTGTCTAGGAATAGCAAAGAACGTGCTGAAGCTAAGTTCCAGCGGTTTAAGATCATATAACTTGGAGGGTATGGAATGTATCTTGTCGCATTTTTACTGTCAATAATATTGCTTAAGTAGATACTCAATGGGACCTTATCATCTTTAATCCACTTAATCCTTTTACTAAGTCAACCCAAACATCCTAGAAGTAATCATATAAATCATCTTAGACCAACCAAAGGCGAAAAAAGCCTCCTGCAACTAGTGGTGGCCCACTTAGCTTGGGGAAATTCCCCCACTCATCGGTAGAATTCCCCAGAATGTTTACGAAATCTATCAAGTTTTCTTCTGGACGGCCTGCAGTTCACTCACATTTGGCCCTAATCAAAACGGAACAAAACAAATGAGTCAGAGATCTTGTTTACATGGATGTTGTTATGGTGGTTACAGTTGTTAATGCCATGGTCAGAATTAACATGCTGAGCCAAGAAGGGGGTTTCTTGTTTGTTGCTGGTTTGTTTGTGACTTATTTTGGCCAGTACACTTTCAGTTAGTTGGCTGCAAGTCTGAGTCAAGCCGTTAGCCCAATTCCTTATGCGCGATATTCCCCAATTCCGATTCCAATGAAAAGAAACTCTCAAAAATGAGTCAGTCGCTGTGTTATCGCAAATGGTGATGATGAAGTTGTTGATCAGCACAGAAGTCGTTGACTTCATGAGGCCTCCGTTGGTTGTTTACACGCCAAATTATTACAGATGAACAAAAGGCGAAGAACCGCAGCTCCAGCTCCAGCTCTGAGAGTTGGAGTTTTCAAGTCTTTAACGGCAGGTTCAACGACCGTTTTTGTAACACGAACGAAAAGAATGGCTCGAAGAGAACCTTCTTTCTTCTGTGCAACGTTTGCTGTTGTTGCGAATAAGAACGCGAATATAACGCAAAACAAAGCGGGCGACGATGGCCAACAACTTTCACCAATTTGTTTTGCTTTCGCAGTTCTGGAGACGTCCACGACAACGACGACGACGTCAACGACGAAGACAGCAAACGAAAGACTTCGACGACAAACAATTGACAGGCCAAGTCAATGAGCCAAGTTGTCAGTTGGCCAATGCGAAAGGCATCTCCCACGAAAGAGTTCTACATGGATTATAGGTACATAGGCTAATGCACTGTGGAAATGTATTATAAAGGAAAATGCTTACTAGCTATAAGAATTGTCATCAAAATATGTTTTTTTTATTGATATAAAAAGTTAAAATCGGCATAGAAAAGTTTTAAGCTACTTTTTTTATATATTTGTCTTTGCATCACCGATTCTAACCTACAAAGTTTCTAAAATTAATTTACAAATATTTATTTATAAATATATTTTATTTTTAACCACATCCCCCACAAGTTCTTTGACTTTAATAACTTTCCCATTAAAAGCTAATAAAGCCGCATGCAACTTCCGCTTGGGTCTCGGTTTGCCTTCATTTGATTAGCAGACAAATAGAACGTCACGTTCTGTTCGGGCCAAGTCAAGATCCACCCCCTTCGATGATATTTTTACCCATGCTCGAGGCCGTGCTCACTAATCAAATGCCTCGTTCAATGTTCTGGAAGCCTCGTCTTCATGCGTAGCGGTTAGCTTACGGTACTTTTCGTTTTCATTGCACGTCAGCAGCAGCAGAAGCAGAAGCAGCAGCAGAAGAAGAAGCAAAAGCAGCAGCAGAGGAGCTGAGAATGTTTAGCCTAGATTCGAGCGCAGGTTCGTTGAACTGACTGCTGACTCTGATGGCTTCGTGCGCCTTCGCCTCGACGAGTTCGCGTCTGCGGCTCTGGTTCTTCTTCTTGTTGTTGTTCTGCTTCTTCTTCGTATTGCCGCCTTCTGCTGCCGGTGGTTCGGCCAAGTTCGTTGCCTAAGTCTTTTGTATTTGCTTGCGTTTCGAGCGGAAAATTAAAGGTAATCATTCGATAATTTAATCAAAGCGGTTAAGTGGTAGGGAGATGGTAAACAAAACAATTTGGAAAAATTAAAAATCGATTTTCAAAATAATTTGTTTAATAATAAACCAGATTTACAAACCTATTCTTCTTTACTTTTCTCGTTTTCCTCTGCTTTTACATCTAACAAGTTCATCGCCTAAGTCTTTTGTTTTCCAAAGGATTTGATACACTTGAAAATGAATAATATAGTTTATAATTTTTTCATTCTTCTCAGCAAATCACAGAACTAAAAATTATAAAGCTATATTTTGATTCTTTTCATGCGATACGTTTATCAGTTAAAAAACAAAGTTAAAACATAAAATTCCTATTACTTTTCGCTGTCCACGAAACCAGCTCAGAATAGAAAGAAATTTGCAAAAAATGCAAACCAAAGACGAGGCAGAAGGAAATGCAGCATAAAAATAAGTTGAAGCAGTCGGCCGCAAATGCAGTTGCACTCGAAGAAAAAGAAGAAGCTGAAGTCCAAGTCAGCAGAGGAAGAAGCAGAAGCAGTTAAAGCCAATGACCGCAAGTAACTTACATTTGAAAAATGTGTGCAAAAAGCACAGCGAAAGGAGACTTGCATACAGATGCATTTCGCGGAAAGAGGGAGAAAGGCGAACGGGGGGAGAAAGAGAGGCAGAGAGACAGATGCAGCAGAATATAACAGTACTCCGCGGTAGCTTCGCGATTCTTTTTGCTGCCCAAAGATGCAAACCGGTCGCCAAGAAGCATTTTCCAAGAAAATTATTGAGGGAAAGGCGCATAGCAAAAAAAAAAAAGAGCCAACAACAACTTTTAGGCAAACGTCGGAAAAGTTTTCCAGAGCCAAAAGTTCTTGGGGAAACATTCACCTCGGCGCGCTGATGATGGCAATCTCCGAAATGCAATTATGAAATACATTCCGCTTAATGAGCTATTTATAAGTTTAGATGATGTTTTTAACTAATCAAATTATGTTCGTCCGTTGGGAGAATGTTCAGGTTTGCTGAAAGTTCTTTCAATTGGTTTTCTTTGGCTACGTGCATTGGGAATTGGAAGGAAATGCAGAAAAAAGAACTCTATGAAAATCTATAAATACTTCATTAGTAATATAAGTTTTGATATCAGCTTAGAAGTTCATTCAAAGTAATACGGCATTTAGGATTTTTAACATTTAGTTAAGTAAATTCATAATTCAAAATTCATTAAAAGTCCTTACGATATTTTTGTTTTTATCAAAAGAATTTAGAACAAATATCGACTGAGTTGGTTTTTCAAAATGACTTTTGTCTCCTCCATCACTTATAGTTTTCCAAAGATTCCAGATACAACCTTCATAGAAGACCCTCAGCGAAACTCTTCTAGACTTATCTATCTCTCCCAACCACAACCCACATATCATTACTATCTCCCGGCAATCGCACATCTTCATCTTGGCCAAAATAACCTTCCAACGACCGCAATTGATGTCAAAAATGCATTTTGTTAACCACAGGAAAGGAAAAGAAAAACGTTAGCAACACAAAAAAAATTGCAACTAATTGAAAATTGGCAAGCAAAAGATATTTCTTGGCCATAATCACACTCAGTGCAGAATGCAGCTGGGAACGCTTCCCAAAACAGCAACAGCAGCAGCACAACAACAACGTTAGGAAAAAAAACGTTCTAACCACAAAAACAACGGCGCAGCAAAATGTTGCACAAAAAGAATTCCCAGTGACCTAATTTTGCACTCAGATGCAGTTGTTGTAGCTGTCGCTTTGCCATTGTATTTGTTGTTGTGGCTGTTGGCGTTAGTTGGCCAATGCTTCCCATTGCTGTTGCCACTTTTTTGTTGCCATTTTTTATTTCTATTTTGTGTTCTCGGCCCGGAAGTTCTTTGCCCATGCGCATGAGAGGCCGAGGAACTTGCAGCTTGCAAATAACTGAAATTATGCCCACTCTGCTCCAACCAATTCGACTTTTCTACATCGACTTTTACGCCAGCTAGCAATAAAATTATAGAGTACAGGAACTGATCGAATCTGCGGGAAGAGGCCAGGTTTCCATAGAACGTTTTGGCCATTGGCGCTTTTGGGCAATGCACAAACGTGAAACTGTTCGAGTTTGAGTTTCCTTAGCAGCAAATTTTCGTTGCCCGCGGCCAGATATGGAAAATTACCTTTTACCAAACAATGGGAAATAGGAAGAATATTAGTTTGGTATCGTCAGATGAAATATTGTCATATGCTGAAATTTGGCAACTGATTTCCAAAAAGGAAACTCAATCTCTCTGGCCGTTAAGTATAATAAGGAGTAACTTTTGAGTACCTTGACTCAAAACCCTATTAATGTTCTTAATCACGTGATATCCAATTGATGTGCTTAAAAGTCTTTTTAATTTTCTATAATATATCCTTTAAACTCTTAAATACCATTAGCTATAAAGTTCTATATGATAAAGAAACAAATGAAAAAATAAACAAATTAATAATCATTTCCTTGCTATTCTTGAATATTTCCAAAATAAAATCTTTATCGTTACAGAAAAGCAGCTAAAATGGTACATATTTTCTCTGCCTGCGAACCTTTCTTCTTTTCCCTCTCTCATCCCCACCTTTCTTCCTTTCTGGCTTTCTTTTGATTTTCCCCTCGATTTTGAAACCCTCGCTCTCGTCTGTCAATTGTTGCCCACTTTGTATGCTGTAACAGGAGCGTAATAAACACTCGCCTAACGGGGCTTTTCTTTATTTTCGCTATTTTTGCCAGAGAGTGTGCAACTGCAACTGCAACTGCCACAACAGCAAAAACAACAACGAACGAGCACAGCCAGAACGAATGGCTGGAAAAGCCAGAGAACCGATCGCTAAGTGAAATGCTGCAGCGAAGTGCATTATAACCGTACTTTTTTGCACACAGATACAGAATCACACATAAACTAGCATAGACGAGAGCAATGCAATTTTCCACTTTTTGCTTTTAGCGTGGATGGAATACGGATTCTGTTTGCCTAGAGCTGCGGCAAGGAAAGCTAAAACTACTCAGCTAAGGGATTTTTGGGAGTTTGCAATGTATACATTTTATTATCATTGATTGCCTTAACTAAGACATATAAATCTTATATTCCCAGAAATATATTTCTTAATCCGAGATCGTTCTGTATTGGGAAAAATATTTCTGCATGTTTTTATACTTTTATCCAAATAGATGTTATTTTCGTTTCTTTATTAACTGCTTTTTGTCCGACAAATGTTAAAACCAGTCAACGAATTCGGTCTTTTCTTCTTTTGCCAAAAATCGATATATTTTGTATCTTTGTTTAGTTTAAACTGCAACTCCAACTTCATCGTAAGATACCGAAACATTTTTAAACCACCATAATCAGAAATGTAGAAAACATTTTCATGCATTTCTTGCAGAAACTTCTTTTGCTTGCTCTTTGCCTTAGAAGTTTGCCATAAAGTTTAGCGAATTTGATTTTGGACTGCAAGAGAAAGCAGTTTTTTTTCGCTTCTTTCTTTCTGCAAAGACTGCAACTGCAGCTCCAATACCACTACTAATAGACCATCGGATTTTGTGCTGCGCATGCGCAACTCTGTTAGAATGCAATTTTCTGTTTCGCTTCTCTTTCTCCGCGACTGTGTGTGTGTTTGAGTGTGCGAGTGTCTGTGTTTGAACTTTGAAAAGTGGGTGAATGTACAGTAATGTTTGCTGCATGCTCAATTGCAATGCTGCAAGCAACAACAGCAACAGCAACAAAACGTGGCAAATTCGTGATGTTCTGTCAGGGCCAAAAGCGACTCAGGAAAAACCCCAAAGTGTAGAGGGCCACAAAAGGAAATGATTTAGGGCTACAAGAAAATACATTCTCCCAGGAAGATAATCGAAATGGTTGAATGATAATAAGAATTAGAAATTTATAATTCTTTAAGTTTTTATTTACTATTTCTGAACCATTGATTGAAACGTTGAACGTTAATAGATTTTGTCAAAGAATTTTCAATCTGCAGAGTATAAGAAAAGCGGTTTTTTAATTTCATGGAAAACCCTAAAGATTATGACTTAAATCTAAGTTTCTTGCAATAATGTTATTATTTGATATTCATACCTCTTTGGCATTATTCGGAAATCATTTTGGAATAGGTTTTCATTTATTTTGGACATTCTATTCTTTTTTAATCTGTGTACTGATAAAGTTTATTATCAATTATTGGTAGGGTTTGTATATTTATAATAAAGTTAATTAATAATATTATTACTAAATTATGATACATAAAAACACCTTCACAACGAATTCCATTTGTTTAATGTGAAAGTTATGAGTGTGCTAATAGTATATTGTTGCTATTTTTTGTACTCTTTGTGTTTATTGTGTCCCGTTGTTGCGTTTGTGTTCGATCTGGTGTTGAAGGCCACGTTAATCTTGAACTGTTTTATAAATTGGCACACTTATGCAAAGTCAACGACTCGTCGGCGCTGCTTTCCTCTCGCCATCTCCCTCTCTCTTTTGCCTCCTTCGTCACTTGCTGCTTCCTCTATCCGCAAAACAGTTAACTGACTTCGTAGGGGCTCGTGTAAAAAGCCGAAAGCCGAGCTCAGTCTCTGTGTAAATCTGAGCGAGTGTGTATGTGTGTGTGTGTTGCGTTGCATAACTTTCATGCCAGCGCGCAGACAGCATTAAAACAGAGCGCCACGAAAGTTCATTCGCCTCGTGCACTCCATTCGCTTCGTCTTTTCCCCTTTCTCCCTCCCGCACTCTCCACGTCTTGTTTTCCTCTCTTTCTTTTGGCCGTCTGTCTCTCTGTTAACTGATTCTCAGCCTCTTAACCATGCAGGCGAAAATACAACTGCGGTCATAAGAATAGCAGCTTAGGAGTAATTTACTTATTTATTGGCTTTAACTGGCTTAAGGATTAGCAGAACCCACAACATTTTTAAATCACCTGTAATAATGCCTAAAAGCACGCTATAATATACTTAGGCACTTAAGATATGATCTCAATGAATTTAATATAATATTAATATATTTCTTTCTTTGTGTCCTTGACTGTCTTCATATGCCTTTTCTCTTTTTACTGAGCTTGGCTTTCGTTTGAGTTTTTGTTGGCTAAGTCGCTTTTGCCTTTGGCGCGTAGCCTGAAGAAGTTTTTTTGGTGTGTGCGTGCGTTTGCAGTGTTGTCTCTTGAAAAAGGAATGTTTGTTGTTTGTCAGCGGCGACGTTTTTGGGTGAATGTGTTTTGGATTTCGGGCGGAGAAAGAGTGAGGGAGATGGGGGAAGTGAAAGAGCTTGGGATGCGATGCCAGAGATGATGACGTCGATCTGTGCAGCATTGTTAAAGGTCAGTTCTCTTACCTAACTCTGATTGCATTTTTTTTCGTTTTTTCGTTTTATTTTTCTCCGAAATGTTTGCGCTTGTGCGTTATTTGTTGGTCAACAGTTTGTTTTTTGGGCAAACAATGAAAAAAAGGGTTTGGTAAACCAAAGACTCGGATAATAATTAATAGTTGGCCGTGGGCAATATCCAAAAAGTGCGAAGTGCAAACAGAAATTCAAGTGTCCATTAGAAAATTTTCAAAGAATTGCTTAGAATTATTTTTGAATTAACCAAAGGCGGCACGCACAGAAGCGGATGATTAAATATTTAAACATCATATTCAAAGACTTTTAAATTTATTATATTATTTAAGGTAGGGAAAATTATTCCTTAACAATGGGTAACAAAATATTTAAAACAGATAAGTCATTGAAACCTTTTTAGAATCAAGATAAATGTCAAAATGCATTTATAAAAAAATATAGAAATAATAATAACAATCAGGAACTAACAAAAATGCATGCGAAAAGCGCATTTACCATGAAAAGCTTTCAAATCGCTTAGAACAAATCTAAAATCTGAAATGCATGCGAGCCCACACAAAATAAAGGCAACAACAAAAGCACGACGAGTGCAAATTGTGACGCCCCACACACACTCCCACTGACACACACCCACATGTGCAAGAGGCGCTCTCAAGAGAGAGAGACGGAGAGAGCGCCACAATGGCCGCGACATTCAACTTGAACTTTTTGCGCATTCGCGTTCTCGCTTGCTCGCACATAGAAAATAATCAAGATCAAGTTTCTTCCGGCATTTTGCTTTGCCCAACAACAAAAACTAGAGCTTTGCGCAAAGAGAGAGAGAGAGAGAGAGCGGAAAAGAGAGACAAAGAGAGCAAAGCTAAGTCGTTTAGGAAAGCTTTGTCACATCAGTGTGTGTGAGAGTGCACGCTAGATAGCAAGTGCATTTCTGTTATCAGCACTATGATGTCACTGCTGCCGCCGGTTGCCCTCTAAGGGTTAAGCTTAAGTGATTTCAAGACAAATTCCATCTGCTTTTATTTTAAATTGTTTAATTTTTCCAATTTATTTAGCTCTTGGAACATGTAATCTGTTGCTTGTTATTTTTTTAAGACTTTATTAGTCTTAAGACTTTATTAGTCTTAAGACTTTATTAAGACTTAATAAAAATGGACCTGCTTAGTAGATTTGAAGCATTAACATTAGACATGTTTAAAATTTAGATAATCGACCAAACAATACTATCTTCTTAAGTGAATATCTTGTTTAAGTTTTTAAATATTGAATATCAATTTCTTTGCTTGACTAACTTTAATATTAATAAAGAACATATTAACCAGATTAAAATATGATCAATAATTCCAAGACAATGTCGTGGCTTAACTTTTCATTTTGCAGTTTTCCCTAGCTGCCCAAAAGTGAAGCAGACTCATTTTCACTCGGTTGGCGTTGGGAAAGCGCTGCATCGGCCTATGTATGCTATATGTGAAATTCTCGGAAAAGTCGAAAACATACTACGAAGAGAGCAACAACAACGTCATCGTTGCAAGCATTGAACTCGATTTTGTTTTCATTGCCGCCTGAATTTCTAAAACGCAGCTAATTAGTCGAGAGTGTTTGAGTTGCTGCTGCCACTGCAGTTGTTGCACTTGCAGCCGTTGCTGATGCTTCTTTAGCTGTGTTCCACTTTTCTGGCAGTTTTCCACTTTTCCACCGGCCAATGCTGCGACTGCTGCAGATTTCACACGCGGCCAAGCAATTCATCATAAAAATTATTGTATACTGCCATCAATTGGCTGCACTTGTCAAAGTAAATCGTTAGAAAACAACAAAACTATTTCATCTTTTAGCTAAATATATTCCTCATTTAAATTAGAATACTTTTAATCATTGTGATAAATAAAATTAAAAAAATAAAATACAAGAATTTTTATGGAATCCATTTTAATTTTTTCCAGTGCAGACCAGAAGAAGATGGCTAATACCGATCGACCGTCGGAGTTTTCATTTGGCAGATGTTTGCTTAAAACCGAATGAAAATAAGTTTTTCCAAGTCTAAGCCCTGGCCGCGCCTTGTGTGTTTGTTTAAATAAAATGAAAGTTTTTTTGCTGCACTTTTTGTTGTTTCGCGAATACGCGCGCGCCAATGTTTGACATACATAGAAAAGACTGCAGTTTGTGAGTCGGTCACTTAGTCACTAAGTCACTCAGTCACTAAGACGATTGTGTTAGTGGAACGTGGCGGAATAGCAGACTTTGTTTAGTCAGCGACTTGCAACGGTCGTTGCCGTTTCGCTTTTGCTGGCCGATGTGGCCGCTGCATAATGATTTCATTTTCTAATCGAGTTCGTCTTCATCCGCAGCCTCACTTTATATTGCCTTTGTATATGGTCAACATGAAAGGCGATGTGCTGCAAAAATAAAATCACGCATACGCCGCGTATGACGAAAGTGAAATAGGCGCGACAACGAAGGCCCATAAAAAGCGGCAGCCAAAAAAAAGCCAAGTAAAAGAGAAAGAGCAAGCGGCAAGAGAGCGAAAGGCGGAATAAAAAAGACAGAATGAGGGATCGGAAAGAAATAGAGAGCTGGAAGAACGGTAGCTTCACTTTTTTTTCGGCAGTTCAACAAACTTTGAAACGAACTTGGGTCAATAAACTATGCAAGAGCCACGGGAAGATCATTAGATGATCACCATCATCATGACGATGGTAATGGTGATGGCGCTTGAGGTGAACCGAATCTTTTGTCTGTGGCAAACGCATAAATAAAAAAGAATAACAAGACGAGAGGTCAATGGCAGCCAAAATGAATGCAAAGTGGTGAAGGGCCGATCGGTATAATAAAAAAAATCGGTGGAAAAGGGAAAATAAGTTTTCTCGGTGAAGAATAATCTTACAAAAAATAGGAGAACAATTAAGGCTCTTAATTTAAGTAATTGCGGCCTGCATTTATTATACTTTTAACTTCATTTTTATTAGCGATTTTATATATTTTTTTATATTGTTGGGTATTTAAATATAAATAACATTTTTGCGATAATTAATTATTATGGAACTCCTTCACCTGCTAACTCCTTAAAACTGCAAAGTCTAAAGAACTGCACTAAATGATCTTAGAAGATAAAACAGCACCACCTATACAACCAAGCAGTTAACTAATATGTGTTAGGTTTGAGTCACATCTAAAAATTTAGTAAGAACAGCAACAGTTTAGTCATTCCAACAACCGCCAATAGTTCAATGCAAAAATTACAGCCATAATAAAAATATATTTAAAAACTAATATCATAAAAATGTTGAATATTATAAGATTAAGAATATTAAATGAAAAATAAACGTTTTAAAGTACAATTTTTTTTTAATTGGACCGCGTTTCAGTTTGTCCAAAACGCTTTACAATGATATTTGACATTACACCATCTGGTCACACTTATCAAAACAAAATATAATTTCTTGAAATTTTGTGAATATTTATGAAAACATGAGCTCACCCACAAGTAAAAGTGTCACCGAAACTAATGGAAACAAGCCAAAAAAATCTGGCAAAACAAATTCTAATGCTAAAAGTGGATCCATGGACACACGCGCTGAATTGGCCGACCTCATCAAAAAGAAGGCTGAGACATCGGTGAGACACAACATAAACAAACACGAAACTGCGGTATAATATGCTTATTATTATTGTATGAATGACAGGAACAACTGGCCAATCTAGAGCGACAGATCTACGCCTTCGAGGGTTCCTATTTAGAAGACACACAATTATGCGGAAACATAATCCGCGGATGGGAACGCTACCTGACCTCAAACAAGGCTACCAATTCCAAGGCCGACAAGCGGAATCGCAAGTTCAAGGAGGCCGAACGGCTCTTCTCCAAATCCAGCATTACCTCAATGGCTATATGCAATCGTAATATATTTTTTAAATTAAAACCAATCAGTCTATATTAAAATATTTATTCATTTACAGCTGAGCGCGCCAGCGAATCGGATTCCATTACCAATGAAGACTCCAGCGACAATCAAATCTCCATCAATCAGAACACGACGACGGCCCACGATGGAACCACGACAATTAAGAGCACGCCGAAAGATGAAAAGGGTAAGGCAGATCAAAAGTTCATAGAACTTAATCTTAAACTTCAGCTAACATATTAATGATAAATATTATCTATATGAAAAATTTCAAAAAATAAAATAGTATTATTTTATAAATCCGAATGTTTTTCAAAAACCCCACGAACATATGCGTGACGTTACAGATTCGCCGTCACATCGGAATGATGGAAGTCTGATCAGCGGAGGATCCGGAGTAGTTGCCGGATCTGCCAGCAGCGGAGGTACCGGCTCTGGAAACAAAGATGTCCTTGGTACACCCACATCGAATACAAAAAGCAAACTATCCACCAACTCCAGTGCGACAGCCAAGAAAAGCGGGCACATAAACAAAAAGATTCGACATCGATGATGACTGGTGCTGTAGGGTTCGCATTATATAATCTGCTCTTTAATTACAATTTTTACAAGTAATAATACGAATGAAACTGTACAACTATCTAGATTTATTTATCGTAACACAAGTTTTCTGATTCATGGACCGGAGTCCTAAATGATATTTACTGCACTGAAGCGGAAAATATTTTGATGATAACGAATGTAAAACTCCCATAATTATTACTCGACATTTTCTCTGAAGATTCTGAGTATTTAACTAAAGATTTAATTTTTGAGTGATGTATTTCTGAGTTATCACTACTGAAAATACATTTTTTTTAAACTTTGGAAATGGTACAGGAAATTATAAAAAAAGAATGATACGACTTGCTTTTGTGTTTTCAGAACTGATTAGACTACTGGAATTTTCATGAATCATTACTTTTTGTACTTCTGTTTGACTAACAAGTCATATAAAAAACATTAATTTTTTGTACTTCACTACAAACAAGATGAGTCCTGAGAAGTTGTTCTTTGGGTTGGGCGCTTATTGCCGCATCCGACAATGGAATTTTGAGTTGCTCTTGATCTCATACTAGACCTCCATGCGTTGTTCGGAAAGATTCTAGGAAGAAAGTATCGTTAAAAGTCGGACTTAAAAATGGTTGACACTGAACCAAAGTTTCGTTTTTGGAGACAATTAAGGGTCACTCTAGTTTTTTACTGAGTTGCAGGATACTAACTCGTTCTTTATGAGTTTTAGCGTTGATGGCTTTAGGATAAACAGCACAAATATGAAGATGCCCTGGGACCAATTAACGTAGTCAGCTACCAGAAACACTCGTGCCCAAGTTTCTTTGTCTTGCACCGTGTAGGATATTATTTCAAAAATCCACGACACTCCCATGGCAATGAAGAGCATAAGAAAGACTGTGTAACTGCAATGGATTCTTGAAAAGCACTTCAATATTTTAAAATTATAGCTTACTTCCGTTTGTCCGATTTGAGTTTTAGATCTCTGCCATCCTTCATGGCGGTATTCCTGATATATGACTTCGAACTGAATATGTAAAAAGCTGTCGTTACAAACATGATTGTGTTGAGAACAATCAGAATTAACATTGGCCCGAAGAAGTAGATCATGGCCGACCATTTTTCAGCTGTGGATGGAAGAAAAACGTTAAAGGATATCTGCCTACAAAGCTAAAATAGTATTTGAAACAGACTGGAGATCCAACATTGTTCGCCCATATTAGGCTTAATTTCCTGGTTTTCTACGACCTTATCAGCAAGATAGACGATTCCCGTCATTGCCATCGGAATTCCCCAGGCGTAGCAGCTGTAGCCGATAAACGGACGTTCTGAACTGAAGCATTTTATGGATTTAAAGCTATTGGTCATATTTTTGCAGAGATATTGACTGATGACAGAGAGCCAAAAGAACGCGGCTATTACGAAAAAGTAGCCCATGTAAGCTAAATAATAAATAAATGAAAAGTGTTAAAACGTTAATGTTCCATTGATCATAAAGTCGCTAACATCTCTAACCTGCTAAAGTGCAGAAAGCTTCTGATAAGTCCCACAGCTGAAGTAGATAGAAAAGGAAGCCGAAGAAAAGGCTGATCATGTAACAGATCAAGCATTTGCCGATCAAGATTCTCAATTTCTTGATAACGAGGTATATTGTGGTCGTGAGAGCCAAAGATGTCATCGATATGATCAAAACTACAAGAAGAAAGGGAAGTCAGAGTATGCTTAAGCTTGTAATAACTATTAAGTTACCGACGGTCCTTCCGGTTATATTATCGGGTTCTATTTCGCAGTTAAAGGGTGCCATTCGGATAGTTTGAGCACCATCGACATTGAATGTTTGATGCTGGAAGCAGTAGTTGTGCTTGTTAAATACCTTGCCATCGAAGTGGCGTTGAAACGTTCCATTCTATGGAGGAGAAATTCAGATTAACTACGAACTTATGGCATAATCTAAAGCATAGTAAACCTCAAAAATTGTGTACTGTTGATCGTTATACCCGACGTCAAGGAAAAAAGTTTTGTTACAGGCCATTGGAAAACCCCATTGCACTATTAGATCATTTTTAAAGTGCATCTTTGTCACGGATCCGTTGTTAAGGGTTATGTTTACGAAGGGGTCAAGAATTTTCATCTCATTTTTAGACATGTTATCATAACAAACATTTTTATACATTATGTTGTCATGGGGGCAGCAAAACCTGATGCATGTTTTTAGTTTGCAGACACATCCTCTAATGTGGCTATCTACTTTCTCTTTCAATCCGTTTGCCATAAGAATGAAATCATATTCCCCAGTCAAATCGTCGGGAATGAGTAAATCCTCATAGATATATGACCCGTTTGAGAGTTTTGTAGATTCGGTTATGTTTACAGTGTCAACAAAATCACATCCGATTATCTCCCCATCCGATTTCTCTATCATCAAGTTATATGTGACAAGCACTATTAGAAATAACCGCATTTTTCTTTTTTATTTGTATTCAATTTTATTTTAAAATTCGGAAAACCGACAAATAGTTTAAATTTATTTAAAAAAAACAGTTCTTTAAAGTTAAAATATAGATTAAAAAAAACAGCGCGTTAAGCTTGTGTATCCGACCACTGCTTCTTAATGACTGATCGGAAACATAATTTCCTCTTAGTGTTCACTTTATCAAGGTTGATTACTCAGTCTTACTCTCACTCTCTTTCCCTGAATTTAGAACTAGTTTTATGATTAAATTCATTTCATTCATTGAATTAAATTCTAATAATATTTATTATCATTATGTTTTCTTAAGTTTTTAGGATTTCTGAGGCTTAAAGAAAAATAAAAAATGGAATCCAAAATATAATTTAGTATAACAAATCTAAACTTAAAATTGGAATAAGTTTTTTTACTTACTTATTTACAGTTATTAGTAAAACAAAGTTATTAGTCAGCTCAAAAAATAAATTTTGATAATCCAATCGGTGCTGCTACTTAATAATTCTAAATACTTGCATTGTGTGCAGGTTTAGTTGATGAACCATCTTAAGCTAAAAATGTCATACATAACTCCTAAAAAATAAAATGCAGTACATTATTTCAAAAAACCAACTGAATTTTGAAAATGGTCACATAGCCTCTCCGAAACAGTGTTGTACAACGTTTGTTTGAGCCAAGTGACGTGTGTTCTAGTTCTATGATTTAGTTCGAAAATTCGGAACTAGCACAAATGAGCTGACTTTACGTTTACGAGATATTTTTTTCCGCTGTCGGCAAATCTGTGTTTGCCACAAAACTTTTTGAAAGGCAATCATAAAAAGGACTCGAGAAGCACGCCGGCAGAGCGAGGTCACGCCAAAGTATTGCAATCGAGGTCACTACCTGCAAAACCTACGATGGGCAGAGCCGCCGCAGCCAGCGCAAACACCATAGTGGTTCAACCGCTTCGTGCAATTTGTTTATGTCTGCTCATCGCCAGCTGCTACGTGTCGCACTCTCAGGCGGATGAGCATAATCACAAGGTACGTTTTGGCCCTTAATATCGTGCAAGTTTGAACTAAATCTGTCATTTCTCCTCATAGTATAATGACCGGGAGGAGGTGGTCCTTTGGATGAACACGGTGGGTCCGTATCACAATCGTCAGGAAACCTACGCGTATTTCTCCCTGCCGTTCTGCAGTGGCCAAAAGTCATCTATTTCGCATTATCATGAGACCTTGAGCGAAGCACTCCAAGGTGTTGAACTCGAGTTCAGCGGCTACGAGATGGAGTTTAAGATCGATGCTCCGCGATCGGTCATCTGCATGGTAACATTGCAGGAGGAGAGTGCCAAGGCGTTTATATATGCCGTTAAGAACGAATATTGGTACCAGATGTACATCGACGGCCTTCCCATATGGGGAAAGGTCGGAGAGCGGGACGAACGAGATGGAAAATATTATATCTTCACTCACAAAAAGTTTGACATTGGCTACAATGGCCAGCAAATCGTCGATATCACCCTGACCACCGAAGGTAGGGAGGAACTCAAACCGGGATCCCACATCAACTTCTCCTACGAGGTCAACTGGAAGTCTAGCAAGGTGGAGTTTAAGAACAGATTCGACAAGTATCTGGACCCTAACTTCTTCCAGCACAGGGTGAGTATTAAATATAGTAAAAAAAAAAAATAGAAGATAGTATATGACATAGTTAAAGGAAAGAAATTTAAAAATAAATAAAGCGATTCAATTGAGGATACATAAACATATTATTTTCCTGAACTCCTTTAGATCCACTGGTTCAGCATCTTCAATAGCTTCATGATGGTCATCTTCCTGGTGGGCCTTGTGTCAATGATTCTGATGAGAACGCTGCGCAAGGATTATGCCCGCTATAGCAAGGACGAGGAGGTCGACGACATGGAGCGCGATCTTGGTGATGAATACGGATGGAAACAGGTTCACGGCGACGTCTTCCGTTCACCACCCAATACGCTGCTCTTTTCTGCATTGGTGGGAGCTGGTTACCAACTGATTTCGGTTGTTTTCTGTGTAATTATGTTCGCCATTGTCGGTGAATTGTATACGGAACGCGGTTCTATGCTGTCGACGGCAATATTTGTATACGCGGCCACTTCTCCAATCAATGGTTACTTTGGTGGATCTTTATACGCACGATTGGGAGGACGAATGTGGATCCGACAGATGTTAGTGTCCGCTTTTACAGTTCCAGTAGCCGTGTGTGGCACTGCATTTCTGATCAACTTTATCGCCATCGGTTATCACGCCTCGAGAGCCATTCCCTTCGGAACTATGGTGGCGGTTACCTGTATCTGTCTATTCGTGATCCTGCCTTTAACATTGGTAGGCACTGTGGTGGGTCGTAACCTGGACGGTCAGCCAGACTTCCCTTGCCGAGTCAACGCTGTGCCACGACCCATCCCCGAAAAGAAGTGGTACATGGAGCCACTGATTATTGTTCTTCTTGGCGGCGTTCTGCCATTTGGATCCATCTTTATTGAGATGTAAGTATTGTCTTGTCATTGGTAACTTCATTGTATTAAAAAACTATATATAAAAGATTTGGTGGAAATTATATTATTATCGCTCTTTTAAAACATTTCACTAACTTGCCTACTTCCTTCTGCACAGGTACTTCATCTTCACCTCCTTCTGGGCGTATAAGATCTACTATGTCTATGGCTTCATGTTGCTGGTGTTCAGCATATTGACTGTGGTCACAGTGTGCGTTACCATTGTGTGCACATACTTCCTGCTGAATGCTGAGGATTATCGATGGCAGTGGACGAGTTTCATGGCAGCAGGCTCAACGTCCATTTACGTTTATGCCTACTCCTTTTATTACTTTTTCTTTAAAACCAAGTAAGTCACGCATTAGTAGTTTTAATTATAGTTATGCTAAAGAATCGTTTTAATTATGTTACAGAATGTTCGGTCTGTTCCAAACGGCCTTTTACTTTGGCTACATGGCGCTCTTCAGCGGCGCCTTGGGAATTATCTGCGGTACCGTCGGCTATGTGGGCACGAATCTCTTCGTGCGCAAAATCTATTCCAATGTGAAAATAGACTAAGAGCCGTGCGACTCACTGCGCCGCAACCCGCCCCCAGATCTGTATATCATCCTAATCGATTTACACTTGTATTTATTGAGTAGAGTTTTAGTTCTGTGTGTTTACTTTTGCTCCAGTTGGCTCTCCTCTATCCGTCTCTTTGCGTTTCTCACTTCTCATGTTGGTGTGAAAATGAATGCCAGTCCAATGTATTCGCACCAAAGATTAAATATTCAGTTTATCGATGTATACGCAAGGCACATATATTACTTAAATAGTGTTTTTCGGAATTTGTTGATAAGAAACTTAAGACCGACAAAAATTGAATTCAATTCTGGAGAAATTTAAAGGAAAGTAAAATTAAGATATATTTGTAAATTGAAATCGGATTATTTTGCATTTACTTTGATTAGATTTAAGCGTCAATTACTTATATACACAATTTTAATTGGAATCTCTTTTAATTCCATAAAATCACTAATTACAAAAAAATATATATATATTCTCTTCTTTGCCTTTGGAAATCTTAAACAACTAAATTTTTTTTATCACATTAAATATGTAGTTCCGAAAATAATATTTTTGACATATATGTGCTTTGGCATGACGTGTACATCAAGTATTTTATTTGAATTGTTTGCCTAGAAAACTTATCAATCTATGCAATTGCAACAAAATGTGACTTGAACTTGTTTGCGCCAATTAAGTTTATGTACGATGCAAAAAATGTGCTGATTAGCAATAGTCGATAATCTAATAATAAATTCAATATATAAAACCAAAAAAATTGTTTACTCCTTTAGATGTTACCCCCATCACGGGCATTATCAAAAATCATCAAGATCGTTTAACGACTAGTGATCCGCTCAGTAACATTGACCCTCAAACTGCTCTTCAGTTTTTCGGAGGCAAACAACTTCTGCGGTGTTTCTATATTTTTTATTGGAATTTAATTGGTTTGGGCGCCTTATCTGCCCATTTATTAGGGTGCCAATTGCTAATTTTCGCATTCTTATTATTTTCCTGTGTTTTTTTAGGGAGAAACAATAGAAACAATGCCAAGAAAACACCAGGTTGGATCAAGTACTTTGGGATTATTCCATGACAACACAATTGATAAAGCTTTTTAGATTCCTGTCGTTAACTGATACAGTTTGGTTTTAGCTTATGTACTTGAATTATGATTATTACTTAATCACTGCAGTGTTTACAAAGTGTTTTATACCCTAAAAAGTTGGGGAAGGTTCCCGCAGTGATTTATTATATTTCAATGAGATTAATGGTATCAAATATTTATGTCACTTTAATTTAAATCTCTTTTTTGCATTTTATTTGTATTTGAATAATAGCTCTTTCAAATATTGTTATAAAATGTACATTTAAGTTGTTTTCAACTTTAATACCGTATTTGATAGACTATGGAAAATCGTTTCCTAGTGTATTTAAAGATTGTGGCTAAAGAAACCAGAAATCCTTTCATCCGGTTTTACTTTTCTGGTTATCTGGGCTTGTCAAGAGGCCCAATGTCACCAGTTCTCAAGCGAATGGCGCTCGTTTGGAAGTGAGCACTTACAGAGTGGACGAGTGCCACTAATGACGCGTGTTTTCGGGGGCTTTGTCTTGTCAATGGAATTCTCAGATAAGTCGGAAATGTCGCAGAACCTTTTCATTTCAATCCGTCGTAGCATGGTACCTGATTAAGAACATATTGATTTTGTAATTTATGCTAATTTCGGGGGAAATGGAAACTGTAACGGCGCTTGTGAAAATGTTTTTCTAGAATTTCTGTTTCCCCACAAAGGTGATGAAAATAATTTCCTGCAGCGAATCAAAAGTCTGGGTGTCATTTTGATGGCTAGCGCCCACATTTAGTGACATAAATTATCTGATTTAATCACAGTTTACGACTTGATTGACATTTGATGCATTTTTGAAGTTTTACTGCTGATTGTTAACCAAGAATCCAGAACCCTGCTGACCCAGTTTAAAGGCTTGTGTTCAGGCCTAATGATCTTCGTGTAAAGATTGTTGCATAAATTATCATAAATGTCAGTCGACCGCCTTGGCGATGATGGCATTTTTCCATTTGATCGCATAACATTTCCCTTTCGATTTTGGGCTAGGAACAGTTATAGAGACGCGGGAAATGTGTTTTGGGTTCGATCTTCAGATTACTTCGTTAATGTTATATGCATATTAAAATTATTCTAGAGTTTTCCAGCTTATAAAAGCAGCTGTCAAGTTCTTGGCTCAGCTCAGTCTGTTTTGGGTTGATTTTTCAAGAGCACTATGGATTTCTTGAGTCTCTTGGCTGTCTTCGTTTTGGGTAAGTTCAAAAAAATTCCTTAATTATAGTTTCATATCAACACACATTTTCCTGTAGGCTTTTCTACTACTGCCCAGGCTTCATTAGTGAAATGCTCCTGTGATCCTGGTCCTGCGGGTGAACGAGGTCCTCCTGGTCCACCAGGTCCACCAGGAAATTCGAATGGTCTTGCCGGCAGTGGTTCCGGCTACTGGGGCTATCCACCCACTGGTCCCTATCCTCCAAATCTTCCTATTATTCAGGGACCTAGAGGATTACCAGGTCCACCGGGTCCCCCCGGATATTGCTTCCCCTGCCCGGCGGTTCCACCATTGAGATCTTTTCCACCTCCCGGAGTTCCTGTTCCACCTTTTGTTTCTACTCCAGCTGGCGGCGGATTTGGGGGATCCTCTGCTTTGACCTCCGCAGTCGGCAATATTATAGTAATTCCTGGTGGTGTTGGAACCGGATTAGCTGGTCGGGCCCAGTTCTTCCACATTTCTCCCGATGGCCAGGTAATGCAGATAGATAGACCGCAAAATCTGCCAACTGAACTATTCGATTCAGCGGTGAATCAAGCGGCAGCTCCAATTCCACCACCTCAACCCACATCGTCATCTCTGTCGGCGATTACACCTCCGGCAGTTCAAATGGCACCCACTCAGCCCACACCTGGAGAACTGGGAGCTGCGCAGACCACATTACTTCCGGAAAACATTGAGGAAACTGTATTCGCGGTAGGAAATCGCAAGGACTTCTTGAGAGGCAGCTCCGATGCAAGCGATTGGCGGAGAATTCTCCTCTTGGGCGAGCGATCCCACGATGGCTTAATGACTGCCAAGGGTCACTCCGTGCAACAGCATAATCCCAACCAGCTGGAGAACAGCATGGAGAACTTTCAGAGGGCACTGGTTGAGCTGAAAGAAAAGTATGCCACTCTGGTACAACCTCGTAGTGCTAATCAATATGCAGTCATCATTTGAGAAGAAATGTAGAGATTGGAGTTAGTTGAATATTTTAATAAAACAGTACTGATAATGTCTAACAAGGAGATGATTTTGGGATTTCCCAAGTTTGTTTTAGCTTTATTTTAAAATTAAATGAATAGTTATGTGAAAGTTTTTATAAATTGATAAGAGATTTTTATATATATTAGATGGTAGAAACCCGAAGCTTCATTCAGTTGACTCTAACGTGTTAATTGTTTAGTCGCAAAGTAAACAAACTCAAAGACAAATTTTCTTGGAATCGATGATCAACGGCTAACTAAAAATAGAAACACTTCCCAAAGGGTATTTCCCAACAGAAATCCGCAATGACAATTGTCAACAATTATATTGCGTAAAATATAGACCCTAAATATAAAAGTTTCTCAAGAAAAATTCAATTGTCATAAAGCCATGCGATATCAAGAACTTGATTAGCATAATAAGCACAGGTACTTTGCATTTTATTAACTGCCCAATCATCCTGACAGCCAATTGCGATAATGGGAGTTCTCAAGAAAAACAAAATTGATTTAAATCAAATCGTTTTTAATTGCCTACAAAAATGGCATTGCTTATCATTTTTTGATACACCGAAATCAGATTTAATTTTTAAATGGACATTTCTAAGAATCAGTGGCCAAATGATCAATAATGATAATGATCTCAATAAATTCACATTACAAACAAAGGCGATAATATAATTTCTTAGTATTGATTAGAAATATAATTATAAGAGATACTGCCCCAATTATTTGTCAACAAATATATCTCAAATATCTTTCTAATATCTAAATATATTTATTAGCCCTTTCACCAACGTCATCTTTTTGCGTCAGACAAAATAATCCATTTTATAAAATTAAAGTCTTTATCAGAAATAACATATAATATAATCAATATAATGACGTACAAGCTTAACTATCTAGACTGGAAAATCCACTAATGGAAAGGTACTCAACCGATAGATAAACGTCTTCAAAGGCAATTCTTTAATCACGCCACATCCATTTCAGTCAAAGTCGAAAACTAAGATGTTACTTATTAATTTAATCAGATTTAATCGGATTCTCTAAGTCTGCTCATAATCAGACAATACAAATAAGTATATTTGGTTCTTTATATTGATAGGAAAACACTTCTTGTAGAATGTGCGAGTAGTCCCCGATCGAAATTCCTTATTTTCGAGGGGCGTGTGTTCCAGCACCTGTCAATTTTTGAGTATTCATTTAAAGCGATAAAGCGTACGTGAGAATTATTTTAGTGGATAAGCTAATGAAGAGTCCTTTGGCATGTCAATCAACTGCCAATTCCAATTCCTAATCGCAAGCGGTTAATCCATCACCCACACAAGCAGCAAAGGCCATCATATGTGGAATGGTGTTCTGTTCATAGACTCCGGTGAAAAGATGAGCCCAGGGCCCCGAGGCAAAAACACCGACATCTTCGCCACCATGAGTTTCTGATTCCAGGGGCACCATAGCAGGGAAAAGCTGATCAAAGTCTCCAATGGTGGGCAAACTGGTGGGATCCTTACGTTCATGGGTCTCGATGTTGTAGTAGTCCTCGAAACTCTTGCCATTCGCATAACTCAAGGCCAGATATGGTTTGCCATCCTGGCCCTTCGCCTTGGCAGCTCCAAAGATATCGCTTCCTCGTGGTTGATAGCCGGAAACACTGAAGGTGTGCGAGTGATCTGAGGTCACCACAATGAGGGTCTCCTCCGGATCGGTCATCTCCCTAGCCTTCTTAACAGCCTTCGAGAGTTCAGCGGTCTCATCCAATGCAATTCGTGCCATGGTAGAATGATGGCTGATATCAATCTTACCGCCTTCTACGAAAAGGAAGTAGCCTTGTTCTTCGGTTTCTAGTACTTCAATAGCCTTCTGTGTCATCTCCTCCAGAGTGGGTTCATTGTTGTCCGGATCGGCAAGTTGTTCCAGATGGTAGTGCATATGACTTTTGCTGAACAAGCCCAACAATCGTCCAGTTTCGGTGGCATTTATATTGAGCAGTTTCTTTTGTGTTTTCACAAAAGTATTTCCCTTATCTAGGGCCTCGAATTCCTCGACAAGATTGCGACCATCAGTTCGACGACCCTTGTCGTAATGCTCCGGACTGTAGAAGCTTCGCTTGCCTCCGCCTAACATCACCTTGAGTTTGCTGCCCACTTCGCCGTGGATTAATTGGACAGCTATATCCTGGAGACCCTCTGATAGCTCACCACAGTCTTCTTCCAGAACAGCATTATTCTCCCATTCACGATCGGCCACATGGGCATAAACTCCAGACGGGGAAGCGTGAGTCACTCGGGTTGTGGTCACCAGTCCAGCAGCTTTGCCTGCATCCATGGCCCACTTTCCCAAGGAGAATACATGGTTCGTTTCGTTAGCCATGGCCAAACAGTCGCCTCGCTTAACATGGGCATTGACGCCAATAGTTCCGTAGTTGGCTTTCACTCCGCAAAGATATGACGTAGAAGTACAGGCACTGTCGGGGACTATTTTGTCCACGGAATAGGTTTTCGACAGTCCGGTGAAGGGAAACTCCTCGAAGGAGAGCTTCAGTTCCTCACCTCCAATGTAACTCCTAGCAGCTGCCAGAGTAGCCAGTCCCATGCCATCGCCCAAAAACAGGATAATGTTCTTGGCCTTCTTTGTGTTCCTCACAAATTCCAACTTTTCACGGATCAGTTTCTTACTGGCTGAATGCCAGAACTCCTGGGTTTCCTCTCCGGAAATAGCACGAAGTCTGGGAGTACTTGGCAGATGGGGGTGCATTCGCTCCTCGTCCACGGGAGCTTTTCCAGGCACCGCTGCGCCCCAAGCGACGGTCAGCAAGCCCAAGCCAATCCAGAACTTCAGACTCAGCATTTTCGAGATGCTTTCACTGTGCCAGCCAAGTGAATACTGTACTTCGGAGTCACCTAGTGCCCATTAATATACCATCAGGTGCAGCTCGTGTGAGGAGTCGATAGGGCAGTTTGGTGGGGATCGGGTAATTTACGACACCTCCTTGTCCAGACCGTGATACTCACGTTTTTAGGCACTTGAGATAATTAATCGATCGCCACTTTAGATTGCTCAAATCACAAAAACAATCATATATAATGCGTATGTATATTACAGGAAGACCGCTTTGAAAATCGGAGGCTATATAACCGGGCCAATTCGTCTAATTTAGCCAGTCTCGCGGTCACTCTCGAACCGAGCATTTCTCAGTTTTAAGTTACCGCCCCCTCAAGATGGTGAAAAGTTTTCTGATCTTGAGCTTTTTCGCTCTCCTGTTCATCCAGGTTCAGTGTGATCTGACCGATGACCAAGAACATGGTAAGTGGAACCGAATAACGAAGCCGATATAACGAAGAGCTCACCCGAACGAATCCGATTTGTCGAGAACCCGGCTTATCTACAGCCAATTGAAATGGCCCACTCGCCTTATCGCAAATCTTGTTAGCTCATTAGACTTGGCTAATCTAGATCTATTTTTAAAAGGTTTCAGTCATCGACGAGCTATATTATGATTTACGAACCATTTGTTCACGTGACATGAAGTTGAGGTCGAAGAAAGATTAAAAAAAGAAAATATTTTGTGGTAGTAATCAAACAGTTTACTTACTTACTTAAAAAATGGTAACTTTATTTAGTTCAAATTGATTTCTCAGATAATCAAAGAAGAAACTGAAACGGTAACCAAGACTAGAATGTTAATTGATTAAGCGAGTGAGAGGAAAGGTTAAATGAAAGGGATATTAATTTGACAATATTAGGTATAACATAAACTAAAGTCAAATACTGTATGCATTAAACCCTAGAAAAAAAAGTAATCATGACAGCACTTAATTTTAGTGATGAAATCATTAATCACTTCCAGAGGTTGAAACGTTTTTAACACGTTTTATTAAGGCCTAATCAGGTGCGATTTTCCAGCGATAAGACGGTAGCCCAATACCCATAAATAGTTATAATTAAAACTGATTTATAGATCTAATCAAGATAGCTAGAAAACATGTTTACCACTTGAGAAAAGCAGTTTTATTAGACGAATTTTCCCGCCGATTAGTTGCTAACCCAAAGTCCGGACTTTACAGCCCAACATCCCCGTCTGCAATCATCACGCGACTTCGAGGCCCTCGACGAGGAACTGGAAACACGATTCTGGCACGATAAGGCCCAATCGATTTTGGCCGATAAGCTTGCCACCCATAAAAAACTTAACGAAAATCGAGCCAAGAACGTGATCCTATTTTTGGGCGATGGCATGTCCATCCATACGATTGCAGCCACACGTGCTTTTATGGGCGATAGCAACAAGCAGGTCTTCTTCGAGAAATTCCCCTATTTGGGTCTGTCCAAAACTTATGCCGTGAATGAGCGTACTCCGGACTCGGCCAACACAGCTACGGCCTATTTAACTGGAGTCAAGGCCAACTATGGTACCCTTGGAGTCAACGCGCAGGTCCAAAGAGGCGATTGTGTCACAAATTCTAGTAATCATGTCGAAAGCATTGGTAAATGGGCCCAGGACGCCGGCAAGTGGGCAGGTATTGTGACCACCGCCAGAGTGACACATGCTTCTCCAGCTGGTGTTTATGCTCATGTGGCGGAGAGGGAATGGGAGCACGATGGTGAGATCATTAGCTCCAACTGCAGTCCCGAAATCAACACGGATGTTGCCCGTCAGCTGGTGGAATGGCCAGTGGGCCAAGAACTTCGTGTTATAATGGGCGGTGGTCGGTCGTACTTCCGTGATCAGTCCCAGCCCGATGAGATTGGAGTTGCGGGTCTGCGATCCGATGGTCGCGATCTGATCAAGGATTGGCAGGAGATCAAGAAACAACAAGGAGCGGAAGGCAAATATGTCTGGTCCCTTAAGGGTCTTAGGGATACAGATATTAGCAAGACCGATTATCTTTTGGGACTCTTTGACACTTCCCATCTGCCCTACCATGGTGATCGTCGCCGAACCCATTACGAGGAGGCAGAACCATCTCTTTCTGACATGACAGAAGCAGCCATAAACTTGCTCAGTAAGAATGACGAGGGTTACTTCCTGTTCGTTGAGAGCGGCAGAATTGATATGGCCCATCATGCCACCAAGGCGAAGAAGGCTCTGGAAGATACTCAAGAATTCGCGGCAGCCGTGGAATTGGCCAGGAAAATGACCAATGAGGAGGATACTTTGATTGTCGTGACCTCGGATCACTCGCACACCATGTCTATTAATGGCTATCCGGTGAGTAATTTAAATAGAAAAATTTAAATAATATTAAATTAAAGGAATATTAATTAGTTATACACATCAAAATAAACTATTTCTCACTAATAACTATTCTAAAATATTTTTTTTACTATTATTATTTAGTACCGTCGTCAGAACATCCTGTCCCTGGCTCCCAACCTCGCTGATGACGAACTGCCTTTTACCGTCCTGTCTTATGCCAATGGTCCAGGATTTACCGATACCTACAACTCGGAAGACGGACGTATTGATCTTTCCCATGTGAACACTCTGAACGAAGAGTTTGCTTTCCAGGCCACGGTTCCCTTGAGCAGTGAAACTCATGGCGCCGAAGATGTGGGTGTCTTTGCTTCTGGTCCCTTCGAGCACCTTTTCACTGGAAATTACGAACAGAGTTCCATTCCTGCCATGATGGCCTATGCAGCCAACATTGGACCTTTCGCTAAGGATAAGCTTAATGAATAATAAAGTCCCGATTAAAGTTCCATACTCACACGGAATACTCAATAAAAATCCGTTAGTTTAAGATAATACCCTAGAGGAGTGTACAGTCGATATAATTAAGGAAAAGTGATAGCAAAATAAAGTAAAAATGCCAAATAAATGGAAAATGTAAAAACAAATTGTATATGTATGTATATGTAATTAAATTGTAGTCAGCCAGATCCGAGTCGTTGACCACACTTATATCCGAAAAATAACACCGTCCGATTTGCTGACCCAGCACAGACGACAAAATACAGAATATTTGCTAAGTCGCTGTGAGAATATGTTAGCTTTCAACTAAGTTAAGAGTTAGCCAAAACTCCATTGACATCTCGGATAATTCTTTGGTTGCTTTATCGGTAAATTAAGCTATGCCTTAGGGTACCGGTACAGACATGATTATTTAATGACCTGCGACCTTATCCCACGATCAGCGGACAAATGGTTCTTGCACTGACCGCATGGTCAGCACTATCCGTCGGCTTTTCGCAATTCAAAAAGTATATTTCCTCATCAATTTCAGTTTGATTTTGTTTATAGAGGAATAAAGAGCAGACGCTTTTAAATTATAACAACGACTACCGTCAAAAATTAAGAAATTATTATTACATTAATTTGTATAAAATATATTGCTATAAAAACAGAGCCTTATCAGTTTTCATCCTGATGATTCATGTTGTCCTTTAAAAGGGAAAAACAAATCATTAGGACCAAAGCAAACAGGTAGCAGCCCACTGAAGTGACAGATAATTTCTTAACCCACAGATAACGAAGCAGATTTTCCAAAAGATGTTGAAAAATATCAGCCTTCTGCTTACCTGTTTAAGTGATTCGCTTTGTCATTGTTAGTTGTGTTTTGTACATCGACATTTCAAGAACCTCGCGAAAAGATGTCTCTTTTGGTTTATACTGTTTTGTCCATTTTACTGAGTGCTGTGGTCACGTCTTACATATTCATCATTTATGGAGTCAAGCGTCGAGTTATTCAAGCTGTTAAAAGCAAAAATTCAAATGAAACAAATAGGACAGTTTGTGAAAAATTTAAACAAGCTCCAGGACCCCGACCATGGCCCATTATTGGCAACCTACATCTGCTGGATCGTTATAGAGATAATCCCTTTGCGGGATTCACTGAGTTGGCCAAACAATACGGTGACATTTACTCACTGACTTTTGGACACACCCGCTGTTTGGTGGTAAATAATCTAGAGTTGATCCGAGAGGTCTTGAATCAAAATGGCAAAGTAATGAGTGGACGGCCGAACTTTCTGCGGTATCATAAATTATTTGGCGGCGAGAGGAGCAATTCATTGGCCCTCTGTGATTGGTCACAATTACAGCAAAAAAGGAGGAATCTCGCCAGACGTCACTGCTCGCCCAGAGAATCGTCTTCGTTCTACATGAAAATGTCCCAAGTTGGCTGCGAGGAAATGGAGCATTGGAATCAGGAGTTACGCAAACAACTGGTCCCTGGAGAACCCATTGAACTGAAACCTCTGATTCTCAAGGCCTGTGGAAATATGTTTAGTCAGTACATGTGTTCCCTGAGATTTGAATATGATGATTTAAACTTCCAACAAATGGTTCAGTATTTCGATGAGATTTTCTGGGAGATCAACCAAGGACATCCACTAGATTTTCTACCCTGGTTATATCCCTTCTATCAGCGACACCTTAATAAAATTATCAACTGGTCCTCGACCATTCGGAAATTTATAATGGAGAGGATTATCAATAACCGAGAGCTTAACATCGATTTGGACGAGCCGGATCGAGATTTTACAGATGCCTTACTAAAAAGTCTCATTGAGGATAAAGATGTCTCTAGAAACACGATTATTTTTATGCTGGAGGATTTCATTGGCGGACACTCGGCGGTAGGAAATCTTGTGATGCTGGTACTCGCCTATATAGCAAGGTATCAGGATATAGGAAACAAAATCCAAGAGGAAATCGACGCCATTATATCGGAGGAAAAGAGAAAAATTAATTTACTGGATATGAATGTGATGCCCTATACGATGGCTACAATATTTGAGGTACTGCGGTATTCATCCTCACCAATTGTCCCCCATGTGGCCACCGAGGATACAGTGATCTCTGGCTTTGGGGTAACAAAAGGCACTATTGTGTTTATCAACAACTATGTGCTAAACACAAGCGATAAATATTGGGTTAGCCCCAAGGAATTTAATCCGTTAAGGTTTTTGGAAAGACCGAATGAGAAAAGTCCAAAAAATACGAATGGCTCTGATTCGGGCATCGAAAGCGATAAGGAAAAGTACCAACTAAGGAAGAATATTCCACATTTCTTACCCTTCAGCATCGGAAAACGTACTTGCATTGGACAGAACTTGGTCAGAGGATTTGGTTTCCTCATCCTGGTCAACATAATGCAGAGATATAATATAAGCAGTCACGATCTATCAACCATTAAGATTAGTCCAGAGAGTTTGGCACTGCCTGCCAAATGTTTTCCATTGGTTCTGACACCCAGAGAAAATATTTAGATTTAGTAATAATATAATACAACCGACATTTACAAATATTAATAATAAATTAAAAAGATCATCCTTAAATTCTATATTACCAAGACTAAATCGAAAAGTAAAACTATTTCAATTGTGAGTTTAATTTCAAAGATTCTTTTAACGCATATACGTAGTTTTTATTTCATTTTTCTGCATTTTGTACGATAACATTCACACAAAGCCTTATAGTTTCACACCACACTATAAAAATCTCACATACATTCGACTTATGAGGGCTTAATGCTAGATTAACTCGTTATGAATTTCGTTATAATAAATGACTCATATATATATTTATAATGTTTTTCAATCTCTATGCCGAATGGTAATTCATGTTTAATTCTTAAACACACTGAACTATTTACAATTTTATTTTCTTTCAGAAATCAATGATCTTGACCAAAGTCGAACCGTGTATAAATGACATAAACTTAGAGCTCAGTAAACCTAAAAAGACTTCTATCAATAAATGCAATTTGTTTACAAAATGGTCAATTAAAAAAATTTAAAAGCAAGCCTTTTAAGAAGTAAAACTTAAAGTAAGGGTACAGGGTTTCCGTGTTTATGACTTAAGAGAATTATCTAAACAAATCTATTGGCTAAAGAATCAAACTATGCAAAGATGGATCTACTACTGGGTCTCGACAAGGAGCTGCGGCTTAACATCCACCATTGGTTGTTCGCCTGAATCTGCTTCAGCCTCCTTGAGATCGTTACCGGCATCTTCCGGACTAGCTTCTTCTCCTCCATCATCTACATCTAACGTTTTTGGCAGTGGTCCCAATTTCTGCAGTATATCCACTGGCATTATTTCCGTAATATTGGGCACCGAATTTACATTGAATTGAGATGACAGTTCCGATAAAGATGGCAGATCGGGCAGAGGTGGTGGTGTGAAATAAGGAGCTATCGTTGCAGGAGGTGGCGTAGGATTAGTTGGAACAGGCACGGGCACAGGTAGCGGCACTGGTAGAGGAATAGGGACCGGAACTGGCGATGGTACCATGGCAACCGGCTGAGGGTAACTCTGATAACCACTTCCATCCAAAACGGGAATGGGCTGCGGCAGCACATTAATAGGTACAGGAGAAAGAACAGCTCCACTTGGCATTGGCGGCGGCGCACTCAGGTAATTGGGTATTCCATTCGACAAAGACATGGGCATAGATAGCGGCGGCGGTGGATGTTTGCTGAAGAAATCTTTGAGGATTGCTGCCCTCGTTGCGGGATCCACATGTGCAGGAATTATTGGCGGGCGGTGGCGTAAGAATCCGACCGGAATCTGTGGCAAACGGCCGGTCTTCATCAGCATTGCAAAATGCTTTGGATCGAATGGCGGGCGTAGTATTCTTGTGTGCGTCTTCACTATTGCACATTTGAAAGGATCAAAATGGAAGTATCGCATCTTAGGTTTTTTCTGTACCAATACAGGTTTCTCTAGATTGGCTGGCTTCGGCGTCAGAGGCGGCGGTGGCGGAGGCAATGCAAGCAATTCTTCTCGAACTTGTTGTAGCTTGGCTGCGGCTTGGGAGCGTCGCTCCTGATATTTTCGTAGGGCGCGCTCCACAGCCATTCCAACGACGACGCGATCTTCGTTGTCGCTCTCGTAAGTGGGCAGCACGTTATCCACGAAATTAACGCTCTTCCGCTTAGGTTTACTAAAAAATATATATTGTTAGGATATTTGATTTTGGAATTTTCCTGAAAATAGCATACCTTGTGTCCTCCATTGGCTCTTCTGTTGGAGCTGGCAGTGTGTTATCCTCCGTTTTTATAATTTCCTCGCTGGAGGGCACTATCTCCAAAACGTTTCCCTTTTGGACAGCCACCGGCATCACCGATGCCATCGTTGGCATTGTACCCGTAGATGCCATAGGCATATACGTTTCCAAGGGCACCGTTGGTGCCATTGGAAGTTCCCTGAGAACCGATCCAGTTGGCTGAGGTGAAGAAGCAACTTCACCCATATATTCACCATAATTGTAATAATCTTCGGAGTACTGTGCATAAGCTTGCTCCATGTTGTATGCAGAGTCCATGTAGGCGGCATATGCATCATAGCCATCACCCATATCCTGATTCTCCTGCTGCATCAAAGACATGTTGTAGTAGTAAGCAGCGGCTTCCATATCCTGGTTCTCCTCGAAATAGTTCATGAAGCCTACGTCTGCGGGTAAGCAAGATCTGGGAGATATAGAGCGAGATCTAGACCGGGAAAACGATCTCCTTCTAGTTGGTGATCGTGTCTTGGACCAACTGCGTCGCATTGGCGGCGATGGTGGTTTGAAGGGCAGTGGTGAACGGGATCGGGAGAAGCGTTCGCGTTCCCTTTCACGATCCCTGTCGCGACTAAGTGAACGACGCATGCGGGAAGGAGGCGGTGACCGAGGTCCAGCCGTTTTAGATGGGATAGGAGACAACGAATTTCGTTTTCTATTTCCAACTATTGGTGGTGGACGTCTTCGTCTACTTGGACTCCTACTGCGTGTTCGACTTCTAGATAGACTCCTGCTGTGACTTCTTCCTATTTTAGTTCCTCCGGCTGTTTCTGCTCTCTTGGTGTATCTTGAACCTCTTCTCGGCGATGGAGGGCGCCAACGTCTGGGGCTAGGAGAACGAGACTTGCCTCTCGAACCACGACGGCGGGCTCTATTTCTGGATATTGAACGCGAACGAGACCTCCGACGATTTACTTCTGGCGGCGGTGGACTCCTCAATGACCTAGACTTCGACCGGGACTTGACTATGGTGGGTTTCACGATGGCAATCTCCTTTGGTGGCTTTTTCAGAGGTGCCTGAGGAGGCTCCAACGCAAGTTTGGATGTTTCCGGTTGGTCTGGTTCATCCTTGTCAAATATTGCCGATTTCCTTGTTAGTTTTAAAGGCGAAATTGTAAGCTTAATAGCCTCCCGGTTGGCATTGAATATATTGTTCACAGGTAAGGTAGACTGTTGAACTTCCACTTTTTGCTGCACATGTTCTTGTTGATCCATTGACTGTTGATCTTCACCTGCACTACTCTTCAGTTCTTGTTTGCGATACTTATCCATTATTGCATTTCGCTGCATAAGGAAAAGGGATTCCATTTTGAGCAATTCCTCGGATATCTCATCACCAGCATCGTAGTTTTCACGCATCATCTGAATCCTGGCCAGATTGTCTTCGAGGCTTTTCAGTTTTCGTAGATCTTTGCTAACATTGTTCTTCTTTTGCTGCTGTTCTTTGCCAAGGTTATCATCTTGGTTTGTATTGGAATTACCTGATGCCGCGAGGGATTCCTCATCCGAGGCGCTTTCATTGGCATCATCGTCTTCGGAACTGGAATCCTCCTCGCTTCCGCTACTACTGCTACTTGTTGAGGATGTCTCTGTACCCGAGGAACTTTCTTCGGCAGTGGAATTACTTAATGAACTGTTCTTAGACGTGTCTAATGGTTCTTGCTCCTTATCATCGTTAGACATTTTAATTATATTCATGAATTTATCATATAACTCATGGATATTGCTTGTTGGCAGGTTCGATTCTTTCGCTCGAGGAGGTGGCGTGCTATTGGCATTCCACAAGGCATTCGAGTCCTCATCATCATCATCGTCATTAAATTGAGTAGCTGGTGGTGGGAGAAGCTTTTTGGGGTTGGGAGCAGGTGTTGGAGTGGCAGGAGGGGCGTTCTTCGGCATACTGGCCATGGAGTCGTCGTTTTCCCAGTTGTCAATGTAGTCATCGGTATCAGGACTTTCCTGCTCTGAAGATGGTGGCGGGGCATTGGCTGCCACTGCACCATTTCTCACTAGCACCTCTTGCTCTGCTGACCGGGGGGGCGTGGCATTGCGTTCAATTTTGATGGTGGTCAGAGAAAAGGCTGATGGTTGAGAAGGAGGCGTAAGATCCTTTTCAATTTTTATGCTGATTTCTTTGTACTCATCATAGCGACTTTGATGACTAATTGATTGATCTCGCTCTCGTTCCAATTCTTTGTCCCAATCCTCTTCACTTTCACTGTCTCTTCTTTGAAGACGCCTCTCCTTGCTTGAGGGACGCGAGTGAGATTTTCTCCCGCTTAATACTGATTCACGCTTGAACGGATTTTGATGTCTTGGTTGAGTTTTGTGATGATCCACCTCTGCCCTACTAACATCAGATCTGCTATAGCTAGAATTTGACAGATACTCAGTTTTTATCTCCTTCGGCGCCACTTTTCTTTCCTTGTGTTCATTCGTCCTTCGTAACAGCTGCTCCTTGGTAGCCAATAAGGCCTCCAAATGTAAATCACTATCATCAAGCAGGGCGCCAATTCTACTGTGAATCTCGCTGGCCTTAAGCAGTGGATCCATTTTTTTGGACTTTAATGTTTTAGCAATAGGAACTGCAACTGGGCTAGCTTTTAATGGGGGCGTATTACTCCTTTCGATAAGTGCAGCTGGTAGTGTAACGGCAGTGTTTGGTCTTGGAGGTGATTCAGCGAATATATCGTAACCCTTGGGTTTCGAGGTTTCATTAGTTGGAGTTTGATAGAGTTCACTTTGGGGCGGCGTCGTTGGTGGTGTTCCTTCTCTGGTATCCCAAGAGGAAGGCACCTGACTCTTTTTCTTCGAGTTGTCTATATCGACGGCATTTTTGTTGGTGTTATCATGCGCTCTTCTGGACCCCTCCAAACCCTTTTCCGTGAGACTTTTAAAATCATTATCTTTTGAAAGGTTCTTGCCTTTTTCATCCGTCCTTTCCTTGGGTTTTTCCCTTGAATGCTCCCTATATTTTTCAGTGCCGCTTTCTTTTGAGCGCTTCGTTGTCGATTTTTCTCTAGATCGGTTCCCTTGTGAACCATCGTCAAATGATTCGTCTAATTGACCAGACAGGTCTTTTTTACGATCAGCTTCCCTTTCCTTTGCATTTTCTAGTACATTCGTATTTTGCTTTACTTCCGATCTTTCCTTAGATAGTTTTCTGCCTTTTTCTTTGGATCCTTCGCGATGCCTTTGGTTCCGGTGTTCCTCGTGCGTTTCCTTATAGTTATCCCTAGATTTCTCTGTATGATTATTCGATTTATCTTTCGATTTCTCCTTAGATAAGTCTCGCTTCTTATCTTTTTCGTCTAGCTTTTCTCGACGTATCTCTCTGGATCTGGACCTTTTCTTTGATTTTGCTCTGATGGGGTCTCTGTCCTTTGTCCTTCGCCCGGTTTGATCTCTGGCTTGTGATATTTGAGGTGTTTTCGCCCTAGTTCTATCTCTCTCCCTGGATCGGTCTTTTGTTTTGCCTCGGGATTTTCTCCTTTCAAACGTCCTAGTTTCACCTCCAGCTTGATCTTTTTCCATGGATGTATTCCTCGGTTTTTCTCTTGTCTTATTCTTTTCTTGTGATCGTTCCCTAGTTTTTCCTCGAACTAAATCTTTTTCTCTCGACTTTTCTCTGGTTTTTACTTTATTTGAGTCCTTGTCCCTGGACTTTTCACTCCTCTTTCCTCTGATTGAATCCCTTTCCTTTGATCGCTCCCTAGTTTTCCGTCGGGTTTCATTCCTGTCCGCAGATCTTTCTTTAGCTTTTCCTCTATCTATGCTTTTCCCATCGCTGTGCTGGGACTTATCCCTGGTTTTGCCCCTGGATCGATCCAATTCAGTTAACTGTTTAATGGACTTATCCGTTGTTTCGCTAGGGTCTCCTTTGGATTTGTTAACAGCATTTTCTACTTTACTCCCACAATTATCATGCTTTGAACTAGAGCACCCGGAAACCAGATTGAAAACAAAAGACACTGGCGGTTGTAGGGCTGTCCACCTGAAATTAAATGGTTATACCTTGATTCCTAATATAACTATGGTAGTCACTTACACAACTTCTGATTGGGGTATCTTGGGGCGATCTGAACTGCTGTTACTTACAGGTCCTAACGAGTTCTGTGGTCCATAGCCTCCCGTCGGAGGTCCTTTAGTTGGCAAACCACCAATCATGGGTGCTCCCACATGATTTTGCATGGGCGGGCACCCAAAGAAAGGAGGTCTCATGCCTCTTGGTCCACCTCTGCCCATTCGGGGCATGAAGCCCATGCGGGGGAAGTCAAAGCAAGGGGCTCTCATGTGAAATCTAAGTGGATTAATACCTACAAAAGGGGTTGGTGGGGCTTGAGGAAGGGACGCCGCGGCAGCCTCTTCCTGCTTTTCCTTCCTAGCCTTTTGCACATCTTCCACATTCTTGAGATCTTCCCCAGAGGAATCCGATTCCGAATAAAGACCTTCACTATCGTCAGCCTCTTCGGTTTGTTTTTTTGGTGTACCCAAAGAGCCGTTCTCCTTGCGAGACTGTTCCTGTATACAACCTGATAACTTTCTTAGCGTTTTGCTTATTACCAAGTCATTGGAAAGATGCTTCTTTATTGCGGGGCTTTCAGAATCATCATGGGGCGGGGTCACTACTTCGCCCGGCTCCAGACTGTTGGTGTCATTGTCCTGGAGATCCTCCGGCGGTTTGCCTGTTGTTGACTCCTCCATTTCAGTGGTAATTCCTCCAGCTGCTTGCGACATTTTCACATCCGGCGACCTCAAATCGGTTTTCCCCTCACTCCACTCCCTTTTCGTTGATTTTTTCTTGTTGTTTGCGGGAGCACACGCTTTTCTTTCTGTGCTTTCTCAATGGCGGCGCCGCGTTGCTGAGTTTCCACGCTACGTTTTCCCTCGCCGAGTGGTAATATCGATTGGGCGGCGCGGGCGGACGTCCTCGTCGGTTGCAACAGTGCACCAGCTCGGCGTTTGCGGTTTCATGTACGTTTCCGTATAATGTTTATGCCATCATGAAAAACCAAATAGAGCTGACTTCAGTGTTACCAGATACTGAAACGGTATGAAAACTAAATGCTCTCGACCAACCCTGAGGTAGCGCTTGAAAAGTACCATTTTGCTCCACTTATTCGAACCGTCTATTAATGAGCAGGTATTCCAAGCTTTTATAATTATAAATAATTAGTAATTTATAAATGGACAATAGATAATAAGTAGACATCGACAAATAGTTAAAGTAGTTTAACGCAAGTATGAGATGTTATCGATTACGACTCTCACCACCCTGAAAGTAGACTATCGATAAGTCAGGTGCCCTTTTTGCGTTGCCACACTGACAATGACGATATGGCAACGTAAATTTAAATTTAAAGTTAATCAACTAATGTTTTCCTAACAACGGACTTTTACATGCTCGAAGAGTTTTAGTAGCTATGTGAAATGCAATCAAACACCCCAACGCATTTTACCGCTGCTGACTGCACTTATTTCCGCTTCCTCCTAATGTCGAGCGGCAATCACTCAAATGCGAAGTGCAAATAAATGACAAATTACGATTACCGTTGTGCCCGCTAAACAAACATAAACACAGTAACTAAATATTTATATATATATATATATATATACAATAGGCTCGCAGATAAGTCAAGCGAATCGTGGAAAACCCCGCTATACGCAGAGATTATGACATTGCCCGTCGGTTAAGGGAGATTTGAAAAAGACGGAAAAGTTTCCATCTGGCATTTTGAGATGCATCGAAAAATGAAAACAGCCTGCTCTGGATGCTGCACTTTTCCAGTCACGTTATACTGCTACGGAGCACTGAGAAAAATATTTAGTTATGTAAGTCAAAAAGTAAATGTGCACTTTACAGGGTCGCAACATTTGTAAAGAGGTTTTTAACTTGTAAAATGGACTTTAATATTGCTTATTCATTGTATCATATGACTGAGGTTGATATATATAGCTTTATAAGTGCTTGGAAAAATCTTTTAAGAAGTCACATTTTTCATTATCTAAAAGGTTTAAGTCATAATAACTAATAAACAAAGCAATTTAAGTAATTTGGGCATTTATCTTTAAACTATGGATAAATCTGATCTTTATTTATTTAAATTTCTATATCATATTCCATTTAATTGCAGACCGTACTTCTGTGGCATTTTCATCTCAGTGCAACAAAGTCGCCTTTAATTGCCGACAGCGTTCGCAATTTTTCTTTCTTTTGTAGATTTGCATGTGCAACTTTCACCGCTGCCACGAAATCTGTCGACGTCAACGTCGCTGCTGCAGCGCTGCGACAGAGGCGAAAGGTGCAAATTAATTCGTGGCGCCCCACGCCTAACCTTTTTCACTTTTGTCCCCATCATTACGCCCGGCATAATAACTTGCGTTTGAAATGAATTTTCCATCGTTTTCTTCTCAGCTTTGTCAAGTCGGCCGGCAAAAGCTCAGCCAAAAAAAAAAAAATAATAAAAACCCATCCCAAAATGTAAGGTGTTATCTCATTTTGAAAATCTTCAACTGCTAAGTGGATGCGCAATGAAAAACAAGGCGAAAAAAGTGCCACCATTGTTTGAGAATGTTGAAAAATCAACTTGTATGTCCCCGAGCAACATTTGACTTAAACCTACGTACAAAACTCATTGTGTCTTCAGGCAGGGCTTTGACTTTGGATTTTCATGCGACGGTACATTGGTGACCACGAGACTTCTCAAAATTGGCACCTGGGTGCGAAAGCCTTGGACAGTATAGTATCTTTGGGGTTGCTTTGTCCTGAAGATCAAATGGGGATAAAGGAGGGACAAAGGTTTTTATGCGGAAGAAGATGATATATAGTATACCTTTTAAAGAAAAGGGTATAACAAAACCCCTTAACGATACTTCCAAAACAAATTACTTTAAGGTCGATGTGCATCATTAATCAATTGATAACTTCCTGTGTCCGTACAAAATGTAAAACAACTTATCGTATATGATCTGTGAAATATAGGTAAATAATCTATAGTGATCTGATAAATATTGATTATTCATATCCTTAAACTCCTCTTAATAAAGTAACCCGGTTAAAATCTACTTTTCCAAGCATATCTCATTCTTCTCCTTGAAAACTTTCATAAATCACTTTCCTAAGTAACCCACACCTACAAAACGGAGCTTCCTTCATTACCGTAACTCTTTTCAATTAACATTTTTAAATACCGCATTAAGCCAAATATGTACGGCTACAAATGGAGTTAATTTTTTCTTCTACGATCATATATATATTTTCGTGATCTGGACGGCAATTAATACCTGAGAAGCGTTAAAAGCGCAACGCTCCGTGGGCATTGAGGGCGGCACTTTTGTATGTACTTAGTTGTACTTGGAGCTGTTATGCCGGCGTTGACAAATGAGAGCGGTAAACGCTTCAAACAGCGGCAGTTCCAATCCAAAAAGCTTAGAGCAATGACGAGTCATTGACATTCGCTGGCTGAACTAGAAAACTTACAAATCCGCATTCGAAAAATGTGATAATTGCAATGGAGTACAGTGTTAACGAAAAATGTTATTTGAGAAGCGAAAGATATGGATAGTTAGCCGATGGTGGATATACTCTATAATATATATCGATTTTATTGTTGATTTATGACAAAAGATTGGGTTTGTGTCGATTTTTTATCGATCTCGATCGAAAATATCTCCTAAAAGTAGGCAATCTCTTTTAGAAACTAGTTAAGGATCATAAAACATTATGGGTTTTCTCTTATGTAATTTTGTATCATATATAAATATAGATAAGGATAGAATGTCAAAAAACTTCCAAAAATGATTTGCTTTTTAAAAAATGTAAAAACAATATTTGTTTGGTAATCAAACCAAAGCCCATGGTAGCCTTAGCTAGGGTATGCCAGAATCCATAACAATATCCGTTTATGTCCATGATAATTTATATATTTTTGTATACCCAGAGGTACACACACCTGTAAGCGTTGCTAATTGGCAGATTTAGAGAAACAGAGAGGAAAACACGAACAACACAAATGAAGATCTCTGTCAATTTACGGACTGCTAGGCATACAAAAAACTTCTATTGTTCCTGCCCAAATTGGCTTAATTTATTTGGGCATGCTTTCATCACATCCCATTGCCATAAGGATGATAAAGAGCTTGAGGGGCAGCTTTCAAGACAAGTAACTCCGGATGAGCTTAGTTTCTAACGATGAGGTGTTAATCGTCGGTCCCACGTTCGTTCCAATATAGCAGGCACAAAAAAGCGGGGCAAAGATGCTTAATTCTAAGAACGCAGTTTCTCTGAGAGACACATATATAGTATACTAAAGTATTGTATATGGAAGAACACGTATGAAAAATTAAATAAAATCCCCTCGGCAATCGTTGAAGCATTTGAAATCCAATTGTAATTACTGCTTCGTTCACTCTCCCGTGACCAACTCGCATCAAATGCGATACAAATATCTGCTGCGGGCCTAGGAAGTTGGGATCACTAATTGAGTGGGGAAAAGTTGTAAGCAAATGAAGTGGAATCTAAAGCGAATACTGTATAATTTTATAGTAGAACCTTCTTGAAAGTAAGGTGGATTTATAATGGGGTTAATAACTGAGTATGGTTATTAAACAAAGTTTATTTTTAGATTTGAAAAAGTAAGTTTAATATTTAAATGATAGCTGATTGTAATTTTAAGAGAAAACTATTGTTTCAAATTTATAAAATATTTCTTAAAAAATTTAACTTACAAATAAAATGTATAATAAGGAAATATTTCAAAAATGTAGTTAAAATCAAATAGCTATATATTCCAACATTCAAGATAATCAGCAAAAATTTGCATTTCCCTCTGCTTTTCATATGCTTGTAACTTTTTGGGTTTATTTTGGTTTTCTTGTTTACCATTTTTTTTATCGTTATTAGCTAATTTTAGCCAGTCCAAAATGGCGAACTACGCTAACGACCGAAAACCTTTGTTGTTGTCGCTGCCGTTGTTCATTTGTGTGTGGCTATTATTTATGAGCTTTTTGTGATTTGTTTTGATTTTATTTTGCACATAGACACTCGAAATCAACTTGTGTTCAGTTATTAGGCACCGGCGCATTGTATTTCTGAGATACTCGCATGTATCCGTCCGATACCTGCATTGAATTTGCTTTTTTTCATTCATTTTTCTCGTTTTTAGTTTTGTGTTTTATGTGTTTGTTTTTCTGTATTTTTTTTTCTGTATTCATTTTACACAATTCCCAGGCCTAAGACGGTGCCAGTTCGCCGCTTGGTACCTGGTAGCACCCGGCATTCCCCTTAAACCCCTTAGCCAGGCCAGTAAATTCGCAGTAGTTCCAGCCGGAGACGGAGCCAAAATCCAAAGCCGGGTCGCAATTTGCGAGTCTAGCTAAGCGCATCTTTCTCTCTTATTTTCCCATCAAGCTTAGCTTCAGTATATGTGTTTATATTCGGCGAAAAATCCCCGATCGTAAAGTTTTAAAGCTTCCGAACCTTAGGGTAAATAAATAAATATCGCAGTATATATACACAGCTCTAATTTTGTTTACTTTAAAAAGACTTATTTGCACTAAACTACAAATATTTCTTAAGAACTAGAAGTCGCTAGTTATATATTATAAATACTGGTCCATTTAAGGGAAAGGTTAATAAGATGCTAAGGCAGAGAACATTAATATTTAATCTGTTTTAGTAATATCATCTTCGTTTTGAAGAACCTGAAAGTTTCAGTTTGGAATTTCCATTGAAATAGAATGCTGTTTTGCTAGGTTTTGCTGTAATAGTATCTATAGAAAACCAGCAGCTTTACCTACTTTTCCACCTTTCCAAGCCACATTTTCAATTGGATCGCACAATCAGTGATGCAATGAGAAATTAATTTGGTTGTTCATTGTGCCATGCAAATTAGGGGACCCAAAAGACAAACGCAAAAAAAAATACAGTAATTAATAATGTGGTAGCAAGAAGTGAAAGAAAAACTAAATAAAAGCCATTGGATTAGCTGTGGGATGATCGCAATTAGAGGGATGCTGTAGCCCATCTCCACTTTCATGTTGCATAAACATAAAGATAAACATAAACGTAAACAAAGAAAGCCACTTCGTTTTATTGACTAATCACTTGAGTTTGACCAACTTGAAGCGAGGTTTTTATATTTCGTAGGTTGCCCGTTGTTGGTTCGTTGGCTTGTGACATTTTAATCATAAACCCTAGGAATTATGCAATTAACGAAGAGAGTCGGAAAGACAGATCTTCGGCTGGTTATGTAACCCGAGGCGGGTCCACTGTTGGGTCACCAAAAAAATAGATAATAAACGAGCATCTAGCATGATTCAAAGCCATGGAGAAGGTAAATATCAAAACAAAAAATCAAAAAACAAAAAAAAAATGAAACTGGTTCCCGGACAACATGGCGTATGAGCAATGTCCGACTAACAGAACTAACATACAGAGCATCGAAAGTCTTATCAATCAAGACCAGACTTGGTATTTATTATTTGTATTAAAAGCGATTCCCAGAATTGTTCAAAATAATGGGCAATGCAAGCAAACAGCAGGCGGCGGCAGCTGTTCGAGCAATCAAGATGATCGTCGGCCGACTATATAGCATAACTAGTGCCCAGGTATTCTGCATCTGTGTTTGGGCAAGTGCAACGCTTTGGCCAGCTACAATCACAATGGAAAAATTACAGAAAAATACTACAAAAAAAAACGTAATGTTTTTTTTTTCGTAAGCAACTTGAAGTGGTGCAACAACAACAACGGCAACAACCAAGTTGCAGCCAGCAACTTTTAAGTCGGGGAGCAAGTTATACGAGGTCTACATCGTTTGTTAATATACGAGAGTGTGTGCGTGTGTGTGTGTGTGTTGGCGGAGTTGTGCGAGTACCTTTAATTTTTTAGTGTGTCGCGAGATCTTTTTTTCCATACTCTACTTGTATATATATGTGGAGTACATACCCTACATATCAATGGGGCATATTGTTAGCTTGGTATTAACTTAGCTTATATGTTTCTGCCTCTGAGCCACATTAGCTGCTTCTAATTGCGGGAATGCCTAACGAACCGCTTGGTTCTATTTATAGTTGTGTGTGTACACAAACTATTAAATCATTTAATATAATTTTATTTTTAAATTCAATTTAATTCACATTCAGCTAATTGGTCAGCGTCAACGCACAATCACGTGTGTAGCTCAATTGCAAAGTCCACATCAGCCGAAAGCTTTTTCTATACCTGAGCTGGGCTTCCAAAAGGTGGAGTAGTTACTCGATAAGATGGACTATAATAAGTTAAAGTTAAATAAATGAAAATGTTCTTAAAATAAGTGGTAACTTGCTTATAACAAATAAGGCAATTCAAGGCAAAGTTATCTTCAAAAGTTTGCACTTCGTGAAGTATCACTGTACCCAAGCTCCCATGAATGTAGCACAATTGTATTAGTAAGCCAGCCAGCCAGCTTGAGTGTTATTGTTGATATATTTTTCTTATTTTTTGTAGTTTAAACTTTTGTTTTTCGTTCGTTTTTGTTCGTATTTCAGCTTCGTGTTGATCATGCAGCTGCTGTCTCTGTCTCTTTCGGTTTGTTGGTGTGTGTGAGAAGCCGCTCTGCCGGCGTCGCAGCCGCAGTCGCGTTGAAAAAAGTTTTAAATCTGGTAGACAAATCTGAAATGAAACGCGTTTGTGGCTTCAGACGGCGAGTGGCAGTCGTACAACAAAGACGTAGTAATCCAAAGTTTCCAGAGGCCAAAAATCCCTCCTGCTGAAAAGTTGGTCAGGCAACTTTTTCAAAAAAAAAAAAACAACCAACAAACCCGCTGCTTAAAAACGTACCAAGAAATTCCTTTTACTTTTTGTCCAATATTTGGAAAATCCTCTACGTAAGTGAAGGAATATAAAACTATATGCTTTGAATATTACTAAAGCAAGTGAAAAGTGATGAAGTGTGGATAAAGTGAAAAATTTGAACTGTTTGCTTGCCATCAGTTTATCCTTGCTTGGAAATTAATATTACGTGGATTTCAAGTCCTTAAGAGAGTTAACCGATTGTTCCCCACTATTTTGTAGTGCTATAGATGACCGAGAAGGATACCGTCTCGATGGCTACCGTGCAAATGAAGCCTGATTATGCGGCTAGCGAGGTCTACAGCACCGCCAGCGAACCGCCACCGGTGAGTACAGTAAAGCTTTGATATGTTCGAAGCGTTCTCTTTGTGTGTGACAAATGGCGAAACTAATTACAAGCAAAATTCCTCATTTTGTACGGCAATTATTTGCGGTAATTACGGCTATGTACCGAAAAAATGTTAAAATCAGAAATAGCGATAAATATTTTTGTTAATAACTGCGTATATGATTAAAAAATCATCTTTTAGCTTTTAAAAGTTTTAATGAGCTTAGAAAAATTCCTAAGTGATCTTTTAAAACAGATCCACATTTTTTGTTTCTGCGCAGTTACTATTTCTACTAGCTTAACTGACCCGTTGAACGTTGATTGGTCGGCAGCCAAGTGGGTTAGAAAATGCCAGGGTCACCCTTTGACTTATTGCATCCGCTGGCGGACAACAGAGCGTATGCGCAATGCGGACTCTTTTCTGCAAGCAGTTGCAAACGTGAGCTGCATTTTCACCAAATCAGTCTGCATTGCATGCATAAGCAATTTGCACAGCCCCCACCATTAATGTGCAATTTTAAAAATGATTATTATTGTCTGACAGCCGAGAGGGAATCGCATGCAACGTGAGCGGCTTTGACAATTTTCTGCGGCTTGACATTTCCCTGGGATAGTCCATCGTATACTCATTCGTATCTGCAAGATACAAGATATATATATATCCATATACTGGTATTCATTTCTCGGCAAGGTGTGAATGGATCTGTGTATCCGATATGGTTGGACAAATAGAAATCCGCCTCAATCCCAATCTCGGAGAGCTCTAATGTTATAGTCACGACACGCTAATAACGCAAACCTAAACAAATACCATATCTATATAGACTGCGCCATCGCCGAGTACTTTGACTTGTTCAACTTGTTTTCCCTGCCATATATATATATATATAACCATACTTATTAGATCTCTGGGTGTGATTGAGAGTGTGTGTGTGGGGGTAAAATTAAAATAAAAATAAATGAAAATTTGCATAAATTGCACTGTAAGTTTTGCATTTGGCATTCAACAGTCAGCATCCGCATCACCCATAAAATGATTTGTGCGGTTCCATTCACGCGAGGGTTTTCCCCTTCCATTATCATCGCCTTACCAGCGGAGTACAGTGAAAGCAAATAGTTATCTAACAGGCTCAATTGAAGTGGCCGCTTCCATTAACCCCAAAGCACAAATGCGGCAAACCTGATTGGTTAAGGTACTAAAAGTGGAGTTAGAAGCTTTAAAAACTTATTAAAAAGATATTTATGCGTTATGGAAATTATTTAATCTAGTAAATATAGTAAAGAGCAAGAGGATAGATACATTTTTAAAGCACTGTTTAATGAATGTATTTATGAAGTATTTGTATAATTAGCATTTTTTGTTGCATTGTTAAACGCTTTTAATACGTCTTTGTGACCATAAGCCAAGCCATTAGAAAAGCCATTAGGCATAAAACGATCAGCTTTTAAAATCAGTAAAATGAATTATCATCATTATTATTTTTAATGAAAAAAACTATATATTTAAGATGATCTTTCTGATGGGCAGTAAAAATAATTATGCACTACTATATACATTTTATAGATTAAAAACAAAGCCAACGACTTTGATTTAATATAGAGCCTATGGCCTGACCTTTCTAATAACTCAATCCATCAATCAATGAGTTACTCAATACGTCAATAGCTCTGTCCTAGCCTTCACAAATCGACCCTTGACCAAAAGCTTTCCCTTTTGTGCATTATTTACGTTTAAGTCATAAGTGTTAGGTTTTTACCTCAAGTATTATTAAGCGACACCACACAAATGCAGTAAAATCTCATTAACTTTTTGTCTTTTCTTGTTTTTTATGTACTTTTCCCTTAATATCATGGTATATGTGTGTGTGTTTGTGTGCCCAACACTCGAATCAAAAACCACAAAAATCGTTTTTCTTTCATTTGGTTGTGAATGCAAAAAACCAAAAAAAAAAAAAAAAATACTAAAAACAAAAACCGAACCCGAAACCGTGATTGACAATATGAAATTTTCTCTATTTCCCCCGCACTCGCCACAACACAAAAACCAACACTCAAAACCAACCACAGATGGGATTTTTTAACTTTAATCATCAGGTTTGTCGCTCAAGTCTTTTGTCTGCACAAAAATCTTCACAAAACAAAGAAAAAAATAATATTAAAACCTCATCAAGTAGAGTAGAGTAAAAAATAGAGTGCCAGGCGATCCATTCACTTCCACTTCACTTTGCCTGGTGTTGATGATGATGATCACTCACTCCGATCGTAGCTCACTCACAATTCACTTTCGCAACTGCATTTTGGGGCCACACCAGCCACGCACGTAAAGGTGTTAAAAAAAAAAACAAGAAAAAAACATTGCACATTTCGAAAAAAAGATATAGATATAACCGAGAAAAAGCTGCCTCACCTGACTGCACCCACACTTCGGTGTCTTCGTCTTCAGTTTTCTCTCTTGGGCCTGCCATTTCCTCAATTTCGGCTTGGGGTTTCCTGTTACGTAATCGTGGGCTCCAAATGCGGAATCCAAACATTTTTGTTGATATTCCTATGCTGCGGCTTTTTGCATTAACCTGTAAATTTTTGCACCTTACGCGGAAAGCTTTTGTACATATTAGTCACGGCTAAAATCTGCTGGCAAAGTCAAATATTTGCGATGATCTAAGACGCAGTTTAGTTGATTGAGGCACTTGCCAAAAAACTTAAATGCGCTTAACAATCACTTATTGTTTATTACCTCATGTCTCTCGCCTTTTAGCTGACGGCTGAGTTTCTTAATGATTAAAGTACAAAGTCACCTAGAAATTACTCTACTTTTGAATCACAGCACTTTCAAATCATCGATAACAAATTGTTTAAAAACAAAATGCATGATCCATCTTTTAGAAGACTTAACTTTTCTGTAAATAAGCTAGTAACTCTTTTTGCACCTAGCACATCTTTAAACTATATCTAAAACTTCAAAATTTTGAAGGGGAAAACGTGCTTGGTCATGTTAAAGAGTATTTTGTGGAGTAAGGTCGACGCTTTTACCTGACCCCCAAACAAAAAACTGACACACTGAGAGGTCATAGACAAAAGAGCACGTAGAAATATTAAATTTCATACACAAAAAAAACTAAATCTGAATGTGCAGCGATAAACCTAATGGCTAATATTATATTTTTGTACTTTTTCTAGGCCTACAAGCGTCAGGCGAATTCGGTGAAAATTGCCAAGATCACCGCCTTCACCATCATCGTGTCGTCCTTCGTTCTGGGATCCTTCATCCTGGCCTCATCCTATCTGCAGGCCAAGGCCTCGTGTGATCAGGTTCAGGCCCTCGATTCGGTGCTGGAAAAGGAGCTGATGCTCGAAACTCTGCAGCAGGTGGGCAAGGTAAGTCCAAAATATTATACATATATATATATACCGATATGCCAATCTCAACGATCCGTTGTGCTTCAATGATCCGCTGCTATGGCAGATTGGTATCGTGCTCGGGCTCTGGGCTTCAAAATTATATAGTTGGGTAATAATGGCCCGCATCGTTTGGCTGCACACGCCACAGATTGGAGTGAACTCCCAAAAAAACTTGGAATATTAAGCCAAATTAAATATAATTACCGGAAAATGTAGGTTTAATCTGAGGTAGCCGAAAATATATTCGCCGTTCGTGTGGATTTGATTGTAATTTCCCTGAAATGTTGTTGACTGCACGCGCTATTAGGTCCATGGTATCGCATACTTGTGACAGGCACTGTAAGGGGTGTGTTTAAACACGATATATGATATGAGATATATATGTACACGTATTAGCTTTCCATTAAGTGGGAATTCGGTTTGGTAAATAAGTAAACAGTTTTTACTAGAAAGTTTAATGGTTAATAGTTTTAATAGGTTTTAATATATAACTTAAAGCTATGTTAAATCATTTACGAGCTGAACTAAATCTAAAATTTATAAGCCACTGAGAAAATTGACCTGTCTAACTAACAGCTGATACAATTATTGGCACATTTGCTTGGCCGTAAAGTAGAGTTAAGTGTTTCCTGGACATTTTCTTATACACAAATCTTGCCACATAACTGCCAGTTCAATCAAATTGATTGAATAAGCACCTCAATAGCAATTTCGCATATTCACATGTAACAGCGGGTAACAAATGTTCAATTGTTAGCTTCCTTGAGAAATTTCACGCATGTAACCGTAACCAAATGGCCATTATAAAAAAAGATATAGACACACCATAAAACTATGGATATAAAAAAAAAGTCTGATTGATGATTGGATGACTGGGCAAAGAGCATAATTCAAAATTAATGACTTACGGTCGTATCATTTGCATTCGTGTCATCAATATTCAATTAGCCGATATGGAAAGTGCAAAATGAAACAAATTATACAAACATATAGCTTATAATGATCGGTAATCAGGTTATTCAACCCGATGTGCAGATGGCTTATGTAAACGAATGAACGAACAAACTCAGCGAATGCAACGATAAATTCAATCAAGCGAAATTCCCATAATTTGACGCTTAAGTGGACACCAAAATGGTGGAGTTCGCTTTTGGAGCTTGCGACATAATAACCAGAGAGCAAACAATTGCGAATCAAATGCCAGACAAAGTGAAAGCAGCAGCAGCAGCAGCAGCAGCAGCATTCAGTAGTAACAAAACATGTTGCAAGCCACATACAAAGATACGACTATTCGTACAACAACAACCAAAATCCACTCAACCGGGCGTGGGCGCAGCAATTGTTGCTGCTGCTGCTGCTGGGGCATCCAAAATGCCAGAGATCATCAGCTAAAAGAGCAGCTGCAACTAGAGATGGTCGGAAAATCGTGAAAGTGATTTTTCCCTATACTACTTCCCTTGCTGAACTGAATGCAATTGTTATGTGATCACCCAAAAAGCCAAACCCCCTAAAGTACACCTTTTTATAAAGGCTCATTATTGGGAATATATGATCCCAATTAATTTGATTGTGCGGCGATTTAATGGATAAGAGTGAAAGCTACCAATAATTGCACAGCAATCTTAATGAGCCATTGTTGCACTAAAGTTTGAAGTACACTATAAATTACTTTTTTTTTTAGAAAAAATAATATCAAATTTCGTGCTTTTTTAACAGTAACATTTATCATATAAAGGTAGAATATTATGAAAGGCTTTCTCAAAGGCAAATCTCAAAATGCCATTTCATCAAGACAATTTTGTTTCCTTAAGATTTGAAATGCAGTCAATGCACTTTATCTTAAAAGCCTCTCCACCTTAATGGTATTTCTCAGAATCCAAACGGAGTTAATAAATCCTCCACCTTCCAAAATCCAATTCCATACACCTCCACTGGCGTTGATATCTCCTGCTGATGAAGATCTTCTCACGTGGCCATCGCTTGCAACAGCCGTTCCATAATGCAATTTTGCTGTCATTTTGTGTCTTTTTTTTTTGGTTGGTTTCTTTTTGCCGGCTGGCGCCGCTTGGTACCGACCAAAAAAAAAGGAGAAAAACAACCTTTCAGGCAAACATCCCAAGCATCCAACAAAAAGCCATCAGCCAGCTCTCAGAGACCAAAGACCGAAGACCAAAGACCGGAGTTCCATTGTGGTTTTGGCCATTTGCCGTTGACTGTTTGCCATTTAAGGCGAGTTGCGCGCTTGAGTCTTTCGTTTTTTTTTTCTCAGTTTGTTTGTCGTACTTGGTTTTTTTTGTTATTGTTGTTGTTGTTTTTGGGACACAGCAAATGCTTTTTGGCCTGACGATTATGTAATGTACCGACATACAGGCAGACAAACAGCCAGCATATAGGTAAATATAATTTATCTGCTGTTGTGCAAAATCGTTTGGCACTTGGAAAGAAGAGGCACAGAGAGGAAAAACTTATTATGCTGGCTAAGCAAATGGATTTTTTTTATGGATGATTTCCCTAAAGAAATTGCCGTGAGCCGCCTCTAGAATTACAATTGCAGCCGGCGAGTGACGTGCGTCAGTCATTCGGCGGGCTATAAATAAAAGTTTTGCAAATTAAATGCCTACCGTCTGAGTTCGGACGGTTGTCTGTCATTTTAATTGCACAGAGCATTCAATTTGTAATCATTTAATTGTCATCTTAATGCGACTCGAGTCGATTCTCCACATGTCCCTCGCAATAAAAAAATTAGGGACAGACAAATGTTCTCTTTGTATTATAATAGATCTTATCTCCAGACGCGACTGGCCTTGAAATTCAACTACAAATGCGAAAAATAAACAATCAAATCGAGCGAACTTGTTTGCCGAACTGGTTGGGGTTTGGTTTCGATTTCAGCTGATTTTTTTTTCTGTATTTTTTCTTACTTTTTTGCTGTTTTCCTCTTACACATATGATTTTAAAGTGAAATTTACGGATTGTGTGTCACCTGGTTGGAGAGCACATGACTCAAGATTGACTCAGTTTTTGGTCAATTTTGCATATAGACAGGTTTTTGTGCGGCTTTTCTGAGAAGCTGTGGAAATTTTGTGGCATTCGTCACAGCGCTAAATTACTTTTGAAGTTGGAGATAGTAAAATAGTCATAAAGAAAATAAGCAATTAGTTATTATCTTAAATATTTAAAATATACACGACAGCATCCCCTTTCTGAATTTCCATTTTAAGTTCTTTCTTTTCCGTCTAAAGTGAACGGCAAACATCCAACTTTCAGCTCTATAAACTCAGACTTCCTGTTATATGAAAACATTGAAGAATCTTTAAAAATCTAAATACATAACTCAACCATCTAGAGGAAATCCGAAGAGAACTCGTCTCAGTTCAATGTCAACATCTTTTGTCAAGTACACGGTGACCTGCAAAATAAGCCATCCACAAACCGGATATATAAAACATTATCCAAATCAGCTTTATCCCGCTTTAACTCCACCCAACTCCTAACTCCCCCTCATTCGCCGTGGCTTGGCATTAATGAGGTTCATATAATTTAAATTTATTTTTCGTTTGTTTATTTCTGCGGCCATTGTGGCTGGGCATGAATTTTTGCTTAGCCACGATCCACTCGGTTACAGCTCAGATATAGCCATTTGTTTGAGTGTGCGATTATGTAATTTCGTGGCTGTTTCGTTGTTTTGTTTAGACTTCTCGAGCCGCGGCAACAACAAGTTTATTCCGATGGCATTTTACTTTTGGTTTCCAGCCAGTATGTAGGTTGGGGTCACATCTCCGCCGGGCAATTGACTGCGATGACTGCCACCGGGTCGGGTCTCTGCCCCTCATTGTTTCGAGCACGAAGAGCTGGCAAGAAAACCAGTAAAAATCACAGTCAAGAAAATAACGAAAACAAACAGAAACTCAGTTTCAGTTGAGGGCCTCGAACAACTTTGACAATTTTACGACAAAACGGTGGAAAATTGGGGGATATAAAATCGTACACGATGATCTAAGACTGAAAATTGGGGTTCAGTAAGAGTTGGTGATGTAGGGCTGTTTGGTTAAGGAAGTGACGTAAGCAAATAAGTACTTAAAGTTATTGATTTTATTATATTATTTAATAATATTATTATCTTTGCTTTTCAGGAACTTCCCCGTGCTGAACCCCTGCTGGGCGCTGCTGCTGGATCATCCGATGACTCCGAACTGCAGAATCTGGAGCCAGAGAGTCGCAAGACTGTAGCCACCCACGATACCGAGGAGCACTCCGACAAGGATAACTCCTACTCCGACAGCGATGAGACCGATGAGCTGCAGAAGTACCCCGGCAAAATGCCGCTCGAGCTGGACTTGAGTGACCTGGCTGCCGCCATTCTGCGCAACAACAAGAAGTAAGTAACAAAAAATGGATAATAAAAAATAATATTTTAAACTATTATTAGTTAGATATCCTAATGACATTTCTAATTTCTATAAAATTATTCACTTTCTCTACAGATCTCGCATGAACTGTGTGGTGGAGCGCAAGCACGCCGAGGAGATCGTCGACTCGCCCTCAAAGACGGTTGCCCTGCCCTTCGGAGTCAACCTGACCACGGATCCAAAGAAGGCCCGCATCACGGGCGAGCGTATCTCGATCTTCTGCGACGGCGGCGATGACAAGGAAAAGGAAGAGAAGGAGGCCAAGCGTCAGCGTGAACAGGAGGAAGAGGATTCCGATGAGGATGCCGAGCCACTGAGGCCCATGTTCATTCCCTTCCAGCGTGTGCCCATTCCCTTCGGACGCATTCCCGATCAGATGCCTCTGACCCATATGCCCCAGAGAATGATGCCTCCAGCCATGCAGATGCACCAGCAATTGCCTCAGCAACAGCAGGGTCCCATCATCATCCGCCAGCTGCCTCCTCCATTCCAGCATCTGCCTATGCGTCCACCAATGCCACCACAGGTGATCCAGGCCCCTCGCATGGAATCCTCCGAGGAGATGCAGATGCCCAAGGTCCAGACTCTGCGTATTCACATGCAGCAGATCCCCTTCCGTGAGATCCATGTGGCCGATGATGTGCCCGTCCAGATTCCCGCCCAGCAGCAACGTCAGGAGATGCAGCAGCGTCAGGAGATGCAGCAGCGTCAGGAAATGCAGCAGCGCCAGGAGATGCAGCAGCGCCAGGAGATGCAACAGCGTCAGGAGCAGCGTGAGATTCCCCAGATCCAAATCCAGCCCATGCCTTTTGGAATGGCTCTGCAGCGTGTTGGCATCACCGCCGAGGATCTCAGGAACATCCAGCGCATGGCTGAGGATCGCATCACCGATGAACTGCGTCGTCTGGCCGCCGAAGAGGGTGCCGAGTCCAACGAGGGCAGTGATGAGGATGTCTCCAGCTCTGCCGAACAGGCCACCACCGAGGCCCAGACCACAGTGCAGCAGCCACAGCAGACCACCCAGCCTGAACAGCATCAGCAGGAGGAGCAGCACCAGGAAGTCAGCCAGGAGCCGCAGCAGCCACAGGAACAGCAGGTGCCCCAGATGCGCATTCAGCGCTTGATCCTGCAGCCCCTGCCTGAGCAGCCACGTGATACCATGACCCCGCCCATGCCCGATCAGCCCCAGCAGCTGCCCTTCGGACGCATGGTCTATGGCCGTAGTCTGGCCCAGCCTGTCCGCATCCCGGTGCCCATGATGCAGGCCATTGAGGGAGGAGCCGCTGCCCCTGAAGAGTCCCAGCGACCTCACTGTGAGTACTTTTTCTGTTTTTAAATTAAATGTTAAATTAGCAATTTTTACTTTTTTAACGTAATCAATTTAATGAATATTTATAAAAAAACAGATTAGACTTGAAATTAAATCTCATTTTTCATTTTTTACTTAGTTTTTTATCCAAAGATTGGAAATTGAAATTGATTGAATTTTAAACCAGATTTAAGAATTAATAGTCTTATTAATTACTGCTAGCAAATGTAATTAATCTTTAGACAGCATTTTACCTTCATTAAATCCCTGATAAAAATGAGAAAAAATATAGATTAATCACCGAATAAATATGTATTTTTTTCTAAATCACAAATTAATAATCACAAATTGTTAATTTGTATCCACAGTCGTCCAGCCTCGTTCCGTTTAAGTAACAAGAAGACCACGCCTGTGATTGCTGCTGTGCGAATCGAATCTCGACGAGAGGGTAGAACGAGAAGAACTAGGAGAAGGAGTCATCATGTCCCCAAACTAAACCCCAAGAATCTATTGAATTGTAACCAGGTCGTCTCGATTTGTTTTGTTATTAAAGCAGCTTAAAAAAGTAAACGTAAAAACCAAAACAAAATCAAAAAGTTTTAAATATTCCTTTTAAACATTTTTGGCCTTCTTCTAAAAACGTTTTCTCTATATATCATATTTGTATATTTTATAATAACTGCGTGTATAACATTCCAAAACAACAACAACAACAACAACAACAACAAACACAAAAACGGAAAGCAATATCCTGTGAAAAAAAGGAAATTTTGAAAATTTTCTAAGTGTTTTTTTTTCTTCAGTTTTTTTTGAATTGTCTACAGTTTTGTTTTCACATACACACGAATAAATCCGATGGAAATTTTTGTACATAAATTATTATCGTATTTTTAATTAATTAATTGTCTTGTGTAGTTGATAGTAAATTAAGAAAGAAGCTGAAGCTGATCTGATCTTGATATAATCAAATTCTAAAACCAACGACAGCTAAGAGAAATTTGTACATTTTATATGAATATATATACTATATACACACAAACACACATTTTGAAGCGAATAAAATTGTGGATAATTGGAAATCAAAAATGAAGTGTTTTTTATTTAGTTCAGGGGAGGAAACTTAAAACTCCTACAAGAACTTTACTCACTGCTTATTCATTCTCGTTGTTATAAAAAAATATATTCAAACACCCTTTGATTTTTTAAATATTATTTTATTACCTATTTACCCACGATTTTGATTCTTTGAGGTATCACCCAAGTCATGCAAATTCGCATAAATCGAACAATGTTTTTTGTATATCCTTTAATCTCCCGCATTTCCTCGTTTTTACATTTTTGTGCTTGTCTCTCGTTTACAGTTTATGTATATAATATATATATATATATGTATATATATTGATCAGTGTAAGTTATATGCTTGTATATACAGTGTTGCATGTGCACAAGACAGGGTAATAACAACCGATGTCAGCAGCTTCCGTTGGCTCAGCAAGGATGCGCAATGGATTTGTTTTTTTTTTCTTCTTAATTTTCTTTACAATTACTTCTTGTATAATATAACATATATGACTAATCGTATGTTGCATTGACAAGTGGGGTGTGTAGCGGTTTGTTTTGATTTTTAGAGGGTTAGGGTTAGGGTTTTGGGTGGGGTGATGTACAATACGTTTTCGTAGCGTTATTATTTTTTCTTTAAAACTAAATTTGTCTAGGCCTTAAAAACAACAAAAAGACACGCTTGAATACAATATTACATGTTCATAACCAAAAGAATTATGAAGGAAACATATATACGGCGGTGGAAATAATATAATGGATCTAAACGCACAATCTTTGTTCCTGGTCGGACTCACTCATCACTTGTATCACTGATTTCACTGATTTAGTCAAGTTAACCATATCCTCTATATCTGCCTTTTCTCCGCCGATTTTCTCTGATTTTTTTCTAGGATGTAAAGCTGTAACAACGCGAACGTAATTCCATAATTAGGTAGTTATTATTATTAGCACTTCATCTCTTCGTTGACTATAACTACTGGGGTACTTTAATAATGGTTGAATGGGATGACTTCTTCTAGCCATTCTCACATTGATGACCCTCACAATTGCCCCAAAAGATGCAATTTCCGACGCCACTGTAGCATATAAGTGATACGGCTGTGAGAAATACAAGGCTGCAGATGGTGCAGGGTTTTCGCTCGAGGAAGAACCCAACCAGGTAGAGTACTATAAACATAACGTGGGTTTCCATTAGCGCCGGATTCGTGGGTTTCGGTATCAGTAATACGGGTAGCAGGCATTGTAGGCAATACATTCTGTGTGCGGGTGGGTGTGTTTTTGTTTTGTTTAGGTTCTGGGTTCTAGTCGCGAGAGCTCTGACGTGGTCTTCCGCGCGGCCTGCAAGAGTCCCAGGAAAACCCAGGGGGTCGAGGTTAGTCTTAATTGTTCTATAATTACTATCTACAGTAGTCCTGGGCAAAGACCAAAAACGTCAGCAGTCGAAAGATGTGTTTTGACTGGTCTTAAATGGATCTTTTCTCGCTGGGATTACCTCTTTTTGGGCCTCCTGGCGCTGACCTCTCGGTTTTCGGCTCGTTTAGTCGTTGGCTTGTTGTGCGTCGTTTAAAATTATCACATATTTACCCAAAGTACCTTAAAATCTCTAAACATTGTAAAGGTCAGTGTTACCAGATTAAGTCAAATGGTTCACTTATTACCCCTAAAAAATCCGTATTTGCCTCTAAATTCAAATGAGCACTGTTATTGCGTCAAAAGCATTTTTATAAAATTGCAGTTCATTATATAATTTATTGAAAATAATTAGTTAAAAAAAAAAACAAATATAAACTATTATGTTAGCTTCCACGCCAATAAAAATAAGGACAATCCGTCTCCTTATAAATAAGTGTTGGTAAATGACCGATTCTAATTCATTGGTTCTGAGGAACCAGTGGTACTTCTGCTGCCCGCCAAGAATGTAAATTTAAAGTCAACATTTTTTTTTGAAAATTAAGAATTATTGCATTGTTTTTTATAACAAAGTAAAAATACGGCATTTTATTTATTAATAGATAATTCATTTAAAACAGAATATAGACCTCATCCACTTTAAATTTTCTATTTGATAAAACAATAAAACTTAGTCTTTTTTAAGTCCAGGTGAAAACTGCTTAGGACTGCATGGACTTATAGTCATATATGTAGCTATCATGAAAAGAATGCTTCTACAAATGCATTTCGTTTTTATAGTTCTTACTACGGTTATATTGTGCATACTATCAGCTTGTTCCGATATGAATTTCAGCTCTGGCCATGATACCTACAAGAATATTTCTGTATATTTTAATTTTCTTTATGGCAGCGGTTGATGAACTCCCTTACTTAGACTAAACATTCCAGTAGAGCGTGTTTTCGTACATCGAAGGAACAGTAGCCAGAGGCAGCAGGAAAATCCATCCAACAAATCCAGCTATGTAAAGGACAATAGCCACAATTCGGCGCCAAAGATCCTGTTGCCACAAATCCTGCAAATCTGGAAGACCCATGTGATTGCAAAATGCGTGAACCAAAATTGGTGCCACAACGTGACCCGTTCGGGCAAATAAAAAGGCGGAATAGAATCCAAACAATGTGGTGTAGATGAACTGAAACAGTCCTATTAACAAGGCAGTGCTCAGCTCAACTCCCAAACTTAATCGCTCGGCTATATGATGCAGATGGGCAACTCCAAAGAAAAGTGGAGTTATAAAAACGGCGACCAATGGGGAGAAACTCTGCAGGATCAGGGGCATCATGCAGGCTCGGAAGACAAACTCCTCGCTTACAGGGGCCATCACATGGTTGCGCACCCAGATTATGCTGCTAAAAGATCCTCGCCAGTAGTCCAGATCTAGGATAAAAAAATTGGTTTCAGTCTCTTGTAAATAGACTAAGTATATATTATTAACAAACCGAAATAGGAGCGAATTGACTCATTTTGCATGTTGACAAAGATGGGTCCAATGAAGAGTAGCACTGTCAGACTATAAGGTATCACCACAGCCTGCCATAATCCTTCCAATCGGAATCCCAATAACTTGGGAAATGACTCCCGGCTAAGAAGTTCTGGTGATGAGAAGTAATAAACAAATAATGGTGCCACAACCATCACCATGGAGACACTGACAAATCTTCTTTTTATCGTAGTTGGATGATCCCGGTTGTGTTTTGTGCTCCAAATGTAGAGGCTTCCCACGTAGAGAATGGCTAGCGCCAAGCAGCAGATCACCGAGGTGACCACCGGGATCTGGGGCAGCGATTCGTAAACTACACGTTCCGTCATGGTAACTGCGGCTTCCACCTCACTCAGGTTTTGCATTCAATATAGGTTATTGCTCATTCTTCGGTGACCATAAGCCGAAAAAAGTACACAAAGCCAGCTGGGATAAACAGCTGATATCAGAATTGAAATGGTATTTACTAGTTCCATTTTGGTATTTTTACTAGTTAATAACATAATAATGTTTATGAAGAGAACATTTTTTGTAATAAAGAAACTACTTTATTTCTGTTTTAGGATAAAGAACAGCTTCATGGCAATTTAAAAATAATTTACGTGGTGAATTTAAATCACTTCGTACAAAATTGAATGTACTTGGTCACATTGAAATCTGATAAGCATCGTGGGGACGGCGGCGACTTTTGGTTGTGTTTTTAAACAATTATTGCCGATAAAGTGGGCCGGTTATAAAAATAAATTAATAAACATTTTGCAAAAATAATCAGTTAACAGCCAAGAACAACCGAGATGTCGTTCCTAATTAAAGCAGCCGCCGCAGCCCGTCAAATCGTTCATAAGGTTTCCGAACATATGTTCCCAACTCTTCACAAAAGAGAAGTTGAGTTTGACCTTTGTCTTCGCTTTGTTTATCTTTCCACGATAGGTGCCCGTTCGTCATCTGAATCTCCTGGAATTCCAAAGCAAAGATCTCCTCCAGAAATATGGAGTGGCCATCCAGCAATTTAAGGTTTTGGATAACTCCAAGGCCGATGCAGAGGTGGTTAATACTTTTGGTAAGTGGAGGAACCATGCCGGTGTTTATGTAATCTCTTGACTAATTTATGTTAAATGGCTTTTCAGAGTGCCCGGAATATGTGGTCAAGGCGCAGATTCTTGCCGGTGGGCGTGGAAAGGGAACTTTTGACAGCGGTTTCAAAGGCGGCGTGCATATTACCACAAAGTAAGATAAATAGTATCCGTTCCGGTTTCACTTCAGAGATTTTCTTCAAATTTTTTATATTTTAAATATTTATATTAAAAGAAGTTTTCCTGAAATAATAATCAGTTCCTAATATGTTTTTATAGTAACTTGTTTATAATCGAGTTTATAATTTTATGTGAAGCCGAGAACATAAATAATATAAATAATAATAGATAAGGCGAGCTAATATAATTGATTGTACTTTCGGCAGCAAGAGCGAAGTGCTTTCGCTCACCCAGCAGATGATTGGAAACCGGCTGATAACGAAACAAACGCCGAAATCGGGAATTCTGGTCAACAAGGTCATGGTGGCACGCAGTATCAACATCACCCGGGAGACTTATCTGTGCATCTTGCTGGATCGCGAGCACAATGGACCCGTGTTGATTGCTTCACCTGCCGGAGGCATGGATATCGAAGCAGTGGCCGAAGAAACCCCAGAGAAAATTAAGACTGTCCCCCTGAACATTGATAAGCCCATTCCGGAGGCAACGCTCTTGGAGGTGGCCAAGTTCTTGGAGTTTAAGGGAGATGCCGTGAAGCGTTGTGCCGAGGAAATCCAGAAACTCTATACGCTCTTCAAGGCGGTTGATGCCGTACAGATTGAAATTAACCCGCTGGCGGAGACCGATAAGGGAGAAGTGATCTCAGTTGATGCCAAGCTTAACTTTGACGATAATGCCCAGTTCCGTCAAAAGGATATTTTCTCCATGGACGTCACCGAGGAGGAGTCTGATCCCCGTGAAGTAGAGGCTGCCAAATATAATTTGAATTACGTCGCCATGGATGGTAACATTGGTTGCTTGGTGAATGGCGCTGGTTTGGCCATGGCCACCATGGACATCATTAAACTGAATGGCGGCGAGCCCGCCAACTTCCTAGATGTAGGAGGTGGTGTCAAAGAGGATCAGGTTGCCAAGGCTTTTGAGATCCTTACCGCTGATCCGAAAGTCAAGGGAATCCTTGTCAATGTCTTTGGCGGAATTGTCAATTGTGCCACAATTGCCAATGGCATTGTGGCTGCCTCGAAGAAGTTGCAACTGAATGTTCCATTGGTAGTGCGATTGGAGGGAACCAATGTGAATCAAGCTCGAGAGATCCTGAAAAATTCGGGTTTGCCCATTCAGACGGCCAGTGACTTGGATGATGCCGCCCACAAGGCCGTGGCTGCCCTTAATTAAGGGTAATTTTGATCAAGGAGAGAATGTCTTCCAGATTATCACGACGCACATTAGCATTTAAAACGGATAGGCCTTTTTAATATAAGTTTTTATTGACAATATAACCAAAATATATCATATTTTACAAGTGTGATTTTAATTTATGAAAATAATTTTCAAATATAATTTATACATGTAAAAGTGGCGCCCTCGTGTGTGCAGTACCTGAACCCCGTAACAGAGCTCGGCTCTGTAATGTAGCGAATGCAACCCTGCTTGTTATCGATAGCCAGCTTGAGCCAATCCGATTGCCAGTCCACACCCAAAACAGCAGCCAAACAAACATTTCAGGGAAGCAGTGAAATTCCAATAGAATTTCCTCAATCAAAGGATGCAAAAATCGTCACACTTTGCCCGCGAAGATTCCCAGGAGCGTCTACCCAGCAGCCAAACGCATACCCACATTGTGAACATGAAGAGACGTACTTTATCCGGAAGTTGTGGCGTTGGCGTCTTCGTGTTTGCTTTTGCCTTCATTGTGATTGCATTTGCAACGCCCAGTTGGTTGGTCAGTGATTACCGCATCACGGGCGCCAAGTTGGATCGCCTGGGATTGTGGGTGCACTGCTTCCGGTCGCTACAGGATGTGAATGACGATAGTCAACGGAGGTTCTTCGTGGGTTGTCGCTGGGTGTATGACCCATTTACCCCGGGCTACGATGAGATTCGAGGATTCCTGCTGCCCGCTTTCATGATAGCCACTCAGTTCTTCTACACCTTGGCTTTCATTGGAATGTTACTGTCTGCAATTGGGGTGCTCATATTCGTCCTTTGTGCTGGTCCGGATCAGAAGCATTTCATAACACTGATCAAGTCAGTGGGATACGTGCTACTTGGAGCCGGGGTAAGTGCAGCCATTGCGGTGATAGTTTTCGCTGTATTTGGCAACCGGAATGGTTGGATGCCGGAGCATGCAAATAATTGGTTCGGCTGGTCCTTCGTCCTGGCATGTGTGGGTACAGTGTTTACCCTGGTGGCAGCCACTTTGTTCCTTACTGAAGCTCATGTTCAGCACAAAAAGAGGATACAGTTCAAAGAATCGCAGACGCGATTCGAACTGGTGCGCGGATAGTCGCAGGTGAGTACTTGACTATATTAAAGTCAGGGTCAGTGGCTTAACCTTCTTGCATTGTCTCTTTCAGTCGCAGCAACTGGCATACTTGCACCAAGGAAATTACAAGCAAATTAAGAGGAAAACAAAACAAACACATTCCGTCCCCACGAAGAATTCTCACCCCAATCATTACAGTCGAACTTCTAAAAGACAAAACATCCAAACTCACATTTTCTGAAAGTTAAAGTTTCGTTCTTAAATGTTATATGTTTTTATGTTCTTAGCTCGAAAGTATTAGTAATTCTTCTAATTAGTTTTTCTATAATTAGAAACCTCTTAGGAAGATATCTTCATAAGGCTTGTCTTCAGTTTTTCATAAACTTAATAACTATAAAACTGTTTATGCAGAAGTGTGTGTTTGCCATATATTAGTTTCAAAAAAGTATTTAACCCAGAAATGTAAATTAGTTTAACTGAAAAATGTCATGTCATGTTTCGTGCCTAGAAACCTAAAGAAAATTGAGTTCAGAGAAGTTCGACTGTAAATGTAGTTTTTAGATAAGAAAGTTTATGCAATTGACAGTCGCACTCATATTACAAGCCTTCAGTTTTTGGTACTTATTAATCATCCATCCAATCGACCAAATCAGTTCCAAACGAAGACTGAATGTTTTTCCGAATGAAAATCACAAGCACCGCTACCATCAAACGAAGACGCTCAACCAGATGACTCATGTTCATGTAGAGTATTCTACAGTATTTGCATATCAATTTTCGCTCAATTGACGCCCTGAGACAACCACCACTCCCCCCTCAACAATTGTACGTATTTTTTTTGCAAAGTCGCAGGCTAGTTGAAACTAGCAACGAAATATTACACTCGTGCCTTAATTAGAGAGAACTATTTTTGTATAGTTCATAGTGCCTAAAAACCATTTATTGTTATATACCTGATCGGCCTGCCTGCGATGATGCCCATAAAACCCATTGGATTGCATAAACTTCAGCTAAGCTAGTGCCTTAATTAAGTGACCCAGAGAAAGCTAAGCGAATTCTGTCCCTTATCTATAAGAACATTCTCTTTTGTAATCGAATATTCCGCACAAAAATGCCTTCTTTTAAAGGTAATTAATAAGTAAGTTGTACTTTTAACCGTCCAATGCACAAAACTAGTATTTGTAACATATCTAAACTTCAAGAATTTAGCAATGTTTTTAAAAGCAATACAAACATCTTTTACCCCCTTTTACAATAATATTTGTAACATGTTTTATGTACAAACGACTTTTAGCTAAAGCGAAGAATAATAAAGTTTTTATTGTATACAACAGCTGAATGCATCTTTAAAGCGGGTTCAAGGCAGTTTGGGTCCAAAACTAAAACCGAAACAATGCATCTCATCCCCACTTTGGTGCATTCGACTTAGTTTTCCCATGGCGTTTGCATTTTGGGAAAACCGAAACAAACTTTTTGTTGTCAGCTTTTGTAGCAGCTGAGGCAATGAGTCGGATATGCATCAGTTTACTGGGGTAACAATTGATATGCCAGCGATTGTGGGCTGCACCATGTGTCAACCCAACGATTTCGAAGTTATCTTTTTGTGTCGGATTATTTGTTAATGATTGATGAAATCAGGGTATCTAAATAAAAAAGATATACCAAATTGTAATGGCTTTTGTATAAATTTAACAATTCTGATTGTTTCTAATAGGATATTGTTACGATTTCAATGGGCTGAAGGCAGTCTACTTGGTAAATGTATCATAGATTAGATTACTTAAGACCAGATAAATTTAAATGAGTGTGTCATCCAAAGCAGGAAGTAAAATTTCTAAGAATCATAAATTTCTATAAACGAATTCAAAAAATCCCCGAGAAATCATTTTAGAACAGTAAATGTCATCTCAAAAAATTATTAATAAGAACTAGTTTTAGTTTATGATATGTTATACTGCAAAATAGAAGGCATATTAAATTTAATTCAATAATCGATCTTCGGCAAGGGTGACTTTCAAATATCTTAGGCTTGCGACACGGACATACGTGATTAATGGTGCATTTAAAAAGCCATGGAATAAAATATTTAACCTGCGAAGGTTTAAGGCCTTTTTAAATCATCCGAATACCCACTAGACTATTAGATCATTTTGTCAACAATCTCTGACTCAACTCACCCGAGTCACTTAAAAAAGTCTTTTAAATGGAAACCATAACAAAATGAAATATATTAATTTGTCAGACTTATAAAGGCATAATTAGTAAGGCAGGTGGTAAGAAATATCGATCAGAAAAAAAAACCCCACCCACGATTTTGAGACCCGACTTGGCAATGACATTCAGGGAAGAGACGGAAAGAAAAATGGATCTTTTAAGCGATTAAGATTGTGAGGACTTGGTGAAGCGTGAAATCTCGCCGAAGATAGTTCGTTCGGATTGATGATGTTGATGGATGGATTAGCGTGCACATTCGCTATAGATCTGATTAGCGCAAAATGAAGTCGATTCAAACCGGATGCCTCGATGCCACGATGCCCCATGACTGACTCAGTCGCCCGTAGCCTTGGTGTTGAGAAAACTGCACAAAAATATGTGCTAAACGCAAATTTATTTACGGTTTTTATTATTATGGCCACCATATCGAGATATATCCACTACATCGGTGGTGACCTCACTTTCCGTTAGACTGGCAAACAAATCGGCTTACTTCACTTATCACACGGAACGGATTAAGAACTTTTGAAAAAAAAAAAAATAAACGCATCTTAAACCAAACTGACTGTGTGTGAAAATTGTCGAGTTTTCGCCGCACGGATTTCTTGTTCAGGGTTCTTCTGCTTTGCACATTCAATTTGATTGACTGACAGCTTTGAAATCCCCTTTGGGAGCAAATCGCTGATTACAAGTGATTTAAAAGCCGCGGTAATTATAAAATGTTCATGGGAAATTAACTTAAACACCGAAATCATTATTATTTATAATGTGGCCAAAGTATATGTCTTAACTAATTTATACATGAATTCATCAATGATAAATTAAAATTAATATATTAATTTAATACATTTTATTAGATAAAAAGAAGAATCAAACTAAAGGAGAATAAATTTTTTCTTAATTTGTTTAAAGAGGTTTCAAGATTTTCCATTTGCATAAAATGCTGCCATCACAACATATTCGTACAGTAGAACATGATGAGAGGAACCAGAATCTGAAGTTAATTTCGTGCCCGCGACGGGGCTTCATTAACAAAAGGCAATATACCTGTTCTTAGGCGCTGGCCAGAGATTAATTGCCATCGCTTTGGCCACAAAGAAACATTTTGCATAATATTTTCAATCAAATCGAGCGTCAATGAACGCTTATACACATTGAAATTAAGAGTTGTCGGTGGTATTTATTTTGTTTTGTTTTTGGGAATAAGAAAACTTCAAATCGAAACTGAGAGTTTGGCCTGCGATTACGCAAAAGTCACAAAAATAAACTGTTTATAATAAATAAGCAAAGCCATTAGATTGATTACTATTTGCCACACGCAAACTTTCCTCAAAAACCACTCTCTTTTTGTGGAGTTTGGTTAGTGCGGCTGCTGGTCATCAATAAATATTGATTGAGTCTGGGCTCATTAAAACTTTATGGACATCTCGATTTAATTTTATTTTCGAAATAGAACAACTTTTATGGCACTTTACACAAATTGGTCGGAGGCATTTGGAACGACTTCTGCCGGATTACCTTGTCCAGTTAATGGGTTTCATCAGTTTTAAGAGCTTTCCTTTCTGGTATTCTGATCTTAAATGTTTAAATGGTTTTTTTTTTTTTTTGTTTAAAGTCCAAGAAAAAGGACTGACTGTCTTGTGGAATCTTGATAAACTTGTGACTGCTGCTGACGTGGGTAATTAATGAGGAATTTATTTAATTTCTTGTTTTGGGTATTTTCAGTGTAAATCCTAAACGAGATTAGCATGCTTATAAAAGTTTCATAAGACCTGCGATAGTGTTCATAAAAAAAAAGCAAGTTTGCATCATGAATATGCAATCGAAAAGCTGGAACATTTCTTTATGGAGTTGAATGAATCTGATTGTCTGGTTTATTTAAAAAGGGGTTTGTTCTTTGAAGCCAAACGAAAGCGGAAAGATAAAATGAAATAACTTGTATTTATATGTGTTAAGACAAGGAATTAACTGTTTGGCTTATAAAAAACCCCAAAATTTTAAGTTTGATTTATATGTTAGGGTATTTAATGATTTCTATTTATATTTTCAACGAAAGTTCTTAGGGAAACAAAAGTGAAAGTCTTTCTTCAGAAATTTTGAATTATTCAAATTTTTGTTCTTTGCCTTGCAGACTTTCGCTGAAATCAAATGAATTTTTAAGCAGATTAGCGTTTCTGTAAATCTTCGTTGGCCAAGTTTTTAACATATGTTAAAACACTGCTTGACAGGTGAAATGTCACATCCAAAAATAAATCTTGAGAATCGTTAGGACCACCCGTGAAGTTAACCATTCAAAGTTTCACCTCTTATTTGACACCATCTTCAGAATAAGTATATACGAGGGGCGTGCGTCAGCAAGTTCCTTGAACTTCACACAGTTACCTAAAATAGACGAACGTGGCAGGGCGTCTGAGACAGTTTGGTGGCTTTTAGTTTAACTCGATGCTTAGTTATTATAGAATATTATATCACAGCATAACCAGTATCCTCTGGCTGACCATAATTCTGTCGCTCTTAGATATTATCATTCAAATGACCCAGCCCCAATAGCCACAAGTGGCCAATCCGGACACGCAACTTTGGCGTCACCAAAATAGTGCTGAGCCAACAGATCATTAGATATGCCTTTAAACTTAGGAAGGATGGGTGGTTTTCGGAGGGGGCAGCAACCTAATACAAAAACCTGAGACAATGCCATAACTTTTATGTAAAAGACACTTCATAACACTTTCAGATAAGAAACTCGTCTTAGTTATGGAAGAAAAGTCCTATTAACACTCAATGGCGGCCAAAAACAAGTTCAAGCTTTTAAAACTAAACTAAAATTTCATATTCTAATTTATGCGCACACATTTTGCCCGCATCAAATCAGACAATTTTTTTTGGCAAATAAAACCAGCTACCAAACGAACTTTGATTAAAATCAAAATCACAAAATCAGAAAGAAAAAAAACGAACAAAAAATAGAGAATGTGGTTTTGTGGTCCGCCCATCGAAAAAGTTCAGTTGTTTGCGACTGTTCTTGATTGGGTTTTAAATTTTGATATTTTGCAAGATTTTTTTATGATCTGATTTAAAGTGATCTTTGTGTGCTAATGACAAACCTGAGAATGGATCAAAGTTACCTAATTGAATTATTTCTATGCTAATTTTCTGTTTTTCCTACCCGAAATAGATCGTAAAATGTTTGCTGTTGTTTTATGTATATTTTTGCCTTTTCGCTCCCCATTAATATCAAAATGTGACAACGGAGATGGTCAACTTTTTGGGCCTCTAAAATGTTTTTTAGTTTGAAATCTTCTTTACTTTAGTTTAAATTAATCTTTGCTTTTATTTTGTGCGAAGCTTCAATGCCACCGTTTTTATATGTTATTTTGCTGGTTTTTTTAGTTCAGGTTTAAGCGTTTTTGGGCTTGTATTTCCTGGCCAGAAAATAATATCTAAGCAACGCATTATATTTCAATAAATCACAAGATAACAAATCTAACTAGCAGGTGAGGCGTTTGAAAGGTATTTTAAGTGGTGGGACCCAAGGAATCCTCAAGCTTTGTAGACAATCTCTCATCTTTAGGTATTTCTGAATCTTGACCACTTAAAGTTGCGGCTTATTTTCGTGTGAGCTTAATTTGGTGTCATAATTCAAACAAATACGCTTCGCTTATAAATTAATAAATATTTATAGTTTTAATGCCGGGCTTAGGCAAATATTAGCCCAAAACGTAAGCCCACATAAGCTCTGGTCAAAGTGTATCTCCAGTTTTTGGGCACTCGAAACGGAAGTAAAAAATTAAATTCAATCCATGGAAGTGAATATATTTCGCAATGGTGTTGACAGTCCAACGAAACAAAGGTGTATTGATTGATTGCAACATGTGGAAAGAAATTTGTTTGCAGTTTTGTCTGACCATGTTAGGCCTTGAAATGTGCACCACCCTCGGAGGAGGTTCCCTCTACCACAAATTAACTTGGCTACAAGAGGTTTTAATGTTCCCCTTAGCGTTTGGCAACAATTTGTATGCAAATGATTTGTTTATATGTTACCAGCTGCTACTACAACCTCCACCTTGGCCAAACAAGTTCTTGGTGTCTGATATCATTGATAAGATGGCCAGGCGGATTATGTTTCTGGCCAACTGCCTAAGACAATTGCGGGCTGTCACTCCATCAGAGCCGGTCCTCATTTGTCTTGGCATTATTTCAACTCTTAATTGGCCGCGAATTCTTTTTCACTCTCGTGAATTTCTCACGTATTGTGTGATGACCAGAGCTGTGAACAGGGGCGGATTGGAGGTACTAATTGGGGGCTTTTAAAAGGAATAAACCAATAGTAATAATAATAAAAAGAAGAACAATCATATTTTTAATAACAGTACCTGATATGTACGCCGTAATTACTATTTTAACACATTTTTAAATAAAGTAACCCAAAACGAACTCCGATCTTTTGACTCCGCTCCTGTTTTAGCCGAAAACCACATCATAGGCCTGTTATTCTTTTGATTATTACAAATTTGACTAATGCATTTATAATGAAACATCTTAGATGACATCATGCAAAATTAGTTCGTCTAGAAAAATAGAAACTACCAGAAAATCAAGCTAAGTTATGCCGGTTAATTAGTCACTCCTTAAATATGAAATCCAATCTGCTCTTGAGAAATTCCAAAAGAATTTCATGATATAATTACGAAATTATTCTCAAGACCGTCAATTGGGCAAAATACCCAGCTGTCATTAAACTCTGCGAAAATTGCAAACGGATGTAAATGTATCTTTTGCTTTGCATCTCTGACGCATCCGCGAAGATACTTTTTTGCCTTTCACTTTGGGCAGCCCCTAAAAAACTTCTCCTTTCAACGGTTAGCCTGACATTAAAGGATTACAGGGCGTTCTTTTTTTTAATCAAACTGAAATTAAAGTCCACACGATATGCCCGGAAGTGGCGGGAGAAGAACCATCGAGAAGGGGCGATTCAGGATTTCATAGTTGATTTATTTTTGGGACCAAGATTGCACAAGGGCAACATGGAAAAGTCATTCAACTCCGGTTACATAAGCATCGATGCGTGCGACTGCAGGATGGAAACAGCTGCTGGAGATGGGATGGAGATGGGAATATACGTTAATATCTGATATGTGAAGGTCGTCGTCGTCGAATGCAACATGCAACATGGCCAGGGATCAAGGGACTTGCCCTGCACACAACCATGACTCATTGGCTGTAGATCAAGCCATTCGACTGAACGATTTATGGTAACGATTCCCCCCATCTTGACGCAACATCTCATCTCATCTCATCTCATCGACTTGAGTCAGAGGCGTTGACTTTTGGTATTTTGTCAGTGAGACTGCAACAAATTGGTTTTGGTAGGCTTTCTAAATTTGGTGCTCAATGTACATATTCTGTGTGTGTACCACAAAAATGTTGGCCATTGCGTAGCTCACTCACTCACTGACTCGCCTCGGATTCTTTGTTCGGATGAAATATTGATCTCGGGTTAAAGTTGCTCATTTCTTGTTCCTTTTTCCATATCGAACTTGACTTGGGCTTGTTAAAATTGTATATTTCTATTTATATTTTTGATTTCTTGATAGTTTCGCCGGCATATGAATTTGATTAACAAAAATTTAACTTGTTTTGCGACTGATGATAGCTAAAAGTTTTTCGTTTTGGGGTTTTGTTCTCTCAAAGGTCGTTTCCAAAAAAAAATAAAAAGAAACTCATGTATTGTGTGACTCGTTGTGGTCATAAAAAATAAATTTTGTGTGGGCTAAAATTTGCAAAAAAAAAAATATATATATATATATATTTAAATTCGACGGAGCTCAAATTTGGATTAAACTCAATTTAAATATTTATGTGTAAAATTTCTTTGTGCCTTTTCACTGCTTGAAAATTACTTTGCCCACTTGCTGTTTTTTGAGGCTTATCTCGAAATTATGTTTAATAATTTTACTGTCAATGAAACGCTGTCAAAAATGCATTTACATATGAAATAAAATTAAAGCAAAACAAAAGCAGCGAGTTTTAAATGCTTCATTTCGTTTTTCCTTTTTTTCGGTCAACTTAAAGCTGCAAAAAAAACCAAAAAAAAAAAAAATCTTAATAATGCTTTGAGAATGTCGAAGGCTTTGGAGGATATAGATATACCCCGATTACTAAGCGATGTCAAGGTCATCATTCTTGGCCTGTAATTTAAAAGGAATGCTGAGAATGCATTTAAGTATTTGACTCTTTTTCATGTTTTTCTCAGTGAGTTGCGTGAATTAAGTTTTATTATGCATCCTTGCTTAATATTGCCTTTGGCATATTATTTAAAATTTATATGTTTTAATTTTTAACTAAGCCCACGTAGATATATTTTTCAAAAAGAGACCCAGCTGCGCTGGAAGATTGCATGCTGAGCCAATATTCGATTTCACTGGGAATGCTCTTTGGTTCAGAAGGGTATAATAAATTTATTAATTAATTAATGTAATATATATGGTATTAAAAATAAGTATTTCTAATATGTTTTAGGTAATAAAAAGGCTTTTTTATATAATTTAAATTATTTTATCATCTTAAAGAGCTTTTTAAGGGTATTCAACTTTCGTTTTCTATCCAACAATCCTTACTTATTTTCGTTTTTATAGTCGAAAATACTTATACATTGTCTTCACTTGGTGGGCTTTGGCCTTGACTTAAGCATTGTCATTAAATTCATCCTGTTTTAATGTCCAAGAGCGAAGAAGCTGATTATTTTCTGTGTCAATTGCTGCATTCAAGAGCAAGCCAAGTTTTCGTATTAAGCTGAAATTGCTTCCCCGTTTTCTGCCAGTCGAGCCATTTAATCCGCAAAATTTGCTTTAAATGTCAGCAACTCTTAAAGAAAAAATGCAAAAAAATATATATTGAGAAACATTCTAACTAAGCGGATCATCAAACGGAAGCGTTTCGCAACTAAATGAAAAGGTGTCTGAATTATGGCAAATGGATTGGTAATCCTATCTGACATTGGGTTCGTGATCTCAGAGATTAATTTCTTGGCTACTGTGTGAGTTCATTTCAAGATTTAGAAATATCTAAATTCTGGCTCATTTTGTGATCAATGGCTAGCAGCAAAGTTATTTTAATTATGCCCACTCCCCTCCCCCCCTGCATACACAGGAAGAAAAATTAGTATATACGGAAATCATGCAAAAACGTGCGTCAAACATAAACTTGCCTGGTTATTTCTTTTTTTTGCAGAGCTTTAATTAAATCAATAAACCATCTAAATAATTTTTAGCAAAGTATAAAACCTCAACGTCGGGAGCCAGAAAAAAACAACATTCTATCTATCTATGTATAGCTAAGATATCGCTCTTCGATTAACGATAAAATTAAATCAAAATAAACACGAAAAACTCGAATTTTCAATTAAAGACAAAAAACGTTCTTTGAACAAACAAAAACGCAAGACAATAAAACATAAAAGAGAATAAATAAAATAAAAACAAACAACAACAACAATAAGAAGAAAGAAAAAAATCAATCTTTTAATATTAATGAACCCTCAAGAACCTGAAAGTGAACTTAAATTCTTGAGACACGCAAGCAGATCCTAGAGATTTCTCAGCGAGAACATATCGAAAGACCGAGCGATTCGAAGAGAGTGATCAATATATCACGTATACGACCCGCGTCTCCGTTTCGTGGCTTAGTTCAAGCTCATCTCTCCGGCGCTTGGCCAAATAAATTAACGAATCCGGCGAAAAAAAAAGCAAACTCGTTCCACTCACACACTCACGCACTTTAAGCCAGGTTCGTGTATTGGTTAGGAGCTGCTCTCAAGTACGATTTTTAGTCTTTTTGTGTCGAGTTTGTTTTTTTTTTTTTTTCGCCTTTTTGTTTCGCGTCTGCCTCTGTTTATATGGCTAAGACCCGATGCGTTCATCTTCAGTTCGTCCACATCGGTCACCACGGTATGAGCTCTAGTTTAGGCTCCTAAAAGTAAATACTAAACAAAATCACTGTGATCAACGGCCATCCGAGCCTCAAGCGAACTGTACTAATTGCAAGGATAAACAAGACGGAATATTTTTGCTAGATTCCCAATCTTATAGTGCTAAAACTCTGTGTGCCTGTAATCTTCGATTTGAAAACAACTAAAATATCAATTTTCTTCTTTTTCAAGATTGGAAAAGGGATAACTGAGTTTATTCCGTTGTTAAATTCTAAATACCTAAATATTTACTGGCGTTTCTTGTGTCAAATAAACCATAAAATTCATTGCAAAATGACGCGTGCAGCTCTTTGCATGGTAAGTTAATCTTAAATAAAAAAAAAAAACTATTATTGAAAATGAACAGAAAATAACACCACTAGTAGGTTAATAAACCATTAAAATAACATATAGACAAAAAAGCCTTGTAGCCTTTGAAATGGAAATAAGCTATAAACTTTATGAAACTTAATTCGTGTTATTTAAAATAAATTGATTTCTTCTGCCGGAGGCTGGCTACCGAAATAGCTGTTATTTAATTTCCTATTTTGTAATAACATTTAGCACCTGGCTAAAAATAATGTCAAACATGAGATGCCAATAAATACGTGAGAGATATGTCTGCTTCGCTTGTTTGATTACAAACGAATAATAATGCATGGCAACCAACCAAGTTTGAAGGCCTCGGGCTCGAAACTGCATATAGAATATTTGTAGGCAATATTTAAGACGGAATTCCTCGTTTAACGAGCGTTAACAAGTCCGGGTCAAATTATAACTATTTCGGTAACTGTTTTTGTTTGCCAAAGTGCGGAATTGAAGGCAACTTAGTAAGGGGGGGTTGATTATAGTAATAATAATAGGCAACCGGCATTTTTCTAGGCAAACAAATACAAATACCGGCAATTTCGTAATCAACCGATGCAAACGCAGGTACTACTATTTGTTTAGCCGAACAACGCAAAAGCAAAAGTATTGCCCAGTTTTTTATTTGACTGGAATTTTTTTTCGATGAGCTCCTCACTTTGCTGGATTTTATTGTTGTCATTCGAAATCGAATCGATATTCGTAAATTCTGTTGTTTTAAGTCAGACGAGAAGTCGAAGTCAACGAGTCAGCGGACAAAAATGTGCCATTGGGGGAAAAACGTTGTTTACCAAAAATAACGAATTTCTGGGTATCTAACTAAGATTCAGAGAGAGAGTTAAATGCAAATTATTGCCGATTTTGTTATTGTCTGCACTATGCAAATTCGTTTTTTGTATCATTTGTCACGTTTTTTGCCAAAGGGAACTATGCTATATAATATATATGTGCGAAAGTTAAGGCTAAATTAAATCGTGAGTCAAGGACTTGCTTCATTACGAAAGACTATCACAAACGAGTGCTAATTTGATTATGGCCAAAAAAAAAGAATTCTTAGATAATATTCAGCCAAAGCTGTTAATTGTTTTTTTGCTACTCTTTTTTATGGGCACCCAAATTCCCCAAAAGGTGCCATAATGATGCTCTAAGTGAGCGCCGATATAATCTCGATTTTGGGATAGAAAAAATGGTTTCAGTCTGGCGCTCTGTCACCTGCCAAAATGACCCCTTCTACGGTTGGTCTTTTGGGGTTAAGCTTTTGGGTTTCGGAATTTATCACCGTCGCCTGCGGCTTAAGCCTCAGTTTTGGGCCAAGATAGTCTGTCAGACACGTACACTGGGCAAACAAAAAAAGTTAAGAAAAAAGTCCAAGAGACGGGGGCGAAAAAATATTGTTAATGCCCAGCGGCACGGCGTTGACAGGGCATCTCATCTTGGCCCACAATTCTTTTTATTATAAATTTGTTCTCCGACTTTGTTTGTGCGGAATTTTAAAGAGTCCGCGGAATTTTCTTCATCCACGCTTTTTCTGCTTAGTGCAATTTGAAGAGATTTAATCGCCCAGTAGGCAAGTTGAGTCATAAAATGGAGTAGCAAAAGTCGAGTTTGGCATGACAAACAGCGTTGGCTGCTGACTTCTAGGCAATTGAAATAAATTACCGCATTTATTTGGTTGTAAAATAGAGCGTTAAGCGTGTCGAATGAATAGTTAAATCTTTACAGTTACAAGGGGAGATGGGAAACTCGAAGAGAACATAAAAGATTTTACACTAATTGGGTTGATAAAAAAGTCCCTTAACCAATCGGCAGGATTAAACTTTCCTTTGAAGTAGAAAATTCTTAGCCAAATAACTTTTGGCCTACCCTTTAATGAACTTCTTTGACCTGGGCAAACTTCTACTCAGAACAAACTTACATAAGAGTTCAGGGAACTTTATTGACTATCCCATTCACTTTTATGGCTCATCAGTTTTACTAAATTTTTTGCTACTCCTCGCTTGACTTTCGATATTTAGAGGCCCAAAAGGTCTAGTTTTTTTTTGTTGTCGCATTAATTTATGGAGCTCCTTTGTTGGCATATGTCTATGGCAAATTTTTAATTTGAAACCTATATAGAGGGGGAGAGAGATGAGTGTGTATCTAAAATACAAAATCTAGAAATGCAAATTAGGTCTTGATCGCTTGTCGGTGATTAGAAAAAGACAATCGCCAAATGCGGCGGCTATGGAGATATTTATGGAGGCGAAAATAGAGGAAGTCTTCGGGGCGGGTTTAAGTAAAAACGAAAACGTTATACAAAAAGTATTTATTAAGCACCAGCCACCACACAAATGCCAAAAGTTGAAAGTAAAAGTTTTTAAAAACGAAATGATGTCATTCGGGATGTTCGAGCGTGCCAAGCCCAACGGTTTATTTTTTAATTGCTTTAATAAATCAGAACAAGTCCAGTGGAAGTTCACTGACAGCTGCAATGTTAATGAGCTACATTCAGTGGACAAATTCTCAGCTTTGTCTCAGATCAACCTGGCTAATTCATTTGTCTATCGATGACGACGAATTGGACGACTGTTCATTAGCACGGTTCTGCTCTCAAAGAATTCTAGATACGGTGCTAATTAAATTCGAGTCTGGATTAACTGGAAAATCCGAACCGAAAAGGCCATCGCCCATAGCTGGTTAGACTCGTTTCCCACCGAATTTTATCGCTCGAATCGGAATTGAATTTTTTAAACCAAAGTTTGCCATATTCTAATAATTCCTTTTGTTACTGAGGTGAATTTTTTGGTTCGTTGCCGGGTAGGCTTTCATCATGAGTGTTTGTTAGCCATTTTTATTATTGTCTAACTTTATGTAAATGTTTGGCGGGGAGTGTAGGCATATCTTGAAACAGGAATTTCACAATTCCCCAACAATGTTTCGTTGGAAAGAAATTTCACAATTTCATGCAGCCCGAAACTGCATCCCAAAAACACATAAAATAAAAATATAAAGATGTCATCGATTAAGGTCGCCGTCCCACAGCCAGTTGCATTTTGATTCGATTTATAAAAAAACAAGCAACATACATATTTTCTTGTTCAATTTGTTGGCCGCCGGCAAAAGATCGACCTTGAAAAGTATAAATACTTACACGAAAAAAGTTTCGCTCCAACCGCCAAAGGGCAAAAGCAGTCAAGACACTTCAGCGAAAAGTGTGAGGATGACTAAACCGGTTACTTTTCGAATGATGGTTATTATGACTATCGTGATGATTACGATGAAGAAGACGATGTACACGAGAAACCATGTAAACAGCCATAGGAACAACCGTCTTGTGCGTGCGACTAAGTCGATTAATAAATTGTTTTCTCAGATGTGAGTTATGCAAAACTCTTCAAGATTCATTGGCTCATTGTGCATGCGCTCATAGAACGCTTTGGTTCTCAAGGCGTAGCTGCATGCGTTTTTTGGGTCACAACGTCAGTTGCCACTCGGTTGCGCATGATCTATGCGACTTGGAATTGATTTACTGCATTCGCAACTTGAAAATCACCTCTTCGCACTTCTTTTATGGGCGACGTCATGTATACATAAATTTTGGCCCACATTAGTTGTTTTTTTTTTCTTTCAAAGTTTAATTGATTGGCAATTGATGTGCGGCTTTGTGCAGCGATCAGCAGCTGAGAAGCGGGCTTGGCAGCCCCTTCACTCAATCTGATAGTTTAATTACCATTTTTTGGGCTAGCCCAATTATGAGATCAGGGTAAAGTTTTGAGGGCTTTTCAATAGAGAGCAATTGGCTAATAAAGATGAAATAAATATCTTTAAAGAAGAAGATGGCTTTGAAGAACTTGATTCAGGAAACCATAGTCCAGCCATTTCTGATCAATTTAGTTGGATTTATGGCTCTCCTGTCACAAAAGTTTCTCACCCACTTCATTGACAATTCAAAGCTCCTTGTCCCACCTTACCAAAAAACATAAACGACATCAATCAATCCATCACTTTTTCCTTAATGTCAACGAAAACAGTTTTCCTTGACTTTAAGTAAAGGGAAAACTTACACAATATGTTAGTTTCCCATGAGTGAAAGACAAAGTTTCGAATGTAATCAACTTCCATAATAAGTTAAAAATCAATAAGGATCGAATATACGGAAAAACTTTTGTAATTTTAACCAACAGTTTTCACTTGTCTTTCCTGGCCAGACACGCAATGGTGAAATTGTTGAACAAAAAATGCAAAATGGGGAAAAAAATAAAATTTATTTATGAAAAACTTGCCCTCCGGCTATGTGGGTGAGATGGAAACGCGACCTTTTGTTGTCAGCAGCTGCTAGATATCATGGCATAATAAATTAAAAACAGAAATGTATTTTTTATGAACTCTCAAAAATTTCTGTATTATTGATTAGTGGTGGAGATTTTGGAGCAGGCGATTTGGCAACAATTTAAACTTGGAGATATGCCAATCAAAAGACAGTTATCCGTCGAGCCACCGATTTGCATTAATGAGATTTCATATTTCTTTTGCCTTTTTGCTGACTTTGGAATCTCAATCAGAAATCTCGAATTTCGAGCCGTTTGATGGCCGCGATAGGCAAATAAATTTGTTTTATGAGAAATTCATTTGTTTTGTCGCCGCATTTTTTGGTTTCCTTCACATGGTTTGGTTTCCACTTTGTTTGCACCCACAAAAAGACGCAAAATTATTGACCTTATCGCAAAGCCATTGATAGATACGAGTAGATGGAATCTATGGCGGGTGTTAACCATAAAATGCCATTGTTTCCCATTTAATTACTGCAATCCCTCTTTAACCTTAAGCCAAGCACACCCTCATCGTCGCATTGATGGCGGCTCAATTTGGCTATGAACAAATCTATCAAAAAATTAAATAACGAATTGATTGTTTAGCATATTGTGAAGGTCATTTTCCGCACCTGCTTTTTTTCTTTTTGGCCACGAATTAAGCGACATATTTAAGAATTATGACTCGTCTTTTGAATTCTATATTAGGATGGGGCTTTTAAATAATTAAAATTTGGTAAAAGAACTCGTTTGTATAAGGAAGTCTTGGCCATACCGGAACTTGGCTTGATTTTATTAATTCTATGGGCAATTTATGCAAATTAATAAACGAAACAATTTCGTAATCTCAGATATTAAGGCGGAGATCTTCGGCCACAGAGATGATCCAACGATTTTGTGGCACAGTTAAGAGCTAAAACCTGTTGCCATTGGTAATCGATTTGCTGCTGCCACTCCGAATGCCATCAAGTGCATTTAGAACTAAGCTAATTGTCCATTAATGTCAGTGGAAGCCAACTAGTTTTTCGTTTTTCGAACTATGACAAATCTTGGGAAATTAGCATCTGCTAAACAAAATTTCAAAAATCCAGTTCCAGTTCGCTAAAAAGTCCGTCAACATTTGACGAGCGGGCCAAGAATGCGTTGTGGTTTGATTATTATGCCTTTGACATTTTGCCAACAAAATCGGTGAACGGTTTTTATTTTTTTTTTGGTACTTTTCGCTTTGGTTTCGAATCGAACCGGATCTAAATGGCTGCTGATTTGCTTGGGCCTGTCGGAGATACAAATAACCAAAAACGAGCTCGAGTTTTTGACTCATCTCTGGCCATACAGTATGCAAATTGAGCTGCGGTTAGCCGAGCCAAGCCAAAACTTTAATCTTTGAGATACTTTTGTGGGGGCGTGCCATGAATGTGACAAATCTTTCGACAGTTGTTGTAAGTTTTGGTTATTTTGCTAGACACATTAATTAATCATTCGCCTTCGTGCTTTTTTCTTACTCTATTCATTTCAGGCCGTCGCTTGCATCTTTGTGCAATGCGTCTACTCTGCAAAGTTCGACGAGCAGAACCGTCGTCTTATTCTCGACATTAACGACCAAAAGACAACGAACCGTCAATACTATTCGTCAAACGTTGACACAAGTAAGTGATTTTGTTTAACAATTTTCCTATCCGTGTCTATCTAAGCCGCTTGAAACCATTCCAAACATCCGAAAAAGTAAAACTTAGAACAATCCCAAAAAAACCATTAACTATGTAAAAAATCAGTTGAACTTTGTACTGTCCATCCATTTTTGATATGACCCATCCATGCAGTTAGTTAGTCCTTGTTTTTGTTATTTATATACCACATAAGTAGTTAATTTGACCAACCAACATTGTTATTGTAGTTGTTAGTAGTACCTTAGACGTAAGTATTTGTATTTACAACTCCCCCGAAAACCCACCCCTTTTGATAGCTCAACCAACTTACATTAATTAATCTATATCCCAAAATCGAAACAACAACCAATTGTAGTACCCTTCTATATATATATACATTTATATATATCTCCGTAGCAGCTTTACTAAACTCACCCAGTAGAAACCGTAGTATGCGTCGTAGCTATACTCAAATTGTAAATATATACACGCTCAACAATCAATCAACCATTTACCTATATCTCTCTCTCCTCTCTCTCTCTCTCTCTTATTCTATGCTACTTTCTCCTTCTCTTACATACAAATATATACACTTCTTTCAACAGTTTTATGTAGGCATTTGCGTTCTTCAGTGGCCAAAAGTTCTACATGAAACCTCTTTAAAAATGCTTCGCATACTCATAACTCTACCTCACCACCTCAAAATTGTTTACTCCAACAGAAATCCAGAAAAAAATGATAAAAAAAAAAATTAAAAAACAAACCAACAAACAGCACACAACAAACACCAACATCTTCTTTATACAAAAAAACTCATCTGATTAGGTTCTTTGTGAAACTTTCAGTTACAGCGCCCTTTAAGAGATGTTAGTTCAAAGTCAGTTAGTTGAGAGTCTTAGGGTTATATAAACACCACATTTACAGGTCCTCACAGCACTACAAAAACTACTAGTACTCGTCCTACTTGTACTATTCAAATTACACCAAACAAAAACGTTATACTCTAAACATTACTCTTCCAAAACCCAAACAAATCCCCAACAAACCACCAAAAACCAAACCAAAAACGACACGATCATGATCATCCAAAAGATGCCTATCGGTATGGCTACGATGTCGGCAAGACCGGCAACTTTCATCACGAGACCCGTGGTCCCGATGGAGTTACCTATGGCTGCTATGGCCTCATCGATCCCTACCATCTGCTCCGGGCAACACACTACGTGGCCGATGCCCACGGTTACCGCACCGTAGAGCCAGAGAAGCCAGTGGAGACTTTCCCGCCACATCTGTATAACGAGACTGACGGCGGTCCCTCACAGCCGGGTATTCTGCTGCAGTGGGAAGAACTGTATTTCCCCATTGGATGTGGAAAGTTTGCGAATGGCGCCCAACACGGTGTTCCATTCTTCCTCGAAGATGTAAGGGTAGCAGGAGGAATTCCCTCGGCGGTTACTGGTCATTTCCTAGAATTCTACTTACCAAAAGGCAACTTATGGTTGTTTGCATGCATAGATGACAAAAGAGTTGCCCTTTGGATAAGACCATTCTGGAACATGACCAAGATTACCACCTGGGAACCCCTTCTAACCGGCCAAAACATATTTTACAGTTCAAGAACAAGGGCGGTAGCAACGATGCGATACCATCGTTCTCAGCTAACACAATTGTGATCAAGGGCTCCGACCAGAAGAGTCTGCCCATCCACAAGCCCCTCGGGCCATTGGTGCCCCAGGGCACGGGAATCTTTGGCACGGATAAGGGTCATTCGGATCTCAGCCATCCCGGCGATCAGGCGCCGTCGTTCCATTCGGTGAACACCCTGCTACCGGGCAGCAATAGTGAGCAATGAGCTATAGAAGGATCTACGGATCGGAAACTGCAAAGTTTGTGTCCTTTTAGATGATGGCCAGTACGTGCCGGACAATAATCCCTATGTACATGTGATTGGACCCAATGGTGGTAACGGAGGCAGCGGCTCTGGAGGCGGTTTCGGTGGAAACGGCGGATTCGGAGGCGTTGGCGGTTTCGGACCCAATGGACCGGGTGGTCCTAATGGACCAAAGGGACCAAATGGACCTCCGGGACCACCGGGACCACCTGGCGGCTTGGGTCCGGTCGGCGCGGGAGGAGGAGCCTCAGGAAAACCGGTCTACAAGGACGGCGATCGCACTGGCCTGGGCAGCGGTTCCGGAATCGGTTCTGGTGATCGCATTAGCACCGGTAACGGTGGCGGTGTTGGTTCCGGCGATCGTTACATCACCGGAAACGGTGGTGGAGTTGGCGCCGGTGATCGTTACACCACCGGAAACGGTGGTGGAGTCGGCGCTGGCGATCGTTACACCACCGGAAACGGCGGTGGAGTTGGCGCCGGCGGTCGTTATACCACCGGAAACGGTGGAGCCGTCGGTGGCGATCGTACGGGAGCCGGCAGCGGTTACGGAATCGATGCCAGTGGCCAGTATCGCCCGGACAATGAGGGAACCTACACGAGCACCTACACGCAGACTGAGACCGGTTTTCCTGGGGCCATTCCATATCATCCAGGTTAGCCCTCCAACGATTTCTCTATTGGCTATCGCATGGAGAGCAAAATTTGAACGAGCTGCGGATGGAGCGGATTAAATGTAACCTCATATTAAATTATCCAATGACAATCAAGGTTCCACTCAAAAATATCGAAATATATAAATCATACTAATGCGCGATCAGTTCGTTCAAATTTCTCTCTTCAAGGCTTTTAGTTTGTAAGATAGGAATATGTCTATTTTACCATAATTCTTACTTAAATTTTAAACTATTTTAAGGACTTTTCGTTTATTTTCAGCAAAAACAAAATGATTTCGCACCTAATTTCCAATATTTTTTCTATAATTTTATTTTGCAATTTTCCCAAAAAAAAAAAAAACAAAAACCAAAGAACATACTCGTACACACACACATATAAGTCAGGCAATGCTAGGGCACGTTTTTTGATTTTTAGTTATCCTCTACAAGAGCACCTCTCCCAAGAGCGCACAATCCCAATCTATATCTATATACCTCTATACCTCACTCTTTCTATCCCTCCTGCACCAAAAAAAAAAGTTATCGAACGAAAAGAGTTATCGAACCAATTCCAATTCGATCACAAATCCTGTTTCTCAGCACCTTCATTTGGCTGAGATCCATTCACAGTTATTTCACCCATGCTTGCACCGATCCTTCATTTCTACACCCACCCACCCACACACACACACCCACACACAGTTACACCCACACAAAACTCATATTTATTGTAAAATAATAACACGGCACATACAACAGAAAAAAAAAGGTGAAACAAAAACCCGCTTGAGCAATGACTATTAATCAACTCTATAACTGCAACTAACAATTAATATCTGTGATTTATTTTAGTCTGGTTTTCGGTGTTCCTGATCCCCCTCCTCCTAAACTAAACCCATAGTTTAATACTAATTCCATTCTACTTGTTTGCTTTTTGTTGTTATGATTTTTGTTTACTCTGGTGGTGTTGGCCTAGATCGATTAGCATGTAACCTTTGAATGTACTCTAATGTTATGTAATTGTACTCGTATATAGAACAGATTTTAGTAAATCCATTGTTGTAGTTAATATATTGTTTAATTTATGTAGTTACTAGTAGCTAGTAGCTGTAACTGTAGTTAAATCGTGAGCATGTAGAATTTAAACTTTATGCTGCACAGTTTCTAATCGAACGATTTTTATGATCTTCAAATCTACTCTCTAGATAACGGTAAATATAACGATAACAGCGGACGCTATAACGGTGAGTTATACTAAAAGGTATAAATAGGAATATGAATACTTATGTTTTCCCATTTACATCATCATCAGGTATTAACGATGGTCGGTATTATCACGATGATTCGGGCAAATATGTTCACGTTGAAGGCCCCACTGGACCACCGGCACCCCCATATGTCCATGTTGTTGGACCCGAAGGCGGATACGGCGGTAACGGCGGCAACGGCGGCAAGGGAGACGGCGGCGGCGTAGGCCCCGGCGGCCCAGGCGGACCTAAAGGACCCGGCGGTATAATCCTCGATAGATCTTTGGTTTAGAAATTACTTTACTAATATTTGTTGATCGCTTTCTAGGCCCCAAGGGACCCAACGGACCTCCCGGACCTCCCGGCCCACCCGGACCACCTGGTAAGTTTTGGATAGCTAACTGATAGATCACAGATCTTACAAACTTCATTCTAATCATCTAGGACCTCCCGGACCTAAGGGACCAACCAAGCCTGGACCATTCGGACCCCCGGGACCTCCCGGCCCACCCGGACCCACTCGTCCTGGACCTTATGGACCTCCCGGACCACCCGGCCCACCCGGCCCAACTCGTCCCGGCCCACCAGGTAAGACCCCTCCAAGAAAACAGCTAAAAATTCTGAAACTAAAAAAACTATTAAATTTCAGGACCTGCTCCCAACGATCCCCGTTACTCGGACAAGGAAACTCCCGGCTATCTGCCACCAAACCAACCGGGTAAAATCTCCAAGCCACCACCACCTCCATCCTACTCACAAACCATTGAAATTGAACCACCAAAAACAGTTTTTAAGCCGAATTACGAACACAATAATGATTATGCTATTAAGAAAGTACCCGTAACGACAAAGCCACCACTAACCTATATTCCTCCTTCTTTCCCAATCACTCCAAAACCCTATGTTCCCGTTCCCGTTCCTGCTCCTCAACCTCCGCCATCCCAAAAAATAACGACGACGATCGTACAGCCAAAGGTCCCGGCTATCACTATTGAGAAGGATAAGCCACATAAGAGCGTTACTTCACCGCCAGTGACAACGGGTAATATAGAAAACCATACGTACTTGCCACCACCACCACCGACTCCCAAATACGTGACCAAGACTCCGACTCCGATTCCGACTCCAAAACCTACTCCGAAACCTACTCCAAAACCGACTCCTATTCCGATTTATTACGAACCCTCGACACCACGACCTTTCGAAAAGGTGGTTGTGACCTCACCACCACAAATCCAGTACCATACACCACAGGTTCCCAATGTGGTTATTCCCAAACAACCCGTGACAGTACCGTACAAACCTGTGACACGACCTCCTCCAGTTTACGTTGAACCCAAAGTAACGCCACGTCCCTCTCCCCCATTACATGTGCCATCGATCAGCGATCAGTCCTGTGTTTGTAACGCCGATAAGACACACTCATCGAAAAGCACCCTTACCTCAACCACAACCACAACCACCACGAACTCCTATCCCAATCCCGCCTCCGTTGACTTTAACAAACAATTTTCCGGGTTCAATGGACAAGCAAACTTTGGCAGCATAATAAACGCCATGTCACTGACCCAATTGCCAGTGATACCTCAGGCACCCGGACAGCCGGCCTTCTATCCGCCGGACAAGATCCCCAAGGGAGCTGTTATCGCTTTAATGCCCGTGGTGATCCTGCCGCAGGAGTACTATTCCAACTGTGAGGAGAACTCAATTAATCAACACTCGAACATCGATCCCTTCCCGCTGGGCGTTCAGCCTGGTTCATCATTTAGCCTTCATTCGGTGCTGACGGGTTCGGCACCCAAGGATCAGTGCATGTGCCCATGCTCATGCACCCAGAATCTGCCGGGAAGATTACACAAGAAACGCGAAGCCACCGATGCTGAGGCTCCAGTGGAGGCCAAGGCAGCCGAACCCGTTGCCGCTGCCTCTGAAGAGGTGAAAGTTAAGGCTGAACCCGTAGCCGCCGCTTCCGAAGAGGTGAAAGTTGTGGTTGAACCCATTCCAGCCGCCTCTGAGGAGACCAAGGTTAAGGTTGAACCTGTAGCCGCAGCCCCCGTAGAGGTTAAAGCCGAGGTTGAGCCCAAGCCCGCAGCATCTGAAGAGGTTAAGGTACAGGCTGAACCCGTTCCAGCAGCCTCCGAAGAAGTCAAGGTAAAGGCTGAACCCGAAGCAGAGAAAACTTTGGCTGACTCAAAACCAGAAATAAAGGCTACTAGCGAGACGAACTAAGACAAGGACAAGAGAGGACAACCCAATACCCAATCCCAGATCCCGCTTAAATCCCATCCTAACCTCGATCCTACCTCTTCCCAACAAGAAAAAAAACTAAACCTAGTCTAAGTGTTTTTAGTGTCTGCCAGGCAGGGCCAAGCCAACCAGCATTTAAGAAGGGCAAATCGAATGGAGAGCCCAGCTAATGTGTTCGCATTCTTGTGTTATATTTCGAAATCGATGATATTGTTTTTAAACTCCTTTGGTAAAAATGCACTCCAGACCGCCTGTCCACGATGAGTTTCGGAGCTCTCTTATGTAATATCTCCTTTAAAAACTATTTGTAATCTAAATGTTTCCTTTGAGAGAGCACTGCAAATTGGCAAGAAAGAAAAATGAGATGAGAAAATTGTTTTGTGACATGTTGTTTATTATGCATTTGTGTATTGCTTTTTATTTTTTTATGATTTTATTCAGTTTTATTTCTTTATGATTTTTTATCAACTTTAGTTCTTAGTTTATTTAATGTCTACTCTAATAATGATTGAGACGGAATAATGAATTGTTATGTCAAAAGAGAAATATTGAAATTAAATAAAAATTAAGAAAAAATGCATTCTGGCCTTATTAATTTATTTAGCGGTTAAAAGGAAAACCTTTGGCATCATCTGCTTCGATTGGTTTGAATACTAAAGCAGCTTTAGCCAAAATGGATACCGAAATCAACGTATTAAATATTTAGCAAGCATAAGGGTCAAGTTTCTTCGTGTTAACTGTATATTAACTTATTAGGTCAAACTTTTTGGGGTCTAGACTAGGGCCACTGCCCCTCATGAAATCATGGCCTACATATTTGCTCTCTCATAGATATATGTACATGGCAAAGGACAAATTGACTTGTGTTACAGATTTTCCTTTCTTTCAGGGTCGTTTCAAAATAACAAACAATAGAATAGTCGACCATGTAATACTTACGACACAAAATATGTTGCATACCCAAAGGTCGTTTCCGTTGGCTTAATTAAAAGCAACTAATTGTGGTATGCTTTTGGCAAGGGGTTTAATATCATAGTCTACACTGGCGCCACTCGGTAATTTTGTATACCTACTTCTTACGGCACATAGTTATGCCTAAAAGTATGCTAGTAACCGTGATATACCTTACCCTGTTTCGGATTAACCGAATTGTTTCTCCGCTTAATAAATAATTATACAAAAAAAAAACGAATTTTTATCTTAAAAGTAATCTCTTTAAAATTGTTTCACGTCCTAATTACAATTTATTAAGAAAAAGCTTTGCTAGCAAATCCTAGCCGCAATCGTGTTAACATCAAGTTAAGCCTCCGCCCAAACAAGTTCAAGAATCCAATTTGGAAATTAAATCTTTATAAAAAGTAAGTGGAAATGATGTTTATAATGATTGGTGTATCCCGCAATCATCAGTACTTGCCACGAATTACACGGTAATAAATGGGTATACAAGGCTTAACAAGAAGCTTTATTAAAAAATAAATGAAAATAATTTAAATATCTGTTAGAAATTTTTGAATCATCTGAATTTTTATATGTAAAATTTTCCAGGGTTCCTTATAGTCGACTCCTATTAATTACAATGTATCTGTCGCTTATGGTGCGTAAAATGGCTGTCGGCATGAAATATCTGCTAACGAAATTTCCCATTTGCAAATATGTGAAAGGCTCTTTTTCTCCCTCTTTCCCTTCTCCATTTGACTCGGTATTCAGTCAGCTCCTTGGAAAAAGACCCTAAAATCAATAGACGAACAAAACAGGGAGTGAAGCCACATTGAAATGGAGACTTTTGTTTATATTTTTTACTCTACTGTTATTGCTCTTTGTTGTTTTCAAAGGTATGAAATGGAATTCATGCAAATGAAATACCTTTAAGGTCGCAAGGCTTGGCAAAATTTTGCCGAAAGCTTAAAGAAAACATCTCTTATTATTAGCATTTGTATAATGAAAATTTCATAGCATTCCGAAAAACAAAAAATGTTTTAAGAATGTAATATTGTCTAAAATTCAAGAAAAGATGACCCACAATCTTGTGGGCTTGTAATATTTTTATCTTGGGCCAATTTGTAACCCAGTTTTGGGATCTGTTTTACGACTTTGTTAGGTAAATAGCCAAAGAGTTGCAATATACCCGCATGTCGCAAAATACCCGATACTTTTCACACATCGTATCTTCGTCTTTAGCTGTGAACTCTTCGGTTGGTTTAGGGCTTAGGTGGAGGTCAAAATTCGGGTAAATACAAATACACTTTGTGATTATTTTCAAAGCTTTCTAGTTCGAGTCGGAACTTGAGTTTTATGAATGAGTTTACAACTCCTCAAGGTCTTTAAAGATTATGAAACACTTTGCGTTCTGCCACGTTGTGGCACGATAGCCGGCGATTATGCAAGAAAATAGTCAACGAAAAAAATTCAGAAAACGCAACAAAAAGTCAAATAAGTTAAATATTTATACAGCAAACTCTCTGTGGATAATTGGAATTAAAGATATACTAAACAAACACGGCCGGGCGAGCAGCGTTTTGGTATTCTCATTCATTGCGGGATGGCGGTGAAACTTGAAAGAAATGCGATCTGTGAACTAAGGGTAAATATTCAATGGTTTACCGGGGCGGGGCTTTTCACTGTTTTCTGTTTTCATTTTTGTTTTTGCTTTGGCTATTTGTGTTTGTTAAAGTTTTGCAAAGGCAAATAGCTAAAATTAAACTCAGCTCACGCACTGGCAAGATGGGCATTTATTTTGTCACCTGCCTCGTATAATTGAGAATATTACTCGTATTATTTAATAATAATCCATAATCACTGACAGAAAAGGTCTGCCCAACTGACTGCTCAAAATTGTTAGAACTCTTTAGGGCTGGATTCCCACCTTCTGTACTGAAGTTTCGCTTTGGCCACACCAACGTGTCGTATGAGTAATAAAACCAAGCTTGACTTCCAAGTGAGATGCAAAAGTGCGACAAGTGCGAGAGTTGGGGGCTTTGTTTTGTTTCTGTTTTTGTTGCGGATTGTTTGTCTCAGCGACGTCGACAGCGACTTCAACTTGAGCGTAGCAACTCAGCCGGAAAATGAAAAATATAAATTGGCCCCTCGTCTGAGAAACAGAATTATTTAACGTCCAACAACCGGGCCAAGCAGTTGTCTTGGTTTCCAAAAAGCTCTCTTGCCGGGAAGTTTCTATATTTTGATTGTTTTAAAAATAGTTAAAAAAAAAAAATAAGAAAAACCAGAGCCATGTTCATCGTCAAGCTATTTACTCTAATGGTGAGTTCTCGGAGCGATATCCAATTTGCGTAAATACCCGAAAACAAAAGCCCTTAAAATGGCATTTCAGTTGGCTGTGACTGGAGCCTGGAGTGCCGCCCTCCCGGAAAATCAGGTGGCAACTGCCAGGACGACGGCAACAGGTGACTTGGCCACCGCGGAGACTTCAGCTAAATGTGAGTATAAGAAATGAGGAAGAGGAACAATTTAAGACATAGTTACCTTAGGGGGGAAATATGTCTATATAGGATTTGAGTTTATTTAGCATCAAATTCACATTTTCCCTCTCAATTTTGTAGTGCTAAATCTCTTTGGAACCGGCTCTGGATATCCCAACTATGGCTATAGCTACAATCGTCCGACCAACGGATACTATCCCGGCTATAATACGAACTACTATGGCTCATCTAGTTACTATCCAGGCTCGGGATATGGCTCTAGCACTTACTACCCAAGCCAGGGAAACTACGGATCTGCGAACTACTACCCTACCCAGGGCTATAACTATTATTCCACCAGCAGTTATCCCACCACGAACATTTTGGGAACCCAAGGAGGAGGCTAAGGTGGATATGGAGGTTACGGAGGTAATGGAGGTTTGAAGCAGTATTCGGGATATTGGCAGCGGGACTATCAGGGTCAAAGGAATAGGGGCTATGGCTATTACGATGATACAGATCGTTATGGGCTGCCCTTTTCCAGAGATCGTGGATATGGCTCGAGTTCCTATCGTGGCTATAACTAAGATTCTGCTTTTGTGTGTTGTTATTGCATTTTTGTTACCGCTTTTACCCCTTGCCACCCTGACTAATAATAATAAACTAAAAACAAAAGTGAGTCTCAAGTGCTACTACTAATTTAATGTGTAAGTTGTCGCGTAATTAATTTGCTTCTAGGTTACATTTCCATGAGGCATTCAAATTACCTGCGGACACGCCCAATTGCACACTCAAAATTGCCCATTTGTCATTCGTTCATATTCATGCTCTCAGTGCTGGTAGAAAAATGTGTGTTATTGTCTCGTCCGAAGCCTAAAATTAAATGCATTTTTGCAGCTTCAACCTGAAAGTAGACTACATATATTTTTTGTTTTGTTTGGCTGCCTCGCGTTGCCAACTTTTTCATATTTCTTTTTTTACCAAAAACGCTCTCTTCATTTTCAGGCTATTTGCGCACCACTTTTGGCTAAAACCACAAAAGAACTTAACCAAATGTTACGCTCCGGCACGCATCAAAATCAACGCACAAAAAGATCGTAAAACTTATATAAGCAATTTATTAGCAAACCCACACACATCTCCAAAGGCGAAATAACCTCTGAGCCGGAATATTTGGCGAGCCACTTTAACTGCATCGCCGCCCAGAAAGTCACTTCAAGTCTCTTGCGGCGAAAACAAAGTCTGTGCAGCATCTTGACTACTAAGTCTTAAATTTTAAGTAAAGTAAAGTCATGTTTATGTTTTCCCTTTACCCTCTTCCCCTTTTTGGCTTCTGTTGCTTCTGCATGCTCGTAAATGCAGTCGAGCAAACTTTTCAGTGAAATTTTCCTGGGAAAAGTGCCCGAATCCCTCTGCCAGTTGAGCATGTGCTGAGAGCAATTTGTGATAAGTTAATAGATTTCCCTTGTTAAATAAAGTAATATTTTCCAACAAATTTATGTGGGGCTATCAGAAAATTAATTAGGCTTAAAAGAGCTGTGGAGTTGTTAAGGTTTAAATTTTGGCTAAGGAAAATGGAAGAAAAATGCAGAAACTCAATAAAAATATACATTTTTCAACAATCAAAGACTTTTCTTCAAAGCAAAAATTACATTTTTGCAAACATTTAAACCATAAAAAATCATCAAATGAAATTCCAATATTTAAAAGCTAACAGAAAAAAAAACAATTAAAATGTAGATCTTGATTTTGCTTCGCATTCCTTTCAACATAAACAATTGCAGATGACAAAAATGCTGAAAAGCATTCAACATGCCGAGAATTTTCCATTCATATGCGAGTACAATCTGTGAATGTTTAATCTATTTGCTCATTCATTTGTCGCTTTTGGCTGGTTCCATTGAATGCGCTTCTTCCTTCCGTGCAGCCATAAAAATAAAAACAAAACTGGAGATACAAGATACAAAGATACATAACCCGATGAGAAATACAGGCATTTCATATGGAATTTTTCTTAAATTTATCGCCAAATTGTTTAGAATAGGTACCGGGGCATAAAAACAGAATTCCTAGGTAATTAAAGAACAAAAGTTATGATCTAATGGAATTGAGAGAATATGTTCTTCTTTTTGCTTTATTTTTATATTGTTTTGGTGTTCATTTATTCTCTGCTGTTTATTATGACCCGGCTGTACGCTCTACATTAACAGCAAATAGAAATAATTAAGCGGCGCAAGCTATAATAAATAAAAAAATAAGGAAAAGTGATAAAAATTTCTGGCCCAAGGGGGGCCAATGGGAATATTTATTTGCCAAGCGGATTAAATGCCGCATCGGGCATACAAATCTAATGTTAACAACATTTTAATTAACGAACAACGCCGGCAAATAATGCAAAAATTATTGCACATAATTGCTGGATATTGGATAAATGAGCACCGCGTCAGTTTATTCACAGTAAATATTTGCCTGGCATATACAAGGGAGACCAATATTTTTCGTTTTTCCTGCCGCTGCTGCCCTTCGACGGAAAACAAAAGGGGGGAGAACAAAAGAAAACTGAAAGAGTGTTCAATAAATACGCGAATAAAATTGCAATTTCTGTAGACATTGGTTACACCATCGAGTCTACGCAATTCCCCAGTTCAATATTAAAGGGTAAAGCAAACTAAAGGAAGCCAAAGGAAACTTTCAAGTGGAATCAAAAGGAAAAGGGTCGAGCTAAGGACCACTTACTGAAATTGTTGTATATTTTAAAAATTTTATCAAGCCAGCTGTCTGCAGGAAATAGTCCCGGCCAAGAGTTGGGTTTCGTCACGTCCTTATCAGTCTGGAGAAAGTCTTTCTCTTCCTCTTTTGCTGAAAATGGGGCAACTTTTATATGGCAGTTCATAATTTGCCACAGCTGCTGTTGCTACTACTGCTGCTTCTGCTGCTTGAAACCAAAACTAAGACCAAGTGTGGTAATTGCTTGGGAAAACTTGCACAACAGCTCAAATAGCGTGTGAAGGTGGCACAAATTCATTGGAATAGTTGTCAAAGGACAAAGTTTCACACTTTACCACAAAGATTTACTTTTGCCAAATGTTGTTCAATGAAAAAGTTAAGCCACCATATAGGCAACAGCTTTAAACGGAAATATCAGCTAATAGGAAATATTTTCCTACCTTTTCTGTACTGGCAGGTTGGAAATTTAATCTGCCAAATTTGACGTTTGAGTAAATAATAGACAGCAGTTGGCCTAAGTTATCCATCTAAACGAAATTTTCTCAAGAAAAAGGGTCAAAGCTTGCTTGTTAAATTTATTATAGACCCATATGTCAGTTTCAATTTCGATAACTGCACTGCGGCAAAGGGTTAAAATCAATTTGTATAACTGAATTATTTACAAACTTGTTGGCCAGCTTAGAAAAGAAAGAAAAGACAGTAAGCTCTTGAAAATTAACAGCTTTTCAATGCCAATGGCTAAAAGGGAATATTGTATAATTTTAGCTTACTGACATACCAACAAAATGGACACTTTTTCGGATTGCCATAAAAACCTCTGCTAATCAATAATTAGATGCCTTTTTTTCTGGGCGTTTCAAAGCTTTTGCTCCAGATAATCTATAGTATAAGCCAAAAACTCGCTTTCATCGCATTTTGTTTAGATCGTGGATTTTTGGCTAATTTGATATAGAACGCGCCCGCCTTTTGCATGTTTCGTTTTTCGCCTAAAGCGAGTTCATTATATGGCATGCTTAATCAATTAACACCTGAAACGGCGCCACGTGCTTTATTTATTAAAGCCCAGAAAAAAAAGTGTAAGTCCAAAGATCACAAAAACCGACATTGGAAAACCAAAAACGTGTAGAGTGAGAAAAACCCAATTTGACTGACTGATTAGGCCAGAAACCAGTCATAAATTCGTGTCTGCAAAACACACAAATGCAATCCCTGTTTCGGAATGATAACTTTAGCACGTGCCGTCGGAAGGAAGCCAGACTATAAATGATTCAAAATCATTATCATATCGCACTCCGTGTTGTTTGTATATCCCATTAACAGAAAACAAGGGTAATATTCATAGAGAACTGAAAGAGATCGATAAATGCGAAGTGAAAGAGAGAGAGAGAGAGGGCAAGCCAACGCCGATGGCATCAATTTAAGCTATGTAATTTATTACAGATAAATCAAAACAAATCGCTTGTTAACATTCGCCGTTTTGCATCGAAGCGGAATTTATGCATAAATGCATTTAATTATATGCATAAAAAACGTAACCCAAACAATGAGTAAAATCGATGATTGCTGGATTTGAGCGGTGATGCCGATTTAATGGGCGAGTTTCGAAATGGATAAACCTCAATTTGGGCATTTTCATTTTGATTCATTCATTCGATTTCAGGAAGAGGAGGCCATAAAAAACACACTTCACAAGCCAAATAATCAAAGAGCAAAGCCAAAGCCCCAGCCAAAGCCAGACAGGTAAATCAATCAATTTGTGTTGTGTACATTATCAAGGAGAGAAAAATGTTTTATATACTTTTTTTTTATATTGGCTTTCAATGATACATATTGACAAGATGCCGAAAATGAAAATGTTTTCGGGGCAAAACACTTAAACTTCGTCGGTGGGCTAGGCTATAAGCAAAAATAAAATCAAGCCATAATTAAATTAATTTAAACAATTAACAGGTTCTCGGGCTAAGCAAGAGACCTGTTGGCTGGTTCAACTCGGCTGCGAGTTGGGCCAAACTTTTGTGGTCTCGATGATAATGCGAATTTAGTTAAATTAGTTTGTATTTAATTCAATTCGCACACGAGCTCTAATGGACGCCATGATGCCACCGACTCCGAAATCCGTTCAAATAACAGCCTTAACTATGTGTCGAACTTGGCTGTGATTTCCCTGTAAGAGCTTCCAAACTAAACTACATTTTTAAAATATTTTTTGTTAATTGGCCAGGAAAGGGCTGGCCAAACAAATTTATTGAAGCCGAAACTTCAAGCCTAAGCTGTGTTGAATTGCAAAATCGATTTGAAGTAATTGAAAGGCAATTAAATTGATTACTACTCAATGGGAAATCTAATTTGGCTGTGAATTGAAAAGCCAGTGTATATATCGGAATATATATTGTAATGAAGTTCACTTTAAATTAGTTGAATAGTTTTCCTGCAAGGCTTAGGCTGAGAAACTCTTATACACTTACCCTTAAATCCTCTTAACCTTTGGGTTCCATTACTTCTAGGCCTTTCGATTTTCCCAGTCTCGTTTGCTATCTAAAAAGCTCGTTGCCTTCAGGCGGCCTTTCTGTTTTTCTATGAGAAGACAATCACTGCTCGTTTGGTAGCCCAAAGGTGGGTCAATGATGGACATTGTCTTGCATGTGTCTCCCTTGATGTGTTTTTGTTCTCAAATTCAATTTGCTCAGCTTTAAGGAAAACATGAACATGACATTTGAGGAAAATTTCATTGTTCAAAGATTTACAGGCATGTCAATGTAGGTTTTGCAAATTAAATTTTAAGTAAATATGAAAAGCTGAGAAATTTACCAATTATTCTTGATATAAAATTAGTATTTAAATGAAGAAAACCACTGTCGTTCTTAATCAAACTTAATCTGTGGGATAAATTAATGAAACACTTGGCCAAGTTCTAATTGGTTTTGTCTGGCCTGAAACCACAAAATCACATAAATCATTTAAAGCCAGGTAAGTTGGCCTAATACTTAACAAACAAGACTTGTTGTCTGGGCCGGATAGAATCAGTGGGCGCGAAAAACTCCACTAGAAACGCACTTAATGCGGCATTTAATGGTAATTACTAATTCAACAATACTCAGACATTGAAACTTTCACTTATCTGTATCAATTTTGTTGAGGGGGAGGCAATATAAAGGTAAGTATGACTTTGTTGTTTTTGCTGTTTTGGGTGGGTGGCAGCTCTAATCAGTAAGCAAATATGCGAGTGAAACAGTCGAGACACGCCCAGACTCCCAGCTGAATTGGCGTTGGATTTTTATTGATTTATATTAACAACACCGCGAAAACAAGGTAAATTGATTAAGATTTCTTGCGGGGCTGCACCTGAGTTTTTTTTTTCTTCATGCCTACTCTGACGTATGCGTAATTCTGCGAGAGATAAGAAATGAAAGAAAAAATCATAAAAAAAAGGGGGGTTATGTGTGTGTGTGTGTGAGTGCGCCTGCCCCTCTTGGCATCTGTATGGTGGGTATCAATAGAAGCCGGCAAGCAAAGAAAAAAATTAACAGGCTGCCGAGTTTCCATTGGCATTCAGTTGGCTCCGGGAGCTTTTATCGTGCGGTTGTATCTCGCGATCGAAATTGTATCAAGCCAAAAATTATAATCAAAAATATTCGCAAAAAATTTGTTAGCAATAAGTTCCTAAAATATATTTCACAAAGAAATGTTTTTCAAATTAATGTAAATAAAATCCATCGAGAAGTGTGTTTATCGAAAAGGCTATGTAAACATAGATAGAATTCTGTATTTGTTCACCTGCTGATTAAGAAAAATGACTGCGGAGTCAATAGCAAACTAACCAGAAGGCTAATTGCATTATCCAATAGTGAAAAAATAAAAAATATTAACAGTCATCCAATACCAATGTGTATTAATTAAATTAAAACACAAAAAGCGCATTTACATCCATCAGACAGAGTAATTAATTTTCGAGGGGTAAGTTGGTGAATGACACCTAGCATTAAATGGGTTTCCTTTACTCGGAAAATGGTAAAAAATTCATTAGCATTACAATGAAGAGCATTTAATGCACACTTTGTTGGCATATTAAATAGTTATTGGACAGGCCGAGCTCTCGCCTCAATAAACAAATAAAAAATCTATTAAAAAGCCATACACTCCGTCGATTTGTTTGGCAATTGAGCAATTCAAACGTACTCTCGCGCTGTCTGCCAGTAAATTTTTCGTTCTCTGTGAAATTTATCAATGAAATTTTAGCATCCAATAGACTTGGATCACGTGGAGCAATAAAAGAGCTCTGAATATAAAGTGTTTTGTTTACTGGCGATAATCAAACATTTTGCTTGGAAAGTTTTCTGTTATGATTGACTCACCTTGAACTTGAAGTAATTAATTAATTACTCAAGTAAAATGGATATATCTTATGAAACGAGGAAGAGCAAGACTTAAAATTTCTCCAGAATTCCAATACTAAGTACTATTTTCATTGGCATGACAGCCAGAATCCTGTTCGTAATGCCCCTGCTCCTCATTGAGTGTTTCAAATATCAGATAACAAACTGTAGAGTCAGCTTGGTAAGCTGTCTGTTGGTTTTCCCTCAAGGGTCCAGCAGTTCGGGAGAGTTCTTCCGTTTTAATCTGTTGCTTAAATTGCTCAAACCCTTCTCCCAGACTCAGACCCAGAATACATTACTTAGTGAACTTTGTTGCCAGGACCAGAGAATTTCAATTAGAGGTGGCAGAACGTTATTACAGGTGCGACAAGCGCAGCCTTGACAAGGAAATTAACCAGCGAGAAAGGAAAGGCGAAAATAATAAACAGAGCAACAACCTTCTTTGTTAAAAATGATAAAAAACAGACCAAGTGCATGAAATGTTTATAAAAACTTAAAGCAGCTTGCTGGCATTTCATTTGTCTTGCAAAAGAGCAAGCTCATTGTACATTTTAAGCCAAGAAACAAACATGAAATATTTAAAATTTCAGTTCAGAGAATACAAGCAACAAATGTGCTTTTCCTGTTCTGCTCTGTTTGTCTTGTTCTTGCTAGAAGTTAATAAAATGAAGACATATAGCCAAGAATTCTACTTGCCTTTCTAAGCCAAAACCTCCGCCTTTTGCTTTGCTGTTTAACCCTTTTGGAATTTGGTTACTAATTGCTAAGCCACTAATTACTAGAGATAATGACGATGTCCATTATGGGCTGTCCATGTTGTTGTTATTGTTGCTGCTGAAGTGTTTGATTAAATGTATTTATCTCAGGTTGGCCTCTGTTATCTTACCCCACTCGGCCTGTCTGTGTATCGCATAACACAATTAATAACATTATCCGTTGAGCTTTAAGGTCTGAAAATATTGGGCGAAAGCAGCGGCGAGATATTTCTACCCACCTTGTTTCATAATTTACTGGGATTATTAAATTCACTTTTTAATTAAGCTGACGATTGAGAGAGAGCCGCGCACAAAATGCCGGAGGTCATGGCTTTTACTTTACGGGATTTTAAAGGTATTATCATAGTCTACTTACGAGAGCTTCAATATGGCTTTAACTTTCAAAAGGCTGCGTAATAATTTGGTTATTAAAACACTTTTTTAAAAGCAAAAATCTTTAAAAACTTACAAGTTCTGCTTTCATTTTGATAGGCTTTTCTCTGCCTTTTCAAGCCATCTTTTATTTATTCCCTTAGCCTTTGTTCCAGTAATACCAATATTGTCATTGCCTTTCCACACACACACGGGAGATTTTGTCATTTCGAAAAATCCCAACAGACCCGCTCATCAGTTGGTAATGCTTTGTCAGGTTTGCATCGTTTAATTGGGCCATTGGGAGGGGTTTTCCCATCTTGGTCGGCTTTGTTGTTGTTCCACCTTCTGTGGAACCTCTGCGACCTTATCATTGTTTGGCTGAAAAGGTCAAGGAACAGCTGGAATTTGTAATGGCAAATTGCATTAGCTACGAATGCTTGCTCAAAAATTAGCCGAACTTGTAGAGATGAAATTCAATTGAATCGAGCTCGAGTCAAGATTGTTGCAAGGTTCACTGAACGGGTAGCAAATGCTTTAGGTAATTAAAGAGTTTTTCCTTGGCAACCAATATATATGTGAGAAGAGGGCTTAAGGAAAAGTTTAAAAGACTTTCAAGGGTGGGCTTAATCAGAAGTGCACAGAACTCCAAGTGGTTGCAATTTAACAGATGTTGAAGGCAACTTGAAAAGTTGGGAAGAAGTTTAACTTAAGGTTGGGCAAAATTTCAATCTGATATGGTAATGATATTAACCGCTATTTTCGCTTTCCTTGGAAATTTAATTCTCCTATAAGTGCTTGTATCTATCAACAGGCTTCTGTTTACCGTCTGCCAAAGTGCTGTTCATGCACATGCCGACGCGAACTCAGACACCTAAACTTGTTCTTCCGCTTGTTGACTTTTATTGAAAAAATGCCATTTTTCGTTTGCTTTTTTTTTCGTTTATTCTAACAATTTTGGAAGGAAGGGTTCTCCCTGTCACAGCTCTAGGCCAATGCAAATTTTCCACCCTCCACTGCCAGAATCCCTCTACTTAAAATGTCTGTAAAATTGTAATATAGCAATTATTTGCAAATCTTTGACATTTTTCGTCAGGGGAGGGATAAAATCTTAACAGTAGCAGTCAGCAGTAGAAACTTTTCTTCGATGCCTCCCCTTTATGCATACATTTTTGTTCTATTTTTAGTCGGTAAATGGAAATCTTTAACTTAAAATAAACTTGGCCAGCGAAGCCTTAAAGTGACGTCTTTCAACTTTGTTGAGCGACAGAAGAAATCCTAAGCACTGATGTAAACATTTTAGCCAGAATTCATTCTGATAGAACACAAATTGACTAAGGCCCATGTAAATCAGAATTATTAATACATATCAAAAGGATATTTTGTGAGAAATTAATAATAATAAATATGTCAAACTGATGGACAGCGTAATAGCTCTATTGAATTAATCCCATAAAGGGCAAAGTTCATTTGGTTTTGCAGGGCAAATATGTTTAAATATCTACAGGGTAATGCCAACAAGAATAAGTTCAATTAAATTCGTAAATGTAATTATTCAATATGAATAAATTGTCCCCCAAGAACGTTCTACCTTCAGGTTATTAACAAAACCATTTCTCAGTATCTCCCCTTCATTATTTCAAATAAGTGATTATCTTCACGTGATTAAATATTGATTGTGACCCTTGTCAGGTATTCATTTGACCCAATTTTTGATAACTCCAGCGAATGTCATTAGCGACTTGACTTGCTGAATTGAAACATCCATCAAGGTCTAGACAGTTTGTGCCACAAAATCTATTAATATTTATAACATTTGGACAATAATTAGCTGCATTCAATATTTATATTGTGTAGGTATAGTCAGGCACCGAAATAAACTGACAATGGACTATGAAAAATGTTCTTTCTGGTCGTCTGTCTCGGAGTTGGCCATATACCACGTGGAATACATTTTTGGGGTTTCTTTTCGCCACTTGAGATGTCCACTGAGATATGGGTTTTCTTTGGCTTTTCTTGTGGCTGGGAAAGAACGTGCCAAATGGTATCTTGTTTGGCTTTGTGCCCTTGATGTGCATTTAAATCTGCTGATTATCTTGATTTAGGTCTTCGATTGCCACTGCCATTGCAGTCCCTTGTCTGGCATTAAGTGCTATGAACTGTAAGCTGGCAAAATTAGATGCACTTCAATTGCTTCGTCGATTGCCAAGCGATGCAAGTAATATGTGCCCGATATGCAAATCTGCTTAAGTCAACAGTGTTTCCCAGACAGTCCGTACTAATTTTCCCTATCAAAAACTAAATCTTAAATTCAATTAACTAAGCAAACTGAAATGGCGGATAGTAAATACATTTTTGGCATATTCAAAAACTTTAATTGCATTTTTCAGAGCTGTGTTTGGCATATTTGTATATTCCGACATTATCTTGACGCTAAAGGAATGTGTTTTAGTTTGAAATAAACGAAATGCCAATCCATGTGTGTGGGTTCAGGGGTCAAGTCTGGTGTGCGGCCATCTCATGCTGAGTATGCGTGAAATGAAATGAAATCAATTTTTATCGGCCCAAATATGTTTCAATCCCCAATAAGCACACTTCAATAGCAACATTTACGGCCTATTTGCACCTGTCGTGTGGTAATTTCGTTTGCCAAAAAGAGGAATATATATGAATTTTAATATGACGAGGCAGGCACCCCCCATAGACAATGATTTTTTCATAGCCTGATTTCCAATTTGTGTCGCAATCATTTCCAGACGTGTGACTGCTGTCTACTTGTTACCTGTTTAACCTTCAGTTAACTTTAAAGTGCCGCCAAAAGTTAACCAGAATCTCATCAAAAGGTTTTCTATTTCGTTTGATTAAACTAGAGAAGCGCACGTGGGCTTAACTTTTTTTTGCTGATGATGTCTTGGCCTGCCTTCAATCTCAAACTTTTACCAATTTAATTAAGAGCACATGTCCTTTGTCTAAAGGGTTTCACATTTTAATGAGTTTGGAGAAAACGTGATATGTTTTGATAAAAAGCTAAACATACGTGCTTTAAAGTAACAGCTAGAAATGTGTTAAAATTTGCTAACTTTTAAGTTAAACTCTCGTTAGGAAAAGGAATTTCCGGTTGAAGGAAATGTTAATTGCACTCAAATGTATTTCCAAAGATTTCCGCGGTTCATTTGAAATGATTTTCCCACACCGTTTGACATCCATCAATGGGAATTATTCTGTTGTGTGCCAAAGAGCACTTCTCAGATTATCTGTTTTCAATTTCCGCCACATTTTCCACGAAATTTGCATATGTTCAGTCAAACAAAAAAAAAAAGAGAACCGAACAAGAATGGTACAAATTTTGGCATTTTCCTTCCGTTTACTCAGCATGATATGTAATTTAATTCCCATTCAGAAAACGCCAGCATCCCACAAAAGGTGTGTGTCCTTATATAGTAAACATAGTAGGTATGCAAATCAGAATGTGTTCAGCGATTTGGATTTAGTGGGCGATGTCAAGGTGCCGAGAAGCGTTAAAGCTGATGACATGGAAATGTCGAGATAAATGGAAAAACAAAAAGAAAAACCACAGACGAAGCCTTATAGTACAAATTTTTGTTCAACTTATTAGAGCGTGGAAAATTCCCTTTAATTGCTTATTACTTTTCTTGCTAATTTTTCACTTAGCTTCATCAGCATAAACTTGCCGGCTGGAATGGAAATGAGCATCATAAATTTATACTCTTATATATAAAGAAGGCGAATTACTCTTTTTTCTTTTTGGCCATCTAACTTTTAAGGCGAACTTTAAAGATAAACGGAACCATGTTCGATGGCCAACAGGTTTGAAGTGCAACTTGTTGTGTTTTGAGTGCCAAAATCCCCAACTTGAGTTTTCCTTTTGACCCGCCGTCGTCGTTTCTTGTCCTTTTGGTGAAAACTCCGGCATCGGCTGTGGGTTCGTACAATTCGGTTCGTGTGCGTATTGCCAACAGTTCAACAGTTGTGCCAGCCGAAGAAGAACCAACTGCCAACAGTTGATAACGGGAAGTCGTGCGGCAAGGATGCTTAGCTGCCTCATCTAAGCCGAAAACTGAAAACCAGAAAAAAACCCAGTGAAAATACAAGAACTAAAAACCTACGAAAAGAGAAATATTCAAGCCAACTCGCTAACGGACTTTTAATTAGATTTTTACATGGCAAAGTTTATTGTGGCCCATGGCTTAGTGAACCGAAATAAAACTATATTAATACAAATTTTCCTAGAATCCCCTGTTTGGGACGTGAGTGCCGGAAGGCGGTTTTCCTAATTCTCGGATTCACAGCACCTGCGGGTAACGCGCACATTTATTACAATTAGACTTTTAATGGCTGAGAGAGTGTCCCCTTTCTCTGCTCACCTTTTCGAATTGTATTTTTATGTTACCTCCTGATGAGGGGTTCCTTTCATTCGATTGTGGTTAAGATGATCGCGTGACGTGAAAAGGGGTAGTAAAAACTCTTTCACAAGAAGTTATAAAAGTTGAAAGGGAAGGTTCTAATTACTACTCTAATAACGTTATTATAATCATGGTAGTTTGCATGGAAAAACGAAGGGAATGCCAATTTGATGTGTTTATGTGTAAAAGGGAAAGTTTTTTCTAAGCGTAGAAAGTTCGTAGAATAACGAAACGAAAAAGGTTTATATAATATTTTGATACTGAAATTAACCCTTCTATAATTCCCAAATGTTTTCAAATCACTTGGCATTTCTGTGGTAAGCCCTCTTCCATTTCCATTCAAAGGTCGCGACCTGTTCAATAATTGCTCGCCGCCATCTCTGTTATTTTTTACGAGGCACGTGTACAATGGAACAGGACACCTGGGACTCGTTGTTTTTCAAATTATTTTTACAGAATCCTTGCCTGTAATGCGCAATTTAATGCCTGGCCACAAAAGGTAATCGGTGTCCAGACATAATTTGGTTATTAATTTTAAAAGAATTTTAGGCTGGCTAATTTTAGCATTTGTAAAATTGTCCTGAAAAAACGGCAGGGAACCATAAAAAAGGGAACATAAAATAGACAGGATATTACGAACACAATGTCAAAGGAGCGGCGACCATAATGAGAGACACTTAACAAGGTCCTTTGATGGACACTCTTGGGCGAGATAGCCCCCGAGGCATAGAAAGAGAATTGTATAAGAAGCCAGTTAAATGGACTGTGGGAAAGTTCTTTTCCCCGCCTGACAGCTAAGAGCATTTTCATCAAGTGTTTTGAACAGAATTCTTGATGCCTTGGCCAAGCCTTTTTTGGTCAGCGATTGTGCGAAAACATTTTATCTGGCATTTTGCAAATTAGCAAGCAAGCCAAACAGCATTTATGCTTAATGAATTTTTAATTGATCTGACTTTAAGTCCTGCCGTGAGCCCAGACTCGAGTGGCCTTCACTTTGACGTTTCCTAGAAGAGGGTCAAGTAATTTCCGGTCTTCTTGAACTCCAAAATGTCAATTCCACGAAAATTAAGTTCAACAAAGCCAAGTCCCAGGCTAAATAATCAGACACCAAAAGGTTACGAAAAGTTTCTTTCAAAAACAATTACGTCAGTGAAAAGCCAGCTGTAAAGATTTCCATGTCCATGGGTTTATCGAGACTTTGTGTGGCATTTACTTAAGCGGTCATAATTTATCACCACTTCTTTGACACATTAACTAAAATAACAACATTCTTAATTACAAACCTCGCTCAACCGAGAGATTATTTATTAAAAAAAGAAAAGAGCAGACAGCTGAAAACATTTGTCCCAAAAGACCAATCAAACCAGAAACCGTAAACACACGCCGTCTAAGATCAGGCTTAAGTCCAAAGTCCGTTGGCATTGTAAACAAAGAGAGACCCATACGACCCCTGGAAATTACACGCTCGATTCCTAAGCCAAAAGCTTGTCCCTTTAACTCACTCGCTCGGTCTAGAATAAAATATAAACCAGAAAAGGGAGATAAGTTCTTTGGGCCGAAATTTCAAATACTCTTGCATATAAATTAGTCCATTAAAATGGGTTTGACTGTGTCTTTAACATTTTAAATACATAAAAGGAGATAAACTGAGCTAGGTTTACTCTGTTTTGCATTTCAGTTTTAACTTTTAAGTATCTGTATAAAGGTTAAGTAATGATATTCTTATAAAAGGAGGGTTAATGTATGATTTCTGGGCCTATAAATAAACAGGGAATGCAAATTCAATCTTATTTGGATACCTTTAAGTTGAAGAAAAGCTCTATAAATTATAAATATATGCCAAACCCTCTCCCAATCTCATTATACCCCAAACAAGCAGAGGGTATCAAAAAGCGTCGGCCTACAGTTGCGCTTTTATTGGACACGCTGTCTTTTCCTTTCCTTTTTCATTATATCTGATGCCTTTGCTTGGCGATGGTATAAGCCTTGCCATAATGTGGCTGTTGTTGCTCGGCTTATGTGTCGTATGCGCAATGTTCAATGATATTTAAAAGGACGAGAACGTGGGCGCCACATTTCGTTGTCAACTGGCCCGGTGATGGGCCAAAACTTTTTGTTTCCTTTTTTCTTTTTTGATGCTGCGCTACACGTTGCCATCCAATATGAATTTTCACTTTGATGTCCTACGCCCCACTGGCGGTCTCTAATAGGATACACTTTTAATAATATTCGCTGCTTGAACAACAATTTTCATTGAAAAATTTGTTATTCAATTCGGCCAGGTCTCAATTCCTGAAATTTCTCCACTCTTCCCTATGGCATGCACGTGCGAGCCGTGTTGCTTGTTTGTGCCAAGTCAAAAGTCTGTAAATTTTCGCAAATTAATGGTTACGTCCTGGGTGACATGAATCCCTGTTGCTTTGTTCTCGAGTGTGTTTCGATTGAATTTCATGGGAAATCTACGGCAGCACTTTTCCCGCCAGCTTGGGGTTTTAGGCACAGAGGAAAAATATTAGCCGTTAAGAGATTAAAGTATAAGTTTGGTAAATAATATTTCTAAGGAACTTTACTTCGGAAACGACATACTTCACTTTTTTATTTGCTGTGTACATTTTCAAAGCCAGCCACAAGCCAACATATACGTCAGCTTAATGGCCCGAAAATCTTTGGCTCTCAATTAGTTGACCATCAAAATTCAAGCCAAGCAGCAAGAGAGAGATTTTCCTTTGACGTTAATTAGAAAATCTTGGCGTCTCGCATGGCCAGACTAATTGCACTCACTGTGTACCATAAACGGATCCGACAGTTTTCCCGATTTTTCCTCCCCCTCTTTAGCCACTGAAAAATTGTATACAATTTTTCAAACAGCTCGCAGCGATTCTTTGCATGGGACAACCCACATGCAAACAGAAAACCACTTTCTGACTTGGTCTTGAACCTTTAAGCTGATGAAGCGTCAACTAAATGAGTTAGCGGTGGCGATGATATGCCACACACTGGCACACACACACGCACCCAAGTCACTTCAATGGAAATTTCAACAATGAACCAGAGTCACCATTTAGTTTTCACTTGAAAAATCGAATTAGGTCCTAAGCTGGCGTTCTTTCTGCTTCCCCGGCTGAGCCTCGCAAATGGGTCTAATTTTAGGATTTTGGGACTGCCAGCTAAAGAGGATTGGAGAGCAAATGCTAATTCAAGTGAACGCCTCGTTCCAACTCGAATTCCTGACCATAATACCTACGAAAATATTTCCACATATGTTTGCCTGCAACTACAAAAGAAGGAAATTTATGAGTGGTTTTTGGAGATTTTGTTGTCTTGCCTCAGGGTGGCTGCTTGTAGTTTTTGTGTCCGGTGTAATAAAACGATAATGTTTATGTTTGAAATTAGCTATATAATATTTCAGTTTATTTTTATATTCAGTATGTAAGAGGTAATGTGTAACTTTTATGGAAGTTAGCAGGATACGTTTGTGGATTTCTATTGGTTAAAAAGTTGTTATGATTTTTATATTATTTGATTAAAGTAAAGTGGAATGAATATTTCCGTTTATTAATAAGAAAACAATACTATTTTTATCCCCTACTACAAGCCTTCAATTTTTTATATAAACCCCCCTTTAAATCAATCTATAACAATGCCCTCTGACGATAAAATAAACATTTAGTTGCCCAATAAATTAACAAGTCTTGACAGTGTTTACACAATAGAAGATAAATTAACAAGTCCCCCGATGTTAACAATTCGATAAATGGTCAATTAACCGCACTGAGAATTTTATTCTTCATCATTCAATGAACTCTGCCAGTTTTTTTTTGTTTATTTTTAAAGAGCCACCCTAACACGTTTAGGCCAGTGCGTTGGCGTGACTTTCTAATAAAAACAAGAAAATATTATTAGTAGAGAAGCCGAACTGTTTTTCTGAGAAATGAAAATCTGTTGCAATGCCCACGGTGAGCAAACGAAAAGTGCTGGATTTTGGTGCACTTTCAATTATACAAAACAAACTTTTCACATGAGAAAGCTGACAGGTGATGCCACCTGAGCCATTACTCATGTCCACCCTCGCTGGAAGTGGTCAGTTCCTCGAGGGAAAAACTGAGATTGCTTGTGTTTTGACTTTTCAATGCTATTGCGGATCATTTGTTTTTCTTGTTGTCTGCATTCTTGATTTACACCGACCACAGACAACTTTTTACCAATTTCCATTGAAGTTGGAAATAAATGATGTAATTTATAACTTCCTTTTTCTTTTCAGATTGCAATGTTGCCCAGAAGTCAGTGAAGATGTACTGCACACCATAAACCAAGAAAGGTCGAACTTAAGTACAAGTTTTGGAGTATATTATATCCTCGTTAGGATAGTACAAGCGAAACAAAGAGATAGTGCCATGGCAATGGACCTAATCGAGCAGGAACCCCGCCTGGAATTTTTGCCCGGAGCAGAGGAGGAGGCGGAATTCGGTGAGCTTCTTCCCTTAATCCCTTTAAGCAGCTGGGGACACGAATCATTCACTTGGATTAAATTGAGTTGGCGTATCATCAATCAAAAACATTGACAAGTTTGTTTTTGTTTTGACAGTTCGCCGTTAGTTCCTTTGATCTTTGAATCATTCATGAGTTTCTCGCGTGCCGAATTAAACTCCAAATTTGTTCATTTAAATTTCATGAATTTTGTGTGAGTTAACAGGTGATATTCGGAAAGATGAAAAGTTGATTTGGTCTATCAATATACTATCTGGCTTATATACGAGGTGTGTTCAAAAAGTAAGGTGACTTTTCAAATTTCGCGGGCAACATATTTTCGATTATCGTTTTTTTTGTTTTGTTATATTGGTACACTCTTCCCTAACATCTGTACCAAGTTTCAATGGAACATCCTCTTTTGTTTGGTTGTGAGAGGCGTAAAGTTACAAGTTGTTTTGCGAGCTCGGCGATTTTTTGCTTTTTTCGGTCTTGGCTCGTCTGGGCTCTTCCATTGGGACGATTGGGCTTTGGTTTCGATATCATAACCATATACCCATGATTCGTCACCAGTTATGACCCTTTTGAGTAAATCTGGGTCGTCGTTGACGTCATTCAACAGCTCTTGAGCGATGCTCATGCGACGGTTCTTTTGCTCAAAATTCAGCAATTTCGGAACAAACTTCGCTGACACACGACTCATACCCAAAACGTTTGAAAAAATTTCATGGCACGAGCCAAGCGATATACCGACATCTTCAGCAACTTCTCTGATAGTGATTCGACGATTTTCCAAAACAATTTTCGTCACTGCTTGAACGTTTTCATCAGTTGTTGACGTGCTTGGGCGTCCAGAGCGAGGCTGGTCATTGGCATCTTCCCGGCCATCTTGGAAGAGTTTGTACCACTTGTACACATTTTTTTTACTCAGAACAGTTTCACCGTATGCCACTGTCAACATTTCAAGTGTTTCAGAGCACTTAATTTTATTTTTTACACAAAATTTGATGCAAATCCTTTGATCCATATTTTTCGATAGCAAAAAATCGCCGAGCTCGCAAAACAACTTGTAACTTTACGCCTCTCACAACCAAACAAAAGAGGATGTTCCATTGAAACTTGGTACAGATGTTAGGGAAGAGTGTACCAATATAACAAAACAAAAAAAACGATAATCGAAAATATGTTGCCCGCGAAATTTGAAAAGTCACCTTACTTTTTGAACACACCTCGTATATTTACATTATTTCTATCTCTGTGGGATTTTAAATCGGATTCAATTTCCTTGACGTTTGCCACTCAGCGGGGATGTCAATGTCGTCTGCCCTGCCAACGACTGACTGACACATGACACTTGAATTAATCTGCTACTGTCATCCTACCGAGATTTTTCACAACTTCAGCACTGAAACTCGGGGTTTTAAAAAGTCAAAACGGGAAAATGGTTCTTATTTTTGTGGTTAAACAGCGAGTGTTTTTGCGCAAATATAAATAGATTTCTATTAATATTTAGTCGAAAATGAGAAGAAAATTATCCCTTTTTTAGAGTGATATCCCATCCATAGCCATAACTATTTTTCAATCCACTTTACAGAACGCTTGTACGCTGCTCCCGCTGAGATTGTGGCCCTGCTGTCCATCTTCTATGGCGGAATCAGCATCGTGGCTGTCATCGGCAACACTCTGGTCATCTGGGTGGTGGCCACCACCAGGCAAATGCGGACGGTGACGAATATGTATATTGCTAATTTGGCCTTTGCCGATGTGATCATTGGCCTCTTCTGCATACCCTTTCAGGTGAGTTAGCTCCTATACGGTGTGTAATTGAATTACAGGTAACCAGGCCTACGTTAACTGGCTATAAAGTGAATGCATTAAAATGCATTATGCTGAGCTGGTAAATGGGTTTTGACTTAAATGAATTCTGTATGGGCATAAATCACACAAGCCAGCAGCATTAGCATTAGTTTTCACTTATTTTCGCCCCTATAGATATAGGTAGTTGTCCTTAATGGACACAAACACACAGATACCGCATTGCACAGGGCTGAGGGACATCAATTTTGGACATAATCCAGCATCAATTTAATTTCCGGATAGCGAGCGCTCATGTTTGGAATTAGAAAATTGGCACAGCCGCCCCCCAATCTCATTTCAACGCAATGGCAGTGGTAATGGAATATTACCTACATCAAATTTAAATGCGATTTTCGGTTTATGTGTTAATGGGATTAGTATTCGGTATAAGCCACTGAAAATGAAGTGCTAAAAGCCAAGTGACCAATTTTCTCAGCTCTCTTTTTCTTTGGCGGCAGGCAATGAAAGCGCTTTGAATATTTTGTATGCGATATTGGGAAATTGTAAAGCGATTATCAGCAATTCCATTCACTGTTGTTAGTCAGGGGAAAATGCATACAAAGTTGGCTTTGAAAAAATGCTGGTAAATAGTTGATAGAGCAACATAGTTGCTCGTTTTATAGCATTTTTTTGTTTGTTTTTATTTACAAACTTAATGACCTTTAAAAGTTATACAAAATAAACAGCTTTAGTAACTCATTGTTAACAATTTTAGTTAAATTTTCATAGACTCTTTTTAATAAACCCTTCGAGCCTTGCACTTGACCCCAAGGCAGCCTTCACTTTCCGCACATAATTTTTATTAATTCCGCAATCAAATACAACTTTGGCCCTGTCATAGCCGTCAGTGAGTGTCATCAATAATCTAGCGAGAAAATTGCAATTTGCGGCGGCAATTAAGTGGAGAAAGCGAGTTCCTCAAATATCCGCAGTAACCACACGCACACGTTTCCACTCCCAGCCACGTAAATCAGAGTCCAACAATATATATATTTGCTCTCAAATTGCTGGGACAGGGCCAAAACAAAACATCCTCCAACGATTCCTGTTGTTTGGGGTCCAGTGTCCATTAATGATGTTTGCCATGTGACTTGAATGGAGTCGCAATTTCGGGTTGATTTAATCATCGCGCATCGCACCGACAGTCGCACGTGCTGGCCCTTTTTATGTGCACTGAGAAAAGCGAATGGGAGGTGTGGAAAAATGTTTATAAAAAATCATATAAAATTCCTGATATAGAGGCAGAAAAGGGTTTAACCTTAAAATATAGGCTTAAACCCTTAAAGGTAACTTTTTAAAATGATTCTTTCAAAGGTTAACCTTTCTTGCAGAATTTCCTACTTTAAAATAATAAATGAGAATATGTAGTAATATTTTCTGTATTTTTTTCCCCATGTAGTTCCAGGCTGCTCTGCTGCAGAGTTGGAATCTGCCGTGGTTCATGTGCAGCTTCTGCCCCTTTGTCCAGGCCTTGAGTGTCAATGTCTCCGTATTCACGCTGACCGCCATTGCAATCGACCGACATCGAGCCATCATTAATCCACTTAGGTGAGTAGAGCCCTACCCGCCCCCCACATATCCGAAATGCGTTTCGAGATTGGAGAGAATCATTAAAAATCGGCTTACACATGCAGGGCACGTCCTACCAAGTTCATATCGAAGTTCATAATTGGTGGAATTTGGATGTTGGCCTTGCTCTTTGCTGTGCCCTTTGCCATAGCCTTTCGGGTGGAGGAGTTAACCGAAAGGTTTCGTGGTAAGTTAATATGATTTGCATGGATTAAGTGCCCACGACCTTACCTTAATTTTCACCTTGTTTTACCCGTTAAATAGAGAACAATGATACCTTCAATGTGACGAGACCATTTTGCATGAACAAGAACCTATCGGATGATCAACTGCAATCCTTTCGGTATACCTTGGTCTTTGTGCAGTATCTGGTTCCATTCTGCGTCATCAGCTTTGTCTACATTCAGATGGCTGTACGTTTGTGGGGCACTCGTGCCCCTGGAAACGCACAGGATTCACGGGACATAACCCTGCTGAAAAACAAGAAAAAGGTGAGTTTCCAGCACGGGAATGGCAAATCCGTTTGGGATTTAATTTCCTCTTTTGCTCTTCCCCTCGCAGGTCATCAAAATGCTGATCATCGTGGTCGTTATCTTTGGCCTGTGCTGGTTGCCACTGCAACTCTATAATATTCTGTATGTTACGATACCGGAAATCAACGACTACCATTTCATTAGCATCGTCTGGTTCTGCTGCGACTGGCTGGCCATGAGCAATAGCTGCTACAATCCCTTTATTTATGGCATCTACAACGTAAGTAAGAGTCTGAATGATGATGATGATGATTGTGTGTCCTGTTTGTCGAGTGTTTGAATTTGAATTTGCATTTGCCTGTCTGGTCTTGGATTTGCGTCCTTTTGGCTCACAGTTGTTCCACAGGGACACGTTTTTCTGGGGTCACACTAAAGGGATATGAGTCTATAAATGGGAACTAAATTTGCCAGGGAATAGTGAGGATTGATGTGGGACTTAAGGCTGTTTTTCGTTTAGTTTTGGGCATTTGTGTTTCTTGGGCGGGGAGTCAAATATTGACAATGGGATTTGGCAAATAAATTCCAGGCACACGGGAAAAACCTTCTGACCTACTTCGACTGGCCTTTTCCCTTGTCAATATAAATGTCAAATTTTCTTAAATGGTGAAGTTGTTTTCCAGAATTGGAAGTTCTAGATAGCAATTTATCCTTTATTAAAAATGCATTTACTCTTTAAGTATTTTCTTTTTGACTATTAACACCAGATAACTCAATTTCTATTCCTCATCTAGAAGTAAAATAACCTTCATTGGCGTTAATTTTGTAATTTGGCTTTTCCTATTATCTCATCAAATCAAACACAAACAAGCAGCGAAAGTAAATGAAACTTTTATGGAAGTTTTATGGGCTCGCAACTCAAAAAAGCAAAGGAATGAGGAAAATTCGTCTCACTTAATTTCATTGTGAACGAATCGATTACTTTGTTGATTTTTTCCCCATTTTCCTTTTCACTGATTTATTAGCATCCGCGTGGTTTTCTTCTTCTTTTTTGCAAAAATAAAATCCGCCTTACTTTGAAACAATTTCCAATTTCTTTTCACCGTAAAACCAAAAATAGCTGACACAAGAAAATACTTTGTGAAAGTTAATTAAAGCATCGCTCCACTGTAGCCAATAAACAAACACCTACAGTCTGAGCCGCAAAATGTAGGCAAATCCACAAAAATCTTCGAAACGGCAAAGTGGCAAACCGATAAAAGCGAGGAAAAAAACCCCCTCGGCTGTTTGCTTTGTCACTTAAATTGTCTGTAAAAGATAGATTGAGAGCGAGATCTGCGAATCTGCTCGTAAACTTTTTCCTCAGCCGGCTGTTCGTGGAAACTTTGTCAACAAATATTCTATTTTACTGTCAGCGCAGAGACAAATGGCATTTGTCAACGGAGGTTGAGGGTTTTTCTAGACCACGTTCATTAGCCAAAAATATGCCTTAGCTGGCGGCAAGTTTTCGACTGTCTTGAAATTTTTCCTGCCACTTTTTCCACTTTTTAATTAGCCAGAACGAAGACTAAAAGTTTGATTCAGCAGCTTGTTCAGCGAAGGCAAATATCGAAAAACTTGAGATAGAAAGAACTTTTATTTTTGGCATATGAAGAAGTTTTTAAGGAAGATTATTTAAGCCTGAGACATTTCTAGTCTAAGTATTTTGAGCTGTAACATACTAACTCTATCGCATTTTCTCTCTCTGCACAGGAAAAGTTCAAGCGGGAATTTAATAAGCGCTTTGCCGCCTGTTTCTGCAAGTTCCAGACAAGCCTGGACGCCCACGAAAGGACCTTTTCGATGCACACCCGCGCCAGTTCGATAAGGTCGACGTATGCCAACTCCTCGATGCGAATCCGGAGTAATCTCTTTGGTCCAGCACGGGGCGGGCTCAACAACGGAAAGATGGGTTTGCATATGCCGCGAGTGCATGGTAGTGGAAATGGAAGTACCACTAACAGCGGGATTTACAACGGAAGTGGCGGTCAGAACAACAATGTCCATGGCCACCATCATCATCAGCAACAACATCAAAGTGTGGTTACCTTTGCTGCCGGGCCAGATGTATCGGGACCAGGTGGTGTTGTTTCAATGCCACCGTGGCGACGAAACAACTTTAAGCCACTGCATCCGAACGTAATCGAATGCGAGGATGACATGGCACTCATGGAGTTGCCATCAACCACACCACCGAGCGAGGAGATGGCCTCCGGCGGCGGCGGAGTTCAGCTGGCCTTACTTAGCAGGGAGAACTCCAGCTGTATATGCGAACAGGAGTTTGGCAGCCAAACCGAGTGCGATGGCACCTGCATACTCAGCGAGGTGTCGCGAGTCCATTTGCCCGTCGGATCACAGGCTAAAGAGAAGGAGACGCCGGGCAAGTCCCTGTGGCAACCACTTTAATTTTAACAAGAGTGATTTAAGTTGTAGTCGTGTTCCAATGGCATGTATTTGAAAAATTGTTTCTAGGGGAAAAAACTGTTAGCTGGCAGGTCAAAGTTGGAGTATATAACTTTAGTTTCCAGTCATTGTATATACATATATATTTCTCGGCTAAGAAGAACTTAAAACCAACTTAATTTGCCATTGGAACATGACTATTAACCTCTGTGATTTCGTCTTAATGAATTGTGATTACAAGTCCCATTGCTGATAATTGGTTTGCAGAAGGATAGGTATTGATAGAGTGTGAATGCTGGTCGTGAACCATGTACAGTATTATAATAATTCTAAACTTCAAAGAGCGTTCCTTAAAGCAGAAACTAAAGAACTTTTATTTGATAGTCATTCTTGCAAAGCCAAAACTCACCAAATTCGTATTAAAAGCAGAACAAAAAACAAAAATATTCAACTTAAATAAGCACCTGAAATCAATTAAGTAGCGTTAATTTAAATTATTTAAATAGTTATTTAACGAAATCCGATTATGTATTAAAAAACTGCACAAGCACCCAGCTGGATGTTTGCAAATGGAATGTACAATATTTGTCATTAAAAGAATAAAACAGAAAGGCTAATTAATGTAATTATTATTGTATTAAACTACCAAACGAAAACGAATAAACATTTCGAGTCATTAAGCAGAATAAAACCTCTTTTTTTTCTTTTTTTTTTTTGCTAATTACAATAAAACGCAATTTTTATTGTTTATGCGCGGGCCATAAATTGTGAAAATAAAAATGGTGGGCTATTTCCGCTTCATTTCATTGGGTTTAATTTATGTGCCGGGTTAAGCTTTTAATCTTTTTATGATGCTGCTCTGCCATAAATCTAGGAAATTAAGAAATTGAACTTTTCAGTTTTGAGTTTTTTCTACTTTTTACTTGAAGATTTTCAGTTAGCGGAGACTGCAACCGGAAATGGCCAATCAAAAGCTTAAGATGGTGGAAAAGCTTTAAAGTTTCTTGTTAGCGCAGCGAAGACATGGTTAAGCTTTAACCCTTAGTTGGTGCTGATTTTACTTTAAGTTAGTTTTTGTGGTGTAAAAAGGAAACTTCCTTTGCCTTAAGTTAGGTAAAAACAAACTTCACTCCGTTTTGGTAAAATAAATTGATCTTAAGCTGAGCTTTGTTTTACATTTTTACATACTTAAAAAACAAAGAAAGTCACGAATTTTTTAGACTATTCAAATTAAACCTTTTTACGGACTAAACTAAACTCCAGAAACTTATAACTTATTAAGGACAAGAATAATATTAACAAAAATAGAATAAAAATATGTACATGTTTTTCATAAATTTTTAACATTCCACTTAAATAGATCAAATGCTCTTTTCTAATTAAAATTTAAAGTCCATTTCATAACCTGCCCTCCTCCATTTGACCAACAGTTTTCCCCTAATACCCAGGCAAACAATAGTAGACTGAATGTGGACACTGACAATTGGCCACAAATATATGACGGCTGCAGCAACAACCACAACTATGTCACGCAATGAGGTATGCAGTTATGTGTGTGTAAGCAGGGTACACAGAGAGAAAAAGGAGATAAGTTACAGTTCATAGTAGCAGAAATGGTAAGTCTAACTCTTCTAGTGTCTGCAAAGAAAGCTGACATTGGTGATTTTTAATACCTTAATGTAACATATAATATTTTAACTAGTAAATAAGATGATCAAATAAATATTAACATGTCATAAGATCATCATCTTTTCTCTCACTGTATATGTGTATGTTAAAGTTGCGCCTCATTTTTGGCTTGCAATCAAACAACATATGCCGTGCACTATGTCACGCGACGAGCAAAGACCAACTGTGACGGAGGATACGTTCACGCACACACACACACACACACACAAACACAGACAGGACCACGCACACTCACACTCAAACACACACCGTCAGTTAGAAGGACACATGGTCACATGGACATGGCCGCATTGGCTGTTGATAATTGAATAATTAACATTGTTTAAAATGGCTCAACAAGCAGAATGGAAAGAGAGTGAAAGAGCAGAATGATCCACCGTCTCCCCATCGCCAGACATCCGGCGGGCCAGGTCATCAGGTCAAATGCAACCACAATGTCAGCCATGCCCCGCAGTCCACATTTCATGCTTTATATATATTATATATTTTTGTTGGAAAAAGTGCAAGGGGTTGTTGTACACACAAATAGATATAGTATAATTGGGTTAGAAGGGATATATATCGTGTGTACTTCATATTAAAATAATTGACTTGCGGTGGGAAAATCTTTTCGATACATGTCTGCCGTTTATTGATTAAAATCCCAGTTTTTAGTCGCATTGAAATTGAAAACTTGTCAATGTGCTTTTTACCCTTGAAGTGGACGGTTCGATTTTTGGATAAGCAAAACTATTTTCAAATATGCATGAAGGAAATCCTAAAAGTAGGTTAAGTTAGTAGTTAAGATAGATAAAAAATAATATTCTTTATTAAAACCCAAAAAGCTACTCGCAAGGCCTTCTCCTCAACCAGCTCATCGCGACGCAGCAGCAATGGCTGTGCCAGTGGCCATGAAGTTGAGGAGGACGAGGAGGAGCAGCTCTTCCAGGAGGCGAGCTCCAGTACAAGAACAAACAGCGTTGATGGGAGTGGTACCCAGTTCACTAGCAGTGTCAGTGCTACACCGGTTACGGATTTCTATAGCAATGCCACTGTACTCATTACGGGCGGTACGGGTTTCGTGGGCAAAGTGTTAACAGAGAAATTGCTTCGCTCGTTTGGATTGCGTAAAATTTACATGCTGATACGCAGCAAGGACAACATGAGCGTGCAGGAGCGCTTGCAGGGGTTTTTCAATGAATCGGTAAGTGTCAGGACAGGATGCGGGAGCCTGTCAGTTCTCATGCTCCATGCTGGCAAGGACAATGTCGGATAAAATGCCAACCGCCCAATACCCATTACCTATCCCGTAACAGATATTCAATAGGATGCGCGAGGAGTCACCGCAATTGTTGGAGAAGGTGCATCCGATACGCGCTGATTACAGTGCCATCGACCTGGACATTGATTCCGCCGACCGAGCAATGCTCTCGTCTGAGGTCCAGGTGAGTAAGTTCTGTTGATGTTCCACCAACTGTCTTTCCTCCCACCCCCCAATCACCTGTTCCTCGTCCTTATCCACATCCACGTCCACGTCCAACTCAACCACTCCTCGGTTGGCAATTCAATCAATGGACTTTTTGTGTGAGAAACTTTTCATGGGCCTTTGTTGTGTTTGCCTATCTGGATGGCTCCCTCGATTCCTGTCTGTTCCGTATCTATGTGCACTGTGAAAAATATTTGGTCGAAGGAACTTATTTTTAAAGACAAAATGTACCTAAAAATTTTAGGAATTTCCAAGGGCTTTATGTATAAATACTACTAAAACGTAAATCTAATAATTTGCTAACATTTTCCAACGTGTATCGTAACCTCCCTCTCTACACCTTAGTTTCTGCATTACGTATACGTAAAACGTTGCATGCCAAAGGCAGGCGCAATGTTTACGACAACACCAGCCAGGCAGTCAGTTTATTTCTTTCGTTTCTCGCCCAGTTTATTTTTACATTTTTTGCTTTGTTTTGCTGATCACAAGAGGCAAACGATATGTATGCATGGGCATCTATATATAAATATATATATATGTATATATTTTACTTTTCAACAAAAATTGAAAAAACCCGCCGCCACGTAAAACTGTGAAAATGTGTAGAGGCATCCTGGCGGTATTGCTGTGTTGCTCCTCCTGCTGGTTGGTTATAAAACACAATATATAAATAAATGAAAATTCCTGTGCATGCTTCAAGTGCTTGGCATGCGCGAGCCATTGTCCTGCCATCCGGGCGCATCCGCATCCGCATCCGCATCCCTATCCGCTTCCATATCCGTTGGTCGTTTTTATTTTCCTCTCTCTCTCTCTCTTCCTCTGTTTGGGAAAAACATTTTGCATACAAGTCACTCAGGCCTGGACGGTCTGCTTAGAGTCCGCTAGCACTGTTTTAAGCTGAAATTGCTTTGTTGTCGATGTTCAATGCACGCGTGGCACTGCAGAATTCCCGCCACCGCGTCCTATGGACAGGGCCTGCTGCCATCTGCCACAGCATCTTTTTCTGCATTTTGTGTGCTGACTTTGAGGTTATCATAGAACGCAGGCCAAACATTTCCCAGTAGAGCGCTGTCTAAGCGGTTGGCAGTGATGGAGGAGGTACAGTTTTGAGATAGATTACAGATTTTATTACCGACATAAGTTAATATTTAAACAAAAGTATTGAAAACTAACTTAAAGTTAGTATGGAGAAAGGGATGAAGTCTTGAAGAAGTAATATTACTATAAAAATCCTAATTAAATACTAGGAAAAGTACATGGCCTTAAGAATACAGTGTACCTAAATCCCTTTTCGTAAAATGTATCTATTGAAAAAGTACTACTGCCTTGCCATCACTGACTGCTGCTGTTTTGCATGCACATCTCTTGTGCATTTTGCATGAGATTCTCTCTGTTACTGGGCCCTCGTCTTTTTGTTCTTTTCATTTTTAATATGCATTACAATTCACGGGTCTGGTTTATCTTCTTCGCCTGTAGATTGTCTTCAATGTTGTGGCTTCGGTGAAATTCAATGAGAAACTGAGTGACGCTATTGACATTAATGTCCTGGGCACGAAAAAGATACTCGACTTGGCCATGGAAATGAAGCAGTTAAAGGTAAGGCTTGGAAAATCAACCAAAATATCAACAGTCAACAAATTGTCATTCACCGCTGCATATACATTTAAAGCCGATTAAAACCACCCACTGACATTATATGCCACCCACTTATCATGCCTGGCATTGGCCGCAATTCCATTAGTGAAAATAAACAACGATGAAATAAAAGTTAAATATTCACATATCGCGCTTTTAAGTAACCAAAATACATAATTCCCATGTCTGAATGCATGCGAAAATATTTGAGTATGAATTGTAATATTGACGAACTGTTTTCTCTCTTTTTCAACGCAAATTTTCCCCATTTTCCCCCCGAAACTTATTTGAATGTTGCATATTTTACGGCGTTGGCGGGCAAACAATTTCCAACACAATTCAATCAACATTCGACATGCGTGTTTCCCTACCGATTTTGATGTTCGCCGTTCACAATTTCCATTCTCCCACGTGGGTACCCATAGTCCTTCGTGCACATTTCAACACTCTACTGCAACTGCAATCGCAAATTCATCAAGGAACAAGTGTACGAGAACGAAATTGGCTACGAAAAAATCATGCAGGTTGGTAATGCTTACATAAAAATGTATAAAAATAGTTTGTGAATATCATATTTGATATGCAATATGACAGTTAACTTAAATTGGAATTTGTTTTTCCTCCGCACAAACATTTTTTTTGCAGATTTATCGCACTTTCGACGACGAAACGCTGGAGAAGATGCGGCACTGTCTAATTGGCCAGATGCCCAACACCTACACAATGACCAAGAAGTGTGCCGAGAATCTGGTAAATCATCGGGCATTCCACATGCCGGCAGGCATCTTTCGACCGCCCATAGGTGAGATGGTTGGGATTGGTTGGTTGGGCTGGGCTGTTGCATGAAATATTTATTGCGGTTGCAGACTTGACTTAACAAACTAATTGTCAGATAATTAGCACAAATGCCCAGGGGCAGGTAATGTGTAAACAAAAAACACACAAGAAACATTTTCTGCTCCTTGCTTGGATAGATCCCCTGGAGGATCTCCGTTTGGCAAAAAAGGAATATTTAAAATTTTGTGAAAAATGGCCAACAGAGTTGTCTTCATTCCATAGCAGGAGATATGGTGGGGAGGGGGATTCTCAGGGTTTACCAGATAAAATGCATGTGGAAAAAGTTTTTATATTTCGGGTTCGTTTTTGTATCTTTTTTTTTTTTGTGTGATTTTGTTTGCTTCTTTGTTTGTGCTGCTGCAGCAACAAAACGCAACGTAACGTAACGAACGAAACGTAACAAAAAGTCAGAGGATGGCTGACTTGGTTTTCGCATCGTCTCAGTGCTCAGGGGAGGGGAGGAGACTGGTGGTTGGTGGATGGGAATGGAGATTCTGGCTGCCGAAGCTCTCGAGGAACAAAGCACAAACAAATTTTCATTTATTTTAACACAAAAATGCCAAAGCATCGTCCTCATGCAGCTGCAACCTAAGCTGCCTGTGCAAACGAGAATGGCAATGGGAAAAGACAATTTTCGGTTGATCTGGTTGATATTAAAATGCCCTAACTTGATATAAAGTTGATTAAATTTGTTGAATTTTACAATAGGTTAAAGAATTACTTTATTAACATTTGAGTTTAAGTTAAAACTACAGCAAACTTTTATTTTAGTAAGAGTTCTTAACCTTAAACTGAGATTTTAAGAAAAGGAAGCAGAAATAATATTTAAAATATTCTTAAAATATAATTTCCCATCTTAACGTATTAACTTCAATATCAAAGAGAAGATCGGGGAAAAATCAACTCCAAAACTCACATATGGGACTCAGGCATATCAGTTAGGAAATGGCAAATGGAATGAGAAGTTCGGAATGAGTTGGCGGGGGAGGGGCGATTGGTAGCAGAGAGTGGTTGCAACCATTATCGCTTTGACGTTGGCTAAAATCAACAAGGATACACCCGCAGTCGCCAGAGCGAAAAAATCCTTCGCCAATGTCTGCGATTCTATGGCCGAGAATCCAGAACAAAGCAGCCATTAATTCTTATTTATTCGCAGTAATGTCAACGTACAAGGATCCATTTCCCGGCTGGACTGATAATTTGTACGGGCCATCAGGTTTATGCACTTGGTCTGCCCGGGGACTCGTCCGTTGCATTTACGGCACGGCCAGCTGCAAGGCGAATATGGTGCCCGCCGATTATGTGGTGAATGCCATGATAGCAACCGCCTGGGACATATCCCGAAGGTTAGTCCACAAGCACACACACTCACATATATTTATATATAGAGAAGCTGAGCACATCCTGCTGAAGCGGTGCCAGAGGATGTGTAAAAGTTGTAAAGAGTTCCACCGCAAGCTGATAGCAGTTTTGGTTGTTTGCAAACGGCAGGAAGAAGGTGAAATTTTGTAAATACCAAGAGCAGAGAAATTAAGAAGGGCAAAGGTCAAAAGAGATAGTGTGGATGATGCAACTTTGGGGATTTTATTTTAATTTTAAAGTATTTTTAAATTCATTAATAAAAGCATTTAGATGAGGCTTAACGAATATTTATCTAGCTTTCTTGTACATATTTTATTATCTTTTTTGTAATAATAATCCTGCTTTGATACAGCAGCAACTCTAAAATATTTTTATTATATTTTTTTACCATATTTTTCCCCCGTCAGATTTAAGATCCGTGAAAATAAATCAGATGGCAAATCCGAGCTGCCCGTTTACAACTACGTGTCCGACGTGAACAATATAACCTGGGGCCAATATATGCATCTGTCGCGGAAAGGATTTCACGAACCTTTCGACAAGGCGCTTTGGTGAGTTTAACACAAACACGCACCACTCTGCCATCCTATCTCTGTGGTATCAAACTAAATATTTTTTATTGAATTTTTACCACCTCGTTTCTCGTTCGGCTACCGTATGGATGTCTAATCCAACGCTTAAATATTGCCGAATTTTTGTGAATGGAAAATATATCTATGCCGTGCTAATACCTTGAAACAACGAAACCTGAACAAAATTCCAAACAAAAAACAAAAAAAAAACTCCTCTCAAACAATGTTAAAACCACCGTACACAAACTGAAAACACAACACGAACTGGGGGATTGCGCCAACTAAACCAAATCGAACCCAAATGCCGCACGAAATCGTTGGAATCGCTGGAATCGCTATATCCATGACCCCCTACCAAATGCTATCGAATGTATATATCCTTCGATCGACCGCATTATTGTCACAGGTGCTTCTCGTACGTTATAATACCATCGAAGCCTCTGCATTGTGCAATTGCATTTTTCTTGCACAATATCCCAGCTTATATTTTAGATTTAATTGCCATGGTCACCGGACAAAAGCGCATGTAAGTACACTCACACATCGATTCAGCTGCTCTCACACAACCTACCCTAACCCCTTCCTATTGAGAATATGTTCACCAAGTTGGCATTGTATTGGTGTGTGGGTTTTTTGGGGGTGTTGGCTACATTGAATGGATTTTAAATGGTACATGGAAAGGCAATCGAATGACCTGTTCAGGGTATCCAACGGGGGCTTATTTTTTGACATCGAATTTGTTAAGGATAAAGAAGCAATCAAGGGAGATTAAGTTGGGAAAATTCCATAAGCAAATGAAAATATATATATTTTGTAAAAGCAAGTTTCCTATTTTTAGCAATTAAAAATGCAGCTAAAAGACCTGAAAAGCTCTTCATTTTTAGGAAGTTCATATAAGCTTACATCTAAAAGTAACAAAATACTTTATTTTCTTAAAAAGATAATTAGTGTACATAATGTTCGTTGCTTCCGTACTTTTAACCCTCTTGGCAAGCTTCTTAGTTCCTATACGTATACGTAATATTTAACAAATTGCAATTAGAGCGCATTAGCCTCAGCATTTGCCATTTATTTATGTAGGTGGACCAAAGCCAGAGTATATAGCCTCACTGGAGCCCAACCCAATTAGCAAACATATTGACAACAATCTCTGCATCCTTGGTATCCCTCAGTGCCTCCTCTGTCACTTCTGGCATTTGTACATAGAGAGAAATTATTAGTTAAATCAATTTGATATATTTTATAAATGTCAAATTATGTTATAGAACCCAATTTCTCATATAAAATGCCTTGTAATCCCACGTTTTTCCCTTTCTGCAGCTATGTGAAGGCATACAGAAAGATCTCCCGCATAATCGACATGATGGCTTGGTTCGGATTGAAGGAGTGGAACTTTGCCCATAGCAACATTGACGAATTGAACGAGCTGCTGCCGCGTGAGGAGCGTTCGGTGCTGCAGTTCAACATTGCAACGATTAATTGGAGCGAATATTTCCGCTCATACCTCAGCGGCATCAGGCGCTACTTCTTCAAGGATAGCGCTAACGATAATAAATTACAGCAGCGCAAAACTATTTATCGCAGGTGGGTCTGACTCGGCAGGAGGGCAGAAAGCAGGCAGGCGGGGTCCTTCGTCCTTTGCTAAGTAGTTTTTAATTACACTTTGTTTACTCCCTTTTTGCATGCTGCTCCTTCTACTCCTGATGCTCTTACTGCTCCTGCTGTTCCTTAAATGCATCTGTAACTGGACTCGTTCAGGATGCTCCTCTTGCACACGCTGCTGAAGACGACATTTGGTCTTTCATTAATTATGTGCATGCTCAAAGTTTATCTCAGGATTTTCAAAATTATGCCAAAGATTGCGCTCTAAGCGGGCAGCCATTACAAATTATAATCAAACGCGTGGGTTCTTAATAAATTTGTGCGATTCTTAAAGTATATCTGACTGTTGTCTGGCATTACTCATACGCCGTGTGGCATGAAACTTTTGACAACTTTTTTCCCTTGCTCGTTCGCTTCCTCTTTTTTCGCGCTGACAGACGTCTTAGTTGGCCCCCTCATGGTGCCAGGTGAGTAAAGTTACCTTTCCCGAACTTTTATTCTCTGCTGTATGTAAGAAAATATCTTACATATATATACTATATGTATGAATTTTCTTGTCACGCTGAGGTCCGTGAAATATGATGCAATTTCTGGCGCGATAAAGTTGCAAGGACGCCACGATCTCGAAGCGCATCAAAATGTGAGCTATATATGTTGACTTTGAGTGCGGGAAAGTTTAGGAATCCTTGCGGGTGAAGTTGCTAGATACTCTAACGGAAAAAGGTTTAGGAAAGGAAGGTTATTCAGCTGAGGGAAATATACGATTTTATAGAAAATAAAATAAAGGAATTTAAGTAATATAATATTAATATTTAAAATGGAAAATAAGGGATCCCATCAAAGCAAAGGTTTTCTGGAAACTCAACTGAATTTTTAGGTTTTACTTAAACTGATTTCCTGAAAAATGGAAATAAAATATCGAATTAAGAAATAAAATCAAAGTTAAGTAAATTTCTTATTTACTAAAAACCAATCACACATCTTCAGGGTATTCTACCAGTAACAAACCGCTTCGTCTACCTTCGCATGAAAGAAATATGGTTAAGAAGTGAACGTAAACAACATGACAAATACAAACAGACACACCTACCATAAGCAACATATGTAAGTGGCTATATGTACGCTGCACGCTCTATACATATATAATTTTAGTTAAAAGTTTTATTTCTCGCATATTTCATATTCTTGGCTGAAACTTTTTTTCACCTCGAGCATTTCCTTCTTTCATATTTCATCCCGAAAAAGAAGGACAAAGAAAGGGACAGGGCAGGCAGAGTGCGGGAATCTAGTGAGAGAAAGCGAGAAGGGCTTGGCGGCGCATTCATTATTGTGTAATATTTTTACATTATTTTATTATAAATCAACAAAATGCACTCAACGCGCCAGAACAAACAACAAAAAAAAAAGAAAATAACTTAAAAGTTGCATCTACGTCGACGCCGGCAGCGACTGCAGCTTCTGCCTCTGACAGCAGAAACACATTAAACGTCATAAAATGCACAACGCAGCGAAAAGTCGCCGACAACGAGAAGGGGGGTTGGGGGCATTCAGGCCCTTTGCCTTTATAATTTATTTTTGCTTGAATTAATGTGAATACTTTTTACCACTTGGCTGCACAGAGTTGCCCCAGCTACCTGATAGTGCGGCATCCAGTTCGCAGTCTGTGCCTCCTGATAAGGAAGGTGCTGAAGGGGAGCCCCGAAAAATACTTAAAAATTATCAGAAGTGCATCAGGAGGATCCTTAAAGGATGTGTAAGCGAAGGCAGGACATATAATATTGCTAATTGAGCTAATTTAAAGTTCTTAATTGACTAAATTGGCAGGCTTAAACATAAACTCTCCTTTCATGACATGTTCAAAGCACAATCGCAATGAATACTTTTTCCACAAGAAATACCATATCAGTTTTAATACCCAAGCTTCGCTACCAGCTATGCATAATTAGTCTGGTCATGCCAACCAACGAGATTTGGACTGTGTTTAGGGGGGGTAGCTGAAAACTCACCGACCAGTGGGAAATGTGCAACATCATCAGCTGTCAACTGCCAGCTGCAACATGCAGCATCAGATGCGAGCATGCAAGATGTGCAGCGACTGTTGATAATCAAGTCAACATTAGAGAATATCCGCTCATGTGGACACAGAGCTGCGCTGTCCGGGCATTGTGGCATGTGAGTAATATTCCACTACCACCGCCAGCAGCAGCAGTAGCAAAATCAGCTCTAAAACTCGTACAAAACCAATAAAATTATTGAATGGAAACCAAGCATAAATCACAAAAATTCAGAACAAGCATGTAAGGAATATTTAGCATGTTGCTCGCTCGTTCTATGTATTTTTACGTTCGTATAGATTTTTAATTTAAAACAACCTGGCTGAAGGTAAGCCCGAGCACCTGTGACCAGGAAAAATGCCCTCGAAAGGCCATTAGTTGTTTGTTCAGAGCCCAGCCTAATGTCCTCTTGTCAAAGTCCAAACGCAGACAAAGGCAGGGCACCCATACTCACGGAGGGAAATACAGACACTAAAAAGAAATTTTACTAAGAATTAATTTTTAGGAATAAAGCTATAAGAAGTTGTTTATTTATTTTATTAAAAAAGATTTAAAGATATTTCCAACTATTAAACTCATTAACATTTTTTTGATTATTTAGTAATTGCTTCTACACTATTTTTCTCAGTGTTACAGGTCAGTCTGTGCATGCAAAACGTAGCAAGCAATAAAGAAGATTTGTGTCGCCGTCGCATTTTGTGGATATATTTTGACCCCTTCACATTCTCCTCTCGTCTGTTTCTTCTTGTACTCTCCTTTTTTTTGCAAATTCTGCAGAAAATCTCAGTCCAGAGTAGAAGTCAAGTTTGGTTTGGGCTAATGACCACAGAATGGCTGCTGGTTGCAGTCACTCAGGTTGGCCCAAAGGACAGGTACAGCACCGACTTTGTTGGGCTTCTGCATATGTAACTTAGGTTTGAGGCAAAGAAATAGGAAAGGAGAAAGTTCCTGTACATGTTTCGCCCAGGTGATGAACAGGTCCTACAGAATGATGACCGAAAATGAAATATGTTGACCCATTGGTCGAGTTAAAATCATATTAAAGAGGACTTAAATTAGATTTATGTGGTAATAAAGTTTGGTTTATAGTTTCTAGAGAACTACAAATACTCGTTTGAAAATATTACTTTCTATATATGCAGTTTTAAGTTCCAGAAATCATCACGAGGCTAATAGCATTGACCAACTTCTGGCCAAAAACCAAAACTTTATGATTTCAATTAAGGCATAATGCAATTACCTTTGCGCCTTTTCAATTAGCTTTCTGCAACATGTGGCTTAAATGCGATTCCACCCACTCAAACATTATCGATTGGGCTGCCATATCTATACCTTTTAGCCCCGTTTCAAACTGCCAGCCAGTCCAGTCTGTTCCGTTTTTGAAGCCCATTAAATTCTCCGTTTGCCCGGCCAACTCAACTTCCAACGTTTGCTCCCCAAAGATTACCGCAAATGCACAATGGTAAAATAATCATAATTGCATATAAAATGTTAATGGGCAATGGACCAGGACCCAAACGGCAGCGAATGTTTGGCCAGCTCCGCCTCGCCCTCTCTAAAAAAAAAACTGGAAAACTTTTTAATACACCAAAGGACACATTTGGGCCCCTCCTCTCTACTCCGCCCATCGAATGTGAGCGCCGCAAAATGCAAAAACAATTACGAAAACTTTGTTGCCCAGGCCCAGGCCGAGGACCTGGAAAAACAAGGGAAAACTCAACTCCAAACCAAATGTGGGAATTTTCCCAAGCACAACTTCACGCTGTTTTTCCTTCGCCCTCTCACACCCCCGCAAACTGGCTCGTTGCTTGTTGCTTTTTATTGGTTATTTGTTGGCATCTTTTCAGCGTTTTCTTTTTTTTCGCTGTGTGGATTTTTGCTTTCATGTTTTCATTGCTCAAAAACGAGCGGTGGGCGTTGGTGTGTGGGGCGGAGTAGCAGCGGCCAACACTTAAATTTACATAATTTCCGCTCCAAGTCACCAATGTAAAAGCTTTGGCCAGAATCAGCTGCTCTCTTGGTCCAAAGGCAACCGTCCTAACTTTTCCCCATTCCTTTTTTTTCGTTGGTTTTTCTTTTCTAAAAGCGCGGAAATGTTGGCAATATTTTAACGCTTCTATTTTAGTTGAATTTTGCGCCGTGTTTTTTGGGTGCCAGCTCTTGTTTTTGTGGTAGACCCAACACGTTGCTGACTTTTTGGCCTTTGGCAAGTGCATGAACCAAAAGTGCAGCCCAACTTGTTGTGGGCCATAATACACCAAGGGCAACTTTATAGACGCTTAGCAATTATGGCCACGCCAACAATTTTATCCCCATTCCAAGCCTTGTATCCCCTCGCCTTCGGGTCACGTGAACTATGAGTCCATCGAGTGGTTCGCCAAATGATAAACGATAGGGGACAACGGGTTCAGCGAAAGGGAAAGGGTTGTGCTCTATCGATCTGCTTGACCATTTGAAGTGTAAAAAGTGCCCCAGGTGATGGAATCGTTTAAAATAAAAGCTGTTCCAATTGGGCTCGATGGTGGAAGTGCTGTTAAATATCCCATTTTGCCAATCGATTTGACTAGCTAATTTTAAGCTATTATGACTCTCACTAATCTGCTTAAGCAATAGTTGATTTTTATCTTTTATAGTCTCATAGTTTCAATATCAATTAACTTTGCCTTAAGCACAACATCAAGGGCATTCTGAAAAAATAAGTTTATTTCGATATCTTCTTAGTGTGAACGTACCAAAAACTTGATGTATCGATGTAATCGATAATTTCCAAGGTCATACTAATTCTGCAAGATTTTTTTGACATAAGAAAAAAAATAATTCGTAACAAAGAGACTAAGTAAGACTAAGAATGAAGCGATCTTGTGGATCAAATTATCCTTTAAATAAGATGGAAAATCCGAAAACAACCAAATTAGTGCTATCGATTGGGTCGCTGATGGATAATGAAGAAGCGGTTGTGGCTGATGAACCTCCACGAGACTTTGAGGACTCTGCAGTGCCTTCTAAGCCACCAGCTCTCTCCCCAGTTGAGAATATTGATATGGATCTTGAGTCAGCAGAGACTATCTTGGCAATAGATGCCCAGGCAGAAAAGCACGGCTTGGTTTTGGAAGCACCCAATTTTGAGCCATCGATTGAGTCGCTTGTGGAGAATGGAAAAACTTCTGTTTCTGCTGAACTTCCACGACGCATTGAGAACCGTAAAGTTCCTTCAGATCCACCAGCTTTGACCGCAGGTGTGCATAATGATCCAGCTAAGACTATCTTGGCCATAGATGCAGAGGAGAAAAATAGTTCTCAAGGAGATAACCAAGTCTTGGTTTTGGTAACACCCAAATTGGAGCCATTGACTGGGTCGCTGATGGAGTATGAAGAAGCGGCTGTTCCTGCTGAACTTCCACGAGACTTTGAGGAGCGTACACTTCCATCTGATCCACCGGCTCTGATCCCATGTGTCAATAATGATGTAGATCCCGAGCCAACCAAGACTATATTGGCCATAGAGAACAATAGTTCCCAGGGAGAGAACCAAAGCTTAGTTTTGAAAACACCCAAATTGGAGCCATCGACTTGGTCGCTGATGGAGACTGAAGAAGCTTTTGTTACTGCTGTACTTCCACAAGAAAATGAGGACCGTACAATTCCCTCTGATCTACCAACTCTGACTCCAGGTGAGAATAATGATAAAGATCGTGAGCCAGCCAAGACTATCTCGGCCCTAGATGAGAATGAGAAAAATAGTGCACAGAAAGAAAACCAAGGCTTGGTTTTGGATTCAACAGCAAGTAAGTTTAATGTTCACATCCGAAATTTAAACTTGTATTTCAGCAATATTACATAATATAATGTTGCAGATACCATGCCCCTTGAGAATGCTATCGAGAATCAAGATGTTCCTATCCCAAAATGTAATCCTGTATCATCGGAGGAAACGGAGGAGGACTGCGGCGAAGAACCTTTTCTAGATATTACCGAAGAGGATCTTGACTCCATCTTCTCTGATAACACCACTTCCACGGAAAACGAAAATAGCAAAATCCCATTCAAGGCAATCTTCAGGAACCGAAAGAAGGATTCAGATCGCCGCCGGCAGTCGAAGAGCAATCTGAACCACTATTTGTGCAAGACATTGATACCCAAGAATGCCCTTACGATACTAAATGAATTGAACGGTGTGATTATTTACAACACATCCGTTAAACGCGACCACGAAGAACAATTCAAGGCTTCTATGATTATCAACTCAAAGGAATATGTTGGACAGGGCCCTTCAAAATTGTCCGCCAGAAATGCGGCCTCCGAGAAGGGCTTACGTGATATTTTTATAGAGAAAATTAATGACGGTAAAGATTCTCTACCCATGAAGCAACTGGCCTCATACGCCCTTTACAAACTTTTTAAGGAGTGGCAGAATGAAGGTTTCAATAATACAGCTTTACTTAGTGATATGCAGTGTGGCCTAAATGGTTTTCAACAAAAGCCGCTTTTACGCACAGAATTGCCCAGCAAATGGAAGACCATGCATCCCTGCGCTATTCTCCACCATATGCGCCCTAACTCTTCTTACAAGTTTTTGGGACCTACTGTCTGTCAGCATACTATTATATTCAATATGGGAATGAATGTCGATGACCAGGAGTTTAAAGCTAGCGGAACATCCAAGAAGATTGCACGCCACAATTTGGCCGAGCTAGTGTGCAACAAACTGTTTGGAACCAATCTGCCTGGAATAGATACTGAAACTTAAAGAATTTTATGCTTTTAGAATTTTTTTAAATTTAATTTATTACAGAATGTCCTACCAGTGCTTTCATTAAGAAGCTTAAGACATTTTAAGCTATCTTGTAAAGTATTTGATTTTACTGCCAGCGAAACTTGTTCAATCTTTTCTCATTACAGCACTCAGAACCTATGCAATTATTTGCATTCAAATCTCACCCCTCTACTCCACCCTGTCATCATAGAAAGACAAACAAAAAAGCGACAGAACAAAGATCTTGGATATTGAATTTAATTAAAAATGTTCATGACAGTTCAACCAGCTTATTATCCTGTCACACTGAGTGAGCTTTGCAAAATTAAACAAAAAAAAAATGGTTGTAAAATGAAAATGGAAAAATAATTTCAACGAACTTAATTGAATTCGAATTCGAATTGTTCAGCTGGACTGGGAAGTTGTCTATACTGACAGAAAAAGGACACCAAAGAGTGTTAATTTTATTATACGCTTCATCAATATCCAGCTAACTTCCGTTTGGGTTTATTAATGCCCTTCTTTCCCTAATGGTTATCCCTGGGAAATGGGCTGGGCAACCCAGTTTAATGACAATTAACATTTTTCTAATGGCCAGCAATTAGAGGAATCCCCGGGCTTTAAGCAAGATTTATACGAATGAGGGAGGCGGGGCGCTCAAGTCGAAGCCAAGTTCTCGCACAATGTTGGCCTTATTATTACATTGTTTATGAGAGCGCCTTCTCCTTGACTTTCTCCCTGCTCGATTTATTGTTTTGTGTTGCGTTGTTCTTGTTGCTGGCTTGTTTAACAAGACCGTCTCGCCATGTTTACTAGTGCAGGTCCCAGGTCCCAGAGAAACTCCCAAAACTCCCAGAGCCACCCTCTTTTGAGGTCGCAGCATCTTGCGGTCCGCCTCAAGTCATATTTCCTTATTATCTGGGCGGTTTTTGGCTTTGTTTTTTCGCCGCCCCTTGACTTTTTTGCGGCTGACCTAACGAAAAAATGGAATTATTAATGGCCTCGTCCATTTGCTGCTAAGTGGCGCAAATTGTGTGTTTGTTTATATCATTTGACAGGCCAGGGAATCTTAAAGCGTTTTATTTTTTCCTGTCTTTCGGTCTTCCGGTACCTTTAGTTAAAATTTTGTGAGGCAGTCGAGGGAATGGGGTACAGTTTGTCGAGAGCATTGAACCTTACACTTTTTGGTCCTTAAAGATGTTACAAGAATCAACATTAAAGTGATTATTAAAGAATCTGTTAAAGGATAAATAATAATCTAAACGTTAAAAATTCAGACCTTTGAAAATATATGCAGTATTTTGCCTATCACAAAGCCAACAGTATGCCCATAGGTATTATGGCCATAACTTAGCCAATAATGGTCCGAATATGGAATTTCATACCTCGTTGAGCTTGTATTTTAATCTATATTCATAATATTCAAGTGCCACTGAAATCTAAGCCAAAAAATATTTTTGCAAATTTTTCGAAAAAATGACGATGGTACCCCTTACAAAAAATTAAAAATTTGAGAAAAAATTAATTTTTGATAATCAGCATTATAATGATACAGAAAGTTTGTTCGGGTCGTTAGCTTCATAAAACAGTTTTCCTTTTGTTTGTGCCTTTTAATTTGACCAAATTATAAGCATGACACTGGGGGAAAATATTTCAAATTTAACTAAAAACCCATAATTTTGATGTTCCACCCAAAATATCAGTATTTTCCACATTACAAAGCCAAAAATAATCATATCATGGAATGTTATAACTCGTTGAGTTCCTATTTAAATTCCCCGTCGAACTGTGTACCACACTCAAAAAGTACATTTTTTGAGTAATTTCGTAAAATTTTTCGTCTTTCAAAAAACGCGAAAATCGGTCTGTCCCGATTTGTGTCTCAAAATATCAGTATTTTCTTCATTACAAAGCCAAAAATGGTCGAAATACGTAGTGTCATACTTCGTTGAGCTTGTATTTTTATCCATTTTCAAAATATTTAACTGTAATTTAAATGTGAAGAAAAAAATATTTGTTAAATTTTTCGGAAAAATGATGATGGTACCCCTTACAAAAAATTCAAAATTTGAGAAAAAATTAATTTTTGATAATCAGCATTATAATGATACAGAAAGTTTGTACGGGTCGTTAGCTGCACAAAACAATCCTCCTTATAGCTGGGCGACCTATTTTGACAAAGTTATAATATTAATGCTGGTAAAATTATTGCAAATTTTACTCAAAAGTCATGGTTTTGATTTCAAGCTTAATATATTAGCAAATTTCCTACAGCAACTCCCAAAATTGTCCAAATATGGAATGTAATACATCATTGAGGTCGTAATTTAATGAATATTAAAATTGCATTCAAATCTGGATAAGTAAATTTTTGACCGATTTTATCAAAATTTTCATGTCCTGAGTAAGAAAATGGGTTGATCTTGATTTTTACCACCAAAAATCACTATTTCGTCCAAATAAATCCAATAATGGCCAGAATGTGGAATGTGATATCACGTTGAGTTTGTTTTTTAATTCCTAGTCGAATTGCATTCACAGTTTAAAATGTTAAATTTTTGGCATATTGAAAGAATAAAGAATTGGAAATATTTATGTAGAAACGTAAATCAAATGCCCGCTTATTCAGGCTAACTAATTAAAAGTAATCCTCCAACTTGAGTCCCTCGTAAATACCAGCTTAAAGTATCTGTTATCCTTTGCCCCTCTATTGCATAACCTGGTCAATACCATAGACATGACCAGCACCTTTCATATAGCGGTAGAACAAGCCTTGCGTAACTTTTCCACCGCCCACTCACTTCATCCCACCCTCATTGCATTAATTACCGCATACTTGGAGAGCATCTAGAGGGCAGAAAGGGTAAGGTAAATCTGTGGCTGTGCTAAATTGCACTTCAAAACGAGAGCAGCTTCCCTCTAGATGAGGATGTGGATATGGATGTCCTGGATGTGCGGCTCCTGGAACTCCACCTCGATATCCCCTGCCCCTTTGAAAGTTCCTGTCGTAAAGTGTTTGCACGTGAGTTTGTGGGCGCCAACATGCGCTGATTGAGAGTTCCTGCCCCTCCTATCCCCATCCACTCACACACTCTCAATGGAGAAAGGATAAATGAAGGACGACGCTTAGATCTGACGTTGAAAAAGAGAGCAACCAGCTAAGCTATATGTTTTCCTGACACACTCAACAAAAATTTAATAACAACATTAATTTTAGATCAATAAAATCATAAAAGATAAATACAGTTTTATATTAAATATAATTTTTGAAGAATTCTATTTCTGCTCACTTTTATTAATTTTTATTTAGTTTTTTAAGAACTCTTTTCCTGTGCTGCTTTCCATTTTTGTTGTACTTTTTTTGAGATTTCCGGTGAAGTGTTGTTCAAGCGCTTTGGCAAATATTTGATTTTAATTTTTCCAATTAATTGGTTTTCCCTCAAAAATTAAACGTCCCAGCAGGCCGGGATTCATCTATACTTTTTTCCTGCCACCTCAACTACCTGGCATCATTTACATGCCACAAAAAAATAGAGATTTTATTTGCTTGTTTTGCTCCTCTCAGACTTTAAATGTCTGACTTTAAGCAGGAGGAGAACGAGTTGGTGGTATAAACACAAAAACTTTGTCCTGCAACCGCAAAGTGTGGGGGCGGAGGGCGTGGCAAAATGTCAACTACAAGAAAATTGTCACTAATGAGTGGTTAAAAGAGCGAGTCGAGTCCGAGTAGGGACTCTTTGTTTGCATAGGCCGACAGAGCCGGAAATAAGAGGGGAGAAACTAAGAGGCGGCTGGAAATTGTATAAAGCGAGTAGCTGGATGTTGGTGGTCCACTGTGTACAGTCAATATTGGCAAATGTGTCCGTTGCACTCTGCTTTGAGGTGGGCCAAAAACGGAAGGGTTGCTGCGGCTTATAAGCAGCAAAAAGCCAAACGGCGAGGGATAATGAAACCACGACAAAAGCGCAAAAGTTACACAGAACAGAAAAGTAGCCAGGAAAAGGACATGAAGGACTCTCGGCAACAGTGACTCTCCACACATTCGGTGTATTTACATGCAAATTATGTTGGGGGAAGTGACTTCCTGTACTTGGTACAGGATTCTTAAAGTAAAGAAGGGAACATACATCTGCTTATATCATAACCAGAGCAACATTAAGTTTGGGTATCTCTTAAATAAATCCAACCTCTGGCCGGAACTCTAGTGTTTCGTGTTAATGAGATAAGCATGCAAATGCCCTAATAGAATGAGCTGCTTCAGCTTCAATTTTCCCGCCCCTTTGTCTTTTATTCAAGGTTCTGATGAGCGAGAAGGAAAATGGAAAAACGTTGGAGAGCTGAGCAGTCAATTAACAAGCCGAACTGAGCTGCAGGTGGATAACCATAACCCAGACAGGGTTCGGGGGAAGGTGCAAAGGGGAAAGACAGCTCCGCCGTTCATCATCGTTTATCTTAATAAACCGCGCACTCAGTCAGACATTAAGCCGTCGAAACCAAAAAGCAGCCAAAAGTCCTTTGGAAAATTGCTTAATTTGCAGTTGGCACTGCCAGCCAGAAACAGAGTAAGGAATATCAGATTCAGATGGTAAAGCTTGGGGCCAGACGAAGTGAGTGTGGCAGATTCAGTGCAGCGTTAAGGCAAACTTGAAGCGCGGCACGTAAAAATGTTGATAAAACGCACAAAGCCAGTTGATGATTTCAATTTATATTTCCAAGTGGAACTCATCTTTAGTGCCGGGCGGAAGAGCATAGCATTTTCCAGTATTTTTACCACCCACTACCACCCCCACCCGCCATTACGCGTTACATGTAGCGAATTTGCTGAAGCATATCACGTGCAACATAATTTTTCCAAGCGACTTGCCACTTGCAAGTAGAAGTAGGTAGGGGCGTGGGGGCTCAAAGCCTGGCGACTGACATGAATGCTCGACGTCACCCAAGTCTTTTTCCCCACATTTTCCCCTTCTCGCTGGAGATGTGTGGCATTATGAGCGTAAAGTAGACTAAATAAATTACGTTTGAGCACCAAAGGTGTTATGCACTGGAAGAAACTAAGTGCAGGGATATGTTTCGGAAGCTTTAAACTAGAGAAATTTTCAGGATGGATAAAAATGTGTTAATAATCTTTCAGATATGTAACAGATTAACATTAGAATCCTTTAAGAAGCAAATATTTAACGTTATTAAAAGTAAAACAACTTAATCTACAAACATGCAATCGACTTTAAAGTTCCAGAGAAGTTCCATCTATTCCGAACCAGAACCCACCTGGTTACCTTCCAGAAGTCGTAAATAGTTAAAAGTAGTTAAAAAATGCTAATAACCATAAAGTAAGTTTAAAAACTTTGCTCTGCTGGAACAATTTTCAATACGTTTTTCGACTCCATCCTTATTTAAATTTCACATCGAAGACAGCGCCACGCCCAAACTAGAGCCGCCTTCCCTTAACTTCAACTTCAACTTCAACTTGAAGTTGGGAATGCATTTGGTCCTGGTAAAAGTTTTTGGCAAGCAAATGGAGCAGGAAACAGCTGTCCCTTCATATCTTTTGCATATCAAAAGTATCGACATAAGGAAAGGAGAATCTAGGGAGAAGGATGAAAAGGACATCTTTCCAGCACCTTCTCATTCTCTCTCACTTGCACTCTGTTGTAAAATATATGCAAAGTTTGCCCAGAACAGAGTGAGACGACGAGAAACGCCCAAAAAATTCTTGAAATTGCATTCGACTTTTTTTATGCAGAAAAAATTGTATGAATGGTCTATTCTAGGGATCGAAGAGGGTTTTATTCTTGGGGATACACATGAAAATAAAAAAGGATATAGTTGCTATGAAAAGGTTATTTGTAGAAATTCAAAAAGGGAGTCTAAAAATATTAATAATCATAATTACTAAACATATTATACTTTTACAGCCAAGAGAGGTATACAGAAAAATATTTTGGGGTTAAATATTTAAAAAAATTCCCAAAAGGGCATAGAAATGTCCCCATACATGCCAATACACATGCAGGCCGAGGGTGTATGTTTGTATAGATGAGTGCAAAGTTACATTCAATTTATATGCACTTGCCGAAAAGTTTACACCGAAAAAAGTTTGAGCTGGTACGAAAACTAAACATTTTGTTATCGCTTTGATAATGGACTTCAGATTCCCACCCACACTTATACACATATCCAAAAAGAAGGACTTTATGTATATATGTATGTGAATGTATGTTTTTACAAGACTTCCCGGGACATTGTTGGTTTTTGTTTGGATTTTCCGGCTGTTGTAGTCAAAGTTTATTGCATTGAGGACAATTGAATTGCCGGCATGAATTTGGGCCAATTTTTCACTATTTAAATGCAATTTGCAAACTTAGGAAACACACTTTTAAGAGGCACTCTCAGAAAATACAAAAAAAAAACTATAAAAATCGAAATTTACACCATTTTTTACTTTCAACACTAGTCGTAAAGGCACTTGGGCGTGGACTAACTGCCATTTGGGGACTATTTTACTTACTTCAAGTCATTAACCTAACCACAAAATGTGTATGTAAAATTCCCGTGTGAAGAGACTGTAAAAAAATCGCAATAAAATTCAAATTAAAAGTACTCGGCGATTATATTGTGCAATTAAGAAAGCTCAACTGCCAGGCGATCAAAAACGTCAGCCTTGACTTATTAACTTTGCCGTGGGCTCAAAAGTTGAAATTTCAAAGGAATTTAGTAAGAACAAAAAAGAAAAGGGCTTTCCCTTGCCTCACCAAGAACAAAAATGCATCGATTATGGAAAGTCAGACATCAAAATTAATAATCTCAGTTCGCAGTTATGCTGAGAAAAAATGCCAGACGACCGAAATGAGTTGCTTTGAAGTTTTTTACTGCAAGAAAACGGAGCCCAAGGCTAGAGATAGAAAGAAGAAAGAAGGCAAGCTAAAGAGAAGAGGGTGATGAAGAAAGTGGGAGGAGCAGTAGCAGCAGGAGAAGAAAAGGCGCTTCATTTTTCGCATCATTATCTTCATTTCTAGGATGAGCATCCTCATCAGCGGCAGCTTCATCAATGTGGATTTTATTTCTGTCCCTCGGGGGAAAATGCAGCCACCTCCCGCTCACAAAAAAATATGAGAAAAATTGCGTTTAGAGCTATCAGAAGATGGGAATATGCTTACAGATCAATAAGATGCCATTAAGATGAAAGATTTTGGAATACGATCATGAGAAGTGTAGTCGTATGTTTCTGAATTTTTAATAAGCTTGAATAAAAACCAACTTAAAAAGTATTGTAGGTAAGGATATTAAGTATATTAAAATCTTATAAAAATCAATATACCCTCTCCAAGGATATAAGTAGAAGTATAAAAACGGAAGCAGCAACAGCGGACTGCAATTTAAGTGGCGAAAAAACAATGGAGCATGGCAAATGTTGTTATTGCCTTCAAACGATGTTCTCAGCAGATTCCCTCTTATTTTCCCGATTTTCCCAGATGGCAGCTTATTAAACATCGGGCAACTTGCCACTAACACTAATGCTTCAATAGACTGCACCACCGAACTGCATATCTGTGGAGAAGAGGAAGTAAAAAGCAAGGTGAGCAATACCTTTACCATTCGTTTTTGGGTTGGAAATGATAACAAAAAGGGGAAACTCTTAAAGGGTGAAAATCGAGAATCAAGTTATTTCTTTTTATCTTAAGTTTGAATGTTTAAAACAAATAAATATAAAATGTTTAGCAAAGCAAACTACTTTAGGAAAATAGAAAAAAGCTAACATTGCAGCAGTATTTGAATATTTGATATTTAAATGAATTAATATCCGAGGGACCACTGTAGAAGCTCGACTGCAGTGCTACCAAAAACTCCCCCCCTCTGTTTCGGATGTTCTCTTTAGCGGCGATGCTCTGCTTGCATATTACTCATGTGTGCCTGGGGCAGCGAGTGGGTGGTGGTGCTGTTGCACAGAGGGTGGTGGCAATGCAGCTGCTGCTTTTGTTCTTGTTGCTGGCCCGTGGCTGGTGCTATATACGTTTTTTAATAAATTATAAATTTCTGCAAATATATTTGCAAGCAGGGATTACATTTATCCCATAGCCATTCCTCTTTACCATCCGTTTTTCCCCATCTTTGCATTTCACAAGTTTTTACCCAGGCCCCATGAGTGTGCCACCATACCACGCCCACTTTTACCGCCCAAAAAGCCCCCCATCTGATTTTCATGTGTGCTTTTGTATGCACTTTGGAATTTTGTATTCATGCTTAAGTCACGTTTCGCACATTTGTTAAGCGAAGTTCTTAAGGCGATTGCAATGTCGCTACTATTCGTCTCTCCCATCTCACTCAGGCCTTCTCGCTCGTTCGTGTTTGTATAGCAAACGGAAATTATGTGAAAAGTCTTAAATTAACTGCAAGTGGCAAACGAAACGCCGGGAAGTGGTTAAATGAAAGGGTTCGTCTCCCTTTTTTTTCAGATATTGCGTAAATTGTCTCGGAGATGAAAGAACGTATTTTTTTAATCAATCACAGATCCGTTTAACTCAAGTCGTTTTGTAATCCAAAGAGGTAAAGTTAAACCTTAGGAGAAAAAATTCTATACAGACAGCTTTTCTTTCTGTCAAAGTAAAAATATACAAGAATTGTTTCAAATTTTGTGCAAAGCTTTGTTCAAGTTCAACATAAAAATTCTTCTTAGACTGTCAAATTTAAAAATGTGTGGGCGCAGACTAAAAAATTCCTTAAATTCAGCCGAGCTCGACAATAAAAATGTCATTTTAAAAATGATATATGTGGACTCATATTCCCCCTTGGAAAAAGCTTGGCACAAGCAAAAGTTGCTATGTACCATTAAAATCACGTAGTAAATTTTCTTTCGTTAAACTTGAGCCGCTTCCGATAATTCGTTGTGAGTGAAACATTTGCATAGGTGAAGTTTTTCCGCTTTTCTCCGGAACTCGCAAATATCTTTGCTGCATATTAATATGAAATTTGTAGCATACTTTTGAGCGACCGTAAATGTTTTTTCGAGTATGTGGGGGTGTATGGTATTAACATAGTCATAAATTTCCACCAATGCTGACAGTTTTCATATTTGACTTTTCCTATGCATGTTCAACAGGAATTGTTATCCCAAAAAATAAATTGGGGGAATGGTGGCTTTCTGAGTTTAAAGGGGATTGAGGGTTTGAGGTTTCCACCTGCATTCTGACGAAGGTGTGGAACAACTTTTTCTCTAAGTAAATGGGAAAGAATGGGAAGAAATGTCTTGCATATGAAATGAAAGTATTTTCGGAATTTCCTTATTTTTAGAGGTTAAATAGAAGGAACGGAATGATTTATTGCACCTAAAGAATCTTTTTCATGTATGGGGGATCAACTTTGTAAAAATACTTAAAAATGTATTAAACAATCCAAGTAACGTATTTATCTGCAAACTGACAAAGTGTGTCAGTCATTCTTTCAAATTGACAAGCCGAAAACAGAATCTTGCTGTGAATTCGGGTACGACAGATTTTACCATTCGAATCTCAATCAGGGGCACATTCAATCACACGCAGACAACCAACTAACACGGCCAAATAAACGCACAAATATTTACTGAAATTGATTTACTCCTTTTTTTTTGGGGTGTTGCATTGAATTACATTTTCATGGGGCTGCTATGGGGCTTTTCCGACAGCACGAACCGAAAACTTTTCAACTGCAGCTCCAGTTGCAAAGCTTCCAGAAAACTTTTTACGCCATTTCCGGCGTAACGACATTTTTTGGCCAAATTGTGTGTGAAATTGAATTGCAATTGTCAATAATTCGTTGCCAAAAATGTATACACATAGGTATATTGAATGCATCTTATGTATAAACGCTGTGAAGGAGAACTGATTCTGGCAAAGTTGAGTGCGTGTGCAATGTGATTACCAAAAAGTTGAGCTCCAGGTTTCCAACTTTTCCTCGCTCAAGATGGGGACTCGTGACTCTAATTAAAATCCAGCAATTCCCTCAACTTGATTGAATGCCACAAAGTCCTGAGCAAGGGGGAAACCCTTGTTCAATTTTCAACAATGCTCAGTGGATCTAAATCATTTTTGTGCCTTTTTCCCCATTGCTGCAGTAATAAAAACCAATGACGTGTGTAAAATTTATTTATTTTTTATGTGCTCACAACTAATGTCATGCACCAGGAAAAAAGAGAAGAAAAGGAGACACAAAACACATCGAACACTAGAGGTCGAAGGCAGCTGCAACAACTTCGTGCCTATCCAAAGTGGCACGTACCGAAAAGTTCCGCAAAGCAATTTTTGAGTTTCCTTTTTGTTTGAGGTTGAAGAGAGGGTATGTTAGATTGATGAATGGGAATTTTTAATTCATAACTTAAGTTTTAAATGATAGTTCATTAAAAAAGTTTGCTCCTTCGTTGAGTAAATAATCAGGAATCCTCTTTTATATATTCACCTAATAGGTATCTGCAAGTCTGTGCCTGAGGTTCAACTTTTCTTATTTATTTTTTATTCTAAGCATATGGGCGAATTCAAACGTTTCTGTGTGTCTGCCACAGTTTGTCATAAATTTTGGAAAGAGAACGAGGGGCAGTGGCAGGTCCTGGGTGTAACTGACTTTGCTTTTTCTTTTGGCCGCAACATTTGACACCTGCTACTACTGCCCACCTCCTCTTCTCTTTTTTTTTTTTGGCCTGGTCCTGTTTCGAATTTTATTGTTTGCTTAAATATTTACACAACACACGAAGCATATGTTTGTGTACACTACCGAAGGGAAGTGTTTGCGGTTCTTGCTCAACTTACAAATGTTTTTTCCATGGCTTTGGGGCATGTGATTTATGTTGGCTTGCTATGTGCCCCTGTCTGGCCCCCAAAGGTTGAGCTTTATGTATTTATGATATTCTATATTATACTCAATTGCCAATTATGAGCTGTTAAGGTAACTGGGCTATGATAAATGGGGCGTTTTTCTCGAGGCCAATTAAAGTAGGGCCAAAAGTTTTGCCTAAAATGTGTGTGGGCCAAAAGTGTCTTCGACAGCGAAGGCAACACTTTTGCCAATTTGAATATTTCATGACATTTGTCACTCTCTGCATGCAACAGACACTCGTTTCCTGTTTACAGACCGATGTGGATGACACAGCCAACTTTTCACTCCATTTTTTCGTTTGCCCAACCTGCTGGGTTTTCCACCCTGCCTACATGACTCGCGTTTTCCTCTGGCATTCTACAAAGTTTTCTTCTCGGTTTTTTTTTTCATTTTTTTAGCGTGTTCAGCATGTCAACTGCGAAAACTCAATTTGCCTAAGTAAATAAACGGAATATGAATGTTTAATTTATTTTATAGATATTAAATAAACACACGACTCCTGACAGAGTTGAGAGTGCACACACATTCAGAGGGTAAAAACTTTGACTTGTAGCTGAACTTCGTTGGGTGGCAAGGAAAGAAAGCCAATTGTGGGTGGCCTGGCTTGTAATAACAAAATTTTTAATTCCCCAACTTCCAGTCAGTTCTTAAAGGGGAAAAATGTATGTGGTTAACAAACCTCAAAGCAAATTGCAGTCCTGGTTAGCAGTTTGCTTAATCTTTTACTCCTCCTCTTTGGAAATCTATCGAAAAACGGTTTAATTAAAAATGCGCCACGGAAAGCCAACGGAAATCAATTCAATTAAATTTGCACTCACTCTCGCTTTCTCCGCTCACTTTCTTCAGTGACTTATTTTGGTTTCGTTTGCAAAAGCGAATCACTGACAAAGGAATGTTCAGCATGCAAAGAAGGAGAAAAACTGTAAAGAAATGTAAACAGTTCAGGGATTTTTAAGACCAACAGGAACCACCTGCGGGTAATTTACATTTTGTACTTTCTCCTTAATTAAAATAGTCTTCTTTGCCTGAAAACAGCAACTTACGTAATGGCAAGGCGAAGATTTAAAAACGTTTTCAGAACAAAGGAAAAAGATCTCCTTCTAAAATATAATAATATTATTATTTTTTAATTTAATTCCATTTATTGAATGCGAGTTAGTCTGAACTCTATAAACTCTATAAATTATATTGAAACCACACGCTGACTTTTAATTAAGCCACAAACCATCACTCCACGTTGCGTATACGCAATGCCATGGTATCCTTTTTTCTCGTCCCCTTCAGTTCATAAAATTTTATGCGTGAGTCATGATTTTTGTCTTTCGCTTTCTTTTTTGTTGACTTGTTTACATGCACCCATGACAAATAATGATGAGACGCTGCCTTTTATGAATATGAATGCTGTGGATGAGGTCCTTCAAGGGCCGGGCCATAAAAAGCTAAACGTCTGCCTCGGAGGCATTAAATTTGTGCAAATTTTGTTTTTATATGACCGGATCGTGTTATGACAACGCTTACATGCTGTTATCACACTCAAAGTGGGTGGAGTTTTCAGAAAGGTTGAGCTTTATCTTAAGTGGTTGGATTGCTGTGGGTATCTGGTGTAAGAGTGTGGATAACCTGCAGGTGAAGTTGTTCCAAAAGTCCAAAGAAAGTTTGCCAAATAATTGGTCAAGTATTTTACGATGCCTTCAGTTTTGGAAATTCGATCAATCTGGGCTTAAATGTCATCATAACTTCTTCTTGACTGAAGTTAGAAGCTGGTTAGAAGTTTATCCTATATTTATGGAAAGCAACTTAGAACTTTATCTTCCTTTTATCTTTATAAATCTTTATAAATAAATACCCATAAAATCCAACATAATTTAAAATTACCCATAAAACATCGATTATTTCTAGACCATTTGCCTACGTTCTTAAATAAAAACATTTAACAATAAGCAAAAATATTTATTTAAAATCCCAACAAAGTTTTCAGTTCACTGAACTCAAAACCAAAAGCCAAACTAACAGTTAAGTGCATTTTCCCCCATCCGTCTAAAAAAAACTCAGCGCTTGCCCCTAACTGGCCATAGCATTTGATTATGTTTTCATAGACACGAGTAAACCATTTTTCCGGCCTTTCCATACCCATTTATATTGTATAAGCTTTTTATGAAATTTTTGCGAATGTAAATATTTCAAAGTTAACAATATTCGCAAGTGAATTTTTTCTCTATATTCAAAATGCCATTTAATACAGCATAAGCAAAACAGAGAAGGGCCAAAACTTTGGCTGTCTGTCTAACTAGTGGGGCATGCAACATGGAGTTAAATTCTCGCGGGAAACATAAAATACATTTTACATAAATGGATGGAATTGCACATTAATATGCGCAAAAGCCAAGTTTCATAAGCTAAAACCCATGCAGCTCCAAAATGCCAACGAAGGGTAAAGGGATTGCCACAGTTTGGGGAATGGCAATTTGATAAACCAGCATGTGTCGAGTGCTTCGAAAATGTTTTCGTTGCGATTTGTCTCTCCTTCAACTGCAACGCTTTGAGATTTTGATAATTGTTAGTTATGTCTGGATATCGTTGCAAGTTGAGAGTTTTCGGTAAGTTTTCCCTGTAGCCGTCCATTAGGTTGGCTTCGTTGGGCAATTAGTTGGGGAATTCCTACCTGTAATTAGTTTTAAGTGTTGTTTATGCCCCCGAAAACTTTCACTATAAAATTGTAATTCTACTGCATTCTTGGCACAGATTATGCATACACTAAATGGTACATTTATGAGCTTTTGGAATGGTTTGGCCTTTTGCCAAATGTGGGTTTTGGTGCCTTCAGGGAATACTTTTAAGTTGAAAAAGTTGTCTCGCCAACAAATATAATTTTTAAAAATAGTAAGTTAATAAAATCTTATAAGTCAGAGATCTTGTGGGATCATTCAATGTATTACAAATATTCTATAAAAGTTTCTTCTAGAAAAGAGTGTCTCACTTAACGGATATTGCCTGTTCAACATTTTTTGGCACCACTTGACTTTTGGCTGTGATTCAACTAAGCCCAGCTAGGCAAATCTAGGCGAAATTGTTTTTTTATTGCCCTGCTTGGCATCGAGATTCAGTTTTTCAGGACACCCAGCCAATCAGCATTTAATTTACGAGCATTTAATAAGAAAATCACAGTTTAAAGTCATTTAATCTTGTCTCAAAGGAAAGTCTCATTTTCAATTAAATAAAATTCTTGTGACTTGTTGCTCAATTTTGTGGTCTCCTCTCCTTGATTATCCCTGTAGACACAAGCACAAATCCTGTTTATCCTGGGGAGCTATCAAAGCGTTACAAATCACTTGAAGGAGGGCCTTCGCGCGTGTCTATCGATTGAAGTGCGACAAATGGAACGCATTAAGTTAACATTATTGCCAAACAATTTGCTCGAATTGTGTTCATTTTGTGTCGTTACTGTCATTGCTACTCACATACATAACTTGCTTTCTTTTCTTCGATTTCTTCAGCACCAACAGCCATATAACAACAAAGCTGAACAACTTATCCTTGTGCTTGTTATATTTACCCCCCAAGTTGTATATGTGCTGGCTGCCACCTCACACTCCAAGGATAATTCCATGGCAATTGTGTTTTTATGTGGCCAACCCCAAATCTGATTAGACGAGTTTCCGGGGGCTTTGAGCTTTGGGGCACGAAAGGCGGTATCAAACTACGATAAATGGCTGAAACTTGTAAGCGAGCAGATATTAGACGTTGGCATTGTCATGGGGAAATTGCTTTTAGCCTGTTGCTAAAAATCCTGTCCCGTGCTTGAGGCCCCTTGAGGGTCTTCATTGGCAATCCTTTCGCCAGGAGGCTCTACAATTCCAATCGGCTTGTTACCTGTCAGGGGAGTTTACTGTGTTAAGTGGTAAATTATCTTTTTTTCTCTTGCTGGTTTGGTTTTCATTTTGTTGCGACAAATTACGGAAAAAGGGTTTGCATGTAATTGATACTGCAACCAAGTATATGTGAAAAAAGTTGAACACTTAAAAAGGACTTACAAAGCCTTAGAAGTGAAGGATGAAAGGAATACATTAAGCGATTCTCAATTACTGAGCATTTGTGCATTTACACAATTGATTTTGAGGGTAAAAAGGAAATAGTTAACTTAGTATTGCTTTGCTTTTAGCTTTATTAAATCATATGTTTAATAATCCACGTACAGACACCTTTCACTGGTCATAGCTGTGCATTGGAGAAGCTTCTCATCGAAAACTGTTCCCTCCTCGCAAACCACCGCATATGGAATTGGATAATCACAAACGACATAACGACTGCAATCATTGGGGTAGGGCAGCAGAGTTCCCAAACGCTGACCACAACAAATATTGGGGGTATAGGGATCCAGAGTTGTGGGGGGTGCCACAGTTGTTGTAGAAACGGTGGTGTATTTTGTTGTTGTTGATTCTGTGGTAGTTGTCACTGGCGTTGTTGTAATTGTTGTGGATTCTGTAGTGGTTGGTACGGGCGTTGTTGAAACGGTTGTTGATTCTGTGGTGGTTGTCGGGGGTGTTGTTGAAATTGTGGTGGATTCTGTGGTGGTTGTCACGGGTGTGGTTGAAACCGTTGTTGATTCCGTGGTGGTTGTTGTTGATTCTGTTGTCACGGGAGTTGTTGAAATTGTAGACAATGGTGTAGTTGTAGGCTCTTCAGTGGTAGACGTTTCTGTGGTCAATGTTGTCGGACCGGGTGTGGTTATCTTTGGACTACAACCAGCTAATTCAGGATCCATGCAAGTTAGTTCCGTGGGACTAAATTCCAAGCCATCTGGACAATCATAACCAACGGGTATCGGATATTGGCACTTTATATACTTGCTGCAGTTTTTCGGATACGGAACCAAGGAGTCGTCTGTCTTGCCTTCACATACTCCTCCCGAAGGTTTAGCTGTGGTAGTTGCTTCCGAGGTAGATGTTTCCTTTTCTGTTGTGGAAGATTCTGGCTCTGTTGTTGTAGAAATGGCTGTCGATGATTCAGTTGTTGATTCTGTTGGAGGTTCAGTAGATGATGTGGTAGATAATTCTGTAGTTAAATCTGTTGATGAGACTGTAGATGAGTCTGTAGATGATTCTGTAGATGATTCTGTGGATGATACAGTAGAAGATTCTGTAGAAGATTCTGTAGATGATTCTGTAGAAGCTGCTGTAGATGGCTCAGTCGTCGGTAGGGGTGTTGATATAGTAGAGGACTCAGTTGTTAGTTGAGAAGTGGTTGATGAAGGCTCCCCGTCATTTGGTGTCGTCGTCGTATCTGATGGCTTAGCCGTGGTGGTAATCGAACAATTGGCCAGCGAAGCATCCACACACATTCCCAGCTCCACACTAAACTCATCTCCCTCATCACAATCGAAGGCTACCGCAATGGGTCTATCGCACTTAATATATTTGGAGCAATCGTTTGGATAGGGGACCAAAGCACCATCCTCGACATCATCACAGGGTCCTTTTTGTGGTGGTGGCCTAGTGACAGCTGTGGTTGTGGTCGGCTCACTGGTAGTGGAAGTGGTTGATGTATAATCCCAACGACAGGCATCTGATGGGACATCTGCTCCACATTTTTCCGTTATAGGATCGTAGTACTCCCCGCAATTACAGACGTCCATCATGTAAATATAATCATCCACACAGCGTATGAACCATTGACAGTTATCCGGATATGGGAAAGTATCCCGACTGCTATTTGTGCACATGGTGGGTTCAGGGGGAGGTCTGGTATAGCCTGGTTCTATAGTCGTAGTGCTCTGATCTCCCTCACAATCACTCTCTTCCCAACTCTCGATGCACTTCTGTAACTTTGAACTGAAGAATGTGTCATCCGGACAGAAGAAGGCTATGGGGATTGGAGAAACGCACACAATGTACTTGTTGCAGTTTTTGGGGTAAGCTATATTCTCGTTCTCATTCCGACCACCACATATTCCAGTGGTTGCAGAAGGAGTTGTGGTTGTACTCGTAGTGGTTGAAGGTTCCTTAGTTGTGGTTTTCGGTGTGGTAACCTTTTCGGTTGTTGTAGTTTCTGTAGTGGTTGTGGTGGTGGTAGCCTGTGAGGCTTTACAAGCATCGGGTGACACATTAGGTCCGCACTGTCCTGTCGTTGGATCGAAATAGCTGCCATATATGCAAGGTGCCAGAGCCCATTTTCCATTGCCCAAGCAGAGATAATATTGGCTGCAATCTTGCACATAAGGAAAGGAAGCTCCCACCTCTTGATCGTGGCAAAGCTGATCAGGTCCCAAAGTTGTTGCTTCTGTGGTGGTTGTTGGAGTAGTCTTCTCAGTGGTTGTGGTTGGTGGGGTGGTTGGAATCGGTGTGGTGGTACGATCTCCAAGACAGACAACATCATCTGGATCATCGCAGACCAGCCAATCGGGATTGAAGAGCGTAGAGGGCGGGCAATGACCCATTTGCACTTGATCGTCTTTACAAATCAAGTACTCCGAGCAATTTCCAATGTAAGCGAAAATAGTGCCATCTGGCTTACCCTTACAATCATTTGGATCAACATCTGAGGGAAGTCCAGGTGTGGTCGTGGTAATCGCTTCTGTTGTACTGGTAGTACTTTCAGTAGAAAAAGTGGTGGGATCGAAGGGAGTTGTAGTGACTGGAGGAGTGGTCGGCTTATCGGTTGTTCGTGGAGTCGTGGGAAAAGGTTTGGGATTACACCAAACCGAGTTTGGAGTATCGCAGATGTGCAGCCAGTCATTAAAGAGCTTATCCGGCTGGCAGTAATCCAAATCCGTGCAGCCATTTCTACATTCCAAGTACCCTTTGCAATCGTAGGGATACTGATAGAATCCATTGGCCAATGTCATACAATAATCCTCCTCTATTCCCTCTGGAGTTGGTCCACATTCTACATCCTCCTCGGTGGTGGAAGTTTTTGGTATTTCTGTTGTGGTTGTGGGCAGGGGCACTACCTCACATTCCACTTCATCGGGAGTATCGCAGATGCCAAGGAATACATTAAAGAGTTTATCCTCAATACAATATTGCAGCACTGGCCAGCCATTAGTGCAGTTTATATAGGCCTGGCAATCATAGGGATAGTAGTGTACCGAACCATGCTCAAAGTTACGGCAGTAATCCTCAGAAATTCCAGGAGGTGCCGGTGGTGGATCCCAACTGGAAGTTGGAGGAGTACTTCCAGTAGTAGACGAAGAACTTTCCGTCGTCAACTTTTCCGTGCTGGGTGTTGGTTCTGTTGTGATTTTGGTAGTTCCTTCTGTAGGTCGCGGCGTTTCGATCGTATAGTAAATGCAATCCACAGCTTGGGGGTAATTACACAGCTGAGTATCGTTGTCCCACCAGAGATTTGCTGGGCAGTTCTTTACCGTTGGATATAGGCAATCGCAGACCAGGAATAAACTACAATTATCCGGATAGGGGACCAAAGCTCCAAATTGCTTCCCATCGCACATCACCTGGTTCTCGTATCGCTGCTCATTGTTGCAAGTTTCATGGCGAGGTTCGGCTCTCGGCAGGGCCAAGACATTCAACTGCCAGCTCCAGAAGAAGGCTATAACCAGCAGAAGCCCTGGCAAGAGGTTCGAGGTCTTAGCTGAAAGAAATTAGAACTCAAAAGATTAGAATTAATTACTCCACTTCATGATGCTTTGAAAGATAGCTAAGCCAATTTAATGGTTTACCTATTACTTTCTATGTTAAATGTTGTTACAAAATCAAAAACTTTACCTGGCATAACAATTTTTCTTTCCAAATTTTAAAGTATTTTTTAGAAGTCTTTCCTCTTCCGCTGTTAAATTCAAACTAACTTAACTTGGCCCGCCAGCTTGTCTATATCTAGAGCTGTTTTTCTGATATGATATGTGGTTGGTTTGTATTAATGACATCTTGATTAGATTTAATTAGAAATTTCTTGAAATTCATTAGAAATCGTTTTTGGTGGCCTTTCATTATTAATCATTGATTGTGTGTGAATTTTCGTTATCTATAAGTTATGAATTATTTAGTTTAAATACTATGGTATATCAACACGTGCGTAGGTGGAGACGTTGATTGATAAACCAATTACGTAGAGAAATCTAATCTTGACGTCATAGTTTTGTTTGCAGAAAACAGACAGACATTTCTTTAGACCTTTCCAGACACGTTTCGCTTTGAAAATGATTGTCATTTTATATTCTTTCATTCGGAAGGTAAATCATTTTATCCTGTTCGCATGTGTTGAGTGTATGCGCCCCCTTTGTGACTCTTATTACTCTTGTTATTACACTTATTGCTCTTGTTCGAGTTCCTGCTTTTGTTGGGACTTTAATGAGCCAACGTGACCTTTCCGACACCGGAGTTCGTGTCGCAATTTATGATCAGCACTCGTCGCGTAAATTACACAAATAAAAATGCGAACATAAACATAAATGGAGCTAGAAGCTTAATGCGCAACAAGCCATTAAAATTAAGCAACAGAACATGAGTGGCAAACAAAAAGAGCCAGCATAAAAATGTATACAAAAGTATATTTATTTGCAAATAAATATATAGAGATTAGAGAAAGTTCTAGCTTTAGATGGAGAAATAAATGCAAGCTGCAGTTGGGGATTTTCAATTTGTGTGGCAAATTACTTAAAAGCATAAAAATCTATTTGGCTGAAAGCTGATGTTTTTATGCCAGCGTCTGGCTAAGCTGTATTCCTCGCCTCCCTCAGGCGCCATTCAGTTGACAAACGCTCACGAACTTGGCAAATATAAAGTGCAGCCTGAAAGGCCAAAGCCATTAAAATAAATATGAAGTTGCATAAAGGAAAAATGAGTGCGGATTTTTAAAGAGTTCTTTAGAAGACTTTGTTTTGAATAAGTTTCTTTCCTTTTAAAGTCTATTTAATTTACAATATTTTAATCTTATTTAATATATATATCTAAGATTATCTTAACTAGTTTAAGCATGACCTCAACCTCGACCTTTATTTAAATTGAACGCAACAAAAGGCGAGCTAAAGATACCCATAATCAAATGTTAACCCCTCTCTCGTTTTGGCCAAACTTGGTCTTGGGCAATTTTTCAGCTTGATCTGTTGGCTGCTGTCAAGCGTTTGATCTGCAACAGATTGAACTATCAATTATGCCCCAGCATCCGACGTGACCAGCAACTGACATTCGCCACATGCCCCAACCCCATCCAAAATCCAGAAAGTAAGGACCAGGACCATCAGGTGGCAATGTTAAAACGGACGTTTAGTTACAGCTGAGCACCTGCTCGCTCTTTCTGCCCGCCTGGCTGCCTTTCAAAGGGAAAAGCTGGGGAAAAGCGATGGGAAATCATGGAAAAACGAGTGAAAACGTGTCCTCCATGCAAGAAAGCTGTTCTTAGCCCCTGCCCCGTCGACCCGTAGTCCCCTTCTTGTTTGTGTTGCATGAAATTGACCCGGTGCGTGTGTCGCTAGCGACTGGAAAGGATTCTCGACGGGCTGATAGGGGATTGTATGTGCCGCAATGCATCCTGGGGGCCTTGATTCATTGCCGAGTCTAGCGGCACTCGTGAGTTTTTCCAGCATCCAGAGATTTTAAGTAAGCCCCTGTGATGCTTATAGAAAAACGTTGAAAAACGATCAGAGGGGCCGTTTTTTTTAAAGAATATTGAAGGCAAAAAGTAAAAGTGGAAGCAAAATTAATGTTTTTTACAAGAATTTTGTCAATTAAATTTAGAATCTTTTATTTTTATGCATTTACAAACCATTTCCCAACTTAAGCTGCCAAAGAATCAAATGCCTTTTCTGATTACCGCTGACTTTAAAATCAGGTGAAGGAAAATTCCACAAAAATGCAATCAGGCAGTGAGAGGCCAAAATCATTGACTACAAACCAAGAGCCAAAGTCACAGAGGAACTAAAAAGACAAACAAACATCGAAATCACAAAGTGCACATAATATGTGTATCTACTTTTTTAGCAATGCCAAAGGTCCTTTGGCTTTGTTTCCGGTATCTCTGCCCCTATCCCATTTTTTCCCAATGTTAATTAAAATCCAATGATTCCTGCTTTGGGCTTCTTTTAATTTCTCTTACGTTTGTTTTGCTGAATTTACATGTTTTGCTGGTCTTGCCCCAAAGTCTTTCTTTCTACTTGTTTCTTATTTTTTGTATATTCTTTTTTTTGTATTTTTTTGGCTGTTGCATGCTGAGAGTTTTTAATTGCACACATTTTTGCAACGCTTGATGATAAGAATTTCTTCGTTTACCTTTGTAGCTGTACATATTGTTGTTGTTGTTGTTATAGGCAACTACAATCAGCAAAATTAAAAATATTTTTTTACCCTATCCAGATTGAGGAATTTTTATCTCTTCTTGTGGCTGTGAATAAACGTTGAGATTTATTTTTCTAATGAAAATATTTTTATATGGTTGAGATGGAATGCAAATTGAAAAAGGAAAGAAAGAGCTAGAAAAGAAAGTAAAGAAATTCATATATTTCATGAATTCATGACCTAAAAGTTTTACCAATATATAAAACTAATTGAGTAAAAGCTGTGTGGCGTGTAAATATTTTTAAGCCGCAGGGAAAGTTGGTATATTGAATTGCAGAATGTGTTAGGAGGATCAAAATGCATTTTAATTGGAAAACCGAAACTAGGCAGTGGATTTATCTGTGTGTCCTCTTAGTTAATTTTGGTAATATTCAAAAATATTAAATTGCCTTTTTATATTTCATATTTTAAAATATTTATATAATATTAGATTACCAAAATAGTCGAAATCTTCGTCAGGGTTTGTGGACATTTTAAAAAAAAAACAAGTTTTCCCTAACCAAAGTCTTAATTAAATATTTTTTGTTAATAAATCATCAAATTTTTCATCAATATGGTGCAATATTAGACTATTGCAAGTCATAAATCTCTTACTGAGCTTTTCTAACATTTTTGTAGAGATTCTCTCGGTTTTCGAAGTTGGAGTCCGCGCCTGCGTCTCATTTCAAAGGGAGAATTTCATCGTCGGCTTTTTGAGCGGCTGAAACGAGGCAAATTTTATTCTATTTAGCCAAATAAGAAATCAGTTGCTCTTCAGCTGAGACCGAAAGCAAAAGGTCCTAGAACTTAGCTCTACCTAATATCTTTTTAGATTTCTCTCTACCCCAGAATACGTAAATTTTACTTCGAATGAGGGTCAGCTTAGATAGACCCACAAATGCAGCGGCAATTAAAATTATCTAGGTAGTAGATATAACCCAGGTTATGTCTTTCACCTGCAGTGAAAGCAAAAATTTACATATTTATAGGTGTGAAAAGCTGAGGCAAAGGCTGAAATTGCGGCATTTCGTGTGAAAATGCAATTAAAAATGCTTTCTCTACCGGAGACCAAACATATTAATTGCCCGACAAGGCGAACCCGAATTTCCCCCCCAAACTGGAGCAATTTTTTAATTGAGCAAGTACATGAAAGGCATACAAAGGATGCACTTGCCACTTGGCCAGGACGAAGATTAGCTGCATGCAGTAGGAGGAGCTTGCGGGACATGCAAATGCCAGCCATGATTTATGCCGGAGTCAGGGTGAAATCCAGAGCTTAGAGAGCCTGCACAGAGGGAAATTCTTTGGTTGTTTCAATATTTAAATATAATTTTACATAATCTAAAACACATTTTATTTAAATTTAGTTTTAGTTATTAGAATAATTATTATAAATAATGAGGATTTTTTCTCTCTTTCTGTACACTTTTCTTTCTCACCGTGTACCGCCTGGCAGGCTGTTATGCACTCGAGGCATTTGTTGCATGCTGACAGCACGGCAGAGTCTGGGAAAGCGGGCGGGGAAAGTGGCCAGGATACACGGTGTCGGATGTGCATTCCTTGGCTCCGGGGGCATACTGTGCTGATGATTGTTGTTAGCTCGTAAGCAAAGTGAAACAAAACCAAACCAAAGACCTGCCCCAGGAAGCTTCTCAACACGGAGCTTCAATCACACTTCATTCGGTTTTCCCGGTTTTCCGTTTTCCCTTTTCATTATGTTAAATTAAAGTGACTGCGAGAGGTCTCCATCCATTCATCACTCTCTCAAACAGCTTGACGTTGACAAAAAAAAAAATAAAATGAAAACAAAAAACAGGTTGCGAAAATGCGCTGTGGGAAATGTGTGAAATTTCCCAGCTGCAGCAGCAGCGACAGCGCCAGCAAAAACTGTGGCAGCAAAACTTTCTGGCCAGCCTGCTCGGCGTTGGTTAAAAATTTAAATTTTCATTTTCTGCAGCAAATTGGGAGGCAACAACAACAACAACAAAAACAAAAAGAAAAACGAAGTGGCAGCAGTTTTCTGCTGAGAAAAAGAAAAGTGGAAAAGCAACCGCGGGAAGTTTTTTTTTTTTGTTTCTGCCACAAAAGTATGCTTGTTGTCTCCATCTCGCTCTGGCAAGGATCTTTCCTTTGCATTCTGGCGTTATTGTTGTTGTTGCCATGGCTGTTGTTGTTGGTGCCACAGAGTTTCAAGTGCGAATTGCATTCTGCTTTTGTCGCATTTGCGGTTTTTGTTGTTTTGTCGAATGGAGTGAAGTGGAGCGGATCACCGGAAAACGGGGAGGAAATAGGTAAAGTGAACTAAATGTTGCTGCCACCTGAAAACCGATTTTCAGCACACTCATGCACTGAGAGAAATGTGTTTGTGTATCTCAGAAAATATTAATAAATATGCTTAGTTTAGTGAAAGTGTCTAATCCTTCTTTAAAGCTTCGTAAAAAAGATACAGAATTTTATGTATTAGTTACAAATATTTCTGTGGAATTATAAGATATTGAGTTCCTTTAATAAAAATATTTATTTTAAGCTTATTTAGAGACAACTTTCTTCAAGTGCACTTCTTCTGTTGCACCTCCCCCTCTCTTTTACCTCTCCCCTCTTAGATGCTGTCTTTATCTATTTGCTGTAGGCAGTCTTCTTTCCAAGTGCCTGGCACAAGCGAATTTTTTCGGTTTCAATTTATGAGGCAACTGCTGCCGAAAGAGACAGATAGAGGGTTCAAAAGGGGTCTATGAAAGGGGATTCCAAAGGGGTTTGAAAAAGGTCGGGGGATTCTGAAGTGCCGAGAGGGGGGAGGGCAACGAAATGAAGTGCACTTGCAGCTCCTTCAACTCCACTTGACTCGAGCAAACGACAAACGACAGGAGACGATAGCAACGAGAGGAGTGTGCTCTGTTTTTGTGGTCCAACCGCAGTTTTCCGCTCTTCCCCACCTCGAGTTTTCCAACCCCTTGGCATGTCATTTACAGTTTTTCGTCGTCTGTGCCTGTAAATGTTTTATTTGAGTATTATTACTTCTACTCTTTAACCCCGCACAATGCTGGAAAATTGCACAAAAAGCGACACAAAGGCGAGTGGAATAACATTTTTTCATCGCTTTATCTGAGTTTTTCAAAGCTAATGTAGCAAGTTTTGGAAATAACAGGCTAATTAACAAAGCTTTGTTGAAAATACATTTTATTTTTAAGCTGTTAAACTTTAATTTTACCATTTTTTTGCCCGAAATCCCTTTGGAAATATCAGGCTTAACAAGACTTAAAGCCTCCACACATTTCATTATTGCATTAAGCATAAAAACAATTTACATTTATAATCAGATTATAGAAAATGTTTAACACTTTCGTGCCACTGCATTCATAAACAAATTATCGAGTGTCAGATTAGAAAATAATTTGCATATTAACTTTGCCCAGTCCTAGATTAGACTAATTAAAGGTTACCAATTTAGCTGAAAATTCACTTTTAAAGTACTCAATCACTTTGTTTGGCTTTTTATTAAATCAATTAAGGAACTTTAGCGCCGGGCAAACGAGCAAAAAACTGAAAAAATACATTTTTGGCTAATACCTGCCTATAGTAAATTTCCCTCTAATCCTTGTTAGCTTGTCTGCTTTGAGGTTTCCTGTTTTTTTGGTTATCTTTTTTGTGATTTTTTTGGGAGTGTTTTTTTAATTTAATTTGCATATTAACTTTGCCCAGTCCTAGATTAGACTAATTAAAGGTTACCAATTTAGCTGAAAATTCACTTTTAAAGTACTCAATCACTTTGTTTGGCTTTTTATTAAATCAATTAAGGAACTTTAGCGCCGGGCAAACGAGCAAAAAATATATTTTTGGCTAATACCTGCCTTTAGTAAATTTCCCTCTAATCCTTGTTAGCTTGTCTGCTTTGAGGTTTCCTGTTTTTTGGTTATCTTTTTTGTGATTTTTTTGGGAGTGTTTTCCGTTTTATCAAGGCCCACTTCCACCTGCCCCATTTGCTGATGGTGCTGACGATGGCGTTGGAGCGTGATGAGTGCTGTTGTGGTTTGTTGGCACTTATATTTAAACTTTTATTGCTGCTCACTTTGCCAAAAAGGTCAGGCCAACCAGCCAAACAGCCAACCAACCAGCCGTCCAGCAGCTGGGATTGGTATCGAGCTGCGGGTGGCGATTTCCAGGTCATGACCCCATCATGAACCTTCGAAGCGTGTGAATATTAATGCTTAATATTTTATTCGGCAACCACTTCATGGTTTTTAGTTTTTACTTCCTGCCCATGGTCGCAATTTGCTATGCCCTCAGACCATTTAGGCAAATGTTTATGATTTTGATTATTCAGTTTTCTGCTCTTTCCTGGTTTACTGGTTTCCTGGCTTATGGGGTGTGGAAAAAAGGTTTTTCGTTGATTAAAGTTTACTAAGAAGGAAGTGCTTTGCGGTTGTTCTTTAAGTTTGTTTTTAAGTGCTTATTTTCGTGGTCAAAATGGGAATACTTCTGAAATTTTAAGCTGATTATGGCTAACACCTTAATATTTTGCCTTACGCACATGTAAAAATCGCTTTTCTCAGTTTAAGTTACTGAAAATATTCCTTTTAATAGTTTTCTGCAACTTATATATATTTTCAATCGCTGTTTAAATTAAAATATATTTATAGTAACCAAACAATCCCAGTTTGCGATTATTTATAACGAGTCGCAGTACAAAAAAAGTGAATGCATTTTCTTTATTATTTGCCAAGTCAATTAAAATCTGAATGCAGATGTAAACAAGAGTCGGCACCAATTGCATGGCACATTCCGCTTACATATGTTGTTTAATTTATACGCAAATAAAAACGAAATTTTAATTAAATATGTATTTGGCAGAGCATTGTATTTTAATCGCATTTCATTTGCCGGGATTAATGCCGACGAAAGATGGATATATGCACCGTGAACGTGAGCCTTCAATTAAATAATATTACGAGCACTTTTGTGTGCAATTTTATGACTCAATTTAAAGTTTGTAATTTGAGGAATTTACGATCCTTGTTTGTGGATGGGGCAGGGGGGTTGATAATTGAACTTTTTAATGACAGACAACAATTTCAGGGACACAAATGTCATTTTGATTTAACGCAAATTTATTACCCAACTGGGATAAATGCATTTAAAATGAAATTTTCCAACGCCCCCAGGAATCACTTTTGCCTAGCATTGGCATTGGCAATTTAATTGATTTTAATAGGTAGCCGCAGCGTTTCGCTTTCCATTGGACATTAATCGGCTTAAAGTTGACATAAATATATATATTTTTTCCATATCAATTTTTACCACTCTCGGCGTTTATTTGTTTTTGCCGTTTCGTGTTAATTGGAATATGCGGGTTTATTCAGTCAGCGCCACCTGCTAAATAAACAATTCATTGAATTTAATCGTTTTTTGTCCAAAATTATATACATGGATACATTCGGTAGTGCAAATTTACTCAACGACCGAACGGCAAAAGCATTTTGCTTAATGGAAATGAAATTCTCAATTTTACTCACAACCTAACATAGTAATCCCCCCCACAAAAATGTGATAATCTTTTCCCCATACGAGTATATCTCTCAGTTTTGCTTTAGTTGCAGAAAATTCTGAACTGGCGGCCGTGGGTTAATTGAAAATTGCACCCTCAATCCCGCATTCTGTGACACACTCATTATCGAGTTAATTGAATTAATTTCCAATGCGAAATGTGAACTTTGAGCATGGGATACATTTGGCTAATTGGCTCTTAAAGATTTCTGCTGAATTTCCATTTTGATTATGTTCCAGCCGAGATATTAACGAGTAGCGAGTTGTCCCTCTTAATTTAATAAACACCAAAAAATAAATGCCTTAAAGGGTTAACACATTATAAGTTTAAATAACAATTAATTATTTATAATGCGATATGGTAGGAGAAGGTCCTTAATGGCTGGAGTTAGTCCTAAATACTTCCCGCAGGCCCAAGTTTCAAGCACTTGAGCTTGGGCCTAATGAGTTTCCCTTTTGGATATTAGGCCAGGATATTTTAGCGTTGGCATTGCGACATGGTTTAAACAGCTCACATGCATTTGCTATTTGCCATCTGCTGTTTGCCATTTGCATTGACCTGCTACTAATTTGATTAACACTCGACTCTGCGAAATCCCGGGCCTGTGTCAACACGAATGCAAAATGTTCATCCGGCGCTCTGGCTGAGATGCCAGTTCAAATATTATTTGATATCCTGCGGTGCGTGCACAGATAGAAAAATATACTTATATTTATTTAGATATATCAAAGATTTGTAAAAATAAAACTTTGCATTATCTTTGTACTTGCTTTACCTTTGTCCAAGAACAAACTGGTCGGAAAATTCTTTGTTTAAATCATTTTATAACCATACTTAGAAAATAGTTCAAAATTATTGTAAAATCGTAAGATTTTCTCTCTCTGCCGTTGGCACTTGCAATGGTAACACTCACTCACTCATTGTTTGCCCTGCTTTCGCATTCAACTTTTGATTTCTGAAGAGGAGTGACTGCCTGCAGTCGGCAGGCACGCAGAGATTGAGTGCGAACATCGCTGGGAATTGAAGCTGCTGCTGGGGACTCAAGGATACTCTTGACACTGGGACATTGTTGTAAGCCGGCCAAAACGACGAGCTCTAAAGGAGAAGAAGACTCCTGTCCAAATATATATATATATATTCCACAAGTGTTGGCTTGCTTTGAATGTTAATATTTGCACTTTCAATTCAAGCAACTGGCAAGTGACAATTTATTCGCTTTCGGTTTGTTAGATGTTGGCTTTTGGTTTCAATTTCGTTGGAATTTTCTAACACTTAAGTGGGAAAAACTAAATGCCATTTGCTCTTTTCCTGTTATATATTTTTAGGTTTGAACTTTTGCTTGACAATGACAATGAAAGGCTTTCAATTGTCCTGAAATTGATGTAATTTTGTTGGAAAAACTTGCAGTTCTACATGATAAAAGCAACAATACTAAAGGTTTGATTGAAGAATATATTTTTTCTCCTAACAAGAAGTACAGGAAAGTAAAACTAACATCTATTTTGTTTAATTGGTCCTCCTACTTGACCAAAGTCCTCAATGAATTAAAGTTAGATTTTGGCTTTAATTGAGTTCGAGAAATCTCTTAACACACAATCGAGCACTTGGCCACACAAATGCTTGTTCAGCTGGCAAATGCACACACATTTTCCACTGCCAACCCCTACTACTCAGTTAGTACTTCAGTCAGTTAGTAATTCATTCAGACTGTCATTCATTCAAGCCCTAATTGCGGACAAAAGTTGCTGCTCCTTGGGCTTAAGTGTTGCCGCCGCTTCAGTTGACATTTGTTCGTTAATTAAACCTTTTTGTTGGTCTGCCAACTGGCAACTGGCAAGCAGCAACCAGCAACCAGCAAGCGGCAACTGTGCAACAAGCAAATTGATTTATCTTCTCAACACCTTTCGAGCCCAAGGTCTGTCAAGTTTCGCCCACCTCTTTTACGACTACGCTGCCTTTTAATGGCAAAACTTTTTCACTTAACGTTTACTCATAAATTGATTTTTACTTTTTAACGACTTGCACTGGTTGAGGTTCTCTCCATGTGGCAGGGTGACTAAGGGATCAGTGATGGCAACTATATTCTTTCAGGACAGGGAAATGATTTCCAAAAATAAGGGTAATTATTCTCCTTTTTGGTTAAGTAACTAATAAAGTTAGAAAGAGGTTTCTTACTATTTGCGGAATTAAAATCATAATAAATCCTTTTATGATATCAAAGATCCTATTAAGCTTTCATATTTCTTATTAAAATCTACTTAAAACTTATATTCCTTATCAAACTTAACTTACTTGACATCACTGATAAGGATGGTTGCTTGCCATTGGTGAAGTCTTCAGAATCCAAAGTTGTACACTAATGTGTGGAAGTCAGCAGGCAGATTCTGGAACTTGTGGGCCTTGCCACATTATCAGGAGACACTTGGAATTTTCAATTAGTCAAGTCAAAGGTCTTGGCCTGAGGTCTGGTCAAGTTTACCCCCCACAAAATAGGACCAACGTGTTTGGTAAACAAATTATGTGTTAATTTCGCTTATGGAAAGTTTCCCATCTTTGATGTTGTTGTTGTTTAATTATGACTTCCTCCGGCTTCTAATCAATGTGCAAATTTTCAAGGCATGCCTGGGCATTCGAAAGCAGCTTTTCCTCGTCTTGTCATCATCTAAAGTTTTGATGAGGCAAGTGCAGAATTTATGCAATCCCCAACTCTGACCCCCATCCTTTTAGCCATTTTGGGGGAAACTCCTTGTCATCCTCTTTGGGGGAAACTTGTGCGCAATTACATGAGCATTTTGTGGCTGCACATATGAAATATGCATGCAATTTTGAATTTGCCATTCATTTAAATGTTTTCTTGATTACATTTTACGCCAAGGCGAGCGAAGGCCATGCCATGGCAGGATATCTCGAGCGAAATGCCATACCACACCACAACACAAAAACAGGACCTTCAAAGGCTCACAAGTAATTTTATGAAACATTTTCATTGTTTCTATCCCTCTCTCTCTCTCTGTTTATGTGTTTTTGTGTGCAAAGGTTGTGGTTAAATTCTAAGGATATGTTTAAATGAGCAGCAATGCCTTGAGGTTGAAAGCTGAGAAGACCAAAAGATAGCTAGGAATTGGGTTGAAGATGTTGCTAAAAATAACTTTTAGTAAAATATTTAACTGCTTTCCAAACTGTAATTACATTTGTTGCAACATATTTGCACTTTCAATGCCATTTCTTGGTCCCAACAAAAACCTGCCAGTCAATCAATCAATTGTTCTCACTTACTCGTTTAGACTTTCCTTCAATGTCTTTGAACATTCTTTATTTTTTATATATTGATATATATATTCTTTACTGAGAAGTTTTTCCGTGTCTGGAGAAAAGTTTGCCGTCAGCAAAGGCAGCGAGCGACAACCCTGAAGCGAGAGGCTAAAGAAAATTGAAAGTTTTGATTTATAATCCGTAAAGTTTTTCACTTGCTTGCGCGAGCCCGACTTGGCGACCAACCATCCTCCACCATCCATCTATCTAACGCCATTCAAGTGCATAAATATTTTTTATTCAATGGTAATCTTTTCCCCTTCTCTGGGCCAACTTCGTGACCAGGGCCTGCAATCAGATTAAAAGCATTTTCGGTGGCCTAGAGCTGTGGCTTTTGAGAGTCGAGTGGATCCCCCTGATCCCCCCGGATATCATGTCAGCGGGAACCGCACCCTCCATCAGACCATTATTGGGCAATCAATAAATTCATAATAATTGCCGCTGGCAATAAGAACGAAACGAAACTATCCGCCAAGTTCCTTGACTTGGCGGATTCATATTTATGGCTCGAAAGTTTCGCTCTTCGTGGCTTCATAAATAGAGTGTGGCTATAGTAGGAAGCTGGGTATAAGGATATTACCCAGAATGATGTGCAACGTATCTCTGGCATGGAGTGTGTCATTCTCGATGCCCAACAGAGAGTATATTGTGCAATCGGCCTTTTGGCTCTCGTCTGGGGAGATGCTGTTCCATCCTGTTCGGCTCTGTGCTGCTGCTTTGGTAGCTGCTTTCAACTGACGTTGGCAGTTTTGCGGCACTGAAAGAAATACTACCTTATAGTACATATAACATATAATTTCATTAATAAAAATTAACCTAATGATTAAACTAGTAACAGCCCCTGCTTAAAGGTGTATCTCTGTAATATTATTTATTCTTTCTAGCTTAAAGTTGACCAACTTTGTTGCCGTGTTGATTCCTGATTAGTCAGTACGCGGCTCTTGTGTCAGGAAATCGATAGTTTTGACATTGTATGAAGGCTCATTATTTTGCATTTATAATGAGAAACATGGCACAATAGATAAAATTCTGATGGATCAAAATTGTACGCAAAATAAAGTAAAAAATGTTTAGGATATCATTGAATGAAAATGAGAAGATTGAAAATTAAGTAACCAGAGCAGGACAAAGATTTCCCTTTGTTGTTTCAGCTGTTTTATGTTACAGAGTTTCCAATAAATCTCCCATGTCCGGATTTCACATATGCGTTTCTTTTTCCAGACCCAAAATTTAGATTTATTTCGTTCGGAGAAGCAGTTGAGCCGCAGCAAAACTTTTGACATATTTCACACAGCCGCAAGACAAATGCGATTTTAATGTCAATAAATTTGTTGAACCGAACTGTAAAAAAATATTTATTTGTAATACAAAGGTAGACTGTGTTAGACGTAAACAATTTCACAAAATATTATTTTATTTCTATTCTTTTTTGCTTTTATCTCTGAACTGTGAAACAAATGCGAGATATAGAGCTGCATGTAAATGTCACTTTGGCTGTTGTTATCGAAGCTTGCGCTGTCACGAACAGCACAGAAATGTTGAAATTATTTAGTTCTAGGTTCAGACACATAAAAAATCATTTTAAGCAAAAGGGTCAGGGGTTAAAATTATCTCCTAAAGTTACTTTTTACTTTTTAAATAGTATAATTTAAAGCTGATATAGGAAGGAATAAAAGGAGTATGATAATACTCTTATGCTCTTTATGTATGAGAAAACATGCAGCCTGCACTCTACCACATTCGTTGGACATTTTCATGTGTCTCATCGTTGGTATGTGCGGAAATTTCCCAAATCCCCCTGTGCCCACCTAAATCTTCTTGTTTATCTCTTGTGGGGCAGACCAAACAATGAAATTAAAAACATATTTTCTGCTCATTCTGTTCGGGCACAGTCGGGATTTAGATTCAATTAAACTGTCAACGGGACAGGGACTCTCGCAAGAACCACAAACAAGCCGCACTCCTCCTCATCCTGCTCACCTGTCGCCACTCACCTGGCAGACAGGACACGTGCAATGCTTGTCATGTTGAGCAGAAGCCATTAAATTCGAATTAGCAGGTGGAACACGAAGGAAGTCCCCCACTTAAACTAAGCACTTGGGAAAAAATTGAATTCTAACACCGCCCAAGATTTATAGGTATCGATAGAGGAGAAAAGGAGACCTCTCAGCGGGTACAACAACCACAAAGGTCAAAGACTTTTCAGGAGGCCATTGAAGGACAACAAAGTGAAAATTAGGCCGCGAGGATTTCGCAGATGGCGACCGCAATGTCTGTCAAGGGGAAGGACAGCCGAGGACGGCAATTTTCAAAGGGATTCGAGGCAAGGGGAACAGGACTTGGAACATGGACACCTGTGGCTTTTGGCGCGGCAATAAATCAATTTGCTTTGACGTCTTGACATTGTGTCTAATGGGGGGAGGGGTCAGAAGCAGCGGGGATGTTTGTCCAACCGAACTTTACTCAGTTCGTGATGTTTGTCCTGGGAATTTGGTTTGACTCTTCCACCATTTGCATTCGGCTTTCCCAAGAACAAACATCCGAATATACCCAAAGGTTTCAATTTCACTTTCTGGTTGTTGTATGGAACTGATTCTTATAGTTCCATTACAAAGAAATCCTTGATCTCCGAATATAGAACCACTGAAAAAGAATTCTCGTTACGGTCAGAAACTGTCAATTTCAATGAACTTTCCCCTCTTTTCCCATTCTGATACTGTTTGTATCGTATTTAGGTTTTGGTAAGCGGAAAGCCAGAATCCGGGAGACCAAACCGTTTATTCTGGCCAAAGTCAGACAGAAGTGCGAGAAAGTTTCACTCGGGAACTTGGCCTCTGTCTGCCCCCTTCCACATTAATAAAGCGCTTTAAAAGCATCCCCCACTTACTAGGATTTGAATTTGAATTCGAAATTGAGTCTCCCAGGGGACAGATCCGATGCCTATGAATGCCAACAGCAGGCAGAATGAAGTGCACACTCCGGCATTAGCCGCTCTCGATTTATGACCCCCACTTGACCATCCTGGCCAGTCAGCCTCCATGTGCTCCTCTGCTATACATAGACCGACATCCTCCCAAATGTTTGCATTGGCGAGTCCTTTGTCCACACTCTCCAGCTGAATCATCCTCCTCCTGTTCGCCAGTGCATTTCGGACATGTAATGAGCCGCAGCGGGTCTTGAACTTTGAATAGGCCACGCTACGTCATCTCTCCCAGTCAATGCAGATTCAGAATGAGTCCTGCAATTGACATTTATCGCTGCTGGCTGAGCACCAGACAATGGCTAAGGGTTAAGGTGCGTTCAGGCGGGGTCGAAAGAGTGGGCGGACCCTTTCGGGGAACTTAACAACTCATTAACACGCTCCGGACAACAATTGCTGTCACTGCCATTGGCAATTGGAGCGCTTAAAACGCTGTAACTCACTTGTATCGCGCAATTATTCGCTCATTTGTTGGATAACGAAAACCGGATGAAGGTAAAAGCGCGACCCATGTCAGTTAAATTTAATCGGAAATGAGGATTGTACTCAATACAATGAGTGAGGGGCAAATAATCCAACCGAAATGCCTGAAGGCTGCTAGCCAAAGAGATTCGAGCAAGAGGTAATGGCTTCATTGTCTTAGCCATTCAATTGGTTGTGGATTTATAATAATCCATCAGGAAACAATGGAAAATTGAGGTTATTAGAGGAACATCTTCTCAAAACTTGGACTTATATCAGATTAAATCATTAGGCGAACCACAATCGAATCGGTTCCTCTGAAAGCTCTTAAAGCCACCCGAATGGTCAGCAACTGCTGCAAACTGAAAACACAAATTTCCTCTTAAGGTCAGGTCACCATTTCTGCCCCTTGTCATTCTGTTACTCACCAAGATCCACATGTGCACTTTGCTTCTGGCCCAGGACAACCCAATCCGTCCTGACACGACTCCAGTTGGGCTCCACCTCTGCCCCCCCTCCATCTGACCATCTCTCTTCCGACCTCGACAATTTTTGAATAACTAATGAAGGTGCCAGTTAAACGAGGGCATCAGCAGGATGGCAACAATAAAACAATAACTGGCAAAACACTAGGAATGCGTCAGCGCTGAGGGTCGAGTCCTAGAAGTCCTGGCCTGAATATGAAATTCGGATTCGGATTTCATCCGACTGTCGACATTCATCTTGCCAACTGTCTGTCTGGCAGTAGGAGTCGCCGTCCAGGACTTATGCATCATTGTCAAAATATTAACAGCTGGCACATTCCAAGAAGGATCCTCCCTGTCCCTCCCCCCATGTGAGCTCTTAAGCTCCGGGCTGATGCAGATGATGATGAAAAATAGAAATGGAATTTAAGTATTTCGAGATACATTTTACTGGGCAAACAAACGAATTTCCGACTGGCCAGCTGGACGGCGGACAAATGGGTCAAATCCTTTCTGACTCGGACTTGCTTTCGTCTGAGAAGCGTCAAGAAGTTTGCTTTGCCCTAACCTCTGCCTTGGCCCTGCATCTGGAGTACATAAATCTGCGAGGAGGAAGGTCCTTGACTAAAAAGGATATTTACGCATTTGCATGGGCATGTGGAAAGCTGCTTAACTGTGGGCATAAATAATAACAGATCTTTATAAATCAACACTGGGAGGATTTGTGAATGGGAATCAGAGAGTCTTCTAGCATTTCCAAGGAAACTCATTAGAACGGAAAAGTTAAAGAGGGATGGAGTATATCTTTGGAAATACAAAACAGGGCGATGTATTCCGACTCCTCCTTTAGGTTTAAGTCGATTTGAGTGCAGTGTCGGTGGCAGGACTTCATCCGAATATCGATTTCCATCAATGGAGTGCATCAGACGGCAGCTGAAGGGGACTAATGGGCGGTGCTAGGGGGAGAATGACTTTCATCTGCTGCTCATGTGAGTAGGGATGTGAGCTGGGCATTGCTAAACAAATTTGCTTTCGAGTAAATTAAAAATAAACAACAAAATCAAATATTAATGTTCTGTAACGCGTTCCAACGATATTCAATCGGATCAGTAACAAAATAAAGACTGCCGAACAGGGAAAAAGTGCAGAGCAAACAGAGCAATTTAGAAAAATCATTCAGAACTTTGGTTCAGTTTTTGTTTGTTTGTTTGCTGTCTGCGAGTGGAAACAACTGCGAAAAAAGTGTCACTTATCCACTCAGTCGCAAATGAAGAAACACTCCCCCTCCCAATGCCTCCAAATAGAGTCGTCTACATTTCCATTTCACTGCGACTTCTCAAGCCTTTTTCCTCATCCCCATTCTCGTTAGTCTGGGAAGAGGCTGAATAAAAACCTTTCTGGTATTCAAATGTTATTTTTGGCGCAACATTTGTGGAATTCAACCCACTTTTCCCCTTAGAAACTTCAAGCCTGGGAAAAACGTGTGAAATGCGGAAGTGTTTGTTGCTTGTTGTCACTGAATTTGGGAATGGAGGACCGCAGCCACAAAAAACGCCTTCAGACTCTTCCTTTTTTTGGATTTGCGATTCTTTGGATTGAGATTTCTTGCTCCTAACATCCGGGTTAAATATTCCTCCGGCTTAGGAGGCCACTTGAGTGCTTCCCTGATTGATGGAAGTCCTTAGGAGGAAGGAAAGGGCACGTTCCTGGTCGCAGCTCCTAATTTCATTGTTCATTGATGAGTGGCCTGCACCTGATGAGCTGCACTATCGGCCTGCGACTCGCATCTAATATATATACACTCTGGTATCGGGCATTATGCGACGATTTCTGGCACAGAGAGCCCAACAATAACTTCGATTACGGAATGTGTGGCCCTAAATTCGGGCAGCCGCAAATGCAATTAAATGTTAATCGATTGAGTTTGTGCATTGGGGGCGGTTAGGTAAGCAGCATACTTGAGTGAGATAATCAAAAGGGGGAGAGGACATTGACCTTTGGCATCCTAGACGGACGAAGGGTGTTGCTGTATCAGAGACGTAATTAATTGTAAATAATTGTGCACGTATCACCTGCAATTTATTTATTTGCCAAAGACATCCGTAAACAACGAAAGGATAATGGGAAAATGGGAAATAAAGTTTAGATTGATCTCTAAAGTCAAGTTAAAGTTTCCCAGCTCATTGGTATGCAGAGCACTCTCTGGAATATTAGGGACATCTTACAGTGACCCTCATCTAGTGATTCCCCTCGAAGGAACAACTTATGGGTAGCATATTGCGCATACGCCACGTTGTCTGCTGTAGCTGTAATTGCCAGCTGGGAGAAGCAGTATCAACTTGTTTCCCGATATTTGCATGTCAAACGCGTGCTAATTTCAAATTACTGCGACACTTCAACTTCCTCTGCATATCCTCCTTCGCCTACCACCTTCTTTATACCCCGTTTCCACCAGCTCGAACGCATTATTTATGACTTGGACGCTTTCTGCGTCATTTTATAAACATTTTCCAAGCATGTTCGCCGACCTCGGAAAAGTTGTCGGAGGCTGCAGTCTCGTATAGAATGTATAAAAATAAAAAACGGGAGACTTTATGTTTTATTTATGAGCCACGCACAAAGTTTGCACGGGACTCCACAATGCGTGTCGCCTTTTAATGTGGCCAGATCAAGGAAACTGGTAGTAAGAAGAAGAAGGAATAAAGATGCTACAAAGTGGTAAGATTAGTTGAATGGCTCGTCCAATCGATATGCAGATGCCTCATTATCCCACAAGTGCCCGCCATATGTTCGTGAAAGGGTCAAGGGTTAAGCACTGGCCCAAGTCGAGATCCCCGAGCAGCTTTAGCTAACCGCAAACCACAAACCACAAATCGCCGTTTAAATATTAATACATCAATCCACTTAATATGCGAGTTTGTGCCATCGAATGATGTAATAAATATAAAAGAAGCAGCCCGCAGACACTGGCATAAAGATGATGCCCATATGCGGATGCTGTAAATCCTTCTCCAGCTCCATCTGCAATGTCCGTGGGAATGGGCGTCTCTCATCCACTTCACTTTATGATGAGTTTTTCACTGGTTGGGTGATGAATGCACAGACACACACGCTGTAAAGGGACCTCAAAGCGATTCTCCATTAAAGTTACGGCCAAACTTCAATGGGTTTTCATACTCTTCCTGGCCAAACCACAAAATAGTGGAATATTTCAGTCCAGTATATTACGATTCTAATGTCCTACCTCAATAAGTTTTTTTCCGTACCATTCCCTTGGTTTTGCTCTCTTCGTATTTGCGTTGCCTTCTAATTTGTGACATTTGTTGGCCAATGAAATTTAAGATTTTTTTCTTTCCTTCCTTCCTTCTCTTTTTACATTTTCCTCTGTACTCACAATATGTGTGATTTTGGCCTAAATCATCAACAACAATATTGTTTTGATACTGCGAGAGCTCAACTCTCCACAAAATGTTAACTCTCACGCTTGCGCAGAAAAACTCTTATACGAAGCGGTAAACTCAACGAATATAAACCCGAGTGGAAAATGGTTCTCTGAAAATGAAGTTTAGTTTGTTTCGAGCCTCGGAGCAAAACAGTAACAAATTATCTTTTGTTAAAAAACAATACTTTCTTTTCATTAAAAAGAACGTCAAAAATATATATCTAAATAATTTAATATTTACTTTTTTTATAAATAATTTCAGATATTCAAAATAAAGCTTCTTTTTCTACATATCAAAGAAAAAGTTTTATATTCTAAGATGAAAACTTTTATAAAAAAAAGGATTTTTCGTCTCATAAAGTATACCAAACTAAAGATAGTTTAAAAAAGAAACAAAAAATTAAGGAAAATTCAACACGCTTCATAAAAATTTAAAGAAACCAAACAGAGTCTCTGCCAGCCAGGCTGACACTCAACTTCATCCTCCTGCTGCCATTTTTCCACACATTTTCCCCTTCTTTTCCCAAACCCCTTTTCGCGGGACCAACTTCTGCTACTCTTGGATAGTTGGCGGCAGCTCGTTGCCATAATTTACTCAACTGTTGTCTCAGTTGCATGAAAACTGAATTTAATGCATTTTCCAAGGCACTTTTCAAGTCGGCCATCCTTCTTTTCTCAGCGTTTCAGTTCGTTTGGCTGTGGAGAGAAATTTCAATGGCTGTAGGAAATGACAACCATAGAGCCATATTATTCCGCAGCACGGCTACCTTTTGAATAATTTACATTTTATTCGCTCGGGCATTGTCTGGAGATTTCGTTGTCGTGGCATCAGCTTTCCATCTATCTATGTTCTTAGTTATTTTCCACCTTCTGCGGTTGAGAGTTTGGGGAAGTGCAAATGAAAGTTAATTGCTAGTCCAAGCACTTTCCTCTTTCGAAATCCGCTTATGACCGGAAAATCGATTTGATTCCGTTGGTCAAAAGAGCTTGAAGTATGGCTGGTTATTGGAGATTACTTTCCGTGTGATTAGCACTTCAATTTGCCCAGCTTTGTCAATCAATTTGTGATTTTAAGTAATATGTTGTAAGAGCTCTTTTGGGGAAAAAGCCTTCGTTAAACTTGCACTACCATGCAAATATTAAATCTTTAAATTCCCCCTTTAAATTCGATTATAACACATCCCCCCAAAAAAATCGCCATATAACTTCATCAATGCTGTTCAATCAGGCTTATATGGCAAAAAAATAAATAGAATTCTTTCGTTGCCTGGAAAAAACTCTATCCATCAATCTTGGCCAAAGAAAAACAATTGGAATCGCGCAAAAAATGAAAAATATTTCATGTTGAGAATGAAGCATTGCTGAATTATTTGTTAATGAAACAGGCAACAGGAGCTTTGTATTTACATTTGAATGGAGTCAAGAAAAAATGTATGAAATTATATATTGACAGTGCTTGCTGAAGCTGCATTAAAAACAAAGCTGAAAAAATGAATATTCTGAATAATTAAACGAGCCGAAAAAGCTTTGTTTTAGTAACCACTTTAAGCAGTTTTTTGGCTTTTGTGTTTTAAAGTAATCAGCAAAAAGGTAATTAAAATTAAAGAAAAACCCTACAAGCAATATTAATTTTGGTAGAAATCCCTTATGATTTACCGATTTTGAAGTTAAAGTCCTTAATAAATTTAAAAACAAATTTATTAAAAATGCAAATATGAAGAAGACTTTATTATTCCCACAATACTCACCCGAACTGTACATAAACAACTCTTTAAAATGTGACAACAGGCCATGAAAAGGGGCTGTTTAAATAGCTTCTTTGTCACATTTCATAAATAGAACAATTTCATATGAATTATGCGAGAAATTTGCATATTTTTTATGCCTCCATCTGCCTTGCTCGCTTCCACACGCCAGCTATCTCGTTCGCTCTTCGAATATTTTGATGGTTTCGTTGGTCTGATGATGTTTCAACTTCTCCTTATTGCCAATCTATATGCAAGCCTTTTTGCCATCATCATCATCGTCGTCGTTGTCGACGTGGGCCTGGGTTTGGACCCTGTCCCTTTCTGAAGAGTCTCTTTTATTCTATTTCTTTATTTTTGGTTGCCAACAGTTTGCCATGCGTTTTGACTTTTAGTGCTTTTTATATTTTTTGATAAAGTGTTGCCAATTTAACCGGCAGCCATTTGCAGTCGCCCCATACGAACACATACACACACACTCGTAGTCACATACTGAGTCAGCCTTTCTGTTTGATTGCCTTGTGCCCCATTTGGGGGGATTCCCCGTTTTCAGCTTCTTTTTCCGCCTCTACCTCTGCCGCCATTTATGGGTTTTATTTTAGTTGAACGCCTGAGGAAGGGACCGCAGGAGCACAAGGAAATATTGGAATTTGTGGCTAGCCTTAAATACGCTTTCTCATCAAGTTTATTTTCTAAAGAATTTATGGTAAGAAATGTGATTAAAAAGTAGCCTTCAAACTTGATATAAATGAAAATGAAAAAGACAATATTTTTTGTAATATTTATTCTGAATATAGAAAATCTTAGGAAAAGCTTTATACCTTGAAAAAGAGTATATAAAAGAGCTGGCAGAAAATATTGATGGTCCAGACCAAGCGCCTTTTTAAGGCTTGTTTATTGTATGCCATTGAAGACCTTTTTGCGGCTTTAACCGAATAAAAGAAAAGCGGAGTCCTATAATCAGCTATTGATAACATTACCAGAGCCAATAATTGACTGACACAAGTTCAAAGGAAGAATGTTTGCCTCAAAGATAGACTTAAATACAACTAATCATTCTCGCCCACTCCAGCACCAAGGGTAATCTTAATTTGTGTTTTATCATTCGTGAAATTGAAAGCGGCCGAAACAAAGTGGAAACAACTTAGACAGGTGTAATTATGCCCGAGAACTCAGCAGGCTCTGCGTCAATATCTTCAATTAAACTTTCGCTTCGGCATAATTAATTTGAAATAACGGCGTAGGCAGGTAGCTCAGGTAGAGATGGTTTACCAGGTAAGCAGGCTTTAATTTATGGGAGAGGCTTTAAATTTTATGCTGACCTTTCACCCAATGACCTCTCTCACCACAGATTCAAGAACTTGGCTAAATCAATTTGTACGCTTTTAATTAAATTCAAATCAGCTTTGAGGGCGAGGGCTTTTCAGGTTTGGGGCGGCTCTTGTTGATTAGAACCTATGATATTTGATTCCAAAAACGAGTACGAGTTTAATGAGCTTGTGGGAGGATTTACCACTTGTAGTTTAAAGCGGGTAAAGTTAACTTAAAGTAGAGGTTAGGTATAAACATTATTATTAATTTATTCTATGTAAAATTGACTGATTTTAAGAATTTTTTAAAGTATATTTAGTGGGAAAACATTCCATAAGTTTTTAATTAATATTTGTTAGTCCACTAACATCATCAGTTCTCTAAATTAAATATTCCACATAAGCGATGAGCAAACATAGAACTGAAACAATTTATTTTCAATACTCGACTGTTTAACAATTTTCCAAGCAAATCACTTCAGTGGCTCAGCAAACAGATCGCCATTGCTGATGATGGCGGTATGTAAACAAAGCAAATACAGGCAGAGAAAAAAGCTTTAGCAAACAGCCAGCGAAACACGATTTGATGCAAATGCAACCCAATCGAAATGTGAGACAAATGCTGCAGGGAGTAAAAATGGGATCCTCGTTGGGGGAAATGGAAAAACAGGAGGTGGAAATAGGAAATGGTAGGGGGTACTCTTTTCAACCCAGAACGGAAATTGGAAATTTCACACTTGATGATGGCCCACAAATTGGTCAACAGCCGTTGCCACGCACAAACGCAAACACACACACACAGAGAACAACAGGCTGTCAGCCAGTGGCATTAGTTTCTGCCGCCTGCCACTAACGGGACAAAAAGAAAATAAAATTGACTGGTTGTCACATGGCCGGACTGGATTCTATATCTATTCTATATCGCTAACGGAGTGTATTTGGTACAGAAAAAGGTAGCCTGACATTTTGCGGTTGCCGATTGTGAGACTTTCGCCAACGGCTATACAGAATCAATGGCACTAACGACCAGTGAGCTATAGAGCCCAAAACCAAAACTCACAATGTTCTTTGTTACCACCACTGGCTTTGATTTCCCACTACGTTTTTCCGATATCTCCGTTTTTGTGCCAGGTTTTGTCTGAATGATACCTGCGGTTTTCGTTAGGCGGTGAATAGAATAATTGCTAGGCGTTAGAAGGATTTAAAGGATAGTTCTGAGACTTTTTATAGGAAAACTATTTTGTCTGAACTGCATATAACATAAAGAACACCTAAAATATAGAAATACATATTTAATAAGTTAAATTTTTTCGTTTCTATTAATAACACATTTACCTTTCGTCTTCTCCCAGCCAGACAAATAAAATCAATGAATATAACTAAGCCTGTCTCAGACTTGTCTGGCTTACTGTTACGAATATGTCATAAAATGATGCACCTTAGAGCCACAGAAACCCAGGATGTTTGGCCTGTGTAAATAAATATTTATGGGCTTTTAAATTTCGAGCATCGTGTGGGCGCAGACGTTCCCTAATTTACTTAAAATAGAATAGAACCCGACCCGCTGCTGGGCATGTAAATTCTTTTTCAATTTTATTTCAATTCAACATTTAAATTCAATTTGAGCGCACACTAACACAGAAACAAACACACACACACAGATACAGGAGGCAGACGGACAGGAGGAGAGGGACATGCATATGGCGGCTTTAACTTAATCTGATTGTAATGCGATACACTTTACAGTTTGCAGATACAAATCAGCGCCCACATCTCAGCTGCCATCCCAGCGTATCCTTTGCACACATACAGGCAGACACACACACACACACACACACAGGCGCGCACAAACATACACATGCTCACAAAAGGACGAGGTCCTCCATCAACGCAGCTGTTGCTTCCATTGTTGTTGATATTGTTGCTGCTGTTGTTCTACAGCTTGCGGGGGTTTCCAGGATTCGCGCGTACAAATCAAATAAATTATCTGAGGATTTACAGTAATAAAGTAGTAGATAAACCAAGCCAAGCTGAAGCGCCAGCATAGGACAAGTGCTATGCACTAAGAGAAAAAGATTAAGTTTAAATTTGAGAACAAATGGGTAGATTTGTAAATTTCCGTTTAAGAACTTCCATAAACTTAAAAATTATTACAGAATAAGTTAAGCTACTTGCAAACTACTTCTTTAACTTGTTTCTTTTAGTGTAAGAACATAGCATCTTGAGGTCTAAGCAAATGGAAATTTAGTTCAGGGTTCACTAAGTTCACAATGAGTTGTTAATGGGGTGGAGGTCTACCCAGAAGTGTTACAGCAATGTGGGTGTAGGCCACCGTATAAAGATAAAATCATTTGATACCCTTACTCAATATTTCCTCAACTTAACTCAGGCCTTATCAAACTCTGTCCAGCAGGACAAGATGAAAATGCCCGTTGAAATGAAGGAAAGTCGCCGAGTAAAGTCATCTTCATTTCGTCCAACTTAATGACAATGACCGACAATTGCTGTTTTGGAAGGACGAAATGGGTCTGGGGCCTTCAAGTTCTACGGTGTCTGGCATCAAATGTCTTCATCTTTACGCCGCTTAAAGTCAAATACAGCCACTCAGAGAGTCAACAAACGTGTTTAGCAAACAGCAACAGAGATTCGGGAATATCTCCCACACAGCGGCGAATGTAAATGCCGTAATGGAGATTGTGTTTGGGAAATAACCGCGCTGCGTCAACAGTATTTATTTTATTGACATTCCCGCCCTTTTCTTTTCCCTCCTTTCCCGCCTTTCCACAGACATACAGACAATGAAAAGCTATTTTCTGTTTTCTTTTTTTTTTTTGGGCGACAAACCAACCTGACAAAGTCAAAAGGGAGACGGGGCTTTCCCGGCGAAAATGAGCGCGTAAAAGTTTATGAGGCGAGCGTCATCATCGTGATCCTGGCAGCAGGAGCATTCAAGTGATTTGCCTGTGTTTGGACCATCAAAAAGTTTTCAACTTGCATTACAGAGAACTTGAAAAGCCAGCCAGGATTTGAAGGAGCAATGCTCCCCGGTGACCATGGCCAAAATACCGAGACCAGGACCAAAGAGATTAAAACAAAACGAATGCCGGCCGAACGACGGCCAACTTGTCAAAGTCAATTCCAGAGCAGTTTTGGAGTTTGAGGGCTAAATAATACAATAAGTGTGCTGCTTCTGCAGGACGAATGATAGCCGCTGGCTCCCAGGACATTTGAGTTGTGCCGGCCAAGAATCGGAAATGAATGGCATTTGTTTTCGGCCAACCTCCAGGGAAACCCGTGACGGGCTCTAGACCATCATCTCCCCGAAGAAGGAATACAATTTGTTTGGCTAATCAATGCTAGAGCAGTCAGAACCACTGAACAGGATTAAAATAAATGTCTTGAGGCGGTTGAAAATTATCTTTCTTAGGAAATTAAGTTGGAAAATATCCCAACATTGAGTGTTGAGATTTATGTCGCTTTTTGGGTATATAATAATTTATAAATATTAATTAAGATTTAGATAATTATTTTTAATGAAAACTAAGTCTTAAAACTTTACAGAAAATAATTATTAAAAGTAATTGGTTATATAAAAAATAATAAAAACAAAATAAATACTAATATTATTCTAACTTAAAGGATGAAATAACTTACACATTATTTTACTTTACTTGAAATCTGAGATTAAAAGTCTGAAAAATGCTGTCAAAATAAATGGTAAGAAAATCAAAACGAAAAGTTATTTACACCCAACAAGATTTTGTTGCCTGCAGTCCTTTTGACCAGGACATTTTCCTGGTCCCGCCACCTCAGACCTTTTCTGTGTGTGCATCTGCTGGTTCATGTATATTTCATGCAATATCCTGTTGAATATTTAAATTTGTGTAGACAATTTCCGTAGCCGATGGCTTTGACAATGGAATCATTAAGACAAGATAAACCGAAATTCCCGGCCAGCACTGAGATAAGAATGGCTGAGTGAGCATTTCGGTCCAAAGGTTGTTGGCCCAACCCAAGAAGCTAGAACCAATTCGACTGCATTTCATTTTGGCCTCTTAATTGCGGCTTCAGCAGTTCAGATGAACATAATTTATCAGGCAACAGGCAACTGGCAAAGGCATGGCCAGGAATGGCAGGGAGTAGTCGTCAGACACACGCCGCAACAAATTGACAATTAAATAGACTGAGGAGCGAGTGCCGAGCGGCGTGGCGAGAAAACTTGATTAAAATTTACCAGGGCAACGGGGTAACGAAGGCCCTCGATTCGAGGAGTCGTGGAGTTCCTTTTCCGGGCCAGTCACGTGCGTCAAAGGCAGCTGTTGCACACTGTGGTCATCATCCCTCTCAACCGTCTTTTCCTACTACTTTTACCCCTCTCTCGACCAGCAGCCAATATATGGCAGCCCCGACTTGTCCACGTACGTGACCAACTGCAAAGCTGTCAAAAGTTGTGAAAATTAAAAAATAAAGTCGAACAAATATGCGCACAAGACAGAAGAAGCTGCTGCTGCGAAAAGAAATTCATTGTAATGCGGAGCCCAGTCAATGGATGATGTCTTCGTAACTGTCCTTAAATAATTTTGTATTTATAGCTATTGCACAAAAACATCTAGGTTCTACAACCCAATGGCGGATTCAGTCGGCCTTACAGATTTTGTAACGCCTTTTGAAATATAAAATGGACAAAATTAATATATAAATGGACAAAAAAAAATATATACAATAAATTACGACCTCAACGAGGTATTACATTCCATATTTGGACCATTTTTGACGTTGCTGTGGGAAATTTACTGACATATTAAGCTTGAAATCAAGATCATGACTTTTGAGTAATATTTGCAATATTTTTACCAGCATTAAGATTATAACTTTTTTAAAATAGGTCGCCCAGCTATAAGGAGGATGTTTTGTGCAGCTAACGACCCGTACAAACTTTCTGTATCATTATAATGCTGATTATCATAAATTAATTTTTTCTCAAATTTTGAATTTTTTTGTAAGGGGTATTTACATTGACATTTTTTTCCAAAAATTGAAAAAATATTTTTTCTTCACATTTTAATTAAAGTTAAATATTTTGAAAGTGGATAAAAATACAAGCTCAACGAAATATGACACTATATGTTTCGACCATTTTTGGCTTTGTAATGAGGAAAATACTGATATTTTGGGCGGGAAATCGGCACAGACTGATTTTCGGATTTTTGGAAACACCATAAAAATTTACGAAAAATCTCAAAATAATCACTTTTTGAGTGTGGTACACAGTTCGACGGGGAATTTAATTACGAATTCAACGAGGTATGACATTCCATGTTACGATCATTTTTGGCTTCGTAATGAAGAAAATACTGATATTTTGGGACACAAAGCGGGACACACCGATTTTCGGATTTTTGGAAAGGGGTAACATCATAAAAATTGACGAAAAATCTCAAAAAAACACTTTTTGAGTGTGGTACACAGTTCGACGGGGAATTTAATTACGAATTCGACGAGGTATGACATTCCATGTTACGATCATTTTTGGCTTCGTAATGAAGAAAATACTGATGTTTTAGGCCACAAAGCGGGTCAGACCGATTTTCGGATTTTTGGAAAGGGGTAACATCATAAAAATGTACGAAAAATCTCAAAAAAATCACTTTTTGAGTGTGGTACACAGTTCGACGGGGAATTTAATTACGAATTCAACGAGGTATGACATTCCATGTTACGATCATTTTTGGCTTCGTAATGAAGAAAATACTGATATTTTGGGACACAAAGCGGGACACACCGATTTTCGGATTTTTGGAAAGGGGTAACATCATAAAAATTGACGAAAAATCTCAAAAAAACACTTTTTGAGTGTGGTACACAGTTCGACGGGGAATTTAATTACGAATTCGACGAGGTATGACATTCCATGTTACGATCATTTTTGGCTTCGTAATGAAGAAAATACTGATGTTTTAGGCCACAAAGCGGGTCAGACCGATTTTCGGATTTTTGGAAAGGGGTAACATCATAAAAATTTACGAAAAATCTCAAAAAAATCACTTTTTGAGTGTGGTACACAGTTCGACGGGGAATTTAAATACGAATTCAACGAGGTATGACATTCCATGTTACGATCATTTTTGGCTTCGTAATGAAGAAAATACTGATATTTTGGGACACAAAGCGGGACAGACCGATTTTCGGATTTTTGGAAAGGGGTAACATCATAAAAATTTACGAAAAATCTCAAAAATATCACTTTTTGAGTGTGGTACACAGTTCGACGGGGAATTTAAATACGAATTCAGCGAGGTATGACATTCCATGTTACGATCATTTTTGGCTTCGTAATGAAGAAAATACTGATGTTTTAGGCCACAAAGCGGGTCAGACCGATTTTCGGATTTTTGGAAAGGGGTAACATCATAAAAATTGACGAAAAATCTCAAAAATACCACTTTTTGAGTGTGGTACACAGTTCGACGGGGAATTTAAATACGAATTCAACGAGGTATGACATTCCATGTTACGATCATTTTTGGCTTCGTATTTAAGAAAATACTGAAATTTTGGGACACAAAGCGGGACAGACCGATTTTCGGATTTTTGGAAAGGGGTAACACCATAAAAATTTACGAAAAATCTCAAAATAATCACTTTTTGAGTGTGGTACACAGTTCGACGGGGAATTTAATTACGAATTCGACGAGGTATGACATTCCATGTTATGATCATTTTTGGCTTAGTATTTAAGAAAATACTGAAATTTTGGGACACAAAGCGGGACACACCGATTTTCGGATTTTTGGAAAGGGGTAACACCATAAAAATTTACGAAAAATCTCAAAAAAATCACTTTTTGAGTGTGGTACACAGTTCGGGGAATTTAAATACGAATTCAACGAGGTATGACATTCCATGTTACGATCATTTTTGGCTTCGTAATGAAGAAAATACTGATGTTTTAGGCCACAAAGCGGGTCAGACCGATTTTCGGATTTTTGGAAAAATAAAATAAAAATTTACGAAAAATCTCCAAAAAATCACTTTTTGAGTGTGGTACACAGTTCGACGGGGAATTTAATTACGAATTCGACGAGGTATGACATTCCATGTTACGATCATTTTTGGCTTCGTAATGAAGAAAATACTGATGTTTTAGGCCACAAAGCGGGTCAGACCGATTTTCGGATTTTTGGAAAGGGGTAACACCATAAAAATTTACGAAAAATCTCAAAAAAATCACTTTTTGAGTGTGGTACACAGTTCGGGGAATTTAAATACGAATTCAACGAGGTATGACATTCCATGTTACGATCATTTTTGGCTTCGTAATGAAGAAAATACTGATGTTTTAGGCCACAAAGCGGGTCAGACCGATTTTCGGATTTTGGAAAGGGGTAACATCATAAAAATTTACGAAAAATCTCAAAAAATCACTTTTTGAGTGTGGTACACAGTTCGACGGGGAATTTAAATACGAATTCAACGAGGTATGACATTCCATGTTACGATCATTTTTGGCTTCGTAATGAAGAAAATACTGATATTTTGGGACACAAAGCGGGACAGACCGATTTTCGGATTTTTGGAAAGGGGTAACATCATAAAAATTTACGAAAAATCTCAAAAATATCACTTTTTGAGTGTGGTACACAGTTCGACGGGGAATTTAAATACGAATTCAGCGAGGTATGACATTCCATGTTACGATCATTTTTGGCTTCGTAATGAAGAAAATACTGATGTTTTAGGCCACAAAGCGGGTCAGACCGATTTTCGGATTTTTGGAAAGGGGTAACATCATAAAAATTGACGAAAAATCTCAAAAATACCACTTTTTGAGTGTGGTACACAGTTCGACGGGGAATTTAAATACGAATTCAGCGAGGTATGACATTCCATGTTACGATCATTTTTGGCTTCGTAATGAAGAAAATACTGATGTTTTAGGCCACAAAGCGGGTCAGACCGATTTTCGGATTTTTGGAAAGGGGTAACATCATAAAAATTGACGAAAAATCTCAAAAATACCACTTTTTGAGTGTGGTACACAGTTCGACGGGGAATTTAAATACGAATTCAACGAGGTATGACATTCCATGTTACGATCATTTTTGGCTTCGTATTTAAGAAAATACTGAAATTTTGGGACACAAAGCGGGACAGACCGATTTTCGGATTTTTGGAAAGGGGTAACACCATAAAAATTTACGAAAAATCTCAAAATAATCACTTTTTGAGTGTGGTACACAGTTCGACGGGGAATTTAATTACGAATTCGACGAGGTATGACATTCCATGTTATGATCATTTTTGGCTTAGTATTTAAGAAAATACTGAAATTTTGGGACACAAAGCGGGACACACCGATTTTCGGATTTTTGGAAAGGGGTAACACCATAAAAATTTACGAAAAATCTCAAAAAAACACTTTTTGAGTGTGGTACACAGTTCGACGGGGAATTTAATTACGAATTCAGCGAGGTATGACATTCCATGTTACGATCATTTTTGGCTTCGTAATGAAGAAAATACTGATGTTTTAGGCCACAAAGCGGGTCAGACCGATTTTCGGATTTTTGGAAAGGGGTAACATCATAAAAATTGACGAAAAATCTCAAAAAAATCACTTTTTGAGTGTGGTACACAGTTCGACGGGGAATTTAAATACGAATTCAACGAGGTATGACATTCCATGTTACGATCATTTTTGGCTTCGTAATGAAGAAAATACTGATGTTTTAGGCCACAAAGCGGGTCAGACCGATTTTCGGATTTTTGGAAAGGGGTAACACCATAAAAATTTACGAAAAATCTCAAAAAAATCACTTTTTGAGTGTGGTACACAGTTCGACGGGGAATTTAATTACGAATTCAGCGAGGTATGACATTCCATGTTACGATCATTTTTGGCTTCGTAATGAAGAAAATACTGATGTTTTAGGCCACAAAGCGGGTCAGACCGATTTTCGGATTTTTGGAAAGGGGTAACATCATAAAAATTGACGAAAAATCTAAAAAAAATCACTTTTTGAGTGTGGTAAACAGTTCGACGGGGAATTTAAATACGAATTCAACGAGGTATGACATTCCATGTTACGATCATTTTTGGCTTCGTAATGAAGAAAATACTGATGTTTTAGGCCACAAAGCGGGTCAGACCGATTTTCGGATTTTTGGAAAGGGGTAACATCATAAAAATTGACGAAAAATCTCAAAAAAATCACTTTTTGAGTGTGGTACACAGTTCGACGGGGAATTTAAATACGAATTCAGCGAGGTATGACATTCCATGTTATGATCATTTTTGGCTTCGTAATGAAGAAAATACTGATGTTTTAGGCCACAAAGCGGGTCAGACCGATTTTCGGATTTTTGGAAAGGGGTAACATCATAAAAATTGACGAAAAATCTCAAAAAAATCACTTTTTGAGTGTGGTACACAGTTCGACGGGGAATTTAAATACGAATTCAGCGAGGTATGACATTCCATGTTATGATCATTTTTGGCTTCGTAATGAAGAAAATACTGATGTTTTAGGCCACAAAGCGGGTCAGACCGATTTTCGGATTTTTGGAAAGGGGTAACATCATAAAAATTGACGAAAAATCTCAAAAAAATCACTTTTTGAGTGTGGTACACAGTTCGGGGAATTTAAATACGAATTCAACGAGGTATGACATTCCATGTTACGATCATTTTTGGCTTCGTAATGAAGAAAATACTGATGTTTTAGGCCACAAAGCGGGTCAGACCGATTTTCGGATTTTTGGAAAGGGGTAACACCATAAAAATTTACGAAAAATCTCCAAAAAATCACTTTTTGAGTGTGGTACACAGTTCGACGGGGAATTTAATTACGAATTCGACGAGGTATGACATTCCATGTTACGATCATTTTTGGCTTCGTAATGAAGAAAATACTGATGTTTTAGGCCACAAAGCGGGTCAGACCGATTTTCGGATTTTTGGAAAGGGGTAACATCATAAAAATTTACGAAAAATCTCAAAAAAATCACTTTTTGAGTGTGGCACACAGTTCGACGGGGAATTTAAATACGAATTCAACGAGGTATGACATTCCATGTTACGATCATTTTGGCTTCGTAATGAAGAAAATACTGATGTTTTAGGCCACAAAGCGGGTCAGACCGATTTTCGGATTTTTGGAAAGGGGTAACATCATAAAAATTGACGAAAAATCTCAAAAAAATCACTTTTTGAGTGTGGTACACAGTTCGACGGGGAATTTAAATACGAATTCAGCGAGGTATGACATTCCATGTTATGATCATTTTTGGCTTCGTAATGAAGAAAATACTGATGTTTTAGGCCACAAAGCGGGTCAGACCGATTTTCGGATTTTTGGAAAGGGGTAACATCATAAAAATTGACGAAAAATCTCAAAAAAATCACTTTTTGAGTGTGGTACACAGTTCGACGGGGAATTTAAATACGAATTCAGCGAGGTATGACATTCCATGTTATGATCATTTTTGGCTTCGTAATGAAGAAAATACTGATGTTTTAGGCCACAAAGCGGGTCAGACCGATTTTCGGATTTTTGGAAAGGGGGTAACATCATAAAAATTGACGAAAAATCTCAAAAAAATCACTTTTTGAGTGTGGTACACAGTTCGGGGAATTTAAATACGAATTCAACGAGGTATGACATTCCATGTTACGATCATTTTTGGCTTCGTAATGAAGAAAATACTGATGTTTTAGGCCACAAAGCGGGTCAGACCGATTTTCGGATTTTGGAAAGGGTAACACCATAAAAATTTACGAAAAATCTCCAAAAAATCACTTTTTGAGTGTGGTACACAGTTCGACGGGGAATTTAATTACGAATTCGACGAGGTATGACATTCCATGTTACGATCATTTTTGGCTTCGTAATGAAGAAAATACTGATGTTTTAGGCCACAAAGCGGGTCAGACCGATTTTCGGATTTTTGGAAAGGGGTAACATCATAAAAATTTACGAAAAATCTCAAAAAAATCACTTTTTGAGTGTGGCACACAGTTCGACGGGGAATTTAAATACGAATTCAACGAGGTATGACATTCCATGTTACGATCATTTTTGGCTTCGTAATGAAGAAAATACTGATGTTTTAGGCCACAAAGCGGGTCAGACCGATTTTCGGATTTTTGGAAAGGGGTAACATCATAAAAATTGACGAAAAATCTCAAAAAAATCACTTTTTGAGTGTGGTACACAGTTCGACGGGGAATTTAAATACGAATTCAACGAGGTATGACATTCCATGTTACGATCATTTTTGGCTTCGTAATGAAGAAAATACTGATGTTTTAGGCCACAAAGCGGGTCAGACCGATTTTCGGATTTTTGGAAAGGGGTAACACCATAAAAATTTACGAAAAATCTCCAAAAAATCACTTTTTGAGTGTGGTACACAGTTCGACGGGGAATTTAATTACGAATTCGACGAGGTATGACATTCCATGTTACGATCATTTTTGGCTTCGTATTTAAGAAAATACTGAAATTTTGGGACACAAAGCGGGACAGACCGATTTTCGGATTTTTGGAAAGGGGTAACATCATAAAAATTGACGAAAAATCTCAAAAAAATCACTTTTTGAGTGTGGTACACAGTTCGACGGGGAATTTAAATACGAATTCAGCGAGGTATGACATTCCATGTTACGATCATTTTTGGCTTCGTAATGAAGAAAATACTGATGTTTTAGGCCACAAAGCGGGTCAGACCGATTTTCGGATTTTTGGAAAGGGGTAACATCATAAAAATTTACGAAAATTCTCAAAAAAATCACTTTTTGAGTGTGGTACACAGTTCGACGGGGAATTTAAATACGAATTCAGCGAGGTATGACATTCCATGTTACGATCATTTTTGGCTTCGTAATGAAGAAAATACTGATGTTTTAGGCCACAAAGCGGGTCAGACCGATTTTCGGATTTTTGGAAAGGGGTAACATCATAAAAATTGACGAAAAATCTCAAAAAAATCACTTTTTGAGTGTGGTACACAGTTCGACGGGGAATTTAAATACGAATTCAGCGAGGTATGACATTCCATGTTATGATCATTTTTGGCTTCGTATTTAAGAAAATACTGAAATTTTGGGACACAAAGCGGGACAGACCGATTTTCGGATTTTTGGAAAGGGGTAACATCATAAAAATTGACGAAAAATCTCAAAAAAATCACTTTTTGAGTGTGGTACACAGTTCGACGGGGAATTTAAATACGAATTCAGCGAGGTATGACATTCCATGTTACGATCATTTTTGGCTTCGTAATGAAGAAAATACTGATGTTTTAGGCCACAAAGCGGGTCAGACCGATTTTCGGATTTTTGGAAAGGGGTAACATCATAAAAATTTACGAAAATTCTCAAAAAAATCACTTTTTGAGTGTGGTACACAGTTCGACGGGGAATTTAAATACGAATTCAGCGAGGTATGACATTCCATGTTATGATCATTTTTGGCTTCGTATTTAAGAAAATACTGAAATTTTGGGACACAAAGCGGGACAGACCGATTTTCGGATTTTGGAAAGGGGTAACATCATAAAAATTGACGAAAAATCTCAAAAAAATCACTTTTTGAGTGTGGTACACAGTTCGACGGGGAATTTAAATACGAATTCAGCGAGGTATGACATTCCATGTTATGATCATTTTTGGCTTCGTATTTAAGAAAATACTGAAATTTTGGGACACAAAGCGGGACAGACCGATTTTCGGATTTTTGGAAAGGGGTAACATCATAAAAATTGACGAAAAATCTCAAAAAAATCACTTTTTGAGTGTGGTACACAGTTCGACGGGGAATTTAAATACGAATTCAGCGAGGTATGACATTCCATGTTACGATCATTTTTGGCTTCGTAATGAAGGAAATACTGATATTTTGGGCGGAACATCAAAGTTATGGCTTTTTAGTTAAATTTGCAATATTTTCCCCCAGTGTCATGATTATAATTTGGTCAAATTAAAAGGCACAACCAAAAGGAAAACTGTTTTATGAAGCTAACGACCAAAACAAACTTTCTGTATCATTATTACGCTGATTATCAAAAATTTATTTTTTCTTAAATTTTGAATTTTTTGTAAGGGGTACCATCGTCATTTTTTTTGAAAAATTGAAAAAATATTTTTTGGCTTAGATTTCAGTGGCACTTGAATATTTTGAATATAGATTAAAATACAAGCTCAACGAGGTATGAAATTCCATATTCGGACCATTATTGGCTAAGTTATAGACATAACACTGTCCTCCAAAGGTTAAAATCTGAAATAACAAATTTTCGCACTAACCATACTCAAGATTCATTATCGGTTCATATACTTCCGCTAGAAGGTAATAAATAATGAAATAACGCCATTTCTCTTTCCTTAAAATAAATGCTAATAACGAAAACCAAAATTTGATTCATAAAGCTGTCACTCATGACTCATTTTCGCTCTCCGATCCACACTTTCCTCTTAAATTGCGGTTGGGTGACAGTTCTCCTGACCACAATGTCCATATACAAGCTGCAATGATGTCATTGCCCTGGCCTCTGCATAACACCGAAATAAAAAGGATCTGAAACAAAAAATTGGACAGCAGAGTTTCAGCGCGCTTGTTGTCACAGCAGACCCATCAATGGGTCCCCACACAATGCAACATTTTTAGAAATGCCAAAAACAGAGCCACACACTCAGACGCACTCGATGTATTTTTTTTACTCTGCCCTACCCTCTCCTCATCTAGTGTCATACAGCCATCAAAGTCCATTCGCGAACAATGTACGATGTAATTTTTATGCAGCAAACACAAATTTCTCTAGGGTGCACTATGTAAAACTGACAGATGAGTTTGCTCTCCTTTCCACCCTTGCCAAAAAATGGTGAAAAACAAAGAAAAATATAGAAAATGGGTATCCTGGCTGTGTGTAAATCTCCAATATATCATCCAAAAAAAGAGTGTGGACCCGGTAGACCAAAAATGTTAAGCTGTAATTTGCGGCAAAAACTGTTTATTGCACCAAAAAAAAAAAAAATGCACACAAAACTAACTTTGAGCTCAACTCTAACTAGGGGAGAAGTTGTGATTTCGTAATGACTTTCGTTGCTGATGAACTTTGACAACTTTGAACAGTCCGTGGACTGAATAAGGGTCGCATGTTTGCAGTCAAAATGATGGATATGGCAATGTAAGTTCGCTGAAAGTCGGATTTATTAATGGAAAATGAAGCAAGAAGATAGAACCCTTTCAATTATATCTGTTTTAAAGAGATATAATCCAGTAAATGCATATTATTACTATTTTCAATTCCAAAATCGTTATAAATTAAATTTTACATTCAAAAAGTTGTGATTTAATTTAACCGTTTGCTCCAACTTTGCCAAGTCAAACTCATTAACGCCTTTCTACTATTTTTACACCCTCTTACTTCGAAAGTTCAAAGTACACATGTACGAAATCTCAGCCAAAAATAAAATAAAGACTTTTTTGTACAGCTTTCACCCGACCAAAAGAACTTCAACCAAAAAGATTTCTATCAGCATCCAGCCCAGCATCCCGCCGTAAACCCCTCGTTTCACCACTTCATTCAGAGCTGGGGAAAGCTAACCAAAGTGTTGCACTTACTGCATTTAAATGAAATTAAACATATTTCCTGCAGCGACAAAGCCAGAATTAATTTGTTGAATGCGTTCTCAAAAGGCCAGGGGCGTAGAAGAAAATGGGGCCTCCGTGTATTTTGTAAGATGAAAGTTTTTCGCTCCAAGCTTATCTTAAGTGTGCTCCACGCTTTTGCACTCAACTATTTTTGCAATGTGGATGAGAGGCTGGCTGTAGGCAAAACTTTGCCGACAAATGTGGTTTCCGCTTCTGTCTCGCTTGTCTCCCTTCTCTCTGCCTTTCCCCCAATATAACACAGATATATATATGCTATATAGAATATATATATATGCGGCTGTAAGTGGCGTCTGAATCTTCGTCTCGCCATGGCATAATTTTCGCGCTTTTGTGCGCATAATTTAAATGACTTTTGAAAAGTTTCTCGAGTGCCGCAAAGCAGGCATTTCAGATAAGAGTGCAAGGTGTCTCCGGTCCCCATTTCCCCCCACCCCTACCCACAATGAATCCTTATTCCCCTCCTCAAGCCCTGTAATTATGATAATGTTAGTGTGCCCAAGTGGTTACCACACAAATGTGTGAGGAACTTTGGGTATGCTAAGGAAATATTGCGTATACGCAGCGGGTTCTCGGAGCGAAACGTTTTGTCATTCACAGTGTTGGCAAGGTTATTGTTTTCACTTCCTACTATTAAGTTAGAGTGAAAATGATTTATTTTGTTCCCTTTTTTTAAATAAGGTACTCATTTATATTATAATTTTTTGAATCTTATTCTTATTTTTCTTCATTTTAACTTTTTTTCTCTTACCTAAGTTTATATAAGCTATTCTCACAAATTTGCTACTTTCTCATCACTGCTTATCCAGGACCTTTTCTGATAAGTAACTCTGTGGTAAGCGGAGAGTTTTGGCTGTGCGTGTCGAGGTTAATTGCTGAACGTCAACGCTCAAGCTGCTGAAATCTATGCAAATAACATTAAATTATTAAACATTTTTCTTGTGCGGGGTCCCAGAAAGTGTTTAGCATATTTTGTGTGAAATTTGTTTGCGTGACTCAAACAATTAGTAGACGCGTTTTGGCGGTCTGCCGGCTCTGCACTTAGCGCAAAAACAGCCAAATATATTTTTATGATTAAATAAAAGTTTATAGATGAAACTATAGAATTTTCCAAGATTATTTTCAGTGCACACGTGTGTGTGTGCTATTTGGCTGCTCACGTAAATAAACGCTCTCATTAACGTTGTGTTTTTTTTTGGGGGCGCAATGAGAATTGCTAAAACCAACCGCCGAATGTAAAACACCCCAAAAAGAGGAAATTTGCATAAATGCGAGACCAAAAACCAAAAGCCAACAACATTGGGCATTCTTCCGTGTAATTGAGAGCTAAAATTAAATGCAAATGGTTAAATGAAACAACAGTTATTTATGTTCATTTAGTTTGTTTGTTTGGTTCGATTCGCCACTTTTATTTTTTGTTCTTTTGGTATCAATCAACCTAAAGTTTTATTGTTTAATTATTATCGCATAATTATATAACTGCTTAAAATTTAGTTTTATCAATCTTAATCTTAAACTTGTATAATTTAACTTAATTTCGGGTTTCGCTTTGGAGATTGTTTATTTTACAATAGTTTAGCATTAATAACTCCGATCAGTTTAGATTTGATTAGGAAAAAATAACAAAATGTACATAAAATATTAATAAAGAACTGGTCCGCCAATTTTAGGGAAACAAAATTTAATTTTAATTTACTAACAATAAACATTTTTCGTTGTAATGATAAAATAAAGAAACTATTTAAAGTAATTTCTGAAAAATATATTAATTATACAGTAAACACTTTTATAACTTCATTTTCAATATATTCCTTTTATTTATTTTACAAAATGCCAACTTTTTTATAGGAAAACACATCCGTTCTTATCTTTTTTTATTCGCACAAAAAGCTTAAACATTTTACGTTTGATGTTCAGCTAATTTTCGAAGTACAGGCAACGAACAATACAATTACTTTGTATAGGCTATATAGTTTTCATACATATATTTTTTAATTTATTGTTTTACTTGCCATGTTTGAGTTAATTATGTCTGTCCTAGCCTTTGCACAATTCCCTTTCGGTTTTTGCTTAATATTTGCCAGAGTTTTTCACTAATATATTCGTTATTATTTTCTGGCTGATTCAATTGTTCTTTTATAAAGTGAAATGTTTGATGGTTTAATTATAGGTTCTCATATTTACACGCAACTAATAGGGTCAACATTTTATTTACATTTACATTTAGTTACATCAAAAATGGCGTGACCTCAATTAAAAGGTTTTATTTACAATTATAACTGAAATTTTAATTAGCGCAATTTACTAATTAAAAATAAAAAATGTGGTTGCATATTGTAAACATTTGACAAGCAATTTATTGAAGCCCCCAAATGAACACTGAAAATTAGTTCATTATATTCCTGGCAATTTAAATAAATAATAAATGCATCAAAAAGTGATAAATATGGGAAAGGACAGGAAAACCTACGACTCCCTAAAGATTGGCCTTCCAGCCTTGGCCTCTCGTCTTTTCAGCTGCATTCATAATGCTTAATTAGCTGCATTGTTCGAGTTAACAGCACTCGGCGACCTTCTTTCTCCAGCTGCCCGTCCAGCAGAACAACGGGGGATGGGAAATTAAATAAAATGCATTAATTTTGTTATTGTCGGGTAACGGCGACACATCCAGGACTCAATGTTGATTATCAATATTTTCAACGCTCTGAATGTGCTTTTCTTCTTTTGACATTAACAATGTTAATAAACGAAAGGGCAAGGAGAAAGGCAATTTTGCATGCGGTTTTCCATCGTTCATTATGTTTATGTCAATGCAAACTTTATGCAACACAAGTTGAATTATTAAAATGCCATGCAACGTTGCCGGGGCATAAATACAGTAAATTGGCAGGCCTTTAACCTGCAACTTTTTCTCGTATATGTATATACATATACATGAGCCCATATGCAAATGGGCCATATATCTTCTGGCCTTAATGTCATTTTTCTTTGGCCCGTCGATAGCGTAGTGTTGTCTGTCTCTGGATTGGCCCTGGATCCATGGAGCCATGGATCCTTCTCACTCACTCCGTGTTCCCTGTTGCCGGGGCATGAGTTATGGCCAATAAATTGGACATGTTAACTGTGTGTCATTGTGTGGGGCCAGGGGACCGCAGGCCACGCAATTTTATGCTGAAATTAATGGCAAGTATTTCGCACGGCCCGGCAGCGCCAACGAAACAGACACGCGAAAGGACACATGGCAACGGGTCGTATGAGTAATAATATAATTAGCATGCGCATTTATTAAAAAGTGATGGAAGTGCACAAAAGCCGATGACGGCGCTGACGAGGCGGTTTCCGAAAGCCAGGAAACGGAATCAAGGTATTGCAAATTATTATTGCAAATTTTTTACCATATCCACTGACAGCAGGAAAACTGTTAAAACGAACGACATTTTCAAGGCGTTTAAATGTCGCTTGGCAACACGGCCATCGCAGCCATCGATGGGTGGTCTGAGGGAGTGAATGACTTGAGTAGTCGCCGAATTTTTCTTTCATTTATTTAATGGGAAATTATTGATGCAGTTTGGGAAAAGGCTGAAAGTTTGTCATGGATTGAAAGATGAAATACTTTTTGTTTAAGGTAGGAATTGAATTAAAATATTTGAAATTTCCTTCTGAAAAAAACCAAAATAAAATAGAATTTAAGCAAGGAGTACAGTATTTAAAAAATACTGGAATATGAACTTTAGATATGTCAAATTCTAAACAGAATGGACAAACATATTTTCGCTTTAAGAAAGCTTTGCTTTGGGCGCATTAAGTAAAACTTCAAAATTCCTATACCCTTCCATCTTGATTCTACATTAAATTTTAATTTATAATATAAATATTGTACAATTCATTTTTAATACCACTTTGAATGAATGATGTCGTGGCTTAGCTTAAGTTTAGAATTCCTTTAGTACTATACATAGAATGAGCATTTTATTGTTTTTGCAAAATACTTTTTCTGTTTTTGGTTTTCGTTTTTGTAATTTTACAAATTCCCATAGCTTTTAAGTGAGCCAAGTTTGAAGCATTTTCTGTTTGTTAATTCATATTATTGGGTTTTTTTTTGATATACTTTCAGCTATGAAATATGATGATGTACCTAAACTAAGCCCCACCCTGTTTTTCTAGACCCCCTTTGGCTGCATTTTCCAAATGCTTATTGTGTAACTCAAACGATTTATTGATTTCAAAGCAGAGTCAGATAGATTCCCGAGCCAAACAGCAGTGCTCTGTGGAGTAGCAGGCCAGCTAAAGAGAATATGATTTACATATATGGGAATTGTGAGATAACCAAGAAGTTTTCCAGACTTACCCACTGACGAGGCATACTCATTCGGTGGTCGTTCGGTGTAGAACGTGCTCTTTCCTATCGCCAGGGATCCCTTGGAACCCACAGACGAAAGACTATTGCCCGCCGTTCCTCCTGGCAATGCAGAGGTCTGCATCGAGGTCGAGGATGAGGCCACCGATGAGGAACTGGCCCCCGAAGATGATGAGGAGGCCGAACCAGGATATAAATCGTTCTTCATGGCATAGCCCACATCCGTTTGCAGGGATTTCGTTGTGTCGTTGCGTGACGAGGGTATGATATTGTCTAAGGATTAAAAGTATTATGATACAGTTTTTTAGGCATATACAGTAGTCACTCTATTACATTTCCTAGCTATTAGTCATTGAATAATATTAGCTTAACTTTCTTTCTTTCAAGAACTAAAATATTCTGTTTATTATTTGTTTTAACTTTTGTTAACACAAAAAACTTTTCCCAACCTTTCCTAATATTGTTTCTGTCTTACAAAATTAGTCTCCGAAAAGTTTAAAATTGCCAGGAAATCGACAAGAAGTTCACTCGTTTGTCGTCCACTGTTTGTTCACTTGTGGGTCACTATTGGCTAGTAAAAGTTGCGGACTCTTAAACAAAACTTAACCCCCAGCCTGACATGGTTTTCAAGTTAAATTGCGTGGAAATCTTGGCTGCGATACAAAAAATTTATATCGCCACACAATGGCACAAACTCACATATGTGCAACAACGACTCGCACACACACACACATACACACAAACAATAACATCCTTTGTTGGCTGACTCCTGGATTAGGTTCCGTTGCATTGCTCGCGCGCTGCTTTGCCAGTCACTTTAAATAAAATATGTTTGGTCTTTTGCTCTGCGCTGCGGGCTCTCTCCACTTTTCCAGCTCCCGGGCTCAAAGTCTGCGGCAGTGTTTCAAATGTGTTTCCAACCTAATGCCCCCGAAAATCCTCCTCCGTCGCAGCATAATCCCCAGCATATTGCTTTGCCCGGAGCCGGAGGACATAGACATGGACATGGGGAATGGGAATGGGAATGGGAAAAGGACACGGCCACAAAACCCGGACGGAGACTTGAAAGTGTGTGTACTTTTCTGCTCGACTTGAATTTCAACAGGAGCTGCAAAGGAGTACACTGAGAGATTTTTATTTAGTTTTGTTAAATAACAAAATTTGAAATATTTGTGATAATCTTGAAAATGTAACTAAACTATGGCTTGAAAACACTTTAATCTTTTTATTAATCCTAAAAAACTTTATGGGAAAAGTATCTTTCAGTGCAAAGGTGAAGTCCTTTTCTCTGAATGTGATTCAGAGAAGAAGAGAAGCGAAAAACCCCGTCGCTGAAATAGTCAAAAGTGCTTTACTTTATCTCTTGGTGGGCGTGTGCCACACCTCTAACTCCCCCCTTCTCATTCCCTTAGCGCCACCCTGTTTGTGGATCTGTCTGGCTTAGCTGCTACTTTCGCAGTTTTGTTTGTGGCTCGCCGTATCCTGTATCCTTCCCCTTTGTGTGTGTGTGTGTGTGAGTATGGTGTGGTGTGACTTTCACGCTCAACGCTGAATGTGTTAAGCGCAAATACGAAGCAGCATTCCGCACATTTCCCCCGCTTTTCCGCCCACTTTTCCGACTGATACTATACTTACTCTCCCTGGACTCGACTGTGGTGTGGGTCACCTGCTTGGATGGCGTGGATGGCAAGGGTATTTCTGCAAATGGAATTGAATAACATAGCATAATTAATAATTAGAAAGGCATTCACAAGAGCTAGCCAACGCAAAGGCGCCGCTCGGAAAATACATATATATATATAGTTAGAAAATTATACAAAATGGTTTTCCATTACATTATGTTGGCAGAATTTATGTCGGGTTGCTGTTCATTGGTTTACCATGTCAAGTATGGGGTTTCTCAAGAGCTAAGGTCAAACATACACTTTCTGAGCTTCAGCTGAAGTCGATCTCGACATAAAGTGTGCAGAAATTAAAGAACATTTTACTTTTAGTTAAAAGCTATGCGGGCTGAAGCCATAAGCCCAATTAAGCTGCTCAGTTTAACTGGGAAAAATCATAGTAATTACGGAAAAATACGTTGCTCCTTGCTTTTGCCCTTCAAATGCTGTGTTCTTTTTGGAGTAGAAATTAAAAGATAATTATGGTTTTTAACCTTTTATATATATAAAACAAAAATGTTCTTCACTCCATTTCTTCTACTATTAATAAACTGCATTTCAAGCGGCAAAAACATTCCCCTTCTTTGTGGTTTCCGATAAAGTCAACATCTGTTTTCTTTACAAAACTGTCTCCATAATCTATTGATATTGAATTTAAACTTTTTTTAATAGACCCCAAGGTAAATGAAAACAACCAAGAAGCCAAGTTCAGCGTGTGTTTGCGATAACCTTAAGGATAGTACATCTCTCTCCCAACAGCACGAGCTGAACGGCAACTTGTAAACAGAAGAAAAGCCCCCGAAAGCAGGTAAAGTGCATAAAAAATAAATAAATAAATGCAGCCAGAGTTCACATACATACATATATACAATGGATATGTACGATATATATGCTAGAGAGGCGACTCCTTGGGCTAGTAGCAAACGATACAAAGTCAAACAATTCCGAAATTCACCTTTATTTTCCGTTTACGTTTATGGTGAATGTGTCTCCGTGTTTGCCACGGGGTATGATGATACTGGGTTTTTGGGAGAGGGAGATTCGAAGTACTAGATACTGGAAATGGGGTGGTTAGAAGGGAAGAGGGGGAAGATAGGGCAAAACACCAAGAGAGCCACCGCTCGTTTAGTTTTACGCTCCAGAGGACAACGTATAGTGCACGTATAGGGTCGTGTGGATTCCGGGTCTATAGGTAAAAGCTTTTGGCAAAATTGTGCCACAAAGGGCGAACGATATTGCATTGCTAGGGGTGTGTGTGGGTGTATGTGTGTTTGCTGTAACTAGTGCACTTAAGTTACCAATACAAATGCACTTACCGTAAACACGTATGGAGCCTTCCGTTTCCCCCAGCGAGTTCTTCGAGATGCATCGATAGTTGCCAAAGTCACCATATTGTAGGTTTCTTATCGTCAGCTTCATGTGGGCACTGCAAAAGGATACGTTGAGCTTAAGGATATATCCATGGAATAGTTTTCCTCTAGCCAGCTTATCTAGCCAACTGACTTTCAAGGGGTAAGAGGGCTTTTGGCAAAACATTTGCACTTGCACCTGACCCCCAAAAGGCAAGTGCAAATGCATGATAAATATTTAACAACACAATTTTCGATGTTAGAGCTTGCAGTTTGTTTTTATATATTCCTTATTCTGTTTTTGTTTTAAAGTGACTTACCGATAGGAATTCTCCGTGTAGTCGGTTTTATATTTCTTGCTTGGCAATACCATCACCGAGTTGTATACCCAATAGATGATGGCTCTGCAGGGAAGGAAAAAATACATTTCAGCACTGCCATTTAAACTCAAATCGAATGTAAACGAAATTGTGATATATACACACACACACACACACACACATGTGAAAATAAGAAAACTAATCAATTCGCAAATGAAAGTAAATATTTTAACAAAATCAAAGGGAAAACGAATGAACACAGTTCAGCAGAGAGGGGACATCCACAGATTCACATCAACTAACTGCAATCAGAAGAAATGTTAAATCTGGGAAATCCAATAAAATGAAATTGAACTAACGGGGATATTGAATAAACCAAAATAAGTTGATGAATATTTGGATTTTTTGAAGTTCATTGGATTAAAAATAAATTATTTAATGGAAAAACCTTAGCAAAGTTTATAAAGTTTACAGCTTTATTTGAAGTTAAGAATGCATTTTACAAGCATTTAAATACACAAAAATATTTTTTAATTAAGTCTTTCTTAAGACTTTTATTTACTGACTAACAACTTGTACCCAAAATTAATTAAAAAAGGATATGCAAGGGAAAAGTCAAAATAAACCTCCCTCAGACACACCGCTTAAAAGTATGCTACATAAAAATGAACACGAAAAACTAAAGTGAAATGAAAACTAAAAGCAGAAGCAGAGCAATCTGAGGAGACTCACTTGGGATGTGCCTCCGTGTGGCAATCGATGGTTACATCTGTGCCGGATGGAGCGCCAACAAGTTGATTCGGCACCCAAATCATAGGCGAGACTGAAGAGAAGAAGAGGAATGGAAATGGAAAAATAGGTTGATATGGTACGTTAGCAAATGTAAATGGCACCTAAGGGAGAAAACTCAGGTGGCAGGTAGCAAGGTAGAGAGGAAAAGTGTCGCTGGAAAGCACGCATAAGCGCCCGAATTACGCCTGTTCAACAATTTCCCAGTCTGACTATCTGTTTTTTTTTTTGTTCGCCAGCTTAAAATGAAAGTGCAATGACAAAGCTGGAAAACTTAGACGAGAGAACGCAGACAGCATGTAAGTGGAGCGATATATAATATGGCTAAGACAACACGTCAGCGAAACAAGGGTAGCAGCGAAAGAAATTAAGTTTAGCGGGAAGTACGTGCTGCGGATGGGTTTGTCACTGTGTTTCACTTTGCTTATAGAAGAAGTTTTAAGTACCTTTACGTTTATTTTTAAGAATTTATTACTTCCTCTTAGTTAAAGAATAGGTCAAGGGTTATTCTCTTCCAAAAGTTCTCAAACTACGTTTAAATCAAAAAGAAGCTGAGAAAATCCTGAAAATATCGTCATCGTTTCACTTTAACACCAAACTAAATCGTTTTTGCTTTTGCCTCAAGTTTTCACCGTACAAACTTAACCCATTTCGCCCAGCCCTTAACCCTAATCGTTCAACATCAGTCTTTGTCTCCGTCTCAATATATTAAGCCTTCCATCTCACTTAACACAAAATATGTGCGCTTTTTTTTATTGGAAGCCAACCTCAACGAGTCTGTATATTAGGTTGTGCATTTGCAGCCACCCAACTCTGAACGTGAAACCGAAACCGAAAACCCCTTTTCCAAACGAACAACAAAATTGAAAGGAGCAACGAGCTAGTTGGAAATTTTAAACGCTCCTGACAATGCCTATACACCTGCAATATGAGGTTTCTGCTGCTCCCGCCCCCTTTCAACGCCCCCCTTTGGCTCAGCCACGCACAAAACCGTTCATAATAAAATAGAGAGAAAAATACACAGGCAGAGAAAAACGCCGTCAAAGTCATACGTGCAACGCCGGCAAGTGACTTTATTGCAGGTACGTGACGTGAATTATTGTCAAGGGGGGGTTGGCTGAAATTGGTGGATCAGGGGCGTGGTCAGGGGGCAGTTAGGTGGGCGGAGAGGAGATGGGCAAAGGCTGGCTGAAACTCGTTAGGATTAACAAGCGTTTACTGGCGCACGGCGTGCAATGGCAGCGTAACTTTTACGCCCAGCGACAGGACACCATATCTCCTTTTTCCAAAATGGCACTGAGAGAAATTTAAAAAAAGTAATCCAACATATTCCCTTCTGTTAAAATCTAAGTTCAAACAATTTCTTCCAGTGTATTCTATACATGTATCCGCTGTTATATATATCGACTGCATTAGATGGCGGCAGCTTAGCTGCGTTTGTCACTCATTGCCAGAGCAACGAGCGTGCAGTTAAATTGATGAGCAGCAGGTACAAACAGGAGGCGATGCGCAGCTCCATGAAGGAATATGGCACGAAAACCAGATAGCTACGTTGGCTGGTTGGGTGGATGGCCTGGATGGATGCCAGTAAGCCGGTATGGCCGGATAGATAGATAGATAGATGGATATCCTGGCTGGATGAATGGCCTCCTCGCGTTCCGGTAAGTACTAGCGCGTGTTTCAAACTAAACTGACAAAGACAGCCAACTACGGATCTAATATAATATGCACCCTCCTAAAGGATTCTCCCTCCCCTGGATTGGCACAGTTTTCATTTCTCATTTAGTTGAGGAATCACCCTAACATGGAAGAGGGGGGGTCATGGAAAAGGGAGGTCATGGAAGAGGGAGATTAATACTCACACTCTACGTCGAGAATAATCCGCTTGGATACGGAGGGCGGTACTCCATTGGTGGCGATGCATAGATAGGCCCCCATTTCATTGCGACTCACTTTAGTCAGCGGCAGGACATCGCCATCGTACACAAGGACTGTGGTTTGGCAGGCAAATGTGCGGAACATGAAAATATAGGTAAGAAAAGCATTACGATTTTGTATATAAGAACCAATTGATCATCTTTCTAATTGCCTGAAAAGAATCTACTTTTTTTTTTAAATTTGTGGAAAACAAACTTGAAAATCAACCCAAGTCACTTTATTTTTCCTTAACCTTTTCCCCTTTCATAAGACTCACCTTTTTTCTTTTTCTCGACAGCAATTTCCTCGCCATCCTCACGCCGCCAAATAATTTTCGGGGCCGGGAAGCCATCGGCCCGGCATGTCATGTTGATGTTTTGATTTTCACGCACTGCCACCGACGACGGCGTACTCTCAATGTCCAAAATGTTTGGAGGCACTGTTGGCAAATGGAAATTCCATTAAAATCTGGTTGACTAAACAGGCTAAATGGGGGACTGTGGGTGTATACTCACCTACCACCTGTAGATAGCCAACTTGGCTAATCATTGGATTCGTGTTGACCTGGCACATATAGTAGCCGCGATCATCCTGATGAGCCTGATTCACGTGCAACAGCCACGTGTTGTCCGTGTAGGTGATGCTATATCTGGGTATCCTGGATATCACATGCCGGTGGATTGTCAGTATCATTTGCCTGTCAATATGAATCCAAGCCACCTGAAATTTATTGGATCATTTTCAAAATCAATACCCATCACTCGCTCAACATTTCCTTAAATGTCGAAAGGCCTTTAGTCATTCCTTAAAGACCCAACTATCCAGACTTCAAGCTCGATTCTCATGCTAAAACACATGTGGAGACCCTGCCATTATAAATGAACGTCATGTTGTGACGCAAGACCCAAGGATAAAGCCAGTCTGACAGCTGTTTCCGCATTTTTAATACACTTTTTTTGTTCCTTCTGTTCGCACTTTCTTTGGCTTTCCTTTTGCCTTCGCAACAGGAAGACAAGATACACAGAGATTACAATCCTGAATAATTCAGGGCTTTTGTTTAAATATTTTAAAACACGTTGGCGAAGATTTATAATGGTTTTACTATAACTACAGTTTTAGATCATAATATACTCACATTTTTAACCCTTTAAATACAAATTTCCCCCCCTTAAAGCCTAATTTGCAATCATTTTTTTGCACTCTGTGATATGGAGACGGATTCTTTCTGGTGGAAGGATTTTCCCGGCCTTGAGTCAGCTGCAAACTTTTCAAATTTGCCCTCAGCACAGGCACTGACAGCAATGAGTTTCTCGCTTTACTGTCCTCTGCCATTTTCCTCATGTCCAGGCCAATGTTGACAAAAGTCCAATAAGAGCAAGGAGCAAGGACTTGGCCCTGTTGGTCCTGGGGAGACAGTGTTTTATATGAAGTTGATATGGCGAGTAAATATTTGTGATTTGTTATGAGCTCGCTGTGGGCCAGCAGCTGAGGGAGATAAATGATAAGTGATTTTCTAGCCATTTTGTTTGGCCAAAAGAGAGAGAGAGAGAACACCGGAGGTCCTCTATCCTGTCCAGAGTGTATCCTTAGCTTATTGTAGATTACTTGCATATATGCAGGCAGCCCCAGCCAAGGCTCATAAATTGTGTCTCCAGGCAAACAAAAGTTCGACTTGCTAATGACAGCTAAAAGTCATCGACCAGTGCGCTCAGAATTTCCATTGTGTTTTGTAGTATTATTATGAGCAGCCTCCTTTATCTTTAACTGCCAATTGAGTGCCCAAAAAGTCTGACATTCTTCCCAGCTGTCAGTTAGTCATGCAGTCAGTCAGTCAATCGCTTCGGTCCTTTTACAATTTGTGAAATTGATTTTTGACAGTGCCGGTCTCGATTGCAAACTCCTTCATCAAGTGACCGAGCTTCGTCCATGGCGTTCACTTTACGCACGATTTATGACACTTTCCTACCAGTTTTCTCTACCTCCCAAGGGGGTTTCTCCTTCCTGAATTTTCCAATTTTCCCTACTTCTCACCTTGTAGCCGCCCAAGTGCTCCACAACACAGGGCAGATTGGCATCTCGACCCACGGCGACGGTGACGTTTGGTATCGGCTGGGCAAAACGTGGCTCATCCATCATGACTGCGAATGAAAAGTGGCGGGGAAAGTCAGTTAGTTAATGAGTGAAAGAGTCAACTGAAGAAACCTAATTCTTCGCCTGTCCAGAGAATTTTCCTCTGGCTATAGACGTGGCTGAGTAATGACTTTAATAATGCTCGAATTACGATTGTAAAAGGGTTTCTGGGGAGATAATTGAAAGCTTCGGATAACTCATTACGCGGAAAACTGAGCCAGCTGGCTTGGATTGAAATAGAAAATATTTTGGAAAATAAAAGAAGGTCCTTTAAACTGGTAAGCATACTTCGGCCAACTTTAGACTAAAATATTCACACAGTTTTCGTAAATGAATTTATAAATTAAAGTAAAACTTAAGCTCAAGAATTCCTTTCAATTCTTCCTTAAACTTTCACAACACTACTAAGCAAAGTTTGTGCTAAAAATAATTGGTGAAAAACCTCTAAGTACGTATGAATAATTTGTATGGAAGACAAGCTCGAGAAACCATCTCCTGCCATGGAAACCATAACGAAGTCATTAAAGCCCAGCGGAGTGTGCCGGGTAATAAAAATAAAGAAGTGCAAATGTTGATGGAGGAGCAATAGCAGCTGTTGCCGGAAATCCCTGACCCACAGGCCAAATATAATCAACAGCAGCTACAGTGGCAACCGCAGCGTCATTATGAAATAATTAAACAAAGCAATTTTTTATCTGGCCAGGAGGAGTGAAACGTGAAGGGTGGGATGGTTCGAGCCAAATGGCAGCACGTACATTCTGCCTGTTGGCTGTTGGGTCTGCCTGATGCAACTTTTGTTTCTGGTTTCCTTTTCTATACATTCAGCTCGTGTTCGTGACGCTGTCTTTGCAGCGGAAGTGCTGCACAAAAAGCAAAAATAATATAAACACTACTTCACTAGCCAGCAACGACTATGGGATACCTGGCTTATGGCTTATACGTCGTGAAGTTTAGGTATTCCTGATCATGGGGTTTTTATAATTTTACTTTCTACAAATTCTTTGCCTACTTATGGGAGCTGAAATCTTCTTCTTCATTAGAAAATAATATTTTATTTACACCCAAAAATATAGTTAATATTCACCTTTGTATTAAAACATATTAAAATTCTTGAACGAATATTATTTCTCTAATTTATTATAGTAATAGATAACCTCCTGATATCCAACATACCCTTGTACCCTACCAGCTTTGTGTATAAAAAACATGGTCTTCCTCCTGGCCACGTTGATGGTAGCCGTGTTGCCGTGTTATCTGCGTCATGCAGTCGGGGCACAACACTTTCCCACCAAACTCCCGCCCCCTTCTGGCCGGTAGGCACCAGCATTGCACCTGTCTCACGGTTCACGGCTTTTGCCTGCGTTTGTGTTGGAGTTTTGGGTTCGCAGCAGCGAGGACAAGCGGCGTTGCCAACGTTTGGAGGTCTCATTTTCTTAATTAAATTATGGCCAGATCTGACAGTTTCAACATGGGAAACAACACGTATTCGGTGGCAGGAAATATGAGCGTATGGAAATGGTAATTAAAGATTTTTAAAAGGAAAAAGAAGTAGCCAATAAAAAGTATAATAAAAAAACTTTTAAAAACACATAAGTTAAACAAAAGATATTATCTATTTTCTATTATTTATTTTAAAGTCAAATAGGCAAGACTAATCCCTGATGAAATTTATTAAAGCCAAATGTAATCTTCGACTAATCCCAAACTAATCCCCATATTAACCAGCTTATATATTTCAAAACAAATTTTTCTAGAAAAAAAATACAATTTATTTAGTTAATTTAAATGAGTTGAATGTTATTCCCATAGCTTTAGCATATAATTAAAATGAAAATCAATAAATTAGCAAATTTATGCTTACCGTGCGTCACCAGATTTGTCATGTAGATGAGAAACATAATCCGTCGGTTTGTGAAGCGACTGGGAAATATATTCAATGCTATCAGCAGCAATTTAATCACCGTTAAAATAAACATTTTATTATTTTGGCTGTTGTTCCGTTATTGTTTAATTCTATGTTTAATTTTATCTATGCTTGCTGCTAAATTTATTCGTTGAATTATTTACACTGTAGTTGCTGAATTTTGTACAACATTTTCATTGGATTTTTTCTCTATATTTATTTTTATTTCGGTTTTCGTTAAAACATTTATTTGATTTGAGTAATTTAATTTGCACACACAAGCGAACACTTTGGCAATTCAAATTTCATTTAGCGTAAAGCTTTAAAAATCGCTTAATTCACTTCACGCGTCGAATTGCATTTGCCCATTGTAACTGCTGTTGTTGTGGTTGTTGGTTTTGCCACAGTTATTGTTGTTGTTGTTGCTATAGTTGTTGCTGCAGACGAAACAATGAAAATGAAAATAAAAATACAGCCAACACACACACACACGTACTCATGTGGAGAAAGCGGAGAAAAGGGCCGTAGAAATGGCCACAGAGGAGCGCCGATTTCAGGGGATTATGGCATTTATTATTATTACGGCAATGGTCCTGCTAGTTGGCATTGTGCTCTCCTGCCGTAACTGTTGTTGCCTGGGCTTTTCAATGTTGTATGTTGACTACAACTTACAACACCAACAGGCATAGGTAAAGGAATCGAATGTATAAGTACCCTAGAAGTTGCCAATTGAAAATCTTTTGAAAAGATTTTATCCACCCAATTTAAATGGAAATATAATGAAAGTTTAAAACAAACAAGTAGAAAGCATAAAAGTTTCAATTATTAAAATCTGAGAACTATACTGATCTGTCTCTGGGGACTTTTTCGAATGATTTCCAAGTACTGTAGCATATTTCAAATTGCAATCATGATACCCACGTTACTGCACAATGGGCGTACGCAATGCAGTTTGGTTTTCATCGAGTTGGCGGGTTACCCCTCTGCTATAAAAGGGGTTATGACTGGTCGGTTGGTTGTTTGGCCCTGGTTGGTTGTTTTTCGGACTCTCGGTTTGCCAAGTTCATTTGCCCTTCTCTCTCCCCTCGCCTTTGCCCACTGCCAATGCAACATTTATTATTAATAGCACTTTATTCCGGTCAGTCGACGTTCATACGCGAATATGGCCACGTATGAATGCGTTCCATTGATGTTACTATTTTATGGCTCCAGAAATGCATTTCACGACGATGGATGGCTGGCCAGCCAGACCAGGCAGTAACGGCTGTGTCATTGTAGCAGTTACTTTTATGTTTAACGTCATGGTGACCGCTGATTTCTGTTGTTACTGTTGTTACCAGCGGTATATGACGACATTCCCATTGCACTTCAATTGCCTTTGTTGCATTTTTGAAAAGTTTTTTTATGGCCGAATATTCACATGGGAAAAGTTGTGTTAACTTTATTGCAGGAGAATGTTTGTGAAAAGTAATCAAATTTAAAATGCATTACAAGGCAAGATGATTCTTTTTAAGCTTAAGATTAAACTTTAAGTAGTTAATTTCGAAATGTGAAGTAATCCCATATCCTTTTCCCTTCTGGTTTTTCCACTGAAATGCACTTCAACCCACTGGTTAGGCTGACATTTCAGCTTTACTCTTCTGACTTCGCGAACAATTTCGCAAAATGAAATATGAATGAACATTCCATATCAGCTTCCTGCATTGCCAGACTCATCCTGACTTCCCGCCCATCCTCACAGCCATCCTCTCCAGCGGCCGTGATTCAGTTGATCCACTTACCCAACTCAACTGAGTTGGCGCTTCGATATATAAATATTTCATCTTGCCCAAAAAATAAAAGCAATAAAAGTTCTTTATATGCTGCGAACATTTTTTTGTAGCTTATTGTTGGCTGTCTGACAAAAGGATTTAAATATTAATGCTCATGAATTTATTAATTTTGTGAAACTATTTGGAAAGTAGTAGTTACATCTATACGTTTGTCTGTGTATTTATAGTGAAATTTCAATAACACGATTTTTTTATTAAAACCACTGAAGCATGAGAGTATTGAGTTGGATTTATAAAATAGTGAAATTCAATCATGTTGACATTGTCTGTTGCCATTTCATTTGACATGAAAGCAAGATTATTCTGGCAAATATTTACTAATTGAACTTACAAATTTAATTATTAAATTGAAAATAAGTTTGTCAAATGCAAAAATTGTTAAAATAATTCCAAAATATATTTCCCGCATCATTATGCTAATTATACATTTATTAATTTTATGCAACTTTTTTAATTAAATAATAAAAATAACCCAACGACAGGCGTAAAAATCAATTGAAGTGACCTAGAAATGGCTGTCAGATCATTAACATGTGTCACCCGCAAAGGACACAAATCCAAAATCATGTGCGTGAGTAGGCGTGGCCTTTAGGCCTTTATAAGCTTATACGCTTGTGTGTGTGTGTGTAATTCAGACGAAATGAACGTTTTGTTGCCTTGCTTTGGTTTTTGACATTTTATTGCCGACAACATTGTTTAGCCTCAGCCTTTCCCCTTTCACCAGGGCTTGAAGTAATTAGGTTGAAATTACAAATTATGGGGTCCATGTAGCAGATTATTACGACACAATTTGGAGAGCGGCTAAAAGGGAAATGGCCATGACTACTGTTTCACTTGGGGGAAATTACGATGGCAAATCAGGAGAGCAGTGCGGGAGAGGAAAAACAAATGTTTGAAATGTTTTGCTTTTCCATTTTGCGGGCCTTTTTTCACAACAAACGGACAACAAACGGCAGCAGCCAAACCGAAGAGAGCTCGTTAAAAAGCACTTAGGGGCCAAAATCAGGGACGGGGGCAGTTGGGTAATTATGATGCAATCAGTACGCCAGAAGTCCACTTTTAGGCAAGAGAGCGCAATCACAACTTAACAAGCCCAAGCATGTATAAATTGTAGCTAACCAAAGTTTCCGCTAGCGCGGAACTCAAAGAAAGCCTTTCACTCGCAAAATTCCTCAGATTGTGACAAGTGAAATTTTCTGTTCCCTCTTTTCCACTGAAAAGGGACACGGATAAGAGCTGAAGGCTTGGGAATCCAAACGAAAACCGAATCGAGCCAAGACAAACCATAAAAGACAGCCTCAACTGCACACTCAACTTGGAATACAATGTAAATTTTGCTCAGAGGTAGCAGAAGGAATGGCATTCATGGCTGTCATCTCCTTTAGCCCGTTCGTTTCTTTCTTCTTCTTACTCACACTATCTCTTTCTGCACCCAAAGGCTGTCTCTTTTCTTCGCCACTCAGGCTGTCTTTTTCTGCGACAGGAGAATTGTCGGCCAGGCAGCTGAGCAATTTCTGCAGATCTGACAGCCAGCACAAATGGAATTTGTTTGCAGATGTCGAAGTACGGATACACTACGCCATCAATTTCGCAATATTAAATAATTTGATATAAAAAATAATTTAAATAATAAAAAACTGAAACCTAAATCCTGATATATTCTAAAGGAAATCATTATAAAGTCAATAACCTTGCACAACCAATCATAAGAAAGATTTCAGTTAGAAAAGCCTTTTAAAGACAGATATAAAAACTATAAAAATTAGTTTAACTTTTATTAATCTTCCTTTAGAAACAAATTTCTTTTAGTGTAAAACCAAAGATAATAAAATATTCAGAGCAATGTCATAAAGTGCAGCAAGAAAATGCATTAAAATTCGTTTTCCTTTCGCTGCCATGAATACGTCATTCTCATCCCCCAGAACTGCTACCAAAGAATCTTTTCCTTTATTTTCTTATTATTAATGCCACAAACAAACAAACAAACAAACAATAAGAAAAGGCAATGGAAAACGATTTGATAATTTTACATTCATTGTGTGCAGCCTGGGAGTGCTAATTAGTAAATGTTCTTGTTTTTCCCTTCATTATCCTTTTGTTCCAGCGAAGGGAAAAATAACAATCTAGTTGGAAAAGCCCCAAAGCAGTTAATGAGCTTGAGGCGAGAACACACAAGCTCACATTTCCTTGTGGTCCATTTCGGTAACCAAAGAGCTCATAGTTAGATTCGCAGAATTACAAGATTGTTTTTTTAGTTGGTAATATTTTGGCTCATTAAAAGTGTTCGAAGGTTAAAAGGAAATTAATTAAAATAAATCAGAACACTGAGTGCGGAATTTTTAATCATTTTTGGATGATTTTTCCATTCACTATCCTATGTAGATTTGTTAATATATTTCACTCATACTAAACAGATATTATTTGCATTAATAAGAGCTTCTCAGCTAAGCAGCATTTCCACCGTTTTACTCAAGGTTCCTAATATACTCAAGTACTTAACCAGCAAATCTTCCATAATTCCTGCAAATTTGAAAGTTCTTCGCCGCTCTTATTCCTTTTCGCTTAAGAACTTTCCCAGTGAACCCAATTAGAGTTCATTTCTTGGCAAATTGCTTCGTCTGACTGCGATTACATTTCAGATTTCCGAACTGTCAATCCCTGGAGCACTGCCAGCTTCTCTTTGAGATGCAAAAAAAAAAAAACAATTGATTTATTAATGCACTCGATGGGAATAACACCGCGCTCCTTGTTATCCCTACTTTACCGCATCCAGTGCAATGAACCAGAAAGATGATGATGTTTGAATAACGAGGCAAATGATGGGAAATAGACGAAGCAAAAAACAAAAGAAGACTATAAAAAAAATGGGGAAAAACCAAGGGCCGAATGCCGTGAGACTTCAGTTTTCTCTTAGTTGTTGCCGGCTTGAGGAGTAATTCCTTTACAAGCTGAAGGATATTAAAAACAAGAGAGGAAAGTCTGGTGGGGCTACTGTTGCAGCTAGCTAGGAAGCTGAGAGAATGTTGCATAAACTTAACATAAATAATGGAAGCAATATTTCAGCTGCAGAAGCCAGGATCCTGCAGGACGAAAAGCAGAGCACAGAAACGAGAACCCAGAAACGAGAACCCAGAACCCAAGTAGCAACAAATGAAGTTTGGATGACTTGCAGCGCCGGCTGATTGCCGTGAAATTTATGTGGCACAGGGCTGAGTGAGCAACCGTCTCTCGTCTTGAGCTTCAGCTGTATTTTTAATGAATTTTCCCCCGAATGCAAATTGCTCACAAAAAAAAAAATGGAAAAAGAAAAATGGAAAACTCCTTGCTCTCATTCGCCTTTTCCTTGGGTCCTGCTGCATTCAGGTAAAACGAACGAAATTTTTAACGATCCAACCGCAAAATTTATTGTCGCCTGCTGTTGCGGCACGAATTATTTTTATGACCAACCGCACTCACACAGGATTTATTTTAATTATTAAACACTTTCGCTTTTAAGTGAATTTCAATTACTTTACTTTTATATATCAGAGTATGAGCACTTAAAGTAATTCCTTCTTTGTAATTAACTCCTTTTATTTGGTAATTATGTTGTATTAATGATTTATTTATTGTGTTCAGTTTAGGGTTTTCCCTTTTTCTGATGGCAACTCGCGGGACTGACTTCTACTTCCGGAGCAGGTTCGAGTCAAACTGATTTCAAATCGTGTAGCTCAATGGCTCGCTTCATTGGCATAGGGAAAAAACCTTCGGCTTTCTCAAACCGAAGTTCTCGTTTCGTATTCACTCGTTTTGGAACTTCGTTTCTGAGTAAAAGGCAAAAGTTTCGTTAAGTTTCGAAAATGTTTTCAGCGCATGCGTCGTTTCTTTTTCGAACGTAACACGTGCTCGGCTCTGGCTGAGTACGGAAATTCGAAAAGAAAGCGGAACCCAAATCAAAACAACATTTTGCGCCCTTTTTTATATCGTATATCCCCCTCGAACTTTGGCTGTGTGAGACCAAAATGTGGGTGAAAAGAGCGTTGAGAAAGTACAACAACTGGAACAACAACTTGTAAGCAACGCATAAATCTCATTGGCCAAGAATGTGTAAGCCAAAATTAATTCCAACGAGCGAACCGGCAAATGCTGTTCCCTCGTTTGGTTTACGCTGCGGTTTTTAGGCCTCCATAAGGGTTGACTTGAACTTGAATGGGGATTTATGTGGGGATTGAGATTGCTTTTAGCCGGGCAAAAGGTAAGTTAGATACAAAAATAGCGAAAATTACAGGAAAGTTAATGCGTTTTCTGGGTCGGCATACTACACCTCTACTTCAGAAGATACACATAATCTTAAAATAATGATACCCAAATAGTGATCAATAAAGTAATTTTTAGTCCAATTTAAAATTTATTCTAGGCCCGCCCAAGGAAATTATTAAAGAAAGGATTAAATATGCTTCTCCAGCTTACCAACTTTGAAAGTCCCATGAACATGAGTTTCCCCAAGAACAGGAAAATGTCCCTAACAAACCTCGTAGGCGTGTCACCGCCTATCACAACAAGACTTCTTTTTGGCCTGGCTCGTGCCATCATAACGCACAAGCGCATCCACAGAATGTTACGCAATCCTTGGCCAAGTTGGATATATCCATTTCCCTCCCTTATCTTGGCTTCCCTGCCTTCTAAGAGCCCTACGATTTCTTAAGTTTTAATGCAAAATTTTGCTTTGATATCTTCTTGTTTGGTGGGTTAGGATGCTGTAGACGTTGTTGCTTTCCTGGTATTGTGGTGCCCCTTCCCCAAGCCAGTTGTGTCGGAAATCCAAGTTTATGTTTTCTTTATAAGTTCTTCAAGTAAACAAGGAACCCACTTCCTTTTTGCCAGGACCACCGCAGCGAAGGCCAGTTTTACTATGGCTGAGGGGGGTTTTCAGGAAGTGCGCGCTTATGCCAGGAATTTGTTTTGTCTTCGGAGTATTACAATATTGTTTGCTTTTCTGGCATATTGCGGTTGACTTTTGCCAGCTGCAATAAAAGCAAAAGTCAAGAACCAGATCCAAAAGCCCGAAAAATATGAAAAATCCATTGAAGTCTGGCTGTAACTTTAATGGAGAATCGCTTTGAGGTCCCTTTACGGTGTGTGTGTCTGTGCATTCATCACCCAACCAGTGAAAAACTCATCATAAAGTGAAGTGGATGAGAGACTCCCATTCCCACGGACATTGCAGATGGAGCTGAAGAAGGATTTACAGCATCCGCATATGGGCATCATCTTTATGCCAGTGTCTGCGGGCTGCTTCTTTTATATTTATTACATCATTCGATGGCACAAACTCGCATATTAAGTGGATTGATGTATTAATATTTAAACGGCGATTTGTGGTTTGTGGTTTGCGGTTAGCTAAAGCTGCTCGGGGATCTCGACTTGGGCCAGTGCTTAACCCTTGACCCTTTCACGAACATATGGCGGGCACTTGTGGGATAATGAGGCATCTGCATATCGATTGGACGAGCCATTCAACTAATCTTACCACTTTGTAGCATCTTTATTCCTTCTCCTTCTTCTGGCTGCCAGTTTCCTTGATCTGGTCACATTAAAAGGCGACACGCATTGTGGAGTCCCGTGCAAACTTTGTGTGCGTGCGTGGCTCATAAATAAAACATAAAGTCTCCCGCTTTTTATTTTTATACATTCTATACTGGGCTGCAGCCTCCGACAACTTTTCCGAGGTCGGCGAACATGCTTGGAAAATGTTTATAAAATGACGCAGAAAGCGTCCAAGTCATAAATAATGCGTTCGAGCTGGTGGAAACGGGGTATATAGAAGGTGGGATGCGAAGGAGGGGATGCAGAGGAAGTTGAAGTGTCGCAGTAATTTGAAATTAGCACGCGTTTGACATGCAAATATCGGGAAACAAGTTGATACTGCTTCTCCCAGCTGGCAATTACAGCTACAGCAGACAACGTGTCGTATGCGCAATATGCTACCCATAAGTTGTTCCTTCGAGGGGAATCTCTAGATGAGGGTCACTGTAAGATTTCCCTAATATTGACCATTCCAAAGAGTGCTCTGCATACCAATGAGCTGGGAAACTTTAACTTGACCCTAGTAGAGATCAATCTAAACTTTATTTCGTATTTTCCCATTATCCTTTCGTTGTTTACGGATGTCTTTGGCAAATAAATAAATTGTAGGTGACACGTGCACAATTATTTACAATTAATTACGTCTCTGACACAGCAGCACCCTTCGTCCCTCTAGGATGCCAAAGGTCAACGTCCTCCTCCCCCTTTTGATTATCTCACTCAAGTATGCGGCTGTGGGGCGTGGCATTTACCTAACCGCCCACAATGCACAAACTCAATCGATTAACATTTAATTGCATTTGCGGCTGCCCGAATTTAGGGCCACACATTCCGTAATCGAAGTTATTGTTGGGCTCTCTGTGCCAGAAATCGTCGCATAATGCCCGATCCCAGAGTGTATATATATTAGATGCGAGTCGCAGGCCGAGTGTGCAGCTCATCAGGTGCAGGCCACTCATCAATGAACAATGAAATTAGGAGCTGCGACCAGGAACGTGCCCTTTCCTTCCTCCCAAGGACTTCCATCAATCAGGGAAGCACTCAAGTGGCCTCCAAAGCCGGGGGGCAATTTAACCCGGATGCTAGGAGCAAGGAATCTCCATCCAAAAAATCACAAACCCAAAAAAGAAAGAGTCTGAAGGCGTTTTTTGTGGCTGACAACAAGCAACAAATACTTCCGCATTTCACACGGGTTTCCCAGGCCTGGAGTTTCCAAGGGGAAAAGTGGGTTGAATTCCACAAATGTTGCGCCAAAAATAACATTTGAATAGCAGGAAGGTTTTTATTCAGCCTCTTCCCAGACTAACGAGAATGGGGAGGAGGAAAAAGGTTTGGGAAGTGGCAGTGAAATGGAAATGTAGACGACTCTATTTGGAGGCATTTGGAGGGGGAGTGTTTCTTCATTTGCGACAGAGTGAATAAGTGACACTTTTTTTGCAGTTGTTTCCAATCGCAGACAGCAAACAAACAAAAACTGAACCAAAGTTCTGAATGATTTTTCTAAATTGCTCTGTTTGCTCTGCACTTTTTCCCTGTTCGGCAGTCTTTATTTTGTTACTGATCCGATTGAATATCGTTGGAACGCGTTACAGAACATTAATATTTGATTTTGTTGTTTGTTTTTAATTTACTCGAAAGCAAATTTGTTTAGCAATGCCCAGCTCACATCCCAACTCACATGAGCAGCAGATGAAAGTCATTCTCCCCCTAGAACCGCCCATTAAGTCCCCTTCAGCTGCTGTCTGATGCACTCCATTGATGGAAATCGATATTCGGATGAAGTCCTGCCACCGACACTGCACTCAAATCGACTTGAACCTAAAGGAGAAGTCGGAATACATCGCCCTGTTTTGTATTTCCAAAGATATACTCCATCCCTCTTAAACTTTTCCGTTCTAATGTGTTTCCTTGGAAATGCTAGGAGTCTCTCTGATTCCCATTCATTCCCATTCCTCCCAGTGTTGATTTATAAATATCTGTTATTATTTATGCCCACAGTTAAGCAGCTTTCCACATGCCCATGCAAATGCGTAAATATCCTTTTTAGTCAAGGACCTTCCTCCTCGCAGATTTATGTACTCCAGATGCAGGGCCAAGGCAGAGGTTACGGCAAAGCAAACTTCTTGACGCTTCTCAGACGAAAGCAAGTCCGAATCAGAAAGGATTTGACCCATTTGTCCGCCGTCCAGCTGGCCAGTCGCAAATTCGTTTGTTTGCCCAGTAAAATGTATCTCGAAATACTTAAATTCCATTTCTATTTTTCATCATCATCTGCATCAGCCCGGAGCTTAAGAGCTCACATGAGGGGAGGGACAGCGAGGATCCTTCTTGGAATGTGCCAGCTGTTAATATTTTGACAATGATGCATAAGTCCTGGACGGCGACTCCTACTGCCAGACAGACAGTTGGCAAGATGAATGTCGACAGTCGGATGAAATCCGAATCCGAATTTCATATTCAGGCCAGGACTTCTAGGACTCGACCCTCAGCGCTGACGCATTCCTAGTGTTTTGCCAGTTATTGTTTTATTGTTGCCATCCTGCTGATGCCCTCGTTTAACTGGCACCTTCATTAGTTATTCAAAAATTGTCGAGGTCGGAAGAAATATGGCCAGATGGAGTGGGAGGCAGAGGTGGAGCCCAACTGGAGTCGTATCACGACGGATTGGGTTGTCCTGGGCCAGAAGCAAAGTGCACATGTGGATCTTGGTGAAGAACAGAATGACAAGGGGCAGAAAGGATGACCTGACCTTAAGAGGAAATTTGTGTTTTCAGCTTGCTGCAGTTGCTGACCATTCGGGTAGCTTTAAGAGCTTATACAGGAACCGATTCGATTGTGGTTCGCCTAATGATTTAATCTGATATAAGTCCAAGTTTAGAGAAGATGTTCCTCTAATGACTTCAATTTTCCATTATTTCCTGATGGATTATTATAAATACACAACCAATTGAATGGCTAAGACAATGGAGCCATTACCTCTTGTTCGAATCTCTTTGGGCAGCAGCCTTCAGGCATTTCGGTTGGATTATTTGCCCCTCACTCATTGTGTTGAGTACAATCCTCATTTCCGATTAAATTTAACTGACATGGGTCGTACTTTTACCTCTATCCGGTTTTCGTTATACAACAAATGAGCGAATAATTGCGCGATACAAGTGAGTTACAGCGTTTTAAGCGCTCCAATTGCCAATGGCAGTGACAGCAATTGTTGTCCGGAGCGTGTTAATGAGTTGTTAAGTTCCCCGAAAGGGTCCGCCCACTCTTTCGACGCCGCCTGAACCCACCTTAACCCTTAGCCATTGTCTGGTGCTCAGCCAGCAGCGATAAATGTCAATTGCAGGACTCATTCTGAATCTGCATTGACTGGGAGAGATGACGTAGCGTGGCCTATTCAAAGTTCAAGACCCGCTGCGGCTCATTACACGACCGAAATGCACTGGCGACCAGGAGGAGGATGATTCAGCTGAAGAGTGCGGACAAAGGACTCGCCAATGCAAACATTTGGGAGCATGTCGGACTATGTACAACAGAGGAGCACATGGAGGCTGACTGGCTAGGATGGTCAAGTGGGGGTCATAAATCGAGAGCGGCTAATGCCGGAGTGTGCACTTCATTCTGCCTGCTGTTGGCATTCATAGGCATCGGATCTGTCCCCTGTGAGACTCAATTTCGAATTCAAATTCAAATCCTAGTAAGTGGGGGATGCCTTTAAAGCGCTTTATTAATGTGTAAGGGTCAAACAGAGGCCAAATTTCAGAGTGAAACTTTCTCGCACTTCTGTCTGACTTTGGCCAGAATAAACGATTTGGTCTCCCGGATTCTGGTTTTCCGCTTGCCAAAACCGAAATGCGGTACAGACAGTATCAGAATGGGATAAGAGGGGAAAGATCATTGAAATTGACAGTTTCTGACCGTAACGGGAATTCTTTTTCAGAATCTATCTATAAGAATAAGTTCCATGCAACAACGAGAAAGTGAAAATGAAACCATTTGGCATATTAAGATGTTCGTTCTTGGGAAACCTGAATGCAAATGGTGGGCAAACATGGAAGAGTCAAACCGAATTCCCAGGACAAACATCACGAACTAAGTAAAGTTTGGTAGGACAAACATCCCCGCTGCTTCTGATCCCCTCTCCGCATTAGACACAATGTCAAGACGTCAAAGCAAATTGATTTATTGCCGCGCCAAAAGCCACAGGTGTCCATGTTCCAAGTCCTGTTTCCCTTGCTTCGAATCCCTTTGAAAATTGCCGTCCTCGGCTGTCCTTCCCCTTGCCAGACATTGCGGTCGCCATCTGCGAAATCCTCGCGGCCTAATTTTCACTTTGTTGTCCTTCAATGGCCTCCTGAAAAGTCTTTGACCTTTGTGGTTTTTGTACCCGCTGAGAGGTCTCCTTTTCTCCTCTATCGATACCTATAATTCTTGGGCGGTGTTAGAATTCAATTTTTCCCCAAGTGCTTAGTTTAAGTGGGGGACTTCCTTCATGTTCCACCTGCTAATTCGAATTTAATGGCTTCTGCTCAACATGACAAGCATTGCAAGTGTCCTGTCTGCCAGGTGAGTGGCGACAGGTGAGCAGGACGAGGAGGAGTGCGGCTTGTTTGTGGTTCTTGCGAGAGTCCCTGTCCCGTTGGCAGTTTAATTGAATCTAAATCCCGACTGTGCCCGACCAGAATGAGCAGAAAATATGTTTTTAATTTCATTGTTTGGTCTGCCCCACAAGAGATAAACAGGGAGATTTACGAGGACGAAGGGGATGTGTGAGAGAAAATTCCGCATACCCCAAGACTGTGCCTCGTGAAACCTGCATTAAATGAGGACAAGTGAAGTCTGCCCCTTTTCACAAAAATAAAATGCATAAGTGTATTTTCATAATGCAAAAGAAAAACCATGGAAACTTCATGTTTATGCCACAATTTGGGGTATAATGCCGGACGGCTTTGTTTGCTGAAATAGGAAGTGGTCATCGATAACGGGGTGCGCATAATTTATGGACATTAAAAAGGCATTTGTCTTGCGGCCAAGTGAAATATGTCAAAAGTTTTGCGGCAGTGGCGGTCCGAAATGTATTTGCATACGCATTGAAATAAATCTAAATTTGCCCAAAGGTTCGCACATGTGAAATCAGCGCAAGGAAGATTTATCGCGTGTCCAGAAAAATATCCAGATGTCCACTCGGCATACAACAACAAAAAATGCGGCTTAAGTTGAGGGTGTTTGTGTGTGTAAAAGGCAATTTCCGTGGGTCAGACGCTGCGTATGAGCAATATTAATTATACGTTGCACAGGCATCTTCCCTCTTGTTTTCTGCTTGTCGTAATTGGTACGAAGGGTATTTTACATTTCAAAGGCATATCGGTTGGGCAAAAGTTGTTAAAGAAGTTTTCAAAAAATGTACCTTGATATCCCAAATTTGGTCAATCTTAAGTTTGCTCCGAAAAAGACAGTATTCTTTCCATAACCTAGCTAACAATGGTCCTAGCATGGAAAATGGTTATCTCAGATTTTCCCTTTAAGATGATAGAATTATGTCTATAACTTAGCCAATAATGGTCCGAATATGGAATGTCATAGCTCGTTGAGCTTGTATTTTAATCCATATTCAAAATATTTAAGTGCCACTGAAATCTAAGCCAAAAAATATTTCTTCAATTTTTTGAAAAAATGACGGTGGTACCCCTTACAAAAAATTCAAAATTTAAGAAAAAATAAAGTTTTGATAATCAGCATTATAATGATACAGAAAATGTGTACGGGTCGTTAGCTTCATAAAACAGTTTTCCTTTTGGTTGTGCCTTTTAATTTGACCAAATTATAATCATGACACTGGGGAAAAATATCGCGAATTTTACTAAAAAGCCATAATTTTGATGTCCCGCCAAAAATATCAATATTTTCCTCATTACATTACCAAAGATGATCATATCGCGGAATGTTATACCTCGTTGAGCTCGTATTTAAATTCCCCGTCGAACCATGTACCACACTCAAAAAGTTCATTGTTTGAGTTTTTCCGTAAAATTTTACCCCTTTTAAAAAACTCGAAAATCGGTCTGTCCCAATTTGTGTCCCAAAATTTCAGTATTTTCTTCATTACGAAGCCAAAAATGGTCGAAACATATAGTGTCATACTTCGATGAGCTTGTATTTTTATCTACTTTCAAAATATTTAACTATAGTTAAAATGTGAAGAAAAAAATATTTTTTCAATTTTTCGAAAATATGACGATGGTACCCCTTACAAAAAATTAAAAATTTGAGAAAAAATTTATTTTTGATAATCAACATCATAATGATACAGAAAGTTTTTACGGGTCGTTAGCTGCACAAAACAATCCTCCTTATAGCTGGGCGACCTATTTTGACAAAGTTATAAGCTTAATGCTGGTAAAAATATTGCAAATTTTACTCAAAAGTCATGGTTTTGATTTCAAGATTTATATATCAGTAAATTTCCTACAGCAACTCCCAAAATGGTCCAAATATGGAATGTAATACATCGTTGAAGTCGTAATTTAATGAATATTAAAATTGCATTCAAATCTGAATAAGTAAATTTTTGACCGATTTTATCAAAATTTTCATGTTCTGATTAAGAGAATGGGTTGATACTGATTTTAACCACCAAAAATCACTATGTCGTCCATAGCCAATAATGGTCAGAATGTGGAATGTGATATCTCGTTGAGTTTGGTTTTTAATTTATATTAATAAATTCATTTATATTAATTATTAATATTATTAATTAATTTCATTATTTCCCTTTACTGAAAATATTAAATGGGTAACTTGTAGTCTGTTTAAGCCGTGAACTCCAGTTTCCTTTTATTATTATGGCTTACACTTTACAATGAAATATTGCATCACCCTTGCGCCCTACTCATTTTAATTTGTCTTCTCTTTTTCACATTTTCCCATCTTTTTTACTCCCGCTGAAGTTGAGGCAATTCATTAACAAAATGAATGATTGCCGAAGTACCTGGCTCCATTTTCCCTGCATCCTGTACCGACATGCACATGTAAATTGATGTTCTTGCTGTTATTGTTTATTGATGTATGCAAAAGGAAGCTGGGAGTAACGAACAACATAAACAGAACTTACTTACTTAACTCGAATTTTCATTTTTCATTATTCCCCAATAAGCTAAGAACCTCGGGCACTTGAAAAGGAGCTTAATTGAAAGAGAAGGGGGCATATTGCATTAGGCAAAGAGCTGGTAATTAATTGCCTGATAGAAGATATCGATTATCGCGTTGCTGAAACCTAATATTCACAGCTTCAAATGGAGTTTTGATGATTTACGGGCTACATGAGCCATGTTAAATTGATTCGGCTTAAGCGTGATATCATAGATTGCGATGGTGTTAATGTAGATTAAATATTCGTCATTTATCAATTCTGAAAACCAGCATCATAAGGTTTAATATTAAATTTAAAGCAAGCTATAGACCAATATTTTTAAATGAAAGAAATTTTAATCTTCTTGCATTAACCCCATAACCATTAAATTGTGTTATTTAAACTTCTCCTGAATAACTTTTCCTTCTTGTAAAGTTAATTTCCCCTTTAGGGGCCAAACTTTGTTTAACTTTAATATAGCCAACATATTACATAATTTGTCAGTAAGACTCTTGACTTTCAAATACACCCAGTCAGCCAGCGAGACAGACAGCAAACTTATGAGAAGTTTATGACACCAGCTTAGCCTGATATGGGAAAGAAGAATCTACATACACTCATGTTTGACACGCATGTAAAGTCATTACTCAGTAGGAAGAAGTTTCTGCTGCAAGTAGAAAGTCGTTAAAACCAAAAAAAAATAATAAAAATGAAACGAAATCAATTCATGACTTAAAGTTAAGTGAAAAAGTTTTGGCATTAAAACTGACAAGGTGACGTAGTAGGGCAATACACTTTGGTGTTTTGGTTTTTGAATCAATTTGCAAAGATAATATACAAGTAATTTGACTTTTGAACCCCTTAAGCTAGATACAAGAATAAATTTGGAAAAGATAATTGTTATTCTGAATAAAATACTTTAAGCAAATATTCAATTTCCTAATTTACCTAACTTGTGATTTAACTTAAACTTTACCAGGCAAATATAAAGTTTACTTTTGCTTAGATGAAAAATGTAACTGACACTCCGAAGGACAAAAACTGTCTTCAAATATTCTTTGAGCAAGCTCCGCAGGACATCCGAGAAGGACTTCTAGTCATAAATCACTGTGGCAGAGCTTGCAAGTTTTCCCTTACACATACCATCTCGTATCTCATACATGAAACTTAATTAAATGAAAATCTCGTTTGTAGGTCAAGTCAACAGGCTTTCTCGCTAGAGCTGAATAAATTTGTTGGTTTGCAGATAATGTGTCTGATTTAATGCCCAACCAGATCAGCTGCGAATTGTTGAAACCATTAATGGTTTAACGAAAAAATCTGATTTTAAATGTGGACAGGAAAAACAGTTGCTGCTGTTTACACAGTAATTGTTTTTCCTTTTTATTGCGTGCTTTTTCCGTCTTTTTTTTTTTATCTTTTTGCTTTTAAATTTATAAATGAGCTGCGGTCACATTTCTGCATGTCAACGGCAACCACAAAATATATAAAATTAATATTATTTCATTCAGTTTTAATTTCTAGGCAATTTAAAGGCTTCCCTGCAGCACTTTTACAAATCGTTGGCTTTTATCGACCTAAAGTTTGTTCAATTTGTAGCTGCTTTAAGCCCAGAAAAGCATTCGATTCGTGACCACAGTTCGTTTCTCTTTAGCTGCGTTTCTGTTCGCCATGGCATTGGAAAATCCCTGCACTTGGCTGCCACCGGAAGCCCCCAGTAACTGCAACAACAACCTGGTTTGGACCATCAATAACCGACTGCAGGAACCAAACACAAACAAACGACGAACCGGAGAACCCCGGCCACGTATTTATCAGATTAAGATACAAACACATGATCGACGGACTGGCAAGGAGGTGGAGGATGGAACTGGAACGAAGGTGAAATGGAGCAAGTTCAGACCAGCTTCTAATTTTGTGGTAACTGGCAGACATTTAGGAAAATTCGTTTTATTTATTCGAATTGAAAGGTAAATTTACCAAAAAATCATAACTTAAACATGCTAATTCCCTTAAAATCAGCTCTTAAGATCTAACTAAGAAATTCGTATTCCCTTTTTTATTTTTCCAGTGTACTCCCGTCTAGCCGTTTAGCTCCGACTGTTGTTTACGTGAACGGTTTAGCCGACCAAAAGCGGCTGCGGTCTGGAGCACTCTGCGAAGCCTGCGGCTGTCTAATGAACGGCGACATTAAATAAAATGTCGGTCAATTGTCGTTGTGGCGATATTAGTGCCAGACATGATGCGTAATGCCAGGACAGGGAAACCATCCAGGATAGTTAGATAGTGGAAAGAGGCCACAGATTCCCTGCTTTATGTGTGTGGTAATTGATTTTCCGTATAACGCTGAGTTGGCGAGGACTTTTTATGCGGCTGGCCCAAAGTTTTTGGTCCAAAACTTTGCCGGCTTGATGCACTTGTTAATGTTTAAGCACTACCAAAACTTGTTGTTGGCAACACAAGCAGCGGTGGCAGCAGGAGCAACAAGCTAAAAGTAACCGCCAGAAAAGTTGAAAATTTCGAGGCCATCGTAGTTCGATGCTTGAATGCTCTAAGAGATTAAAATTTAGTTGAAAATTCAATGGAGCCGAAAGAGTAATCAATTCGTGGCATAGGTTTATCGAATCTCCTTAAACACTGCTCGACTGGCTTTCAACAACGTGTACTTTGGGAAATGGCCAGCAAGAGCTGCAAGTGAACACGGCTTAGAGCAGAGTAGCAAACAAGGGAGATCGAAAGGGGATAAGTTTAGCTTTTCTCTGTTCTTGGTTCGAAAGGTTTAAGCAACATGAAAGTTTTCCAAAGAAGACAGCAGTTTGGAATATTCAAAATTGGCCATTGATGTAATCTTTTTGGTTTTGAGTAACCATTTAAAATATTTTCTAAAGCAAATCTAAGGGGCTTCATAATGAAACCTCGCTGAAAGGCAAATCAATATTTAAAGGGCTTTTAACACCAACCATCTTTAAAGGAAAAGTCAAACCCAAACAAAATATTGACAAAAACAAGACACAAAAAAACACAAACCCAGAGTCAGTCAGTCAAAACAGACATCTAGGAATAATTCAAAGCGACTCACGCATTAAATATTAACACTTTAATCTAGCCGATGGTTGTGTTTGTGTTTGTGTTTGTATGTGTGTTTATCCCAGGACCTTGCCAAGTTTCTATATATTTGTGAACCCAACTGCGGTAGGAGTCATAAAGATGGCAAACTTATACAATATCCTCTCCGAGCGAAACACTCACGGACTTTTGTGCGCTGCATGCTAAACAGTTTTTGAGAAAACACAGCAAAGTCGGCAATTGAAAAATAAAACAAACCGAAAAAGACATAAAATCCGTTGGAGTGCGGTTAGAAATGGGAGAGCTATTCCCGGCCAGCACGCGACTGGGCTGTCCGTGGAACATAAATTTGCCCCAAGAAACATTGTGGAACACGCCCATTTGCAAAATAATTATACGCCTTTAGATGGAACACCAAAGAGCAAGGAAAAATGTGGGTGTGGGCCACAAAATTAAATCAACAAGCTCAAAACTCGGCGGCTTTTGGCCAAAATACGCCCACCACAGAACACAAACTTTTCAAAAACCGCAAAATATGAAACATTAATATTCACGCCCATGTTAAAAGCACATAAATAGGCGTGGCATACGACCAGCACTTCCTTTGCCTGCCATTTATGTTCGAAAGTTGCATATAATTTTCCAACGAAGCCCATTAACCCGACCAATAGACAATTGGTCGAGGAAAATTGCTTGTGCCTCAGCTGCGGCTGGGAAATCGAGCAAGGCGTTTACCAGCATTGAAGCAAAAGAAAATATAAATAATGTAAATATTTGATTTATTCTTGAAAAAAGTATTTAAATTTAGCCCTTAAATGTATGCTATACATTTTAAATTTTCTAGTAAAGTGAAACCTCCATTTCATAGATAACCCTTTTCCAAACTTTCCTACGAAAAAACCCGTCTGCTCAGTGAACAAGTAATTAAATATTTACCAACGTCTTAAAGTGCAAAAAAAAAAACCCCAAGACTTCGACTTTCTTGAGGTCAAGCCACTCCTCTGGTAGCTAATTGAAAAGATTAAATTCTCACTTTTTGACTCTGCGCTGTTTGCTGAACCCTCAAGCCAGGTACATTGAATTGTGATTTTTATTGTTATTTTTCGGCTTAACCCTCCTGACTTTACACCCTCAAGGTGTTTTGTCTTTGCTGGTAAAAAGTTTTCACAAAAAAAAAACCAGAAAAAAAAATAAACACAAAATTGAGCTGGGCTCTTGTTTGTTTGTGTTGTTGGCCGGTTATCTGGTTTATTGGAATGGGCACTCGTTGCTTTTGTGGTTGTCTGGTTACAAGCTTAACTTGCCATGTTTATCTTTGCTGAACTGACCCAGAAACACATAAATTTCGGTACAAAGAGTAAAGTTTTCAAATGAAATTAAAGTCGTTTTGGGAAAAGCATTTACATAATTTTATTTAAAGGAAATTGTTTGTTCTAAGCATGGATTTTATGCCATTTAAGAATTACATTTTCTTTTTAAAAAACCCATTAAAATAATTGATATTTTTCTCCTCTTTCAAAAGCAACTTCTCAGCATAATTGTAATTTGTATAAAATTGATTAATTAGCAACGATTTTTCAATAGCTCAGCTGCAAGGCGGCTCATAAATGTTTAGAAATATTTAATTATAAGGAAATCCCTTAAGCCCTAAGATATCCTCTTAGCTTTGACAAGACTGTAAGGTGTTTTGGATTACTCCCACCGATTTCCTCTGCTAATCTGCGGTTAGGTAAAGCAATTTGACTGAACTTGATTCTGTTTGCTCAGCCTCCAATGAGGCACTCAAACCCTGGCTGCCGTGTCAGGTAAACGAATTTTCGTTGCCTGTTTTGGCATCATATTACAAGGCCTAACACATAAATTTCCTTTGCCCCGAAACGCTGGCTTCCTTCCGTCACTTTGTTGTCATCTTCACGTATGGTGGGTAAAATCGGTGTGGATGTTGAGGGGAAGATTCCAAAGAAATGTGATACGGATGTGGGAAAGCAAATCACTTCCCACCAGCAAGCAAGTAAAATTGTTAAGCTCTGATCAAGTTGTAGTCCCACATATTGACAGAAAACCTGAATTTTGTCTTTAATTACGCTACAAGTGGGTATTAAGATAAAGCCCCCCTAAAGCCACTTTTCACACGTTCTCACATTAAACTCAAGGCCAAAGGGCAGCATTTATTTTTATGGGTCTTAAGTACTTTCCTTCAGTGGACCACTTATCCCTTAACTGATTCAATTAGCCCTAAGCTTGAATCTTTCATTGCTGATTTCTTGAGCAGATATTAAGTATGTACGTACGCCCAGTTTTTGGACTTTGTTTCGCTGGCCAGGGCCAGGAAAACTTTATAATTTCATCAAATTCACAACCGAAATTGCGTGCGTAATTTTATTATTTTGAAAGCACTTCAGAGAACTTTATCTAAACATGCAGAAATCAGTAACCCCGTTTCACGTTCTCCTCCAATTTTGAGGCTTTGGCCAAAAAGTTGTTTCAAACAGCAATTAAAATAAATTACATTTTGCGATTTTAATTGCGTCTAATTGCAGGTAAAAGCCGGCAAATAAGTTCAAGCACAAAACTTGGAATGGAAAACTGGCAGAGGCGGAGCGGGGGGCGTGGCAGAATTAATTTCCACAGTTGTCAGTTGTTATGAGCTGCCGCGACAGCAACAACAAACTTTTCTCAATGGCACTCACAAATGGACAGTGCAACAATATTTGGAGAACGACAGGATGAGTGGGACTCCGACCAGCATAGAGTTATAAAATGACAATCTAAAATGAATGACAATCAGCGTCCACGCTGCGTATACGTAATTGTCAACATAAAACTTTTATGAGTGACAATTTTGAAATGGTTTTCGGTTGGCTACGGGAATTTGGGAGATGGAAAGAGGACTCCCATGGTGTCCAAAACTCATAACAATGTGCATAAATGATAATGAGAAGTGCTGCTAGTCGAGTTTAAATTGAGATTTTATGGAGAAAATTGGTTATTTCTGCGTACAGATAATTGCAGATGATAAACAAAGATTAAAAAACAAGATTAAAATAATAAATACTCATAAAAATACCCTTTCAACCTGAAACCTTTTAACTTTGTTTATTCATCCAACCATATTGAGTTTACACAGTTGACATATGTGATTGACCTTTTCTAACCTTCCCTCAGGTTTGATAAATATAACACACATATAAAGCTAATGGCTAAGTTAATGCCGTGCAAATTATGCATAAGGATTAGTTTAAGAATTTTAAGTTGTTTGATTGCATGATGAAGCTGGTCACATGTGTAAATGGAGTCCGGAGATTGTGTCAAGCGATCTTGGGCGTAAGTCACCCGAAAGTGTCCCACTTATGCAGACATATATCCTCAATCCTGGCCGGGCTGTCATCATTAGTTTACTTTGTCCGACACTCGTGTGTCAGCAATGCTGGCAAAATGCTCTTCAGGTGGCTGCCTCTTCAATGTGCAAAGTGCCAGAAAGATTGAAGCTGCCAGGCCTGTCTACGCAACTTGAGTATGAAGTGTGCCTTTTAAAGAGTTGCAAATGTATTTAAAAAATGGCAGGCAGGTTATCCTGGCAGGGGAGAGAAAAGCGCACAAGCTAGATCAAAAGCTTGCAAAACAAATTAAAGCCTGAGGCTGTTACCTAAGCTGAAACAAAAAGGAAACTACCTTTCTCTGTTAGGTCGATATAACAACTGCAGTAAAGCCTTTTCTCTTCCTTACTTTTTTCCTTTAAGCAACTGCATTTCAACTTTGTTTCTGAGATTATTTAAATTTATTTCTGTTCTGTTCTAAATGTTAGTTTATTTTTCTCAAACACCTTTGGGCGAGAATTGCTGCTCAATTACATTTCAAAGAAATTACCTAACATTTAACTTTGTCCATTACAGAAACATGCCTATAGGAAATGCCCTGAAAGAATAATAAATTTGTAGAACTATTATTTTGACTTTATTGCAGACCACAAATTATGTAAGTACATACTGGTAGTAGTGATCATTCCATCATTATTCATTATGGACAACCTGAGGCTCTTAAAAAATCCCAATTCAATTTTAGTTTTTTGTAAACCCAAAAAAAAACAAATGCAACAATATAATATAGCAAGCAGAGATTACAAATTGTAAAAACAATTACCAAATAGCAAAAAAGTGTGTAAAAGATGCTGGCCCGCAACTTTAACCCATCCGAACCACCATTTACCTCTGGGCTGACTAGCTCATCTTGTTTTCCAGAGCCATGCACAAGCTATTCCGGAGCAGTAGAAAACATAGAGAAATTCAGTAGAAAGAAAAACACACTTAAATTTACATCATTTCCAGTCCACGTCACTGACGTTGCCCCTTTCCTTTTTTTTATAGAGAAATTGGCTCAGCCAGGTGAAAGTTTCCGCAATTTATTCCCATATTTATTGGTTTAAAGGAGCAGCTGGCGAAACTAAAGCTATAATTGTTTGAAATTAAAATCTATTTTCTCATAGACGACTGGCCCAGGAAGGAAATGGTGTCAAGTGCAGCAGGCAAAACTAAAGTGGCCCCGACCACGCCTCCGTGAGCAGTCAAGAGTTAAAAGGGGACATCGTCGGGATAACAACATTTGCATGCAAATGGCGCAGAATCGCAGGAGCGCAAGAGTTACTTTGCCAATGTGAAACGGAGAACGGAGAACGAAACCGGTAATACGTGCCCATGGCTTGGCAAATGAACTTGTTTGGTAGCTAATGAGATAAGCATGCAAATGCCACTGGCAGTACTGAAAACGGGCTAAGAAAAATAGAAGCCGGAATGAAGTCAAGTTCTTCTGTCAGTGGCAGAAACAGGAACAGTCAATTAACTGGCATTTCCGCGGCGACTTGTTGGGCGACACAAAAAATAAAGGGTAAGCTCTGGCAAAAAATGAGTTTATCCTGAGCTGGAAAAAAGCTGGGAAAGATTAAGTTGAATAACGCAAAAAGACTTGCTTCGACTTGCTATCTCTGAAAAAGTGCTCAACTATAGAAAATACTTTTGCATGAATAATATTTATGAGATAGAATAGTTTATGGCTATCATTTATTCTTCTTTATTTAACATATTTCAGAGTTTATTTAAGTTTCGTTCCAACTTTTATCAGGAAATCTCTAACATAATAATCCATTTTTTAAACAAACTTTATGTGGACATCGCTTTGCATGTCTTGAGCACATAATCATAACTTAAATCACCGCACACACATTCGCTGGCCTTTCATAGATATCATTATAAACCAAAATTGTGTTTTGCTAATGCATTTGTTGCCGCAAAGTAACCGCCTTCCCCGAATTGTCAACAAGTTTTATGGCCTACTCAAATTTAATTTCTCAAAGCACGCACTACACTCGTTTCCCATGTCTTTAACTGATGAATTTTCTTGGAAATTCTATGGGAAAAAGAGCAAGATGTTGCTTGGTGTTTGGTAACAATTTCCTCGATCATTGTATCACAAAGTGGCTGGCACACATTGCGTATGCGTAATCTAGCAGTTCCATTTTTTTGTCCCAACCTTCTTCACATAAGCATTTTGTTGTATTTTTTTATACACATACGTCCTTTTTTTTGCTACTTTTTATGACAAGCAAATACATGCAAATCTAGAATTTTACAAACGATAAACGCCTTGAGGCAAGCTGCTGCTCCTGAGTCTCCTGAAACACTATTGATGGCGTTTTATGGTCTACATGTGCTGCTCTGCCAGGAGATGTGTGTGTGGGACAAATCCTGCTAATGCCCCAATGCGTATGCGTACACATTCGAAGCTCATTTTTCTTCCTGCCGTTAAATCCTGCACAAATCAAATGCGAGAGAAAGGAGCAAAAAACCTTTTAGGCAAAAAAACATACGGGCCATATGCAAAAAAGTATTGTACCTTCTGCTGTCCATTATCCAGATACAAAATACAGCAAAAAACAAAATGAGTATGTAAACTTGTAAAGAGCTCCCTCCCAAAAAAAAAAAAAAAAAACAAAACGAAGAACCAAATTCGGAATCATGTCAATTCCAATTACAACCCGGCATTTGGTGCAGAGTGAACTTATCTAATGCTTAACCACAAGACATGTTCTCCGCTCCTCGAAGATGAATCTATGCACATTATATTTACTACAACATTGAGCGACAAATAAAAAGAAAACATCTGCTGTCCTTCAAGGAGCAGGAAGCAAGCAAGGCTATACAGAGGAGGTCAAAATAATAGGAGTATTTGGAATATAAAACATGACTTTTTTGTCCATCAACCATAGGTAGATATATTCACTGTGTGGTTAAAAATCTATAAATTATCCTTGTTATATTTTTGAGTTTCCCACCACTAATATCTTAACCTCAGCTGTACTTACTGTTGTATAAGGAATTTGCTCCCCAAGGGGCAAAATGCCGGCAACCAAGCAACAGCTGCATTTGAAATGAAAAGCATTTGTTTCTGACACAACTCGTCTTCGCCTCTGGTTGCTGGGTTAGTTTATTCCCGGCAAAAGGCTTGGTCTATTGAGAGAACTCGCCTGAATGCGCTCACTCATTATGTTGATTATCCCAAGCGGCCCCTGGATCTCAAGCATTTCAAGATACCAGCAGTAAAAATATGAATTGAAATAAATGCGCTTACGGCTTGCTTTTCAGACCGTCCGAAAGATTTCATTAGAAATGTAATAAATTCTCTACCAAGAAGCAAGGAAAAAAAACAGGAAAGAGAAATGAAATGTAGGGAACCGCACCATTAACCCTTCTTTGCGGTGGCTTAACACATACGATACGGAGGGACCAGAAAAACATACACATGAAATGTTGTACAATTTTTTCTACTGGTGACCTTACCATCCAGTGGGATTTATGGCCTCTCCCCTTTCGGGTCATCTAATGCCATTCCATATGGCAAACGTATCCCTCTTCTCGACGGCTTCTCTGGATTTTCCCCTTCCGTCTAACATTTTCTGTGGCAATTGATGAGCCACAAAGCCAACAAGCATGAAATGAAGTCCAGCTCCTCTTTCATTCCTCATTCCCCACTCCCCAATTCCCATTACCATTCCCCAATTCATTTTGTGGTTAATGTGATAAATCAATTTTATGCGAAAATCACAGAGCATAAATTTATTTAACTAGCCCATAAGTCATGGCCCTAGTTTTGGCCGAGTGTCTGAATTTGTCTGCCATGTTTTGCCTTAGGTTTATCAATTAGTTTGCTGGCACAGAGATCTTGGTTTAGGGAAGGGAAGGGATTCGGATTAGATTGAGGCAATAAAATTAATCTGTGGTTGCCAACTTCAGCAATAATAGACATCTGAGAATTAATTTGTTTGGAGTTTATAGAATTCCCTGAATATTTCATTAATATTATTTCAATTTCTGAAACCACTTTGATCTCCTTACCATAATTGCATTAATGACATATTTTTAATTCTATACATTTGAATTACTTTTTCCCTTCCATAATACAAATACCATTTAAATGTATGACCATCAAAGTGAACTCTTTTCCGCTCAAATAAAATATATGACTAAAGGTAAAGGGTTGGGAAGGGCGGAGCACGGGTCGTATGCTTAATGAGCATTTAAAATTCATTTAGACTTTTCACCTTTTATCTTTGTGTGCACAATGAATAAAATTAAAATAATCCGCGGCCAGTCGGTCGTCGGCGAGGCCAGGTCTTGATAATATTTTTATACCCGTTACTCGTAGAGTAAAAGGGTATACTAGATTCGTTGAAAAGTATGTAACAGATAGAAGGAAGCTTTTGCGACCCTATAAAGTATATATATTCTTGATCAGGATCAATAGCGAAGTCGATTGAGCCATGTCCGTCTGTCCGTCCGTCCGTCCGTCCGTCCGTCCGTCCGTCCGTCCGTCCGCCCGTCCGTCCGTCCGTATGAACGCTGAGATCTCAGGAACTATAGCAGATAAAAAGTTGAGATTAAGCATAAAGATTCTTGAGGTCCCGGGACAGCGCAAGTTTATTACAGCATCCTGCCACGCCCACTCTAACGCCCACAAATCGCAAAAAACTAAAATTGCTGACATCTCAGGAACTATTGCAGTTAGAAAGTTGAAATTCAGAATGTATAATCTTTAGATGACAGCGCATCTTATAGTAGTACTACTATCCGGCCACACCCACCCATACGCCCACAAGGCTCAAAAGACGGTTTACGGATTTTCTAGAAAAGCTGATATCTCGGTAACTATAAATGATAGAAAGTTCGGATTAAGCATGTAGGTTTCTATGATGCTTCCAATGCGAATTATTTTTTTCCGATCAAGCCACGCCCACCCTAACGCCCACAAAACCCGAAAAACCAAAAATGCAAAAATCTCGAAAACTATAAGAGCCACACAATTTTGCTTAGAAACACATATTTAGGGGATGCCTCTGCAACTTGCCACGAAGTTGCATTTGGCCACGCCCACTCTAACGCCCACAAACCGCGGAAAACTGTGGCGTCTATAATATTATTATGAATGCCTTTGTTTGACCTTGTATAACTTATTTTTGTTAATATCTATCGATTTACCAAAGATTTTTCAAATCGGAACATTATTTCGCTATTTATGAAGAAATTAAGGTTATAAGGCCTCACATTGGCAGTGACGTCACTATAAGCATACTCAACATACTTCCTCTGACAATAGGTGGCGCCTTGTGAATTACCACTAGGAAAATAATATTTTAAAATTTTGTAAAACAGTAACGGGTATCTTATAGTCGCGGCACTCGACTATAGCGTTTCCTCTTGTTTTTTTTTATTTCGCTCTCTTCGCATTCCCAATTCCCAGTTTTTCCACACCTCCTGGAGTCTTAATTTGAATAACTGAATTGTTAAGTGGACTGTCTGAATGATGGACTTGAAAAGATAAGACAGGACAGGGCTGGGCATGCAGCTTCCGACCTTTTAATTAAATTTAATTGCAAATGCCGCGACCTAAGTCGTCGTAGATGAGTTTTGATGATGAAGTTTGAGGGATCTCCCACAATTGAAATGGGAACATGAGTATGTGTTATTACCACAGTTGAGTAGCCACCAAAAAAGCGGATAAAATAGGATCCTCATCTAATGCATTAATTTATCACGCTCGCTTGGAGACACTGGAAAATCCAGGTGCCAGAGACAAGCTACCACGTAACCAAGGCCAGAAAGAAGCTTTTGCATTTCAATGAAAGCATTTGTAAAATATTACTGCATACTCTTGGGGGCTTTGGAGTTACCCACATGCAGGGCAAACAGACATTTGTGTCGCACTCAAGTCACGTTTGCCAACTGGCAAAAGCTTCAACAAATGTTAAGCTCAAGATTTATTGAGCTACTTAAGTTGCTGTTGATGATGTTCTCCGCCTTTCTCCGGCCACTCAGGAACACCCACGCGATGTGCAGAAAAGGTTAACAGTCAGCATTAGTCTAAAAATATATATATATGCGGTGCATGGCATTGAGCAACCATAAAAGAATCACATTTCTTTTGAAAAAGTATTTTTAAAAACTGTCATAAACATCGAGAGTCACTACCAGCAGCAAAAAGCTGTCAAAGTCCATTTTAATGAGTTCGCAACAACTTTAATTCTCCCTCTTTGAAGGGAACCTGAATGTGTGGAATGCACAGAAAATTATAGGCATTTTAAACATATAAATATATGACTAATTACTCCACATTTAAATAGTTTACATAAAGTATTAGTATTGCCAATTTAAATAACAAATAAGCCCCTTTCTTATCTTCGCTTCCTAGTTTCTTGTCCAGCATTTTCCCCTGTGTATAAATCGTCTGTATAAAAATGCAACTTATTCCCCCAACCTTCAAAGCATAAATGTTTATATGGCAGCAAAACGTTTTGGCCATAAATAATGCCTTCGAGCTGTGCAAGCACATAAAAATGTATAAAACGAACATCAAGAAGTTGCGTGCCAAACATTTTAAAATGAGCTTCAGATAATTTTTCAGGGAATGCAGGTATATGGCAGTCACTTCCAGCTAATGGCCAGTTTTCCAGTGCTTATCTGTCTAATGTTTTTCATATGCAAATCTCACAAAGATATTCCTTATCAGTGGCTGTCCGTTTAGTAGAAAAGTAAAGAGAGAAAATTCACCACACCACAGGACGTATGAGCAATGTGCCGCATATGCTTCTCTACTCCGCATCACCGCATTTCTCCTGATCCAATTGTTCTTTTGGAGATACTTTTTTTTGAATATTTTTACAATTCAATTGAATTGTTGCAAAACTGTCCAGAAATATGTACATTTTTTGCTATGGTCTTGGGATTGCCTGGGGCAAATTTGAATTGTCAAAATTGTAACGAGCTTTTCGGGGTCTCTCTCCCATACAAGTGGACGTACTCAAACCTTTTCGCTGATATAAACTGCATTGAAATGTCATAAAAATTGAAACACGTTCCTCGTTGTGTTTCGCTGTTGTTCCCTCAACTCGAAATAACCAAACCTCCTGCCGTTTTCGGGCTGAATGTGAATGGCAGTTGGGGACAATCACTCTGTCCTCTAGGATTAAATGTTCTTGTTCTTTTTAGTTTTGACCCGTTGCTTTGCATACAAATAACGTTAATCTTGAGTTAACCAAGCCCATTTTGAATACCTATACCTCTAACTATTTCTATACCTAACCCAATCTATAACCTCTGGGGATGTTACGTATTTCGCTGATTCAGCAATTTTGCCCTTTACATGTGCCCTTCTGGGGGGCGTTGCTGAGGAGGCGTGGCAGACACGTGTGACTGCCCGGAATATTATGAGAATTTATTGTTTTACGTGCCAGTAGTTTTGTGCAATTTTGAAAGACTGCGCCAAAGGTCTAAATCAAAATGCAGTAAAGAATAGTTTTCGATTTTATTGCCTCTTCAATCGCTCAGCCATTTTGAATTAATTGGATAAATTAATAAGCTGTCTCATGATATCAAAACAATTATTTTCAATTAATTAGTCGAATTAAAACGAGAAGTCTCCGTTTTCCTTTGAGATTAAATGGCGCAAAATGGGTCAAGGAAGTGCACAACGCGAAAATATTTTGATTATTTCGGAACATTAATTTGAAAGATAGTTTCCCTTTTTTAAGTCTATATCCTATCCCTATATTTTCAAAAAGTTATAAAGATCACATCGAACCCTTGCTAAAGGCACAAGATTCTGTATTAAATTTATCAATATGTCATTTTAGATAAAACGCTCTAAGATACCGAATATCCGAATTACATCCAAAATTTCCTATTCAGACAGAAAAAGACTATTTTGTTAGTTTAGCCTGCACTTTATGGCATGATGACACCAATACAAATTGAAGGATTTTGTGTGGGCGTGCCGGGTGTCCCAGGTTTCCTGACGCCCAAAATACAAACAAAATCGATTTGCATTTAATTGCATCTGCGGCTGCACAAATTTCCAGGGATATATACACTCGTATAGTGAAAGAGAGAGAGAGAGAGGGAGAAAAGGTTCAACCGAGCACAAGGACGAGCACATTCTGTAATCAGAATTATTGTTCAAATTGTCGTAATGTTTATCCAATTTGTTTTGTTGGTTTAGTTACTGCATGTGTATGTGTGTGTGTGTGTGTTGAGAACCTATGTGTGTGTGTTTTATGGCCATAATCCGATTAGAGTGTGTTAAGTGCTGTGCAGAACTTGGCCAACACCTTTTGTTAATTACGTAATTGTTTGGGGTAAATATTGTCAACAATTTACAGATTCAAGCTGTGTGTGTGTTTGACCACTTCGCTCGCTCAATCAACTATTCAAAAGCCTCTAACCAATTTCAGAAAGGGCCTAAATCAACCTATTTTGGTATGGCAATCTACCATATGAATTATACCGAATTTCATGGATTTTGGCTAGGAAAATGAGAGAAATCAAAGGTAAAAATTCTATCAAAATGCACATGGAACATAAATCTACTAAATTTGAATATATGAACGAACAAAGTAGCATCTTGACTTTTCTTTGTTGTTTTGGTTGATGATAATTTGCCACTCCCCGTTGCAATCAAGTGCATTAAGTGCCTCAAAGCGTTTCGCTTCTGGCAACTTTGCAGAAACTTCCTGCTCCCTTCTACGCTTGCATTTCAAATTTCCGATCCCAGAGCTACCTCTCCCACTCTACCTACATGACCAACTCTCTTTCTCTCCTTGGATCCTAGTTGTTATGCATTCGCTTGTCGGCACTTTTTTTTCATGGCGATTGTTCTTCCAACGTTGCTGACAACGTCGTTAGCTATTCAAGTTTGTCAATTAAAAACATAATCCCCAATCAGAAGCCAATAATACCAGGCTGTTGCCAGACAGTGTACGCCCTCTCCCTCTTCTGTTCTCCAGGTCAGGTCTCCCAGGCTTCCCTCCCCCCCTATATCCATATCTATATCTGTGTATATCCGCCTGTGGCTCTGCCTCAGATAATCTGGAATAGAGACTCGCACACACCATCAAAAAGTTTGCCTCGCTGGAGACACTGAAACGACATTGTCATGGCAAAAGTAAATATTATTTTCCTTTTTTTCATCGCCGGCCCTTTGGACTCCATTCGACTCCCATTTTATTTTTCATTCCCCATGGTATTTTTTTTCAATGATTTTTATTACAATCGGTAGCCCCAGACAGGATCAGAAATGTGAATATTGGTGGAACCTTGTGGACGCTGCCGGATAATTGCTACGATTTCCATGACTTTGTTGGCCAAGTCCTTTTGATTTTTTTCAGCAATAAAAATATGGCTGGAGAAAGGGAGACAAAGCGAAGAAGTTTTGACTGAATTTTAAGTGGATTACATAATTTGTAATTGATCTGAAAAGTTTGAAGATAAGTTGAGTCATTTTACAGTGTTTTGGTAATTGGATTTGAATTTGAAAAAGTAAAGGAAATATAAATAAAAATGTTTTCATGTATTATGAAATCCATTCCATCCCCAATCAATGACATACAGCAAATATTTTGTTCACCCTTATTACTGATTTCCCATTCAAGCTTAACCCCTATGCACCGGATGCGGATGTGCATTGCATCAAACGATTTGCCCTGGTCAAACACTTTTCAATTATGCCCTTTGAGCCAAAGTAAGCTCCATTCATAAAAAGCAACAGAATCTCGACACTGTTTGTTTGGCTTTAGAATGCATTGAATGTTTGATTTTGTTTGCTTGCTTGTTTGTTTTTAATTTGCGCGCTGGCAAATATATTCAGAAGCACAGGGAAATAGATGCTACTATAAGCTATCAATTTCGACGACTTAAGCTTAGAGCATGAATAAAATAATGAGGATTTTGTGATTTGCATTTGCTTAGAGAACATATGGGGTCCCTGTATCTCGGACATCAATCTAAATCCTGCCAATATTTACCAGCTAAAGTTGCACACCAATTTGAACTCTCGCTCCGTCAACTAGTCATTGTGGATAAGTCCTGGCAAACAATCTGCTCCACTTCATCCGGCCACCAATTCCAAATGGCCACCGCACATTTGTGTTGTTCATTTCAGTGTGTGTGGGAGGTTTTTCCAAGGAAAATGGTAATGGAAACTGTTTACTTTTCCTGCCACAAAACTTGTTTGCGGTTTGACTTTTGACCATCAGTTCATAAGGCGGAAACTTGCAACTTCAGTCATTAGTCAAGTCTTGTCCTTTTGGCTATTTTTGTGGCATAAATAATCCACTCATTCTTCGTTGGATAATGCAACTAATTGCTTCTACGGTTATACCTTTCGTCATCAAGATTGGGTAAGGAAAACGCAGAATTAATTTGTCAGCTGACAAAACAGTTATAAAACCCCGCGGCATGAGAACTCTCGACAAAATGCGAAACAACGCACAAAATAATCAGATTTGGGTAGAGTGAAAAGTGAAAAGCTTTTAATGGCATTTGCGTAAATTAAATGCTATTAAAATTATTTTCATAGCTGCTGCTCCTGCTTTTGCTGTTGCTTTTGGCAGAACACAACGGGAAAAAGCTGTCGGGGAAAACTATCAGTCTTTAAGTGCCGTTCCGGCTGGTGAAATATGGTGAGCTGTGGCAGGCAGAGCTGCATCAACAGTTATGCCATTGAAATAATAATCATTTTGCTTGGCATTTAAATTAAAATGCCAAAACAGCTAGCATCAGCTGAAAGCAAAGGGAAAGGAAAGGGAAAAGGTGGAATAAAAAGGTAATAGGAAAATGTAACATATGAGAGTTAACTTAAAAATGACATGTGATTAGTATTCCCAATGACTTTTAGTTAAGATATGGTTAAGGTCTTATAATATTAATCCTTTAAAACATCTTTAACCCTTCAATCGATAGGAACTTATTCACCTTTCATTCTTTATGTCAAGCGAAGTTCACACCAGTTTAAGAACTATATTTTAATAGAGCTTAACTGGCTGACTATAGCTTGAAGAATTCAAATAAAATGCATGAAGATTTGTTGAGACCAATAAATTTGTCTGCATGTCTAATTTTCACACACATACATACACACACTTACTGAGGAATCTGAAGTTGCATCACCATAAATTATTCTTATCTACTTCGTCATCGGGACTGCGACGAGCGAATTTTACCTTGTGGCCAGCATGTGCGGTCAGCATGTGTAAATTTAACCGCAAACTTTTGTCCAAGTGCAACACATGAGACCGGAAAGGGGGTGGTGTGAAAATTGGGGTGGCAATGCACTGGGAAATAATGTGCAATCGAAGTTCTGTAAGTCAAACTACGCTGTACCTTCAATAAAAGTTTTATTACCAGAAATTTGGAATGTTTATAAGCTCAGAAATTTTATAGATTTAAAGTTTTAGGTAAAGTTAACTAAAGAAAGTCTTTCTTTTTCGTGTTTTCTGAAATATTTTCTTATCTTTTATTTACTTATATTTCTCCAAGTGTCGGGTAACACGACTCTGGATTTAGCCAGGACCAATGTCCATATTGTCGAAAGTACAGACGCATTTATCTGGAATGGCTCTGCGACCAGAACGCAGTTGGGTCATAAATTAAATCAACGAGGGGGGTTCAACGGAAGGCAAAACGAAAAAGGGGTAGCCACTGCAATTGCAGTCGAAGGCTGCAGCATCGATGGAAAGATAGTTAGCCAAATAGATGGGGAGATACTCAGATAGATAGATAGACTGTCTGCAGACAAGACAATGGACTCATGTTCTGCCGCCTCCACTTCTCCGATTTCCCTTACTCAAAATTCAATAGTCTCGGACTACTTACAACCTACAAATGTCAAAGCCAGTTGGCAATCTGTGTGTAATCCTCTTTCTGCATTGTCTATACATGGGCCTTTGAGCCTGGGCTTTCAATTCCACTCCAATTAAGATCTATGCCAGGTGAAATGAATTGTTGTTGTCGTCAGTGTTAGAATTTCAATGCAAATAAGAGTCATTTGCAGGCGAAGAAAATGGAAAACAAAAACCAGAAAACATTTTTCATTATTAATATATATCCCCATTTCCATTAGAGCCAGCAGGGTTTAGGGTGCGTTAAAACTTTGACACTTGGCCTGACCAACTCAAACGATTTGTTTGGTTTCCCAACATGACCGAGCAGCAGCAGCAACAACACCGTTGGCTACAGGGGAAAACCCTTAATACCCAAACACAAATGCTTTGGCAAAGGAGTGAAAAAGAGACACATACTTTAAATGACTGCCAAAGCCTCAAATGGGTGTATAAATCCCCTGCAAAGAACATCAACACAAAACCAGATATCGGGCAGAGGGACTGGAAAAAGGGTTTTGTTCTTGTTTTCTTTTTTTTTTATATATATATTTTGTAAGCCCACAAAATCCCCAACTAAATCCGTGTGTAAACTTTAAGGACACTTTTCTCAGGCTTTTGAATATTCAATTCGGAACCAAACGAAAGTCTGTGATGTTCAAGAGGAAATTTGGGCAAGGGAGGAATCACTTTAGGTAATGTCAAATAAATACTTTAAGTTTAATGACTTTTGGGTTGCTTTGCAGAAAAGCATTTAAAGCTTCACGAAGTTTTTCAATCATGAAAAGATACGTGAAGTGAAAACAAAATTTATAAGTTTTCCATGAAGAAAATTTCCGTTTCTTCTGGGACAAAATTATTAAAGTAGAAAATTCAGACCACCATATCTTTGACAATTAAAATTTGAAAAGAATTTCCGTTTGACACATTTTTTGTCGCACATAATCTCAAATCCGAAAACCACATTAAACTCCGAGCAAAAACTAGACAAAAGACAGCTTTAGTGGGCATGACAACTTAATTTCAACCCATTGTGGGCCAGTCCCGAAAAGGAAAAGGATATGTGTGGCAACCAACACAATGGAACTAACAATTTTCAAGCTCTTTGTTATTGGGCCAAAGTCGCAGAACACAGAAAAATAAACTCGAGGAAAAAATTGGCAGAATAAAATGCATGAGAATTTTAAATGCAATTCATTTTAAATGGCAGGAAGTGCAAGAAATGCTCAAATAATTGCAGCTGCGAATGGCCATTTTGTAACAAAAGAACTCAAGGACGAGTCCTTTTTGTGTTCGTGTGTGTGTGTCATTGTCTGCGTGGCAAATTGAAAGTGCAAATATTAACATTCAAGACGATGTGCCAGGCACACTTGTGGCTTTTGTGCCGTCATGTCCTTGCTGTGCCACTCAATCAGCCAGGACTCGTAAGCCAGGAGTCAAGACTGATGTCCTGGGCAGGCAGGACAACAGCTGCTGACAAGGACTGCACAGCACAACATGTGTATTAGTTGTGCCTTTCAGAACAAAACTTTAATTAAATTTTAGATGTTTTTTGGTCCTGGCCAAAAAGGGAAAATTCCATTTACCTTTTCATATTTCTTGTGACCCCTTTGGGGCATGCATAAATTTATTAAAGTTATTTTCTCTCGCAAAATAAAGCTCATAGAAATCCCTTTTCTATTTCCTAGTCCACGGCTGGCCAAAGTCTTAAATATTAATATTGTCAAATTCAAAGCCCACACACATGCAAGCCCTTGCAAGGGAGGAAAACTGGGGGTAGCAGATATACCAACACATAATTGTTTTGAATGCCTCATTAAGTGTTTGAGAACTTAAGCCCAACTTCGTTGCGCCACCTCTCACATGTGGACGTGTGGTGGCAGAAACAGAAACAGGACCAAAACCAGGACCCAGCAGGAGATTATTACGATTATTATTAACTTTCATGAAATTCTGGGGATGTGATTGCACTGAGAAAGAAGTTTGAAAGTGAAATGAATATTAATATAAAACTAAAATAATATTTCAAAAGATAAGCCCAGTTTTAAACGATTTTGTAAGAATTTGAAGGATTTTGAAGTTTTAAAGAAATCGTAGCATACTTTCGTGCGAAATTCTTATTTTATTTTTATTTGCTAAAACTTACTTTTTTTTTTTATTTCTAGTATTAAAATATATTCCTCTTAGCTTTTATCAGTGCCTGCTTTAGTTCTGCTGCAAATGCTTTCAGCTGCGTCTCTTTAAAGCCACTTCATGGCAATGTTGACGCTAACGTTGGCCTTCTGTTTCGAATTATCTAACTGGCTGCCATAATTGCCTGGTTCGTGTACTGTACCATAGTGCTCCTTCTCTTTCTTCCACCATCCGGCCTCTCTTTCTATAATTCTCCCACCATGTGTGTGTGTGTGTGTTTTTAGGCAAAGCCAATCATTTGGGCGTTTCATTGTCATTATGTCAATCTTGGCGCCACCATTCGACACGGTCACGTGTATAGGATTGTGTGTGTGTATGTATGGTATATCCCTCAATTTGTGTGGGTGTATTAGTATGTGAGTGTGTGTACAGAATGATAATGAGACAGTCGTTATCTTTCCTATGATGCTCTGTTTTTGGTAGTTCATTTCATTGTCGTTAAATACACGTTCCAAGCTAATTGGTTAAGAAGGCAAGCGAGAAGACTTGCATAAGACCCCTTATTATCGTCTTTTAAATATTTATTATTATTTGTAATTACTTTTTAATAGACTACTTGGAGTGTGTTCTTAATAATTATTCAGTTTTCGTCAATATTTTGATTTAAATCATTAAATTCATTCTCACATGCTGTTAAAATGAACTCAATTATCAAAAACTTCTGTATATTTTCACTTATTTTTACTCAATACTAAAATGAGAAACACATCAGCTTTTGTTGAACAAAAACCTACTTTAATTTGGGCAAACACTAGATGCCTTTATTAAAAACTGCCTGAAACTCAATAAGAAACATTGAAAACAAACAACCAAACAACTGAACATATTTTATGGATAACAATGAAGTTCTTGTTGTGGCATTGTTTTTCACCAGAATAGAGAAACTTTTCCTTTGTTTTGCAATCTAATAAGCCAAGTTTTGAGCAGCAACTTAAAGCCATGTTAAAGTGTTTAAATTGTGTAACCAAAAAGGGTTCCTTGACTTTCCTGCTCGGCATCATAATAATAACTCAGGCTGAGCAAATCGCGTGCATTAAATATTTACACTTTAATCTACTCAATGGCAAGAGCAAGGAGGCAGACAGTCTCCGTTTCCCTGTGGGGAGAAAACGCAAAGGAGCCGGATTCCTGTGGCCATAAAAAATAGCAAAATATCTGGGAAATCAGACAATCCGACAGGCCAAATGGCAGAGGAGAGGAGAACCATCCTCCAGTCGAGTCTGTCTGAATGCTAAGAACGTGTTTAGGGCTCAACACATATATTTTATAGAGAATTTGCAAGTGCCAGTGAGCGAGAGTCCTGGCTGCAGGCACTAGCGATGAAGTTATCCTTGGATTGGCAATCGAAACATGTCTGGCAAAGGGATTAAAGCCTTAAAGTCCACAAGTTGCCCATAATTATACGCTTCGAGGGTTCGAAAAATCAACAATATACTCGTACACGCCTCCATTCGTGCCCACACAATCATATTAAAAGCTAAAAGGCACGAAAACCGCCTTGCAAAATAAAATATGATACATAAATATTCACACCGAAAAATGGGAACTGACCTTTTCAGCACTGGGGGCGACGACCAGGACGACGTACTTCCTGACGCCTCAAATTATGCCATAAAATGTTGCCCAAGGGATGAATTCATTTGCACACACACCTACACACACACACACATACTCAACCTACAGAACCATTAAATCACCCAAAAACAATGGGCTTGAGGTTCGGTCCTGATCCAGGCTGGTCCTCCGCATGGGATTTACCTTACGAAATTAATTTCATTTGAATTAAGCACAGGCAATAATGCCGAAATTATTCACAGACACCCTGACCGAGGCACAGGTCCTGGTCCAAAATCTGAGGCCCATGCAATCAACGCTCGATTCCCGTTCCTTGGAACCAAAATTGTTTACCAGTCAACTCAACACAACACTGGGCCCCCTCATACCATCCGAAATCCATTTTGGGGGCTCTTTGTCGATGCTTAAGGGTTGCTGATTGTGTGGTTTAAAGGGAGGTAGTGACTGTTTAGTGGGTGTGGGCATGAATGGTGTAGTGTGATGTGGGTGAAAGGCATTGAAGCGTAGAACAATTTCTGACAGCTAATTGAAAACATTAAATTTTATTTACCCCAAGGCCTGTGTGTACTTGGCAGTGTTCGACTTTAGTGGCTTATAAATTGCATTCATTTTGAATTGGAAAATACTGAAAAATCTTTGTTAATCCACAATTGTTCACACATTGAAAAGATTTAGGACGAAGTTTTCCAACTTCGTTCCATTAAGTTTTCTTTTCTAAAAGTGTATCGAAATGAAATTCGAATGAATTTTGATGATTTCTGCTGGCTACGCTCTTGCAGGCAACTGTCCAAGCATTTTAGCATTTTCCTGCCCATTCAGCTGGGCTCTTCTGTCAGCTGAGCTGTTGCCAGGGGTCAGTGACTCGTATAAAGCGCTGCCCTTGCATATTTAATACCACAAAACGGGCAATTCTCTCTGGGGATAAATAATATGAAATATTTACACGTCCCCTCTCGAGGACTCTCCACAAGTCCCCCCTTCTGAAACGTAGTCAAATCTGTATATACAACTGACACTTGTATATGGACATGCAAATAAACATATACTCATATGTAATAACAATAATAAAACATTATTGTTGTCTTAACGCTCTCAATGGCATTCGGCTGAAAGCAAACAAGCAACAAAACAATTTGTTTTCACAGTTGTTACAATTTTTATTATGATTTTTGGGCTTCACTTTTAATAAACTGAGTAAAATTCGATTGAAATTAAACAAGGTTTAAGGTTTGACTATAAATAGTGAAGATTTACTAAGTGATAGTTTTTATAAGATGGCTTATTTTGCATTTATCTTCCATAGAAAATATTATTATTATTTTTCTTTAACTTTTCCCTTCAAAGAAGTACTATTTCTCCGCTTTTTATCATCTTTTCACAATGGAATTCTGTTTTGCCAGCAGCAACGCCGCCAGTTGGGTTTGTTGTTCCGCTTCCTTTGGCAATCGTGTTGGATGAATAGATGCAGGCAGCGAACTACAGGTAGCAACACATCTATAGCCCTTTTTACCTTTTCTCATGGAACATTTTTCGCCTCAAGTTGATTGCATTTTTCAGTCGTGAAGAAGAAGAAGAAAGAAGTAGAAGCAGCAACAGCAGGAAAAAGCTGAAAAGTTGGGGGAGCTTGTCAACTCTAGCACATAAGGAAAACAATCCGTTTGGAGTCAGCTTTTGTATGCATCGCACGTTCGTTTTTGGTTGATTTCTTGCATTTCTCATAGCTGTGGGATCGACTGAGCTCCGCACTCCGTACTCTGCATTTATAAATCCCGGCATCGCGGGTCAATTTCATGCAACAGCGACAGCGAACCTGGACGAACTTCAAGAGTGCACGGGAAAAAATGTTTTTAATCTGGGATTTAATCTAAATTTCCAAGTTTTCTTTACCAAAGTTGCATTTCTGAGAGATTATTCTCATGCTCCTGAATGTAATTCTTGATTTACCTAGGTTTTTATGTTTCACAGCAACATTTCTCCAAGTGCACTTCCACAGACCTGGACAACGGCACGTATGCGCGTTTTTCTTCATGCCACTCAGCCTTACCTTTTGCCCTTCGCCTTGGTCCGCCCCTTGCCTGTGTGGGCCGAGTGGGCGTGGCGTCTGGCGGCACGTAATTGATTGTTCAATCTGTTCCAGATCAAACGAAGTTGCAACCTGGTGGGGCCAAGAAGCACCACAGCCTCTCACCTCGGCGATAGAGAAATTTCTGAGCGTATCTAAAAAATTCCTAAAGCCACCCTTCATAGCAGACTCAAATGAACTGTGAGCTGTTTGGGCACTCAGTTGATTGAGTCACCACCTACCCATTACCAACCTATCTTGTCCCAAGCCCCCTTCATCGAAGTGCAAATGAGGGAGTTTAAGTGCCGCGGAAAGGCACGTCGTAAGGGGTTACAATTGTTACGGTATGTTTTCTGTCATTTAACGATCTTTGACCAGGTCGTCCTCATTTGTATGCCAAGATGGTTTCAAATTATTGCAGGGCTGTGTTGTCCTCGATACTTAGAGGCCATTCCACACTGCAGCTGTCACTGATTGCTCACTAAATCAGCATTTCGATGGCTTCGCATTTGTTTGCAAATTGAACTTTGAGGCTCTTGATGCCAAATCACCGCTTCAAAATGCCTGCCAGTTGGCCACAGGCCAGCTCAAGTACTGGAATATATATCTTTATTTCCAGTCAAACAGATGGCAATAGTTGCAGTCGAGGCTATTGGCTGATAAACATAACTTTGAATTGTCCTTAAGTTAAGGCTGATGAGAAAAGCATTGAGAAGGCAGTTGGACTTTGTTTAAATTTAATGGGGATTATTATTATTTATTATTATTAAATCCATCATAATTAAGTATTGATAAAAATAACTTTTAAACTTAACTCACTATTGTTTAACAATTAAATAAAGTGCAGCTATAAATTATTGTCAATTTACAAACTGAAAATATCAAAATAAAAAACAAAACATTTCAAAATTCTAACAATATGTCCTTCAAAGTGTACAAAATTTATAGCCCAACATTTCCCATTGTTATGATTGATTTGGAAACTTAAATGCCGTAAAAAGATCGATTGAGAGGCCATAAAAAACCTTGATAATTTTCACTTTTCGTGTGGTAAAAACCATGCCATTCCAGTCAAATCGAATTCATTCAATTACGTTTCATAATTCATGAGTGGAGTTCTGTGACATTTTCAGGATTTGCTCAACAATGAATATGCATGTAAGTCTCTGCCTCAGACTGTTTGTTTTCAGCATTTTTTTTTTGTTTCCATTTTGGCAATCTTTTTGCCTCTGATTGTCCATTGGGCATTCATTGGATTTTTGTGTGTGATTTTGCTGCTGGAGCTGCTGCTGCTCCCATGTCAAAAATTTGGACAGTTTGTCACTTTAATTGAATTTCCATGCAGAGCCAAACGAGCCAAATAAAAAGTTCGGTAGTAGTTTGTTCATGCGATTTATGGCAAATAGGAGTGAAACAAAGGCAAAAAGATTTCAACTTTTGCATAAATTTTCATACGGCAAAATGTTTAATTCAGGCCATATGGTGATAGTAGGAGTATGTGTGTGGCAAATGCAAAACATGCCTCATTGCCAGATGTTGCCAACTCACCCTTACAATTTCACAATCCGAAACAATAGTACAGAGGGTGAACTGCGAAAAAAGAATGTTTACAGGCGTCATGAATGTAATTTACAAGTTGTTAATCAATTGCAATTAATTTTAATTACTCAAGTTAAAGGCACAAAAAGTATTTGCCTGACAGCTTTATAGACGATTAACCAAATTTAAGTTTCAACTTTTCCTTGACTTATTTCTCTCACTGCTTCCGCGTACATTGTAACCATTGGCGCAATTCACGCTTCTTAGACATTGCGGTGACGATTTCCGTCTTTCACCTTATTGTTGAATGCCACAGCTTTCCGTTGAGGAAGCCAGCGTAATGCCTCCTACCCACTGCCACCACCCATCGCTCGTTACCTCAAAAGCCGCTAACAATGCTGTGAAATTTCCTACGCAGCTCGCGGCGTTGTATCCTGCAGCCTTCAACGTTGAAATGCTGGAATGCTCAAGTCGTCGTTCCTGTCGTGTTTGCGGAATGTTCTATAAGCTATGCAAAGCATCTAACGCCTTGTATCTGCTGCCAAAGTATCTGATGATGATGATGGTTGATGCTGTTGTTTTGATTGAAAACATCACAGAGCGATGGCCAAAGTATTTCATATCTAATAATATCAACTATGTTAGCTAACAATTGATGTTGACAAATATCATTTGAGTTAAAAGTTTTCAGCACTCTGGGGACACGCCTGAGATACTCCAAACCATCACTTACCCACTCTCCATTTAACCATTAATGCACAAGTTTAACTTCAATTTAAGAACTTTTGCCATTTGACAAATAAAAGTTGAAATTCAACAATTTTTTGCTTTCAATTTGCATTTCGGGGGGGGGGAGAATATAACAAAAATGTTGATGATGATTTTATCGGAAGTAGACGTTCTTTTTTATTGACAAGGAAATGCTTTCTTCAGAGGGCGGATGTTGTCAAATGTTTCCTTTTCTTCCCACTTGACCTTTTTGCCGGCCATATAAAATATATGAAAAATGCTATTGCCATTATTTTGCAGCTTAATCTTAGATGGCCAAAGGAGAAATCTCAAGTGGCACACAAATTGTCGCCTTAACACCTTGTAAATTATGGGACAGGCAGAAACTTTGGACAGGACATAAAAACTCGGGCACTCAAAGTAACCACAGACAAACACTCATAAACACTTTATGACAGTGCCGCAACGGATCAGGTGAGGAGTTAAGGGCTTCGGGCCAAAAAAGGGGGAAGAGCCCGTTTTAACTCCATTGCTCGAACACTGGGGAAATCAAAATGGACATGGAACGGGAATGGGGTTGTGAATTGCCACCCCGGCAAATCCCTCATGTTCCCAATCGGACAACGGAGATGTGACAATGAAATCAAACCGAGAGCCGGGCTAACAGTTGGAGATACATCTGTGTCCCGCTGCGGGCTATTGCCCAAGCAAAGACCAAAGAGAAATGATAGTTCCTTTTTGGGGAAACCGAAGTTTGAAATACCCTGAAAGGGTTAGCTTAAGTGGACTTAAGATTTAACATAAGGAAGAAAGACAAAAATTGACATTTTCTTAATAAGACTTACTTTATATCTTCAACTTCAACCTTAGAAGTTGCAAACAGAATTCTAGAGAAGTAATCATACCCTTTGCTAGTACATGAAGTGACCCACAGAGAGCTAGATTGGAGAAGAGGCAAAACCACAGCCCCACTAACCCATACCTCCTCCCCTTCGATTGCCTCACGCACGAGTGTCTTCATTGTGGGCCAATTTGTGGACCATCATCAAGTGAGAAATTTCCAATTTCCGAAATGTTCAATTGGCCAGTAAAACGGCCCGCAGCCACAGGCCAAGGCGACTATTGTCATGTCCCCCGCTCTTTTACCTCGCCACCAACAAGACCCACTTCTTGGCCAACAATTTCTGTTTGTATTTACATTTAGCGAGGTATTTTTATCAGTTGCCATTTGCCAGATGGTTTGTATCTTCCATCCGATAGATATACTATATATATACGTCTAGGAAGAAGATGAAAATGAAAATGAAGGTGCCTCTGGAACTATCAGGTTTTTGGGAATTTTCTTTTTTGCTTGCCCCTGCAACATTTCTCATGCGGTTCAATTATTTTGTGTTGACCTCCGTATCCGTTTGACTTTGTCTTTTAATTGTCTTGCCCGGACTGGTCCTGAGAACTCAATTGTCTCCTCCATTTATTGGGTAAGCAACTTCTGACCTTCCCTATTATTTTTCGACTAAATAATGCAAATTGCTTTGAGGGAGGAAGGCGGTGTGAATGTCGCATAAACTGTGGCCTGTATGAGCCAGGCTTCATTTGAATAATTGAATGTTGAACGCTGAAATTAGAGGGAGCCTGTAATAAACTGGGATATAGTCGAACACCTAATTACATTCCATGAGGCATTTCCTGAAGCTAGACAAAAAATTGATGGAGGGTAAGTTTTTAATCAAGAAATTCTAAGAAGAACTTTTAGGGGGAGTTGTAGGTAATGGATTTTTAATGATTGTGCAGGAGCAGAAAGTAATACTCTACGTTCTTAAAACTTAAATAAAAGATCCAAAAAATACATTTTTTACCATCTTTATAAGATTTTATCTTACCAATATGAGAAAAGTTGTTACCTCTATTAAGCATTTAATCATTATCAACGCTCTTTTTAACTTATATGACAATTATTGTCGAGTTGAGAATACTTCAAGCCCACACACACACAACAAGTGTCACTCGAGAGCAAACTGAATCCCTGCAACATTATTATCATGATGAACATCATCAGCATATCATCATCATCATCATCATCATCATCATCATCACGGAGGAGCAAAGTCAACGACCCTCACTGCTGTTGAAAAATATAAGCGAGCTGCGTCAACAGTATTTATTTTTATTGACATTTTGTTATACACCCACCCCCAACCGTGCCCCTGCCCCCGGAAAAAAATCAGAAAGCGCGACCGTTGGGAAAACCTCTCAGTGAAAATACAAGGCGAGCGATTTACGTGACGAGACCGCGGCGGCCATTTAATGCCGCCCCACCCCCCTTATTCCTGTCCACTCTCCTCCCAAAAACGCCCTCCAACCACTTACACACTTTTCACCAGCGAAAAGAGAAACGGAAAAACGCGGTGAGCACAAAGAGAAACGCCATTTTCCATGTTGGTCATAATGAATGCGTAAAAGTTTATTGCGCCAGCGAGGTGTGGAATGTTAAGGATTGGAATGAGTTGGGTGTAAAATGGGTGGAAATGTGGGTTGGGTTGGTCGAGTGGCAAGGGAAATGGCAAAGCAGATCCTGGGGACAGGTGTGAGTGCCAAGCACAAATACAAAATGATTTATTCTCGTCAAAGAACTTAAAGGTAGTAGCGACAGGCGATTGTCCTGGTCAATCAGCTCAAGTTAAGTGACGGAATCTGGGATTCAAGGGAATGGAAAATACCGTCAGACAGATGGACAATGACGGATTTGGTAATGAGGAATGTCGGTTATGGTAATGGGAAGGGATTTCGAGTTTAATGGTATTTTTAGATCTGAATTTAAAGCTTTGAAGAAAAGTGCGTTTGATTTTGGAATATGTATAGCAATATGGCAATATCTTTAACTATAATAAACTTAGTACGATCCAATCCAATTTCTCAAAATGTATTATTATCTTCAAGATGCTTAGGTTGGAGTCCCTTTTTCCAATGATTACATAGTTCCTTCCGTTGATGGAACTTTAATTTTGTATGTCCTTTCCCAAGTGTTGCAGCTGGTCTTGTTAGCTTCAGTTCGAGGGCTCTAAGCCATAAAACATAACCCAACGTTTTGCGATAACCATAAAATGGGCTTCCCTTTTGCCGTTTTCCTTGGGGCTTCGGCTTGGGCTCCCATTTCTTTCCACCTCCTTGCTGTTTCTTTTTTTTTATTGTTGTTTGATTTCAGCATAAAGGACGGATTTGGCAACAAACGTTATGCATTTGGTTCGGTTTTGGGTTTTCGGTTTTAGGGTTTGAGGTTTGGTGTTTTTTTTACAGGGTGTGGGGGTATTAGTGGGATTTGGCCTTTGCCTGTGACCCAGGGATTGCTGTTGTTCGGTTTGTTTTGGGTTACTCTGGAGGCGTTTATCGTTTTCCTTACCAGGCCAACAACACCAGCATGTCGATTTGCATGTCGAAGTGCGAAGGAAAGAAAGAAAAAAAAAAAGAAATGCCAGAGGCTAAAGCTTGTTTTGCCCTCTCAACGAGTGCCAGATTACGCATACGCAATGTGTGCTGTTGCCATTGTACCACATTGTGTTATGTTTGTTTGGACAAATTATGCAAATCGAAAGAAAATATATACAAGTGGCAAAAAGCATTCTGGGCTTTGAGATGTCTTCTCACATTTTTCCTTTTTTCTTTTCTTTTAGCCAAAAAAATGCGATTTCCTGGACATTTTTCGATTTGGATTTCTCCTTCTCGCCAAGCATTTCATTAAAACACGCCCACGTTTTTATGACTTAATTTGGTTGGCGTGTTTGCCTAAGGCCTTGTCACCCCATCACATTTCCTTAGCATAAACAGCTTCGCACAATAAACTTGTTGACATTGCTCTGGTCCGAAAAAGTCAAACAACACTTCATTAGTAGCCGCATTTGTATTTGTTTATAACTTAATCTACCCAAATGTCAACACGAAGAGCGCCTGGAAAATTTCAATGAGTTCTGGTCACGCACAGGACGAGAAAATTAGGTGGCAGCGAGCTAAAAACGAGCAGCTGAGTATTAATAGAAAATGTTAAGACAAAGAACGTTTAATTTGTTTGTGCTACTAAATTTCCTTCGTTTCGTTTTAAAGCTGATCCTGGATCGGCGGTCATAAAACTCTGGGAGAAGATATATATATATGGGTGATATATATACGTGTGGCTATATATATGCAGACGACAACTTGGCAGTTTATTGCAGGTACGTGTCTTGAATTATTGTCAACACTTTGCCAGGTTGGAGATTAACAAACGTTCACGCCTGACGTTTGACTGCCATCCCATCCAGTGGCGGCATTCTGTTCTGGTCTCCTGGAGTCCTGGAGTTCTAGTCCTAGACGACAATTTTTACCTCACCGTGGGTTTTATATGCCTGGGAAAAATTGATGAGCGTGTAAACATGTGTCTGTGCGCCTTTATTTATGGATTTCCATAACAATCCAGCGTAACATATGTGTCTGAGCCGTTGATTGAAGCACTTTCCCGCCACTCCACAAAGGACACAGGATGTTTGCCAAGCTGTAAATATGTGTGTAAGCTGGGTCAAAGCACTGCGTACCCTCGGTTTTTGGTGCGGTAAGGAAGCTTAAAGCAAAGCCAAGGAAGTTTGCAACTTCGCTGTGTGTTTGGTTTCAGTCTAAGGTGTTACGTGTTTGGCTTTGGCTCTTGGGTTTGTTTACCTATCGCTCTTCCTCGCACTCTGGGTTAACCATACTTGTTTGCTCTTTAAGTCATTTTGATTCACGGCTGTTCTAAACCACTTCAAATTATTATTAGTGTCTATAGCTTAGTGTTTAATCTATTTAAATAATATGAAAAGATATTCCTTAACAAAATCAAATCTTAAATAATAAAATAACTTCTTCACTTATGAAAGTTCTTGCCTTTCAATTTAATTCACCCCAAAACGAATTATAACTCATTTTAAATCACATTTATGTCACCCTCCACTCATGCGCCAAATTTAACCCGAAATACTTTTTCTTACTTTGCTCTTTTTTCCGAGAAGTTCCGCGGGGGTTTCAAAGTTTTTCTTGCCTTTTGTCACAAGCCATAGCGCGTATAGTCTGCGTGGAATTAACATGGCCTGGTCCGTTGTCAACACGGCAAATGGTTCGGGTTCAGGTGTCAAAATTGTTTTGGCGAAAGTTTGTGGCTGCTTTTACGGCCACGCTTATTTTTGTTAAGCATTTCAAGCACAGGCTTGAGATGTGGCCAAAAAAAAAACAACTCCCAAGGCAATTCCTTCCCCTACACAGGGGAAAAATGTATATTTAAAACCCATTTAAGTATGCTGTGTATTACTTGAATCCAAAGGATTCTTAAGAAAAGAGATTTTTGTGGTCCAATAATGATCATCCCGTACCTAAACTCATAAAAATGTAAACAAAATATAAATCACCCTTAATTTCTCTCAGTGCACCCACCTTGGCTAAGTGTTGCAGGCGCCAAGGCTGTCGCTTTGGATGGAAAAGTTTTGCGTTGCAACAAAAGCATAACAAAAACGCAAAGGAAAATATGGTGGGAATTTTTTAACGCTTCCAAGTTTGCACGGCGCCGACAGCTTGCCAAAGGTATGGCTAGAGGGAGGGGAGGATAAGGTAAACTATTACATAACACGCATTATACAAAAAGGTGCCGTGGCCAGGTTGGTAAGGCATTTGCCGAGGGAGAAAATGCATAAAAAGCGCATTTTATTATTTCACTCGAAACTTGTTTACGGTTCGTTTTCTCCTCGTCGCGCTCTTTCATTATGATGTAATATGGTTTTAACATTATTTTTTTATTATAAATCAACAAAATGCACTCAACGCGACTTTCTTTTCAGTTGACGCCAAGAACTTTTGCCCCCCACCAAAGTGAAAGCCAGTGAAAGCCGAGAGAAAAGCGCAAGTAAAAAGGGTGCAGAAATAAAAGCAGAAAGTTGAGGCCAGATTGGACTGTGATTTATTTAATGCTATTATAGTTATGGCTTTAGTATTGTGAAGAGGCCAGCTGGCAGGGTGGATAAAAGCAGTGTCAGAAGCCAAAGGAATATATTTCTTTATAAAACGAAGATTAAAGTTATTTTCAAAGCAAAAGATTTAACTACTTTCGAAAAATATTCTTAATTAAGACGAAAATAATAAATCAAGGAGTTGAAGGAGTAACAAAAATTAGTTTCCAATTTGCTTTTGGAATGTTATTTCCAATTTTCCTCAAGATCTATCTTTAACTGGTTTTTCCAACCACTCGTCAGGAGCGTGAAAGTACACAGGCCACATTTATCTCTTGGCTATGGGAAAACAACAAATGTCACAGCTGTCTGTCAAGTCAGTTGCATTCCAAATGGAATATCTCCGGGGCTCAGAGCACAGCTGCAATTTTCGTTTCAAGGATAAAAGCCAAGCCAAGTTTTTACCGCCTCACACTTATTCATATTTTTCCAACTTAAATGTCAGCGAAATTTGTCAACTTTATTGCAATGCCTGGTAAAATGTATCCAGACAGCGAGAGTGAAAATCGCGGAGATGAAAGTGAAAATGCTGTCATTGGGACATCATTTGCTCATTAAAATCTATCTTTTAATTTCAAAATTTTGTTGGGAATATTTAATACTACACAAAATTATACAACAGACATAATGACAGTTTCCCAGCTTAGTCATCATAAACTTAAGAGCTTTTGCCTGTTGATTAATGCGACTTGTCACAATATTCACCGATTGTTGTTGTGTGTGCTGTGAATTCGGAATAAGATGCATTGGCCATAGCCATTATCCTTACACTTCTTGCATTGCAATTTCCTGTCCTTAGCTGGCGATTTGCATGCTGATCTCATTAGCACAAAACAAGTTCATCTGCTGCTCCCAGAGAAGCGAATCGCCTGCAAGTGCATCATTTGCATGCAAATGTCGTTGGTAGGCCACTTCCCACTGCCTTTTGGCCTCCGATCCCGAACCCGACATCCATCCCCACTCTCAATCCCTCCATTGGCCGGTTGTTCATTTTGCACTTTAGCTTGCCTTTGTTGCGGTTTTCGTCCTGCAGGACGAAACTTGGCTTTTCTGTAGGGGCAAAGGCAAAGGCTCATAAAGCAGAGCCACAGTTGCGACTGTCGTTGACACTTTAGCCAATATTCAGGGCACGCAAAAAAAAGAGAAACAGGAACAGAAGTATAGAGTATACTTGGGGATAGAGTGTGGCCCGAGGAAAAGAGTCCTTTATGAAAAGTTTCTTTTTGCCGTTTGCAAAACTTCTTGTTTGGCAATTGTCGAGTCTGTCGTTGTCGTTGTGTCGTTGTCGGTTTTTATTGCCCAGCAAACGTGGTCTTTACCCACTCATTATGGACAGTTTAGTTGCACTTTTAGTGGGGGCTTCGAAAGTCGAAATGAATGTGCACTTTACTTCAATTTCATACCAGCACTTAAAGGGAGGAAATCATATTAAATTGAATTTTTAAATCTACTGGCACGAAGCAAAAATCCGCTTACGAAAAACTCCAACAGAATATTACGCATACGCTCTGGTGGCCAAACAATTCAATGCTTTTTCAAAACATTACCCAACATCGCCACTTAAAGACCAAATAAATAATGCCAAAGGTAGTTGAAGTATCCATCCAAGTACCAAAGCCCATTAAAGCATTCCGCTCCAACGCGTTTCCCCGAGTACAATTAAGGTTTTCAACGAACGCCAAGAGCCATACGCCAAAATATATATTTTGTGGCCAGGAAACAATAAACCAAAAAAAAAAATGAAGCAAAAATAAAAGAGGAGTCAACGGAAGAAGGAACAACCTTAACAGCTGTAAATAGGGCCAAAAACTGGAGGCCCAAGGCCAAGTTGTGGAAAAAATAAACAAAAATGTAATTTGCGCCACTTAGCAGCCAGGGAATGGACAGTGCCATTAATAATTCCATTTTTTTCGGGTATTACGACGCTGGCACAGATAATAAGGAAATATGACTTTGTTCTGTTGTACCACAAAAATAAAATGTGAAATGAAAAGCTGTTGGGAAAAAATATGGAACAAAAAGCTAAGGAAAATCAGTTTTGAGTTAGCATTAGTCGGAGGTGAAAAGCTGAAGGTAAAGCCAAAAATTGTAATAACTTCTTAATATTTCTTTGAAATTTTATGTATAAAATCTTTAAAATTAGTTGTATTTTATTCGTATTCTAATTTTATTTAACATATTTTTGGCATTCTCTCTAACATTAGCAAGAAAATTCAATTAAGGTGACAAAATGTCCGAATTTATGACATGGGAAGCGTTAGGACCCAAAGGACAAAGTCAGTTTGAGTAGAATTGAGACACACTTGGGACGACCCTTTCATCCTTTATGCACATTCATGGGCCAAGAGCTGGGTGTGGGTCATGAATTATGAAATCTAATTGAACGAAATTGAATAATGACGGTGACCGGTGTCAGTTGACAAGAAAAGTGAAATTCCAATGAGCGATTTATGGGCCAATTTCGATTCAATTTTGACAGCCGCAAAATGTCAAAGCCAAACGAATGAATAATGCATGAATAAAACGGGGAATCTGTATATATATATAAGGGGCATCATTTGCATGTTAACTTATTGTTAGGAAACCCAATGCATTGGTGGCTACTCTTTGTCTTTTTGCCATTATCCTGCGAAGGATTGCCGGAGCGTGAGCTGCTGGAATTGGAGTTGGATTATGGGGTGACGGAACCGCAGCGAACTTCGCTGCTCCAGAGCAGTCTGATATTGCAATTTGCCCAGGACTATAAGCACATCCCCAGGATAACCTACTTCACGTGCCAGAAGCCTCATTCTCAGACTTCGAACGATGGACCGAACCAAATTCCCAGTGCTGCAGAAATTCGCGTCGCCTTCGCGGCGAAGAATTTTCAGCTGATTAAGAGTCTCTACGAAAGCGAACTCTTTGTGCGGATTGTCCTTCTCGATGTGCTGGCCCAGGCGCCTCCTTCTAGTGGACGACCCAACCGTCCGGGTGGCGGACCAAGCGGTGGCTTCAGCCAGGCGCCCAGCCAGGCGCAGAGCAATTCCGAGTGGCTGGAGAGCGTCCTGCGGATGGAAGCCCTCAGGCAAATTGCGGTCGTGGATCTGGCATGCGGCGCCCTCAGTCGACGATTTCTCGAGTTGGTAAGAAGGGTGGGGTATGAAAAGAGAGGAGTGGGGAATGGGGGAGCCCACCGCCCTGTCAAGTTGTGGAGTCTCCTTATTAAGTGCTCAAGTACAATCATTTCAAAGGCTTCCGCCAAGATGCTCTACAGCGAGAAGTTTCACTGGCTATTGATAGAGGATTTCGCCTGGAATGGAAGGATGCAGACAGCCGAAGGATCGGTGAACCGAGACGAGCAGGAGGAGGTGACACAGGGCCAGCAAATTCAGACGACTGATGATGATGACCTTCCTACCATCCAGAGCTTCTTGGGGGGTATGAACCTGTACATGAACACCGAACTAACGCTGGCCAAGCGAATGTCCGAGGCAGCCCACTACACTCTGTTCGATGTCTGGTGAGTGATTAACTGGCCTGGTTATCATCATCTGCATCACCTGAAGCTGCAGTTTCCACTTGAAAAGTCCTTTAATTTTAATGTTTATATGAAATATTGGTCCTTTAATTGCTTATTGATTACTAAGGACATACAAGGACATGATCTTAGCTTACAGCTAAAATAAATTGTATAAACAAGGTCTTAATTCAGGTCATTGATTAGAAGCCCCGAGTTGTTTATTTCATTAATTGATGAGCTTATGTTTTCGCTTGATTTATTAGGGTTTTCGTAATGGAATTCAAAGATATATTTGTCCAAATTAATTTATAACATTGTAAGCCTGAAAATTGCGGTTAAAGGTATTTAATTAGGCTCATTAAATGGAATGATAAAGGAATTTATATCTAAACCTAGCTTAATAGCATTAACCTCAAGCATTTACAATCTCAAGTCCCCATATATCTCTGCAGTCAAAGGACAAGTTATCATTTTCCTAGCATTTGACCTGAAAACCATTCCATTCCGTAAATTGCCAGAGCAAAGATTTCCTTCTGCCTGGTTGCCATCAACACATCAGCCATAATTTCCCAACTGTCGACTTCCCGACTGCTAATTCCCACAACGACTTGCTCCCATTTTGAACCCTCGCTTAGGAACCCCGGACTCAACTACGGTGGACACGTCAATCTGACCGAAATTGGCAGCTTCACGCCGTCAGAGGGAATCCAGTTGTACACATGGTTTCGGACCACGTCCACAGTTCGTCGCAGGATGGACATGCAGCATGCCAGGGTGCGCTGTATGGTTGTGGTGAGGTTTATAGAGATGGGAATGGGAATTGGGTGGGAAACGGGTGGAAAAGGGCAGGGAGATTCATCATCATCCTAAGGGACAGCAGTGCACTTGAAAGAAAAGTGTGTGCAAGTGAGTCTTGGAATTATAATTGACATTTAAAAAAAATGGTTTTTGGACATTATGATTTCGAAATATTACACAAATTTTCTTGGATTAATGTAACCATAATATATCTCTAGTTTCCATTATTTTTCCAACTGCAAAATTTTCATATCTATTCACTCGGCAGGTGACCAACAAGAACATGACGGGCACCCTGATGTACTACCTCACGCACACGGTGTCGGGTCACATCGACACGATGAACCGCTTCAACTTCAATCTGCTGATGGCAGTGCGCGACATGTTCAACTGGACGTTCGTCCTTTCCAGGACCACATCTTGGGGGTACGTAAAGAACGGACGGTTCGATGGCATGATTGGCGCCCTCATACGTAATGAGACGGATATTGGCGGAGCACCGATATTCTACTGGCTGGAAAGGCACAAATGGATCGATGTGGCTGGGCGAAGTTGGTCAAGTCGTCCCTGTTTTATCTTTCGACATCCGAGAAGCACCCAAAAGGATCGTATCGTATTCCTGCAACCCTTTACCAATGATGTCTGGGTTTTAATCGTAGGTTGTGGTATTTTGACAGTATTTATTCTTTGGTTTTTGACTACCATCGAGTGGAAATTGGTGCCACATGATGGCTCAGCTTTGATTAAACCGAAAGGAGGAGCACCGCCAAGACATCATTATCAGCAACCGCAACAGCAGGAACAAAGGCCGGCTACAGCACGTCCTATTACTGCAGTGTCAGTTGTGGTCAATGAAGAAAAAATAGAAGAAAAAGGGTATGACAAAGAAGATTCAGCTCCAATTGATGCTGGAACTCTATGGCAACGTTGTTACCAGAAGCTAAATAAGTACATCCAGGATCGCAAGGCTAAGCAGAAGAAATCTCCCGAAAGAGTGGGTCTCTTCCTGGAATCCGTACTCTTTTTCGTGGGAATTATTTGCCAACAGGGTCTGGGTTTTTCCACCAGCTTTGTTTCAGGACGTTGCATTGTAATTACCAGCTTGCTCTTCTCTTTTTGCATCTATCAGTTTTACTCTGCCAGTATTGTGGGAACTCTTCTGATGGAGAAGCCGAAGACCATTAAAACTTTAAGTGATTTGGTGCATAGTTCGTTGAAAGTGGGTATGGAGGATATTTTGTACAACAGGGATTACTTTTTGGTACGAATTTAAACAATTTATAATGAAATTTTATAGTTTTATGTGTATCTTACCTTAACAGCACACTAAAGACCCCGTTTCCATGGAACTTTATGCCAAGAAGATTACAAGTGTTCCTACCACCAAAGAAAACGAAGCTGATGAGGATGAACCAGTCGATCCCAATCCAGCCTCTACTGATCCTGCTAAGTCCTATCGGGATATAGTTCACAGCCATGAAACGGGTGCTCATGCCAAGGATAATGCTGCTAGTAACTGGTTAGATCCGGAAACGGGTTTGCTAAGGGTTAAACATGAACGTAAGTAACTACATTGATAAAGCTGATATCTCATAACTTATCTTGTTTTAGGTTTTGCCTTTCATGTGGATGTGGCTGCTGCTTACAAGATCATTGCTGAAACCTTTAGCGAACAGGATATCTGTGACCTCACTGAAGTTAGTATGTTTCCTCCCCAAAAAACTGTGAGCATTATGCAAAAGAACTCGCCAATGAGGAAGGTTATCTCTTATGGGTGAGTAAAGGTCCTTAAATAATCATTTAACTAAAAAATCTTATAAGTTGTTTACAAATTCAACTTGATTCTGGTTAACGTTTTGGTTATAGTTTTTTATTAAGCCCATTTATTATTATGTCTTTGCCTAATTAAAGTTTCTTAATTAAGCAATACATCTCCTTTTAGATTAAGACGCGTCACTGAAACAGGAATCCTGACATATCACTTTAATGTCTGGCACTCAAGGAAACCGCCTTGTGTGAAGAAAATTGAGACCTCAGACTTGCATGTGAGTTGCCAGAAGTTTCGCAGCAACCTTTTCAACTTTTAAAGCTCTATTAATTTGCAGGTTGACATGGATACCGTGAGTTCTGCCTTGTTGATACTCCTTTTCAGCTATGGCATTACCCTAATGATTCTGGGCTCAGAGATCTTATATTCTAAGTGGCACAATCGCCTCATAATCAGACTCAATTAAAGTGGGTTGAAGGCAGTTCAATGTTATCGAATAAAATCCAAAAGCAGAGAGCTTAAACTCTGACACTTGAGCTCAACTGGAATTAATTGCCGCGGCGGAAGTTTTCAGTTCATTTTGAATGCGCGCTTTCCGATTCATTAGCTCGCCACAAAGGGAAAATTCGATTTTCGCGCAGACGACCATGAATGTGTCAAAAGGTAAAAGTTTAATTAAATTAACTTTGCTGAGAGGGAAATCAAAGGAAGGTAGAGGGAACGGGATTGCATAATTAAATTGTGTAGTTACTCAGACTTAAGAAACAGAGGGATTGATTTATTTCTTTAATGAAATAAATTAGAATTTATTTCTCTCTCCTGGGAAGAACTTAATCTTGAATTTATGGCCCACAAGATGGTGAAATTGTTTCTTCGGTTTTTTTTTTAAAAAAAAAACCTCTTGCCGCTGGTGTAGAGAGAGTGAGTCAATTTCGGCCACAAACGAACTACAAAATATCCATTAAGATAACAAGTTTTTCAGTAGTTGTAACACAGTTTTCCTTCCTTTTCTCCCATTCCTATCATATTTTATTTTCCTTCTTAGATATTTTTGTATCTTCGCCTTTTACCGGGAGGCTTCTTGTCAGCGCTCACACAAAAAAAAACACAAAAGTTCTCATCCTGGCCCTATACTATTTTGGCTCTTTGCCAAAGTGCCGCTCTTAGGCATTTCTTTTCCTCTTTTAGAACCGCCTTGCGTTTGTTTGTTGAATGTAAAAAGGACTTGTTCTAGGCTAAAAAGCCACAACAACAGAGCATCAAGACGAGGCAAATCAATTACAAGTCGTGAAAATCTGTAAAGCGCCACGAAAACATGTTACCGAAAAAGTTGTCAACATTTTTCATTTAATGTCCTTGCTCATTAGTGAGTGACCCAAAACCAAGAGATAAAAAAAAAAAACTAAAGAAAAAGTGTGGTAAATGTTCGATGGAAAAACTAAGTGAGTTTTCGGGTAACTACGTTTTTTTTTCCTCGTAGACGACACGACTGATTGAAAAAGTTTCGCAGACATATGGGTTTGCCTTCGGTTTCCGTTTAAGCCAAACACTTTCGGCTATTTATCTACGCAAAAGGCCATAAGATGCAATTTGGTTGGCTCACTACGTCGACTGTGACAATTAAATTGTTTTGGCTTTGTTTGAGCAGCAAATTGTGCAACAAAACTTTGGCGGTTGCCAAGAAAAATAAAGCAGCGGAAAGAAAGTGGCAGCGCAGTGAGGAGACCTGCAGAAGCCGTGGCATAATTAACAAAAGCGCTCAGCAGGGCGAGTAATTTTGCCCGCTTTGCCAGCGTGCTGCTGCACTGAGGGAAATGGGAGGTGAAAATAATGCGATTAAGATTTTATTTTGAATTTCAAAACATTAATTTCTCAATTTTTCAACCAAAGTATTTTATTTCTTTAAAATAAGGTCAAAGTTAATATTAATAATACCTTTTTTAAAAGTTGGATTAGAGAGTAAAAGTGGTTTAAATCTTAAAAAACTTCTTATTTATTTAATAATTACTTTTCTTCATGTGCCAAGGAAATCTCTCCTCCAACTGAGGGCTTGGCCAGAACCCAAAACTTTCCACGCAAAGCCAAACTAAAGTAGTTTCCCTGAAGACGGCGCCGGGCGAGATTGGACAAGGAAAATTGTTGGTGGGGGAGGGAGCATATGCTTTTGGGGCTTGTGTCAAAGTGTGAAAAACTTTATGCGTCTTAATTAAATTTTATATACAGCGCAAGGGAAAGGAATTATGCGCCAAAATATTGCAACAGCACCCGCAGAAATCCCTCAACTCCATGGCGAAAGCAACTTTTCAAAAGTGACAGCTGCATCGGAGGGCCGTGGAATGAAGGAAGTCTAAGGTCTAACCGCTACTTGACTTTAAGCCAACCAATTAGTGAAAACTTGGGGGATAATTGAGTGCCTGATTATCAAGCTCACTTGGCCTTTTTTATCTTCACCTTGTGGGATCATTTTTACGGCAACCTGGAAGTTAAAAAGGTTGGGAAAAAGGAGGAAACGTTTTTTAGTTACTTTGGGTTTTTATTATTCCTATTTTAGGAGATTATTTTAATCTCGTGGAATACCATGAAAATCTGTAGATGATTTAAAGGCAATTATATTTTATTAAAGAATTTTTCATATTTTATTAGTGAGCAGTAAAAACTCTAATTAGAAATAATGGTAAGTTCCTCTATCTGCAATTATGTGAAAGAAAATTTTCCTTTATGCATGAAATTCAATTATCTCCACTTGAATTTCGTATTCAATATTTACCTCTGCTAATTAACTTTCTTCGTGTGCCAAATGAACTAAACAAATTTGGCCAGAATTCGAGGTATTCCTGGATTCTCATTATCATTCCGAACATAAACGACAGAATGTCTATGTGTGTGACACACATTCATGAAGCAGGCAGAGATTTAGGGGTTGGGAAAAAGCCAGACACGTGGCCAATTTCGAGTGTCACATAACGGATTTTTCTTGTCTGTCTCATGAGTTGAGGGAATGCTGAAATATGTCTAGGCTTTGGTAGAAGGTCTAAGATTACTTAATGGATCTTTTTACCACCTAGTAGCCAAGGAATAAATTCGAAGCAAGAAAATGTTTAAAAAATATATAAAAAGGTGAAAAAAGTTCTTCTGTTTATTGATTTCATCGATAATAGTAACAATTATCTTTTTAATCAAACTCTTGTTCGTATCGATATACCCTCTCACTTCTACCAATCAACTACGTGAGCTTAATTAATATGAAGGTCCATAGATGATAAATTATTCCAGGACATGAATGGCTATAATTGAGGTCCATTCATGGTTGCATGTGTAATTTAATGTTTCTAAAATTGTTTTTTCACTGATTTCACTTCTGTTGCAACAAAATTCCCCAAACAAGTTGTAAACTTTAATGGCATTTTGTTGCCTGCCATCTATTTTCCTTTATTTTTTTTGTCGTTTTCGATTAGTTCAGTTGTTTTGCCCTCATAATAGTTGACAACAGTAATTTATGATTCTTTTTTGCTGTGCTGGTGGTTTGGCCAGTTGCCAAAACTATTTTTTCCTCATTTTCCCCATAAAATATAGAAAATATTTTTTATCAACTCAGCTGGCAAATATAAAAGGTGAAAAGTTAGTTAATGTACAAATGCATTAGATGCAAATAAAGATCAAGTGGTGATAAATATTGTAGGGTAAAAGCTTTTAAATATTTTATTTAAATGTTAGGAAAACAATTTTGTGGATTGCCAACTTTTATATAGAAGTCAGACAGGCAGATAAGGGGAAAAATAGACATCATTAATACGCATTATTTACATTTCTGAAAAGTTCAATATCGATCAATTGTCGTTTATACGCTTTCAAGTTTCTTTCTATTCATCTGTGAAAGTTTCCTTCGCCTGTGAAAGATTTCTGTTTTCCGTTTATTTTTCTGTCTAGCCGATGGCACCGGAAGTTGGCAAGGAGCAGCAGTAGCTGCAAACCGGAAAGAAAAGCAACTCAGAGAAAATCGAAAGTTTTGATTTATAATCGGACAAGTTCTAGAGCTGCCTTCAATTCACTGTTCTCTTGCACTTCTACGAGTTTTCCTGGCTTGTCCATTGACTTGAATGCGGGATTTGTCATGGCTCAAGAATGGAAATGGCAAACTTTTTTCCGGCTTTGGTATATAAATTTAATTTATTTACAATATCCGCCTTGCTATTTGTGCGTTTGTCAGGTCCTCTCGGGTTCAGGTGTTGAATGGACATTTCATTGAAATGAGCCAACAATGGCCTGCCTTAAGCCCAATAAATTTCAATTAAAATGTCAACAATTTGCGAAGTAGCGACAAGATCTCTTTCACAACCCGGTAGTCTGAATATTTTGTTAGCCATATATATTGGCTGGGGAGGATTTATCGCTGCCATTTGCTTATTGACAGCTGGGGAAAGTGAGCGTGACATGATGGAAAGTAATCTAATGGAGAGGATAGACCAGCTGACTCAGGTAATTCATCATAAATATGCTGAGCACAAATATAGCCCACCTACACCTGTGGCTGTCGTCGCTGGAAGTCATCAATCTTCTAAACGGGAAGTTGACTTCCTCCTGCCTTCACTCTGCCCCTTTTATTTTGCGAGTAAAGGAACAATTTAAATAAATTATATTGTCAGGAAATAGAGTCCGTTCTCTCGTTGAGTTGTTAACTAAAGTTTGTACTTCGATTGAAGTGAAAAATGTGCTAGCTTATGAAAATTTTAAGTATTTAAGCAACCCTTTTGGTTATAAATTATTTGGAAAAATATCTCGGTAACTAAGGTGGATAATATTTGGTCTTAGTAAAGAGCTTTGTTTAGTTTCTTATTTAGCTTATTTTTACAAACATTTTTTACTTGCAGCTAAAATTTTTCCAGCAGCCGCACTTAGGGCTTAAAACCAGAAAGAACTCTGCATTTTGCTAGCCTTTGCGAATAAAATAACAGACGAAAGGAAGCTGTCACTGTGACGACCGACCACTTTTGATAAACCGCACAAAGGCAGAAAGGGGTTAAGAGGGGTTAAGGGGGGTTAAAGAGCGGATGGTCTGCTAAAAAAAATTGCGAAATAGAAATAGCGAGTTCGAAAATTGAAAAGCGCTTAAAGGGACCCGCTGAAGTGGTTAGTTTGCGTCCTCCGGTTGATTGCCGCTTACCAACTCCCATTTCCACTGACATTCCCGATTTTCCAATTCCATTCCCTTAAAATCCAAATCCCCAGCCATTTTGAAACGAAACCTAATGACACAAAGCGCACTAATTCAGTGGGCCATTGTATTTACACCCCCCTCAACTTCCGATCGGGTTCTCCATTTCCTGCTCCTCCAATGACAACCGAATTATTGTAATCCACTTGAAATTCATTGGGAACATACAGCAAAAAAGCAAGAAATTGGTGCACTGAGTGCAATTATCGGAGATTTGCTGGTTTGTTGAATGGCTTGGAATCTTGTAAGTCACAGAAGGGACAGAAATTGCAGCACAAATTGAACAGGAAATCAATGAGGAATGTTTAAGCAGAGAAGAAGTCTCCAAATTTCTTAGTATTTAAGGAATTTTAAGGCTTAAATAGTTGAAAATACTTTTAAAGATGGTCAACTTATTTTTATTTCATTGCATAACTATAACTAGACTTGTCTTACAGCAATACTACTTATGTTTCTATCACAAACACAAACTTTGTAACAACAACTGTCTGTTGTACAAACAGATCTCGACTGACTTGCCAACTTAACTTCAAGTGTCCAAGAGTAAGGCACGCTACTGCCATTTCATAAATGTACAATAAAAAGGTTTATGCTTACATTAAGATATAGAATATTCAAATGAAACGAAAGTCTTGGCCAAAAACTTTTGGCCAACTCGAAATGCCACTCTTGGGCATTCAGCAGATACAAACCAAAGCCAAGAGATACTAAGATAGAACTTAAGCTGACGACTTGACCACCAATGGGAATACGAAATTCGAAATGGAAAAAACAAAAGCTGCAAATCCGTAATGATAATTCCACGATTATGTTGTGCTTATGGCAAAGTTTTTGTGTCTTTAGATTGGTTGGGGAAAGGCTGATGGAGGCGGATGGGGAAGCAGGACAGCAGGGCAAATATTGTCCTTTGGACAATATTTATCTTTTGCCTACGCTTAACACGTATACGCCCCCATGGTAATTGCTGCATAATAAACAAGACTGAATCTCTGCCATTGCTGCCGCTGCTCTGCCTGCCACTCGTCTTCCCTTTGTTATTTGCATTGTCATTTGTGGAACAAAAGCGTTCTGTACTTCTGCCTGTGGGTTTAACTAATAAATACAACAAGAGACCGATGTGATGTAGGGAACATATATCCATTGTCGAAGAACGGGCAAATGGTCCATGTTAAGTCAACAATAAACCCAAAACTGAATGTAATTTCGATGGCAGATTAAATGCATGTTGAGATAGAGTCGAAAAATAAATGGCAGAAATTTTGTAGTGCTCTTAGTTTTGGAAAATGATGATAGATTTTCCATTTTAAAGAGGAATAATACTTACTATCTACTGTAGAGAACAACTTTTGTTTAAAATTCTAAAAAGAATTTTCGAAAAGCTGTTATAAAGATTACACCAGTTAAGGCAGAGCTCCTCTCCTTGGCTAAAACTTTTTTCCGCATTGATTTAGACACGCCGACCTTTGGCGCAGTCTTTCAAAATTGCCCAAAATTACTCGCACGTAAAACAATAAATTTTCATAATATCCAGCGCAACCAGACGTGTGCCACGGCCCAATGCCCCACCGCCCACATAAGGAATAGATGGATGCAGGCCACGTGTAAAGTGCAAAATTGCACCATCAGCGAAATGGACCAAGTCGGGACATCGTCAGTGGCAGGAACACAAACTGCGAGTTGGAGTTAGGAGATGTATGTAGCTCTATGTGTATAGGTACAGAAATGGGCGGAGGGAAATGGGTTTGGCCAGCCAAAGATTAGCGTTATTTGTATGCAAAGCAGAAGGCCAAAAGGCAGAAACACTGCAGGCCAGTGTCGCCATCAGAAATGCCATTCAAAGTCGAGAGAGGATGGGATGTTGGGCATTCCGGGTATACAGCAGGAACAGGAGCGAACACAACGAGGAACGTGTTTCAATTTTTATGACATTTCAATGCAGTTGATGTCAGCGAAACGGGTTGAAAAACAGGCAATGTGGAAAAAGGGTAAAGACACCGAAAAGCTCGTTACAATTTTGACAATTCAAATTTGCCCAGAGGCACGAAATATGTATTTGCCTCAACATATTACTCAACATATTTCTGGACAGAGTTCAATTGAATTGTAAAAATGTACGAAAAAAAAGAAAAATAGAACCCGAAAAATATGTATGGAAAAGGCAAACAAGGATTGCGCATACGCCATGTGGTGGCTAGGAAAATACCTTTTATTTGCATTTCAAAGGCATAGCGAAGAGTTCACCTGGAGAGCTCACTCATTATTTATGAATTGAACAACCCAAAATTCTAGAGTGAGAGTGAGAAGCTCCATGTTTTATTTATGAGGCTTCAGCAGGTTGCCCCTTTACTGGCTTTTCCCAAGGAGATCCTTTTGTGTGGCCTGCCAAGAACATTCATTTTTCCTCGGTTGTGCACATAATGTTCGGGGCATTAAAAACCTAACCGCTGGTAATTAACCAAAAATTCAATCAACTGAATTTAAGTTTAAAATAAAATGTAACAGAGAATGATGAAGCTTAAGGTATTAAAGATATTTTTAAAGAGTTTTTATTATTATTTTTACATTTACTATTTTCTGCTGCTCTCAAAAGCTATTAATGGTATCCTTTTTGACTCCAACTTAATGACCAAACCATATTCGATCAACTTTCCTACTCATTAAAACCACATTAGCCAAGTAAGCAACAAATGTCGCTGATTCCACTTGACCTATCAGTCATCGGGTTAATCATATACGACTAGCTGTCATTATTATTCATTTTCGTGCCACTTATGGCACCTGTCGAGGACTCCGAATTGTGTCTCATCAACGGAGGGAAATTTAAGTGAGGCCATAAATCCTTTTCAAGCCTCTCATCAGGGAACGTGACTCTCATCTCGAGATACAAAAGTATCTATATAGAAGAGAGTCTGTAGTCTGTTGGCTTGATAAATTAACGCTTAAAGCCATGGCTCAGACCCCGAACACACACAGAGGCTGCTTTTAATAACACAAATTGCAATCGAATCCAAAAAATAAAGTGAAACGAAAACAGAATGCGAAATGAGAACCCAGAGATGTTAACTCAATTTCCAGGGGGGTGGCTCATTCGATCGGGCCAACTTAAAGCATGCATATTTCAACCGAAACTCCCATTAAACATAAACAATTTCTGGCAGTAGACTACGACACTCCGGAGAGTTAAAGGAGAGCCGAAGTTAGACAAAGCCACAAATAGTAGGTGGAAATAAACAAGAGCTGGCATGTTTCTAATATAAAATAAAATACAAAAAGCACAGTAAATTTCAGGTGAAGGAAAAAAAAAGGATTAGCCTTTAACATTTTTACGAAAAATATTATTTAAGCTTAAATATTATTGCTATATTGATTTTGGAAGGTTTTTATTACTATTATGACTGATAAACTTGTTTCACTTTTTTTCTCATTTGCCATATTTAATCCGTTGTTCCATATTAAGCTATTTTATAATATCTTAAATTGATTTTTATACAGTTTCATATAACACTTTTATTGCTATTTTGACACAACAAGACCTATAGTTTTTCCTGAATGTAAGAGCCCAGGACAACTACAAATAGTTGCCTTGATCAAATAGCATTCACCGAACCGAACTATCCTCAGCTGGGCACCTGTGTGCAATGAAATCGAAATCAAAGCACATCCATCCTGCAAAATGGACAAACAATGGAATAGTTGGGCAAATGTAAATACTAACTGTAGGAGCCGAAATATATATCAATACCTGAACTAAGCAAAGTTTAACTACCTCTTTTTTGGAGGTGGGAGGGACACTTCAAGTGCGGGTCAACCGATTGCTGCCAAGTTTTCCACTTCATAAAGATCGGTATCGGAAAAGAGGGAAAATCCACAGGACGACTTGGAAAAAGGGAAAGGGAAAAGCAGGCAGCATGCCCGCAGGAGGCAACAAACATCTGCCTGGCTTAGTGGAAAACTGATTGACGCCATGTCTTTTGATTTCCCTCGTGTTTCAGGATTCACGCACTGTAGGAGAACGGTCGAAAGATGGGAGAAGAGGAGAGAAGAGGAAGTGAATCCTTTTTAGCAAGGACTCAGCCCATATGTGCGACACTCGATGTGGGCATCACTTGATGACCCGAAAGTGGGTCAATGGGTAGTCCTTTAATGGGAGGCAGCAAAAGAGTTTCAAACTTACATAATTGTCATTTAAGGGCTTAAGATTTAAATTTAAAAATACTACAAAAATCTATATAAATACTTAATAATTCTACCTTCGTAATCCTAATCAACATTATTTTTACATAAATAAACAAGCACATAAAAATTTAAACTAAAACAAATTCCAGCATTGTGCGAAATCAATAGCAATGTTGATTTAAAGTCAACAATTTCTGGTCCAATCTAATCCTAATCTGATTGCTAAGCTAAACTAATAAACTGATGAAATTTTCAATAAACATGATAGAAGTCCAGATAAAAGTCAACGAACAACTTGTTGCAGCTCGATTGCAATTTATGTGATGCAAATTCAATAAATTAGTCATCAATTGCAGGAACTGCTGCAGAATCAACAACTTTTCATATTGCAAATATTTGCCTAAATCCGAGACGATTCCAATTTGTAAAATGACAAAGCCCAAAGGGATATTCAGCGAAAAAGCGGAGCCATCTCCAGGATATTAACACTCTCTCCTCCTTTCCTGCACTTTCTCACTTCCTTAATGGATAATGTTAACTTCCGTCTAATTGCATTTGCATATTTTGATAATATTCCAAAAGGGAAATGAAAGTGGCAAATGCATTCTCTATCTGGAAAATACAACGTTTTAATGCGAATGAAAATTCGTGAAATTCAATGGGGAAAAACAGAAGGGGAAATGAAAATTCCTAAGCTGACAACGGAAATTTAATTGCATCGGGTGAAGAAATCCCGTTTAATTACGGTGATTAACTGAAATAATTTATTAGTTTTTGCTTAATTTGTGACATGTGCAAACAATTAGTGATTAAATCGAATGGCCAAAAGGAAGCAATAATAACTTTGACTAATTAGCTGTGTGGTGGTCTTAATTCGTGTCGAATAAATGGGCAAAATAATATGGAAAATTGCAAAAACAATTTATTTTTTGTGTATTTTTGTATTTAATCACAATGTTACGAACGTGTTTTAATTATATTAAATAGTTTTTTGGTGTTAAATTTTATAACTTGCTTTGGATTGAACTAATTGGACAAATTTGATATCTATACAATTTCAGGTATAAATAATTATCTGCCTAGTTCTCCATGAGGTTTAAGGCAAGTTTAAGTTTAATTTAAAGTAATTTCTTTGAGAATAATATATATTTTTTTAATTATTAATACAAGTATGTATTTTAATTTGTATTATTATTAACGGCCAAGGTAAAACGGCAAGTAAATTACATTTGATACAAGAATTTTACACTGTTAACTCTAACAGAATATTGATTATAGTGCTGCCATAATCATCTACATGGAAGGAAACAAACAGTAGCTATGATATAATATGTCTTAGATTTAAGTTATACTAAAAACATTTCAGTTTGAATAACCCCGAAAAAATATAAAATTTTATTAAAACTTAAAAAACACAACAAAAAAAGATGTACTTTTAAAATTTGTATAGACGTATAAAAAGGCTAGTTCAACATCACTGGCGGAAAAAACCTAACGCCTCAGCTGGCTCTGTTATACGCTGTCAGCACTGAAATTTACAACAAAAAGTATACATTTTTGCTTAGTATCGAAGATAGCAACTGTTTGTAAAACTCCTTAAATTATTTATTAATTATATTGTAAATCAAAGTAAAATGGCAGCAAAAGTAGCAAGCGGCACGAACAAGGTGTTCCAGAGCGTGAGTATTGGTGAATCATCAACGGACAGATGATGGAATAAAAAGTAACCTCACTTTGTGAGGTTCCGGTGGAACCTATACAAAAGGCATTTCAATTTTGATCAAACCTTGTCATCCATAAAAGAAGGGCTCGCTCCTTAGAATTTTATCGCTTAAACATAAATACATTACATATCAAATCCCACAATTAATATTTGATAAAAATGTCTGACCATCTGTTGTTCTTATCACCGTGGTAAACAGCTTCTAACAAAATTCCTTTTATTTCAGCACGATGATGTGCATATATCCTTTGAGGACCAACAGCGGATAAACCGGTTTGCCAAGCATAACGCCCGCATGGATGACTTCAAAGCCGAGCTGGAAATGAAGCGGAATGAATTGAAATCCGTCGAAGAAGCTCTGGAGGAGATTGAACTGTTCGACGAAGACGAGGATATACCTTTCCTCGTGGGCGAGGTCTTTCTCTCACACAAGCTGGAAAGAACCCAGGACTTGCTTAAGGAGACCAAGGATACGATTCTCAAAGAGATCGCCGGTATAGAAGCCAAGGCAAAAGTGATCAAGGCAGAAATGGACGAGCTGAAAGCTCATTTGTACCAACGTTTTGGAAGCAATATCTCTCTAGAGAGCGATGATTAATTAATGTGCATTTTCAACATTATAAAAATTATACTCCACTATTAATTTACACTCGCTAAAACAAACCGTATTTATATTAGAGCACTAGGAAGTAGATGATTAGGGCGATGATAACCAAGGTAACTATCCCTCCGCCAACAAAAATCCGACGATCTTCGACCAGCCGTCGCTCTATAAGTTTCATGGTGTGATTGGATAGACCCAAAGTACTGCCTATGGCCTGAATTCTCTTATGAGCTCCGCCCAGTGTCATTCGTTGGGAGATAAGGCTCTCGAGGATTCCGCTGCCAGAGGCTATCATATCGTCCACACCTCGATGGGCGTTACCCAGCTGGGTATGATGTTGTAGTTCGTAATCCAATTGCAGGCAGGTTTCTTCTGGTTGGGAACTATTCGCGGTAAATCTGTGATTTAGGAGCTGTTCTCTCTCCGATATCTCCTGCATTTTCCGCTGCCTGCGTTCCCTTGCCGTTTGCAGGGATGTCTGTAGGTGCCTCAGGTCATATTTCAGTTGATCCACCCGAAGTTTGGAACTTTGTCGCTGTGAAGGCGGCACTTTAAACAATAGCACATCCAATCGATCGCAGTTACTTTGTAAATGAGATAAACCATTAATATTATTGTTTTTAAAGTAACATTCATTAATAAACCTACGAATTTGCCTGGGTAATCTTTAGTTGAATTCCATTTTCCACGTCAAGGGATTCTTGGGGACTTAGTCGACTCAGCTGCTGGAAGTCCCGCTCGATATCCTTTACTGCATTGTTGGTCTGGTGATAGAGGCTGTCCATCTTCCTTACTCTATCGATTTAGCATTAATTCTTAGTCGGTGGATTGGCCAATTAATATTTCATCAGTGGGAATAAGTTTGTTTAAAAAGCTGACGCGTTAACATTGGACACAGTGTCATGTTAGTTAACGGCGCTGATAGCAGAGCAGCTGTCTGGTATTTTTGGTGAGACCATCATTCACTGTATGCTATGTCTTGAACAAAACGAACCAATTTCAGAATAGCTATGGATACTCTTCCAAAATAGTTGTTTCAGAGCCTATTTAATAAATTTTTAAAAAATTAATTTTAACAGAGCTGTTAATTAAAGTCGATAATAACTTACACTTAACAGATTCCTGGAATAAGGCCGTGTCAGAGTTAGAAAACGGTGGAAACTCAAAGAAAACTTTAGTGCGGTCAGTCTAAGCCTGAAACGCGTTAGGTACCGTTTTGTGGTATTTTACATTTAGCGTTAACCACAATGGCGAATACATCAAGTACCGGCGTTGGTAAGAAATAAAATAGATAAATTAACAATTTGGCACCTTGAAAATGCCACCCGCAATCGCCTGAAACCGTTGGCCATTTATTTATCGTATTTCCCGCTGGCCGGCGTCGATTTTTCCGTCGCAACGAGCCTGGAAAGCGGACCGCAATGTGTGTGTGTGTGAAAAACGGGCAAAAAAAGAAGACGAAAGCAAGGGCGAAAGACGAAAGCCGATAAAAGCGAAACGGGCGAATGGATATTTCTTGAGGACCACGCCGCTCTAGCAATTTTCGCTGGCCGCTTTTCCCTATTGGAAAAACTCCGTTGCAATTTCGCTTCGTGACTTGACATTTTCCGAAATATCGCCCCGCTCCACCCCTCTCTTTCTGTCTCTTTCTCCCATACACTCTTCTTCTTGCCTTCATACTTTTTAGTTTTTTTTTTATATTTTTGCACACTTGCGTTTTGCGTGCGTTTTACAAGCTGCCTTTCTTTTCTAATTAAATTAGCTGCAAATTACATTTGCTCGGATTGTTTTTGCAAATGCAGAAATTATGCTTTCTTCACTACCCCGCCGACACACCCTCCCCTCGCCCGTTCTTCGTTTTTAATATCTGTTCTTCGCACTTTTTTTTTACTTGTTCTCTGCACGAAAATGCGTGCAAAGTCACACGGGCGAAAACAAAAACAACACAAGACGCAGAGCGCAAAACAACAACAACACGTACCCATATGACCCAACACTGAGAGAAAATGACATTGAATTAGTTACAGAAGTAGTCAAAATTCAATAAGAAATCTAAAACTATACAGAAATTTTATAATTAAAGTAAGGTTGAATACTGAAAATAATATTAATATAAAAGCAAGAAAACTCAAAATCAAATGTGAAAATATTAACAATATTACCCAAAAAACATATCTTTTAAATGCAGTATTTTATATATTTTTATCTTTTGGTGCAAATGTTTTTTAAAAATTTTAAATATATTACAATTTGTCGTTCTTATAAGAAAGCTTTTAAAGTATATCCATATATATACATTCTTACGACAGTGACTAAGATTAATTGAAAATTAAATTATAAACTAATACTGTGAGTTAAGGAAATTGAAATCAGGCTGTCAATAAACTTAAATAATTACATTTTTCAATGAAGACCCTATTATGTCAGCGAACTCTCACCTTTACGCTTTTTACAATTTCAGTGGTGCCACGAAATTTCCGCTTACTGGAGGAGCTGGATCAGGGCCAGAAGGGCGTGGGCGATGGCACCATATCGTGGGGATTGGAGAACGACGACGACATGACGCTCACCTACTGGATCGGCATGATCATCGGTCCGCCTAGAGTAAGTTTCCATTCGGATTGAAGTTTTATATGGCCCATAACAGTGGCACTTTCCCCACTACGTCACTAGATAAGACCGATTTATCAGTTCTTTCGGTAGGATTATTGACACTATCGCTGGGGTTGCGTAAAGCCATGAATGTGGAACTCATTTTAAATCGTTTTAAGTATCTTTAAAGGGTTTTTATTTGCCTAAAGATTTGTTTAGGAAATGTTAATAGAATGTCCTTTTTACTACAGATAAGTTGTATTTTGTGAGCACTTATTTTCATATTTTTTAATCTATCTTAAGACCAATGATCTGTAAGTGATTATTCTTGATACACAATATATACAGATTGTTAGAATGCTAATTTATTCATACCTTAGCTAACTCATTTGGAAATTCTTTCCCTTTGTGTAAAATCCTCTAAGAAAATAGCTTTCCCCTTGAATTACTTCCGAAAACCGAAAAGAAAACTAAATTTGCATTTAATTTTTGTATAGTCTAGGAGTGTTGCGCGCGCCGCCGCATGAATCATTGAGGAGTTAGGGTGGTAGGGTATCCAAACAGAACCCTAACATGGTCTTAGCTGCAGTGTGGCGTCAGTGGGAAAGTAGAAAATTTAGGGTATTGGTTGCCTGACTGACTCATCGACACTCTGGCCGTAATTTCACACAGTATTTAGCGGATAATCAGTTGGCAACTTGTTAAATGTTAATTGGAAATTCTTTTGCCTTACAGACACCATTCGAGAATCGAATGTATTCACTAAAGATTGAGTGCGGCGAACGTTATCCGGATGAGCCACCGACGCTCAGGTTTTTAACTAAAGTAAACATTAACTGCATTAATCAGAACAATGGCGTGGTGAGTAAATCAAATTGAATGGCGTGTGTTAAGTAGAGAAACGAAATGCTAATGATTTATTGGAAAATTCCCACAGGTTGATCATAGATCAGTGCAGATGCTGGCCAGATGGAGTCGCGAATACACTATAAAAACGATGCTGCAGGAAATCCGTAGGATTATGACCATGAAAGAGAACCTGAAGCTGGCACAGCCGCCAGAAGGAAGCTGTTTTTAGTCGACAACATCCGTTAGCAACACCAGCAGCAGCTGCAGCAGCAACGATTGCAACTACAACGGGAGGAGCATTCACACCCAATAATAGCAGGAAAACCCCATCAGTCCAACAAGTCCAAGACCAAGAAACTGTCCACAATCGTGTGACAGAGATTGTGTGGCGGCTGCTCCTTTGAGTTGCATTCGGCGGCAGCGAATGATTATACTGAACGTAATAAAGATCGAGTGCGGTTATTGTGGCAAGAACAACAACCAAATGCAAGCTATACTATAAGTAAAGGGAACAGCAGCGAAAAATGCGATAGAAGCGTCACTATGAAAAGGTCGTCGTCGTCCCTTCCGTCATGAACTATGTCATCGTGTTTCGTTACTTTACTTCTACTTCAGTCCCAACAAAATAATAAAAACAAAACTTCTTAAATAAGAAATAAAACAAGTAAATGCCTATGAGAAAGATGCGAAAAATCATATAATTTGAACTCAACAAACGAAATCCGTAAACTAATCGAAAAGTAAAAGTAAAGAATGAAAATGATAAAGTTTAAACAAAGATCACAGCCGCGTTTTTTCAAATGAGAAGCGTAATTATTGTTTTTTGCCTATACTAAAAAATTTATTAATTATATACATAAAGCAAAATATATATATTAATTTAAATAAAACAACATGTCGAACAGATTTTTTGTAGACAGCGCGCCAGTACGCAAGATTTTTTATTAAAGAAGCAACTTTAGTTGATTTTTTGATTATATTTTTTTCAATATCTTCTTCCCGAATCGCTTGGGACGAGAGACGCGATTTATAATCATTGAAAAGTGGAAATTATAGATATATATAGAAACACACACACACACTAAGCCGATGAGGAAATCGTGCGGACAGAATGATGAACGATGATTAAAATAATACTTTAATTTAAGCTTCTAAATAAAACAATTAATCCAATAAAAAAAAAATGTGTAAAACTGAAGTGCAAACTTAGTAATTTATAAGGAGGATATTATTGAAAGTTTCCTATAAATTACGAAAGATCTTGCTCATGAGTTTTTAATGATCTCTAGTTTGAGGTTTTCTATTCAAGTTTACGGATTTTTCCTGTATCACCCACAAACACAGCCATTGATAAACAAAATCAAGGAACCTCAATAAATTGAAAATGGATGATGATTAATAGCGGGAAATTGGTTTGGAATTTAGAATTTGTTTTATATGGCGATGATAAACATCAGATTGACTCTAAGTTCATATATGAAAAAGAAAAAAAATTAAAAGAATGTATAAGAAATTCAAGTGGAGAGTACCAATAATTAAAGAACGAAATCTATAGGACTCAGTAAGGGCCTTAGAAAAACCAACTTAAATATCCCTTCTCCACCTCTCTGGAATGATCATACGTTAATCATTTCCGTTTATTTGTCAATTGTTTATTTTTTAAATACATAATTGAATTATCCATGCTATACACAATCAATGTTACATTATCCATCATTCATTTTGCTAGGCTCTGGTAGTTTCTTAAGCTTCAATCCCCCTCTCATTGAACTTTCCGATCTGATCTTTCTTTGGTATTTGGCATATACCCAAGATGTTATAGATTTAGCTAGATTTTTATTTGGATCGTATTGTTGGCTCTCGCAAATTATATAGTTATTTCTGTTTTTCGTGGAGAGAGAGAAGAACATTGACTTGGTGGTTGCGGATGCTGTTCTTTTGTGTGTTTGTTTGGTTTTGCTTAAAATTGATTTATCTTTATTAGTCGGTAAAGCCGCGATAACACTGCAATTCTTCACACCATCAAAATCAAATTCAAACATTCTACTTCTCCTTGGGCACGAACACGATCTTTCGCGACTTGAGCGATGACCACTTGTGTCGCTTAATGTAATACGAGATGACGGTCAGGAAGCCGAGGATGCCGATCACCTTGATCAACAGCTGCTTGCGATCGTCGTGCTCCGGCTCGGAGGTCCACTTCAGGAAAGTGGCCACATCCTTGGCCAGCTGGCTCTGCGTCGGCGGTGTGCCGTCCTCGTACTCAATGACCTGGAAAAATATTAAATATTTAAATAATCCTCAGGTTTTCCCTAGTAATTTAATAAACAACCCACCTCGTTGTACAACACCTGGGCCATGGAAATGGCACCACCCGGGAAGTACGGGTTGAAGTACTGACCCTCACGAAGGATCACTCCGGCAGGAGCTTCATGGTAGCCCGTCAGCAGGGAGAAGATATAATCCTCTCCGCCCTTGCGCGCCGACACAATGTAACTCAAATCCGGTGGGTAAGCACCGTTGTTGGCAGCACGGGCCGCCTCCTCGTTGGGATAAGGAGACGGGAAGTAGTCCGACAGCTTGCCAGGGCGAGTGTAGTAGTTGCCGGTATCATCGGGACCGTCCTTGACCTGTTTCGGATTTATTTGTTTAAATTAGAAACCATTTATATTGAGTATCTCCTTGAAGGACTCACCGTGATCTGCTCGGCTTCAGCCTTGGCCTCGGCCTCGGTGTGGCTGACACCAACCAGATTGCGGTAGGCAATGTATTGCATCGAGTGGCAGGCGGAGCACACCTGCTTGTACACCTCGTAGCCACGACGAACGCTGGAAGGAAAATAATAAAAATAGAGATTAATATCTGAAAAACAGGAATAGGAGGAACTAGCAGATCCGTATTGAGTTTTGTTTACTATTCCAGAGTGCCACAGAAGTATTATTCCAACTGAATTCCAACTAGAAATCCATTAAAATCCAGTTGATTACAATTCCTGTGATATTCCGGTAGCTCAAACTCTCAACAATCCTCTTTTATACCTTACCTCTGGTGATCCAAGGCGTCGAAGAGGCCCTTGTGGTTCCAGAGTTGTGCGGGGGAGTGCACCTCACCGCCGGAGGCCTGCACGGATTGCTCCAGGGCGAAGAGAAGGGCACCGACTCCGCCGGTAATCGCTCCCACGGCTCCGATCAGCTGTTTGCCGCACACACAAACACACACACACGTACACCCGCGCACACAGAGTCACCGAGAAGCAAACGCGTTTTGAGGTTAGGGCCGTTCGGGTATTATGAAATGCCAAGTGGAGAATCTCAGAGATTCCTGACTTGCCGACTTACCTTCTTGTTGTTACTTGCCCAACTTCCGGCGGTGGAGAGGTTCTTAGCCTGCAAGGAGAGAAGATACGATTAGAATCTCTCGGTCGACCAAGGAGAGTACGAATTTTTGCACGGAGTTACATAATTGGGTTGTTCAGTTCGTATCTATGCATTGGGCTACCCATAAGATTAGGATTTCTCATTGTACTTCACTATAACATTTCTTTTCAAACATTTAACTTGATCTTTAATCCCATGAAGTGTTATTATCTGATGTTTTTCTCCAATTGACATGACATTTTCGAGATGCCGTGGTGGATGGTCCTAGGGAAAATTTCGATCCGTTCGCTTGCGAGTTTTTACCTGCTGGAGGTTGAAAGCTGGCGCGGATTTCAGCATCCTCAAGCCATGGAATCTTCGTAATGTCGCTGCCATGGTGGCCGGAGTTTTAATTTCTGCGTCGTCTGGTCGTGTAAAGGAAACTCTGCGGGCAGCCAATCGCCAATCGAATCTTTCAGTTCCACTGGCACAACGTCTTCCTCTTCTTCGGAACTCTCTCGCGGAGGTGGTGGGCAGATGTTTACTCGCCGCTCTCAGTGGAAACTCGTTGATTTCGGAGGGTTCATCGTTGAGGGCGATAGTTGGTATTTTTAATATAATTTTTTTTTATTTTTTAAATATTTTTAAATTTAGTTAATAATAATAACAACTGTTGAAGTTATCATAATAAAAACATTTTTTTAGTAATCCAATCCAATTGGAACCACTTGTTGATTTTATTTTTTAAATTGGGAACCACTTGAGGATATCAAAGTAAAAATTTCCAAAACAACTGTAAAAAAACCGCGTAAAAAAGCTTAGCATAAGTTTGGGAGCAATCCACAATATTTTTATATATTGATTTCTTCATATTCTAAGTTTTTTAAAGTTATTTTTTATTTTAAAATTCTAGAAAAAATAAAGATAATTTTTTTTTATAACAATTATTTAATATATATTATTAAAACAATTATTTTTTTGTTTCAAATATATATGAATCTAAGTTTTTGAAAAATGTATACCCCAGAAATATTTTATTTTATAAACCTATTTGATTTTACATTTTATGACTTTAAAAACTTTTTAATAAACTTTCAACAAATAAAAACCTTTTTGAAATCTTTAACATTAGTATTTTTCCAATTGGGAGTTGCAATCGATGAAGACCTTTTCCCGCTGATCTGGCAGCCCTCTATCTAGTTATTTCGCACTCCCCCACTTATCGATAACAGCTGACTATCCGTCGCTTAATCATTCGCAAAAAAAAAACCTAGCAACGCATAAACAAATGCGAAGAAAAACCCCAAATATCGATTTCCACTAAGTGCGGTCAGCGCAAAAAGTGGTTAATAGAAGTGACTAGATAAGGAATCAAGCGGAGGACCTGCAGGATCTTCAACAAAATGCCGCAGGACGAGGGAAATTCAGGAACGGCTGCCCAGCTCGATGACGAAATCGAGAATGTGCGTGTGGTGGTGCGAACCCGTCCCATGGATAAAAATGAGCTGTCCACCGGAGCTCTAAGTGCCATTTCCGTGGATAAACTCAACCGGGCCATAACCGTGATGAAGCCCAATGCCACGGCCAATGAACCACCGAAAACCTATTATTTTGACAATGTTTTCGATGGCGGCTCCAATCAGATGGATCTCTATGTGGACACCGCTCGTCCAATTGTGGATAAGGTCCTCGAGGGCTATAATGGCACTATTCTGGCCTATGGACAAACGGGAACCGGAAAAACCTACACCATGTCCGGAAATCCTGATTCACCACAAACAAAGGGCATAATTCCCAATGCATTTGCCCATATCTTTGGGCATATTGCCAAGGCCAAGGAGAACCAGAAGTTCCTGGTGCGAGTCAGCTATATGGAGATATATAACGAAGAGGTGCGGGATCTGCTGGGCAAGGATGTGGGAAAGAGTCTGGAAGTTAAGGAACGCCCTGATATCGGAGTCTTTGTCAAGGATCTCAGTGGTTATGTGGTGCACAATGCCGATGATCTGGAGAACATAATGCGATTGGGAAATAAAAATCGAGCTGTGGGAGCTACCAAAATGAACCAGGAGAGTTCCCGATCCCATGCCATTTTCTCGATAACCGTAGAGCGAAGTGAACTGGGCGAAGGTGGTGTCCAGCATGTGAGGATGGGTAAACTACAGCTGGTGGATCTTGCCGGTTCCGAAAGGCAGTCGAAAACCCAGGCCAGTGGACAGAGACTTAAAGAAGCTACCAAAATTAATCTTTCGCTTTCGGTGCTGGGAAATGTCATAAGTGCTTTGGTGGATGGAAAGAGCACTCACATCCCCTACAGAAACTCCAAGCTAACCCGACTCCTTCAGGACTCCCTGGGAGGTAACTCCAAGACCGTGATGTGTGCCACTATTAGTCCAGCGGATAGCAACTATATGGAAACTATATCCACACTGCGCTATGCTAGTCGTGCTAAGAATATCCAAAATCGCATGCACATCAATGAGGAGCCCAAGGATGCTTTGCTGCGTCACTTTCAGGAGGAGATTGCTCGTTTGCGAAAGCAGTTGGAAGAGGGCAGCAGTCTGGAGGAGGAGCCGCCAAGTTCCGAGGAAGAGGAGGACACAGCCGATGACGAGCTGGAGGCTCCCCTGGAGATCGAAATGGAGTCTTCTACAGTCCAAGCTGTGGAGAAGAAACCAAAGAAGAAGCGGGAGAAAACCGATGCCGAGAAGGAGGAACTAGCTCAGCGAAAGAACGAACATCAGAAGGAAATCGAACATGCTAAGACGGAACAAGAAACGCTTCGTAATAAACTGGTCTCCTTGGAAGGCAAAATCCTGGTTGGCGGGGAGAATCTTCTAGAGAAAGCCCAAACCCAAGAGATGCTACTAGAGCAATCTATTGCTGAGCTGGAAAAACATGAAAAATCCGAGGAGGCACTCAAGCAAACCCTACAGCAGAAGGCCACCGAAAGGATTGACATTGAAGAGCGTTATTCCACGCTCCAAGATGCAAGCACTGGCATTACCAAGAAGATCCATCGTGTGATGCAGATGCTGATGGGTGTCAAGTCGGAACTGGCTGACCAACAGCAGGAGCACCAGCGCGAGAAGGAGGGAATTTATGAGAACATCAGGAGCCTGTCCAGGGAACTAGCTTTATGCGAGTTGGTATTAAATTCCTATGTGCCCAAGGAGTACCAGTCGATGATTAATCAGTATACCCACTGGAACGAGGACATTGGGGAATGGCAACTAAAATGTGTGGCCTATACGGGCAACAATATGAGAAAACACATCTCGGCTCACAAGACCAGTGGCAAGGAACCTGATTTCCTAGACCTTTCGCATGTTTATCTCAGCTACAACACCGATGGAGTTTCCAATCCCCTGCGCTCGAAGTCGGCAAGACCAAGGACATCGGGGGTTCCCAGACCCACAACCGCCAGGCGATATTGAAGAGGCATTCCTGCATGTCTAGTTTTGGCTTCTCCTGCTAATCCTGATTTTCCCCACAGCCTCAAGTTTCATTTTCTCAGCGAATTTCCTTTTTGTTAGACCATCGTTTTTGTTGATTTATTGTTTAGGACATACTTTTTAGGTTGAACAACGGTGCAATACATTTACAACTGTGTGTGTAATTTTAATTTTTAACTTATACTTATTTTATAATGCTTATAACTAAGTAGTAACAAGATTTTACTCGAATAGGCACAAACAAGGTATTATTGATGTGCTCTTGGCTTTTAAATAAAATAATGATACTCACGAAAAACTTATGAAAATGTCTTTTTGTTGGAGATATTTGGTAAACTGCACTTATTCTTTGTTATTTAAAGAAATTGTTTTTTTAATATTAATTTTAATGTTTTTGTTATGGAATTTGGTGAACAGCTGAAAAGCAGACTACGAACTAATTCCATCCCCTTGCTGGACAAAACTGAAATTTGGCTGGCTTTGACACAACTGGTTCCATAGTGTAGCGGTTATCACGTCTGCTTTACACGCAGAAGGTCTCCGGTTCGATCCCGGATGGAACCAGGTGGATAAATACTTTTTTTTAAAGAATTATTTATTTTATAATTCTGCTTTATGATACAATTTTAGAAATGTGTACAATCCTAACCCGGTTATAAAGAATTCTATTCGAAACATCGTTTCATTTCATATTTAAAGAACGTTTATACTAATACTTTTGCTTTAAGCGTTAAATAGTTACAGTTTTTGTTGAAATTTCGTATAGTTTCGGAAAAGTAAAAAAGTTTTGTTAAAAAACAAATTTAAAAAAAATTTACTTTCCTTCTGGTTCCATCCGGGATCGAACCGGAGACCTTCTGCGTGTAAAGCAGACGTGATAACCGCTACACTATGGAACCAGCTGACAGTCATGTGGCAAAATTCTAATTCGAAATATCTCGGAAAAAGGTTCTGAAACACAACGGGTATTTGGATTTTAAAGAATGTTAAAATCTGGGTTTCTGGCGATTAAAAATGGAAATAAGCCGAAGAATGCGAAAGCAGAAAATGTGCTGATAATCCCGAGCAAATTCTCGAGATCGAGCCATAAATAATAATTTCATAAATTACAAGTCCTTCAAGTCTTCTTAATTTTATTTTGTTCAACTGCCAGCCATTCGTTTCGTTAAAATGCCTTCCGTTCAGGTGTTATTTCGATAACGGATTACTCATCCCACCTGCAGGGGATGCGATTGTTTGTTCAGGTAAGTCTGCGATAAGAAGTCCAAACTGTACAATTTCCTCCTATTTATCCACGACTTTGTGCGAATTTCTACGCCTGTCACCTGTATTTTAGGGTACCCAAATTAATCTGGATGAAAGCATTTCCGCCATATCACTTTGGCTCTTATCGCCGCACGTTTTGTTTGCCCATTTGGCAGAGAGTTGCGCTTTGAGGGGCGGAGTTCCATTCGAAAAACCGATAGCTGAATAGCCGTAAGACGTCACGAATAACTGTTCAATTTACATATGCACATGAAATCAATTCGCCAAGTGCGAGAGAGAATTCCGTTGCCAGGTCGAAAAGATCGGAGTAAAAAAAATTAGGGAGAGCTATCGCGAGCAAGGTGAGATTACTCACTCGCCGGCTGACAATTGAGTGGAAAATGGAATTTAAACACTAAGCTACAAGGGAAATGAGATTACATTTCTTATAAGAAGATATTTGCCAAAAACTGAAACGAACTCTTTAGGTTAGACATTGTTAAGTAAAATACTAAGACTAAAATATTTGTTTCTATTACTATCATATTTTATTTCATAAATTAAATGTTGTAACACCTACATTATTATCATTACCTTATCTTTATGCTTGACATTCTCAAAATAATTAAAAATGTAGAGCGTTTTTGTTGTGTAGTGTAGTTGAGTGGTTGCTCTCGCACTTTCTGCGGACAGACCGAGTCGATAACCGCCCTCTTCCACCGAGTTGAGTGAAAACCCAGTAAGTCAGACAGGCCGATCGTAAAACTCTTCGTCCGCAGGCCCACAATATCAGTCTCTCCGGTGCGCATCGTCGAAACGGAAGGAAAATCGTTTTTAATTCCCTGTGATCTGTGTTTCGTGTTGAACTCGAGTTTTTATTTCGTTGTTATCTTTTCAATTTCACTTGAATGTGCAATTGCCGACGCTAAAAATACGTACTACAAACAAGAAATAAAGAGTATCGTCTGACGCTCAGTTTAAATAATATAAAATAAAAGAAAAACGCCACGTTCTCGCGTTCTAAAAAACTCTCCCATAAAAAAACACTCAAACAGCACATTACATATATCCGACCACGCTGTATAATTAGTTACTTGCCGCTGATATTTCAAATAAGCCGCATAGCAACAATAATACCAAACATTTCAATGATCTGAAGTGACACAACTTTTTTTTAATCGAAATAAACGTGCGTGTTGTTCTCAAGAGCCGCTAATAAACCAATCTTTATAGAGAGTGAAATCCGGAAAAATTTTTATACACCCAACTCAGTGCGTTTCCAATGTAGCCCTTCATGGATAATTAACACGAAAGCGTTGTGTGACTATATAGCAAAATCGTGTTAAAGCTAAATTTCGCAGTGGCTAAAAGCGATCCAACAAATAGTGCCCCTCAATCATATCAACACCCCTGCGAATTTCTCTCATCTGTCACCGCGGAATTTGCCTGAGTCACGAGCCATTTCAATTTTCCGGTGAGTTGTCCTCGCTCTCGATCTCATTCTGAAACCGAATCGGTAGAAGAGTGCTGAACTCTCGGGTGTTAAGTGTTAACTGTTAGTCGAAACAGTTCCATTGTATCATTATTGACCTCGAAATGCCATGGCAAAAAATCAGGAACGCGTCGCAATATCTGTTTACCGACAAAAATAGGGTCAACATATTGCGATTGACTGGGTTTTTTTTTTTGTTGTCAATCAATGGGAAGGACGAGGTGTGTTTAGGTATGGGGGATTGAGAGATGAGACGTAATAGGGGTGGCTGTCCTTTGAGTGACTTTTGTTTAACCACCATAGGGTGCTGTCTCAGAGGTTTTCCATTTTAATACAGTTGAAAAAAGAAAAAGTTACCTCTTACAAAAGTATTTTCAAGCTAAAAAATGCAATTCATACTTTTAATTAGTAAGTAATTCAAATGACTAACACTTTGCACTTCACACTTCTTGATTTTATTGACTTTTGATCATACGAGTTTATTAAAAATAGATAGTGTGAGACATCAAAAAATATATTTCAAATCTCTGTGGGAAAATTTTAAATAATTTTTCAGTTTTATGTTGTCCAAAATAAAATGTCTAGTTTTCAAAATATTTCTCATTCTAAAATTAAAATGTAGAGCGCCATTAAATTGTCGTTTTTAAAGAATTTGTTTTTTTATTAAGTTGTTTTGTCGTTTTTTCTCATATATATTTCTCATTAATTTTCAAAATATTTTTAATGCACAAACTCTTATCGCCATGTTAAGAGCTTTTCAGCATTAATTTTTTATAGTTTCCGGAACAGGATTTCTTTAAAAAGTTATAAATTATATGCGATTTTTAATGATCTTTCATAATAATTTCATTAGCCCAGCACTCTTATCTAAGTTCATAGGGGAAATACCCATGGCGTCGCCTATATTTAGCACATGTGGTCTCTTCAAAACCACTGATTAAGTTCCGCGAATGACTTCGCTATCGCTTATCGGCTAGACTTTACCCACAAGTTGAGTCATCCATTAAATAACAAAAATTATATATAAATGGTATCAGAATCGTAACGGAATTGTTGTAGCAGATCACATGAGTGTCGGGCAGATCGTTGACATGGGTTAAGACCTAGTAAACAGTTATCCACGCGATCTATTTGCTGAACTTCTAGTAGAAGTTTGCCAAATAAACATGTCATATAAAAAGACAGACATAGGGCAGCCAAAAATACATCGTTCTTGACGTATTTACGTAGATTGTCCGACCGTTTTAGTGCCTTTTCCGCTGAAAACATCAACATTATCTTCTCGAGATAAAACTTTTTGCACGAGATCAGATCTGGCTACTCCAAACCCATCAAAATCTGTGTCAGTTTAGTTCCAGCTTCATCCCTGAACAGTTCGTTTTAGCCAATAAGCAAAGTTTAAAACAAGTTCATTGAAAAGTAAACCTCGGCAATATGAAAACCTTGCGTACAAGTACGTTTTGGTTCGCTTAAACAAAAGTAAGAGTTCAACCTTAAAAGCCAATGGCCTAGAATACAAACTCCAAGAAAAAAAAACATTAAAAAAACGCCTCAAATTACCTTAAAAAAAAAGAAACGATCGCCGAGGAGCCAGGGGTAAATTTTTGCTGCCTAGCAACAAGTTTTCGTCTCTGTTCCACTGCGCAGGCGCGGCGTTTTTCAATGAATGTTCTTTCCAGTCTCTTCGTCTTGAAAAAACAAATAAAAGGCAATAAAAACTATTAAAGATAGAAGGGGGCAGGTCTTTCCGAGAAGTTGCCCGGCGGACTGGCATCTCCTGCTTACATTCTCATATTCCCACAGCCCCAGACAAATGAGGTCAAAATCCTTGAGGTTCTTGTCCTTACTGGCTTGGTATACAGTGGAGACTCTATAACTATAACTAAGCTTTTAGAACATACAAATATAAAAGAACGCTTTTCTTTCATTATATTCCTTATTGGAAGAGTTTTAAAAGGTTTTCATTTCACAGCTAAGAACATATAACCTATAATAATATTACAGTAATATTTGGAGAAACTTCAATTTATAGAATAAAGACTGTATGAGAGGCCGTGCCTGGAATGCAGACACCCCAAGAAGAAGAACAGGAAAGAAGAGAGAGATGAATCAGTATGAATAAAGAGGCAATACATTAACAGGCTGTTTAGGCTCTTCTTCTAAGTTCCCTTTACTCTTACATACAGCTCACCAAGAGCTTTGATATTGACCGACAATTGTCAATAAAATTGCTTAGCGAAATACAAAGAGATCAAGATTAATCAAGGTTATCCCCCGCCATTCGATTTACCCTCTAGTTATGTAAATGTCTGTGTATTTTATGCTGAAGCAAACTTGTCGCCATTTCAATTCATTTCAATTGAGAGCAAGCCCCGTCAAGAAGAATTTTTGATTGACCCCAAAAAACAGACTCTTATCAATTTGTTGAGCGAAGAAAGTGAAATGCACTAGAAAGCCTCGAAAGAGATGGAAAAGCAGACAGCGAGTGAGAGAGAGATGAAGCTGAGTGCTCTACAATTTTCATGGGAAAACCATTTTCAATTGCGCACTGCCAAGCGGCTCAATTAAATGTCAATTTCAATTGTAAAACTGTAGCCAAGCGGAAACTCGATTGCCTGTCAGTTAGCAGCTTGCATGGACAAGTGCATAATGCGCAAATAAATCAGCCATAAAGGCCATAAATAAATCTGACCAAAGAAAACTTTAACCCAAGACCTCACGTTCTCCGACCTCCGATTGCACTTCTTCGGCAGATATAGCGCTGCATGGCTGTTTATATAGAGCATATAACACCTGTCAATCCGAAGTGAACCAAACAAAACCGAACCTCTTCCTCTAAAATGGCGGCCAAGTTCAATAGAAATTTTGAACGCCAAAAGACGAGGCGTTGCAAGAAGAAGATCTAGCGGGTTTTCCCAACTTTTAAATACTCAGTTCTATGATTATCCTAATTTTGTTTTCATAAATCGAAAATATTGAATTTAATCTGCATATAAATCGGGGGAATTTCCCAGCATTTCAATATATAATCTATATATTGACAGCTAAAGCAATTTATAAAAAGTCATATAAATTCCTCAAAAATTTCCATTTCATATTAAGACCTATATTTAGAACCAACTGTGATAATCGCTAGTGTCAAGCCTTAAAATATAGAAGTACTATGACATCTTACTAATTCATTTAATTAAGAAGATCAAGGTAATTTCTCTGACTTATCAAATAAGATAGGAAATGGCCACCTTCATAAGGAATACCACATACCCGTGAACTTTTCGGCTAGCGGGTATGAAAATTTTCGCACGATTTTCCCGCCTTCGTCGAGTGGCTAGAAAAACCCGAGACCCGAAAGACAAAAAGCCGAATGTTGAAAAATCATCGCCAGTTTCGGTGGCAACGTCAAGGCATTCACACGATCCAAAACAGAAACAGAAGCGATCGGGCTAAGAGTTTGACGCAAAGGAGATTCCGCTGTATCTTTGAGATACTTATTCAGTGCAGATTTTTCCGGTTTACGAGGCATTAAAAACAATTTTAACACAAATTAAGTCGCAGTCTGAACAAATTTCCAGATAATTGCAGTTAATTTGAAAGCAAAATAGATTTTGGTAAGTGACTTCTCGAAAAAGGTAAACGAACTTATCAGCCGTGGGATTTTGTATAATAACCGGTTACTGTTGCATCAGAATTAGTGAACTGATTAATCTTAGAAAGCTTTCAAGAATTATAATATAATGTTTAGATTTTGTTGCCATTGACATTTAGACAATGACAATGAACTACGCATCGGGAAAGGGAAAACAATTTGGGAATTAAGTAAAATATCAAAATAAATCAAAAACCTCCTAGAAAGCTTAATAAATTAGCTGCCATATAATGAGGACCTTATATAAAGCCAAACCTTTGAAAAGAGTGTAATATTCACAGGAAGTTATATCATTAACTTATATCATTGGTTCGATAAATCGTTTTCCTCTCCTGGGAACCCAAAGTGAATACACAACCATTGGGGACAATGAAATCGCTTTTAATATGCCTGATTATTCACGAATTCGCAGTGATCGCAAATTATTAACATTCTATTCTTCTATGCCGATTTCATTCCCTACGTATTAGCATATACTAATTAAGAATTTTCCGCACCAGCCCCTAGCTAATTTAAAATACATACATTTCTTGCCATTTTTAATCTGATTAAGTCAGCAGACTAAGCGTATCATTCACAGCTCAGTTGCAATCAGCTGGATGAGTCGTTAGCATCTCGATTATCATTCGATTGGAGCGTGTTGAATCCGATCAGCTGAGTTGTAGTATCTAATGAAATGCCTTGTCAACGCTCAGTCCAGACGATCACAGTAAATTCTTCTTATTCTCATATTGAATAACCTGTCTCGTCCACGTGTGGACCATAGAAATTCTGTCCGGATCTTTAGATCTCCCCCAGTCTCAGACGTCGCGACGCGGCGCTTGGTGTTTTGTCTGTCTGTCTGTCAGTAGTCTAAACACTGGACAAGGGCTCCATTTTGAAAATGTGCAATCCCCACAAAAGATAAAGTATCTGCACTGAGGAAAATTATATTTAAATATAAGTATGATCAAAGGTATAAGCCTCTTAAAACTGCAGAAAGAAGTTTAATGAAAATATTCCTTAAAAACATTAATTTCAAGCTTACAACTTAAAGACTTAATATCTTAACTTAAATTTCATATAAATTTTCGCTCAGTGTATGCCTTCCGCAGTGCGGCGCTGTCTGGCATTACAAAACAGGCGCATTTGATGTGCTGACTTCCAACTTAGTTGCCCAGGCCTCTCAGTTTACACGACACTCACTCCAGACTTTTGGCTCGGACATGGACATGGGGCTTATCAAAATCGGAGGCGTTGTCAACTGGATAGCGGCGCGTGGCATCGGCCAAGTTAGCAGTTTTCGCATTACCTCAATCGAATGTCAACCCGACGAAAATAATGCAACGTAGACGGTTCGTGGGCATTCATTGAAGGTAGTAAATTGAGCGATTCCCATAAACTTAAGCATTTCTCTTGGAATTATTTCCTGGATCACTCACGTGGCACGTTTAAAAATCCATGGCCCCCCCTCTAGTTTCTACATAATGCCACATGTGGCGTTTAAAATTTCCCCCAAAAGATTATGAATTTGTTGGGCAAATATATTTATTGCAGAGCTTGTAGGTTCGCTACAAGTGTTTACTTAGCTTGTCTATTCCAAATGAATGAACAATAGAAAATACGTCTAGCCATCAAAAGTTTCCATTACCAATGGAAAATCAATATTAATCAAGCAAATAATTGGAAATAATATACAACATTTTTAAAGGTTTTAAGAAATTTTTGGAATATTTTTGCGATTTTTTTTTTGTTTTTATTAAAAAGTATATTATGGAGTATGTGGGTTGATTTCGTGTGTTTATTTTGTTCATAAATTTAAGAATCAATGTGGGTTGGAAATATTTTCTAGTAGCTATTAACTTGATGAGTTCTTAAATTTCATATTAATGTGTATTTATCACTTTTAAAATCATTACGGGCTGGGGTTTTTTCCAGTAAATGGCTAGACTTTATGATTTATCTTATCGGACTGAACTATATAGAGTTCTGCTGATTGAACTTACGTTCTTAATATGCCAAAAGCTAGACATGCATATCTAAATATTTAGCTAATAAATATGCTGACAATCTTATCAATATTTTTTCACTTGGCGACAGCGAAAGTTAAGCCCGATTTGGGTCTGGCATGTGTAAATTATTTACCCCTGACTAAAGTTTGATTGATCAACTGACAAAACGGCTGTAAATACATATGATAATTTTGTCAGGGCTATGAAAACAGTGTCACTATCTAGTTCAGTAGCGTATGTATATAAAGATATATACTTTATATGTTTCTAAAAAAAAAGAAAAACAAAACAACTTTGTTTGCTTAGTGATAATGATAATAGCGTTAATCGAGTTAAGTGAGTTAAATGCGCTGCAAAGACGTCAGTGGGATCTATTTTAGAGCCTAAGTTTGTTTTTAGCCTTCCCGACATTCTGTTAATTCCCTACGTCAGTTGAAGTTTTCTTCGAACTTGTCAGTTAATTGATATACATTTATTGACAGCCTGGTTGAGGGTTGCAGCCTTCCAGGAGGGCAAGTCAATTAAGTTCTGCTATGGATTACCTTTAATATGTTTAAAAATATAAACTTTTTTCATTGATGGCATCGATTGATGTCTTGAGGCTGACTCTTTTCTCTTTCAGCTTGCTGGCTGTTTATTTTCACATCGAACTGAAATGGAAATGAGTGAAATGAAATAATTTCCTTTGCTACTTGTGATTTTTTTTACGTATTTGCAATTTAATTGTTTACTTTAAGCCTTGAACGTCAATGTGTTCAGTTGCACGCCCACTGATTAGTCACAGTTCCAGAAAACTTACTTTATTTAGGGGTTTCCAAGCAGGTAAATTAGAATGATTTGCTTGGAAGTTAATTTATTTTAGTTAGAAAGTGTTGAAAATATATCAAGCAATGCTTAAAGTATGTAGTTGCCAAGTTATTAAAGTTGTCATAACAAAAAAAAGCAACTAAAAAGCCAGCCTGACATCTCAGTTAAATACTTGGAAATGGAATTATTGCTGTTTCTTTAACAACTCAATGGCATAACTTTCATACTTCATTAAAACCTCGTCGTATGCCATATCAATTAAGTGCTTTGCCATATAAAAAAATTCCAAGATTATTAATCAAGATTAAAACGATTAAGGGCTATGACAACTACCACTACGAGTAATTACTAGATAAGATCATTAGAATATGGATATAGTCATTGATAGGTCAATGTGAAACCCATATAAGCTTTCCAAGAAATCAATTACGAACTTCCAGTACTCCAACAAAGACCACCAGCCAATTAGCGTTCATATATCATATCGTATATCCAGTAATTGCCATGATCAACATTTTATGACAAATAAGCCAATAATAATAAGCGCGTGCGCCTGCTCAGCGATGTCCAATCGAAGCCAAAATAAACAAAGACTCCCCAGACTCCTTTCGCTATATATGCTATATATATATACGATTATATGTCGGCAGAAATCAGACAAATCACGAGACTTGCCATCATTTGAATAAATAAACAACAAAACGAATTAATAAAACGTTGACCGAAAGTCTGTTAAAATGTTTAAGTTAAAGGCGCCTTTTAAATATAGATATTCCAGAATTAAACTAAACAAAAAATTTATATCTTTTTCTTGCAGTTCTTCAAATGGGTTGACTTGTGATATTGCAGCTTCCTGGACCCGGGAAACAAAAGGTGAGAATTGTTAATAAATTCAAGTCAAATACTAATCTAATTTTGTTGCCATAAATATTTGCGTTTATAACATTAAGACCATCGGAATTATAGAATACATTTAGTATACAATCAGGGAAAACAATCTAGGAATACAGCACATTCGATATAAATGTTTAATTATATGAGCCTGCTGACTGATTGATGTTAATACCAACCAGATTTGTTCAAAAAATTTGCAAAGAAAACACAATTTTCCGATACTTTTGATACGAGTTGTGGAATTTGTTCTCCACGTGCCGAATGTACACAATCATATTGTTTACCCACCGTTTAGTATACAGATTTAGTTTGGAATTTCTGAATAGAATTTTCAATTTACATCACAGATTGAGCAATAAACTTCTGGCATTGGCTTTGAAATTGTAATTGCAAAAGGCAATTTGGTTTTTGTAATCATAATTCTGTTTATTAATTAACTAAGGACAAACCTCAAGACAAGCTAAATAAACTGATTGAAAGTTTTCCACTGTTTCTATTTTAGAGGCTTATTTTTATTATGTACGAGTAGATTTTTGTTTGAGATCTGCAAAATAGGTAACAGGTGAGCACCTGCTTATCTTTTTTAGCACACTCTTAAAATTTCTCTGGCTGCTGTTTTGGCCATAAAGCAATTTAGGCACTCGAGTACTTTTCTAGCCATAAAATTAATTTATTAGTTTTACAAATGCTTAAATTTGTTTACCTCTCCCTCTCTGGAAAGGAATTTCCTTTAGCCAAAAGTAGCGAAAGTGTAGAATAAACATTTTTTTGGCGATTATCAGATCTTCAGGGAAAGTGTGTAAAATGAAAATGGAAAATGGTTCAATGGCGTATCATTGGAAGATTCCGGTACAGGTTATTATATTTAATGAGCATTCAGTAATGAAAGGAAAAATCATGGAAGTTTTTGTTTATTTTTGTTAGTTATTGAGTAAATATTTACACTGATGAATGGCTGTTTGATGGCATAAATAAATATTCCATCAAGACGTCATATCTCTTGATATATGATCGATGTTTTTGCTTAGTTTATAATATATCAATTTGAATTTTGATTTTACAGGGATACAACTTGAACCTCAAAAGACATAGCCAAGTTCCATAAAAACAAAATAGAAATTCATCGCTAAACCACCACCGAAATCATTTAAAGTCAATAGTTAGTATAAATAACTATCTGGATACCGTTGGAATCTCTGCTTGAAAGCAGCGCAACACCCATGAACCACTCGGCCAAGGCGCTCAACAGCGTGGCCACCAAGATCAGCACCTTCTGCTCCTCCAGCACCTGCACCATCCAACCACAGAACCACCTGCACACTGGCCACCTGATTGCCCAACGTCTTGGACACTCCTACGCGGCTCGTGCCGATCACAATTATTTGGGATAAAATCTATCAGAAAAAAAGGGAATCTTAAATTTGGAATACTGATTCTTGGATCGATTTTTGCGGAAACATCTTTCTTTTTCGAATCGTAGCAGCTTCAAAACGGCCGGCACAATGTTGAAAGTCGTTGGTGCATCGTGGCAAAAAACGCGGATAGGGACCTACATCTTAATCGGTGCTGGTCTCTTGGTCATCGGAGCCTTCTTCATTGGCTACATGGAGCGGCCGGAGTATGATGGCACCTACTGTGCTACTGCTCTGTGGACGAAGCAGGTTGGCTTCCAAATTGAAAACTGGAAGCAGCAGAACGATCTGGTCAACATTCCCACGGGTGTTGGCAGGATTTGCTACAAGGATTCGGTTTATGAGAATGGGTAGGTGTTAGTTCTTCTTTAAATAAGATTTTATGATCCTTAAGCTTTAAATTATAAATTAATTTATATTTTTATTTTCTAGTTGGGCTCAAATCGAGGTGGAGACACAAAGAACATATCCAGATTGGGTTCAGGCCTATGCAGCTGGCATGCTAGAGGGTTCGCTGACCTGGAGGAACATCTACAATCAGTGGTCAAAGTAAGTTAAGCTAATATACTTTCTAAACTTAAAGATTTTAATATATATTTTAACATTTCCAGTACCATTTCCTCTTCCTGTGAGCGAGATGAAAGCACCCAGAAGTTCTGCGGCTGGCTGAGGGAGCTCTTGACCTCCAACTACGATCGCTTGAAGAGGCAGACTGAAAAGGCTGAGAATGATCACTATTGGCATCAATTGCATTTGTTTATCACCCAGTTGGAGGGACTGGAAACTGGTTACAAGCGCGGAGCAACTCGAGCTCGTTCCGATTTGGAGGAGGAGATACCATTTTCCGATTTCCTGCTGATGAACGCCGCAGCCGATATTCAGGATCTGAAGATTTACTACGAGAACTATGTGCTGCCCAATAATACGGAACACACTGAGGAATCAGGAACCGATCAGCCAAAGAACTTCTTCTTGCCAAGCGCTTCCATGTTGACGAAGATTGTCCAGCAAGATGATACACTTCAGTTGCTTTTTGGACACAGCACGGCAGGGAGTTATTCCTCCATGTTGAGGATCCAGAAACGCTACAAGTTCCATTACCATTTCTCACCAAAGTTGAGGAGTAACACAGTTCCCGGAGTGGATATTACCTTCACTGGTTATCCTGGTATTCTTGGTTCCACTGATGACTTCTACACCATCAAGGGACGTCACCTGCATTCGATCGTAGGAGGCGTTGGCATCAAGAACGAGAATCTGCAGCTATGGAAAACGGTGGATCCCAAAAAGATGGTGCCCTTGGTGGCTCGTGTCATGGCTGCCAATCGGATCTCGCAGAATCGTCAGACCTGGGCCACTGCAATGGCCAGGCATCCCATCACCGGAGCCAAGCAATGGATCACCGTGGATCTGAACAAGATGAAGGTCCAGGATAATCTATATAATGCCCTGGAAGGTGATGACAAGCATGACGATGCTGCTGTGACGGTCAATGAGAAGGATAGGACAGCCATCCAACAGCGTCACGATCAGCTGAAGGATATGGTATGGATTGCCGAGCAGTTGCCAGGAATGATGACCAAGAAGGATGTGACTCAAGGATTTCTGGTGTCTGGCAACTCATCTTGGCTGGCCAATGGAGTGCCGTACTATAAGAATATCCTGGAGTTGAGCGGTGTGAACTACAGCGAGGATAAGCAGCTGACGGCGGCCGATGAGGAGGAGTTGACCAGTCTTTCGGCGGTGGACAAGTATCTGCGGACACATGGTTTCCGTGGCGATCTGCTGGGCAGCCAGGAGTCGATTGCCTATGGCAACATAGATCTAAAATTGTTCTCCTACAACGCCCGATTGGGTAGCACCGATTTCCATGCCTTTGCGGGACCTGTCTTCTTGCGATTCCAACATGTCCAGCCAAGGGCTTTGGAGGAGGATGAGGGTAAGGATGGCAGTGCACCACCTGCCGCCTCCATGGGTGATGAACGTCTCAGCGTGAGCATCGAGGATGCAGACAGTCTGGCGGAAATGGAACTCATTACTGAGAGGCGACCTGTGCGAAATGATATGAGGGCCATTGCCATGCGAAAGATTGGCAGTGGACCCTTTAAGTGGTCACAAATGAGTCCCGTGGAGGAGGGCGGTGGCCATCAGGGACATCCCGATGAGTGGAACTTTGACAAGGTCTCTCCCAAGTGGGCGTGGTAAACGCTGAGGAGCAGGTTTCTTACAACCCGTAGAACCCAATCGAATTTGTACGCAGAACCCACCTCCATCCATTTAGAAAAAAACAACAAAAACAAAACTGGAAAGCAATAATTGTTTTAGATCCTGTAATTAGTGTCTTGTCTTGTCTCGTATAACTTGTGTGTTCCTAGCTGGTACATATCTTACGTCCATAGTCCTTTAGTATGTATTGTACTTATGTTTCGTGTCCAATCAATTGTTGTCTTCCAGTTGGTTAACTTTTAACTTCACTTAGGCCCTTTGTAAATTAGCAACAAAATTGTAAACCTAGTTTTTTAGCACAAAATTTTTGTACTCTAGTAATTTTATAAAAGAAAATAAAAGAAAAAAAAATAAAACCAATGAATAAAAGGTCTGATTAGTTACATTATTGCAATGATAAGTTTTATTATGACAACTTTTTGATATTATTTATCCAATTTAATTGCTCTGTTATAGCATTTTTTCTATATTATTTGACAATTTGAATTTTACTCAACTGGCTGTCAGTTTTATGGTAGTTTGTACTTAGCCAAGTCAAAAACCATTCAAGAATCATCTAACAGCAAAAGCTTGTTCGAAAGTAAAAGCTCTTAGAAAAGGAGGGGTAAGTGGCTGATATTTTAATAGTTTTTATTGCTATAGTTTTGGTTTTTAGTAAAAAAAGATTCTTTAAAAAGGTTTATTAGCATCTGAAATCCAGGCCTGTGTCGTTATAGTTCTCCTTTTGTGTTTGTTTATAGAATGGATTGTATCTTGTTGATCAGATCACTAAAGTTAATAGAGTGGAGAGAGGATCGGAAGAAGTCACTTCTGATGAGTGATGAAGTTAAGCTTATAAAGATCACATTCCACCCAGGAGGATTTACACATTTTTACACATGCTTATTCTTGCCTACCAACAAATTAGCTGCTTGTAAAAAAGATTATCTTCTTATAATGTTATTAATTTATTCATGAAATACAAATTTGCTATTCAAATGACACCTTTGCCCATTGCTGATTGGCCAACTCTAGTTGACTCCTCCTTGCTGGCCAATTTTGATTGGATCCCATCTAATTGGTCCGTTCCGATTGGCCAATCAACTAAGGCCACACCCCTTAGTTAACTCTTCTTTGGTCAATTTGCATTAGCTCTTTCCAAAAAGTTAAGTTAATTAACAAGCTAAAACAATTAATTAAACTTAAGCTTTAAATTTAATTACAATTATTTCAAAATTAAGTAATAAGAAACTTGCCTTTCTCGAGTTAATATTTAGCAATGCTGTCCAAGCTTCAAAAAGCAGTCTCATTTCCTTTTTTAGCTTTTTTATTTTGAGACTTTTATTTCTGACACTTTCTTTTGGCGCCTCGTCTCAATTACACTCGTATTCTATAGAGCGTAAGGACGAAGGACCGCAATAAAGTACGAGCTAAAAACTTGTCAAAAACAATTCGTAGGGGAACCCCGCACCAATTACCAAACTCAAATAGATCTATTTCGAAATTCAATTTGCTCTTGCAGATACCAGCTAGCAGCTAGCAGCTCGCATCCCGTGCAGCCAACAAACGAGGCCAATTACTTTAAAATATTTCGTTGAGCAAACTTGGTCGACAACTTTCAAAAAAAAAAAAACAAAAAGAAAGTAACCAAGTAGGAAAAGAGGTTTGTTTCTTTTGTCTTGGCTAAAGGAAAGCGAAGAGGAAGAGAGCCAGGCAACAGGCTAAGAGAAGGAAGCTGTGCGGGTGACTAAGAATAAAACAGAAATCCCTTTTATGCTTTGATTATGGTAATTTTGCGATTTGTTTTCATTGCACTGAAACATGCAATTTTCTGATATATATATATGTATATGTGTTTGGCAATATACATATATATTATGTAGTCTTTCAAAGAAGGGGAAACTATGAGCTCTAGCAAGTTGCTGGTATGCAACTTCTTAGCTTGACAAAGACCAAGCCAAAGAGTCGCAATTTGCATAAGTTGTGCCAACGAACAAGCTAGTGGGGTGCACTGAGGGAAAAGTATTAAGGCAAAGTGTAATTCTGAAACAGAAAATAATTTGTCAAATTTCCATCGAACTCAAAAAAATAGAAGAAAAAAAAGTTCTATCTATCGCAGCCGGTAGGATTCGAACCTACGCTCCCAGAGGGAATCTGATTTCTAGTCAGACGCCTTAACCGCTCGGCCACGACTGCTTGATGAGAGGGCGACGCGAATAGATACTTAAAAGAAGCAGCTTTTATGTTCATTCCAGATACAAACGAATGAAATTAATTTATACATACAAGTCTTTTTTATTATCTTTGGCTATTTCTCTTGACCACTTATTTATATCTTCTTATCTATGCCACTCGAGTTCTTATTATAAAACAGATTAAATATTGATGTGAGCTATTTCTAGCTTTTGGCTGGAACTTTTCTCGAACTTTTCTATTCGTAGTTTTCTTAACTTTTGTTTGTCTTTTAAAAGTGAACTTTTAATATATTTAACTTTAATATTTAATATGCTAAAATATCTAGAAAAATGTATCACTTTTGGTCAAATAATTTTCGTTAAGTGCAGTGAGAGGGAAGGAATTACGGTGAAGTATTTTGCATACATTCAGGTCTTTCCCCGGATTACCCGCCCCCCCGCTCCACCACCATCTCATTTATTGTCTCCATCTCTATCTCCCTCTGCCTCTCCCTCTCTCTCTGCCTCTGCTCATATGATTTGGCTGAATTATGGCCGCCATTCAGTTCGTTTCGCCCTTGGGCTAATTTATAAACGTAAATTTACTTTGATGCTAATGACGCCGCCGAAGGCAAACAACAACAAACAGTGTCCTCCCACTTACACAACCCCCCGCAGATAGTTTTCAGTTGATATATCAGAATGCATGCCAAAGGTGGAAATTAGTGCATTTGCTCAAGGGCTGTCCCGCCGATGGCTAAATTCTATATTACCACTCTGATTTCAGCCATTTTAAACCCTACAAGTTGCCAGGTTGTCAGGTGTTGGCATTGTACAGGCCGTGTGATTTATGGTTTAGCCACGCAATTGCTAACCACCAGTGACCAGCATTTTTAAGTGTTCAACGCTGCGTATGCGTAACATATGTGCCGCCGCCAGTATTTCTACCTGCGTGGGCGTGTATATATTTGATTTAATTATGTATGCTGGCAAGTGGAAACATTTGTGGGCGTATCCTACTTTCGGGCTGCATGGGCTTGGTCACAGATGGTTATATAGTAATTTAAAAAAAAATGACCAGAGTTGGTGAAAGCACAAAATTGAAAAATTTACAGAAAGGCAACTAAAATTGAAAATAAAAATCAATAATCAAGGATGTTAACCAGGTGAAATGAACGAAATTTTATAAATTAATTACAAAAAGGATACCCATCTAGTAATTTCCCCCAAAACCCTATTATTCAATATTCAGGTAAACCATTTGCCTTACATTTCGGCCTGATTTGCTTCCCATCAACATTCAATTTATTGTGACCAGTCAACTCGCATTTGATGAAATTAGTTTTTGGCGATATGTGTATATTCCGAAGGACAGTGACAAACTGCCATGGTGTGAGTGTGTGTAAGTCCTTCCATTGCTTAAATTGCTTGCCCGGGAGCGGCATTCTCGAGTGCTTATCACGCACCAGACAACGAAACATACCTGGAGGGCAGAATTTACCATCCCTTCGCCATCCTTCGAGTCGCCAGATCTTCCTGTATGACCAGTCTAACAAAAGACTTTCTGGGGCAACTTGTTATTTATTTGCTCATTTATTTGTGACCATTTTTTATACGATTTTTGTTGTTTGTGTTTTTACCACACACTCATGTAAGGCGCTCTTTTTTTGGGTTAAACATCTTAATAACAAATTTGTAAAGCTTAGCAGCCACAAAAGGATGCGGTATCCTTTAAAATGCTATGTGGCCTTCCTCGCATCCTCGCCAGCTCGACTCAGTGATAAGGCCTTGACTGTTGACTTTAAGGCCTTTAACCCGTCAATGTGGCAAACAATGACCACACACACACACACACCCACACAGCCACGCCCACTAAAGCGAGGTCATCGGGTCATCAAATTGAAATGTGGAACGGTTTTTTGTGTTTGTGTTCTCTCTCTGTGTGTTTCTTGTCCACTGCCGCAATCCGGATGCGGATTAATATGACCAAAAATGTGTCGAGGGGCAGTGCCATGGCTCAGAGGTTATCAAAGTGACATTTGCCGCAGACTCTAATTGCCTTCGATTAATGGATTGTTTTTTCACTTATTTGCATATCAGCAAATGTTGTTTTGAATCCTTTTGCTTATATATAAAATGAGGTCACAGATTATTTTGTATATAAGCTTTTAGTGGGTAGAGGTTTTGTGTCAAACGAGGCAGAGAAAAATATCATTGAAATTGTTTATCATTTTTGTATTCTGTCATATCAAAAGAGACTTTATCAGCATGTCTATTTGTATGCTAAGATTATGCATGACGATTGATTTTATTGATTTTTTAGATATATGTTTAATTTATATGCAGAGAGAAGTTTGTATAGTAGGTTAAAGTATTGAAGAAAAGTTGAACAACTTTTGGCATTTCTTTATTATTATTTAAGTTCTCTCTATCTACTACCAAACTTCTATATATCTTAAACTTAATGTGCAGTCAAGCACCTTGAGACGCACATGAAAGCCATAACTCAAACAGACCGCCTTTAATGCCAATAAGCAGCTGGCAGCAATCTTAACCGAGCACTTCCGCTCCACTCGAAGTATTTGCGAGTTGGGAAACAATAAATATATAGCCTCAAAGAGGCAAAATCTGTTACACAACATGAGAGTGGAGTGGAACATGAACTGGAACACGTTCTGCATGACAGTCATGACGTTGACAAAAACAAAGTCATCAACGTTGCTAAAGTTGAGAACTGCAATCAAATTGAACGGGAATGGTAGTTCAAGGGGGAGTGGAGGAGGAGTGATCCGTTGGCGAACAAAACATTGACTGGGGCGACTTATTTTACATTTTTGAAGTGCCTGTATGTGTCCCGGTTTATGATTAAAGTAAAAGCATGAATATCGAATGCTGTTTCGCCATGACATGGCCCCAAACTCATCCCTTCGGCCAACTCCCTCACTTTTGGCAACTTCATCATTGTGATAAATGAGCTTAGCTTGTAGCACATTTTTCACAACAAACTCAAATTTTGTTTTCCCCTTTTTATTTTTTTGTTCGATGCGCAGCTTTCAACTTTTCCTTTATTTTTTCCGAATTGTTATTAACAACTTTTCTTTTTTGTATGTGTAATTTTGCCCAGTGGAAAAAAAGTTCAAAGCTCAAGGATTTATACCACATCGAAACTAAACGAAACAAAGTTTGAACATTCTCTCATACGTTCTGGGTTCGTCATCCTCCTGGATGCAAATGTTTGACATGCAATAGTTTGGTGGGAAAATTCTTTTAGCGCTAACTGTGCTTTTTGAGCAGCATCTTCAGGCAAACGACTTTGGCACTTTTGGCACGTGCCCTTTCCCCCATCCCACTTAAAACTTAGTTAGTTTGATTTTGAATGGTTTATTTGGTTGGCTTGGCTCGGCTTGACTTGCGTTTGGTTTGGTGGTTTTCATCCTTTTTCCTGTGACTGAAGCTCTCACAGCTTCTGCTCTCAATTGTTATCAACCAATTTGCCAGGCAATGTGAAGGAAAATTTCGAGGGGAAAAGGCCATTGCAAAACTTCCTGTGAAGACGGACTGGCGGTTCGCCTTTTCTTGGTTACATTTGCAAACATCATTTTGAGCGATTGCCAAAAATGTGGGAAAGAGAAAGGTTTTGAAACTTAAAAAGAGATAGACTAATGCGTTTCTCTTGGCATATTTGCTGTCAAAAGTAGGAGGAAGCGGGGAGATGACTATATCGAAATAAATTTAGTCAATTTATTTATAATCTTTGAATTTTCCAAATTCTAGTTACTTTCTTGTAATATCTTTATTACCAAAGTATGCAGCACAAAAATGTGTCAAGATTTATTAGATGGCCAAAGTTGGTTCGTTATAGCCGTCTAGCAGAGAAATAAATATTTCTGGCCCACACAAAATGTAAATTTTCTTAAAACGAATAAGAGGCTGAAAGGGAGGGTGGAGCAGCGAGGTTGTATAAGTGAGGGCTAGGTGTCAATGTGTCTGTGCGAAGGATAATGCAATGAAAATAGGCCAGAATTTTCTGCTACTTTGCAGCTCACTCACTCTCTTTTTCGAAAGTTATGCGAGCAAACCGCAAGGTAATTAAATTCCTTAACCTTAAGCAGCATTATGGGTAGCTGGCGGATTTCAGGCGGATGGGCCATGTCCTTGGTACCAAAAAAAGGAAGCGCACTCACACCCAGGCCCAATGAATGTGTTTGCGGTGACATCAGTGCGCCTGTGTGCGTGCTGCTTGGCACTTCAGCATTTAATTGAATTTTTTTGAGAGAGAGAGCAGATAAGGACGCGAAGGATGCCTCAGCATCTTGACTAGGTCCACCCAACACAGGACCTTCCTCTTTCTCCATCTTCTTTTTGGACTCTTACATAGTTTTACCCGCGGCGCAAAATGTCATAAATTATCTAATAAAGTTTTTATTTAACGAGATAGAGGGAGAAGTTTCATTCTGTTCGCTTTTAATTACATTTTTGAATGAAGAATGCGAATAAGGAGAAAATTTGCCAGACATGAGAAAAAAAAAACCAACAAACAAACAAAGTGGCCACTTCAATGTTTTGTCATTCTGTTCAATTATTATTTGGAATTTTCCCCATCACCTGGAAAAGTCCGTGGGCTCGCTGAAGCATAAATTGTGCTGAGTGGACAATTTTCTCATTTTCCCTCCACTCAACCAGTAATTAATAATTGAACTAAATAAATAATGTGCTTAGGTATGCTCAGAAAATGCACTCAATGATGCATACTTTTGATATGCTAACAAAATATCAAATTAATGAGTAACAATAGTTATTATTAGATTTAAATTAAAATAAATTAAATTGTTATTGCTAATTTATAATAGTTTTTTGAGTTATTAACTTGTTAACCTTTATTACCTTTCTCAATCTCCTTAAAACCCTAACAAAAAGTGGAAAAACCTCTTTACTGGCAATGTTACTATGAAATTTGCACTCTAACGAGGAGAAAATCCAGTGGAAAAACATTTTCCTTTTCTCGCAAAATGAAATAATGAAATTGTACAAAAGGCCAGGCGCAAAAAGAAACAGAACGAGATTTCTACAAGGAGAGAGCATAAAGAAAAATGGAAAGCAGTGCCATGTAATCCAATTGCATGAAATGTACACAAGGACACGGGGCGGCATTTAATTTAGGGGCGCGCCACACACACTCACACTCAGTCTGTGCGAAATATGTTAAATAAATATGATGGGAGAAAAAAAAAATGAAAAAAAAACAAACTGAAATGGAAAAAGGAGAAAAGTTAAAGAAATTTACATGGATGGCTTTTGCCTTTACTTTTAAGTGGTTTCCCTTGTTGCCTCTAAGTGTGTGTATGTGTGTGTGTGTAAGTTAGTGTGACTGCGATTGTGTGTGTGCGTCTAACTAAGTGTGTGTGAGACTTGGCCACACTTTTTGGCTCAACTCGTTGGCTCTTTTGTTGCTTTTGGCGCTTTGAAGTAAGTGCATTTAACGCGGCTCCTCCCTCTGAACTTTCTAGGCAGCATGGGCGTAGTTTCAGATATTTCATGATTAAAATTAGTAAAAGAATCCATTTAGTATTTTTTATACTCATGGTTAATATATAAATAGGTCAAACCTAAAGATCTTAGAGCAATTGCTCAATAAAGTAGAAAAAGTTCCATAAATATGAATATAAAATATAAGAAATTTGTTTCCTTTTTATTTGCTTAAACTAGACTTGAGCCCTTAAGGTGTTATGATCCCCCCTTAAACTTCTCTTACTACTTCCCTGCCCTGCTTTACCCAGCTCTTCCTTTAACAGTGCTAAGTGCGCTTGAGATTTAACCACCCAGTGCCAGCTTTCCCCACATTTTCGAGCCTTGTTTATGCTGTTGACTTTTGTTTGCAAGTGTTTTCTTTAATGTTCCTTGGCCGCATTGTTTTTGGCCACGTTGATTTAAGCCTCATAACTCATTTGCACACTCACCAAAAAATCAATTATGCTTGATGTTCGGCAATGCATTAACCCACTATGACATCGTTCTTTCATTTTACCTTTAACATAAAATGGGATTTTCGGTTTTAATTGAACCGTTGAACTTGGCCGGAATGTTGATCAATTTGCATTTATTTTAGAAATACAATTTCCATGTTTGTCCTGACTATGTCCGGAAATGGGCTGCTTAATAAAACGTAACACGTTGTGGGGGCCAAAAGTCCCTGACATGGCCGAAAAACCCGAAGGTCGGTCGCCAAAAATTCCCCCCAAAAATTTATCTTTGTTCCAGATGTTGATTTTTGTTGATGCTGTTGCTTCTGTTGCCTTTTGCCTGCATTAAATTCAATGCATGTAAAATAAAATTATGCAAATTTATAAAGAGAGTCATGGACAGCATCCGATTCACAACGAGATCCAATTTGAAAGTCCACAAAATGAGCAGTTGATGTGAAATGTTGGTCTGGTTAGCTGGGGGTTACAGCTGCTGGACTGGTTGGACATTGGATTGGATTGGATTGTGGTTAATTAGGGCTGGCTTCTATGGGTATTGTCATAGTTATTCATGTTCTGCATATGGAAACAATATTTCTTTAATTTCCCATTGGATTGGTTTGGATTTGGGTCTCAAAAATCAAAAATAAGAGTGAAAATATTTTGATTTTCTTTAATCAAAGTTCAAATCTTAAAATATGTGATGGATATCACAAACTTTATACAAACATTAAGCACTTTCAACCCAATGATAATTAGTTAATGGCCTACAAGTGCTGCTGCCATTTGTCAATCATTTTTCCTCGTTTATTAAGCCTTGTTACCCGGGCATATATGGCGTATACGCTATATGTTTGTTACTGCTCTGCGCATTGAAACCTTTGCCTAATTACAACAATTCGCTAGCTCTTATTGCATCCATAATTGTTGCATATTTGCTGCTCATTCCATAACCAATTTGCCACGCCACCCCCTCCTTCCAACCAACCTTCGTTTTTGGGCCGGGAAGCTGCTAATTCATCAGCTGCATTACAATTTGAGCCGACTGCAATGTTGATGCATTTCGCCTGGCTACGGCAATTGTTGTTTCACGTTCGCTGTCGCTTTGGCTGTGCTGATGTAGCTGCCATTGCTGTTAAATGTTAGCAAATTAGTGACGGCGGTTAAGGCCAACTGCGGGGCGTGGACGGAGGCTTCTGGGCCTGGTCAATGCCATGTGGTTGTCACTTGTCGTCAGTCGGTTGCCATGGTCAGGGGCTTTGCCTGTGTGTGTGTGTATTTGTGTTGTTGTTGTCCTGTCACTTTTTGATTAGTTGCGATCCGAGCTGGGAAATATGAAAGGACATTGCCCAGCAATTGCTAAGTTTGAAGCTGCTTCTTGGCTTAATTTAATTTCTAGTTTGGTTTTACAAGAAGAAAGCTCCATAACGAGGAGTTTATGATGCTCCTTAGCGTTTCACTTTTAAGTGTGCACAGAGAGAAATAATATTTAACATATAATATATTTATTTTTTGTAGTTTTAGCTATTAAAAGTATTCTTTATTTGGAATAATCGAAGATATGATTACAAAATTTAAATCTTAAAAACATTTCAATGCTTTTATTCCGATTTTTCCCCTTGTGTACGAATTCATCTTATTTGGAAAAGAGTTTTCCCATTGCCCGGTGGCAAAGTTTCTCTTGCTTCTTCTCCTTTGTGCGTAAGTCAGCTCATCTCCAGCTCTCGTTTTGTGTCCTGTTCGGTGCAATTGTAATCCTTTAAGCATCTCGTTGAGAGCTCGAGAACTGGATAAATGCAATGCGCTTCATTTGAAATTTTCCTTTTCTTTTCCGCCCGTTTCGCAGCTTTTGCCCGCTGCTACTGCTGCTTTTTAAGAGCCTCTCTGCCGCGCTGCTGGTTACTTTTTTATGGTCCACTTGGCTGGTAGCTGTAGCTGATTGTTGTTATCACAATTGGCCGAGATTACGTTTACAGTTACGGGGCATAAAGAGGTCACTTAACGGGCGCATTGTTCGAGTTTTAGTTAAAACTTGTCCTGAGTGCCCCCCATAAGTAGTTGCCTTGTGTCTCTTAATGTAGCTAATAAATGTTTTTCCTTTCTCAACAATTTTAATGGTCCTCCAGAGACAGAGACAGAGAGAGAGAGTGAGTTTGAGTTAAGGCGAAAAGTTCAGTTCAATTTCTTTCGGCTGACAGGGCGATTATATCCACTTTTTTAGTATTGGCCATTTAATTTGCATTTAATCCAGCCAACGGCAAGTGCATTTTTCCATTCAGTTTTTTTTTTTGTTTTTGTTCAGCTTTCTTTTCAAACAGTTTACTGTTGATGGAACAATTTTCATATATGCACATAACAAATTTTTCACTCACTCTTCCGCTGCCTTTGAGTGCAACAAGTTGTGCTGCTCTGGGGGAAACTTTTTGCTCTTTGCATATTTAAACAATTTCCATGTGTGTGTCCAGCTCGTTTGGCTTAATTCACTTGCAGCAAATGTAAATCGCTTGCAATTATCAATTATGAAAATGTGGAAATACTATTTATGCAAAATTTATACAGAAATCAAGGCAGCAAATTGATAAATTCACTTGCAGAAATCCAAACTAAAGAGCATGCAATTTTACTATTCTGAATGTCAAATGTCCGGCGATGTGGAAATCGTTGACTGCTGTTAGACATTTAATGTAATTTGTGCAGAAATTAACATTAATGTGATTTGATGGATACTATTTCAGGGCAAGCTTAAAGCATGTGGAGGATGGTTAGTTTCTAACTGATAGTAAAAGTAGATATTAGTTAGTATAAAAAGTAAGCTAAGTAAGTTCCACCACAGACAACTACCATTCAGAACTTATCCTTTGACTTTTAAAATTATACTTTAATGCCTTCTACCTTCTCGACAAGCTCTTCGATAAATCAGCAATTTAAAAACCCCCTTTCATAGACTGCCAGCCACTCCCACATCCCACCATCTAACTAACCCACTCTACTACTCGTTTTAAAAGAACTAAGCAGCCACACACTACGATGATGATGCTTTGACACATAACCATTTGATTTATGGCGTCAATGCAATTTTTTTCAATTTCATTTTCACAAGTACCCCAAAAAAGAAAAAGTGTGGCGGGAGGGGGAAAAGCGATGGAAGGCGAGCCACTTCATAGATTTGCGATATTTTATCGTTTCAGGCCAAACGCTGACCATGTGGCCAACTCAAAAAGCGTTCTCCTCTGGGTCGCTGTTATGGTCTACTCTGGTCGGCTTGTATTTGTGTATGTGTGGGCATCTTCTCCAGTTGGCCATTTGGCGATTTGGCGTGACCACGGCCAATTGGCCAGTGCCAAGCAGCTGCCTGCCATCCTGCCATCCTGCCATCCTGAAACCTGAAAGCCAGCCAGCTAGTCAGCCTGCCCTTAGCTTACCTTGAATGTCTTTTGGCTTACAGCAACGGCAAGCTGCATTATTTGATAGAGTTTGGATCGAAGGATGTTCTCAGAAACATTTTAATTTTTTTAAGTTAAACAAAAATGATCAGAGTACTTAGTACTTTTAATATATTTTCCAAAATTATTTTTCTTTTTTTTTTAATATTTATTTTTGATTCCCATTCACAGAATGTTACTTCCCAATACCTTGGCCATTTTTGGTTATGCTTTTTGGCGCTCTTATTGCAACTGGTTTGCTTCATTATGCCACATTTGCTGCACCACCCTCTACCAAAAAAAAAAAGAAGAAATAGAAAAAAAAAACTAAACTAAACTGACTGCTTGGCTGATTTTTGCTGGTTAGCCTCGGTTTCGGTTACCGCCGTTCGATATCCCTGGCTTAAGGCCAAAAGTCATAATGCCGCGATGTCGACGTTGTCATCAACGGTTTTCAGTTTTCAGTTTTTTTTTTTTGCTGGGGTTTTCCAGGGGGTTTTTCGGGGGCTTTTCCTGGCCGATGGCTTGGCTCGGACTCCGGTTGATTTGGTACGGTTTTGTTTGGCGATAGTCAGGCTTAATTGCCATTGAGTGAATTTTTATGGCCGCCATTGTGTGAGTGTGTGTGTGTGAGAGTGTTTTTGGCATATTTCAAAACGAGCCAGCAGGGAGGTTCGCGAGTTTCCTCAATCGATGACGAAAACTGCAATTGAATTGAAAGCACATAAATTTTCGCGTTTTGTTGTTGCTTTTCGTATTGCGGGCATTCTTGTTGCTTTCATTTCTTTTTTTCTTTTAGTTTTCGCTCTATTTGGTTGCTGTACGGGGTGACATGGGTCCTTCATAGCTAATTAACTGCATTTTTCGCATGTCATAGCGCAAACTGACTGACTGACTGACCCCGATGTCCCATGTCCCCGATTCAACAAAACAACACTCGCTGCTGTTGCCACTGCTGCTGCTGCTGCTGTTGCTGCTGCTGCTGCATGTCGCATGCATTTGGGGTGTAATTAAGGTCAACAGAAGTCAACTAGCAACTTGGCCATCTCACTTGGTGGCTTTTGGGAATCGAGGACAGCGACAAATGTTACCACCACTGCCATATCTTATGGTCTGTTATCTATCTTATGGATCGTTTTATCTTTTGCATTGCAAAGTTTACGATGGCTGAGATGTTGCTTGGCTTCCACTGATTGTTTTTAGCTTAATTGCCCAGAAATTGAATCTAATTTGTCAACTGAATCAGTCTTACTAAATAAGAGAAACTGAAAAATACCAAAATTCCTTATTTAAACTATTTTTTCTTTATTATAAAACTTTTTAGCCTTACCTTAAAGTTCAGGAAAACTTATAAACAGTCTGAAAGTCTTGGTTTCTAATATTAATCCCCAGTTTTCCATAAACCAAAGACATCATTACTACCCCTGCCAATTTGCATCTCTTATTCACCCAAGGTCCATAACCTTCTGTCAGTTTTCCATTAAAACGTTATCTCCATTGTCATGAAAATCCTGAGCCAGCAACAATATAATGTGTAATTTTTTTTTATATTCTTCTGACGTCACAGACTGTGTTCAACCCCTTTTTGGTGAATTTTCAGGCTTACCGAAATGATTAGTTTAAATCATAAAGCAGAATTTACTTTCGGTTTTATGTCTTGGCCTCGGCTTTTATGGGGGAATTCTCGCTCACAACTTGATGGACCCGAAAACCTGTACAAACGTACCATTGCCATTCGGTTAAAGTAAAGCTGAAAGCTGGACTGCTCTGCTTCTCTTCTCTGTGCAGCTATAAATTCGCTTAATAAAGTTTTCATATTTGCAATTAATTTCATTTCGTTTTTCATGAATAAGTTGTATGGCTGCAATGGCTTTGCCGACTTCAGCCTGTTCGCAATTTGCGCTCCATTCAATATAATCAGAGGCAGCCAAGGAGGATGGATGGATGGACAAATGGAATGATGATGATGATCATGATGATGCTGACGAAGGGAACAAGAGGTTATATGGAAGGCTGAAAATGAAGGACAGGATGAAGTAAAAAGCCAGGCTGCCGTTTCATTACAACATGACGTATACGTAATACGCAAAAGTTTACCCGACTTTTACGCCTGCTTGTCCCTGCCAGTCCAGTTCGAGAATTGGGGTTGGAAAATTTAAAATTTCCTTACACCATTATCGGCAAATTAAAATCGTTTAATTAAACACAGCTTAAGACCTGGCAAAATTCCACTTTATGGCCTTAGATTATTCATGCTATCTGTCCTGGCCTGTCCTCTTCTGCCTGCCTTCTATTTGACATGTCATCCAAACCATTCCATTCGCATGTGGTTATTGTAATTATGGGGAGGCAGCAGCATAAATTGGTCGAGGCGGATGCTCTGGGTATCTGGTCTCTGGGAAAATTGCTATTTAAACATTTTAAGTGCTTTTGGTGTTAATAACACATCACCGCATGTTTCATTTGCCTGAGTCAACAGTTTAATTAGAGTTTGTGCATAAATCATTCGCATCCATCCATCCATCCATCTATCTGTCCCTGCCGCTATCCGTTCTCCGTTCTCCGCTCTCCAGATGCAATCTGCTATAGAAACCAGTTATATATACACAGATCTGCACAGATTGCAGCTTCTTCTGCCCATTTGAAGCTGGCATATTTGATGTCGTTTTGCTCTGGGTTTTTGCATCGCTTTATGAGCCACGCGGGGCAGATGAGTGTCAAGCAGGGGGTGGGCAGATTTTGATTTAATTTTGTTTGCTCAAATGTGTCAAACGAAGGAAGATAGCTCCATTTTAGCAGTGTTTAGAGGGGGGTTTCCTCTTGATTGCAGCTTATGAACTAATCGTTTTTCCTTGCATTTTCGTGGAAATCAAAATAAGAAGAAATCTAGCTCTAAAAACTAGTAATTACCCTTTAAAATATTGCACTATTTAAGCTAGAAAGCAGTTTTCACGAAGCTTTAGCCTTGTTCTCGCTTCTTTTTCTCCTCTATTCCATCCCAGACATTTGTAATAGTTCATCTCAAATTGCTTTTGAGGTCCATTAATACAAGAGCAGCCGTGGCAAGTGACAGTGCTAAAATTAATAGAGCACCAACGACTTTCCACTTATCCACCCCACACCGACTGGCTCCACTCGAGAGAGTTCCAACCACGCCAATTCAATCCAATACCAATCCAATTTCTATCGTATCGAATACTGCTGGGCCACGTGGCGTATGCGTGATTTATGCGAGGGCAAGCGCATTTAATTGAAAGCCAACTAATGGCGTGCCGCCTACATTTATGTACGATCTTAAACAGAAACTATATATTCATATCGTATGTAGTTTGACTGGGCGAGATTTTGACTTTTGGATGCCTCCATTTTGGCCAATGAATAGACAAATATTGTGGCTGGCTTATTAATGGGCTGCTTAAATAACGATAATTGCCGCCCAGCAAGCGGTCAGCGGTTGATGATAACGAACTTGATGATGATGTCTTGGCTAATTAAGGCAGCGCCACTTGACGTCACAGAGAAAGAGAGAGAGAAAGGCATTGAGAGAGAGAAAGAGAGAGCTAGAGAGCGAGCGGCAACAGCTGTTTTGGAATGCAGCACCACCCACACGCAATAGTAACTCCTCCCCAGACTTTTCCCTCTTCCTTTTTTTTTTGGACGCCCTGCACCCACGATTTCCCAAGTTTGTGTATACCAAATTCAGTTGTTGAGCCTTTTGGCGTACAATCCCTCTCATTCGGAGAATTTCCCCGGCTTTTCCCAAAGCGCAGTCGCCAGCGAACCTTCCCTATCTCTTCGGGAGAATCATTACCACTCTCTAAGGACATGCGTAATGTCTTTAGGATCCACTTCGTTTAGCCGCTAAATCTGCAAAGAGAGAGCAACTCTTTTTGCCGGCTTTTGGCCTCTCAAAACAGTATTAATATTTAATAACACACACGCAGAGGAGATGATGTTTTTTTTTTTTGGTTCCTTGTTTGGCATCCCAAAAGTTTTTCGGGGCCTGTCCTGTTGCTCAGTGTCGCCATCTGCCGCCTGCTGCTTTCCCCAGGACGGAGAACTCGGGTCCAGCCATCAAAAGTTAATTAAAACGCATACTTAATGCGTTGCCATCGCCAGACCAGCCCTTCTCGATCTCCACAGCCCTTTCCCCACCCCCCCAAAAAAAACCCATCGAATAACCATATAACCTCCCTTGCAATCGGGTTAGTTGGGACCGGAATGTATCCCCATATGAAATGCATGTTTGCATACGAATTGCAGGCACTGTGCGATGTTATGGGTTTTGATTAATTGGAAGTGTTGTTTGACTTTGCCTATTTCAGGGGGTTTCCCTTAGGATGAGGGGGGCCTTTCCTTGTCAAATGTTACCGCTTTGGTGTTCGATTTTCAAAGTTGATTTTATGAGTGAAATTTGTGGAGATTTAAAGGCGATTGTTGCTTTTCTTTTCTTAGTTTTTTAGGTCTAAATCCAGCCATATTAGCGTATTCTATTTCGCCATTAGAATGTTCAATTTTCATTCTTTTCATGTATATTTTCCCAACAAAACCACTTCGTACATATCATTTTATTCCCCAGCATGTTATTTAACAAAGAGGAAAACCCATAATATCAGCATTATATAAACCCAAAAATGTTGCCAACATTTTCGCCTAGAATTAACATAAAATATCAATACGAACTTGAAACCCTTGGAGATTTGCGCTTACCTTTCGTTAGGTTTGCCAGCTAATCATAGATTAAACTCAATGAAACCACTCTCACTCACCAAGGACTGGCCCAATCCCCCAAAGAAACTGCCCGTAACGAAATAGCGCGAGGTGAGATGAAATGAAGCGAAAATGTAAAACGATTTTGCATACAAACGAAGCATAAAGGCCGCAGTTCAAGGGGTCCAAGGGTCCACGAGTCCACAGAGAGCGAGAGGTCACCCCAGCCACCACCCACTGAAAAATAGGGAAACAAAAAAAAAAAAATTTCCCTTTTGCAGGACGAACCCCGCAGGGCTCTCAGTTTTCAGTTATCGCAGCGTTTCTTTGCTCATAACGCGGCGCATACATTTTTAAGGCCGCTCAAGGGACTATTAAAACTATTATCTCGGAAAGAGTCGCCGTTTTTGCCCAGCTCCGTTTTCCCCGGCCATACGTTCCAAATGGGATCTGTTCTTCTTCCCGCCTTCACCCCTCTCGTCTCGTATTTTTGGCGGGGCTTCCACTTTTCTTTTTCATTTTTTGTTCCTTTTCGGACCAAAAGAAATTAGCCAAGTGCGCAAAATTTAAATTAATTTCATGCTTCTGCAAGCCGAGTCAAAACTAAACTGACCAACACAAACAACGCGACAGACACACACACTCGGACCAACGCACACACACACACACACACTCTCACCATCAACTGACACATACAGGGAAGCAACATTTTTACCGCAAACATTAGCAATTCTAATTTTTCGTGCAATGGTCGGACTTTCACCCTCTCCGCCTTCCTCTGTTTTTTTTTCCCCAGCGGTTTTTGGCTGGGTCAGTCATAAAAAGGTTAAAGGAAGCCCACCAACACACACACACACACACACACGCTAACAAACACATGTGCAATATTCATTGTTTAAAATGCAACCGCAATGTACACACACTAGCACACTTTGTGCACACATCCGGTTTCAAGGGAAACATTTAGCTGTCTGTTGCTCCGAAACTCTCTTATTAGGATCTTGGACTGGGGGCATTCCATAACTTTGTCATTTAAAATTGAAATGGGATTGGTCGTTGGAGTCTGGACAGGATTGGCAAAAAGTTGGTGGTATCTGTTGAAAGGGGAATAGGGATTGTACGGGTATTTAGTTACGTAATGGAGATGCTATCTATGGGCAATTAAATGGTAATGGGGTATTAAAGTTAAGAGGTAAATCGATGAATATGGAAAGGTTTTTAAGGGACCTGAGCTAGTCCTCAGCTATCTATATAAAGCTTTACCAAAAGTTAGGAACTGAAAAATGTTTAAAACTTTGTGTATTTTTCCTTAAAAATTAGCAATATTTTATCCCACCCATTGCCATCCATCCATTAGCAATATTTTATCCCATCCATTGTCATTACCCATACGCCTCGTAATCCCACGCGAGCAGCATTGACTTCCTTTTCATGGCCTTTTCTAAATTTTCCAAAAAAACTTCTCCGTCTACGTCTGTAAAGCCCACTCATTGATTTAAATATTTTAAAACTTACTATAAACCCAAAAATTGGCTTGGCATTTACCAAAATTTACCAAACATTACTCATACGTCTGGTGGGCCCACTCAGTATAATTTGGCCTGGTTCCTTAAGCCATCGTTGTTGCCAGCGCCATCTTAGCGACAAACTTTTGGCCATCAATGTGGGTTTGGCTACGGGTTTTTGGCTTCCACATTGGATCGCACTGCGTCAGCTGAAAGACGCGACGGCTGCTTAATTGCCATTGACTTTTGTTAAGACGAAGGATGGCACCAGAAAGTGCGCAGTCAAAGGCAAACAATGCCAACGACATCCTTTTGAGATTTCTCACTGCCCTTCGGACATGACGAGGCCATGATGGAGGATGGATGTAAAATGTAGTATGGAGCTGGAGCTGGAGCTGGGGGCTGGCAAATGGTCTCGCCATTTTTAGTGAGACAAATAGTTGAGTCTGGGTTGCATTTCCATTTGAGAGCGCAATTTATTTGACTGCGCCACCACGAAGAAGTTTCAAGCAGCAGCCATGGCCAGAACCGGAAACTCTGCAGCGGAAGTGCAGCCCGCTTCTGGTTTTTTTTTTTCTTTACTCACCGAAAACCCCTCCCCCCACCATTTCTATTTTCTCTTTTCTATTTGATTTCTTTTAGCTTGACTTTATTCTGGCCCCATTTTCGGTGGCTGGGCTTTTATTTGTTGTCTCATTGCTCTGGTCGTTTCTTCTCTCTACTTTTTTTTTTTTTTTTGTGGAAGAAATGTGACTTTTACTGCGACAATTTGTGTATCCGCAAATTGTGATTAATTACAGCAGCCAAATGCAGGGGCCAGATAACTCCAACGATGTCTTTTTTCTGGTTTTTTTTTTGCTGCGGCTAATGTGCTGTCAGCTCACACTCTCGCTTTGACCCTTTTAACATAAATTATGTCAGGAATTTGCCATGTAAAATTATGGAATTTATCAACATTTTCATAACTTTCATTTACGATTTATTAATATTAATATCGGTCTGCATAATTGTGTAATTTCATTAAAAAGGGAAATTTCTGTCATTTAGCAAAAGTTTTTTGTTACAGGCAAATTATGATCCTGTAAAACTGCATACCAGAGTTGGAATTTCTACACTTTTCCCAAAGCGAAAGCTTTATGCAAATATATATGGTATATACCCATAAAGAAGCCCACCTTTCATCAGCACTTTACAAAGTTTATTCAATCTGTGGAAAACTCTCTGGCTGCCTGCCTGGCTGACTGACTGGATAGCTTGATGGTTGGGTTGGGGTATATAACTTAAAAGGACATAATGCAATTGTGCCCAAAAAATGTAATATAAATCCAGGCAAATGTATGTGTCTCAGGTGCGACAGCCACAGCAAAGAATGTAAGGCATTAAGAGCTTAAAGACTTAAAACATTAACACACACACACACACACACTTATACATACACACGCAGACATGGCAAACAAAACTATTTTAGCCAAGACGAACTCAAAAGATGGCTGGAAAATGGGGTGGGATTGTGGCCAGACAGAATGACAGATAGACAGACAGACAGACAGTCAGTCAACGGCAGTTGAGCTCATGATAAAACTTAAATCCGTCAGGTGTTTTTCCACATATAAGTACAGCCCCAACCGCACTAACACACTCATACACATGCACATGAACATGGTTATAATTTATTATGCGCCAAATCATGGCAAATGCATTAAAATTTTCGTCTACACCGGTAAAGTGTGGCCAAAAATGTCTGAGCTAGAACGATATGGTATATGGTCATGTGGTTAAAAGGAGAAAAGCATGAAGCGGGGAATGCGGAAGGCGGGTAGCCTGGGCAGGAACATTGGTTTTGCGGTGTTTCTGTTTGTCAAATTTCTTTGCGTGAATGAAAATTGTGCAGAAGGAAACTGAATGAGGATGTAGTTGCTGGTGATGGCATTATCTAAGTTTAAGGATAATTAGGGAGCGTTATTTAAAATTATATTAAAATATTTAAAAGATATTATATAAACTAAAGTAGAAGGATGAGAAGAATGTTCTTTCTCTTAATTTATATCTAAAAATAAAATATTCTAACTAGATTTTTTCCCTTAACTAGAAAACCCACAGAAAGTTCACCCCTATTACTTTCTTTAGTTTACCTCAAGGACCCTGATTTCCCTGATAACCATTTCTATATATAAATTTCCCTACTCGTGACACAGTTCATTTCCACCACTAGTTAGGCACACATGAGACCCAAAAACGTTGCTCTGTCCCCATTTCGCTATACCTCTCCTAATTTTTACGTTTGTGTGCTAAGCTTTTGGTCCTGGCTGCATATTGTGGGTGTCACAGTGGAAGTGGAACTGAGGGTTAGAGGATGAGGCTGAAAACGACGGGGGTTGACAGCTCTATGTGTCTGTGTGTGGGCACGAATGTCAACAACAAGATTATGACCAAAGCGCAGTTGTTGTTGTTGTTGTTGCTGTCGCTGGTTAGCCAAGCAGCTGAAAACAGGCAAAAACCTGCATCAATGGCCAAACCATAAAGGAATTGTCCGCCAGGGCAAACAACGAAATTAGATTGTATATATATATATATGAGACTATATGTGTACATACCATACGACTGTATGCATAATCCATCAATTAATACAGCCGACAAGCGTCTAATTAAATATGTCATGACAGTTTTCCTTCCACACTCCTTCTCCTTCCAACCACCTTTCTGTGTGCGGTGAAAGCAACTTAATGAAGCTTCTACTAAAGACCAAGTTTTCTTGGGTGTGAGTAAAATAGTTATTCCGCTGGTGGGAACGCGAATTTGTTAAAGTTTTAGTCAAATCCATAAATAGATGACTTCTGGCATAACCAAAAAGTTGGCCAAGTCGAAATGGAGGTGTGGAAAGATGGCCAACGTCGTTTTGTTAGGTCATTTGTCTTATTGGCAGCTAATATATGGCTGTTGGTGAAATATTTTAAGAGCCTTGGTTATATGTGTGGGAATACAAATCGTTTTTAGTTTATGGGTCTGAGCTTTGCACTGGAAATATAAGATTTGAAATATTTTACTTATTTTTTAGGTAAGTTAAGAGCCGTTTTAAGATTGTCTTAGTAATAAGACCTTTTTTGTTGGCTTTTCCCTAGATTTTTAGATCGTGATTTCCCCTTATCCCTTTTTCCCAGTTAACTGTCCAAGTTCCATCAGCTCAAGTTATATCCAGACTAATACCATTTGATAGATCATCTTTCCAGGAGCGAAGTATATATGATTTCTGACTGGCTGCCGTTGCTTCTCTTCGTTGTTTTCCAGCTTTTACCTTCTGTCGGGCGACGCATTTCGTTGCTCTTAATCCTTTTTGCACACTCCCGTTTCGCTCCCTTACCGGTCTTCCAGTCAGTCAAACAAAAAAAAAACCTTGATAATGGCAGCTCACACATACGCACACTTACACACAGGCAAGGGCAACACACACACAACGACTATCAGGGATATATCCGTTTGCGCATATATGCCAGGGATTAGTGAACATGAATGTTGATAGGCGGCGTTTCAGTGTTTGACAGATGAGTTTTATGGGTTTTTGCGCTTGTCATGTGGAGATGTCTTTATGAGTACGTGTATGTGTGTGTGAGTATTGTCTCTGTATGTGTGTGTTTCAGTCGTTTTCTACGTTGGGCGCCATAATAGCGCCGAAATTGAAAGCATAAAACTCAATTAAAACAACTTTATGTGCAGTCATTTCTCCGGTTTATGTTTGCAGTAAGCCTCGCGACATGTCTGTGCACCTGCCACGCCCCCTTGGGAGCTACCGCCCCCCTCTCCTCGTTTTCAGTTGCCACTCCTACTTGCTGACATTTCCTAATTGCGCGTCAACATCCAACGACAACGGATATTGAAAGAGCTCTTCGCGCCTCCCCGTTCTCGCCAGCAAAATTGAAATGGCAAACAACTTCATTTTGGCCCACACACACACACACACACACAGCGAGAGTTTGCCAACTATTCAAAAGCCCGCTAAATATTTGGCCACCCCCAAAGAACACCTTGCCATTTGTGAGACTTCCTAACCCAAAATCACTGACACAACCCACTCAAACTGCAATTAGAGGTAGAGGAGATGGCCATATCTGTCTTCTGTCACGCTGCCATCTCTATATGCAATCTTCAAGTGCATACCTTGGTGGTCCCCTTTCTCTCTCTCTCTCTCTCTCATAGCCCTCCACTTAAATCTCTTAGATCTCCTTCAGGCACAGCCCCCTTTCAACATTCCTGCGTAATTTGTTGTAACTGCATCATTTAACATTTGAAAGACTACTGAGAAATGCTAAGCAAGAAGGGGCAAAAACAGGGGGAAGCAATTTCTTCCTCAGCTTGCCCTTTTCGTGTGAATACTTGAGTGCTCTGAGTTGCTACACTAAGAAGAAATAATGAAGTTCTTTCAAAAATAAAGATCATATATAATGTTATCTAATGAACGTTGCCTTGCTTTCTGATTCTATAGTTCTTAGAAGACTACCTTTATTTCTACTCGAAGAAGTACCTCTTTCTCTCTGTGCATCGCTGCGCTTCTTGTCTTGCCGCCTCAAAAACGGTTGCCACTTTAGTTGCCATTTGCTCTGGGTAAAAAGGACAGAGCGAAGTGGAAGTGTGTGTGTGAGTCTATCGGTTGCTAGTTAGGGATAATGGCAACAGACAGCAGTTAATGTTCCGAAAAAATGCACTACAAAGTGTTAAAAAGAGAGTAGAGAAGACCAACTATTTTCTGTTGTTTTACAAGCTTTGAGTTGGCTGCCGAGATTCTTTTCTCTCACGCCCTTAAGTGCAGCTTTTGTTTGAGAAGTTTCTGTGTGTTTGTGTGTGCTCTAGTGGGGGTGTGGGATGAAAAAGCCAACACTAAATGAAAGTAAGAAATTAATTAGCTCTGACCAAATAGAAGTGGAACTCAATTTTACTTAAACCTTTCAGTCTCAGTGTTCGTCAAGCTAATTGAGATGGTAAAGGATTTAGTTTTACATTTGACTAAGTTATTAGGTTTAGGATCATAGATATTGGATTAGATATAAGATTTAAATACTTAAAGTCATCATTTAGTTTATCTGCTGATATGATATTAGTAAGTTATTAGACACATCAACTTAGCAATGGGCTAAACGTTTGATTTACCCAGGGCCAGTGCCTTGAAAGTTACGCCTCCGTTTTGATCAAGTCAATTAAAACTAGATTTAGACTTGGCAAAGACAAACAGATATGCAAACTAAATACACTTATACGCAGCAGTCCCAAACTCAACTCTCTGTCAAACTTATTAAGCTCCCCGACCGAGCAATCAAGCAGGCAACCAAAAAGTTGGTCATACAAATCATTTGGCTCCCCCGGAGACCACAGGAAAGTCGACAACAAATAAGTTTAAGTACATTTAACTTTTGCGGCAACAGAGATACGAGATGCTCTTCTACTCTTCTTCGTCTTCTAGGGTAACGAGTAACGAGTAACATTGAGTTTGCCTCAAGTATTCATTAAAAATCAAACAAAACTTGGGCCTTACACAGAACTATGATCAAAAACTTTGGCCCTGGCCAAATTGCATTAAAGATCTATTTCGCCTCATTATGACATTCTGGGGGAAAAGTTTCCGCATGCATATTAATTAAGCAGCCAGTTATCAAGTCGACAAATTAGCATATATATCAGTCAGTCACTCAGTCAGTCAGTCAGCCCTCAAATTAGTGAGCCCAGGTGAAACATCAACCAAAAACGAAAAAAAAAAAGTCTAAATGAAACTTATTAATTTTGTTTGTCAAACTTTGAGCACGACAAGGAGCGAAGTAAACAGGCGACAGAAAACGCCATGTGTCACTCCATCAACTTTGGATTGGGGCTGCTGGGTAGGTGGGCTGATGGAGCCACGAAAGAGGATGGTCTCTCGTTAATTAGGGTGTGAAAATAATTTGCCACGTTCCCTTTGTCTGTCCAGGCGGAAAATGGAGAATGGGAATGAGCACTACGTGAGCTGCAGGAACAATTAGGAGAATCGTACAGGAAATGGTTAAATACAGATATGTCAGATAAACGAAAACATTAAGCTGAAAAAGTATCATTTTAAAGCTTAAGCTAAGGAATTACTTTAATAAAAACATTATTTTTATAACCCCCCATTAAACGATTTCTACTTTTGTTCTTCCTAATTAACATTTTGTGTGATTTTCCAAGACATTTCGCCCGTGAAAATTCCAATTGCAGAAACTTCTTCTCTATCAGCTCTACAGTTTGCCATCTTTTCTTTCCGTCCTTGCCTTTCTCTCGATAAACTTATAATGAAGCAATGCACCTTATCTCGATTTCAGATCTCTCGTCCTACCTTACTTCCTGAACAGCCACTGCAATCAAGGCAAATATTTCCATAGTTTTTCTTACCTTGCTTTTCTTTTCTGCCAGTTTTTGGGGCAACAATCTTCACCATACTTTACGAGCGCACTACAAACACGGCAACTACCGCTCATTAAGCCAACAGAATGGCATAAAGGGTAAGGGGTAGATGGGTAAAAGAACCATAAAACTATCAATTTTATGTTTGAACAATGCGCCACAAAGTGAAAGCCAAAGATGAGATATGGTATACTTGATATTGATGATTTTGGCCAAAAGAAAGGGAGAAACAAAAGCTGAAATGGCTCCGCCTCTTGCTTGATGCCTTTCAATAATCGTAATAAAGTTGATGACGGCGCCACATGGATATCCCAGGAGATATTATTATATAGTTAAGAAGAGGCGGGAGAACCGGTGGTCGTTATCATCATCGAGTCAGAAATTGCTCAATCAGTGCTCCTTTCGCCCGGCAATGGAAATATGCAAAAGTGCCGGCAACCCTCTCGGTTTTTGGTATTGTAACTACCGCCATAAGATATGAAAATGACGGCCCACCTACAACATCAGCGGCAACATCAACAGCAACCAGTTAGGTCCAGCCATAAACTACATGGCAACGCCTTGCAGCAAAACTTTCAAGTAGCTGCATAGTCTTTAAATTTACGATGCAAGGCGGGCGGCCGCCATCTCCAATCTCCCATCTTCCGTTTTCGCCATCTTCCCAAAAATAAGCGAAACAGAAGCCGCACCAGAAGCAAAGGCCAGCCCAAGCGTAACCGAGAGTCCTGGCAGGATGTATGGTATGAGGGAGTAGGGGAACAGGAAGTCTCAACAGCGTTGGTCGCGTGACGGGATCGGGGTTACTACTGTAAAAAGAGTTACGATCTTTGGTAGGTAATGAAATTTTATTGGTTTTAAAGATTGGAAATGGTTGCTAAAATTGATTAAGTTCTGTTTTTTAGATGATTTTTTCCACTTAATTAATGCATTTACTTTCTTTTGGTTAAGTTTAAGTCTTTTTTATTACTAATTTTTATAATTTAAACTTCTGATAACACAAAAATAGACCCCTGAGAAATCCATTTCCCTTTGCCATCTCTAATTGCGAAAGTTGGCTGCGACTTGGAACGTTTGCTAACTGCCAGCGGCGGCCGGAAACATAGCTCTGCATGAGGCGGACGAAGCAGAAGCAGAAGAAGAAGTACAACCAGAAGAAGCACAAGAAGAAGAAGAAAAAGGAGAAGACATAGTATCAGAAGGAAAACGATAGGCAAGAGGGCAAGCAGTATGGGTTGCAAGATGATAAAGAAGCGGGAACAGAACCAGAACCCAAAAGCAACTACCACTACCGCCGTTGCAGTTGCCTTTAATTTAGCGCCCATTGCTGTGCTTGCGCTTGACACGCCCCCTTTTGCCGCCCACCAACACATAGACGCCACGCCCACACAAACTCCCACAGACACCCAACCCACACATATATATATATATAGCCCTTGCCCACTTGCCCGTCGGCGTAATTTTAATAGACTGCAACAGTCTCAAGTTGCAAAGTTGATTTGCCAGTGGTCGTCCTCCCCATGTCCTGTGCCCACTTGCCAACCCCTTTTTCCCCCGGTAGAAAAGTTTATGGTCCCCACGCCCTTCTTGGGGCTGAGGTCTTGGCATTCGTTTTTACTTATACCGCGGGTTTATTAGGTTCGAAGGTGTATGGGCTGGGTTAGCAGGGGTCAATTCGTAGATTCTTAGTTTACAAAAAGATATTCTTGTCCTTTCTGATTTTCCTCCTATCTATCAGTTATTAGTTAAAGTTATATAAGACTAATATAAACTATAGTTTGCAGTAAATAAGGTATCACTTATTCCATCATCACCCCAACTAATTTACTTTATTTTATAGTTTGCCGCTTTTGGCTTGGGGAAATGGCGTTTTCTTACTGCCACTGAGCGACGACGACTGGGCAGTTTTCTCGGCCCCGGTATTCCCGATGCCCCACTACAGTCCTTTCCCCCGGGGGCCTAGTAACACTAAACTGCATGCAAGGGGGCACTGGCAAACACAGAAAACTAGAAGGAAACTCAAACGGCAGAGGAGGTAGAACAGCAGGATGGTCTTCTGAGAAGGCTGTGGAGTGTGTGTGGGCAGCTTTGCACTTTGGTTTTGTTTCGTTCATTGGAATTTATGTTCAAATTTCATGAAAAGAACTTGCTTTCCTGCAGCCAGTCTCAGGATCCAACGGCCAACAAAATACTTGTATGTGGGTGTGTGGAATAGGGAAAGAGAGAGAGAGATTGAGAGAGAGAGAGAGTGAGGGAGCGGGAGCCTTGGCTTATTAAACATCAACAGTAAACGCCTCCAGGGATCCGAGTTTTTGGGCCGTGGCTTTAGCTTGTGGTTTCGCCTTCTGCTTCCTTTCTAGTTTCTTTTTTTCAGCTTTTCCTGGCTGGGGGAGGATTTTTAGAAAATTATAAAATTACCATAATTAGTGTGTTGATATACGATGAAAGTTTTCTAAGCTGATTTATACGATACGCTGTTGGAAATTCGGAAATTCTATTTCACTGCCTCGGTAAGAGGATTTCTTTTGGTCTTTTTTTTCATTTTTTTTTAGCTCTACAACTTTGAGTGTTGGCCTTTTTGATAGGAGAGTCCAAAACTCAACTGTAGACCCAAAGATAATTGCACTAATGAACTCTCTGTCAGCTGGAGGACGCAGTTGGTGGCAATTAAAAGGTGTAAAATGAGAAATGATAAGTTGCCAGAAAAGTTTCTCCGCTCCGACAAAAAGTTGCAAATTTAAAAATTTAAACGGAAGTCCGTTCTCTTCATTCTGTTTTCACCCTTCATTTCACACTTCATTCTAATCTGTTAACTTTTGGTATTTTGGCAAGCCAAAGCCAGCAGTTCTTTTTTTTTTTTGGTTCTTTGCACCCGAAAAGCTCTTGCCAAAAAAGCATCTACAAATTTGGATTACCTATTGACTCTTGGCCAGGTTGTGCCGCCTACAACGCCACAGAAAAACGGACTCACTGCCCACTTACACACACTCACGCATGAGCGAGCACTCTCACTCCCACACTCGTGCCCACATACTCCCACACATTTTTGCTAGCTGTTATAACCTTCTCAATGACCTTTTATTGACCTTCTGGGTGGTGGTGGAGCTTTGAGGTTGAAGCCATCACTGAACGTGGAAGAAAATGTATTATTATTTTCTTTCATTTTATCAGTTTATGAAGAGGTTTAAATACTTTCTTAAGAATCAAATGATAAACAGGTATTAATTGGTTTTAATATTCCAGAATATTTAAACTTTTGTACTTTTTTAGATCACTTTTTGAAAGTTTTTCCCCAAGTGTTACCATTTCAAACGGTAGTGCAACATAAACGCCAACACATAACAGTAAACATATTTCATGCACTTTTTATTCGATTGGCCTGATGGCATAGCCCGGGTTACTAGGATAGCTACCATTCTGAATGCAGGACTCACTCCAATCGTACTGTAACTCCGGCTCGTTAAGGTCCAGAGCTCCGGATCCTGCTCCTGACTTCGGTGACTCCGGCCGTTCTGCCTTGCCTCGAATGGCATTTTACGAATTTCAGTTACATTTTTGCATATGCAATTCTGATCTCCGTTTTGCGGTTACAATGCTCTTTCATGATGCCTGCGGTTGTTGTTGCCGCTGCACTTGTAAATGACAGCAGCAGCAGCAGCAGCAGCAGCAACACTACCAACTGCAACACCAACTACATTGGGAATTGTGTTAAAGGGCAGCGGCGTCGACTGAGGCGGCCAATTGGCAGCCCTAGCAATATCCTTTTGAATAAACGCGTTGAGGGGGAGAACTGAAGGACAAGGGGTGCCATTGCAGCTCTTTTGGCCTGGAGTTGGCCAATGAGTCGCTGGCAATTGTAATAATACCCTTTCTGTTAAATATCGCGGAGTATTTGGACAAGGAAAGAGATATGCGAATATTAAGGAATGATAAATAGAGTTAAAAGAAGTTGTTTAATAAATCATATCAGTTAAATTGTGAGCAGAATCAGTAATATTGCTTTGTCCTCAAATGCCGCTTATAAGTATGCTATGTTTTACGAAAAGGGGACCAGCTTTTTGATGTTTTTCCTAATGACTTTTAAGAGCGATAATTATAAGCGACAACTTAATTGCACATTTCTGTATAGCTTAAAATAACATTAACAGCAATTTAGGTTAACCCATATTCAGCAATTTTCCAGGATTAAATCGGTTTTTATCCTTCAAAAATCTACCTAAAAGTCCTTAACTCTGGTAGTGACTTAAAGTTTGACTTTTTGAATGATCTTTCTTTTATACTTTCTATATAAGAGCATCCCTCTTCCGTAGTTTGCCCTAAATATATATCTTTAAACATATATATATCCAAACGCCTCCTTGCAGCCTGCAGTTGCTAGTACCAACTTCTTGCCACAACTCCTGTCATTCCTTCTGCTGCTGCCGATGGCAGTAGTCCCTTTTACAGTTGCAAAAACTGCAGTGTAATGTAATGTATGTCCCACACAAATACACACACACACAGGCAAATACAAATACAGACACAAACAACACCCATGGAGCACACCCACACGCACATATCGCAGACCGCCCATATCCTGTTTGTTTTTGTTCACCATCGCTTTTCCCCCTTGGTTTCTCCTCCTCAACCCCCCTTTGATTTTCCACCGCCGCTCGCTTTCCACGATTGCTGCGCTGCTTGTTAGCTTCGGCGTCTAACACGTCGGGCATTTGTAGTTGTTATCAAGTGCAGTATTTAACTGCAGCAATTTTTACAGTTGAATTTGTAGCCCCTAAACTGTGCTAGTATTTGTATGTCTATGTATGTGTGTGTGTGTGTGTGTAGAATGAGAGGGCGGCTATTGGGGAGGACGGGGGAAGTGGCATGCAATGCAATTTAGATTTCAATCGAAGCGTATGCCCTGCGACTGGATGCGATGGAAATGTTTGTTAACATTGAAATTTATGCACTTTCCCAACTTTACCAACAGAATTCCGAAGCCCAAACTGACAAACTAAACTACACACCTTAACCATTATTTTTCCACCTTTTTCCTCAGTTATCCATCTTTGGAAATTTCTGCCCCTCAAAAAAAACAAAAACAAAAGAAAGGTAGTTACCATGCAGGCTATTGGTTTTCTTTTTTGGGGCCAGTGTCTGGGCGTCGCTGGCTCGTCAATCATGTTAATTATAACAAATCTGTCACGTATTCAACATTTTGCAACAAAAAGCAAAAGAAAAATACAAGAGTCGTAGAAAAAAAAAAAATTGGAAAGCAGACCAAAACGCAGGAAAAGGCACGAAGCGAACGTCAGGATCCGTGCAGCTCATGAGGATGATGACGATGGCCGGAGATGATGATGATGGCGATGCCTGATTTTATGGCAGTGGCGTGCCCGTAAGCGATTTTTAAATTGCTCCTCTGCATAGGACACAGGACTAGGGACAGGATCCTCTGCTTTCTGCCAGCCAGATAGAACATTGTTAGCGCAGGACACCAAATTCCAGGACACTGAAAGGAGCAAGTAAAAGGGAAAAGTATAAATTAAGCTAAAAGTCTGAAAATTTCTAATATTTACAAAATTTTTTTATCTTTTAAAAAACAAAAAACCAAACTAATAACTAAATATTTAATATTTCATAACTTTCATCCCATTTTTCTCTCAGTGGAGAGTCAGGTGGAACGTGTTGCATTGGTCAGAAGCCGTAGCTCTAAAGACAAAGACCGATAAAGCGTTATCCCTGAACCATTATCCTTGACGCCGGCCAGAAAATGGCTCGCAAATTGAGTTTGTTAATGGGAAAGAAAGAAATCAAATAGAAAACTGCTGCATTATAAGTAATGCGAGTATACTAGAGTAGAATGAATTGGGCCGGCAAAAAAGATTCGACTTAGACTATTACGGACTACGCAGGACGAGTTTGTTGCCAAAAGCGAAACATGTGCCATGTGTATAGTTGTATATGTGAGTGTGTGTGTGTGTGTGTGTAGTCATGTGCGTGTCTGCAAAAAGCAATAGCCAAGTTGGTCTTTAGAAATAAAACAGAAATGCATTCAAACGGAAATGCAAATAAATCTTAGTCACTGCAAAAGGCAATTGGCTTTGGGTCAGCCTGAGACGCCGTCGTCTCTCTATCTGTAATTCGAAATGTATATGTGGGTGGAACATTTCGTGCGTGTATTTATATAATGTGATATATAGCATATATATATATATACGCTGAACCCATGAACTGGTCAAATCAAATAACTTTAGTTCACTGCTTGATTATGTGACCCTTTGGGAGAGATCCGATTGGGAATTTATATTTGCATTGGATTCGTTGGGTGGGTAGGGCTTTGTTAAAGTCCTAAGGAACTTCAAGGGAATGACAATGATTGTTTGCCACTTATCTAGTGTCCTTGAATGTTTACTATAGCTACGTTTTTGTACTCATAAAAAGAGTGTTTAAATTTGGTTTTGGGTAAATATTTAGGTAGGAACTGTTAAGTTCAACTTCTTTCCTTAAATACTTTCCATTTGATAAGACTTTTTAGACATTTTCCTTTGTTTAATAAACAATTCAACTAGTAATCAAATAGCTAAACTAGCTTACCATTTCTGCAATTGAGTTGTATTGCAATTTGATTGTAAATCTCTTTCAATTGAAAGAGTTATCTAAGCTTCTCGAAAGTCCTCACACATCTATCTCCATTTTTCCCCTTTAGCAACATTTAATTCAATTTAAACTAAAAAGTAAATTCCTTTTAACCAGACAAGCAAGTACGCCAACCACCTCCTGCTACTCCCTGCATATGCATAAAAATCAGTAAAAGATTTTGCCCATCAAATGAATTTCAATGTTGTAGAGTCAGTAAAACAATTTGGAAGATTTGTTACGGATTTGCACCCAACTCAATGCAAATGCAGACCCCAAACACAAATGCCAATTGCCAGCCAGTAGGAAAACGAGAATAAAATCAAATAAACAGAATGGTATAAAATAAACTGGGAATACCACCAGAAACGAAAAAAGAAATAAAAACAACAAAATGTATATATACACCCTAATGCTAATAATGTGCAAATTTTGTTGTTGTTGGTTTTGAATTGGCATTGGACTGACAGGGTACGAAACCTCGGGGCGCTAGTTAGTATTTATGTCTGTGCTGGGCTTAGAGAGACAATCGGTGGGCATTAGCAGCAGGACATTCTTCCCCCAGGACATGGGTCTGCTGCCGCTGCCCACCCTGCCTAACATCCATGTCCTAAACTGTTTGTCTTAACCTTTTCCACTTTGCCATGTCGTCGTAACGTACAGAAACCTTTTGCCTGATCTGCATATTTAAAATTCCTCTGTCTACGCATGTTAGCCAAATGCCATATGCTGCCATGCCTACTACCTATCAACCCACCTCAAAAATGAAAAAAAAAAGAAAGGGGGAGAAAGAAAAATAAAATAAATGTAAAAGTGGAAAACACAAATCCACTGCAGGCGACTGCATATGTCTGGATCTTAGTCCTCGGGGCTTTGTTTTAACAAATACCAAAATGGATGGACAAAATTGCCCTTTATGGTCCACTTTGTTGTTGTTGTTGTTGTTATGAGGGTGTATGTGTGTGTGTGTGTGTTTTTGGGTACATCTTGTGCATAGCTTGGCCCATAAATATTTCAACATTTTTCAACAATAAATATTTTTAAATATTTAAATGCTAGACCGCAAGAGCAGAGAGAAATTTGCTTTCCATCCTCTTTCCTGGCTTTCCTTTTGTTTTTATTATCTCTATCGCCATTTTGCTGTGATTTTCAACAATGCAGTTTAATTTTATCAACAACTAATACCCATACACATGCAGGCATGCATGCCAGCATGCTGAGCTCGAACAGGATATTGTTAAAAGTTTTTTCGGCTGGTTGTCCTACAAAATACCCTTTGATTGGGCTGATAGAGGGCTTACAACGTTGGGCGTTTGATTTTTAAATAAATATTTTTCAGGGAAAGATACAAAAAAATCCAAAAATTATAAATATTAAACAAAATGCATAAGAAAATCTAAGAAACTGTTGTAGTTAAATAAAAGTACCTTAAATCTAGATATTAAACTTTAAAATTCACATTTTAAGTTCCCAAACTTTTTCGTCGTCCCAACATCAATGAAGATTATTGGTGCTTTCGTTGTGGCCAAAAAGTTTTTTATTCTAATCCACCCTTTAGCCACTCCTTCTGGCCATCATTTCGACCACTTTTGTTGCAGTTTTAGTTTGGCTTTCGGCTTGTCACTTTGGCATTTGCCGTAATTGCCTTTACAATGTTTGTGCACAGCTTGCAATATGCATACTTCTTCTTTGGTTTGTTGTTATTGTTGGTTGGGTTAGTTAGTTAGTTGCTATTGGTGTTATTATTGTAACTATTGTTACGGCAACTGTTGACCATCATTTGAGCTGCTTTCAATTAGGCAAATTTCGACTCCTGCGGCGTTTGCATTGTTGCGTCAACTATTATGCTAACTAATTTGTAAATTTTCACCCAATCGCATTGCCATTTGGCCAAGACCTCTAAAATAGCAAATACTTTTGCATATCCTGTGACAATTTGCGGGCCATTCCATATGTTCCTCTTTTTCATATTATTATTATTATTATTATTATTATTGCTTGAAAATGTTTCGTTTTTTCATTTTTTACCAAAGTGTTTGCTGTAGCTCTGAGCTTCCTTTTTGTGTATTTTGCGTAATTTTTACATTTACGAGCCATTAAAAATATTTTATTGCATTTATATTTCGCTGGCTGCTTTATGGTTTGCCCTGCTGGAGATTTCCTTGTCTATATATATGTGTGCGTGTGTATCCTTGACTGTGACTCTGTGCGTGTGTGTGTGTGTTTGTCGTCTGCTACTTTGTTGTTGGATCGCCGCGTGTGGGGACTGCTGATGACGATGATGATGATGACGACGACGTTGATTTATTTGACTCTTGTTTATGGTATGCACTCACCTCTATCTCCATGACCCCACCCTCTGGTAGCTACCCTGCCCTTTCATCACCAACAAAGTTGCCAACCACATTTTCAGGGAAATTTCGAATGCTTATTTCCAGTTAAATGTTTTTCACTGCGGTGGCATAAAGCGTATGGTTTTTTAACTATTTAAAACAGTTGCAGGTTTTGAGAACTTTTTGAAATAAAAATCCGAAATATTTAGGTTACATTTTGATTACAGAAAAATCAGATTTAAATCAGAAATATAAACCAAATATTAGTTCCAAGTTAAAATCTCTTCCTAAGCCCACTTTAACCCTCCTATAACTTGTCATAAAAATATGTCACTTAAATTTCGTGTGAATCCCATCCAATATTCAGGAAACGAAATCCCAGAATTCCAGATCCATATCCTAAAGAAAAACTCAGGTTCAGTTAAAGCTCACAAAGTGAGTGTGCAAGGGTGTGTGCGTGTGTGTATGTGTGTGTGTTTGTGGCTTACTTGTTTATGGGTATTTGGGTTAGAAGCTCAAGTGTTTTGTTATTGAGTAAACATGTAATAAATACCGTTATACAAAATACGTGTTCGTGTTTCATGTGGAGCGACTCGTCTGTGTTTGCATAGCAGGAAAAGCATAGGAAAAGCGTTGGCAATGCGCCGTGTTAGTGTGTGAGTGTGTATGGTGAAATCCTTTTACTAAATACAAACTACGTACATGCGTCTCATGTTTTAGCATCATAAAAAGTTGTTAGGATTTGAGTTGCGGTATGGGTTTTTGTGAGGTTTCAACGCTTTCTCCGCCACTGATTGTGGCAACGTATTTAAAAATGCCCGAAAGGCTTGGCAAGTTAAGCCTTTTCATATGCAGCGATTTTTTAGCGGTGGTCAGGGGTTGGGAAAATAAATAAAGTCAGAGAAAGAATGGATGGATCATTGGATGAAAATGCAAGTTTAAAGTTGCGCTGACACGAAGGGTAGAGTCTTTATTTAAAAAAATTAATTAATATTTAATAAAATACGCATTACTAGTAATTATTTAACATTTTTTTAAAGTTATTTAACATCCCGTTAACATCCAATTTAGTAAAATAAATATGAATAGAACTTTTTTACCCATAAAAAATCTATTTTTCACAAATTGCAGGTCCCTTTCATATGCACAACAAACACTTTCCATTTTCAATATAAATATTTTTAAATTTATTACAATTTCTAAAGCTCTTTATCTAACAAGCCATAAAAAATGCAATCACTTTTTTCAATATTTCGCCTGTCATTTATTATTATTATTTTCCAGTGATTTTTTCTGACCAACCACCAATCGCTTTGTTTACCCCCTCGGGTGCCTAATTTAAATAATTCAGTTTAATTACTGTTGGTAAATTACTAGACATATTAGACAAACACAAACAACCATACACACACACACATACATACAAACATACAAACCTAAAATAGAAAACCTTCTGTGAGGGATATGTCAATAGGCGATGTCCTTTTGTTTGCCCAGAAGCGTCACATAAATTAATTATGCACAACATTTATTAATTGTCAGGAACAATTGAATGCAGTTAGAGGTAATACAATATAGTCGAGGGATGTCAGGGGAGAAGAGAAGGCAAATCAAATGAAATCAATTATGGCCAAAGTCAGCTTGCTCTGAATGACAAATTGAATTTAATTGCCCGTCGACGTGGCAGAAATGTTCCCATTTCTTCTTTTTTTCGTTTTAAGGCAAGGTTGCCCACTTTATGCTTGCTTCTTGCCACTTTTTTTCTGTAGATTTCCTTTCTTTTTTTTTTTTGCTTAAATTGGTGTTTGCCCGACACTTGACACACTTGACAATGACTCCGCATTCGCTTGGCTTCTCTTGGCTCAGACTTCCCCTCCATCCGCCCCGTGGGCCCAAAAGCGCTGCACTCAGCACTGAAAATGTTTGCCGTTTAGGCCAGCACTTACGGAAAGTTTTGGGGAAGGGAAAACGATGGGTTTGAATGGGGGTTCTGGCCGTTTGCATCAGAGTTGGCTTTAACCTATAACTTGAGAGAGAAGGAAGTAATAAAAAAAATGGAGAGACAGTGAAATTATTAGAAAGAAAAGAAGCAATAAAAGTTGGAAACTTTAAGATGGATTTTTGGTATATTTTTTTGTAATATTTTTGAATTTTTACTTCCAAATCGAATTGTATTTACTTACCATAATGTTAAGGGTTAAATGATGAAATTTAGAGGAAAATTTTATATAGAAAAAGTTGTAAAAGTTGAAATTTTATCCCAGCAGCAAGATGAATTGGCAGCACTATCCTGCATATCTGGCTGTCATCTATGGACTCGTTTGGAACGTCCATTCCATACCATACCCATGGCATGCTGGTCTCTGGCAAACTCATCAGCATTCAACGTTATTGTCACTGAAAAATACACACAATTATCGTTACAAATTGCTGTTAACTCTCACATGCACAGTGAGACTGCGGGTGGGTGAGGAGAATGTTAACATTTCGCTTCACTCTCGCCAGCATTTCTTTCTTTTGGTTTTTTTTTCCTTTTTTTTTTTTTTTGGTGTCAATGGAAAGTGCTATTGAAAGTGTATATGTGGGCGACCCATTCACATGGACAGGGGCCATGCCCACCCACCAGACACATATACTGGCACCGGCAATGGGCGGCAAGAAATAAGTGTGTCGGAAGTCGCCCTCAAGGCATGCGGATTGCACATTGTTGATGACGATGCTGATGCTGCTGCTGCTGCTGCTGTTCTCTTCCTCTGTAGATGATTCTGATCCTGATGCTCCTACATGCTGGCTTTGACAATTGAAAAATACAGAAACGAGGTGGCCAGAGATGTGGCTATCCATCAGATCAGCCTTGGCTCGCTGGCTCGCTGGCTGCCCCACTTCAAACGAAGAACTCCAGCTTGAAATGGAACTGGAACTCGAACTGGATCTGCAACTGGAACTCAATTATTCAAAGTGATTCAGCACACACACCTCTAATGAGTTCATTTCGAGTTTATGGCGCTGGCGCGGCGTTAAGTACATTCTTGCGCTCTCGGCTCCAACTACTAATTTGCATTTCATTTGCCATTGCTCAGGTTAAGCCATAAAAGGCAGAAAAAATCAGTTACACTGAGGGAAAGTTACGCTGATAAAGCTTTCCTTCTTAGAGGAAACTCTTAGTTGTCACAAAAACCAGGAAAAGATCTTTAAAAATAAACTTTTTTTCTAGAATTTCACTTCTTAATATTTCCCAAAAACCATTTCTCTCTCTGCAAAGAAAACGAAAGGCAACACTGGAAATCATTAACGAAGAAAAGAAACTCTAATGGCACACTGATGAGGTGTCTTTGTTTGTATGTGTGAGCTCAAGAGGAATGGCATTCAAAGGAGGGCATTCAAATCAACGCAACGGTTCATAAACCAATACAACTACAAAGTGAAATTTACATTTTTATTAGCACAAAATATGAAGCACACTTTTCAGGGCACCCGGATGTTTATTTCATTTTCTCATATTTTCTCCCTCTCGCCCACCCCATCGTCCATTCATTGCCATTGCCTTTGGCAATTTTAAATCAACTTCAATCGTTTCATAATTTGATGGTGCCGCTTGCTTTTCAATATTTGCATATATGTACATTTTATTAAATATTTTTATTTGCTCAACATTTCGGTTTGTTTATTTGTGTGGCAAAATTCATTTGCGTTTTTCTGTCGCACTGCAGTTGCCCCCGCCCCCCCCCGAAAGTCTGTGTGCGTGCACCTGTGGCACAATACTATATATACTCACAACTTTTTCTATCCATGTATGTCCTGTATTTGGTGTCCATATCGTGTGCAAACATCACACGAATACTGCAATCGTGTCAGGGCCACCAGTGAGGCGTTAAAATTAAAATACAAAAAAATTAACACAAATATGGAAAAAGTACAAAGAAAATAATAATAATAATAATATTTTTTGCATAGAGTTAAAGTACGAAACGAAGAGTAGGCAACGAACTGCGGGCCATCGACGTGTCACGTTGTTTTGGGGGCACAAATTTAATAAGCCCGGCAACCCTTATTATAAATTTATTTATGTTTATGTTGGCCCAGGTAGCGGGCTCCTCGGTCTCACTTACTGTTTGCTGTGACAGCCGCCAGCTGCGACAAAGACACATGAACATTTGAGTACTTTTGGGCTGTCCTGGTTTCATGTCCTACGCCACCTTCCCTCCCATATGCATGTCAAATGCAAGCCTGAGCTGTCAGTTTAGCTATTTTCTGTGTAAAAAATATGGAAGTTTTTAAATATTTAAAGGATTATGAAGGGTTTATATTTGTTTCTTTGATTTTATAAAGTATTTAAAGGATATTAAGATAAAAACTTATTTCTACCATAACAAAACATAATAAAGTTTAACTTTTTTAATATAAATTCCCTTTTTAAGGACCACTGGCAACACTATTGCAACCTCTGCCTCCACTCGGCTTTTGTCAAAATATATGATGCTCATATGTTAGCCGGCACTCAACGTGTGCCGCATTATTCACTCATCAGCAGCCCTCAGCATGCCCATCATCATTATCATTGTTCTTCCCTGTTGTTCCTCTTTCTCCCAGGCCTTTTGCCTGTTGTTGTGGTTGCTGTGGATCCTCATCCCCCCCAAAACCCTTTAGACCCCACTCCCAGGCCTCTTTATAGTGCCACTGGTTGTAGTACCACCATTTTCTGCCCCCCAAAAAAAACCCGCCTGCTGTCTCTTTGTCAGTTTCATGCACTGAAAAGTGTTTTAAAGTAGACTTTACTTTGTTGCGGTTGGCTTCCTTTATATTTATTTCATTTTTTTATTTATTTTTTCGGGGGTTCCTTTTTCGAGAGGCTTGACAAAGAGGTTGGCCAAAAGCCGGGAGAGGAAGAGGAAGTAAACCGAATATTTAAATAAATGAAGTTAAAGATGTGGCTAGCCTGCAGGGATTTTGTGGAAAGAAGGTTTAAAAACTGAGAAATGTGACTAATTAGGGATTTTTTTTCTAAGTAATTTTTTAGTGCTTTATAGCTAGTAAATCATTCTTATATTTTGCATATTTTTGTATAGTTTTTCTAGCATTGGGATTCCACTTCCTCTTAAGATTTTCTTATTCATCTTTCATAATCTCCCCTAATCGAAGGGCCCAACCTGCACAATCTTTTCTTCTGCGGCTGTCAGCTAATTATTTGCCCTGCCTTGAATCATTTTCATCTTGGATCTTCGAGTGTCATCTTTTAATTAGAGCCTGTAAGTACATCTTTTCCCTTACTGCTATTTTGGTTTCATAATTCCCTGGGAATGGCCTGCATTTTTCTTTATATTCTCCCCATTTTGCCTTGTATTTATTTCGAATTTTTTATTTTATTTCTGTAGAAGCAAAACTAATTTCTGTTGCTGACAACCATTTAAATTCAATTTCTGTTAAGGGCCGCTGAAGCGGGGATAAGAAAAGAACACTCCACGATTATCTCGGGTTGGATTTTCCTTTTCGTGGAGGTGGGTGGTAATATAGATAGAGGAACTAAGCAGCAAGGGGAGCATACATATATGATTATCTAAGCTTTATTTATGCTGGCTTGCTTTTTCTTATTTTTTTCCAACATTTTTTCCACCTTATTTTTCCCTGGCATTTAACTTCTCTCGTTACCCTTTAACTGCCTGCTATTTTTCATCATCATCCTTCCAATGGCAACAGATGTTTTGGGTTGCCTGTCTTGAGTGATTTTTTTTTTAACTCTCTGTGAAATATAATTTGTTGATCCTGCCCACATCTATGGGTTGTGTCCTTTTGGCTTATCCCTTTTGTCCTTTTCCGCGTGTGTGGCGCATTATTAAAAACTACTTAAAAAAAGCCCTTCCTGGCTGCGAGAAAGAGATTTGGCAGCACAAAAAAAAAAAAAGAAAAACAAGAAAAATATACACACAACAAAATGTCAGAGCAGAGGGACTAGAAAATGAAAAACAAACACATTTGTTTCGCTCGACGGTTTTTGAAAGCCGAGCAGCTGGCGTCAATGTTTGAATGACTGCATGAATGATTGAACGAACGATGGGCCGGCCATGTTACCAACAGCAGTTGCTTGCCAAATTACAGATTTAAGGAGTGGGCCGGCTAGAGAGAAAGAGAAAGATCCTAGATCCTGTCCATCCAAGCCATCCGTTATTTATGCTGGCTGGGCCTCGAAATGAGATAAAAGCTGCGGGTCAGCGCGGCCATATTTGCTTAAACAACCAGCAGTAACATAAGTAACAAAAAATTGCTACTCTTTGACATCGAAGATTGAAATGCCCTTAAGGATTATGATAAAAATCGAATCTTAAATATAAAAATCCTTAAAAAAATGTCTACCATTACCTAAAAATCAACACCAAAAAAGGGTTTTTTTACGGATAAAGACGAATTCTGTCAAATTAACTAGTAAATCATAAAAAATCCCTAAAACACTTTAATAATTTATGTTCCCAAGTTAATCTCTTGATTAGTTAATACACCAAAATCCAGAAAGAGTAAAAACCAAAAAGAAAAACTAACACTAACCAACACAGGCGCCGCTTGCTAAAAACAGTTCGCTGGTCGTAAGGATACATATATCCTCATCCATAAGGATGCAAATGGTGACATACATACTAAAAATATATATGTTGTCTGAGGGAAATATTTCTGTTGCCATGCGGCTTCCTCTTTAGCCGCTTTCCCTCCTACTTTCACCACTAAAGTACACATGAAAAATATTTACAAAATGTCCGCTGTTCTCCTCTTCTCTTTTTCGGCGGTTCCTTCGCTACTTTATTTTCCGTATCTTTTCTTTTTTTTTTTTTTTGCTTTGTTTGGCAAACAATTCGGCGCCAATAGAGAGGAGTAGAGTTTGGGGCATGTGAACTGAAGTGGTGGATACTGTGGCGAATTTCAAAGTTTAACACGTTTTGGTAATTTCATCAAGGACATGAGGATAATACATTTGCCTTCCGAAAAGCTAACAGTTTCAAGGGGTTTACACAATATTAAAGCTGATCTTGAGATTGAAAGGGCTTCTTTCCTCTTTACTTTTTAGAATATATTCTTTGTAAGCTTTAACTTTAGGGTTGAAGTTCATAGCAGTTTGTACTTTTTTCTCTACTAATTTTTAAATTTACCATGATTCTTTGACCTAGGAAGTACTCAAAGTGCGTTCTATATTACATGACTTTCCATCATGTTCCTATAAAAACCACTTCCCCTAACTGACAACAACTTGCACCTAATACTTGTTCGATTTTGTAGCCACCACCCACTATAGCCACAAAGCTTCGACATGGACTCTATCAGATTCCATGGGCAACCCTTTTAACCCCTTACCATTTGCGACAAATCGCATTAGGCTTGGACTGTCGACTCTCGACTGTCTCCACTGGCATGGTATACATACATATATACCGAGGGTATAGTAAAATCCCCTTAAGCCCATCCAATTCCAATCGGTTGACCAGGGCGCTAAGCATCGTCGTCGTCGATGGCTGTTGGCAGATGGCAGATGGCATTGGGCTCAGATGGGAAATACAATTTCCTCGACCAATAACGGAAACGTTCATCAATGACCATTTTGGCACTTTCGGTTTCAGGCCAGTTCATCGAGTTCATTGGGGCCAAATCAAGTGAGGAATCGCCATTGCAACAGTCCAGACATCAGACAAAAGTCACTCGAATCAACTGGAGCCCAACCACAAGCAAGCATGAAAAAAAAAAAACGATCCAAAACAAGAAAAACTAGTTGCCAGCCGTAGGAGGAGCAAAAGCAGCAGCAGCAGGAGCAGGAGCAGGATCAGGACCAAATGCACTGCGGAAGTAAAACTGGAAAATTTAATTACCACATACATACAGGCACGCACGATGGTGGCTAAGGGGGTTCCAAGGATATACGGATACAGACGGACTGATGCCATGTTCTTGTGAATTGTCAATGTCAGAGTTGCTTGTTCCTCTGCCTGCTATGGTATTGTTGTTGTTGTTGCTGCAATTGCTGGTTTCGTTGGTTTTGTTAGCGTTGCAAGCCAAGCAGAAACCGAAACTGAAGCCTTGAATGTGTCGCCTTCTCCAACTGCCTCTATCTATGCAGAGAGAAAATTTTCAGGATTTAAGGATATTTTTAAAGTATTTAAGAATTTTTAAGAAGTTAGGGAAGATGTTTAAAAGACTCGTCAAAAGTAGAACAATATCTAATAAAGAAATATATATTTTCAGGATAACTTTCATACTAAGAGTTAGTATATAAGTCAAGTGTATCCCGTAGCTCTCTGTGGGTCTCTGGATTTCGGTTAGCCTTCAGTCGCGTGCGGTTTTGTGTATCAGCCATCTAGCAGCCTCCCCAATTTCGACCATCACCCCCTCCACCTCCACAACCCCCCAAACCCCCATCTTTATCATGGCCATTTCTTGTCTTTGCGGTTGCCTCGTTGTTCACAGAGTATGATGTCAACTTGTGACAGCTGCTGCCCTCCCCCACAGATTCTGGCTATATGCCCCGAGGCATATTATAAAAAAGAACGATGAGCAATTAAAGCCATGCGTGTCCAGTTCCCTCCAACTGGCCAAGGATGTTGAACACACAGTTTTTAATTAAAATATAAATTCTGATGGCCTGGCTAAGAGGCCCAGAAGATCTGTCTGCTAAAGTTCTTTTTTGGGCTTACTGACAATTGCGACCACATGGCGTATGAATAATATTTTAAGCGGTTAGATATAATGAGGGATATTTAAAGTAAAGAAAAATGTAATGCTACTACTTGTACTTTAGTCTTATTATTTTCACTTAACAGATTTCCTAACCAAACAAGAATTGTTATTGGAATTTTCTGAGTAAGCAAACAATTTCTAATCTCAACCTCTGAGCCACAAGCCCCAAAACCCCCTCTTGGCATTGCTCAATGCAAGTTTTCTTTCTATTATTTTAATGCCAGCCTGCCATTCATAATTATTTTTAGCTGTGCCTGCTCCTGCCTAACACATTTAACAGGCCAACGCAAAACTTTGGCCATAATTAAAACTAAAAGGCGAAAATTTTCTTTTTATTCAAATGCCAGGGAATGGTGGTAAGTAACACAGAGAGAGAGAGTGGGATTTTCTGGAGGCAACAGTCGGTCTCTAAGTGCAGCTGACAACAATTGCATTGGAGGCTATGCCAGGATAAAGAGGGGCGGTGGCGCTAAGGCTGAGGCATAAAACACACAAAAGGCGACCAAAAATTATTCAACAAGCGTTGGCGACGCCTGCTGCTGAGCGAAAGGGACAGCTGAGACAGCGGTGTGAGAGAGCGAGAAAGACAAATGCAACATGGGCAGAAGGCAGGACATGCCGCCATTTCTAGCTGGTATCCTTTTGTTGTGCGCTTTTGTGTTTTAATAAGTTTTGAATTTCACTACAAGCGCGTAACTTCAAATCTCTGAACGGTCTACAGGCCCCACCACCCACCACCCCTTGACTTTGCCTTTTTGCCAGTCCTTTCTTTTCGTAGATTTCCATTCATCCATTTTAGTTTTTTATACCCTAGCAAAAGGGGTTGGAAAATTGCGCTTTTTGAATTTTTGGAGAAAACGTTTAGAAAATGGTTCTTCTGCTCCGGAAAGTAGGCTACATATTAGGTATAGGGTGGCTCATGTAGCGTTTGCTCTTTGAACTTGCGATAATTTTGGCTTTAACATTTCGAATGTCATTGTAAATGTGTAAGATAGTTAGTAGAAGGTTTAAGGTTTACGAATAAGAAGAAAAGAATTCGGAAATATTGATACTTTTATAGCGATTTTAAAACGCAAATCTTTCGTGAGCCACCCTTTACTTTTAATATATATGTCGGTATGTTATTTGAGTTTATAAATAAAAAATTTATTACTTTAACTAATCCATCAGTTTTTAATATTCAAATAATCCCTTAAATAGTTTACGATTTCCTTTCAAACCTTCACGAAAAGAAAACCCATATATCAGAGCATTTCGAGTAGCACTTCCCGTAGCTAAACCACCATTCTTGCCTCTTGTCTTTTTTCCGGTTGTGTGTGCGTTCTTCTTTTTAATTTTCTGTTTTTGCCACAAAACGAAACGAAGCTGTAACCAATAATTAATACCCGAACTCGTTTTTCGTTTATTATCCAACGTGGCTGGCGTTTTCCTTGGCCATTTCTCGTTCCACAAACATTTTTACCATTCGATGCGGCGGCTAAAGCTTCGTTAGTTGAATACCACTCATACACTTGCAATCGCCCACTGGCCAACACACACACACACACACACTCACACACTCGAGGACTTGAATTGCAGTCGTTTTAGCCTTGTGCCATGTATCTTCAGTTTTATTTGGACCATTTTTATTTTGCAGCTCTCTCTCTCTACTTGTTGTTCTTTTCTGGTTCTGGTTTCGGGGTTATTTTTCTCGCTTTTTGCCATTTCAATTTTTGTTGTTTTCCCAGTTTAGCCATAGCTGCCGTTGATAACTTTGTTTTATAGACATTTGTTCTCGCCGCTGTTACCTAGCGACCCAAATACCCCGTTCAATAGCTTTGTCCCGGCCATCCCTCTGCTCTTTTTACGGTCTTTTTCACTGTTTTTTCTCTCCTTATTTTTGCCTTTCGGTTTACGTTTCTATTTTTCACGTTTGGTTTTTTACCCCAGCACAAATCTTTTGCTGGCTTTTGTGGAAAAGACGGGTGTGGAGGTTTTTCTTTTTGGCCAAACAAAAGGGCAAGGATTGTATAACATGAGATGGTCTTGTCAGAAAGATTTTACTGCCGGCTAAATTCTGTGTTTGAATTTAGAGAAAGCTTACTAAGTGAGTAAGTAATTTGTGTTTAAACTTAACTTAAATTAACAGCATAATATCTTACAATAATTTATAGCATAGAAAGTCCTTTATAAGATATATTTTTACATTTTAGATTTCCAAAAACAAGAAAGCAACTTCTTAATATTTCTTGTAGATATTTCCCAAAACAATCTCTGAAGTATTCCCGCTAATTGATCACAGCCAAAGAGCTTAACCCTTAGTGCCAGCGAATGGAGCAAAACCACCCACTCTTCAACCTGACCGTTGCCTTTGGCAACTTAAGAACCTTAAAAGGATTTCACAATGATGAAATTATGTGAAAGCGAAGGGGGCTATAGAGGAGCTAAATTGCATAAGAACTTGGCTGCTTACTGGGGGATGGGTAGATTCAGGATGGGGCTAAGCCCATGATGGAGTTTACTTTTCCAGTGATTTACAATTGTGCAGTGAACTTTTCTTTTCTTTCTGTTGCCTCTCGCCCTTTTTTTTTTTGCCCCACCAAGCTTTTTCATATGTCAGGGAGCTGGACAACAAAGCTGCTTCTGGTCCGACTCTTTGTCGTTGCCATTGCTCTGGCTGTTGGCCTTTAATTCTTATCAAATTGCCGTAGAGCTAAAGGCGCTTATCAGCTTCAGCAAGCTCAAGCACTCTAGCTGAGGTGCAGTGAGAGAAATTCATGGGTAATCAAGGATGAAAGGTTAATTCTTTTACTCTGTTTATAACATTAATTATAAAAGAAAATCACTTGGATTACCATAGATCAACCTCTACTTTAAATCTAACTTAATCTAAAAATCTGTAGTAGAAATTTCCCTCACTGCACTCACCCATACGTCAAGTGGTCAAGGGTTATGTGGGTGGGCAGAGGTTGAGAATCGGTTTGTTGGGCACTTCAATGCCAATGATTTGCCAGAACAGTGGAACGCAAGCACTTGTGGCATCAATCGTGGCTCAATAAATCAAGCAACTCTCATCGCTCGGGGCCTTGGTTCACCGTTCATCGTTCGCCATTCACCGTTCAACATTCCACCTATACCAATGCTGTTTGTTTGCATTACACTTCCGTTTCCGGCTCAAGTCAAATGCCATGGCACGCAAATTGAGATGATGACTGGGGGACTGGGGGGAAACGGAGAGGCGAATGTGTAGTGTAGTGGCAATGGGCATAGAAATGGGGGGCTGAGGATGAAAATCAGAATGAGTATGGATGGAGGATACCGATTCCAAGGATAAGTCCTGACGGTTGACGTTTCTGTTTTCCTTTCTCAGTTGATTGTGCAAAATACAATTTTAGCCTACAACCAACCCATACCCACCCACTTACTTCCTTACATTGGTATCCTCCTGAAGGCATAGTTTCGCCTTATTGCTGTGCCAACAGAACTTTGCTTTGATAGCAATTGTGATTGAAACTGAGACACGATATTGCACTTAAGATATGAAAAACACCCCACAGGGGTTCTAAGGAACATTCTTCTCCCTCATTTTGATTATTTTTTTTTAGCCTACTCTAAGATGGTGTGATATTTAAATTGGAAAATCAATTTTATTTTATTAAATCAAAAAGCATTTTCCTTAATCCAATAAAATTGTGTTTGCTTAACTAAAACATTTGAGGAAAAACTTGGATTAGCTTTTGTTTAACTTTCAATTTATGTTGTTTAATGCAAATTTAAACATTTGTTTGTTTAATTTTGTTAAATGCCTCTTTTAATACATTTTAAAGTCTTTTTAAGAAAACCATAAAACTCAAGCTGGCAAATATGTTTGTTTATACTCCTCTCACTCTACTATTTACCTATAGTTTCAGTGTTTGCCAAACTTCAGAAGACTTTCCTTGGCCAATTCATAATTATATTCCCAGAGAAACTCAAAACCAAAGACACCTTTCAAGGCATTTTCCTGCTATTTGCCTAGCACTTCACCAGCAACTCCAGCTAATAAAAAACAAAAAAAACTGAAAATAGAGAGTTCAAAAATCTAAAACTTAAACTGTCAGCGATGCCTTGGCAGGCCGAAATGCTCAAATATTTGGCCAAGCAAAGTCTGTTTCTAATTTGGAAATTCTGTGGCCCATCTACCACCATCCCCACCCCTCCCACACAACACTTTCCCGCAGGCATAGCCGCCTCTGCTTTTTGCTATTTGCGCTTGCTAAATATTTAACTTTTGAATTTCAAAGCAACCTTCGAATGTTTGGTGAACTCCGCAGCATTTTCCCCCACATTTTCCGCCCTCGTACTCCTCCTCCTCTCCCACCCATCTTACTTTTCAAATCACAGATGAAGGCCCACGGACTCATATCGGGTTACATACGTATTAATTTAATATTTCACAGAGCACGAATCTCGGGTTTGTTATTTCCTCCGCATTTTTTTCCTCCTCCTCCTCCTCTTTTTCTTTTTGTCCAGAATTTGTCATTGCTTCCGTCACGAAAAACGAGAAGAATAATAAAAAAAAAAAAGTAGGAAAAAAATATTGAGAGGGGCTCTCATGTGTTGGTAACCGCAATTTGTTTACTTTGTCGGTTTTTGTGCACGCAGCCGAGTGTTCAAAATTGAATTTTAACTTGGTTAACAGGGCTCTGGCCAGGGCCCATTCATTGGGGATCATCCAACAGCCCGGTTTCCACCCCCTCACACCCATTCCCACTTCGCTTTTCCGCTTTTTGTTCAGCGCTATTGCTGGTCTTTACACGGAGGAAAATGTTTCAAAATTTTCTTTCTTTTTGAGATAAATAAATGCCTTCATGTTGGACTAATAAAACCATTCATTGTGAAAATATTTCCTAAACTTCTGTTATAATTTTAAGTTAATGTAAAAGTTTCCCCAATTTTTCTCAGTGCAGCTGTGCTCTCTTTTTCTCCCGATTTTGGGACCTCCCTCTCTAAGCGTTCGCCTCGCGTTGGCGGCGTTGATAACGTTATCCATTAGGGCGTATGACAACAAGCGTGGGCCGCGTGGGCGTGGCAGGGGCCACTTTAGGCTGGTAGCTGAAAAAAAAATGTTAGTTAGTTTTGGACGACGGCGGGGCCGGCAAAGTGCTGTGCCTTTGGTTTGGTTGCGTCTCGTCTCGTGTTTGGTTTTGGTTTCGTTTTTAGTTTTTTAAATGCAATCTTTTAAGTGCTTTTTGGTTGAGGAAGCAGTGGCAGCATTGGTAGGAGCGGCATCAGCAGGAAGCAACAGCAGCGACTTTTAATGGCACTCGGCTGTGGCCTCAATTAAAAGGACGAGTTGCAGGGAGTAAAAGAGAGAGCGAGCGAGGGAGAGAGAGAGGAGCTGCCGCAACAGCCATTCTGCCTTCTGGCCAAACCTTTCCAAATTAAACGCCAATTTTACTTCACAAGTTTCAATTACCAATTACAATTGCTGTTGAAGTCTGGTCCTATTACTTTTCCCTTTGTTTTTATTTACTGCAATTGATTGAAAAATATTTCGCTAAAGTACCTACTAGCACACATATATACTATATATATATATATATATAACCTATATGTATTTTTTCTTTCTTCTTTTTGTGCTTTTGAATTTTTCATGTGGCCGAAGTTCAAGAAATGTAATAAATACAATTTTATTGCCGCATTTTTTGGGGGTTTTTGGCTTATTGTTGTTTGTGGCTCAGCTGCATTTACAAGAACAACGCCGAAGAAGAAAGAATATTTGCTGCATTGGCGCAGCATCGAATGAATTTTCCGAGGCATAATAAATTTCCCGCGCTACTCGCCAGCTTTCAGCAATTTTCCTTTCGAAGCGAAATTTATTTACGCCGTTTGGCCAGTAAAGATGTTTGTTAAATATAATAAATTTCCGGCATGCATTTTGTTATTTGTTTGGTAATTTAATGAAATTTATTAAGGAAAGTTTTGGCTGATTGTCGCGTTGCACAGTGCGTATGTGTGATATTAGTGTAAATATGGGAAAATCTTTTTTTTATATTAAGACCTACAGACTTCACTTTTTCATCATTAGTTATATAGCTAACAGTTAATTTGATCTCCCTTATTTTGCCAAATAAGTTAAGTTAAGTCTTGTACTTAAAATTAATTAATATTATTATTACTTTCGTTAGTTTACGACCCTTCACTACGTTGAAATCCTTCTCGCTTTTATGACTTTTGCCACCCCGAAATCTTCTTTTCTGGCTAATTAGACAACGGCTCTTGGGTCTGTCTGAAATCAATAGTTAGGGAAACTTTATTACCGCCAAATTAGACTGGTAAGTAAAAGTACTTCAAGTCGCTTAGGGCCAACCCCTTTTTTAACCCCTCACAGTCCATCGACACAGGCTGATAGCCTCTTGAAGGCTTCAGACTTGATTTCATCACAAATTGAGCACATTAATAGAATTTGCTGGCTTTTGTTTATGGGCAAAGTTTTCCCTTCTAGGTTTTTTTCTCCTTCCCCATTATAATTAGGTGTTTAATTACAAAGTTGAAAGTGTCTGCCAACTTACAGCTTTAAATGACTTTTTGTCAAATTTTTATAATTTTCTATATATATATATATTTCACAATTTTGTTCTAGTTTCTAGAACAAAGTTCGACTACCAATAATAATGAGCAAAGATTTCTGACGCCGAAAAGAAATACAAGAAATATCGAAAATTATTCAGACTTGGTATGGGATTGAGGAAACACTTGAGATATGTCAGATAGAACATTGTTTTTGGCTGGAATCCTTAGGCCATGTGGGTTGTTTTCATCTAAGGATGTATGCGTGGGCTTCCCCCATTTCCTTGTGTGTGTGTGTGTTGGTGTGTTTGTATATCTGGGTTCATTGTTACAATTTCATTTCAAACATATTGGGTTTCAGTCGACGACGATGACGACAGTCTGCTGGTGGAATTTAGTCCAAAGGTCACGTACGAAAAAAAAAAAAAACAGTTTGGGGTTGGAGGAAAAAAGCAAAGGAAGATGAACTGATGAGGAAGTTAAAGCTGAAATTATATGATGAGTGGAGTCTTAGGAGTCCCATGAAGAATACGAAAAGAAATTGCCACTGTCTTTGCTTTTTTTTTATATGCGATGCCATCAGCATAGATTCGCTTTGGGAGCTAAAATCCCCCAAGACATCATTTAAAGTTGGTTTTGCGTTCGCATTTAATCGCTTAGAGAAATGCGGTCAGCTTTGTTTTATAGTCCTGCCAAGGCTTCCATACCAATCCATTCATCCATCCGGATGGCGTCGTCGTCCTTCATCATCATCGGTTGTAGTCTCGTTGCCAATATGCCACGTTTAGTCGCCACTAATCCATCGCGTAAACAATATAAATGTTCCGACCAGAGCCGCAGCCGGCAGGATATGCTGATTTCAGTGTGTAGTCCTTGGCTAGCAGTACCCACCCCCCCCCCTCCTAACTCCCCAAACAAAACAAGCCGCCCCATTCATATCTACAGTGAAGGAAAAACTAGATTTAAGATTTCTTAACAGAAGTGTCTTAAGGAGAGCTATGAGTTCTTTTATGATCTGAAGTTCTAAGACAAATTTAAACCTTAATCTTTTGTTATTATAAATTTCTTATTTTTAAAAATATTTTTTATAAAATATTTCCCATTTTATGTAATTTTTCTTTCCAGTGCATCCATGGGCATTGTATGGTGCGGTCTTCTTTTGTTTAACTAAAGGATTTAAAGTTTTTGTTTTGCTTTTTCATTCATTTCAGCGACGTTCGTCATTCATTCTCTATGTATATATGTGTGTGTGTGTGTTTGCGTGGGCTTCTGTGTGTGTTTGTGTGTGAGCCGCCATATTGAAATCAATGTTGGAGGCGGTTTCCCTTCCGTTTTACCCCTTCCCCACCCCCCTTTTTCACTACTCTTTAGCATTGTTCGCATATTTTTATTAATAGTCGCGCGTTGTCTGCAATTTTCCCTTGGCCCCCCAACCTCCAATTTCTATTCCCCCCATACTCTTCTATTCATTGCAGTCCGGGAAAACTTCGTCATGGATTGGGAATCCCACCTTCTTTGCTTTTATGAATTGCAAATGGTTTTTCTGCTTTTTGCCTTTTGCGCTTAGCAATCATTTAATATGCCGACGTGCCGAGAAAATGAGTTGTTTATAAAGCGTGAGGATTGCAATGCCTCCAGAGGATTGAGTTGGATTGGATGGGAGAAGGAGACTAAGAAGAGGTTAGTGGGTGCAGGTCGAAGTGCAGGCTCATCTGTCTGTCAAAGCAATAATAGAGGGAATCAAGATTTTAATTTGTTTGTTATTTTAGCAGCTACAAAAAGTTGTTTCTGTTCCTCAGCCATCTAAGTTCTAACATTTTTTAAATAAATTTATTATAAAAAGAAAAGTAAAACTTTTGAAGATGCCGATTTTCGTCTACCCAAAATGCGAAAGTCGGTCTGTCCGAATTTTCCCAAAGTATCAGTATTTCCCTCATTACGAAGCCAAAAATGATCGTAACATGGAATGTCATACCTCGCTGAATTCGTATTTAAATTCCCCGTCGAACTGTGTACCACACTCAAAAAGTGAATTTTTTGAGAATTTTCGTAAATTTGTATGATGTTACCCCTTTCCAAAAATCCGAAAATCGGTCTGACCCGCTTTGTGGCCTAAAATATCAGTATTTTCTTCATTACGAAGGCAAAAATGATCGTAACATGGAATGCCATACCTCGTTGAATTCGTAATTAAATTCCCCGTCGAACTGTGTACCACACTTAAAAAGTGATTTTTTTAAGAGGTTTCGTAAATTTTTTGATGTTACCCCTTTCCAAAAATCCGAAAATCGGTCTGACGTTGAAATGTAATTTGTTTATTAACAAATCTAGCTACCGTTAAGATTTTACATAAAATCAAATTTATGTTTATTAAGTTTATCTTGATTGGTCTTCATTCAAGTCAAAGTGTACTGCTGGAGCCACTAACTGTCGTGCGAGAGTTTCATTTCGAGCGTTTTCATAACGAAGAATTCGTTGAACTAATTACGCTTACACTTCAGCAGTCTAGACAATTCAGATGAATATTTCCGCTTAAGATTCCTATTGCGAAATGCTCTGGCCCCTAATTAACTTTGCCCCGAAACTTTCACCCGACTTGGCTTTAATTAAAGCCATCTCAATAAGTACTCCACAAGCACATAAACATCTAGGCGGAAAACTTTCTGGTCAAACTTATGCAGAAGCTTCAGCTGCTCAGCCGCCTCAAGCGCAGTTTTCTTCATCTTCATCGCACTTTCCGTGGCCCCGCCCCTCCAGAAAATGCTCCCCTTCAAATTTCACACGTTAATTTGCAATTGCCCCCGGAAGGCAAAAATGTTAATAGCGAAAAACCCAACGCACTCTTTGGGTGGCGGAAAAGGCGGAGTAAAGATTTGGAGAGATTTGCACTGAGAAAAAAGAATGATGCTATAATATTAATTTTTGGACAGATTTCCGCAAAATTTCAATCCTTTAGAGATTTCACTTTTAACACAATACTTTTTAATTACAGGACTTTTCCAAGTGTACAATTTTGTGCGTTGGCAGCGTTCAGCACTTGCTGTCCCTCCTCCTTGCCATCCCCTTCTTTCGAGTGACGCACGAAAGTATGCAATGAAAATTTTACAATTTACGCGTGCAAAAGTTTATGAGCGTTTCGTATCTTGAGGCGGCATTAGGCTGAACTGGCGAAAGGGGAGGATCCAAAAACGGGGATCATACTGGGTGTGTGAGTCTCGGGGATGTTGACAATGACAAGCAATTAATGTTGCGGAAAATTGTGGCGCGAAAATGGCCAAAACAACAAAGAAAATGAGAGCAAAAGTGCGCAAGAAAATCCACTAAACACTTTTAAAGTTTTGCATAGCTCGAGGCGCATAAGCAGATTTTCCATCCGCACTCAGCTCTTCCCACTCCATGTGCATGGGTGTTTGTACAGGTGTTTTTCGCTTCGTCTCCACCTTTTTTGCGCCAACACAATTTATTATGCCATGTCAAAATCTTTGGTAAAATGCATTGCAGACAGGAAAAGGCGAAAAGGGAGAGTTTGAAAAGGGGGGGAGGTGTTGCAGCAGTAAGCAGAGCAAGAGCAGGGTAAGGAGTGCAAAAAACTTGCAAAAATGTTTTCTCGGGATTTAGGTATATCACCAAAATAAAACTAGTTAAAATTTGAAAGCAGAATTTGTAATACTCTTTGTTTTTATTTATCAAGTTTTGTATTTTTCTCAATGCTCTTTGGGTAACCATCATAAATTTTACAAATAATATTTTACATTTTATTTTAGAAAAAGTTAAACTTAATCTTAAGTCATTTTTCATAATAAGTTTCATGCATTTTTGTCTTTAACAGTACTTTGATCTGAAAAGAAAGTTTATTCCAATCATCATCAATATTCTAAAATATTTTTTTAATTTCCTAAATATTTATTTTACTTTCCACCATCATTGTAAAACCCCTTCTAAAGAGCATACACATAAAATAAAATGAAAGACGTGCGAGCAAAAATATTTGCAGCCAAAAGTAGCTGGAAAATCAGGCAAAAATGTCATTCAGGGATCTCAAAGGGGCGGCAGACAACCAACATGGGCGGGGTTTTTTCGGGTGATGTGGGGCTAGGAATAGGGATAAACATGGGGGATATATGTCCGCCCCTTGTCGTCTGAGTCTGCTGTGATGAGAAATAGTTGCAGCTGCTGTGACATACGCGTTTGCTGCATTAAAGGATTACCCGCAAAATGGGGTAAATTCCGGGTTGGGCCAAAAAAGGGGGCGTAGAGTTGTTGCTATTCGGGACGAAACTTCTTTTGCAAGTTAAGTTTTTAATCATTTTTCAGTCAACATATATATACTATACATGCATATATATATAGAGAAAAACACATTTTTCGTTTTCGGTTGCCTTGGCATGCTTTACATTCGCCACCATCTATCCATCTATCTCTTTCTCAGCCCACACTCGCCTTCTCTTTCGTCTCTGCTGGTTGACTTGTGGACATTTTTTTGAAGATTAATCATGCGCAGCACATCAAATAAGTTGAATACGCTTAGAAAATGGCTAGGAATCTTTTGGCAAGTGGGTGTTACATGTGGCAAGGGTGTGGAGGGATGTTCCTTTTTTTTTTCCTATTTTCCGCTGGACAGAATGTGTAAAGTTTTCGCTGAATATTATCAAAAGGAAAGCGAAAGAAAAGATAAATGATACAATTACTTAACCAGATCCATTGGCGCTTCGGGAATGGTTTTTGGGGAAAGTTTTAAAGGCGAGTTTGTACTTTGAAAGGGGTAAAAAATTTGTATTTTTGCATGAAGAAAACTAAACTTTAAAATCATATCAAAATTGTTCCACCTGCATAATTATTCAAATTACAAGCTATAAATCATTATTAAAACTCAAAGCATGCAACAAGGTTCTGAAGTTGTAAATGTTTTCCCAGTTACTTGAAGATAACCTAGAAAAAAGGGTGGTTTAGGGTGGTGCTTACTATTACTACTTATCAACACATTAACACAAACACACACACACACAAGCAGCCTGGGCAATTAGCAATGCGAAGGGAAAACATTAATGATGAAATATTAAACAGGGCAAAGGAAAAGCGAACTACGTATAAATAATGCAGTGAAGAGGAAAATGGGAGGGTGGAAATGCAGGGAGAAGGAGCGACTTACAAAATGCTCTTTCAATGTTCGTTGTAATTCAGCCAAAAACTGCAACAAATTGTTGTTGTTGTTGTTGTTGCTTCTGCTGTTGTTCGATAACCATTTGTAGTTGCATTTGCAACAGCAACAGCAACAACAACAGCAACAACAGCAACTTGTAATGCCCTCATTGAGGATGGGCGGTGGAAAAAAAAAAACAGAGAGGGGGAGGGCATGGCAGTGGCACTAACACAAGAAACAAAATGTTGACGTCAATTTCATTTCATTTTCATTCCCGTTGTTGCTGCTGCATTTTCCGCCATTTGGTTGCTGCCGATAACAACTGCACAGCAGCAACAGCAACAGCAACACAAACAACAATCGCACCAACTGCCAAACAGTATTTAGGCGGTTAAATATATATGAACTAAAATTGCAGCAGCAGCATTACACTGAAAAGAAATAGTTAAAGAGATTTTAAATTTAATAAATATTTAGAGATTAAGTGGTAAGATATAACTACTTTTAATACAGCTTAAAAGAGTCAAAAACACGAAGTTTCCATCTTATTTATGAATTTCTTGTCAATTTTTAAAATTTAAAAAATTTTCTAAAAATATGAAAAAAAATCTGTTTCTTTTCAATTTAAGAAGAAAACTATCTTCAAACTCAAATATACATTTTTAAAAAATTTGTTGTTCATTTTTTAAAAGGTACTTTCCGATTTTTGTGATAACTTCTTTTAATGCACATTTTTTAGTAAATAAACTTCAAGCTAATTTCTAATTTTTAGTAACTAAAATTTATCAAATACCTACTTTTTCCCCAAGTACCTTTATTTCCCATTGTTGTTGCTGCTTGCGATTGAAACAAATTGAAACTTTTGCTACTTAAGTGAATGTTGCACATTCGTTACGAGACCCAAAAAAGTCCCCAGCAAGCTACCAAAAATGTATATATTAAATGAATTGCAACAATTTTGTGCAACGTTTCTCTATGTTGCTGCTTCGGCTGCTGCTGTATAGTTTTTTTTTTTTGTGGGTGATTTAAAGAAAGAGACGTGGGCGTGGCAGTAGGCAGAGGTTGTACCAAATTGAAGGGGCGTTTGGAAAAGAGGGCGTGGGTGAAACGTGCGACATTTGAAACAGAAACCGGAAATTGGAATTGCAATTTATGCTCATCGCGTGTTGCACATTTTCTGTTCCGTTCAGAACTCAGTTCGGTTCAGTTGAGTTCGTTTCATTTGGCCAAAGGATTCCGTTTAGTTGGTTGGGCCACAGATTTCGTATCATCTGGCATAATCTATTTGGGGGTCATAAGCATAAGGTCAACACATGCCATTTATTTTCCAAAGCCAACCCCTCCCTTAAACACCACCCCACAAAATGTTTGTAATTAGATGGGGGACACAAAAAGAGGGGCATCATCATCCTTAAATGGGTCAACCGGCGGCAGTTTTCGGTATTTTTGGAATTTTATTTATGGTGCAAATGCGAAGAATTTATGTTGGCGGGTGAGTAGGGGAGGGCAGGGTGTAGGCGATATTAATTTTCGCAACATTTTGCGATCTATTTCAGGGGAAATCAGAGGGGAAATTGAAATTCGTATTTTGGCAAACGCCTGCAATGGAAACTTTTGCACAAGTTTTGTGGCTAAGAAAATTCTTGAATTCAATGGAAAGTATTTGCAAAGGAAATCTGGAACCTAAATAAATTTTCTTTAAACATTTAAGGAATTTATTATATTTATTTTCCTTTATTTTATGTCTAAACAGAACTCATTTACCATCATCTTTAATTAGCCCATCAAACTTCTCTATTTTTAAACTCAATCTCTCTTTTCAAGGCTAAGCTTTTTCCCCTAAGCTGTAATCTTTAATTTCGTTAACTACAGGACAAACCGGCTTTGTCATTGGACCATTGCAGGCACTAACAAGCCTCGACTAACAAAGCTGACAACTAAAATGGTCAAGGGAATGTCCAAGACACCCTTGGCAGCTTTAAATTACACGAATGTCCTGTCAAAAATACTTAGCACCGAACAACAAGGAATATATACTCGTATATAGAGAAGCTTTGGGGTCAGAATGGAATTGCCAGAGACAGCTGTAAATAAAGCCGGGAGAGAGAGCGGCAGAAGACACCTCCAGAACCGCTTTAAAGTGCCATTATTTATTGAGTACATTGAGGCCTGGAACTTCGTCTTCCCATCTTCATTGGCGAAGGTCCTTTTTTTTCTTCTTTTTGCCTTTGGTTTTCATTACTTGGAGCGTTTTTGGCGCATGGAACATTTGCTGCCCAGCCAAGCGAAACACTCGGCGGAATGCTGGGTAGGAAGGGCTCTATAAAGATTCCGGAGACCGGAGTTAGTTCCATTGCCCCCATCCAGGTGACTTTGGGCAATGTCCTGTGGCGCATGATAAACGCAGTTTGGCCCTTTTTAAATATATATATATATGTATATACATATATATACTTGACTTCAAGTGGCCGGTGATATATATGCGTCTATAACCATTTTTTGTTTGATAAATTTAATAAATCAAGGGATTGTTTTGGGTGGAAATGCAATCGCTTGTACATAATAGATGGCATTTTATTTATTGCCCTGCCTGCCGGCTAATGAATGCTTATTAATAACCCGATTAAGCTAGAGCCAAAGAGGATTGGATTTAGGGTACACGAAAGGAAAATATATATCTATAAACTAGAATTAACCAAGGGTAAGTGTGATACAAGCCTACAGTTTAGGGTTCCTTTCTTGTTAAGAAAAGGAATTTTGGAAAAGATGAATGCAAAGTTGTTTCATTTTTATTTACTTTTCTAACATTTTGGTTCTTATTAAGCTACCTTTTTTCTTTCTCTGTATAAAAGTCATCTACCCGCCATATATTCAAGATCTACTCAAACGAATTCCCAATCAAATTAGGTCTAATCGAATCAGCCAGTAGGCAATCGCTGGTTCAAAGACTCTCTTCTAGGATAATTTAATACCAGCATAGTACAAAAATAAAAGACGCCTACCGTCAAGGACAAAATTTGTCCTCTTTCAAGAGGAAGGAGGGTAAGTGGTAAGTAACAATGAAAAGGGTTTTCCAAAGTCAACAATAAAATGGGGATTTTTCGCTACCAAATGCCAGAGTGGAAACTCCAAGTCCGAATCTGTTTTCTGTTCGCACAGATGTTTACGCGGTTTAAAGCTCGTTAGCGCCCCCCTTTCGGTCACAAAAGAGGGTGGTGTGGTTTTAGGGTTTATGCAGAGGGTTGCGGTCTGCCTTGTTGAAACATTTTGCGGGGTCTACAGCCCGGCAATTTGAAGTCATTGCGGCCTCGGACTTGAGAGATAATAGAACTACGACCGCAAATATTGCCTACAAAAAAGGGAGGGCCAAGGAAATGCTGGAAGAAATAACCAAAAAAAAAACAGGGGGTGGGAGAGATTGTTTTCCCAGAATTGTAGTAAAAAGGATTAATACCAAAGCAGATTAGATTGTCAAAATGCGACAGCTTTGCCGCCGCCACTGCTGCTGCGTGGGAAATTTTCTACTCCTTTATCATTTTTGGTTGGAAAATCCTTTTGTGGCACACCAAAAAAAAAACTGAAACCGTAACAGAGTTATCAACATTTTGACAGCACCAATTGGGGAACAACAGAATTATGCCAAAAACGAAAAACAATAAGCGGATTTAAGAGAAAACTAAAGCATTAAGTACTTAAAAATTGCAGATCCCCCTAACAGAAGCCAAAACTTTAATTTAATGCCATTTAAATCAGAGATAAGTTTTAATCGCCGCTTTATGTGAGCTGTTAAATTGTTATTAAATGTGTTTTGGGTTAAAATGTTTAGCGCAATAATATGAAAAAGTATATATTATTTTGGTTTAAAACAATAATTTTGGGGTAATTTTGGCATACATTTTATGTGATTTTATAGAGATATCAATTAAAGTTTAGCTTTTCCGTTTCAAGTTTTTTATTTTATTTATTTTTTTTAATCTTAATCTTTAATCTTTTAAGTTTATAATCAATTAAGCTGTCTTCTTTTGCCTACAAAATGAATAATAAATTTCAAGCAGCTTAAGGAAATTTTAAGTAAGTATGCAAAGGCTTTTCCTTTTAAGCTCTTGAATAGCTCCTACACTTTGGCCATCCTGCAGATCAATCACTCACTCAAAGTGCTTTGATTTTTTTCCAACTTAAGACAGGAAGGAGTCTAGCAACTTCCAATAATGAAGTTGGTCTTTATAGTGCTGAAAAACAATTTGTAGAAAGGGGAAAATTTCAGGAAAAAAGTACTTTTAAACAGATTTTTTTGTTAGGCTATCAATCAAACTGAAGGGGAAAAAAGGGATAGATATATTTCCTTAAAGGCAGATAATCTTAATCTTAAACCTTAAAAATATTTTTGGAAACCCAAATTCTACCTCCTTAACTCCCCTCACCCTTATGGCCATATAAATTTGTGAGTATTTCCGAAAATTCCTAATCATAATCAACATTTCCAGCTTTAACAGCCAAATTATGATCACTGCAGCAGACACGATGCCAAAAAATCATTTTCATCAGCCGCCTAATGGATTTTCCTGGAGGTTTGGAGAAGGCAACTGTGCCGGAAAAGTGGGCGGTAAATTCCCCTGATATAGAGTTAAGGAAAACGGCAAGGAAAGGAAAGCCGCAGATGCCGCCACATGTGTGTATGCGTGCGTTAGAGCGCCTTGCCACTTTGAGTTAATTCCCTTTACTTGGTCGTAAACTTTACGCATTCACTGTAATCAAATTTTATGAAATGCTCAGCCCCCCAAAGTTTTCATATCCTTTTGTTGAAGTGGGTGGTGTATCTACTGTATAGGGCGGTGGGTGCGTGCACTTTAATGTCTTTACTGTGGCTTTTCTGAGTTGGTTTGAGCTCTGAATTTTGCGGTCTGTGAATGAAAATTTTGCGGCATAGATAATTAAATAATAAATTGTTGTAATGTCTACATTTGGCGCCCTTCGACTGTTGCATTTTGCGTATGAAAGAGCAAGAGTAAGAGCAAGGACGTAAATGATTTATATGCACATTGAATGCGTCGACAATAGATTTAATTTAACGATGTCTTGGCGACGATGATGGCGATAATGATGTAGCCGGCGACGCCACCATTTTGGCTTTCCTCCATGGTGGCTTTCCTTTACGATTTTCCCTCTAACATAGAGGTAATTACGCGGAAATGTGTAGCTGTTGGGTGGGAAGAGAGGACGGGGACTTAACATCAATATTCTTCCTTCATTCGCATATTAAATCTATGTCATTTTATATAAATTAATTTTGCCAATGACATTCAATGTCTGCTGGGGCGAAAATGGATTATGAACGTAATATATATGGGTGTCCTTTGATGTGTGTTTGTGGGCATATTAATGCGATATCGAAAGACATTGATAGGGAAAATGTATTTGGAATGGAGAGTGGAAGGCAAAAACATTTCGTTTTTGGGGGATTTATTGGAGTTTGGGGTTTACTGCTAATGACATGTGGCTTTTATGTTTAATATTTTGAATTAAATGCGATTTATAGGTGTATTTATTGGGTATTAACTGTTTAATTTTTCACATCAAGGTGATTAAATTACAATTATAATAATATATTTTAATAAAAAACCATATTTTATTATGAAAATATTCCCAATTAAACTCCTTAAGAAATTTCTTTTCTTTCACGTTTATTTTCCAGTTGGAAAACCTTGAACTAAGATGCCTTCCATTCATGGCCGCGCAATTACCGACTGCAATTTGATTGAATTTAAATTCCCGAGCTTGCCTTGAGCGGTCCTTATCTCAAAGTCAGTCCTGTCCTCTGCCCCCGCGGACTTTTCCTCTTCCTCTCTCTCCTTGGGCAAGTCATAAATTATCCTTAGATCACGCGCCAACAAAAGCGTTTCCTACACTTCACTTCTTCTGGTTCTGTAGTGTTTCCTATTGTCTTTTTGTTGTTGTTGGTCCTTACGCAGTGACCTATACAATGCATTCCATTGGGAAACTACTAGTAGTTGTGAACCCTTAGAACCCATCCTTTCCCCTACTCCATTTTTTTTTTTGTATTTTTTAACTAGCTTGAATTCCTGGCAGTCACATGCCGACAGAGGCGCAGCGCCAAGATGATGGAAACCGCTGACATTTCACTTTCTTGATGCGATTACGCAGCGAGGAGTGCACACCCCCAACCCCAGCCCAGCTCCTGTTTTTCCGGCATCACTCCTGCCCTCTCTCTGCCACTCCTACTTCTCCCGGCCTTTCCGCCCACTCTGCAAATTGCTTACGGTCACGTAGCAGCGGTCTTTCCTCTCGCTCGCTCCCCAAATGCCCCCCACTTTTCTGGCCGCCTCCTTTTTGCTGCTGTTGCGCGACAAGAATTTTTTGCGCTTCAAGCGGTGGCCAAGAAACTCTACAGTGAGAGAAAATTGTACTTTAAAATAAAAACATTTTTTAATACATTTTATAAGGATTTCTTGGGTAAAATTTTCAGATTTATTTATAAATTCAATATTTATATTACATTTTTTGAACTTCTAATATAAACATTATTAACCCATTATACTTTAAATAAATTCCACATTTTTCTCTCTCTCTGTAAGGTTGGAAAATATGGATGAGGAAGTGCAGGCAGTGTGAGTGAAAATGGGGTTGGGAGTGGGTAACAAAAGGAAAATGGTGCCAAACTTAATGAAAATACCAACGCGTCGTCATTTTGGCCGCAGAGAGGCTGTTGCCTCTCCCCCTTGTACACGCCCAGCAACTTTCCACCCCCCCGAAGCTATCTATCTTGCATGCCATTTCCCCGACTACCCAGCTCCCTCTCAAATATGTTATTTTTCATGCGTTTTAGGCGAAAGTGTTTCAGCCCACTGTGCGTGAGAGTCGGTCGATGTTTCTTTTTTTCTACTATCTTCTACCCCATCTTTCCATTTATTGACATTTTTTGATTTCTTGCTTCATTTTTCTAAAACAGTAGTAACTCGGAAATAAGTTATACTTTTTGGTTTAGAGCATTATAAATAAATTAAACCTGAAAATATATTTTTTAGTTTAAGTTTAACTCACAAAATAGTTAAAATTAAATACTTATTGTTAAATACTTTAAATACCAAATACTCAGCTTGTATATTTTAAACATATTCCTTTTAGCCCAGCTTTCACTGTATTAAAATTTTGTTGATTTCTTGCTCCAATTTTGTTGTATTTTGTTCGTTTTTTTTTTGCTGCCGCTGCTTTGGGAAATTTGCATATCTCGATAGTGTCATTAAATTTGCATATTTAAGAAAAATTTAAATTCCTTGCATGTTTTGTTGTATTTCCTTTTTTTTTTTGGTTCTTTGTTTGTGGACCATCTTTCTGCGTTCCAATTTCATTTTGAGTATTGTCCTTTCTGTCTGCTCCTGATTCTGCTTCTTCTTCTTGCTCGTTGGTCCTGGCCCATTCTTCAAATTTTGTCGTTGCTATTGCAAATTTATTGTCTGTAGGCTTAAATGTGGGCGGGGGGAGTGGCATGACATTGTTTACAGACTGTCTTCATATATGTATGTTGGTGGAGTTTTTACAGTCGTGGGCATACTAATAGGTAAATCGTTTTGTTTTACAAGTAAAATAAGTAAGAATCAAGAAAGAATTTAAAATACCGAACTTTTTCAGTAATTCAGAACTATTTTGTTAACCTCTGCTGTTCAAGTGGGTGGGTTTTAAGGGGGCGGAGGGTGTGTCCGTGCTTTACAATGCGTGGGAGTCGCTCTCATCTCGTTTTTTTCCTGTTTTTAAACCCCTGTCTCCTTATTTTTCGTTGTCGTCATCATGCATCATTTGTTTAGTCCCTTAGTCCTTTGTTATGTGCCAAAAGCTGTGGGGCGGTGGGTGTTGCAGAATGAGCAGAAGGATGTGTGTGTGTGTGGGTGTGCCGGATATGTGGTGGGTGTCGCACTTTTATGCGTCGCACTTGTTGAGAATATTAATTTTATTTAAATATTTCAAAATAACACACAAGTTGCTGGCTTTACAGTTTTCGGTCCCCTCGGTTTGTCTTTTTATTTTATTCATTTTATTTTGCGACATTTGCGTAATGAACTGAGCTAATGGGATTAAAACCTCATACCAAATGGGAACAGAGAGATGCTATCTAGTAAGAAGAAGAGAGGAGATTTTAGATTTCCAAAAAATTGTATTTAAAATTTAAGTCTGAAATTACCAACTTGTATAAAGTCTTAAATTATCAACTATAATATCTAAGCTTCTGCATTGAACTTCGATTTATGTATAATAGCTATGAAAAGAGTACTAACTTTTGTAAGCAAGTTGGAATATTTTTCTAAAAGAAATGCCAACTGCCGAAAATATATTTTATAATTTCATCATGAATCTCAGAGCAATTTTTATAAAGGTATCATTTAGTATATCATAAATTTCCCTTTCATTTTGCAGGCCAGTGTAAAAGTTTGGTATTTAAATTTTGAATACCGCATTGTATGTCATAAAAATATCCCAACAATAAGGCGTTTCCGTGTTATTAGTTAATTAAGAGTATAAAGTTTTGATTGCTTATTTTAGATTTCATCTTTATACCCAAAGCTTTGTTGTTTATTTTTCGCCATTTACAATTATTTAATTATTTAAATTTCTGCAATAAATATAGACTTTGTGAGAGCAATCGAGAGAGAGCGTGAGAGCAGAGCAAAGTTTGCCGGCGAAGCAGATAATGAGAGATACAGAGAGAGTGCAAACGAGAGAACGCGCGATAATTTGTTGGCTTTTTGTGCTCTCTCTCGGCATACACTCTTCTCACTCCCACACTCACTCTCATACGATTGCCGTCGCTGTCGCGTTGCGCTTTCTTCGTTTTTTTCGGCTGCGCAAACTTATATTTTGTCGTTGTAATATTTTGCATAAATATATAAATTAAACCGCGTGACGAAACAACAAACAAATAAGGAACGAAACAAAGCGAAAGGGAGAAACAAAATCGAAAACGAAATCCATATAACATAACTTTCAAGTGCAAAAAAGTGTGCGTGCTGCGTGCGTGTGTGTTTTGTGTTTGTGCGACTGTGGGCGAGCTTGTGTGTGTGTGTGTGTTGAGTGTGTAAAAAACAGAACGTGCAACAAGAAGCAAGAAGAAGAAGCAGCAACAGCAGCTGACAGGCCAACAATAAAATAAATACAAATTCCAATAAGTAAGCAGCATAATAAAACGAAAAGCAAAAAGAAAAACAACCTTTGGAAGCCCCGCAAAGCAGACGTAACAATGGCAAAAACAACAACATTTTGCAGCTCTCAGCTAATTGAAAGCGAATGTTGTTGTTTTAGAGCAATGCACTCGATATAAAGTAAAAGAAAATTGCCAATAAAATACATAAATAAGAATGGCTGTGCCTAAAACAAAAGAAAAACAATAATAAAATTAAGAATAACTGCTCTCAGCGAGAGAGAAAGTCAGTGAGAACGAGAGAGAGAGTGTGATTAGTGTAATTATTTAAATCTTATCTTAGTGCAAATATTTTTTTCACATTTTTGCTTTGCTCACTTGTTGTCTTCTTTGCCGGGTTCTCTCTCCCGCTCTTTTGCTCTCAATCTCAGCTGCGCCCTCTCTCTACGGAGCTATCAGTCTCTCTCTCTGTCATTGTCCTTAAATAAGCAATAACAAAAGAACAGCAACAACAAGTGCAATTGATAAAAAGCAATAGCGTAAAAACAATTTGCAATTGAATAATTTCCCCTCGGCATATCAATAAATTATTGTGCCTGTGTATTTGTGCCTGTCTGGCGGCATAAAAATAAATTTGCGAAAAAATAACAACAAAAATTCGCTAGCTGTGTGCTATTTTTAATGCTAAAATGCAAATGTTGCAACTGCCGCGCGGGAAAGAGATGCAAATAGTGCTAAAATAACTCGCTGAACGCTCCGTTGAAAGAACAAGAAAAACAACAGAAGTAGTGCCGAAAATAATCAACAAAGTTGCTAGTGAAATAATAATTTACAAATTTAAAACGAAGGCGAAATGATCTGGATATGGCACAAAAAGTGATAAAAGAGCGATATAAATAGAGAGAGAGAGAGAGAGGAAGAGCAAGACAGACAGAAAAAGTGCATTGAACAGTGTTGCCGAGCTGCAGGCAGGCTCAACGGGTTGGGCGGAAAAAGGGCAGTAGAAATATTAGTAGTGACAGGTGCTAATTAGCCAATAAAAGTACTTTAAACTTCTGAGACTTATCTTAATTATTTATTTATCAACCAAATAAGGTTTGAAAGGAATCATGAAAATATAAAAATATACTATTAAATATATACTATACTTGGTAGTAGTGAGTTAAAAACAGTGTTACCACATTCTCGTAATTAATAGTAGTGTTATACTGAAACTTAACTGAACTGGAACTGAAAATTTTATATAAAATCTCCTATCTACTAAAATATTGGTATCTATAATAAATAAACAAAAACAAATTAACTAAAGCTAAAAGATAATAAAAAAAAGAAAATACTTAAATATTTGTATTTGGTGTAAAAAAAGTATTATAATCTTCATCATGATTCACCTTTTCTAATCTCCATTATCTAAATCTTTTCACATTTTTTGCAGTCTGTAATCGTTTTGAGAGTGCTATTAGCTAAGAACTAGAAACAGTTTAAGACAAGAGTTTTCGCGATGCATCCACGCTACAGCCCGGCCCCGCCACCTCAGCAGCAGCAACAGATGGGCGGTCCGCCACACCAACAGCAAGGCGGCGGTGGAGGCGGTAACATGAGGGGACCGCCTAACGCCCAACAATTGCCGCCGCAGATTCCGCGATCCCAGAACTATTCAAACGTAAGTCGGATATAAATCATATCTATACATATATGTATATAGTTAAGGCGGATAATTTTAGATTATTATTAATGGGTCAGCGATAATTTCAAGTTATTTGGGTCAAAATATTGGCACTAAGAGATCAGATAAAAATAATTGGATAAGCTAAATGAAAGATTTAGAATTATATATAAAGAATATGAATTTTTAACTATAATTACCCTAAATCTCTATCATTCATAAAAATTTTATTCCATATTTTAATCTTAATTGATTTTGGTTGATTCAAAGATGACCTACAATAACCTACAATGCAGGTCACTTTAGTTTGAATGTTCGAAATCAATTCGAAACAGGCGGTTATAAAAAGTGTTGGCCAAATATCTAAGCAATCAAAGACCAACAAAGGCATCAATCAATCAATGGCTCCATGCATCAATCAAGCAATCATACGGCTCACTCGCTCGCACTCTCACCAGTCAGTCAGTCCGTCCGTTAGTCACACAGTCACTCACTCACTCAATCGCTCATTCAAATCGGACTCAGGCTGATGATTTTTGATTCTGATTCTGATGCTTCTTTCCACATAGAAGGCGCCATTTTTGCCTTGCGGGCGATAGGGGGCGCCACTGCAATCGACATGTGTCATACGCAGACGAAGAGTCGTTTGAATTCGGGAAAATGCGGGAGGAAAATCAGGGAAGAAATAAGGGGAAAACGCAGGGCCAAGAGGACAGACGCAAGAGTACGCATTTGAGTGGAAAATTGCTCCCGCTGAAGCGGCTGCCAATGGCCTGGCAATGATATGGATTTCTTCTAACCATTTTCGCCATCAATTTGCTGACAGTTGCAGTGCAGTTCGGTCTAATCTCGATGATAGAGAATCGGGGCAATAGTGTTCCATTATCCTACTACTACCTGATAAATCATTATTCACACAAACACACACACACACACATATACCAGCTAGAAAAGGACCATTTTAGCTGGATTTCCTTTTTGCTAATTTCAATGGTATTACACACATTTTTTTGCAAGGGGGGTTGGGTTCTTGTGCATTGTGAAAATTTCCATCATAATTTATGCATTTGCTTTCTAAACACCAACAACGCACCCACCAAAAAAGAGAAATGAAAAGCATGAAATGGGAATCACAAAAAGGCAACATTTGTAAGTAGTTCCCTTCGTCCTTCGTCCTTCCTTAACAGACGAAATCCGGTTTACCTGCGTGTTAGGTGGCTGCACAGGGAAATTTTAGTTAAGGATTATTTTAAGTTTATAGGTGGTTGACTAGTTATTGATGTCAAAATGGTTAGAACTTTTAGAAGAACTTTTCCGAGTACTATTATTAAGTTCACAGAACAGCATTTTAACCATTTATTTTCCTCAGTGTATTTGTTTTGTATATGTATTCCATATAATAAACTATTCAAAGCTGTTGCGGCATAATACCGAGAGATGCGGCCCGTACGAATCTGGGGCTGATGGTGCTCGTTTGCTGCGTTTTTAGGTAGCCCAATCCAATGCCCCAAAAACCCCGCAAAAAACCCCTCCAACCACCTTACAATCCCTCCTCCAGGTGTGCTTTTGCTTTGTAGGCAACATCTATTTGGCATCCTCTAATGGCCAACAGGCGTTGCTTTGCCTTTCCACGGGAACGTTCTTTCATTTAAACAGCTTTCAACTCACGGCAACAGCAACAACAACAACAAATGGCCCAGACCACAAAAAAAAAAAAATTAGAGGAAAAAATTGTAAACAGTCGCGCTTAGTCAGCGCCGCAGTCGACGTCAGTTATTGTGGCTGGAATGAAAATTATATTTCGCATTTTGTGTCCTACACAGAAAAATGAAGAAAGGAAAGTAAATAAATAAAAGTGGAAACGGGCAAGTTGCCGCTGAAGTTTATGGAGTTAAGGGAAGATATATATATATTTAAAATTACTTTTGTACCGCACTTTGTGATGGAAAATGGGCGAGAGAGTTTTCTTTTTTGCTTGCAAAAAGATTGTAGATGTCGAGTTTGAGAAGAGTTTTGGATATTAAATTTAAAAAAAAAAAAGTTTCAAGTAAGGAAATAAAATAATTTCTCTTGTTTTTGTAGACCCTTGCAGGCCATGGGAACTTTAGAGGTTTTTCCTTAAAAAAGTTATTTTTATACTCTCTTTTAACTAAAGTTTAAGCAATAATATTAAAAAGTTTATAAACCATAAAATCATTTTTAAGGCACGAACTCAACGCATTTCAGTTTTTCAGTGATAAATCTCAGAATTTTCTTTCCTCAACTGTCATTTAAACTAATCCCTTTGATAAACTAGATGCTTGAGAAAACAAAATATTATCCCTCTAGCTATACACCCTGTCAGTCTGATTTTCCTTTACTCCCTTTCTAGTAATTAGGAAATTAAATACTAGAGAAAATAGTCGAAAAAGGAAGTATCATTTACACTTCTTTGATTTACTTTTGCTACCCCAGTTCCTTGCCATTTACCTGAATAATTTGTTTTCCTTCTACCCCTTTTTCTACTCTACTCATTGGCATTTTCTATTTGAGTTATGTTTCGGAAAAACCTGGTATTTGAGTTTTGTGCGCTAAAAAGTTTGGCCAACAAAATATTTATGTTGCTTATAAGAAGTTTTTTTGTTGTTTTTTTTTTTGGTCACGTAGTAATTTGTGATTAAATTCAATGTTGACAATTGCCTAGAGTTGGCAGAAAGTTGTTAAGGTAATTGCGACCACATAGGCTGGGGTTGCATTTCAATTGAAGATGCTACCGCTGCCACGGCTGCTACTGCTGCTGACCAGACGTCGAAGCGTGGGGGCTTTAGGATACTCCGACTCCCAATAAAATGCAGCATTCAGCGCCTACGAAACGCCTTTATGTCCTGCGCCTGCGTCGGCTTGTGGATCCTGTTGCTGGCAAACAATTTTTGCCGGCTCCCCCAAAAGATATATATAGATATAGTATGTGCATTCGGAGTGGCACGAAGTGCCAAAATCCGAAGCTCGAAAAGCCGAAACGAAATGGCCAAGCTGTAGGAGGCCTTACTCAAAAACCTTACTCAATGAGAAATTCAGAATCCATTCGACGATTGTCAAGTTCAGTTACAAACGCCTTTTCCTCATTTTGCGCACCACAACAAGCGGAAAGCGACCACAGAGCCCCAGCACACAGAGAGATTGCCAGCCAAGTCTGAAGCCAAAAAAAAAAACCGGAATCGAATCGAAATTCAAATTTAAAACCAAAACCAAACCCAAAAATAAAAAAATAGCCAAGCGAGGAGCCCCCCCCAGAAGGACATCCTTACCACAGTGCAAGCTCGCCATTTTGTGTTTTTCAAAAATATAAAAAAAAAACAAGTTTTTACCGCAAGATTCAACATTAAATATATATAAATTAAATATATATATTGATATTTATATTAATATTTCCATTTCCCGTGCGTATACGTAATCTGCGTCGAAGTCAGTTCATTCTGTCCATGATTTACAAATATATTTATACATATTAGCCACTGAGAGAATCGGGAAGTGCAAAGTGCAAGTGAAGTTCAGTATTATTTACACAAAGAGAAAAGCGTGAAAAATCTAGAAGTTTACACTAAAAAAAAAGAATAATTCTGCTCAAGAACTCACTACTCAAAGTAGTCCAAGGATTCCAGTCTCTCAGCGCAACAATTGTCAGCGAAAATTCCTACGAATCTTAGCCAACTAAGAAGAACTCTAAAAAAAACTGAAAAATAAATCTAAAAACACAACTAAAAAAGGGTTAAAAACTCTCAAAATTAATTAAATTATTAAAGAAGTCGAAAAAGTGAACACCAAAGCAAAGATCTACAGTATTATTTTAGTAAGAAATATTTAAGAAAAGGAAACTCTAAGCGATAAATAGAGACAATAAACTTAAATTAAAAAAAAAACCAAATTAAATTTGTGACTCTAGCTTAAAGGTAAAAACATAAAAACTAGCTTAATTGTGAGTGAAAAAGATTTAGCAAATTGCCATAAAAAAACAAAAATTAGTTGAAAAAAAGCTTAGCTTGATTACAAAAAAGAAAACAAAATATAAATCGTCGTCTATTGATGTGTGTGCTTAAGTAACTGCAAATTAACAAGAATAAAAATCAAATAAATTTCAACTTTAATAAGTGTTCAGTGTTTAGCCAATATAAAATCGCATAACTAACTAACTAGTCAATGTTCTAAATAAAAAATCGATCAAGAAAAAGGGAAAACCAAAGGCAGACAAGGCTCAGACAGTCGCAAGAAAATAAAGGCAACAAAAAGTTAAAGGCAAGGAAAAACGACGCTAGTCCGGGAAATCAATTTACAATCAAACCTGCTCACCAATAGCCATTAAAATTGCGTCAATCAAGAGAAAAACCTCGCCATTGCCAGCAGCAACATCGAAGCTAGCCAATTTTAGCCAACAGGACCAACAGCAGCAGCAGCAGCAGCAGGAGCAAAAGTCCGGCGAATTTAAGGCAGCAGCTGTAAGCCAATTGGTGGCAACAGTTGTCCAAACAACAACAACAGTAATAACAACAGCAGTAACAACAGCAGCAGCAGAAGCAGCAGCGGCGGCAGGAGCAACACCAGTAGCAACAGCAACACCCAAAGGAGCAACATCCGCAAGAGCAACACCATCAGCCGTTACATATCCTAAGGGCAACTCCTTGAGTCAGCAGCAACCACCACCACCGCCGCCGCCGCCACCAGCAACACCACCACCACCAAAGCAGGAAACCGCAACAGCAGTACCAGCAACAGCAACAACAAGTGTTGCCAGGACAACAGCAACATCAGCAGCAGCAACAGCAACACTAACACTAGCAACTTTAGCAGCCAGCAAGGCTAGCAAAACCACAAGCAGCAGCAGCAGCAGCAGCAGCAGCAACATCAACAGCGGCAACAGAAACAGCAACAACAACAACAACCACAACAACAGCAGCGGCAGCAACACTAGCAAAAGCAGCAATAACAGAAACAGCAGCAACACCAGCACCACCACGACGCTGTACACGTGCTCCAGCGCCTCCTCGTCGCTGATTGCCCAGCCGCCGCCAACAAAGATATTTAAGACGGATCACCATCTGTGCGCCGCCTACGGACTGCCGACCGCCACCGCCGCCGCTGCTGTTGGTGGGCATCCCTGCGTCTACTGCGTGATACCTGTGCCCGTGGTGAGTGTCCTTGACAGGGTCCTTAGATCCTTGACTAGAAATTTAACACTGGAAAATGTCTTGCTAACTTTGGAATTTTCAATATTGAATTTGCATATTAAGAATTTTCAAATATTTCTGAGAATTTTCTGAACCAAAAAATCTTAAAATTTAAACTTCTAAATTTGAAATTCTCTTAGAAAAAAAACCTTTTTTCTAAGTGCTTAATTTGCATAGGCTTCTTTTGATTTTTTAGAGTCATTAAATATTGAAATAATTACACGGCGTGGGGGCCTGTGGACTTGAGCTGCTGGTATCTTCTGGTTGTTAGCCTCCTCAATGCTCCATGGCCGCCGTCAATTTGCTTATCCTGCCTGATGATTATCCTGTTCCTGGCTGCGTGTTTCTCATTATCATTTATTATCCGATGCCATGGAATGGGTTTCTGTTTAATACCCTCAAAAAAATATGTATATTGCTTATGTATTTTGAGATGGAAAAGAAGAGGCTTTGTATTTGGGGCGTAATCCGAAAATCAAATGAATTGTTAAGGTTGAAGGAGTTTGAAAAAGGAAATGGGTTTTCCCCAAGAAGCTTGAGCAGTCATGTGGAATAGGTTTTTAATTTTAGGGTTTTGCCTTTTTAGGTTTCCGAATTCTTAACTTTTTCTTTGAATATTTTTAGGTTGTTCTTTGAGAAATTTTTAAGATATTCAAAGGGGTTTCCCTTTTTTAAATTAAAGAAAATGTATGCGTCTAAAAATATTAATAATATTATATTTACTAAAACTAAAGTTAGTTTATATGTTCTTATAGTAAGTCCAGCCATCTCTCAATGGAAAGCAAGAGAAGAAGTTAAGAATAATTTGCATACATTTTTCAGCTTTGCCAGGCTTTCTCTCTCTCGTAAACAGCGGCACAAACACAAGACATAATCTCAAGCTAAATAACAGAAATCTGAGGCAGCCAACCACCCCTCAGAAACCACAGAGCTCCCCTAACCAGAATTTTCCGCCCGCTGCCATTAGCAGCGTCAGCTGTTTGTCCACTTAAAGAATGCCCAGATAATCGAGGCAACAAATGTGCCTAATGTCAATGACAATAAAGACAAATTATACAAATATTTGACTAACTCACTAACTGACGGACTGACAAACTGGAATGATAATGACACTCATTGTTCGTGTGTAGAGCAAGGAAAATTTCATTAAAAATTCCAACAAACAGAATGGGCAAATCATTTGCCTTAAGAGGGGTAGAAAAGTGGAAACACACACTAATATTTCTCAATAATTACAACAACAAAAGGCAAAACCCAATGACCGCAAATAAATCTGAAATAATAATGATTATTAGCCTGTTTTTGTTGGTCAGTAAGAGAAGGAAGGAGAGAGATTTTAGCGAGGGTTGCTTGAGCATTCATAAAGCCACAAAAATGTTTTCAATTACAAATAGCCATGGAAAGTCTAAGGTCTAAGGAAAGCAACGATAAGTTTGGCAACGGGAAAAAATGGAACTGAAAAATCTTTTCATATTATTCATTCATTTTCATTGTTGTTAAGAGCGGGGTGGGGGGATGGGAGAGAGAAGGTAGAGGAGGGTTGGAACTTGGTCTTTCCTCATTGTCCATTGCCAAGAGTGAAAAATGTTTTTCTCTTATTATTTCTATTTATTTATTTTTTTTTTTTGCAAGTTCCTTCCTTCTTTGGCTCCCTCTTGGGTTTTCCTCTCCTTTTTTTATTTGCTTTCTTGTGCTTTTAGGGCTCAGGCGAACGAGATTTATGTAAGGCAGTGTCTGAGCTCGTTGCTTTTTCGTTTTCTGCTCATTTTGTTGATTTCTAATTAATTTTACTCGAAGTGAAAATGAATTGGCAAAATGCCCTGCAGACACAATACTTGAAATGGGGAAAAAAAAGGCTACTCGAAGGCAGGGAGGTTCCTGCACTTAAAATATATATGTGATTTCCTTAAATATTTTGTAGCCAACATTTTGGTTTGCCATCTTGCAACTTGCAAAGTAATTGCTTGGAGGTTGCTCAGGGAAATAAGTATGTCTTAATGATGGGAAAGTGTAGGGATTTAAGAAACTAATAAGGAATATTCACCTTTAGTTTATCAGCAGCTAAACTCCCCATTTAGGGATCACTTTCAGCCAACTTATCCGATCTTTATAACCAAGACCAGGCGGCATTAATGTTTGCATTTTTCTGCTATCGTGCTAAGTGGGCAAATGGCCACGCCTACCATGCAGAAAGGCACTTATGAGCTGCGTGTTGTTGCTTTTGACTGTTGCTGCCGCGGCTGCTGCTGCCGCTGCTGCTGCTGTTGCCCGTTTCAAGGACTTTTGAGTGGTGGCGTTTCACGTGGCGTATGCGTGACATCGTCACATAGAGGGCGCGCCTATGAATATGCATTATTATTTTCTATATGCGACGGGGTCCAGTGAAGTGCAGCTAATTAGCAACTGACATACATTTCCAACTAACCCAAATTGTGGCTGCTGACGAGGTTAAGTGGGCTGTGTCTTTAATTTCTGGAATTTTTAAAGTCCCAAAGTAAATTGTGTGGAAAATCTTTTTTCCTGGAAAATATTCCTTACTCTTGCATACCAAATGAGATGAGTCCTTGGTCCTTAGTCCTTTTGGTAATTGTTATTGATGTGGAAATATGTGCGATTAGCCAGGCTCTGGTCTCAGCTCAACCCTCGGTGGGGCAAAAACTTTTTGGCCCCCGAAAAACTAAAAAGTGAAAATTTTATGGCCAAGCAAAAAGAAAAAATGGGCAGAAAGCGACGCCATATTGGATAACATAAAATGGCGTTTATGATGGGCAAAGTTTCATCATTTGCAATTTGCTTTTGACCCATCTCCTGCTCTCCCTTCTCCCTTCTCCACTGCCCCGTCTCCCGGCGTACCTCCCAAATGTGTTTGAGTTTTCCAGCAAATTTAACATAAACCATTTTGGTTTGATTTTTTTTTTTCCTACCGCTGTCTCTTTTTGCTTTTCGGAGTTATTTTTTGTGATTTTCCGTTTGTTGCAAACTGTTTTCATAAATGATTTTTAGCCCTCAAAAACTTAATGTCCTCCCTATATATATTTTATATATTTCTGCTTGAAATTTTTTAACTGATTCAATGTTTTCTGTTCACAGTTTGGCCAGTTTAATGCCACTGACTGAGCATTTAATTAATGTTTTTACAAACTACAAAAAAAAGCGAAAAAAAAGGTTGAAATTGTCCCGTGTGCTCACTCGCATACGAGCTTACAAAATAAATATATATACGTAGAGAGGAAAAAAAAAGGAAACTTTACGAGCTTGGAGAAAAGGAAGGAAAAAAGTTTTCCGGGTAATTCCATGAAATGGCATTTCATTCAATTCAATTTCATGCTCTGTAATTATTTTGTACAAAATGTCCAGGACTATATATATGCTATATATATATACGACAACTGTCGCAACAACTAATCAAGTTGAGTCAATGAAGCAGAGCTCTCTGCCAGAAAGGGGGAGGAGCAAGCAAAGGTGGGGTGTTTGCAAAAAGGGAGGTTAAATGTCAAAGTTGAATATGTTTTTAGGGGACCACAGAGCCAGGACCAGAAAATGTTTCACTCATCTCTCTGTGTGCAGTAAATTAATGAAAAATAAATTTAGATTTTCAGAGAGAGAAAGAGAGAAAAGTCTCTTTTGATGACCAAATATCCAATTTACCTCAATTATTCACCGCCTTCGGCTGACTCAATCGAGTTTATTAATCATATATATTTATTTCAATTCACTTTGCATTCAAGATTTCAGGTGGTTTTGCACTTAAATGTAATACAAACGCATCTAATTTACTAATCACTCATTCAAGTCGGGCATCAATGTCTGTCAAAATGAATTACGAACTCTGTAATTTTATCCAATCAATTTGCCTCTCTGACTTCAAATCGAATTGTTGAAATTGTAATCCAATTGAGGGAAAATTTTGTTTTCACTTTGCCAAAAGTTTTCGGCAATTATTCAATTGACGCTTTTACTTTGTTAACATTTGGCTTAATGCTAAGCCTTAATAAGTTACAAATTTAGTTACAATTTCCTTGAGGATTAGAAATTTATGTTAGGTTGTGGGGAAAAGACAAACTTAATTTGAAAGCAAATGGTAAATGCTTTGCCAAATGGATGAATTATTTAGTTCGTGTACTATATTTTTTCATTTTCTTTAGCTTAAAGTAACCAAAAAGCTAAACCAGTTTAGAAATTAGGCCAAGAAAAAAACATATTTTTCTTAGCCTAAGAAAATACAACCCAACGAAATGTAAGAAAGTGGGAAAATTGAAGTCTTAAATAGATTTCCCAGGGTGTGGACTAACAATTCTTTGACTTTTGCCACGTTTTCATTTCTCGCTTTATTTTTGGCATCAAGCAGCAGCAGCAGTGGCAGCCTTTTGAGATTCGTTACGCTACAACGCCTCGCAGATGTGGCTCCTCTTTCGTCCTTAAAGCTATGTATGTGTTTGTAGGCTGCTGTATATATATAAATATATATATGTATGTGTGAGTGTGTCCTGACACATGCTTGTGCTGCTGCCAGAGCCACTTGGCCAAAGTATTTTAACCTAAAATTTGTAAAAATAGCACATCAAGAGGCATTCTCGGGGCGCCTTCGTCTTCTGTTTCAGCTTTTCTTTTTCTCCTACGGTCTTCAAGTGGATGCTCTAGAGAAATATACACACACATATAGCACAAACACACACACATACACACACGCATGTTGAGAAGGAGAAATATGGATGGGGATGTGTTAAATTTATCTACTGTACCACAGTGCGTATGCTTGATGCTTTATTTATTTATTTAATTTGGCACAGGCAAACGGTATGATGAAATGAGAATTACAGCAGAACAACAGCACTGCACTGTCCATGGGTGACCATTAGAAGGGTGTTTTTGTTGGAAATGGGGAGGGGGTTGACTAGCTTCTGGAATAAAATATATGTTGAGCAATTTGTCAACAGGATATCTCACCCCCGTTGTCGCGTAATGAAATGTCATTAACATTAAAACAACTTTCAACACTTGCTGGGTCTGCCTCTTGCCATTCCACTCTCAATGTGTTATATGTTTGAGTGTTGTGTGTGTGTGTGTGTGCTTTGGGAAATCATGAAAAACAACAGCCGAAAAAAAAATGAGAAAAATGAAATAAACTGAAGGCCAAAAAGATTTCTATGTATGTGCCATCATCATCATCAACTTTTGTCGCCTGACTTTTTCTCGATTTCGTTTTGTTAATGAAAAAAGTTTGTGCTCCTCTCTCCAGCTCCTCCTTCTTCCTTTTTTTGTCTGCTTTGAATTGTTTGATGAGCGAGAAAATATTTTCCGATATTTTTCCTTTTTTCGTTCTGACGACGCCTTTGACGTCCCGCCTTCATCAACTTTTCATTAATTTATTACACGCTCTTGTGCGACCCCGCCTACCTTTTTGCCTTCCCAGTTTCATAATCAATGTTCAGTTTTGTTTTTTCCGATTTTTTTCTTTTTTTTGGTTGCTCGTCAAACGGATTCCTCATTTTGTTTTCCCTCAATTTTTGCTTGTTTCAATCAATGTTTTTATTAAAAAGTTTCCGGTTTTTTGTTGGGCTCCTGTATGGGCCATGAGCTTAGACATTTTCGACTAGAATTTCGGGATTTTTGTTAGTTTTTATGAGGCATAAAGTATCTTCCAGTCTGTCCGTAGGTAAATTTCAAAACCTTTATATGTCACTTGCAATTAAGCAGGTAATCCCCTTATAATGACTTGACCAAGCTGTAGAGTGATAAATGTGGAATGCTAAATGCTCTTCCTAGACGTTTCCTAGAAGGGAAAGAATGATACCTTCCAGCACAGAGCCAAGAGACACAGAGTATCTATCTGCCTGCAATCTAAAATTTAACTAAATCTCTAATATTTCCCCCAAAAACTTCCCTCTCTTGGACATCTTCTGGCTCCTAAACAAATTGCAAGTTCGCAGCATCATTAGCTTTGTCCGAAAATTGTCACGTTCGGCACACGTGTGTGCGCAAAGCTGCATAATCCGGCTCCTTGTGTCGTCTCGCTTTTGGCCAAATCGTCGTCGTCGTCGTCATCGTCGTCCGACCATAACCACTGTTGGCGGTTGTTGTACCACCCTCTACCCTCCTCCCATTTCTAACCAAGCAACCGCCTTCCACATGGCTATCTCTCGGTTCTGTTAACCAATCCAACCGCCAACGTAAACCGCTAAGTGCTTCCCTTTGTTGCGTTCCATTCTTGTGTGCTCGTTCCTGTTTCTGTTCCTGTTTTTGCGTTGGATTTCGTTGCAGAGTTTCAGGGGTAAACGGAAGTTTGCTATTATTGCTTTTGGCGTTCAACAACACTGTTAGCTAGTGTTGGAAGATGATAGTTAAGCTGAAGTTCTATCTCTAACGTTCTAACGTTAAGTAAAATCTAAGGCGAAAGCTGGCTAGTGCTTTTCAGTGTTGGGTAGTAGCCCAAAACTGACTTGTTATATAAAATATAATAATTATGATTTTCTAACAGTTAACCATCTTTAGATTTATATTAGTAGAAAAGTTCAAGCTATCGAAGCTCAACTGTACTCGCATCTTTTGCTGGAGTGTAACGTGCTGACGACTTTCGCATGAAACGTGCTCGGCATAAATCGTTTTTAGTTTAGAAAAAGGGAAAAGTGGGGAGACGATTAGGGGTTGTGAGAGAAGTGAGATCCCCCCCTTATGTGCGATATATAGATATAGATATATATAACATATAAAATATATATATATATATGTTTTGACCCCAGCTTGAAGCACTGCAGAATGTTCATTACTTGCCCTCTGATTCGCCTGGCACAGGATGGCAGTTACTTAGCTTATTGCTGAGTTGCATTACAAAGATTTCTTTGTGGGAGATATGATATAGTGCGGTTAACCCTCATATCGTATTATATAGTGTTATTCTAGATTTGCTTAGGGGTTTGTGAAAAGATTAGATGATAGGGGGAATAAATTTATGGGAGGGTTAGCCATGCTTTCTTTATCTAGACTAAATAGAAATCAAAGTTAAGGAACTGCATTGATTTTTTAATTTGAGTGCGTGGTTATTTACAAAATAGTTACCTATTTTACTCCAACTTAAAGTTTCTTCATCATTTTTCTAAGCTCTAAATCCTTGGAAATAAACATTTCTTCTACTAAACCCAAAAAAAAGAAGTTGCTTTTCCTACCGAACCGAGTTAAGCTAATGCCAGCTTGGGATGTCAAACTTCAGGACCGAATATATCGTGTCTGTGTCATAATCAGGATGCAGTCAGTCACATAGCAACCCCGGCTCCTTTATCCATCCTCCATCCCCCTGGTTATTTGACATGCACTTAGCGATTGGCGAGAGTGGAGTTAGTAGTGAAGTGGATTTACCACCCCCCCCCCTCCCTCTTGGAAAACCCCTGCAAACCCCCATTATCCCGCAGATCCCTCGTCTGACTGCAATGTAGCTTCTTCGAGGAATGCGAAATGTATTATTAACTCTCGGCAACGTTTTTGACACATCCATTGATATGCACATTTGTGACTTGTCGCACTGCATTGACTGTCAATGTGAATGCATCGCACATGCACATACAGTATATGTTTTTGTATATACCCCTATGTATGTATATAGATAAAAGCTAGAGGGAAAGGACAGGGCATTACAGCTGCGGACGCTGGCACATTCGATAGTGTTGTAAAATGCGTAAAAAAGTGCTTAGCATATTAAAAACATAGCCAAAATGTGCAGCTGGGACGGCAAGTCTTTGGGGAATACGTGCCCAGTAAAAGCGAATGACATGCTGTTAGCGGGGGTGTGGGGGGTTGGTGAATTGTGAACGGGGGGAAAATGCCAAAATTTTCACCAATACACGCATCAATGTTGTACCCCCTTTTATGGGTATATCTACAATGTTATTTTTGTGCAAAAAAAAAGGGGGGTAAACTACAAAGAACGTCGGGGAAATCAACAGAAACTCTTTGTGTATTTATTTTTAAGGTCAAGGGAATGAAGTCATTAGTTAAATTGAAGTTCTTTGTTATGTTTTATATTAAAATAGGTTGCTAAAACTCCTTTTTTATTATTTTTATAGATCAAAACTTATCAAAGTATTGAAATTCTCAAAGTAGCTTTAAAGTTTCCTTTTTTTTTTGCCAACCTTTTATAGAATCCCAAAACAAGCATTAAAATTTCATCTTTGCCAGAGTAGCTGCCACACGTTTGCTACATTTTCCAACAATTTTCAACATTTTTGCAACATTTTTGATTTATTTCGCTTGGTGGCGTAGCGTGGCGTGGCATACGCGAAAAAAAGGAAGCCCTAATGCATATGCAGCATTTTGCATACGTTTCTAATAATTCATCTTCGTGTTTTGCTGCTCCTTGGAGCCTCCCGCCTCCTCTTTTTAGCCGTCCTTTACTATCTGCTTTATCTTCGTTTTTTTTTTCTCCAGCAGCAGCAGCAGCTTCTTCTTCTTCTTCAGCGTCGTGTGGAAAGTTCTTTTTTGGCGCAACTTTTGCTGCCTCAGCTCTCTGCCATTACCAATTTTTGCATATCTCTGTTTGTGCAGCTTTGAACCTTCAACTCTTGCCACTCCCACTTTCCACCTCCTCACACATCTTGGTGTGTGTTTTTTTTTTATCTACATTTCGGAAAATTGGAAAATAGTTTTTCCGTTTTGCTTCTTTTTAGCTATTTTCTGTTTTCGTTTCGTGCTTCTTTCTTTTTATCGACTTATTGTGTTTGACGGAAATGTGCTTTGTCTGTCTGTGCCACGCCCTCACACACACTCACCGCCCATATTTATCGGCCTGGGTGGGAGTTACAATGACAATGGCAAACGAGTCCGTTGGCATTTCTAGATATGCAGCAAGTTTCGGTATGTAAATGGAAAGGGCGTTGGATTTTAGGGGGGACTTCGAAGATCTATAAGTTTGTCACATGGAAATTGCTTGAAATATCTGCTGAAAAGTTAGATAATGTTATAAATTAGATGGAGAGTTGCTCTTAAATAAGAATGAAAGGAAAGTCTTTCTTTTCAAAAGATAAGCCTTTTCTTTACTCTCCTTTTTTAAGCATAAATTAATTTTTGTAGATATTTAATAACAGGAACTTATTGAATTCTCAACTTTAGTAATTTCTTTAAAAACTCTCCACATGAGGCATCTATTTTTGCCACAAGTGCTTATCGCTTCTCCAACTCTCCACTCCTGTCACATAACTTCAATATTTCTGAACGAGAAAGCCACAAACTCCTATGACTATTTTCCCTGGCAGTTGGCCGCAATTGCTTTATTTCATTTTGTACATCTCATATTTCTCCGGGTTGCACTTGCCGCTGCAGCTGCTGATGCTGCCTCTGGCTTACGGAATAGTTTGAATGGCTAACTCCTTCCTGCGGCGGCATCATCTGGCCACATTTCATATTCGACATTCCCTGGCAGCAAAGATCTCTGAGGCTCGTTTCCTGTCTCGCCAACGTCGTCGTCGTCCTTAAGTAGTTTTTTCTCGGTAGTGGCATTTCCCATTGGCATTTCCCACTCGAACTTTCAGTTGAGCCGGTTTTTCGGTTTTGTGCGAAGGAAAGTGGTAGGGATAGGGACAGACTATCTATTGATGGCTGGAGATGCCAGCTACTTTGGCAGCTAGAAGGCTGGCAGTCTGGCTTACCCTTCGATCTCTCCTCCGTTCGACCCACTTGAAAAGTATTTACGTTAAATTGAACTTTTGTGTTTGAATTTTCGTGCGGGCAACTTCACATTGCGGCTTGTCCTGTCTGAGTTGACTGCACATTATCCGATCCCATCCAGAGTGTCGACATTTTGCTCGACGACGCTAAGCTATTTTTATTAGAATTCCTGCAAAAAAAAAAAAACAAGAAAAATAAAGAGAAAAGACCACGATGAGATTGTTGAAAGACTTTTACCCGAGTCCGTCTGTCGTGGTAATTTTCGGATTGCTTTTTGCGCTTCAGGAATTTCATTGGAATAATTAAAAATTATAAATGTGCATGCAACTGAGTCTTGCCGAGCTGACCGCATTCCAAGCCAAATTAAAACCCAAAATTGCAGTCGAAAGGCATCAAGAAGGATGCCGAGGATGCCTTTTTCTGGGGATCCCTTCTCCCTTTTTTGGGTTGCTACTTTTAATTTGCCAAAAAATAGTTAGAAAATGGAACAGAAATTAAATCAACATAAATGTTTCTTTTGCCCAGTGTCAACGGCACCTATTTTCCACTTCTGTGCGCCGGGATTTTCCATGTTGTAAGGGTAAGCAAGGAGGTAACTTACCTTAATAATTGGTTTTCTGATTTAAGTACCTAAAACGATGGAAACTGTTTAAGAATTTTTTGGTAATTTGTCATTAAATGCCTTAACTTTCAAAGAGTATAATGTGTTAAGAGATATTTTAGCTAATATCTAAAGCATAAGTTGCAGCTAAAGTCATACAGGGCGTATGCTTAATATAAAAACTCAAAAAAAAAAAAAAAAAGAAAAGCCAAAGCAAAAGCTAAGCAGAAGTCAAGCAAAGAAGTGCAAGCAGATAAAATATAAGGCATAAGTAGATAGATGAGTGGCTGCTGTTCTGCTAGCTACTGCTTTTCCCCCTTATGCTTTTCCAGCTTTTCCTGCTGGTGCTGCTTTTCTGCTAATGCAGCTTGTGATGATGCTGTGTTTAGGAAGAGCCAGGCAACTCTGGAGAGTGAAAAATCCAAAGCCGGAAATGAAAAGTGGCATGTGTGAGTGCTCGGCAATGGTGGTGGGTAGTGGATAGGGGATGGGACATGGAGGGGGTGGGCCTTACCAAAAAGAAGGGACAGTTGAGGGGATTAGAACGTATGGGAGGGCGAAAATGTGGGTGTGGCCATTTTGCAAAAGCGCAGCTGTAGCAACACTTTATCTCTGCATTTGTGTGTAAGTGTGTGTATGAGTGTGTGTGCGTGTTTGTCTATGTAATGAGGGCAATTTAAGGGCACTTGAAGCAATTCAATTCTCACACACACTCACTCACACTCGCACACACACTCAAAAACTCAACTGTCCTTCTGTCTACGTGTGATGTAAAGGATGGGTTGGCGGCAAGAAGGAGGAGGCAGCATGAGGAGGGGAAAACAGACGTGGCAAGTTTTTAGTGTTATTAATATGCATGCAATGCATATGCTCAACGTCCGTCCGCCATTCTCCTTTCTACATATGTATGTGTATGTGTGTGTGCCTGCCGCCATTTTGCTTGATGCCGCCATTGCAGCAGCAGCAGCCTGTTTAACCCCTGTTCCCGCTTCCCCTACCCCTTCCCTCTGCATCCTTTTTCGGGGGCAGCAGCTGCATCGAGTGCTCTGCCAGTAATATTAAGTGCCCGCCTTCAACTGCATAACGAACTACCGGGGCAGGGGTTATTAACCCATAACTGGAATACATGTGCTTAATTTTTTTTTCCCGCTTCCATACTAAATATAAAAGAGAGAAAAACGTAAGATGGAGGAAAACTGCCGGCTGTGCATGGGAAAAATTCCCAAGGATTAGACGCATTAATGGATTATTATTTGAGGGATTTGTTTCATTTTCTATTTTCATCTTTTTTGTTCTCTTAGTTTTTGCCCATGTGTTGGACTCAGCTGTTTGGCTTGGGATTTTCTTGTTTTTTACGCTGTTTTTTTTCTTTGTTGCCTAAATTATGCAGATGAGCTTAAGTGAAAGCTTTTTACAGAGTTAAAGTTGCGGTAATACTGAAAATTTGCTTTGCTACTTAAGAGGATTCGGAAAGTTTACATACATTTATTTAATTCGCAGCGAGTTTTGTCACGGCGGATTATAACTTTGATGAATATTTTAAAAAGTTACTGATTAGGAGAGGAAACGACTTGAATTAAGTAGAAGTTATGTTTTTAGATTAAAACTGTTATGATAAACACTAAAATATTGCCAAGAAAAAAAGAAATATTTCTAGAAATCTTCAGAAAATCTTAAAAATCTCTTTTACTGAAATAAAAACCACCAAAAAATGGATAAAAAATCACCAAAAGTATTCCTTTAACACTCAACAAAGCACAAGCACGACAAAGAAAACCATTTTGCTTTCACATAGATTTTCAGCTGTGAAAGCGACGAGGAGGGAGGCAGAAAATGGGGTGAGTCTTGAGGTGTAGCATAAATTCATATCGTTTATAACACGTCAGGCAAATACAATTAAAAATTATGCTACCAGACGACGACTCCCAGACATGTGAGTGTGTGTGTAAGGTCCTTTATTTATATATATATGAGTGTGTGTGCGTATTCTTTGTATAAATGGGGGGTGCCTATGTGTGGGTTTCAATGTGTGTTTGGCTTAAATTGCGAGGGGCTTCTACTCAAAGTAATTTACACTAAATTACATGCGAACAAGCAAAATGAGAAAAGCCTACAAAGCTTTCAGTATGAGTATGTGTGTGTTCTTCTGTATTAATGTGCGAGTGTGTGTGTGTGTGTGCGTGTCACAGAAGAGCAACGGAAACGAAAATAATGAAGCGCGCTTTTGTGCGCACATAAGCAAAGCCAAGCCAAGGAGACAAGCAAAATTGAGTGGGGTGCCAAAAAGACGGGGAACGGTCTCACAAAAAAGCAGAAGAGCCCGCGAAATTGTGCGTTGTGTCAAGTTAAAAAAAAAAAATACTTTTACATATATATTTTGTTTTTCCTGGCTTTTTTGTTCTAACCCTTTGCATTTTCCCAACCATTCTCGCCATTTTGCGCACGTTTTGTAAATTTACTTTTCATTCAAATAAAAGCCAGCCGGAGGGTACAAAAAAATAAGAAGAAAACTTGCTTATGAAGCACCAAATCCACTTCTCAGCACAAAATCTCTACTTCTTTTCAAGCAAATGTTCGCTTTAGTTGTTAATGAAATGTATACAAAGTAAATTAATGCAGAAGCACAGAAAAAAGGAAAACCTCGAGAATTTTTCCTTTACCTTAACAAATTAAACAAAACCAGAAAAGGTTCATCAGTTCAATGCTGTTTTAATTGATCAGCAACCGTTTTTTTACCATTGATTTTGTTGGTTTTTGTTTTTCGTGCAATCATTAACCATTAACCGCTGACCTTTCACAGCCAAAAAGTTAATAGCATTACAATGCCGACCTGAATTCCACTTCCTTTACCTGATGAAAGCTGCTTAATTTCAAGAGCCGCGGTTTGCTCTGACTGCTCGTTTTTCCTATTTATTTCAGCTCTGTTTTTCCTTTGTTTTCCTGTTTTTTTTTTTGGAAATTTATTTCCATCTGGTTGACATTGTTTTCGGTGTCTTTTCTCGCTGCTCTCGAAATTTGTCAAGCCGATTTGCCTGCCGGACTTTTTGCCTTTTTAAATAAACATTAATTTTTAATGCCCAATGACGGTTTAATATTGAACATCCGGCGTTGTTTATCAGGCCAGTGAGCATAAGATATATATATTATATGTAAACCAATTTTTATTTGCATTTTATATTTTACGATTTCATTTTTCGCTTCTGTCTTTTTTTTTTTTTTGGGTTTTGGCCTCATCAATTGCAGCTGCTGTCTGTTTGTGATGAACAAATTTCTGAATTATTAAATCGGCATCAAATTTCGTTGACTTTATTGCTTTGTTGTTCACTCGATATCAGTCCGCTATGGATTTTCATTTGGTTTTTCTTTTCCCAACCCAACCCAAAGCTTTTCGTTTCTCCTCGTGCGCTGTAAATAATTTCTGTCGTTTTCGTTGGAATTTTTCACTTGACTCCTCGCACTTTGCTGCAATCTGTTGATGATGGATCCTTATGCATTATACATGCGCATCTGACTGATAGAAAATTCTCGGGAAATTTATGTATTTGTCATGAGTTCTGCGTAGAATGAAGACAGCCAGTTGACAGCTGAGCTGGGTAGCTGTATATTTTCCAAGGTATTAATTAAAAACGAAGATGGTTGGGGGCTCTTGAGGCTTAATATTGGATTTAAATCTTTAATATTAAACTTTAAACTTGAAAGAATCGAAATGTTTCAGTTAGTTTTGAAGGTGTGTGAAAAGCTTCATGAAAAACTTTCTTTATAAGCCTCCCTCGTTACTGTAGTTTACCCAATCGATTAGTTTTAGTATAGATTTTCTCCCCTACCTTACAGACCCATCGATATCTGACAAAAAGTTGTTGGCCTTAACTTTTGTTGATCTACGAATTGTGTGTGAAATTCAAGAATTTTGTGTACCTCAACTTTATGCAAACAGACAGGAGGCAAGCTGCTTGGGGGCATGTCAATAATAATTGCAGTACTGCAAGGGCCACGCCCTCATTGCTCGTTGTGCCACCGTTTTTACCCCTCCCCTCGCACCTGCCATTAGCCAGATTTGTCAGACTAACCTGACCAACTCATGCATTATCCTTGGGTTTTACTATTCAAATATTGTTAGCTTAACCGAGTTGTCAGTTCCAAGCCAATGCATTTGCCTTTGCCTTTGCCTTGCTATATCTATATATATGTCTATTTTTTTTGTTCCCCCAACACGAAAGACAAACATCAGTTGGTACCACTTCCCTTCTCACCCGGAACAGTGTGTGTAATTTCAGATTTTTTCCCCTCTTTGTACTTTGACAATGTTTGTACAGAAGCGATGGGATGGATGGATGGATGGATGGGTAGGAGGTAGGAAGTGATGTTCCCTGGCTTGGTTTCTATTCTGCCTGCCTGCTCGTTGTCTGTTTGTTGTAACCTGGTCACACAAAGTAAAACCAGCAAAAAGAGAAAGAACCAGAACAAACAGTCATTCGATTGAATAATTTCAGCAGGTAGAGGAAAATCAGGGACTAGGGGGAAGAGACATCATCCTGCACATCATCATCATCATCATCAAAGTGCAAGAAGTGCATAAACTTTGGCCAAAGTTTTTATGTCATTTGCGATAAGGTGTAGACAGTACTAAAAAAAAAATGGGGAAGAAGGATAGAAAAAAAAAGGTATATTATCCCGAACTGAAGACTATCGTCTGTCAATAATATTAAAACTTGATGAGTTTGTCGCTCAACCTGATTATAAATGGGTGTGATAATCACGCCCACAATCGAAAGAAGTAAGCATAGAAAGAAAAAAACATCCCACCACCTGGTCATTTTGGCTGTCATCCTGTCCATTGTGCAGCGGAAACATTTGCTGCCACATCCTGGCTGCCTTTGTGACTCCTTTTATCAGCACTTCCGTCATTTGCTGTGGCAGAACCTCCTCTACCCCAATCTCCCATCCTCCCCCCCTCCCCCCATCAGCTTTTGTTGATTTTTCTCCATGTGTCGCAAAGAGTTCACAGCTTCACTTGGCTGGGTTGGACGGCGATGTGTCAATAGCAGCAGGAGGCTAATGGAATTGGAATTGAAATGGAAATTGTCAAGGGGATTTTACAAATATTTATATGAAACTGCAATCGTTGTTCTCGCCTTTGTGGTGGTCAGTCTGTGTGATACGGTTAAATGATTTTAATAGTGCTTAAATCAGTTTTTAGTTCTTATGTTAGCAGTTCTGCTCGTCTTATTTTTGAAGTAATAAAGACAAAGATAATTTGAGTTATATTTTTTAATGATCTATAAAGAAGAAAGTTCTATTTTTGTACAAAATCTTATCTTTTATATAGTTTCTGTCTTAAAATTTTTGAAAAAGGAGTAAGAAGGCTATGTTGCAGATTCATTACCATGGCTTCTTCTGCTCAAAAGAACCACAAATATTCAAATTCTTATTGAGTTGCAAATAAATTCAATCTTGACAACTTTTCTTTATGGCCACTCAAAGAAAATTATATTGATTGCAATGGCTTGCTCCCTCTCTTCTCTTCAGTTTATTAAGGTTAACTAACCACCTTTGAGGAAAAGAAATTGGTTTGACATTTGAATAATTCCGAGAAAATTCAGTTTGCTGCTCACGTCCATTGAAGAGGCCAAAGCAGTCGAGGCAAAATCTTCTGCATACTTTTGGGCTTGGTCACATCAATTAAAATGGATTTTCCGCCTCTAATTTGGAAGAAGTTCTCTGTGCACTCCGGAATTTTGCCTTAAAGGAAAGTTGGTAACAAGCTAAAAAGGAGAGTTTCCCAGGACGAGTTCAACCCTCTCACTCCCTGGGCTCGTAAAATACTCAATGCCGAAGAAACTGGGCGCCAGTCAAGTCATAAAAATGCCGGCCTCTATACTCGGATATATATTTACATATATACACACATTCGTATCTTGTATCTGCTCGTAGAATCTGTATCTTTTTGCGGGCAGAAATGGTTGTGCGTGGTATTCAGTTGTTGAGTTATATGCCAATTGGCAGTTGCTTTCCTTTTGGCCACATAAACTCTGCTGCTTTCCATACGCCCTCGCCCAAAATCCTTTTCTCGTCCTGGCAAGGAAAATAAGTAACCATCTGGGCTCTCTGTTTCGTTTCTGGCCATGAAAGTTTAATGAGTCCCGCGTCTTGGTTTCGTTTTTTTTCTTTCCTTCTCATCTTTTTTCCAACGCCTGTCGCTGGCATAAAAACTCTTGACAGGGTATTCTCTTCCAGGATATACTTTCTCCCTGTGCGCTCTTTTTAATGTCGTCGCTTATGATGCAAAATTGTTGCTGATTCGTTTGATTTTTATTCTCTTTTTATGCGTAAATATCTTTCAACTTGCGGTTGGCACTTGAAGATACATTTTGACAGGGTGACGGGCATTTCTGTTTGGTGTATACAGTACTGCCACTTCCACTTCTACTTCTTTACCAAAGTAGTCTTTATTTTATGATGACATTTACATTTCCGCTAGCGGAAAATGTTGTACTTTTATTGGTTTATCAGGTGTCTAAGTAGTTGCTATTGTCAATAAAAGGTTTACAAAGGATGACATATGATGATATTTTGATACTTTCTGTAAGGTTTTATTTAGCTTATTCTATAGAAACAACCTTATATTAGAAGATAATTACGTGCATCTTAGATGTTTACCTTAACCTTGCCATAACATTCTATTCTACGATTACTTTTGGCTCTGTAATGAGGGAAATACTGATATTTTGGCCGAGACATCAAAATTGTGAATTTTTAGTAAAAATTTGTAATATTTTCCCCCAGTGTTATGCTTATAACTTTGTCAAATTAAGAGCCACAAACAAAAGGAATCCGTTTTTTTGCAGCTAACGACCCCAGAAAACTTTCTATCTGGGTATGAAGTTGACTTTCGGCAATTAAAATTTTTCTGAAATTTCACTTTTTTGTAAGGGGTATCATCATCATTTTTTCGAAAAATTGAAAAAATATTTTTTTCTTCAGATTTGAATGGCACTTCAATATTTTGAAAATAGATTCAAAAAAAAGCTCAACGATATATAACATTCCATTTTCCGACCATTATTGGCTTTGTTATAGATAAAATACTGAAAATTCCAGCCTCAAATCGGGCCAGACCGGTTTTCTCATTTTTTGAAAATAATAAACAGCGAGATTATAGCCATCCAGGAAGCTATAGTCATCTGCGCCAAGCCGCCAGGCATGCATGCCATCTGTACAGATTTCCTTTCCTCAGTTACCGCGATCCTTAACCACGATAACCATTCTCACTATCCAACCCTAGCTCGCAATATGATCACCCAACACTTCCCAAAAATCAAACTTATCTGGATACCCAGTCACATGGGCATTGCAGGTAACGAAAAAGCTGACTTTGCAGCAAAACATGCTGCCAAATTCCCCTTAACCTACACCCCTAACCTAAGCCACAGAGATGCATCCCATTTCCTAAAATCTCTCCTACATGCAAATACTCAAGTTATCAACGTCTACCCAGCCCCTCAAAAACTCCCTCCTAAACAGAAGAGAACAAATCATCATCACCCGCCTCAGACTAGGACACTCATTCTTAACAAACGCCCACTACCTCGACAGAACAAGAAACAACGTGTGCCTATTATGCAACATCCCAGATTGACATCCACCACATTATTTGCTCCTGCCCCTCCCTTTCCACGCAAAGATCCTTATTCCTCAAAATTCCTGCTCCAATCACCACCTTAGCTAAGCCCACAGATACAAACTCTTTAAACATCCTCAAAATTCCTAAACGACTCCCATATCACCTTCCAAATCTAACAAAATCAAATTTTTTGTAAATAATAAGTAAATAGTAATCCATCTTGTATATACTCATAAGCCAAACATTCACAAGCCATATTCTAACTTAAGCCGAACTGAAGGCCCTAGCTGCTATTGCGTCTAGCCATTTGTTAGCTCTTAGTTTTAACTAATTGTTAGCCTTAGATAAATAAATAAATAAAAACCTTAACCTTGCCATATACTAATATTTTCCTTAATCTTCTCTCTTTCTAGGTAAGTAAAACTGCAACTTAAAGGCCATTTACAGGATGAATTCAACATCTGGCTAAGTAAAAATTGTGTAAAACAACAGTTTTTTTGTACAATATACATGAAAGAAAAATCCGGAAAATTATTTCCAACATAAATTTTAAAAGTGCTCTCATAACCCGTAAGAATAACAATAATTTCCCAACCTGTCGGATGCACATTTAAGGCTTAAAATGTACTTTTACACTTTGGTTTTCTGCTGCGGTTGCTGTCTTTACCAGTAAATTCACATTTGTTTTGGGGCCCATCGCTCCATGGATGGCATCATGATGGTGGTGTTGGCCATCGCTCGCATACCATGTCCAGGTACATTATCCATTAAACCAAACTGCCGGCCGCACATTTGTCAAGGCTAATTGCCAGGCCGAAACCGAAGCCCCATTGGAGCTGACACGCACCTTCTCCGTCGTGGCCAAAAACCCAGCACACAATATCCAACAACCAACGGCCATTGGGCAACATCCAATGGCAGTAACCGGAGAGGATGCCCCAGAGTGCCTTCTCCGGCTTTTCGAATCCGACGGCTGGCTCAGCAGGATACTTACATACGTACACACACACACATATACATAAAGACAACCGACAGACACGCATTCTGTCTCAATGGCATGTTTGGATTTTTAATGGCCAACACCAGAAGCTGGCCGGGCTCTTAGATTTTTCGACAGAGATTTTTCCGGTACGATAGAATTTCCTCATAATTTTTCCCCATCGCATATATGTAACGCAATGCTGGGTGGAAAATCGATTGAAACTTGTTGAGATGGCCATCGTCCTTCTTCTTCGATTGCCTGCATGTAATTTCATGTATTTTTAATGCAAGCCATGAAAATACATCAGGCCAGGTTTATTTCTACCAACCAAAACCACACTCGACAACATTAATCATGTTAAGGTTTCCTTTCGGGCCTGCCTTTTAAGGCACTACGGAACACCAGAACATGTGTACATCCTTTTTTCGGGAGGGCTGAAGCTGAAATCCATTTATTAGGGGCAACTAGTTAGTGCTCGAGGGGTGGGTCCACACACGCCTATACAGAGTAATAGTTTTTTTTAGTCATTTTAGCTTTCGAGGCTTCTGTATAATTTTCCAAGCTTCCTTGGCTGGATTAAAGGTGAAAGTTTGTATATTAAGAAAAACTAAAATTTAACATAGTTCTTATGATGAAGAAGTACAGATATTTCCGCGATTTAGTTAATGATTATAAATATACATTTTTAAGGTTAATGATGAAGTATCCTAAAATGCGACTTCAAATAACTAAAGTAACTTGCAATTTTGTCATGTACTAAATCCATGGCTGCAAGTGCGATTTTTGCCTTAGCTTGTGGATATTTTTCAATAGCCACTCACAGTGACAGCAAAGGGAAGGCGGTTGTAAATGCTGGTAAGCTGAAAGATGGGGGCAGCTAACCCCCATACCCCTTTGTTCTGTCCTCTTTCTGATGATGCTGGTTGGGCCGAGCTCATGATTTAGATGCGGTGTTGCCATCGCTTGCTTCTGCCTTAAGCAACAATGTCACCATTTTGGGCTATTTGCTGTGCGGTCTCTTACCCGAAAAACCCCGCATCCTTGTTACATCCTTCTGTGCCCCATTGCCTCCTCTTAGCTCACAGAAATGCCACCGAACATGAAAATTAGAGAAAGGTGAAATTGCACGAAATGAGTTTATACCTTGGCTATGCGTAGCCCAACATATTTACATGTCCTCAGGTGTGTGTACTCTATCTGCGTGTGTGTATTTGTGTGTAAGTGTGTGCAAGGATTCTTTACATGCGTAATGATCGAAATGGTGCTGCGGGGCCTTTCCATTGGTGTGGGTTAGCAAGGGGTTACCCTATAAAATTTGTACTCCTAAGGGAAGATATTTAATTCCTTTGATAAAATGCCCTAAAATGTAATTTTATGATATAAAAATTCATAATTTTTTGTAGAAATGTAATACTTTTAAAGCTTTACCAAACATTATTTGGCTTTACACTCTTAAATAGCCTTTAAAATGTCCAAACAATATCCCTACAAAATTATCCTCAATTTATTTTTTTCCTGAAAAAAAGTTTATAAGCCAGATACCCCTAACAATTTTGAAGTTTTGGCCACCTAAACTTTGTTGAACTTTTTCCCAGCGATACACGTATATTTTCTCACCTTACCGGATGACTCCCTGCTGACTAAGCCACTGGTTGACGGTTAAGAGCTCTACAGGAGAAAAAAAGCGAGACCTCCTCCGGACGTAATAACAAAGCCTCTTGTGCGTGTGTGTTGGTGTTACAGGCCGCATATGTGCGTATCGCAGTGTAAGTGTGTAACCTTGATGATGGCACTATATATATATAGGGGGGTATGGTGAGGGTGTGAGGGTTGGGGTAGAAAGGGGGGTCTCTTGTAGAGGTTAGCTTATAAAACGCGCCGTTTCGTTGGCTGTAGGCTACTTGTCAAAAGGTGGTTGGGTAGGTTTACGTGGGGTGCAGGATTGTAGGACCATCCTTTGCATCCCCCATCACCCAAACCCCCTAAATGTGTTACTGAAATGAGGGCTCTTTGCCGGAATCCTACCTCAACTACCCACTGACTTGAAGCTCTACTGATTTGCACGATATAGGGGATATATACTAGGGAAAAGGTTCTAGGCTTGTGGGCAATATCGGTAAACTAGATTTGCTTAAAAAGGGCAGAAGAAGGTGAGGTATCTTTGCATTGGCTTTTCTTACAAGAAAAACCCTTAAATTCAACTTTAAGGTAAGCAAAAACTTATCATTTCTCAGAGTTGGAATACTTTTCTATGGATTTATATATGAAATTTATAAAACTGATTAAAGAATCGATTAATATTTCTTTAACCCTGAGAAAACCAAACATCTGTCTGCTACTTTTATTGCATCTGTTTCGGATTCATTCAAAAAGCTTAGAAAAAACTAAACATAAAACATAAACTAAGACCAAAATAACAGCAACTAGGAGAGAAAAAACTACCAAACAGACAAATCCAGACTTCTCAAAAGAGGAATCGAGAGAAGGGGGGTATAGGGAACTTGGGGAGCTTTCGCCATGGTTGGCTAAGTCTTCCGATGTTCTTCTAGTAAAACCGCCTGCCACCCAAAACCCCCTCTCTGCGGCCCAGCCGCCCCTTCTACACCCATGTGACTTTGCTGACTTGTCAAGCAACATTCCGTTTTAGCTTTGTTTCTTTTTCGCCATGTTTTGCAGTCAGGTTTTTGCCATAAGATATAGACAAAAAAAAAGCTAACCTATCTTTGGTCATTGGAGGATGCTTGAAACTCTGGCCCTCTCGCTTGCTCGTTATAGCCATCTCCCTTACACTTCGAGGGGCCTTTGACTAGCTTTACGGTACTTTTGTCAGTCGAACGGCCTTCGCTGGCATTTGGCAAAAAAGCTAAAGAAAAAAAAAGCGGCAGAGCCAACTGCAAAAGTTGCTTGCCTTTGGCCTCACTCCCACGCTTCCGTCTCTGTCTACTCCGCATAGGCCCCCTCTCTCTTTCTAGTACTGCCGCCGATCTGCCTGCTCTGACGTATTACTGCAGATTATTTAGAAGGTTTTTTTCAGAAGATTTTTGTACCCTTTCTAGGGGTTATTACTGTAGTTTTAGCTTACATTTAAAAAAGAGATATGCTCTTACAATTTTAGCCATAATTGCATAACTTAGCAATTAGTATCTGCCATCTATGCCCCAAAAAAGGCTTTACATACCGTTTAATAAGTTGAACCACTTTGAAAAATCCTGCCTAATTTGACCACAAGCCAATAACAAGTTTTGCTGGCCAATAACTTATTGATTGATTAAAAAAAGAAAAACCTTAAAAGCGTCAAAACAATTTTTCACAACCAAATTAACACCAAATTGGAGCAGAGTTTCCAATAGCTGCCATGGAAACCTTCGGAAACGAAAGAGAATTTAAGACTCGAAAAAGATTACCTTTTTCCTATTTTCCAATTTTTTTTTGGTGATTCCATTTTATAGTTGCTATTGTTTTTGCCGCTGATTTCTTGTTTGTTTTTTATGTTGTATTTATTTTATCTACTCGTTAGCAACATTTCTGTTTGGTTTCAGTTTCGTTGGGGGCTTTTGTCCTCTGGCATTAGTTCTTTTGTTGAAACTTTTTCAGCTTTTCCTATAAGAGTTTCCCCCCTCTCTTGTTTCTGTCTTCGTTTACACGCGCATTAATTTTTGCCTTGTTGTTTTTTTTTCTTGTCTTTTCTGTGTTGGTTCTTGCAAAAGACTTTTGGAAAAGTTTGCGGCTTTAAGTTGAGAGTTCTCGTCGTCGGCGGCAGCACCAGCCAAGAGATTTCCTTTTTTGCCATCGCCTGCTGCTGTTGACATGTGGATATCTTTTTGAGAAGGAGATAGCGAGCTGGTTTCCGTTTTGGTGCCATTTTCATGGTTAATTAATAATGCACCGAGCTTGCCACTCAAGCAAGTTCCGACTGCAACTGCCAACAGAATTTTCACCGCCTCCCCCCCATCTACCACCTCGAAAGAAAGTTTTCCGGGGCTGCAATTAAACCGCAACTCTTGAAATGCCGACAAATTCCCTTTTGAACTTGCCCAAAAAAAAAAGGGGGAAGAACTCGAAACTTTTCTCGATTTAAGTTGGAGTCATCCCTAGCCTTCCCCCCTTAAACATCTCTGTACAAGATTTTTATTGCCCCGAAACAAACATTTCTCGATTTCGTTTACATACTTTTTCCCCTCTCTCCTCTCTCTCTCTCCTGTCATTGTGGTTTTCTCAACAGGGGCGATTCCTGGCAAGTTGTTAATAATTGGCGATCTGGCCAAAAAGTTTCTCGGTTTTTGCCTATAATAAAATTGCTTTCCGCCTTCGGTTGTAAATGAAGTTTAGGTTTCTTGGGGATTGTCTTCATATTCGTTGGGATTATATCATAAAGTTGTCACCTTTGGTTGGGAGGAAGGGAATTCACATGAATTAAGGAGTTATGTGGCAAAAGCTTTATTATTTTTATGCGAATTTTATGGTAGTTTATTTTTATGGGCCAGTTCTGGGTTTTATTGAGGCTATTTAATGTTGTGTGAAATTGTAGGCTGCGTTAAATTAGCGTATTTGAATTGATTAAGTTCTTAAAAAATAATATTCTAGAGGAAAATTAAGGTAATGTTGGAGGTGTAAAAAGTATGAGACTTTTTGAGGAGTTTTATAGGTACTTGAGAAGTGCTTCTGTGATTTTATAGGATTTTTATAATGGAAAATATTTTATTATATTATTTATAGATTACATTTTTTTTTTTTTACATTCTCATGTAATAAAAACCAAATTGATTACTTTAGAATGACTTAACGTAGTCATAAGTCAAGTTTCTTTTCTCCAGTTCTTACAATACTATATAGAGCATGTAACTTTACCACATAAAGTTGTAGATAGACATGTTGAGAATAAATTAACAATAGGAAGTCCCTGAATACCACATAATGCCTAAAATTGTTAAGCCATAAAACCTACAAGTTCATCAAGTATTATTTCGCTGATTTTCAAAAAGCCACAAAGCCTAGGAATAACTTATTTTTCTTGGATGAATTTTCCTCGATCCCGTCACAACAACAATAAATTCAATAGCAAAACAGAAAATGACTAACAGCAGTAGTTGCAATAATAAAAGCGGCAGCAACAACAACAACAACAGAAGCCACGCTCCACAGAATAACAGACGCATTCTCAATTCTCAGCTGCAGTTGACGCTGGCGTAGACGCCGACTGCAACAGAGGCAGCAGCAGAGACAGCAACTGAGGAGCGGCCGGCAAAATATTTGCAACGAACCGGCAATAGAAAGAGACCAAAGAAGCAGACAGAAAGAGACGGGCAAACAGGAGAGACAGACAAAACACAAGAGCGCAGTGCAACTTGCCCGGCAACTTTACACTGAGCGAATAGGCTGCATTTTTAGTTTTAGTTTACTAACTCTATTGGCAGAGATTTTAAGGGGAATTTCAACAGGCTTAACATTTAATTTCGTAAAATATACCTTAAAAATAAAATAAAATAACGAAATTATGTTTTTTTTAGCAATTTATAACTAATGACAATATGATAGATTTTTAATTTTCTCAGTGCACAACATCTGCTTTTGTCTAGCCAAGGGAAACCTGCTGGTTTTCCTCCCGCCTTTTGCCACTATTTCCCTCACCATTGCACCTTTGGCTCCACTGAAGTTGCATGTGAGAGAGCGGCAAACGATAACAGTAAAAAAAAGTCCAACAGACATACAAATATGGGGATATAACGAATGTTATATACCTGTTAATTAGGAGTTTGTGTGGGTTTAAAAGTTTATCTGTTGATGATAATTGATATGTACATAATAATACAAATCTGGGTGTTTCCTTTATCATAATTTTCCACAAGTCAAATTATGTTTGGAGACACTTGATGATGATGGTAGATCAGATCATTATTATCCGCTGCATAACATTGATACTCCTCAGACTCATATAGAGAGGGGGACTGCTAATAAATACATTTTCAACTTCGGTAACAAAAATAATATAATCATGATACCCTGTATCCCCTCGAGTACTGGGTAATCAAAAGCCAAAGTCTCGACTCACATGCAATGCAGCGCTGTCGAGAGAGCGACTGTGACGCCGGCAGAGGCTCGACTTCAGATTCAGATTCCAGAGTCTAGAGCACGTTCGGCAATTAGTTGAACTTCGTTGCTCGGGCCGACGAGTCGAAAACGAATCGAAACTGGAGAAATTCCCCAAAAAAAAAAACAACAGCAGCAGCAAACATTCAAATACAAATCCAACAAACAAACAACAACAAAAAACTCCAACGGGCGCGCAAAAAACAGATAAAACTTTTGCCAGTGCATGAAAATCTAAACAATTTGTTTAAATAATAAAAATAAATATATTTGAAATTGAAAAGAGTTAGAGAGAGGGTAAAAAAGTGAATTGAACTTTGGCAACTTTGAACTTTGATTTCAATATAACAGCAGCCACAACAACAACATGATGGCAGTAATAATGAATGGCAACCGGCAATGTCTGGCTCAAAACCCCAATCCCCATTCCTTTTGTGACCAAAACAACCCCCCTTTGACGACGCCACTGCTGCTCAGCCAGCTTCGACGTCGCAGCCAGCGCCACCGACAAATTTATCGATTTTTTCAGCCGCCACATTTGTTTGTAGTTGCGTCCGTCGTGTTGTTGCTGTGTTTGCTTGGCAGTTTTACCATTTTCCGGCTTTTCTTTTAATGCTTAAATATTGCATATTCTTAATATAGTGTAATTACTTCCAAAGGTTGATTAAAAAATAAGGAATTTATCCGAAAAGCAAAGCTTCCTTTTGTGTGCAAGTTTCAAGTTGTGTTTGTGTGATTCTGTGTGTGCGTGTCTGCGCTTGTCTGCCAGGCTTGCCACCTTTTCCAAAAATCAAAAGCGAAGAGAAGCAAGGAAAATCCACGCCAAAAGCAAGCAGAACTTTTTTTTTGCTTGCCACTCCCCAACAACAAATACCAGCAACAATAACAACAAGTTGAGTCAACGCTCTGCGATCAACAAAAACCAAAAAAGAAAAACAAAAGTAAAAGTACAAAAAGGTAAATAATTTTGGGAAAGGGAATGCCGAATTTGTAAATTGAAAGTAAAAGGTTATTAAGTGATTAAAACCCACATACTGTATAAGGCTTTCGCAAAAAGCGATTAAGGAAAAACTGCTCACTACATAACTGAATTGAAATCAGTAAGCGATGTGTATTTAGCCATTATTCATGGGCTATAAATAAGATTTTTATGACTAACGCAGATGCACTTGAAAAAATTCTAACTTTAAAATTTTCAAAAATTAATGAAATTTATTACACCTTACCTATATTTTCATTAAAAAAGATCTTAAGTTCTTTACTCTATTTACCTCTAATGCGAACTTTTCACCATTTTCCTTCCATGTTGAAATTCTAGAACCACTATCACTATAAAGCTTTTTCCATTTTCCGACTGCAGAATCACTGCAACAGTTTGAGGACGTGCCAACACCAACGCGACACTTTTCCTTCCCTATCCCCTCAGCCACCCCTTCACCATTCTATTGCCACTACCCCTGCCACATTTCCCATCATCATTATCGCCGCTGTCAGCGTCATCGCCATTCGCCTACTCTTTGCCTTGGCATGTCAGCGTCTTTTTGGCGGGGGCGTGGGCTGCAGAGGGAGTAGAAGGGGCTAGCTCTTTTTGGGGCTTGCCAGGAAGTTGCGCTAATTTTGAGCGGAAGTTTATTGCCAGCTTCATAATTTGCCTGTCGCTGCTGCTGCTTTTGCTTCTGCTTCTGCTTCTGCCGTTCTCCCCTTTCCCCCTTTTATTTTATCACTTTTCCCGCGGCGGGTACTTCTATTTTGATGGCAATTACTGTACGTGGAGAAAGCGTTCAGACTAAAATTAAATTCTGCCTGCCTAATCCCATTAAATATCTCGTGAATTGCGCTAATCAAGTTGTTAATTTAATGTTTGCTAAATTTTTAATTGAATTATGAATAAATGAAATTTCATTTCTAGCTCTCTTGATGGCTCTTCTTCTCATCTTCCTCCTCCATTCCTGACTTCATCTTGGCTGTTTGTCTTTTTCAAGTTGGTTAATTAAAATAAATTACATGTTGAATATTGTACAAAAACCACTTCTCTGTGTAAAATTGGCGGCGAAATGGTGGGAAGTAGCGAGGGCTGTGAGGGGGAAAATTGTTAACTAGCTGAAGTTGGGAAAATTTTTGCCTAACGAATGCTGGAAGTTAGTTGGTCGCAGGGAAATGCAAAAGACAACTGCTGATGAGTTGACAAAGGCAACGACCCCAAAATTGTTTCATTTTTTTTTTTAATTTTAATTTGATGCACAAATGAAGTCATAGAAGCGGACGTTGTTATCTTTTTAAATGTGTAAACAAAATGCAAACTAGGCGCTTTAATCTTTAACTTTGTGATTGCAGATTTTAAAGGGGATTTTTTGTAGGTTCTCTATGTAGTTCTTAAGTCAAGTCTTCTATTCCAATTTTACCTTTTAAAGAACACAAACTTTGAATTCCTTTTCCTTGCTTGTTTTTGGGAAATATTTGTTTTTGTACTACAGAACTTGCTTAGCTGTTAATCATAGTTACCTTTTATGATTAGAAAATATTTAATGTATCATCCTTGTACACCCAAGTCTTCCTATCTATTGCTATATCCCAAAAAGCCCCTACATTCCCACTAATAAGCACACTCATACGCCCCGTTGTGCGCCAACGACAACGTTAAACATCAGACGTCTGCAATTTCGATGACTTCGGCAGCAAGTTTTTGTCGCCTATACGCTTGGATGGGCTTGGATAGACATGGATGTCTATAGGAATATAGCATATATATATATATATATACAGATATAGCAACAAAGTTGTTTGGTGATGGTACAACATCTGCAACAGTCTGCAGATTGCTAATGGCCATTGTTAGGGAATCTTGTTTTGTGGCGGGTTTTCAGATGGCCAAAGACCGAAAGAGAACATGCTCAAGCAAAAGTGAAGAAACAGAGTGACAAAGATACAGATAGAGAGACAGAGAGAGAGAGATAAGTAGAGTCTATGGCAAATTCCTATATCTCGGTTCAAGTTGCAGCTTCAATGTTGTTGAACCGTTAGAAACGTCTTTGCTTCGCGTCATTGGAAGATGTTCTGCCCCTTGCAGTTTTTCCCCTTCTACCAACCAGTTTTCCTTCTTGTACCCCCCTCTGCATTTTCACTTTTCTGCAAAGCTTTTTTTCCTGTTTTGTTGTTGTACATTTTTTTTCTTTCGCATTTTCCTTTAGCGTTGTTCCGTTTGCCGTTGTCCAACATCCAACATCGTCTAATGCATCCGCTTAGCCTCGCCTCGTTCTCTGAATGGAATGGCTAAGCCAGCGCCAAAGCCAAAGCCAGTTAACGCCGAGTTTAGTTGGCCCAAAAGGGGGGGTTTTAAAAAAAGAGGAGGTGGAGGGGTTGGAAAATGCGTTTAGAGCTTGACAGTCAATGCACCTGCTCACGGACTTTTCTTTGTCCGCAGCTCTTCCCCTCTCCCCCGGGGGAGATTGTCATTGTCTGGTTTTTTTTATCGCTGCTCTCTCTCTTTTCCTATCTATAAATCTCTTTTCCTCTGACCAACTCCTCCTTCTTTTTCTATTTTTTTGCAACTGATTTCCATTTAATTGATTTCACATTCCATACGCGTGATTCATTTGGATCCATTTCCACAAAGTTTTCCATTCGTTTGAATTGAAAAGAACAGAAGTTTAGTTAGATGACAGCTGAAATTGGGGAAGTTCTTAAGAAATTTTGGGTTTAAGGTTTAGTAGTTATTAGTTAAGGGAAATATAAGCCAAAAACTTAAAGTTTATTGTACAATTTAGTAGCATTTAAGTAGTAGTTTGTAAACTAATTGGAGTGTCAGAAAATGTTGTATGTGTTCAGCAACTGTAACAAATATTTCGACAGCTTTTTACAAATTTATCATGGCATGAAAATTCCATATGCTAATTGTTGTTAGACCTTCACTTTTTCTATAAATAAATTTTTAGGCACGCTAACTATTTAATCTATTCCAGACAAGTGAATAAACTAAAATATGTTAATTTTAAATTTTAAATTTTTAAATAGCCAACTAAAGGATTTAACTTATGATTTAATCAGCAACACGCGGCGTGGCTCTTTTCACAGAAACCAGCCAAAAAGATTCAACGATTACCACTTTTGTCTATCGTAATTATGACCATAATAACCCCCATCAATTTCCGTTATAATCGCCAGGCAACGAAGCGAACATCATGCCACTTATTCCATTGTCACCTTATCCCGCATGGTAAATGTTTATTATGCCTTTTTTTTTTCTTTTGTGGGCGTTGGGCCAGCGGGATAGGGTGAAAGTTAACGAACCATAAATCACGGGCACGATCAATGTCCGTATCTATGGATATCCATATGCCATGTCTTCGATGCATTCCAGGCAGATACAATGACATCAATTACATGCCATAACATTTTGCATGTGCAATTTGGCCAACTAGTTTTGACTCTTTCTCTACCTTTTATCCTATCTCTCTCTCTCTCTTTGTAGGAAAACTGATAAAGGGGACAGGGGTATGTAGGGACCTCCCCCCACTTAGCGCCCAAAATGGCCAAGGGGGGGAACGGAACTGAACAGAACGGAAAATACAGTTATTTAAGGCCTAAAACAATTGCATGCCTCGCTGGCTTTTCGGTCGATTCTGGTTTTGGGCCCAGGCTATCCATCTATTACGGCCATATCCCTCTCTACAGAAAGAACCCACCTCCCCCCTTTTTCGGCTCACCCACCAATTGCAGACTGTTTAAATAGACAACCGTCTGTGTCTGAGTTTTTCAGTCTGGCCCGTGCTTTAATGCGTCGCTTTCCCCCTACCTATTTTCCCCATCTATCCCCTAACCCTCACCCCCCTCGAAATGCACTTGAAATGCTTTTTCCAAGCGCATTTTCATTTATTTTATTGCTGGTTGTTTTTGTTGCTCTTGTTTGTCTCTGTTACTGAGAGGTTCCTCTGCAGCGATATGCAATTTGTTTTATACGCTCATTGCCTGCACCGTCTTTCTTTTGCCTGGCCCCCTTTGCCACCCCCTTTTGAAAACCCCTTGGTAACCCCCCTGCAAACCTGCACCCATGCTCCTCTGTTTCATATCTGTGTCTCTGTCTATCTGTCTGGCTGCCTATCGAGCGCCGTCTATCTGTCTTTCTCTCCTTTTATTGAATGCCTTGCACGAGGCACTGCATCATGGGGGTATATTGGTTAGGAAGAGGCTTCTAAATAAATCTTAGATTACAGCAATAAATCATAAATTAACGTCTCAATGTCTTCCAAAAGAGAATCCAAGATTTTTTTTTAATATTTTCTTAAATACATTTTAAGGATAAGGATCCAAAATAGGATCATTTTTAGGATTTCTTAATAGCTAAGCCTTTGAAATTTTTAGAAATCTTTCCTTTCACTGGATATACTCCATTCGTTACTTTTATATCATTTTTCCTTGCTGCGTGCTGCATGTGCCACTTGCAACTCTCAGGCGGCGTTGAACGTTCAGCGTTCTAAATTAAAGCCTGAAGAGGCAGTAACTGCAACTCGAACGTCAGCCCGCTATATCCACTGTACTCCACACTCCATGCGACTCGGCTCGAATCGACTCAACTCGACTCGACTCGCCAAAGCAAAACTCGTCTGCGGAATGAGACTTAACAAGTGGAAAAGTCTAAAACCGCAATCAAGTGGCAAACAGACCAATACACACAAAATACTTTTTGTATTATAGAGAATTTTTTTTTTGGTTTATTTTTAGAAATTGCCAATCAAACACATAAACCAATCAAACAGAGTGGGAGAGATGGATGGTTGGGTTTAGGTGGGGGGGTTAGGGACTTGTTACCTTGATGGATTCGAACTGACTGCAGGTTGTTACATTGTTACAGACGATTTGGCCCCGCCTCTACTGCCAGCCCTATGCCCACTGCCAGCCAGCAGAGGCACTCCAAGTTGGTCAAGTTTTTGGCCAACTTGTCCGCTTGTCGTTGGTTGACTTGAGCCGACTGGAATTGGCCTGACTTGTTGGCCCATTTGGCATTGTTTTGGCTTCAATAGCCAAAGTCTAGCATTGACATTCTTCAAATGTCTAGCCACGCCCATTTATTTGCCATTTGCATGCGAGTGGGAAATTTCACACTTTCCCTCCCCCCAAGCCACCATTAGAATTAATTAAAATATTTGCACTTTGTATTTTATGTTTTGTTTTTAAGCCCCAGAAATGGGTTTGCGGTTATAATTATTTGTAAATATTTTATTAATATGGAAAAAGTCCCCTCGTTTGTTTTATTAAATATTTACAAAATATTTTTTACAACACAAAATTTCATGAATTTTGTATTTTGCTCTTTTTTGGTGACTTTTTAAGAGTTCGGCGAACATCATTAAAATTTGTGCGGAATTTTTTATGGATTTCATTTATGCACATAAATTGCCATTTGCCATTTGGCATTTTGCGGTGAAAGAAAAACACAGCTGCGTATTTCGGTTAGCCCTATCTCTACCTTTACTTTTTAATATGGGCTTTTAAAAATTTGCATATTTTTCATTTGTTTTTTGTTTTTTTTTTTTGGGTTCTTTGTGTAATTGTCCGCCAGGAAATGGGCATAAAGAAATTATATATATTTAATATTTTTTATGCTAGCATAAATCATGAGCGGAAAAGATGTGACATTGATATGAATGCGAATGATATTACAGGATTTTGAAATGCAATTTCAGAGTTCCGTTCTGGATTAGGGGAATGATTTGATTTATGGTCGAGATAAGGGTAAAAGCAAAGGATTTATTTATGAGTTTGCAATTTATAAGTTAAATAATAAAGTTAAAAAAGATATTACTAACAAAGAACAGATATATTTTATAACATTTTTAATTTTTAATTAACTTGATTTTGCGGCTAACTGCTGAGCAAAGCTTATAACATTTTTGGGCATTACTCATACGCCGCATAGTAAGCTTTGAGTGAAATTAGAACGAGCGCTGAAATGCAAATGAAAGCCGACAGAAAATGTTAATTAACTGTACTCGTCGTGTGCTTTTTATTAAATAATCTTAAATAGAATTACGTGACTTTGCTGCGCTTTGCCAGACACTTAATTATATGTTGGAAAAACCACACACAGACACTCTCATTAAGGTGTACGCACACCACACAAACACACACAAACACACATACACCTTCAGTTCATTTTCATGTCCAAGTGGTTTCCGAGGTTGGTCTTTGGGGTTCTTTTTTTTTGGACTGCCGGCGGGTAAGGAAAAGCGCTTAGCTGTTTTCCTTTTATTATTTGCTTACATTTTCCTTTATTTCATTTGGCTTTACTTTGCTGTTTTCATATGATATATATATACACTCACACACACACACATATGTAATACCCATCCCCTAATCTCACTTCTGTTGATTTATATTTCGTTTGCAGCCTTTCTTTAGCTAGAGGTTAAGTATCTGTTTACATTTCTTTCTACACCTTATTCATTAAGTGCGTTTTGCCCACGAGCGTGGGAGTGTGTGTGTGTGTATATGTGTGTTGGTGTGCGTTTGTATCCGTGAGAAGTTGTTTATTATGTCTTGGTGAGGAGCCAGCTGCCACTCATCGATTTAGTTCAGGGTAACTATAGGGTATCCTTGTTGGGTTTGGTTACTCTAAGGAAAGAGAAGTTACGTTGTTGGGGTTTTAAAGATTTATACAAAAATTTAAATCATTATAATTATTTATGTTTTCTTTTTGTAGAAAAATATTTAAAAAAATGCTTTTTAGCGTAAAAAAGGAAGAAAAATGTTTACAAACTCTTTTTTTGCTCATGAAATTTAAACAAACTCCTAAAAATTCTTCAAAAAATATTTTTAAAAGAAGTCATAAGCTTCTAATGTTCATCTTTTATTCAAAAATCACTTCTATCTTTATCATTTAATTTCCTAAAATTTATTTCCTTATTTATCCACCAAGCAACAGCGACTTTTGGCAGCTTTTCCCAGAACAGCAAGAGTATTTACCCATTTGCTTGCCACCAATAATTTTCGCCTCATTGTTTTTCCTTCTCTTTGACTTTTATTATGCGCTTGCAACAATTTGGTTTAATAGAAATTTTTGCTTTATATCGAGTGTTTTGGGTTTTGTGTTGGAATTGAATTCGATTCGAGCTCATTTTGTTATTTTTCCCGCCCACCGCTGAGCCAGCAGCATTAAATTGGTGTGGCCAAGAAAATTGTTTAGTCGGGATTAGCTTTCAGCTGGCTGCTGCTGCTGCTGCTCCTCCTTTTTGCTTGGCCTCATAAAAAGTTCATTCGCCAAAATGGCCAAATGTTTACTGTGCTTCAATCTAGCTTCTGGGCACTCGTCTACTCCCCTCCCCACATCTCACCTCTTGCCACGCCCCACATTTTGATTCCGCTTTTTCGCATGTGGAATGTTTTCTGCTTTTGCGGTTGCCTTCTCCTCCTCTTCTAGCCAATTGTTGTTTATATATTTTTGGCTTATTTTTATTAGCTGTTTTTGCTGGCATTGTTTCGTTCTCCTTTTGGCCGAGTTGATTGCCTGGCTCCTTGCCGGAAAATTGATTTGCATTTGTTTGTGGGTTGGCAGGAAAATTGCAGAGATCTTTCTCGATAATTGAAAATTGTATTTCGCACGATTGAGGGTTAAAGGTCAGTGAGGGAAAAACTTCATTGGCAATAAGTTCTCGAACGTTGATGCGAGAAAAGAGTTAGGTACTTCTTTTGGAGACTTTTTAAAGGGTTTAAGGTTTGAAATATCAAAACTCAAAGTTTTTCAAGACTTTTAACTGTTTTTAAAGTCCTTTCCCAGTTTGATATTTCCCATGTCTCGTTTCGATTTCTGTCCTTGTTCATTTGGCATCACTTTGTGGCCATTACCAACTTAATAGCAGAACTTCTGGCCAGCATGATGAGGTCACCTTCTGATCAAAAACACAAAAAAAAAGAAGTGGAGAGGAAAAAAAGAACCAGCAGAGGGCAATAGAAACACCATCACCATTCTGCCATCAAAACGAAGCTACAGTTTTTATTCAGTTCTGTGCAAATAGGAGAAAGCAGCTGCAGTTTGCAGTTGCCGAGTGGAAAATTTAATTACATGCAAATACCGTTAACTGTGCAGGGACAGTCCTTTTTTTACTTTGTTTTGGTGGACAGGATTCTATGGCCAACATGCCAAAGGACTTGGGAGGATGACGATGATGATGATGCCATGGCCAAAGGACAATCGTCTGACGGTTCCTTGTTATTGTTGCGAGTTGAAGTGTGGTGGTTAGCAGCAGCAGCAGGAGCAAAAAAATAAAAGGGAAAACAGAGTTTTCTTTTAGCTGCAATTGCAGTTGTTGTGGTGGCAATATTCCACCCACATGCATACTCTTACATATATGGAAATCCTTCTCATAAAACTCGTTATTATTCCTGCTTTGTTTTCCACTCTTTTCTTTTTTTTTTGTTCTTTGTTTGGTATGAAAAATTCCCAGCTATGTTTTGTTTTATCTATGCAACTCTTTGGGATATTTGTTTTATGCCCGCCAGCAGGTTAAAGCAAATATTTGCATATTAGCTGGATTTTCTACCTACCCCTACCTACCCTTCAGACAGCAACAATATTAAGTAAAATACAAAAACAATGTTCAGCTTTAATATGAAAAACTGAAAAACTAGAATTTATTGCAGAAGAATGCAATTTATTTAAAATGCATTTCTGCCCGAGGCAACTTTGTTGGTATCTAATGGAGCATGATGGCTATTGTTTTCACTTGCCTCACGTCGATATGTATTTAAATGTATTTTGCGTTTAATGGTTTTTATTTTGTTTGCTTAAATGCACTTTGAGATAAAATGTATAAATCAAAACAAACTTGAACTTTCTTCTTGACTTTAAAGTTATAAAAGTCTTTAAGATACACTTTTTGCTCTTTTAATTTCTAATTTCTTAAACATTTTCTTGTTAATTTCCCTAAAATCAAACAATATTTCTTTTCCTATGCCCTTGGGTAAGGTTTTCCAAGTTTTTTGTTGGCCCTAAAACTTTCCTCGCTGCACATTGATTTGGTTGGAAAATCGCAAAGTTTGTGGTTCTGCTGCTGTTGGTTGGCTGTCAAAGTTGCAGTTGCAGTTTTTGGTTGCTGTTGCTGTGGGAATTATTTGCATGCTGCCATTGTTTACACATAGTTACTGTCGTTGTCAGTTAATGTAAATTTGTTTTTTACATTACATTTGCGGTTCTGGCATTTTGGGCTGAACTTAAAATTTACAATTGGTTAAGTTTTGTTTTTCGGAGGAGAGTGAAAAGTGTACCAAGGCTTAACATTTGGTTGTTGGTTTAAAAAAATGCTTTGGGGTTTTAAGACTAAAAAGTAATTTATTTTGCACTTTATTTAATCTTTAATCAAACTTTAATCATTATTTTTAATAATTTTGTGTCTTTAGACATCTAAAAATCATATTATTAATAACTTTATAAGAAAATCTTCTAAAAAATCAAGTTTTTAAAATAAAAGTTAAACTTAAAAGGCTTTTTTATGCATTTTACAAAATTTTCTTACTGCCACACTGCGTATACGTAATTTTCCCCCTTAAATTACTGCCTACGTATACCGTTTATTTTTCATTTGAAGCCCATTTAACCCCAGAATCGCCCACAAAATTGAGCTTCATACTTTCTTGGCAAAATTTGTCCAATCAATTAGTCAGTATTGCTCATATGCGAACTCTAACGACGTCTGCTTTGACTTTGTGGCAGCCAAAGAGGGAAAATGAAATAAGAGAGGAGAAGAGAAGAGGAAAATTCACACCCCCAGAAACACTTAACACACAAGCGTAGGTGGGTGTTAAGCCTCAGGTTTATTTACATGGCCAGGCTTCTTGGGACCAGCAACGTCAAAAAGTGCACAAATTACCTATGAAGGGTCGATGTACGTATATAGGATATATATAGCTATATATGTACAAGCCTGCTTTAGTTACAGAAAGCCACTGATTTCCCCACCTTCTTTTTTTTTGCTGGCGCAGTCTGACAATTAATCACTTTGTCATAGGCGAAGTCTACCTTCGATTTGCCAGCAAATATACACATACGAACCTTTACGAACCTTCAATCATTAATTTATCATGTGCACTTAGCAGGAAAATTGCGACAAACCCCCGGTACCTCTCTTTCTTTCACTCCCCCAGCCAACAGTTTGCCTCTGAATTGTCCTGCGGACTGTGTCCAGTTTGTTGTTTACTTTTTGCCGGTTTTCTTTTCTGGGTTTCAGGTTTTTGTTTTGCATAGTTTGTTTGCTGTTCGTTGGTGCTGTCGTTGACATATGACGCCATATGGGCTATAGAGGCGTGGCAGCCGCAGTTTAATTACCACAGTTGAGCATGGGGGCGTGGCATAGGTAAAACTACAAATTAATTGCGCCAACAATTTTGCAGCAGCAGGAACGAAAGAGAGACGTGTTGCCACGATATTTACACGCAAAATTAAAAATTAATGCAATCAGCAAACAGGGGGAAAAAAAATATATAAAAAGGAAAATTCAAACAAGCTATAACAAGGATATGGCAGGATTTTTTTTTTCGTTTCATAATGTCCACTTTGATTGTTCAGTTGATGAAATTTTAATTGTATTTGAGTGAATGCAATTTATTATAATAAATATATGAAATGTGCATAATAAAACCCAAACTAACTATGCTTTCTCTTCTCTCTTTCATTGCAGGTAAGCCGAAAATTCAATTAATTAATAACGAAATGGTTAATAAAGGTAAAAGCTGGAATTTAAGCCATTGGCAATGCCAGCAGAACGAAGACCCCCCCGTCCCCCCCTTTTGGAAACTTGAAAAGCATTTTACTCAACCTGTCGTCTCTATTATCTCTCAGCGACAGGCGAGACCACAATGTCAGTCCTTTTTCGCCTTTGCTGGGCGATGTCGAAAAATGCAATTTTTAAATTTCCATTAATTTCGCGCTGTCGACTTTCTGTGAAATGTCGCTGGGGGTAGCGAGAAGAAGAGAAGAATCCACCGCTCGAATGCAAAATAAAGACAGAAATGTCTCCCGGTTGCAACGACAATGTTGTTGTCAGCCATGCAAATAAGCACAGGTGAGATAGGGGTAGGGGTTGGAGAGAACGAACAGGTAACCTGCTGTCTAAGTGACTGATGCCCCAGTCTATGTGTTCGTTCGGTTTTTCCTGGGGAAAATGGGAAAATGGTAAGGCTCCTCAGCAGGCCGCCGGCATCAGCTTCCCGTAGCGCTCGTTTCGTTTCGTTTTTTTCTTCTTTTTTTTTTGCTTTCACCTGTTCTGTTTTTAATGACACACACACACGGACCACGCCCATTGCCCACCACCGCCGCCCATTGCTTGTCGAGAGGTGGCAATAACATAGAGAGGCCAACGCTTCAAGGAGCCGCCGCGTCCTGTGACTATTTTAGCCAGATCCTCTCTTGTTGTCGCTGCTGTCTCGCTGAACAAGCGATTTTCCACCGACAACGTGACATTTAATTCAAAATGTTTTACGCGTACCCTCACACCAGCTTTTTTCTTTTTATTTTCCTGCTTTTCCCGAACACACATACATTTTCCTCTTGTCGCGCGTGTGCTTGTTAAAACGAAAATAGAAGAAAGGATAACAGGTCGAGACAAAGTTGGATATGGAAAAGCAAAGCTGTAAATGATAAATTGAAGCTACTGAAACCATAGTTTAGGTTTCTAATTTAACTCTTAATTTATATATTAAAATTTGATCAGTGAATGAAATATTTAAGACATAAATCCAAGATTTTGTAGAAAGTAAAAAAGTATGACAAGAATTTGTTGAATCCATGGCCTAATCAAAGAAAGTTCCTCAAAGCTAATCATCATCGTCTTCGCCTTCGCCTCCTTCGACAACACCACCGCCACCGCCTTCCTCCTCTTCCACCATCTCCTCCGAAGAACTGATCTCCACAATGGGTTCGATCTCCGAGACCAGATCCTCCTCAAAGTCACTAATCTCGCCCAGCTCTTCCAGACACTTGTCGTAGTTCTCCTCAAAGCGAATGTTCTCATTGAGAGATCTAACCTCGACATCCTCATCAGGAGGCAGTAGAGCAGGAGCTGTGCCCGGTGGACATTCCGTGATGTTTCTTATCCTGAGAGTATGAATATGGAATATGGCAGATCGATTAGATTCCAAAAGAATCTGATGAAAGACACTCAAGAGGCGATCCATATTGCCAAACATTCGAACGGAGGCACTTTTCGGATCCTCGCCCTCTTCCAGAATGCGACCCACAATGTTATGACGATAGGGATCCATTAGATAGATGAAGTTCGACTTCTTCCACAGCGAATACATTTGATTGTTGATCTGGAAGATGATATAATCATTCTGATCGAGAGCCTTTTCCAGCATCAAATGGAAATCATTGAACTTGTACATTGGCACACATTTCCACCAGCCCTCGTAGACATTTGGTGTCAGCATAATCTCGGCCACAAACTGACCCATGCGTATCTGTCGTGGAAAATCGTCAAGATCCATGGGCTTATTAAGATCCGTGCAGGGTTCCCAGCAGTTTTTGCACATATTAACGCCATAGCACATGACCTTGTCGTACATTTTCATATTCCAAGTGGCTGGATGGTCGATTTTGGAGGCTAAAGCCGTAGCCACAGCCACTGGTAGTGCACTACGATTCCTCAGAGCATCCTTGGAGTTAAGAGTGAGATGTAAATTCGACTTGAGATACGCATAGTCCGAGGCTATAACATCGAACTGGCTCATACGCATGCCATATTCCCGTTCCCAACTTTGTCCTGTGCTTCCCGGCGTGGCCAGGCGAACCACGAGAATCTCCCTAATGGTAAACTTAGCCGTCTTCTCCAGATCACTCTCCTTCTTGATCAGCCAGATCACATTGTCCAAAGACTTGAGGCACAACAGCAAGGGAAAGCCCTCTTCATAGTTTGGCCTCATGGTGCTCTTGTCCCTGCCATTCAGATCCATTACCATCCAAACACCTTTCTCCTTCCAAATCAGTAGATACCAATCAGGTGTATAGAAGACGCCATACTTTGACTTCTTGAAAAAGGCTCTTAGGATTCTTCGGAGATTCTGTATAATGCCAGGATAACCATAGATCTCAAAGGGCGCCTCCAATTCCATGGCAAACTCAATCTCGTTTATCTTAAAGTGACGCGTCACCTTCTGCTCATTCTCATCGTAAATATCAGGAGATTCTACCGGATTGGGCATCGGCATATTCTCGGAATCATTGTACAAAACCTGACCCTCGTTCACTACCATGTCGATCATCTCCGGTTTCCATT